>NC_092718.1:98341010-99541010 GCF_047496885.1 Scyliorhinus torazame | reverse complement strand
CGACACCACAGCCCTCCAGCATCTAATAAAAAAGACCACAGTATTCCAGTGGACACCAACACATCAAGCAGAGTGGATGGAGCTCAAGGCAAAGCTGACCACAGCCCCAGTCCTGGCGTTCTTTGACCTGACCAAGGAAACAAAAATATCCACGGACCAAGCCAGGACGGCATTGGTGTGTGTTCCTCCAGAAAGATGACTCCTCGTCCTGGGCTCCAGTGGCATACGCATCCAGGGCCATGACTCCGACCGAGCAAAGGTACGCATAGATTGCGAAAGAGTGCCTGGGTCTTGATTTGTTATGTTGTAGGTGTAACATAAGCGGCTTCCTTGTGGTGCACTTGACAAAGGGAGATTTAGACATGGAGATAACTTCAACACGTTTATTAAACTATTTACACTTCTATTACTCGGGTTCGACACTACTGCTAATCCTACTATAGCTACCCAGACTGACTAACCAGTTGCTGCAATCCATGTGGTGGGTGCAATATTGAATCAACCCTGTGTCTGTACTCACTGACTGTCTCCACTGGAAAGAGGCAGATCATGTGTGTGGTGTCCTTTATATATGGGTTGGTGTAATGCCCTCTTGTGGTCGTGTCACCTCTGTGTGTATCGTGAATGTCCATTGGTTGTGTCCTATCTAACTGATCTATTGGTTAAGTGTGTGTGTGTGATGTTTCTGGTGCTCCATCTAGTGTCTAGCTAGCCTACATGCATTTACATTGATGCACATCACCACAGGTCTCCTAACAGGAATCAATTCCACGATTATGTATACGGTCTGCCAAAGTTCACGGTGGAAACAGACCACAGACCATTAGTCCACATCATCCAGAAGGACTTAAATGACATGACGCCCGGCTACAGCGCATTCTTCTGCGACTCCGCTGATATGATTTCAACCTCATCTACACACCGGGCAAGGAACTGATAATCGCGGAGCCCTATCCAGATCCATCACCGTGCGAACATGTGCACTTCATTCGCCAAATCGAGGCACAGGTGCAGATGTGCGCCAGCAACTTCCCGGCCACTGATGAACGTGTCATCCAGATACAAGCAGAAACTGCCAACGACCCTCTGCTGCAAAGGGTAACGCACCACCTCGCAAATGGGTGGTGCAAGGGGCAATGCCTCCAGTTTTTTAATGTCCAGGATGATTTGACGGTTGTTGAAGGGATCATTCTGAAACTGGATCGAATTGTTATCCCCCACAGCATGCAGGCCATGGTGCTCAAGCAGATCCATGAGGGTCACCTTGGAGTCGAGAAATGCCGACGCAGAGCTCGACAGGCAGTGTACTGGCCTGCGATCAGCCAGGACATCTCCAATATGGTCCTCAATTGCACCACATGCCAGAGATTCCAACCATCTCAGCCCAAGGAGAAACTCCAACAACATGAGCTCGCGACCTCTCCGTGCTCCAAGGTGGGAATAGACCTCTTTCACTCAAGTGGGCGTGACTCTGTACTTCTTATCGATTACTTTTCGAACTACCCAGAAGTTGTAAAGCTGTTGGACCTCATGTTAAAATCAGTCATCAAGGCCTGCAAGGAGACGTTTGCCAGGCACGGTGTACCACTCACAGTGAGGGGCGACAACGGTCCATGTTTCCACAGCCAAGAGTGGTCCAACTTTGCACAATCCTACACTTCAAACATGCCACATCCAGTCCGCACTACCTGCAGTCAAACAGGAAGGTGGAAAAAGGGGTCCACATTGCCAAGCAGCTGCTCCGCAAGGCTCCAGACTCTGCATCTGATTTTAACCTTGCACTGTTGGCATACAGGGCAACCCCCCTGTCGACTGGTCTGTCTCCGGTTCAACTACTCATGAATCGCAACCTGCGGACAACTATTCCAGCCATCCACGTTCCAGACCTTGATCACCTCCCGGTGCTCAGAAAAGTGCAGCGATTCAGGGACCAGCAGAAGATCACGTATGACGCTCACGCCACTGATTTGCCTCTGCTGGCTCCAGAAGATGTTGTTCGCATCAAGCTGCCTAAGGGAGGTTGGTCAGCCCCAGCTGTTGTTGTATGACAGGCTGCCCCCAGGTCTTTCGTTATTCGCATGGCTGATGGCTCCATTCTCAGGCGCAACAGGAGGGCACTGCGCAAAATTGCCTGTCCACCACCACCTGACCACACCCCTCCATATGTCGAGGCGCCTCCTCCGGACATTTCAAGCTACAAGCCCGCCAATCTGGCAGCAATGCCGCTTGTCGAGACACCGCCGTCCCCCCCCCCCCCCGCCGTCCCCCCCCCCCCCCGCCGTCCCCCCCCCCCCCCCGCCGTCCCCCCCCCCCCCCCCCCCCCCCGCCGTCCCCCCCCCCCCCCCCCGTCCCCCCCCCCCCCCCCCGTCCCCCCCCCCGTCCCCCCCCCCCCCCCCGTCCCCCCCCCCCCCCCGTCCCCCCCGTCCCCCCCCCGTGTCCCCCCCCCCCCCATCCCCCCGTCCCCCCGTCCCCCCCCCGCCACCTCTGAGGCGGTCGACAAGAATCCGTCGCCCACCACAAAGACTGGGCTTATAGACTTTAACTGTGTAAATTTTCTTCACCTTGTTCTGTATATGCACGATAGACACCCTCCCATGTATACATGTTCACTCACTCACCATTTTGCACATAGTCACACATGGAAATACAAGCACACAGCCATAAGCATCCAAAATTTATTTTAAAAGGGGTGATGTCATAATGTGCACTCATGTTCATAATGAGATACAGACAGGCAGTGAGGGACACACACAGGAACCAATCACCACACAGAATACAGAACAACCAATCACCAGGCAGGACACTCCAGGCACATTATCAGTATAAAACACACGAGGCAGGAAGGCTCGGCCTCTTGGTACTGGTGATAGCTGTAGCAGCAGTCAGGGTGCAACGTACAGTCAGCACCTACTACACATGGCACAAGGCAAGTCTGGGCAAGCCAGACCAAGGCTAGCAAGCTTAGATTGATAGAGTGTCGACTCACAGCGAACTATGTACATTACTCGGCAAGTTCAATAAAACAGTGTTGAACCATCTACAGCGTTGAAAGCCTGTTTTCAAGTGATACTGCAGCGAGTTGCTATCCGTGTTAATCCAACACAGATAACACATCAGGGGCCTTCAATCCATCGCATCTGTGCCAGTCAAAATTAACCATTTTAATTTCTTCATATCTGTCCCATAACATCCCCCCATAACCACATAAGTTGGAGCAGGAATGGGCTATTCGGACCTTGGAGTCAAACCTTTTGGGTGATGGTAGGGTGGCGGTAATTTCGCTGAATTACAAAGTCCAAACAATCAAGCTAATGCTCTGGGTGCCGAGGTTTACCCACAATGGCAGCTGACTGGATTCAGAGTTTAATTCTAAACTATTCTAGGTAACCAGTATGGGTAAATACCCATCTGATTTCTCTTTTGGGAGGAGAATCTGCCATCCATACTTGGTCTGGCCTCAATGTAATCACAAAACCACCTCAACACGGTTGAACATAAGAACTAGTAGCAGAAGTCGGCCATCTGGCCCCTCAAGCTTGCTCCGCCATTCAGTAAGATCATGGCTGATCTTTTTGTGGACTCAGCTCCACTTACCCGCCTGCTCACCGTAACCTTTTATTCCTTTGCTGTTCAAAAATCTATCTACCTTTGCCTTAAAATCATTTAACGAAGTAGCCTCAACTGCTTCACTGGGCAGGGAATTCCACAGATTCACAACCCTTTGGGTGAAGAAGCTCCTCCTCAACAGTCCTAAATCTGCTCCCCCTTACTGTGAGCCTATGCCCCCTATTTCTAGTTTCGCCCATTAGTGGAAACAACCTGCTCACTTTTATCCTATCTATTCCCTTCATAATATTATAGATTTCTATAAGATCCCCCCTCATTCTTCTAAATTCCAATGAGCATAGTCCCAGTCTACTTCGTCTCTCTTCATAAGCCAATCCTCTCAACTCCGGAATTAACCGAGTGAATCTCCTCTGCACCCTCTCCATCCAGTGCCAGCACATACTTTCTCAAGTAAAGAGACCAAAACTGTACACAGTATTCCAGGTTTGGCCTCACCAGCACCCTATACAGCTGCAACATAACCTCCCTGTTTTTAAACTCCATCCCTCTCACAATGAAGGACAAAATTCCATTTGCTTTTTTAATTACTTGCTGCACCTGCAAACCAACCTTTTACGATTCATGCACAAGGACAACCAGCTCCCTCTGCATAGCAGCATGCTGCAACATTTTAGCATTTAAATAATAGTCCATTTTGCTGTTATCCTACCAAAATGGATAACCTCACATTTAGCAACATTTAAAAAAATATATATTTAGAGTACCCAATTCATTTTTTCCAATTAAGGGGCAATTTAGCGTGACCAATCCGCCTACCCTACACATCTTTGGGTTGTGGGGGCGAAACCCATGCAAACACAGGGAGAATGTGCAAACTCCACACGGACAGTGACCCAGAGCCGGGATCGAACCTGGGACCTCGGCACCATGAGGCAGCAATGCTAACCACTGCGCCACCGTGCTGCCCTACATTTAGCAACATTGAACTCCATCTGCCAGACACTTGCTCACTCACTAAAACTATCCATATCCCGCTGCAGACTTTCAGTGTCCTCTGCAGACTTGGCTCTGCCACTCATCTTAAGTGTCATTTGCGAACTTTGACACATTACACTTGGTCCCCAATTTCAGATCATCTATGTAAATTGTAAGCAAAGTTATTGAGTCTGAAATGGCCTCACATGTCACTCAATCAGAAAATTGGCAGGAAAAAAACACAATGCTGTCCTTGCCAGCATCCATGAAATATATATTTTTTAAATTGTGAATTACAGACAGGGATTTCCGCTTGTGTTCTGCAGATACCGTTTGTTGTTCCGTCAGTCACCTCCTTAAGAACCTATTGACGGCCAGAAGTGTTTAGGATTCTGTCATATCCACATCCATATTCTGGCAGAAGTAGAATGGCCTAAATTCTGGAGAGGGAACTGGACGGAGAATTCGAGATGTAGACGGAAAGCTGATGAGCCATGCCCACATCACCCATGATGGGAAGTGTGTGGGATATTTGTTAGCACAGGGTTTGGAGAGAGGAGAATCAAGCTGGTTTAGTCAAGCAAGACAGAGTTTCGGTAAACATGTTATGTCAGCTCACTCAATTATCAAGTATAAAATTCAATCAGAAGCAGTGATCGTATTGTTCCAGCTAACCCAATTCATCTTAACCCGAGTAATGGCCACATGGGGATTTCAATATAATGACTGTGGTATGGTAAACCACTGTGTTCTGATATTAGGGGTTGTACGGTAGAACCTGCACTACAGGTTCACCTGGGCCCCTGCATGCTAGCTCCGCCCAGGAGCCGGGTTATAAATATGCGTGGCCTCCATATAAATATGGGAGGCCACACATCTGCTACTAATAAAGTCTCAGTTAACTTTGTCTCCAGTCAAATTGATCGTGCCTCAATTTATTAGTATCAGATTCAGAAGATGGACCTTTGGATTAAACCAGATCGACTGCAGCTGGATCCACACGTAAGCGACGCCAGAAAGGACTTTCAGCACTGGCTAGTTTGTTTTGAAGTGTGTATCAACTCGGCGCCGACCCCTGTTCCAGAGGCTCAGAAGATTCAAATATTGCACTCCAGACTCAGCTCCAAAGTCTTCCCGCTGATCCAGGATGCGCCCAATTACGCTGATGCCATGACTCGACTCAAAGAAAACTATGAGCAGAAGACGAACACGCTCTTCGCCAGACACCGCTCGCAACGCGTACTCAACTACCTGGTGAGTCAATCGAGGACTTCTGGAGGGCCCTGATCCCACTAGTGCGGGACTGTGACTGCCAGGACGTTACAGCTAAGTAGCACTCAGATCTCCTTATGCGGGACGCTTTTGGAACTGGGATTGGGTCTGATGCTATCAGGCAGCGGCTCCGAGAAGGGGGCCACGCGCGACCTCACAGAGACTAAAACACTAGCGCTTTTCATGACGGTCGCCCTGCGCAATGTCCAGTTCTACGCACCCAACCGCGCGGCCCACTCCTCCTACGCTTCATGGGCCCCACAGGCAGCCGCCCCAGTGGGGGCACTACCCACCCAATACGCCTGCGCTACGTGCCAGCCAGTGATCTCCGAGGGGCCCCAATGCTATTTTTGCGGCCAGCAAAGACGCCCCCGCCAACGCTGCCCGGCCCGCGCTGCCCTTTGTCAGGCCTGCGGGAAGAAGGGCCACTACGCAGCGGTGTGCCAGGCCCGCTCAGCACAGACAACCCCCCCCCGGTCATGGACAATGGGTGCCGCTATCCTCCTCTCCTCTCCAGGCCATGTGTGAGCAATGGACTCCGCCATCTTCTCCCCCGCACAACACATGCGTTTCATGGACGCCGCCATCTTGCTCCACCCCCACACCGTGCGTTCCATGGGCCATTTTGGAATCCCCAGGACCTCCGGGCGCCGCCATCTTGTACACCCCACAGCACATGGATACCAACGGCGTTTCAGGACACCAACTCAACAGCTGCCTCACTACCCGACGATCAAGCACAGCTCGCACCCATGGCAATCGACCAGTCCCGAATGCATACGCTGACCAATGCATCCACCAGCGTGAAAGTCAACGACCATGTGACCTCCTGCCTGCTGGACTCCGGGAGCACTGAGAGCTTTGTACACTCGAATACGGTAAGGCGCTGCTCCCTTAAGGTACACCCTACCAATCAAAGTATTTCCCTGGCCTCCGGATCCTATCGCGTAGCGATCCGGAGGTACTGCACGGTCACGCTCACAGTCCAAGGCGTAGAGTTCCACGGTTTTCGCCTCTACGTACTCCCTAACCTCTGTGCTGCACTTATCCTTGGCCTGGACTTTCAGTGCAACCTCCAGAGCCTGACCCTTAAAATTCGACGGACCCTTAACCACCCCTCACTGTGTGCGGCCTCGCGACCCTAAAGGTCGATCCTCCTTCCCTCTTTGCCAATCTAACTCCAGATTGCAAACCCGTCGTCACCAGGAACAGACGGCACAGCACCCAGGATAAGGCCTTCATCAGGTCCGAGGTCCAGCGGTTGCTTCGGGAGGGAGTCATCGAGGCCAGCAACAGCCCCTGGTGAGCTCAAGTGGTAGTGGCTAAGTCTGGGGAGAAAAAACGAATGGTCGTGGACTACAGCCAGACCATCAACAGGTACACGCAGCTCGACGTGTACCCCTCCCACACATATCTGACATAGAACATACAGTGCAGAAGGAGGCCATGGTTAACCAGATTGCACAGTACCGGGTCTTCTCAATGGTGGACCTGAGGTCCGCTTACCACGAGCTCCCCATCCGTAAATCGGACCGGCCATACACTGCCTTCGAGGCAGACGGCCGGCTATATCACTTCCTTAGGGTCCCCTTCGGCATCACCAATGGGGTTTTGGTCTTCCAAAGGGAGATGGACCGAATGGTCGACCGGAACGGCTTGTGGGCCACGTTTCCGTATCTAGACAATGTGACCATCCGCGGCCATGATCAGCAGGACCACGACGCCAACCTCGCTAGATTTCTCCGCACCGCCACTCTCCTCAACCTCACGTATAACGAGGAGAAGTGTGTGTTCCGTACAAACCGCTTAGCCATCCTCGGCTACGTAATCCAGAACGGAGTTCTGGGGCCCGATCCCGACCCCGACCGCATGCGCCCCCTCATGGAGCTCCCCCTCCCCCACTGCCCCAAGGCCCTCAAACGCTGCCTGGGGTTCTTCTTGTATTACGCACAGTGGGTCTCAAACTCTGCGGACAGGGCCCGCCCACCGTACAATCCACTCATTTCCCCCTGATGGCTGAGGCCCAACAGGCTTTCGCCCGGATCAGAGCTGATATTGCCAAAGCTGGAATGCACGCTGTAGACGAAACGCTTCTGTTCCAAGTAGAAAGCGACGCATCGGACGCCGCCCTTGCCGCCACCCTCAACCAGGCAGGCAGGCCCGTGGCATTCTTTTCCCGCACCCTCCATGCCTCCGAAATTCGGCACTCATCCGTCGAAAAGGAGGCCCAGGCTATCGTTGAGGCTGTGCGACATTGGACGCATTACCTGGCCAGCAGGAGATTCATTCTCCTCACTGACCAACGGTCGGTAGGCTTCATGTTCAACAACACACAGCGGGGCTAGATCAAAAATGATAATCTTGTGGTGGAGAATCGAGCTCTCCACCTATAATTACGAGATTAAGTATCGCCCTGGCAAACTCAACGAGCCCCCAGATGCTCTATCGCGAGGTATATGTGCCAGCGCACAGGTAGACCGACTCCGGGTCCGGCACAACAGTCTTTGTCACCCAGGGGTCACTCGGTTGTACGACTTCATTAAGGCACAAAATTTGCCCTACTCCATTGAGGAAGTAAGGACAATCACCAAGGACTGCCATGTCTGTGCGGAGTGCAAGCCGCACTTCTACCGGCTGGACCGCTCGCACCTGGTGAAGTCCTCCCGCCCCTTTGAACGCCTCAGCGTGGATTTCAAAGGCCCCCTCCCCTCCTCCGATCGACATACATATTTCCTCAGTGTGATCGATAAATACTCCCGGTTTCCCTTCGCCATCCCATGACCTGACATGACGACTGCCACCATCATTAAAGTCCTTAATTCTATCTTCATTCTGTTCAGCTTCCCCGCCTACATCCACAGTGACAGGGGATCCTCATTCATGAGTGATGAGCTACGTCAGTTCCTGCTCAGCAAGGGTATCGCCTCCAGCAGAACGACGAGCTACAGCCCCCGGGGAAACGGACAGGTAGAAAGGGAGAATGGGAAGGTATGGGGGGGCTGTCTAGCTGGCCCTATGGTCCAGAAATCTCCCGGTCTCCCGCTGGCAAGAGGTCCTCCCTGATGCACTACATTCCATTCGCCCATTACTCTGCACTGCTACTAACAGTACACCGCATAAACGTCTTTTTGCCTTCCCCAGGAAGTCCACATCCGGGGTATCGCTCCCAACTTGGCTCACAGCTCCGGGAACCGTGCTTCACCGTAAACATGTGCGGCTCTACAAGGCAGATCCGTTGGTGGAAACGGTGCACCTGCTCCACGCAAACCCACAGTACGCCTACGTGGCGTTCCCCGACGGCCGCCAGGATACCATCTCCCTCAGGGACCTGGCACCAGCAGGTTCCACCCCTGTCGCCACCCTCCCCTCCCCCACCGCCCCCATCACCCCCCCCCAGGACAGTCCGTCCTCCCCCTGCCCACTCCCGTTGATGAAGAGGATTTCGGCACGCTCCCGGAGTCAACTTCGACCACGACAGCACCAACATCGCCGGCTCCACTTTGTCGATCCCAAAGGATCATCAAGGCGCCGGACCGGCTGAACCTCTGACCGGCCAGCCGGATGACCAGAGACATTTTTTTTACTACTCTGTAAATATTAAAGATTGCGAATTGTATATAGCTATCCACCACCCCCGCCGGACTCCATTTTAACAGGGGCTGAATGTGGTAAACCACTGTGTTCTGATATTAGGGGTTGTATGATAAAACCTGCACTACAGGTTTACCTGGGGCCCTGCATGCTAGCCCCACCCAGGAGCCGGGTTATAAATATCCGTGGCCTCCAGCTCGCAGCCATTTCATCAGCTGCTGTGGGAGGCCACACACCTGATACTAATAAAGCCTCAGTTTGAATTCAACTTCGTCTCCACTCAAATTGATCGTGCCTCAATGACTTAAACTATTAAGCTTCAGTTCCCCCCCTACCTTTTGAGTAGTGCACCAGCAAAGGTTTACAGGGATCCTGCTGGACCTTCCCACGTTTCCCATTAGAAAATAGTCTGCCCTCTTTTGATCCATATTAATTGGTAGAGTTACCCAGTTACTAACTTGATAAGAGTTTTTCGAGGCGGTCACAAAGATGATTGATGCAGGTAGGGCAGTAGATGTTGTCTATATGGACTTCAGTAAGGCCTTTGACAAGGTCCCTCATGGCAGACTGGTACAAAAGGTGAAGTCACACGGGATCAGGGATGAGCTGGCAAGATGGATACAGAACTGGCTAGGTCATAGAAGGCAGAGAGTAGCAATGGAAGGGTGCTTTTCTGATTGGAGGGCTGTGACTAGTGGTGTTCCACAGGGATCAGTGCTGGGACGTTTGCTGTTCGTAGTATATATAAATAATTTGGAGGAAAATGTAACTGGTCTGATTAGTAAGTTTGCAGACGACAAAGGTTGGTGGAATTGCGGATAGCGATGAGGACTGTCAGAGGATACAGTAGGATTTTGATTGTTTGGAGACTTGGGCGGAGAGATGGCAGATGGAGTTTAATCTGGACAAATGTGAGGTAATTCATTTTGGAAGGTTTAATCCAGGTAGGGTATATACAGTGAATGGTGGAATCCTCAAGAGTATTGACAGTCAGAGAGATCTAGGTGTACAGGTCCACAGGTCACTGAAAGGGGCAACACAGGTGGAGAAGGTAGTCAAGAAGGCTTACGGCATGCTTGCCTTCATTGACCGGAGCATTGAGTATAAAACTTGGCAAGTCATGTTGCAGCTGTATTGAACCTTAGTTAGGCCACACTTGGAGTATAGTGTTCAATTGTGGTCGCCACACTACCAGAAGGATGTGGAGGCTTTGGCGAGGGTGCAGAAGAGATTTACCAGGATGTTGCCTAGAATGGAGAGCTGTAGCTATGAGGAGCGGTTGAATAAACTTGGTTTGTTCTCACTGGAACAACGGAGGTTGAGGGGTGACCTGATAGAGGTCTAAAAAATTATGAGGGGCATAGACAGAGTGGATAGTCAGAGACTTTTTCCCAGGTTGAGGGGTCAATTACTAGGGGGCATACGGTTAAGGTGTGAGGGGCAATGTTTAGAGGAGATGTACGAGGCAAGTTTTTTTTTTTTACACAGCGGTTAGTGGGTGCCTGGAATGCGCTGCCAGAGGACGTGGTGGAAGCAGGGACGATAATGACGTTTAAGGGGCATCTTGACAAATACATGAATAGGATGGGAATAGAGGGATACGGGCCACGGAAGTGTAGAAGATTTTAGTTCAGACGGGCAGCAGCTTGGTGAGCCGAAGGGCCTGTTCCTGTGCTGTACTTTTCTTTGTTCTTTGGTTGATTCTTGGCTGTTAAACACTTCCCAATAATTAGATTCCCCTAGAGAATGGTATGGGGGCAGTCGGGACCTGAGCATAAGCCCTGTATGTCAGTAGATATTTTGCCTAGTAGCTTGAAGGTATTGCAGAGGTACACAACACAATGTTAACAATTCCCCACTGCAGTCGTCTGTAGTCATAAGCGACAAACTATCAGCTCAATTTCCTCCATATCCATGTGAGCGGAATGTGTATACTGTACCACTCCTCGGGACTTAACCTCATGCCCACCTCGATAGATGCCATTTTTGTTCCTTGGGGCATCATTAACAAAAACATAAGGGTATGATTTACCTCACCCCAATCACCGGCATTGTGACCAATAATTGTTAGGTGGATTGGCCATGCCAAATTGCCTGTTAGTGTCCAGGTTATGCAGGTTAGGAAACAGGGATTCGGGGATTGAGTGGGGTCGACAGCAGAGTGGACATGGGTGGGGTGTTCTTTTGGAGGGTCGACATCGAATTGATGGGCAGAATGGCCTCCTTTTCCTGTTTACTGGTTTTCTCCGGACTTGGAGCTTCTGGAGTTCTGTAAGACAAGCGTAGTGTGTGTAAATACTTCGGTTTAATATCTGGTGTGTTAGTGTGTCTGTCCTTCTTGGGGCCAATTAAACCCTTATAATTGGTCACAGTATTGGGGCAGCACGGTAGCCTTGTGGATAGCACAATTGCTTCACAGCGCCAGGGTCCCAGGTTCGATTCTGGCTTGGGTCACTGTCTGTGCGGAGTCTGCACATCCTCCCCGTGTGTGCGTGGGTTTCCTCCGGGTGCTCCGGTTTCCTCCCACAGTCCAAAGATGTGCAGGTTAGGTGGATTGGCCATGATAAATTGCCCTTAGTGTCCAAAATTGCCCTTAGTGGTGGGTGGGGTTACTGGGTTATGGGGATAGGGTGGCGGTGTTGACCTTGGGTAGGGTGCTCTTTCCAAGAGCCGGTGCAGACTCGATGGGCCGAATGGCCTCCTTCTGCTCTGTAAATTCTATGTTCTAATTGTTAGGTGGATTGGCCATGCCAAATTGCCCGTTAGTGTCCAGGGTTATGCAGGTTAGGAAACAGGGTTTTGGGGATAGGGTGGGGTCGACAGGGGAGTGGACATGGGTGGGTGTTCTTTTGGAGGGTCGACATCGAATTGATGGGTAGAATGGCCTCCTTCTGTACTGTAGGAATTCTAAATTCTCGGAATTCTGGTGACAGGCCGAATCAAGCTCCAGCTACCAGGGTACAGTTGCCTGGACATTGTTCCAAATTTAATATCTTCACTGAATTACAGAATTGTTACAGCTTTGAAAGAGGCCATTTGTCCCACCATGTTTGCACTGACACTCCAAAGGAACGTCATCATATGTCATATGTGTTTTCATGTATAGAACAATCTAAGTGGACTGTACGCAGAACAATACTTTTCACTGCACCTCAGTAAACATTTTAAAAAAAAATTTAGAGTACCCAATGCATTTTTTCCAATTAAGGGGCAATTTAGTGTGGCCAATCCACCTACCCTGCACATCTTTGGGTTGTGGGGGCGAAACCCACGCAAACACAGGGAGAATGTGCAAACTCCACACAGACAGTGACCCAGAGCCGGGATCGAACCTGGGACCTCGGCGCCGTGAGGCAGCAGGGTTAACCCACTGCGCCACCGTGCTGCCCTCCACCTCGGTAAACATGACAATAAATCAAATCCAATCCAATCATGACTTCACTCCCCTTACCCCTACGCATTTCAAAAGTCATCGGCCACACTCTTGAATGCCTCCATTGAACCTGCCCCCACCATACTCCCAGGTGGTGCATTCCAGACCTGAACCAGCCGTTGTGTGAAGACGTTTAATTTTCTCTTATCACATTTGCTCTTTTTGCAATTCACTTCAAATCTTTGTCCACTTGGCCTTGGTTGTTTTAAAAGCGGGAACAGTTTCTCCCAATCGACTCTGTCCAGCCCCCTCATGATTTTGAACATCTCTATCGAATCTCCTCTTAGTCTACCTCTATCCAAGAAGAGCAGTCCCAACCTCTCCAATCTATCTAGGGTTTCTAATCCCTGGAACTATTCATGCAAACTGTACACCTGTTCTGCAATCTCTCCAATGAGCTCACATCCTTCCGATAGTGTAACGCCCATTACTATACATTAAACTCCAGCTGAGGTCTAAGTATAGGTTTGACATGACCTCCTTGCTCTATGTCCTTGTTAATGAAGCCCGCAATACTCATTGGACATCTTAATCAAATAAAGGGCCAAATTGCTCCTTTCTGTGGTGTGTCAGCCAATCGTAGGCCAAAGAGAGACAAGGCTGAGGCTGCTGTATTCACAATAGGAAGCACCAAGCAGTGTACTAACATGGTCTCACACATGCTCCCACTCCATTAACTGCACACAGTACTGCAGCGAGGAAAGGAATTTGGGACCAATTGTAGCATCACTCACAAATCTATCCTTGACAGGTTCATCTCTGTTGTTGGGTGCTGTGGTAGGGGGAGAGAGAGCAGTGGTATCTTTATTGAACTGTTAACTGCGCTCTGTTACTGTTTGGAGGCCGTGTGCTTGTCAGCTGCAACTCCTTCTTTCTATGGCCCTGATCTCGGAAGGGGCTCTCTATTGCTCTTCCACTATATTCTGGGCCAGTGTGACTTTCTGGTATATCGTCGCTTTGTCCTTAAACAGTTTTCCACTCATGTGAGTCTGCTCCTGGGAACGGCGGGCGGGGGAAAAGAGTGGTGGGTTGACTTGGATGCTGATAACTTCATTGTACTGTTGCCTGTTTACTGTTTCATGACATTGTTCTATTGCCTGGTTTGTCTCTTTTGTACAAAGGAATTGTTAATAAACTACAATAAACCTGACAGGTTCATTCACAATGCAAGCAGCATCTTGTCTTTTTTTCACACACCATCCCCATCCCATGCTTTTGCTCTTCTGGTCCAGCTGACGGCACGTGCCTTCACCCGCTTTCACAATCACAATCATCTGAGCCGTCATCTATTCAGATTGTTGGGCCTGCCCTTGCAGTCCCCTAATGATAAACCCTTGTCTCCTTCCCAAATCTAATTGGGAATAACCAGGTAATTACAGGCCAGTCAGTCCAACATCAAAGGGAAATTATTGGAAAACACCCGCGGAATGAATGTCCCGGGGAATTAGCACAACGCGCGGCGGTGGATATCCAACTCGCGAACAATGCCATCCGAGACCTCAAGAGGGTTGTGCTTGGACCCAATGGCACTGGTGGTTTGGAGGACGCGCAGGTGTGCGGTGGTATTCCGTCTGGGCAAACCCCTGCCCAGACAGAATTCCACATTGGCCCCAGGCCCCAAATCCTTCCTTGGCTGGTGCCCCACAATCCTAGCCGCCTCACGGAAATACCCTCCATGCCTTTTCGCACTGCGTGGAGGGGTTCCTATACGGGCGGCTGCTGCACACCCTTCACCTCCTTATTCTCGCCCATCGTCCGGATGCGCTATGGCGTGCCTTGTTGCAGTCCATCGGCAGAGATCCCCACTGGAGGTCCCTCTAAGGAGGAGTCCTCCCCTTCAATCTTGGGGACATGGGGTAGAGGGTGTTGCATGCACCAGTGCCGTACAATTACCGATTGCACTGGTTCATGGACTCCTAAGAAGCCTGCCATTTTTGCGGCCTTATGGAGTCCATGGACCATGTCTATGTTACATGTTGTAGGCTGCACTCCCTTTTTAGTTTTCTGACCAATCTTTTGCTGGAGTTCGGTTTGCACTTCAGCCCCACGCTCCTGATCTATGGGCATCCGGTGTGGAGAGGGGCAGAGAAGGTGGAGAATCTCCTTCTGATCCTGCTCCTAGGCCTGGCGAAGCATGCCATTTATAGGTCCAGGCAGCGGGTGATCAAGAGGGTTGTTTGACCAGACTGTCTGCCCCTCTTGCACAGCTACATTCACAGCCGGGTGTCCCTAGAAAGGGAGCATACGGTGTCCATGGGCACCATCGAGGCCTTTCTGCCCAGTGGGCACTGCAGGAGTTGGGTGCTTTATTGACCCCTTTAATTGCACTCGTCTTTGATATTTTTAAGTTTCTGTTGATCTTTGTTATGCTCGGGCAGTGCCCCGAACAGGAGCAGCCCTTTTTTGCTTTGTCCCCAAGTTTGTTCCCTTTCTTCTATTTTGTTGTTGTACCTCAAAAGAGTGGCAAGGATTAATCAAGCATAGGTTTGTCATTGGGAGCTATGTCTGACAAATTAGATTGAATATTTTGAGGAGATTAGGTCAGTGCCAGTTGATGTAGTCTACAAGAACTTCTGTAAGGCTTTAGACAAGGTCCTGCATGGGAGACAGATCAAGGTGGTAAGAACCCATGGGAATACAGGGAAATTTGAATCCAACATTGGCTTAATGGCAGGAGGCAGTGGTCAAGGCTTGTTTTTAAACCATTGGAAGGCAGTGGGTAACAATGATGTATTTTTAGGCTGGGTCCCTTGCTTTTTGTACTGTACATTAGTGATCAAGATGTGAGTGTGCCGGTTATGATTAGTACATTCAAAGACAACACAAAAATCAGTGGTAAATAGGGAGGAGGAAAGTCTTAAGATTACAGGGGGATACCAATGGGGTCAGATGGGACGAACAGTGGCAAATGGGATTGGTTCACTAGGACCAGTGGAATGCATGTCCATAGGCCCCTGAAGGCATCTGCACATTCTCCCTGTGTCTGCGTGAATTTCCTCTGGGCGCTCCGGTTTCCTCCCACAAGTACTGAAAGACATGCTGTTAAGTAATTTGAATTCTCCCTCTGTGTACCCGAAACGGTGCTGGAATGTGGTGACTAGGGGCTTTTCACAGTGACTTCATTGCAGTGTGAATGTAAGCCTACTTGTGAGAAGCAAGATTATTAATTTAGGTAAAGAACGGGGTATGGGATACTTGCCTTTATTACCTGAGGGATAGCGTACAAGAAGAGCAGGGAGGATATAGGTAGAGCTGTATACAAGGCTCATTAGGCAACAGAGTACGGTGTATTTCTGGTCACCCCACTATAGGATGGACGTGATTTCACTCAATCGGGCGTAGAGGAGATTCACCAGGATTTTGCCTGGTCTGGAGAATTACAGCTGGTTAGACTGGGCTTGGTCGGACAAGGTGGAGGGGAGACCCGATTGTGAGGTGTACAAAAGATGAACAGAGGGTGGTGGGAATCAGGAACTCACTGCCTGAAGGGATGGTGGAGGCAGGAACCCTCAACATTTAGAAGCGCACCTGAAACACCATAGCATAAAAGGCAACATCCCCAAGCTCCGGAAACTGAAAATGGGAGTGGCTAGGTGCTGGCCCCAACATTATGGGCCGAATGAGGAAGGTTACGCTGAGTGTGACAGTTGTTCGATTGAAATGGGAACTAACTAACCAACCAACGTTTAAAAACCAACGAGCGGAATTCTCCGTAGCCCGATGCCGAAATCGGAAACTGCGATCGGCGGAGGAGAATGGCTCCAGACGTCTGCCCCCTCCAATTTGGTCTTATCCGACCGTGCGCAGTCGCAATGCGGTTGGCGCGTCATCGGCTAGTGTTTCAGGCAGCCGGTCATCGGCCCTCACCGGTTGTGCCGATTTTCCGTCGTGAAACACCATGGACTCTCCATCGGCCTCAGACTCTCCTTGCAATATCCCACTAGATTCACCTGAATAAATTTCATTGGAAATTAATCATCGCTATTTGGCATCAATAAGTAAAACATGGAGCATAACTTCTGCAAATTAAATCTTTAGAACATCATAGACGCACCTGAGGTTTTTCCAGAGATTATCTGAGACAAGTTTTCAAACTCCATTAAATGAATTTCGGATTTGAACTCCCGTTTCCAGATTACTAACCCTGTGACATTCCGTTAAGCCACCATCTCTCATTCCTTAGGAGAGCGGAAATATCAACAGCAAAACTACCTGGTAGTAATGCAATTTGCAATTGTATAATTTAGGCAGAATTAATGTGGATGAAGGTACAAAAGTCGTCAATAGTAATTTTCAAAAAAACATTTGGACAAAAACAACTTGAAGGAAAGATGCGGGCTGATACTTCTTTAGCCGCATTATGAAGAATCTTCCCCTGTGAACTCAGATCGCGGTCAATTGAAAGAAACCACGCCCGACTACACCACAAGATTCATACCCATTTTCAGGAGCGTACCTCCTTATGAACTTGTTCAGTCAACTAATTAACTCCTTATTCGGTCGGCCGAACGTCTTGTCTGCGTCCCTTTCAAAAGTCCTAATTGCCTGACAGACCAAAAATAAAAACAAGGACAGGGTTGATCATATCTGAGTGATTCCGCGGGGTTCCTGATTCAGGTGAAGCAATAGCTATTGAACCAGCTGATAGGAACCACGGGATAACAGTCTCCCCCTCAGTTACCTTGCCTGGGGAAGGTTGTGAAGTTCATTCTCTTGTTCTGACTGTCGGCTCTGCCGTTCTCGAATCGTCTTTTGGCACTTCGGATTGGATAACAGGGGGTTGGTTTTATTAGCTAAAGTCTTATTCGATATTTATCCCTGGCCGATTGTAATTTTACCCTATTCTCGCCTCCCCCCCCCCCCCCCCATCATCTGAAACTACACAGTGCCAATTCTGGATTTCCTTTTAAGTATTGAGAAGTTGTGTTGAACGCGATAGTCAAATTATTTTCCTTGGAAGCTACTGGTACGTGAATTGTCAGAATGGAGTTTTTACTGGGCCTAGTTCAGTTGGTTCGAACTTAAATGTTTCAGACCATGTAACAATCTGGAAAAACAGTTGGAGGCCTTTTAATATCCCAGTATTACAGCCAGACTGAGACTAGTGTTCTTTCTATAGCCATAAAGGACATGTCAAAATAAATCGCCGCTTCACTAATTATTTGCCTCGAGTTTGATTTTATCATGTGTTCTTTTCTGAAAGGAATCCTACAAGCTTCATGTCTGCTCCCCTGTGTTTCATTGAGAACGGTGTGGACGGCTCCTTCCGTGTATGCCCGGAGGCGCTGGATTACCTCGCCAGTCACAATGAGCCGGTGGTGGTGGTCTCGATAGTGGGGCTCTACAGAACTGGGAAATCTTACTTAATGAACTGGCTGGCGGGAAAAGTGCAAGGTAAGGTATTCTCCCTTTTCTTTTTCTCCACCCCAATCACCCAGATTCACTTTCCGGAAATAAGTGCTTAGAGGTGTGGTCATTGAGGGTATAGGTAATGAACACCTACAAAACTCCCCAGACCTTTCTGATAAGCCCTCCTGTAATCGGGCAAGCAGAGGGAGTTTGGCTTATTGGGTTTGTGGAAGTCTCTGTGCTGGTGGGGGGCAGCCACATCACAATCCCCCGGCTTTACCTGCAGGTACGGACGGGGAATGGCTGCACCTGTGGCCGCATATGCACACAGTGGTAACCTGTGGCGTCTGGGCTGTACAACATGGTGCTGACTGTGTGTGGACCTGGCCCCCCCCCGCCACACCCGAAGCCCCCCCCCCCCGCCACACCCGAAGCCCCCCCCCTGCCACACCCGAAGCCCCCCCCCTGCCACACCCGAAGCCCCCCCCCGCCACACCCGAAGCCGCCCCCCCTGCCACACCCGAAGCCGCCCCCCCTGCCACACCCGAAGCCCCCCCCCGCCACACCTGAAGGGCCCCCCCGCCACACCCGAAGGGCCCCCGCCACACCCGAAGGGCCCCCCCGCCACACCCGAAGAGCCCCCCCCCGCCACACCCGAAGCCCCCCCGCCACACCCGAAGCCCCCCCGCCACACCCGAAGCCCCCCCCCGCCACACCCGAAGCCCCCCCCCGCCACACCCGAAGCCCCCCCCGCCACACCCGAAGCCCCCCCGCCACACCCAAAGCCCCCCGCCACACCCAAAGCCCCCCGCCACACCCAAAGCCCCCCCCGCCACACCCGAAGCCCCCCCCGCCACACCCGAAGCCCCCCCGCCACACCCAAAGCCCCCCCGCCACACCCAAAGCCCCCCCGCCACACCCGAAGCCCCCCGCCACACCCGAAAGCCCCCCCGCCACACCCGAAAGCCCCCCCCGCCACACCCGAAAGCCCCCCCGCCACACCCGAAGCCCCCCCGCCACACCCGAAGCCCCCCCGCCACACCCGAAGCCCCCCCCCGTCACACCCGAAGCCCCCCCGCCACACCCGAAGCCCCCCCGCCACACCCGAAGCCCCCCGCCACACCCGAAGCCCCCCCGCCACACCCGAAGCCCCCCCGCCACACCCGAAGCCCCCCCGCCACACCCGAAGCCCCCCCGCCACACCCGAAGCCCCCCCGCCACACCCGAAGCCCCCCCGCCACACCCGAAGCCCCCCCGCCACACCCGAAGCCCCCCCGCCACACCCGAAGCCCCCCCGCCACACCCGAAGCCCCCCCGCCACACCCGAAGCCCCCCCGCCACACCCGAAGCCCCCCCGCCACACCCGAAGCCCCCCCGCCACACCCGAAGCCCCCCCGCCACACCCGAAGCCCCCCCGCCACACCCGAAGCCCCCCCGCCACACCCGAAGCCCCCCCGCCACACCCGAAGCCCCCCCGCCACACCCGAAGCCCCCCCGCCACACCCGAAGCCCCCCCCGCCACACCCGAAGCCCCCCCCGCCACACCCGAAGCCCCCCCCGCCACACCCGAAGCCCCCCCCGCCACACCCGAAGCCCCCCCCGCCACACCCGAAGCCCCCCCCGCCACACCCGAAGCCCCCCCCGCCACACCCGAAGCCCCCCCCGCCACACCCGAAGCCCCCCCGCCACACCCGAAGCGCCCCCCCGCCACACCCGAAGCCCCCCCGCCACACCCGAAGCGCCCCCCCGCCACACCCGAAGCCCCCCCGCCACACCCGAAGCCCCCCCGCCACACCCGAAGCCCCCCCGCCACACCCGAAGCCCCCCCGCCACACCCGAAGCCCCCCCGCCACACCCGAAGCCCCCCCGCCACACCCGAAGCCCCCCCGCCACACCCGAAGCCCCCCCGCCACACCCGAAGCCCCCCCGCCACACCCGAAGCCCCCCCGCCACACCCGAAGCCCCCCCGCCACACCCGAAGCCCCCCCGCCACACCCGAAGCCCCCCCGCCACACCCGAAGCCCCCCCGCCACACCCGAAGCCCCCCCGCCACACCCGAAGCCCCCCCGCCACACCCGAAGCCCCCCCGCCACACCCGAAGCCCCCCCGCCACACCCGAAGCCCCCCCGCCACACCCGAAGCCCCCCCGCCACACCCGAAGCCCCCCCGCCACACCCGAAGCCCCCCCGCCACACCCGAAGCCCCCCCGCCACACCCGAAGCCCCCCCGCCACACCCGAAGCCCCCCCGCCACACCCGAAGCCCCCCCGCCACACCCGAAGCCCCCCCGCCACACCCGAAGCCCCCCCGCCACACCCGAAGCCCCCCCGCCACACCCGAAGCCCCCCCGCCACACCCGAAGCCCCCCCCCGCCACACCCGAAGCCCCCCCCCCCGCCACACCCGAAGCCCCCCCCCCCCCGCCACACCCGAAGCCCCCCCCCCCCGCCACACCCGAAGCCCCCCCCCCCCCGCCACACCCGAAGCCCCCCCCCCCCGCCACACCCGAAGCCCCCCCCCCCCCGCCACACCCGAAGCCCCCCCTGCCAGCGGAATGTGGCGCTGGACACAGTCTGCAGCTGCGCCGCCACCACCCAATGTCCCTGAAAATTGAGGACACGTGACCGACGCTGTTGGGGAAATCGTCCCTGGGAAATCGGCCTATCGGGGGAGGGCCACAGGTGACGTCCCAAGGCCATTGTTGAGGGTGCCGTCTCCTGATTTCGGTGTAAAACCGGATTCTCCAGCCAATTGCCGAATGTGATTTTGGCGTCGGCGATCGGAGAATCTTGCCGTGCTGTTGGGTAATTTGGACATTCTGAATTCTCCCTCTTTGTACCCGAACAGGTGTCTGAGTATGGCGATTAGGGGCTTTTCTTCATTACAGTGTTAATGTAAGCCTACTTGTGACAAAATAAAAGATTATCAACATTCTGGACACTTCACTGTCTTGGGGCATTCAGCTAATTGTATACGGGGCTTGTTTGGTGTGTTAAATGCCTCTTCAAACTCGGCCAGCATGTTTTGTGCTTAATTTGTTTTGGCCTTGGGTGTTTGGTCAGGTTTTTCCCTTGGATCGACTGTCCAGTCTCACACTAAAGGTATCTGGATGTGGTGTTTGCCTCACCCCCTCAAGTCGAACCATTCTTTGGTGCTGCTGGACACTGAAGGTCTCGGAGATGTATCGAAGGTAAATAGTTTTTGTGTATTCCAAGGAGGGGAGATTCAGGATAAGATTCTCCAACTGGTAACTTGGGGCATCGAGGCCTAATGTCATCTCCAATTGGCCCTGAAACTAAACCGTTAATTTCAGGCTGAAGTGTGATGTTTTTGATTCTGTCTAATGGAGTATGTTCTGTGCTCACATGTGTGCTGGGTGGTTGATGAGGACCCTCCTTTTGAAAGCTGTGTAATCTTGACTGTCCATTTCTCCTGTTGTGAATTCTCATTAGAAAATCCCTCCTGGCAGTTCAAATCCACTATGGATCCAGGAAAGACTTTGATTGTCCCAGTCTATAAAACTCATTTGACATAGATCCACTCCCATCAATAGTACCACCCCATTCGTGGGCACTTGTCGTGTATCTGTTTGATTTGCTACTGTGATGATTGCATCAAATCATTTGTGATGCAAAACTATTAAAATTGCACTCCGATTTCACTCCAACTTTCAGCACCTGTTTCCCCCCTCCCCATCCTTTGCCGATAACTTGGTTTCAGTCATGGTTACAGTCCTTGCTCTCTGCATTACCAAATACCACATTTTGGTACTAATTATGGATTTAAAACTTAGATAACGGATTGGCAGTGTGGCCACATATTCTTCCACATGTGGTGTTGTACCTGATGTTATGTAGGCTGGCCTCGTGTCCCAAAGGCAGAACAAAGCAAGTGTAGAACCGCAGCCTCTGCTTTGATCTAGCATGGGTCCATCTGTGGTTAACAAATTCTATGTGTGGGATCTGTTTTAGGCCTGTTTACATATTCGCTCCTGTAGCTGTAATGGGCTTTGCATTGCATTGCTGACTGATCCATGCTGTGATTGATGTCTTTTGGCTCAACTGAGGTTGATCTCATCCGTATTTCTATTTGTTTTCTTCTCCTCCCATTTGTATTATTGGTATAACTATGGATGGATTTTAGGGAAAAATATTGTCTATCCCCACAACCCCAGCAACTCATACATTCAGTTGTATCACGTAATGCCGTTTTGCGGGCTTATGAATGTCATCCAATGACTTGGGCCACAAGTTAGGCAAATTCTTTTCTTTAAAATATTTTCATTGGCATTTTCAGTTTTACATACAGTAACAGTACAAGAAGTTTTTCTTATGTCTGTCTATTTAGTTTGTCATTGTCTGACTCGGCGTGCTATCCTCCTTACACCCCCTTCCTGGCCCTCCCACTTCCATGCCTCCCTGCACACCCGGGGGATGTGTTCCCCCCACTCCTCCTCAGCGTCCCCCTTTTTTCCCCATCAATTTTGGCTGTGTCCATCTTGTAAATGGCGTTGGGAGGCAGGGTTACCCCCTCCCTCTCTTCGCAGTGTTCCTTTTAGCCCCCCTCCCCCTGGGTTGTGAGAAATTCCGATAGGTCTGCCAGCCAGCCTGCAGCTGTGGTGGTGCTGCTGATCACCAGCTGAGCAGGATTCTCTGGTGTGTGATTAGGGAACAAAAGCTGTTAGCCTTCTTCCCTGCCAGGGCGTTAGCCCCCTTCCCTGCATGTAGCTGTGGCTGCTCTGATACACCGAAGATTGCCACATTTGGTCATGGCTCCACCTCCCCCCCCCCCCCCCCCCCCAACCTTGGACATTGCCTTGGAGAAGGCTGTCCAGAACCCAGCAAGTTTGGGACATGGCCAGAACATGTGGGTGTGGTTGGCCGGGCCTCTCTGGCACTGTTCATATTTATTCTCTACCTCCGGGAGGAATCTGTTCATTTGGGTTCTGGTCAGGTGTTCTGTGCAGCTCTTTGAACTGCATGAGGCTGAGCCTTGAGCAGGAGGAGGTGGAGTTGGCCCTGCTCAGTACTTCGCACAAGAGTCCCAAACCCACTTCTATCCCCAGTTCATTCTCCCATTTCCATCTAGTCTTGTCTAATGGCGGTCGGGCCCTGTCCAGTAGCTGTCCATATATTTCCCCACAGAGTCCCTCCTCTTTACTGTCTGTATTCATCAGGTCCTCTAATAATATGGTCTCTGGGGCCCTGGGGTATCCGACTGCCTTTTTGTGGAGCAAGTGTCTTGTTTGGAAGTGTCTTGTTTGGAAGTGTCTTGTTTGGAAGTGTCTTGTTTGGAAGTGTCTTGTTTGTTTGGAAGTGTCTTGTTTGTTTGGAAGTGTCTTGTTTGTTTGGAAGTGTCTTGTTTGTTTGGAAGTGTCTTGTTTGTTTGGAAGTGTCTTGTTTGTTTGGAAGTGTCTTGTTTGTTTGGAAGTGTCTTGTTTGTTTGGAAGTGTCTTGTTTGTTTGGAAGTGTCTTGTTTGTTTGGAAGTGTCTTGTTTGTTTGGAAGTGTCTTGTTTGTTTGGAAGTGTCTTGTTTGTTTGGAAGTGTCTTGTTTGTTTGGAAGTGTCTTGTTTGTTTGGAAGTGTCTTGTTTGTTTGGAAGTGTCTTGTTTGTTTGGAAGTGTCTTGTTTGTTTGGAAGTGTCTTGTTTGTTTGGAAGTGTCTTGTTTGTTTGGAAGTGTCTTGTTTGTTTGGAAGTGTCTTGTTTGTTTGGAAGTGTCTTGTTTGTTTGGAAGTGTCTTGTTTGTTTGGAAGTGTCTTGTTTGTTTGGAAGTGTCTTGTTTGTTTGGAAGTGTCTTGTTTGTTTGGAAGTGTCTTGTTTGTTTGGAAGTGTCTTGTTTGTTTGGAAGTGTCTTGTTTGTTTGGAAGTGTCTTGTTTGTTTGGAAGTGTCTTGTTTGTTTGGAAGTGTCTTGTTTGTTTGGAAGTGTCTTGTTTGTTTGGAAGTGTCTTGTTTGTTTGGAAGTGTCTTGTTTGTTTGGAAGTGTCTTGTTTGTTTGGAAGTGTCTTGTTTGTTTGGAAGTGTCTTGTTTGTTTGGAAGTGTCTTGTTTGTTTGGAAGTGTCTTGTTTGTTTGGAAGTGTCTTGTTTGTTTGGAAGTGTCTTGTTTGTTTGGAAGTGTCTTGTTTGTTTGGAAGTGTCTTGTTTGTTTGGAAGTGTCTTGTTTGTTTGGAAGTGTCTTGTTTGTTTGGAAGTGTCTTGTTTGTTTGGAAGTGTCTTGTTTGTTTGGAAGTGTCTTGTTTGTTTGGAAGTGTCTTGTTTGTTTGGAAGTGTCTTGTTTGTTTGGAAGTGTCTTGTTTGTTTGGAAGTGTCTTGTTTGTTTGGAAGTGTCTTGTTTGTTTGGAAGTGTCTTGTTTGTTTGGAAGTGTCTTGTTTGTTTGGAAGTGTCTTGTTTGTTTGGAAGTGTCTTGTTTGTTTGGAAGTGTCTTGTTTGTTTGGAAGTGTCTTGTTTGTTTGGAAGTGTCTTGTTTGTTTGGAAGTGTCTTGTTTGTTTGGAAGTGTCTTGTTTGTTTGGAAGTGTCTTGTTTGTTTGGAAGTGTCTTGTTTGTTTGGAAGTGTCTTGTTTGTTTGGAAGTGTCTTGTTTGTTTGGAAGTGTCTTGTTTGTTTGGAAGTGTCTTGTTTGTTTGGAAGTGTCTTGTTTGTTTGGAAGTGTCTTGTTTGTTTGGAAGTGTCTTGTTTGTTTGGAAGTGTCTTGTTTGTTTGGAAGTGTCTTGTTTGTTTGGAAGTGTCTTGTTTGTTTGGAAGTGTCTTGTGTTCCCATTCCTCTGTTAGTTTGTTCAGCACCGCTAGTCTGTTTTCCATATAGAAGTCCCTAACTGTCAGCATTTTCCCCCCCATCCTGTCTTCATTTTGCAAAGGTGGTGTCTAGCATGGCTGGTGGGAACTTGTGGGTTACACAGATGGGGGACATCTTGGTCAGTCTGAAGTGTCCCCTTAATTGGTTCCACATGTTCAGTGTGGTTTCTACCAATGTGTATTTTGTTGAGGGGGCTGTGGCTAGGGCCTGGAGGGCCATCCCCTTACAGGAGGCCTCCTCTTTCTGCACCCACTCACCAGTTGAGTTTGTGTATCCACCTGCTGTTGTTGCCCAGTGGTAGTACTGCAGGTTTGGTAATGCCAAACCACCCTTAATTTTCCACCTTTGCAGTGTTGGTTTGGAGACTCTTGGGTTCTTACCCCTCCACACAAATGGCATGATTAAGCTGTCCCATGTTTTGGAAGAAGGCCTTGGGGATGAAGATCGGTATGGATCTAAAAAGGAAGAGTAACTTCGGCAGTACGTTCATTTTGATTGCCTGCACACTCTCCCCGCTAGGGAGAGTGGGACTGTGTCCCAGCATTGCAGGTCTTTTTTTTTTTTTACTTCCTCCACCAGGCTTGTCAGATTTCACTGGTGGATCTGTGAACCATCTCTGGCTGTTTGGATTTCCAAAGGGAGCCATTCCGGCTCTGTCCCTCCCCCATTTGGGTTCACTGGGAGTGCCTCAATCTTGCCCAGGCTGAGCTTGTAACCTGAAAGTTTCAAAGTCTTTCAGAATCTGCATAATTGCTTTCAGTCCTTCCTGTGGCTTTGAGACATGTAGGAGCAGGTCATCCTCATAGAGTGAACTCCTGTGATCTCCATATCCTAGTTGAATGCCCTTCCAGATTTCTGCGTCCTGCAAAGCTATCACCAGGGGTTCGATTGCTGGAGCAAATAGGAGCAGGGACAGTGGGCAACCCTGCATTGTGCCTCTTTGCAGTTGAAAGTATCCAGAGCTGGTGGTGTTAGTTCGAACACTAAGCTTGGGGAGGTTGTACAGGAGTTTCACCCAAGGAGGTGAATCCTGCTCCTAGCCCAAACCATTCCAGTACCTCAAGGATGTACTTCCATTCAACTCTGTTGAGGCCCTTTTCTGTTCTGTATCCAGGGAGACGATCACCTCCAGTGTTCCCTCCCTGGGGGAGGGTGGGGGGGGGGGTCATTATTACATTCATCAGCCGCCTGATGTTTGCAGTGAGCTGCCTACCCTTGAGAAAGCCATTCTGGTCTTCTACGACCACCTCTGGTACACAGCGCTCCAGCCTTTTGGCCAGGACCTTTTGAGAATATTTTCACGTCCACATTTAGCTGTGAAATGGGTCTATATGATCCACATTCCATTGGGTCTTGTTGCTAATTTTTGGTTGGTTCAATTGGCTCTGTTTTATCACCTTTGCTCTAGAGTTGCCAGGTATCTTTAAGATACCGCCACGAGGTTCAAGTTCAAGTAATGATCAATAACTCAGTACACCAATTAGTAAGATTGAAATCAAAGCACATTTATTTGCACACAGTCAAATCTACTCATGGATAAACTCTACTTTCTAAGCTACTTCTATCACTAACAGGCCAATACTTAGCTTCGGACTGGCCCACCAGGTCAGGGGAACAAATGGCCTTCCGTTCGGGTTCTGAGTCTGCGGGATTCAAAGCTGGTCTGGACTGGTAGCTAGGAGCACCTATCTCGTAGCAAGCGTTGACTTGAGATTGGCTTTCTTTTGGTGGCAGCTGGACAGGTCACTGTCAAGGGTTGGTTCGCGTTGCTGAATGACCCTGTCAAGAAGGACGATTTGAACTTTTGGGGGGCTTTGCTTTATAGTCCCCAGGGGCTTCCCGCCTTTCGGGGCGGACCCCGTACCTGGTTCCAAGTGATTGGACTTTGTTCCAATCGGTTGGTTCGATTTCTCCAATACTGAAGCGGTTCCCTGATCGATGGGCAGACTTTAGGTATCCGTTAACCTCTTGTGTTGGTGCCTGCTGGCGCCGAGGAGTCTGGCTTGGCCTTGTTTATCTCAAATGTTTCGATTGTTCCCATGGATCGCTCATTAGTATGTAGATGGTTGCTGGTATCGATGCTGTCTGGGCTTTTGCAGAGTCTAATACACAGTAAACGTGCACCTGCTAGTTTCTGCCTGCGTTGGCTGAATTTCCCTTCAGCCTTTGCTGTTCTCCATTTTACATCGGGAATTGGCCAACCCAGGTGGCTACAGTCTTTAACTTTTTTAGGTATCAATGAGATTGTGGCCTGTGTTAGTGTAGGAGGCAAGGTTATCCTTGCCAGCGAGTCTGTGAACATGTTCCTTGGATGTGGGGCCACGGCTGGTGCAAATCTAGAAGTCTGCCGGGAACCCATCGAGTCCTGGCACCTTCCCTGCCTGCATGCAGCTGATGCTCTCTGTGATTTCTCCCAGATCCATTGGTGCTTCCAGCTTCCCCATGCCTGTCCTCTTCCACAACTGGCCTATCCAGTCCATTGAGGAACTGTTTCATCCCCGTCAGGGGGGCTCGGAGGTGTACAGCCCTCGGTACTAGACTGGTTCTGCTACCAGTCTGCCTCTGCCATCCTTTACCTAGTGGCTGCCTGCCTGCTTTATCAGCTGGTGAGTCAGTAGGTGGCCAGCCTTTTCCCCATGTTTGTAGAAGGCCCCCCGTGTCTCATGGAGTTTGTGCACTTTTTTTCTTGGTGGTTAGCAGGTTTGTAGCTTTTTTTCTCTTCTCACATCAGTTGGGTAAATTCTGATGAATTTGGGAATCTCCTCACCAAAATATTGTCCTCTCCTGATCCACCACATTTGCATTTGTCATTCACTACTCTTGCTTGGAAGAAATTGTCCCTTGCAATTCATCATTTCATAGCGTCTCATGGAGCCACATTCCCATTGTTGTAAATCGAATGGTAGGAACAGTTGTTTATTGTGAATGGATTTCTAAGCTGGGTGAATTGGACACTGCAGCACTTCACAGCTTCAGGGTCCCAGATTCGGTTCCCAGCTTGGGTCACTGACTGTGTGCAGAGTCTGCACATTCTCCCCGTGTGTGCGTGGGTTTCCTCCGGGTGCTCCGGGTTTCCTCCCACAGTCCAACGATATGCAGGTTAGGTAGATTGGCCATGCTAAATTGCCCTCAGTAACCAAAAAGGTTAGGTGGGGTTACGGGGAAGGGGTGGAGGTGTGGACTTTCCAAGGGCTGGTGCAGACTCGGAAGGGCTGAATGGCCACCTTCTGCACTGAATTTATGAAAACACAAATCATAACATTCCTTGGACACAGACCATCTGGATGAAATTGTCACTGCCTCATTTGTACGTTAGTAGTGAGTTGCTGAACAATATGCTTGCTTTCTTCAGGGTGATCAGAAGAATGACAGCTGGATCTTTGCTCTTGCAGTACTTCTCAGCAGTTCCCTTGTCTACAACAGCATGGGTACAATCGATCAATATGCCTTGGAGAAACTGTAGTATCCTTTTTTGATGGGATTTCCTCAACAAATCATTGCAATATTGAGCGTTCAAGGCAATTGGCAGCTGACCTTTTAGACCTTACTCAGTCAGAGGATTCATTAATAAGTGGGTTTGTTGATAAAAGCCAAGGAATGTATAAGATTTCTGCTGGATCAGGGTACACATTTCAGGCACATCACTGGATGACAGTTTAATTGCAGCACTGTAACCAGAGATTCCACATGCACACATTTTAAGGAATCTTGGCTTCCCACCAGGTAGAGGATTTAGTGTATAGTGAACGTGCTCCCCCTCTGAACCAATTTGGGGACATGGTTTGCCATGACTGGCCATTCAACTAACTGAACATTGATCTGGCTTAGGTAAACTTTTCAGCTGTTTGGGTTTGAGAGGGCAGTCCTCTCTGGTTAGCATTACCTGCTGATGTCATCAACATAAGAACAAGGAGCAGGAGTAAGCCATCTGGCCCTTCGAGCCTGCTCTGCCATTCAATGAGATCATGGCTAATCTTTTGTGGACTCGGCTCCACTTTCCCGCCCAAACACCATAACCCTTTATTCCTTTATTCTTCAAAAAAACTATCTATCTTTATCTTAAACATTTAATGAAGGAGCCTCAACTGTTTCACTGGCAGGGAATTCCATAGATTCACAATCCTTTGGGTGAAGAAGTTCCTCCTAAACTCAGTCCTAAATCTACTTCCCCTTATTTTGAGGCTATGCCCCCTAGTTCTGCTTTCACCTGCCAGTGGAAACCACCTCACTGCATCTATCCTATTTCTTTCTTTCTTAATTTTATGTTTCTATAAGATCCCACATCCTTCTAAATTCCAACAAGTACATTCCCAGTCTACTCAATCCCTCCTTGTAATCCAACCCCCTCAACTCTGGGATTAACCTAGTGAATCTCCTCTGCACTCCCTCTAGCCCGAGAACATCCTTTCCCAGGTAAGGAGACCAAAACTGAACACAATACTCCAGGTGTGGCCTCACTAACACCTTATACAGTTGCAGCGTAACCTCCCGAGTCTTAAACTCCATCCCTCTAGCAATGAAAGACAAGACTCCATTTGCCTTCTTAATCACCTGTTGCACCTGTAAACCAGGCTTTTGCGACTTGTGCACTGGCCATCCAGGTCCCTCTGCACAGCAGCATGTTTTAATATTTTATCATTTAAATAATAATCCCTTTTGCTGTTATTCCTACCAAAATGGATAACCTCACATTTGTCAACATTGTATTCCATCTGCCAGACCCAAGCCCATTCACTTCAACTATTCAAATCCCTCTGCAGACTTCCAGTATCGTCTGCATTTTTTTTTTTTGCTTTACCACTCATCTTCGTGTCGTCTGCAAACTTGGAAACATTGCACGTGGTCCCCAACTCCAAATCATGTATGTAAATTGTTAACAATTGTGGGCCCAACACTGATTCCTGAGGGACATCACTAGCTACTGATTGCCAACCAGAGAAACACCCATCCGCACTCTTTGCTTTCTATTAATTAACATTTGCTTTCTATTAATTAACCGTTACTTTCTATTAATGAACCTATCCTCTATCCATGCTACTACGTTACCCTTAACACCATGCGTCTTTATCTTATGCAGCAACCTTTTGTGTGGCACTTTGTCAAAAGCTGCTGTCAAATGATGCCCCTAGTGGAGGCCCATTTGAGTGCTAATTCTTTCGGAGTTGATCCCGTTTCCTCTGAAATACTGTGTGGGGTGACTCCTGTTCAGGGGAAGACTGGACGTTATCCCAATTAAATGGTCCAAGGAGAAGTAAGGTTCGAAATGTGGAACTGGCAGAGGATGGTGGGCTTCATAAAGATGGCGAGGTGATTAATATAAATGAAATACTTTCCTCTTATCAATGTAAGCCTAGGAAACGAAGCAACGATAATTGGAGAAATGCGAGTTTGCCAATGACTGGAGTATCGTGTTCAATTCCGGGAGCTCACACTTTATTAAGCATATGGGTTCCAGCGGCCGGTAGACTGGAACCATAATGGTTGTTCTGAGCCCGAGCAGGGCGGGGGCTGACCAAACCGTAAGGGTTTTCGCAGTTTCTATTTAATAGCATGGCCAGGCCAGAGTGTCGATGAACAGAGGGTGATTATTGAAAGAACCAGAGGTGACTTGGGAATATTACAATTGGGCTGATTGGGAATGATGGTGGTGGATACAGATGTCACAGTAGCTGGTAAATGGAATTTTGTTTGTGTAGGAGAAGACTTGTGGGGGTGGGTGGTGTGTGTGTGTGTGGGTGGTGGGGGGGGGGGGGGGTGCTGAATGGATTAAACTGGCACAGAAATGGTGGGTAGAGGAGCCACCGCTGTGCCATTCTCCAGAGCCACCCAGTATTACTAACGGGTACCCATGGGTTGTTTCGGATTGGATTTGTTTATTGTCACGTGTACCGAGGTACAGTGAAAAGTATTTTTCTGCGAGCAGCTCAACAGATCATTAAGTACATGAGAAGAAAAGGAAATAAAAGAAAATACATAATAGGGCAACACAAGGTATACAATGTAACTACATAAGCACTGGCATCAGATGAAGCATACAGGGGGTAGTGTTAATGAAGTCAGTCCATAAGAGGGTCATTTAGGAGTCTGGTGACAGTGGGGAAGAAGCTGCTTTTGAGTCTGTTTGTGCGTGTTCTCCGACTTCTGTACCTCCTGCACGATGGAAGAAGTTGGAAGAGTGAGTAAGCCAGGTGGGAAGGATCTTTGATTATACTGCCTGCTTTCCCCAGGCAGCGGGAGGTGTAGATGGAGTCAATGGATGGGAGGCAGGTTTGTGTGATGGACTGGGTGGTGTTCACGACTCTCTGAAGTTTTTTGCGGTCCTGGGCCGAGCAGTTGCCATACCAGGCTGTGATGCAGCCTGATAGGATGCTTTCTATGGTGCATCTGTAAAAGATGGTAAGAGTCAATGTGGACATGCCGAATTTCCTTAGTTTCCTGAGGAAGTATAGGCTCTGTTGTGCTTTCTTGGTGGTAGCGTCGACGTGGGTGGACCAGGACAGATTTTTGGAGATGTGCACCCCTAGGAATTTGAAACTGTTAACCATCTCCACCTCGGCCCCGTTGATGCTGACAGGGGTGTGTACAGTACTTTGCTTCCTGAAGTCAATTACCAGCTCTTTAGTTTTGCTGGCATTGAGGGAGAGATTGTTGTCGCTACACCACTCCAGTAGGTTCTCTATTTCCCTCCTGTATTCGGACTCATCGTTATTTGAGATCCGGCCCACTATGGTCGTATCGTCAGCAAACGTGTAGATGGAGTTGGAACCAAGTTTTACCACGCAGTCGTGTGTGTACCGGGAGTAGAGTAGGGGGCTAAGTACGTAGCCTTGACAGTCCTGTGACCAAATCCGACCTATGGTGACACTCGAATGCCTATTGTGCTGCGATCAGTCGCAACTTGAGGTTTTACGTGTGCCTTGATTCAGTTAGCGAATCATTGGTCTATTAATTATATTGGCTGAAATCCCGTGGGTGCTACCCATTGTGAACCCCAATGTGCTTCAGTTTGGCCTGCTTATTCTCTTGTCAATATGGATTCTTTAACTAGTCCAGCTTTGTCACCGAGCTGACTGAACTGATCAAAGTTAAAGCGAGTGCTGATTTCCATGAGGACGATGAGATCGAATATTTGAAGATTTTCCCGACGTTTGTCTGGTGTGTCCGAGACTTCAGTCTGGAGCTGAAAATCGAGGGCCAAGCGGTGAATCAGGACGGATATTTGGAACACGCTCTGCTGCTGAAGAAAGGTAATGCATTTCTCGAGATGCCCTTTCTCCTCAATCGCTCCAAATTCCCATTGTTGAAGCCGATACTCCCCGGATGTGATCTGGGGATGGGTTCAAACCGGCTCCTTGGGGTTAATTTAAATTGAGAAAATCTGGAGTGGCGGTTTGTGAATCTACATTGATTGATTTATCATGAAAGGATATCTGGCATTATTGCCTTTTCTGACTCGCGTGCCTCCAGAACCACAGGAAGTAGCTATCTCTCATGGTCCAGCAAGCCACTCAGTTTAGGGTGTTACGGCTGGGCAGTGAGGCTGGACTCTGCATTGACCCCCCCCCCCCCCCCAAGAAAAAGATCACTTTCAAAACATTTGGGGTCCTCTGACAACCTAGAGCTTCCTGCAGTGTCCAGTCTTTGTGTGGCGCTGTGGTCTACAGCGCAGCTATACCTCCAATATCCAAAGAAGAAACGTCATCCATCATTAACACTAACTTTATACCGTTTCTGGGACCTTTGGCCCGAATTGCCCAGACTGACTGCGTTGCCGAAGCCTGGGAGGCACTTTCAGATTGTGACAGTCTCCATATTAATGAATGCAAGTACATTTTCCAAGGGCACTATTCGGTGTGGGGCTAAGATGAGGACGCGGTGTGCCAGCATGACTGGGACATGAAATTATAGTTTTCTCCATTTCCTCAATGCTACAATTGAAATTATTGCTCCATCAGTTAGGGTGGTCTATGTGCTCCAATCGCTGTGAAGGGGTGAATTAAATGTCAAAAGCAGGGATCCTGGCCTGGTGGCTACTTTATATTTCTTCCTTCAAACCTCCCCCCCCCCCCCCCGACAGGAATTATCACACCTCTTTGATGCCCAGCAGGAGTGGTTTTCACTGGAGCCGGTACCTTCTCCCTCCCTAAGGTACCTTGCTGCACCATAAACATTCCGATATCGCACAGTCTTTTAACTGTTCACTTGTTGGACACGTTGTTTTCTTGCAGGTAATTCCAAAAAGGTTATGGAATACAACTTGCCCCGGCAGTGCATTCGAAACTTCTTTCCCAAGCGGAAATGCTTTGTCTTTGTCCGGCCAGTCTCCCGCGATCTGCACACGGTGGAACATGTCCCAGAGCAGATGCTAGACCAGAGCTTCGTGCAGGAATGCCAGAGGTTCTGCAAGTACATACATGAAACATCGCAACCCAAATGTCTCCAGGGAGGCCATATCATTACCGGCAGAAGTAAGTATGGTTTGAAATCCATGGTTAACACTGCATGTTAAATGGAGAGTAATGTTGTTTTTTTGTTGCATCAAACAGGCAAGCTTTCCTTAACCCTTCAAAGTAACCCTGTCTCTCTTCGCTCGTATCATCCAATTGGCCCCATTTCCCACTGTTCTTGTATCTACCTATTCCAAATAAGTCTGTGATTAGATGCGGTTAAGAATCGTTCGACAATCACTCCTGGGCTAATTTTAGTAAATGGCATTCGTGCCAGGCGAAGAGACTTTGAAAAAAGGGTCACATTCCAGAGTCCTTCCGTAACTGGCTCTGATGTTGGCTTCGCGCCTAGAACTACACCCGCCTCCCCCCCCCCCCCCCCCCCCAAGGCACCTCCTGGAGACCAATTGGTCCATTTGGTGCTGTGGCCCTGATAACCCTACCCTCCTGCTTCCACAACTGAACACATTGAGAAGTATGTCCGAGACATTTTTGGTTGCCTTTCCAAACTGTTTCAATCCGTCCTTGTTCTTTTGCAAGTTTTGTCGACTCTCCTGCCTGCGGAAATACGTTCCCCTTATCGCACGCGAAATTCTTAATTTTGGCACCTCGTCCAAATCTATCCTCCTCCCTGTTGGAGAATGTTTGCACTCCAGTGATTTAGCACAGGGCTCAGGGGCTGTTTAGCACAGGGCTAAATCGCTGGCTTTGAAAGCAGACCAAGGCAGGCCAGCAGCACGGTTCAATTCCCGTAACAGCCTCCCCAAACAGGCGCCGGAATGTGGCGACTAGGGGCTTTTCACAGTAACTTCATTTGAAGCCTAAGCGATTTTCATTTCATTCATTGGACAAGACTGTTACAGTTGCAGTGTCTCTGAATTTGAATTGGGTGCCATTTCCATAAATCTGGTTCATGTTGAAAAGTTTTTGTTTTAACTGAACACGTGTCCTTCTCTGAAATCATCTCTGAAACCGTCTCTCTTTTGCGCCAGTGTTGGCTATGTTAGCCAGCAGTTACGTCTCTGCAATCGCCACCGGGGCAGTCCCTTGCCTGGACGATGCCGTTACCTCGATGGCCAGGATGGAAAATGCTGTCGCTGTAAGACTGGCCTCCGATCACTACAGGCAGCAGATGGAGCAACAAGTGGTCAACATGCCAATGGAAACGAGGGAGCTTTCAGACATACACGGCAACTGTGAGAAAGAGGCGCTCGGAGTCTTCATGCAGCGTTCATTCAAAGACCAGCATCAAGAGTATCAAAAACAAGTGGTGGTAAGAGTTCATAGATTCAGACACGTTTGCAACACAGGAGGCCATTCGGCCTATCGTGTCCACACTGGCCAGCAAGGGCCTCCCTGTACTGATGCCATTTTCCCGCCCTTGTCCCATAGCCCTGGAGCAGTATCTGACGTAACCATGCTTTCTGGCACTGAGCTCCAGACTCTCTCTCCACCCTCCGCTTGGAAACGTTTCTTCTCGACTCTCTCCTTAGCTCTTTACCCCTTCACTTAGATCTATGCCACTGGTTATTGATGTCTCTGTTTGATCCTGTCATAAACCTATCTACCTCTCGGCACAACTGTCTACTCAGCCCCAAGCTATCCACTCTCGCAGTAATCCTGGTAACTCTCCTCTCCAGTGCATTTGCATCCTTCCTATGATGTGATGAGACCAGAACTGCACGCAATACTCTAGTTGTGACCTAACCATTACCTGAGCGCTCTTAGAAGTTTTATCTTCGTCACAATGTCAGTGGTTAGCGCTGCTGCCTCACTGCGCCAGTGATCTGGGTTCGATTCCAGCCTTGGGTGACGTCTGTGTGGAGTTTGTACCTTCTCTGTCTGCGTGGGTTTCCTCTGATTTCTTCCCACAGTCGAAAGATGTGCAGGTTAGTTGGGTTGGCCATGATCAATTTCCCGTTGTGTCCAAAAGGATGGATGGCATTACAAGGATAGGGTGGGACGTTGACCCTGGTAGGGTGCTCTTTCAGATGGTCGGTGCAGACTGGATGGGCCTCCTGCACTGTGGGGATTTGTTTTTTTCTTACTGGCTTGGATCTGCGCATTTGTAAACTTTAGACGCGTGTCTGTTTTAGCCTCTACATTGTATGTTTTCATGGAATGGAAATGTAAAGGTCACTGAATTCACAATTATCTGGCCTCACCTTGTATTCCATCGCTCAAGTCGTAGAACCCTCCACAGTGCAGGACCTGCTCCGACCCTCTGAAGCAGCATCCTACCTAGTTCCACTCCCCTGCCACCCTACCTAGGCCCAGTCCCCTGCCCCATCCCTGCAAACTTTGGACAGCAAGGGGAAATTTATCATGGTCAATCTATCCAACCCGCACGTCTTGATCTGTGGGAGGAATCCCGTGCAGACACGAGGAGAACGTGCAAAGGCCAGAATTGAACCCGGGTTTCTGGCACTGTTGAGGTAGCAGTGCTAACCACTTCAACCGTGCTGCCCAAGTATTCACACCTCTTGTTATCTGTCTTGTCTGCCTCTCCTCCCCCCTCCCCCTCATCCTGTCTGGTGCTATTAAGGCGTCCAACTTGCTGTGATTTGGTTTTTGTAAAGTTGATTTTGTTTGGCTCCAGTCTGATCTCGCACATCAGTATCTAGCTGTCTGCCAGAAGAATCAACAGCTCTCTGTGGAGAAATGCCAAGTTCTGCTTCAGAGCCTTTCTACAGAAATGCACCGCAAATTGCAGGAAGGGGTTTACACTTTACCCGGTGGTTATCGGCTGTATGTCGCGGACAGGAATGCGATGGTGTCTGAATACCACGCCACACCTGGAAAGGGAACCCAGGTAAAAGTGACCGTGAAAGACCAGTTTTGAAAAGGGGATGAGGGGGGAGGGGGGGATGAGTCATGTTCTGTGTGCCTGAGAGTTGGTGTTGCGATTTCAGGTAATCCTGAAATGTTGGGATATTGGAGCACTGGGAATTGGTCAATGGGAAAACGCTCGTTTTTGTCAATGTTGGCGGAGTTTGTTCACAACGTGAACTGTAGTTTGTTTCCTTCCCAATTGATTAACTATCTGATTTGTGCTGGCAGAACTGTTCAAAATCCTGACTTCTCTTGAGGAATAAATCTTGACAGCCATGTAGGTTGGAGCCCCAGTACCATACCCATGCCATAAATGTACAAGTTTCCCTCTCGGGCAGAGAAGATAAGCCTATCGTTTTTAACCACGAATCATCCGACTTCCGCTCAAGATTGCAGTATAGCGGGGAGGGGGGTGCAGAGGTACTTGAAATCCATTTGAGACATTTCTAAGGAAGCAATAGGTGTGCTTTCCTGAATACAATGGTCTGTTGCCTGTCCCATTTTTTAAAAAAGGATGTGCTAATTGTGAAAATTTCTCACTTTAACCCCAAGGAACAATTTTGCACAAACCAGTGAATTCTACTCTTTCCTCAAAATTAAAACTCAACTTCAGTTAATTCCAGCCGTGGCATCCATATTGAGCCATGTGCCACAGTGCTGCACATTTCCAATCTGTAGCTTTACCATGACGGCTGTGATTTTACTTGCTGCACCTCTCCTCGCCCAATGCATGTTGCAGGATATTAACCAACTTTATTGCAATGTAAGCCTGCTTGTGACAATAATGAAGATTATCATTAATCTGGTGAGAAGTTATATTACTGCTTGATGCAGGACTAAAAAGGCCATTTCTGAAGACCCTTATTAAAACGATCGTAAATCTATTCTTGTGTTACTGACCCATAACTTTTCTCCCCAATTACGGCACAGATATCTAAGTACCAATGTGATGTCTTGCTTCATGGATCACAGCAAACCCACTTTCTCCAGCATCAATCCTGAAATCTGTTTGCTTCATTGCAGGCGGAAGTGGTCCTTGCAGATTTTCTAAAGAGGAAGCAAATAGAGGCGAACACCATACTGCAAGCAGAGAAGAAGCTGTCAGAAGCCGAGAAATTGTTGGCCAGTAAGGACCCAGATTATACCCAGCTATTGGAATGTGTTAAAAGTAACACTCGCACGGTTTCTGTCACCATCAGTTCTTGTCGGTAGATATTTGCATGGTAGTTGACTAACTTGGGCCCTTTCTATTTGAGGCGTATTTCTGGTTTCCCGCTGTTGTAGGGAAAAATCCCTTGTACCAGTGCAGTCAAGAGGCTGAGTCTCAAGGCAAGGTTCAAAGCGTTGTTCTTTATTGTACAATTACTGAAGCCTTCAGGGAGACCCACGCAGCCAGCTCAAACAGTGGCTTGGTCCACGTTGATCTCAAGAATTACACTTTCGCTCTGGATTTTTATAGGAATCCAAATTCGAGCGGGAACATTTGCTCATACATAATAGTCAAAGGGTAGTTTTGATTTAGATCTCTGACGGGTTTAAACTGAGAATGTGCATCTTTGTCAATTTGCATCTGTATGGTGTGTGTTCGTGTTGATGAGATTATCTGTGCTTGCTCCGAGTGTCCTTTCCTTCTTTAATGTGTTTCCCATTATCCCCCTGATGTGTCTCCTTAGCTAAATCGACCTCCGATGTCTGTGGCTGTGCGATTCGTTTATTTCTGTGTTTGCTAGATGAGGTGTTAATGTCATCTTTGTCCTGCTGTGTGTGGGGGGGGACGCTAATCTAATTTATACATTTCTTTTATTCCTCCTATTCTGGTTTCTTTGCCTGCCTTGGCCATTATATTAATATATTATTTCATTCTTTCATACGTCTTTGCAATACAGTTGTGCCATATATCCCACTGCCAGGGTCTTGACTCGCAGATATCCCGATCTCCTGGCCAGGGGGCCGTTTTAAGATGCAGCCTCATGCTGTTGCTGGGCAGAACAAGGGTCTTCCATCAATTTCGAATTAAAGGTCTCTCAGCTGTGCAGAAGGGGATTTAAACGAATATCCATCCGGGTGTCCCCTTCTGCATTGTGGGCACATTATAAACGATGCCAATCGGGCCAATAAAACAGTCCAATGAATGAAGAATGTTTGATGAGATAAAAATAAGATCTTGGAAAATGGCCTACTTCACCGCCATGCCAATGAGGTGAAACCTCCTCTTTACCTATCACATAGTTGTGTTCAGAACGCTAACATGCTTGATGGGCGTCTCCGGGGAATCATTTTGACATGTTTGTTGTGTGTGCGGACAGTAGAATTTTGCAAGAGTTCAAATTCAAGTGGCAGTCCTGTGGGGTCTGGCCATTCGGCCCCTCAGGCTTGCCGCCTGGCCCCCCATTTGACAACTATTGGAAATTACCACAATTGGCATATTTTGTTCTGAGACTTTGAATAAATGGGAGATAGTGGAGTGGGCATGGATTTGTCACCGGAGTGTTTGCTGATCCATGTTGTTCTCCTGATGGATTTTGAGGATATGACGTTGGTCATCGTGGCAAAGGGGGTATTTCAGTGGCTCAGCTCCATGGTCGCTCGTGTAGAGAGGAGCCATACAAATGACTGCTCTCTACCCATCGCTTTGCATGCTTGATATGCATTCTAAATCATTGTCCATTTCCAGTCTCTACCTCCTGATCTCGTCGCACCCGTCATTTAAAATTATTCCTTCGTCGTAAAAGGTAATACGGGGCCTGTGGTTAGCACTGCAGCTTCATGGCGCCAGGGACCCAAGTTCAATTCCGGCCTTGATTAATTGTCTTTTCAACATGGTGTCATTTTCCTCCGGGGGATCGGTTTCTTCCTACACGTGCAGGGCAGGTGGAATGTCGAAATTGCCTCTTCGTGTTCAAAACGTTGGGCGGGGAGTGGGCCGATTAAGGTGCTCTTTGAGAGGCTTTAACTCATGAGCTGAATAGCCTCCTTCACTGTAGAAGCAGTTTCACTTTGACGCTCAGGCGAGGTGGAAAATCTTGCAGATCTATCTAATCTCCTTCGATTCATGGAGGATAACTTCCATTTCAGTTAGATTAAAGTCTCCCAACTCTGAAATGGTTCTGGTAAATCTCCTACTGAGTGCAACTCCGGAATTCAGACTTGTGAACTCTTCCATATTGTTCCCCGTTCAACGTGCACTGTCCGCCCCATGCATCACCTCGCTCTCAATGGACTGAATGGCCGTTTTCTGCACTGTAGGAATTCTGTGCAAATGTGATTAATACAGGATTAGATGAGGCAGTGCATTGGAAGGGTTGCTTTTTACTGCAAGGAAGTATGTCGGCAATAGTCTGGGTAAGCTACTCTATTTACAATTAGATGCAGGTGGTGTATTATTCATGCATGAAAAATGCAGAAATTGGTTGGATTGACAACGGGAACACTTATGGAGTGTGACTGGAGAGGCTGATGTCATCTCCCTTAGATTTTATTGGGTACTTTGACAGGAAGAGATAACTTAAATTGTGATCTTTTTGACATGCTATTGGGGAAGAGGAAGGATGAGGTACCATTGCCTGACCCTTTGGCCCCCTCATTGGCTAAATGACCAGCAGGTGACCCCCTAATTGGCTAAATGACCAGCCGGTGACTAGGGACTAACATTCTTGAAGGAGGAAATTTCAGTCCTTGAGGCCCAGTGAAGCTCTGATTGAATTTGGAATCCACAATCCTCTATAGTGCTGAGGTCCTGGTGGAGGGTTGGCAGTATGAAGATGTGGATAGTTGTGAGATGAAGTGATTCAAACCTGGGACTGACTAATGGGGATGATGGGTGTCAGGATTTGCATTGTTGATCATTGTCTTGTTTGTTCCCCTTGCGCACAAGGTGAAGCAGATAAGGCAACATTGATGGAACAAGTGAACAAGGCTCGGGAAGAGGAACTCTTCCAGCTGAAGCAACTGAGGGAGGATGAGAGAAGAACCAATGAGGAAAATCTTCGCCAGATGAGGATGAAAATTGTGGAGGAGCGAGAGGAAATGTTAAAGGAGCAGGAGCAGGCCTTGGAAAGTCTGATGGCCGAGCAGAAGGCTGTTTTGGAAAAGGGTTTTCAGGAGAAAGCTGAGCTTATGGAAGAGCAAATTCAACAGCTTAAGCATCAGGAGCAGCAGACCTGGGCAGGTGGTCTTGTGGACATTATAGATTTCATGGGCATCCTCCGTTCTATATTCAATGCAGCAAGAGCTTTTGCCACCAGTTTTATTGGTGAGCCTGATTAATCCATTTGGGAGAATACTGTTTGGAAATATTATGATGCACATATTGGTTAATGGTCTTGTATTGCACATGAAGCAGCTCTTATAATGCCAAGCTGATATGCCTTTTATATGGTTGGTATGAAATAAAATACATGCTAATAAACTTGTTAATGAACATGTCTTTGACATTTTGTCTTGCAAGCCAAAGACAGTCAGAAATCTATGATCATCGAGATTTTATTTGTACAAAATGAGGACACGTTTTGAATATTAACGTGAGGCATCTCTGCACAATGCCCAGGGTAATTAGTTGTTTAAGCTGGATGTAATGCATGGTTCTATACTTTTAATATACAGATTTCATACTTTGACTTGGCATCCATCAGACATATGACTCAGCAAACCACTGACTCATTTAATTTTGTCCAATGGCAGTCAACAAGCCTGGTTTCTATTTCAAATCATGCTTTGCAATTAACAGTCACCATCAACTAGTGCATTCTCCATGACAATGCCTCATTCACTTAAACTCAGCACTTCTCATACTCATTGACCCTCCTGATGGAGGGTAATACAAAATTACTTCTTTTTGAATGAATTATTTATCTCCATGGTGTCATTATCTCCATGATGTCTAAAGTAACAAATCAAGCAATCCGTTGAGCAGAAGTTTTGGGAAGTCTCATCCACTCTCATTTCCTCAGCTCTGCTGGGATGTGGAGGCACTCTATTCCATGGCTTGAGAGACTGCTACAGGCATTTTCTAATGAGAATGGGGCAGGACATTCTGCTGGTAAGGCCTGGCCTGGGGTTCAGCCTGAGGCTGGATTTAACAATTGCCTGCCTCCCTTTCCACTTGTTCAATGGGCTCCTACTGCTGACACTTGAAGAAAGAGGAGAGAAGGGTAGTGGCTGGTTCATCCGAATGCTTTGTTGCAGGAAGGGGAGAAAGTCAGGTGCCCTGCTGCCAGTGCTTTGGGAGGAAGGGTGGTGGCCTGAATCAACTGCAACATGCTGGAGGTTTGGAGGACTGCTTTTGTTTGAACTGCTGGCTGTTTACCATTTCAATGTTTGGAAGCCAAGTGTTGTTCCTTCTCCTACTTTTGTGACCTGGCTCAAGAGTGGCTGGTTGGAGCAGGTGACCGGATGTTGGAACTGCAAGAGGAGGATGGTGATGGCGGCTCACCTCAACTGGACACTTTGGAGGCCATAATGACATGTCCTTGAAGGCTGTTGGCCGCTTCTGGTTCATGTTTGGAAGGCTATGTCAATGGCTGCTGTCTTTTGTACTGTTGCATACTGTTGTTTATTGTAGTTTTGCTGTTTTATGTCTACTGTCTGGGCTGGATTCACTGTTTTTGCTAATTTTTTGTGTCCTTATGCACACTGGGGGTGGGGATATTCGCTCTCCCCCTTCCGTTCTACCCTGTGCCAATGAGACCTTTTCTGGTGAGTTGGGCTGCTCATTGTCATGCACACATGCTCTGACAGGCGCACACGTGTTATCATTCACACATATAATATGCAGACACACTTTTACACCGATATGCATATGCTGGTTGCAAAGGTAATGTCTTAAGTTGTAGAAAAAGGCCATTGGCTGATCCAAGTTTGCTGCGCCATTCCATCAGATCAAGATGGAGCTGATGGGATGATCTCCAACTCTAAGCTCCAGTTTAGTCTCCATAACCCTTGATTCTCTGACTGATAAAAGCTCTGTGTGAGATGCATCTCACACCTGATTGGAGGGGTGCAAACTGGAAGCGAAGTTCACATTTTTCCAGGTCTGGATGAGAGCATGAAGCAGCACCACAATAGTAATCGATGTACTGGTAAAGGAGTTGTGGGAGGGGACCCATAAAAAGGCAAGGGCATTGCTACATTGTGAAAATTCATCAACTTTGCTTTCACTTTCACTTGGTCTATCTCAGACACTTCCCTTCCCTTCCTTGACCTTACTGTCTCCATTTCTGGCAACAGACTATCTACTAATATCCATTTCCGGCACACTGACTCCCACAGCTATCTGGACTACAGCTCTTCGCATCCTACACCCTGTAAGGAATCCATCCCTTTCTCTCAGCTCTTTCACCGCCGTCGCATTTGTTCCAATGGTGCCACTTTCCAAAATGGTGCTTTGAAAATGGGTTCCTTCTTCCTCAACTGTGATTTCCCACAGTGATTTCCCACATATAGTTGTTGACAGGGCCCTCAACAGTGTGCGGTCCATCTACTGCGTTCCCTCCCAGAACAAGGATTGACACCCTTCATTCTCACATTTCACCCCACCAGCCTCCGTATGCAGAGCATAACCCACCACCATTTTTGTCAACTCCAGTGTGATGCCACCATCAAACACATCTTCCCTTCACTCTTGCTCTCTCAGCATTCTGCAGAGACCGTTCCCTCGAGATAATCTAGTCCACTCCTCCAGCATACCCAACTCTCCTCCCATCACTCATGGCACCTTCCCATGCAATCGCAGAAGGTGTAACACCTGCTCCTTTGCCTCTTCCAGGCTTAACGCCCCAGGCCCAAAACACTCATTCCAGGTGAAGCAGTGTTTCACTTGCACCTCTTTCAATTTGGTCTATTGCATTCGCTGCTTCCAATGTGATCTCCTCTACATCGAAGAGACCAAATGTAGACTGGGTGATCGCTTTGCTGAACACCTTCGGTCTGTGCGCATTCAGGATCTTGACCTTCCCATTGCTTGCCATTTTAGCACAAGACCCTGCTCCCAAGCCCACATGTCTGTCCTTGGCCTGCTGCAATGTTCAGTGAATCTCAACACACAACTGGAGGAACAACATCACACCTTCCAGTTAGGCATGCTGCAGTCTTCCAGTCGCAACATTGAATTCAACAACTTCAGATGATTAGTTTTACCTCACCTCAACCCCTTTATGTACATATATATATATATATATATATGTGGTGAAAGGCGCTTCAGCAATGCAAGCTCATTCTGCCACAGTGTAGTATAGATGAGTGAGGTCTGTGCTTGTGTTCCTCACATTGCAAGTTTTTACTGTTCGGTATTTAAGTGAAATCGAGGCTTCACACTGAAACAATGGCACCTGTAATTTCGCTATCAATATTCCAGAGAGGACCCCCCCACCCCCCACCCATCCCCCCCCACCCCCCACCCATCCCCCCCCCACCCCCCCACAAATATTTTAAAATAGCCAGCAGAGAAAATGCAATAATATTCATATTTTCTACATATACCATGCTACATTCTGTGTTGATTCAATACATTTCAAAATGCTCATTACAAAAGTGCAATAGTATTTAAGTTGTCTACATGGATCAAGTTGCACTCTGAGCTGCTTCAACATAATCGTGATACGTATAATATTCATTACATACATTCAATGTTGAGTCTAATCGCACTGCCCTGCTCTATCCTCATACACTTCAATATATCCCAGTCTCAACCCTCTTTCCTGATTATTCCTCATACACTTTAACTTCCCCACCCAATCTCGTCCCATTCTCCTATTTACTCCCTTTTATGCTTTAATTTCCTCCCCACTCTGTCTAACCCCACTCTCCAGCTCAATTCCTATGTCGTTTAGTCTCATATCGAGTCTAATCCCACTCTCCTCTTTACTTGATGTGCCCTTAAATATCCCGCCGATTTAAAACCCCAGGCTCCGGACCATCACTCGTAATCCTTATTGTCCCAGCCAAACCTCTCCCCACTCTCCTGCTCATTTCCTCTATCCTTTAGTAACACTCCCGCTCTCATGCCTTGTTCTTTAGTAACCCACACCCGATGGGAATATTGGGCAGCGTGTAAATGTGTCCATAATTTGTCCGGCCTATTTTGTACATGCCGCAGCGTTAAAATAACCGGAGATTAATCTTCATAGTTTCATGGAAATGTCAGCCAGGCCGAGGCAAGTCAATATGCGTGGCAGGAATGTTGACGTGTTTTGAAACCTCAGACACCTGACCCGGCTCCTTGGCATCCAGTGAACACAGCAAACGTATTTTCAGTAATACGTGACTGTTTTTGGGTGGCAACCTTGCTGATTGTCATATTATCTCCTGACAAACTGAAAGCAGACACTTCAGGAACACAGGCAGCAGCTCCGGATCTGGACAGAGGGTCCATCACATCAAGGCCACACGATGACGCTCTTTTTTAACATTGTCAACGGCTGTATATGCATTGCTGCAGGTAAGATGGTTTAATTAGTTCTCGGAATTTGTGGGAAACCGCGTTTAATAGCCAAATTCAGCTTCCCTGAAGGCATTAAAGCGCTCGCTATGGAGCTAGATGTGGCTCAGAGCCCGGAATGACAGCAACTGCCCTCCCCAGAATCAGTATTGTGAACGTTTAGGATTGAGCTTTTGAGGTTTGTATTGTAGTGAAACATAGGGTAATAACTGACCATCGTCTAATCCCTTCCCCCTCACTACTCACCATGATTGGTATACCATGCAGTCTAATTGCATTCTTCTGCTCACTCGCATCACCTTTTATTATTACACTCAGTCTAATACTAACCTGGTGTTGTAAGACTTCTTACTGTGCTCACCCCAGTCCAACGCCGGCATCTCCACATCACTCAGTCTAATAGTACTGTTCATTTTACAGTACAAACTGCTAATACCCCACCCAGTAAAACCCCATTGTTCATTCTCTAGATAATTTGAGAACCCATTCAGTGTAACCTAATTGTCCTGCACAATCGCCAGACTTTTAATATCACATTCTATCTGATCATATTGCCCTGCTCACTCTGCAGACTGTATAATATCTCACGCAGGCTAAACCTACTGCCCTGCTCACATTCTACACAGTTTAATGTCCGCCCTTGACTAATTCTATTCTCCTGGTCACTTTGCAACCTATTCCTATCTCATTCCGTCTAATCACACTGACCTGCACATTCTCCAGATGATTTAATCTCACACGTAGACTAACCCTACTGTTAACCCTATCCCCCCCCCCCACAACCCCCCCTCACCCCAACCCCACCACCACCGAACGCCCCCGCCTCCCCCACACCCCCTGACCCCCCCACCCCCCAACCCCCCCCACCCCCCCCACCCAAACCACCCCGCCCCCCACCCACACCGCCCCTCCCCCGCACCCCGCCCCCCCGACCCCTCACCCCCCACCACACCACACCCCCATACCCCCCCCAACCCCACCCCCACCGAACGCCCCCGCCCCCGACCCCCCCACGCCCCCCACCCCCCTGCCCCCCCACCCCAATCACCCCGCCCCCCCACCCGCCCCCACCCCCCCACACCCCAAACCCCACTCCCCCCACCCCCCACCACCCCCGACCCCCCCTATCCCCCACCCCCCCCTACCCCCCCACCACCCCCCGCCCCACCTGCCCCCCTCACCTCCCACCCCCCCGCCCCCCCGGCGGTGACCAGGTGAATCCTGAGGAACAAGCAGCGCTCTGAAAGCTAGTGACATCAAAACAAACCTGTTGGACTTTAACCTGGTGTTGTAAGACTTCGTACTTTGTAACATGAACTGAGAATAAAAATCTGATAATGCCGCAATATGTCACATCCCATCTCAGACTGCTGTTAGCTCTTTGTTCCTGCTTTCTTTATTGATATACCCATTCCATCTCCCTTCTCATTCCCCAGACTTTATAATATTCCATATTGTCGAATCTCTTTCTCCTCCCCACTCTCTACAAACTTCAGTATCCGCCTCATAATAATCCGCTCTCCCATTTGCTTCACATTGACTTTCAAATCCCATCCAGTCTACATCATCTCCCCTGTTAACTGCTCATGTCCGATAATATCCCATTCAGTTCAAGGTTTTTTGTTGTTGCAAATCTATATTCCTAAAATATCTGAAATAATATTACAAATATTTTTAAATAGCCGGCAGAGAAAATGCAATAATATTCATATTTTCTACATATACCATGCTACATTCTGTGTTGATTCAATACATTTCAAAATGCTCATTACAAAAGTGCAATAGTATTTAAGTTGTCTACATGGATCAAGTTGCACTCTGAGCTGCTTCAACATAATCGTGATACGTATAATATTCATGACATACATTCAATGTTGAGTCTAATCGCACTGCCCTGCTCTATCCTCATACACTTCAATATATCCCAGTATAAACCCTCTTTCCTGATTATTCCTCATACACTTTAACTTCCCCACCCAATCGCGTCCCATTCTCCTTTTTACTCCCTTTTATGCTTTAATTTCCTCCCCACTCTGTCTAACCCCACTCTCCAGCTCAATTCCTATGTCGTTTAGTCTCATATCGAGTCTAATCCCACTCTCCTCTTTACTTGATGTGCCCTTAAATATCCCGCCGATTTAAAACCCCAGGCCCCGGCCCATCACTCGTAATCCTTATTGTCCCAGCCAAACCTCTTCCCACTCTCCTGCTCATTTCCTCTATCCTTTACTAACACTCCCGCTCACATGCATTGTTCTTTAGTAACCCACACCCGATGGGAATATTGGGCAGTGTGTAAATGTGTCCGTAATTTGTCCGGCCTATTTTGTACATGCCGCAGCGTTAAAATAACCGGAGATTAATCTTCATAGTTTCATGGAAATGTCAGCCAGGCCGAGGCAAGTCAATATGCGTGGCAGGAATGTTGACGTGTTTTGAAACCTCAGACACCTGACCCGGCTCCTTGGCATCCAGTGAACACAGCAAACGTATTTTCAGTAATACGTGACTGTTTTTGGGTGGCAACCTTGCTGATTATCATATTATCTCCTGACAAACTGAAAGTGGACACTTCAGGAACACAGGCAGCAGCTCCGGATCACACTGACCTGCACATTCTCCAGATGATTTAATCTCACACGTAGACTAACCCTACTGTTAACCCTACCCCCCCCCCCCCCACCCCCCCCACCCCCCAACCCCCCCCCCCACACCCCCCCCACCCCCCAACCCCCCCCCCCCCCACACCACCCCCACCCCCCAGCCCCCCCACCCCAAACCCCCCGCCCCCCCACCCCAACCCCCCCGCCCCCCCAACCACCCCGCCACCCCCGCCCCTCCTCCGCCCCCGACCCCCCGCCCCCCCACCCCCACCACACCACACCCCCACACACCCACACACCCCAACCCCACCCCCACCGAACGCCCCCAACCCCCCCACGCCCCCCCACCCCCCCGACCCCCCCAACCCCCAACCCCCCCAACCCCCAACCCCCCCCACCCCACCCCCAACCCAACCCCCCAGCCCCCCACCCCCCCGACCCCCGCCCCCACCACACCGCACCCCCCCACCCGCCCCCACCCCCCCCCACCCGCCCCCACGCACCCCCACCCCCCCATCCTCCCACCCCCCACCCCCCCCACCCCCAACCCCCCTCCACCCACCGCCCCCCCACCCCCCCCACCCCCCCACCCCCACCCCCCCCCACCCCCCACCGCCCCCCACCCCCCCACACACTCCCCCACCCACGCCCCACCCCACCCACCCCCACTCACCCCACCCCCCCACCCCCCACCCCCTCACCCTACCCTCCCACCCCCCCTACCGCCCCACCACCCTACCCCCCACCCCCCACCCCCCTACCCCCTCCACCCCCACTAACCCCCAACGCCCCCTACCCCCCTATCCCCCACCCCCCACCACCCCCCACCCCCATACCCCCCCACCACCCACCCACCTCCCAACCCCCACACCCCCCACCCCCCCACACCCCCACACCCCCCGCCAGCCCGCCCCCGCCCCCTCCCCCGCCCGCCCGCCCCACACACCCCCACACACCCCCACACCCCAACCCCACTGACCGCCCCCCCGACCCCCCCCACCCAACCCCCCACCCCCACCACCTCCCCCGCCCCCCCAACCCCCCCACCCCCCCAGCCTCCCCGCCCCCCCACCCCCGCACCCCCCCTACCCACCCCCACCACCCCCCCACCCCTCCCACTCCCCCCACCACTCCCCCACCCCCCCTAACCCCACCCCCCCCACTCCCCCACCCCCACCCACCCCCCACCACTCCCCACCCCCCGCCTCTCCCACCCCCCCTCCCCACCACCACCCCACCCCCCCCACCACCCACCACCAACCCCCCACCCCCCCACACCCCAACCCCCACACCCCCCACCCCCCCTACCCCCCCACCACCCACCCATCCCCCACCCCCCCACCCCCCCACTCCCCACCACCCCCCACCCCCCCACCCCCCCCACTCCCCCCCACCCCCCCTTCCCCCCAGCACCCACCCACCCCCCACCCCCCCACCCCCCGCTCCACCGGCCCCCCTCACCTCCCACCCCCCCGCCCCCCCGGCGGTGACCAGGTGAATCCTGAGGAACAAGCAGCGCTCTGAAAGCTAGTGACATCGAATCAAACCTGTTGGACTTTAACCTGGTGTTGTCAGACTTCGTACTTTGTAACATGAACTGAGAATAAAAATCTGATAATGCCGCAATATGTCACATCCCATCTCAGACTGCTGTTAGCTCTTTCCTGCTTTCTTTATTGATATACCCATTCCATCTCCCTTCTCATTCCCCAGACCTTATAATATTCTCTCCCCTGTTCACTGCTCATGTCCGATAATATCCCATTCAGTTCAAGGTTTTTTGTTGTTGCAAATCTATATTCCTAAAATATCTGAAATAATATTACAAATATTTTAAAATAGCCAGCAGAGAAAATGCAATAATATTCATATTTTCTACATATACCATGCTACATTCTGTGTTGATTCAATACATTTCAAAATGCTCATTACAAAAGTGCAATAGTATTTAAGTTGTCTACATGGATCAAGTTGCACTCTGTCCTGCTTCAACATAATCGTGATACGTATAATATTCATTACATACATTCAATGTTGAGTCGAATTGCACTGCCCTGCTCTATCCTCATACACTTCAATATATCCCAGTATAAACCCTCTTTCCTGATTATACCTCATACACTTTAACTTCCCCACTCAATCTCGTCCCATTCTCCTATTTACTCCCTTTTATGCTTTAATTTCCTCCCCACACCCCCCCACCACCCCCACACCCCCAAACCTCACCCCCCTAACCCCCCACCCCCCCACCTCCCCCACCCCCCCTACCATCCCCACCAGCCCCCTACACCCCCCACACCCCCACCCCCTACCCCGCCACCCCCCTACCCCCCCCACCCCCCACCCACCCCCCGCCCCCCCGGCCCCCCTCACCTCCCACCACCCCGCCCCCCCTCACCTCCCACCCCCCCGCCCCCCCCCGGCCCCCCCCGCCCCCACCCCGGCCACCCCCACCCCCCACCCACCCACCCCGGCCACCCCCACCCCCCACCCCCGCCCGCCCGCCCCCACCCCCCCTCCCCCGCCCCACACCCACCCGCCCCCCACCCCCCCGCCTCCCCCAACCCCCCCCGACCCCCCACCCCCCATCCACACCCCCCCACCCCCCCACCCCCCATCCACACCCCCCCACCCCCCCCACCCCCCACCCACACCCCACCCCCCCACCCCACCCCCCCTAACACCCCTGCTCACTCTCCAGACTGCTAAATACCCCACCCAGTCTAATGCTAATTACCTGCTCACTCTCCAGACTGTAATATCCAAGTCCGTCTAATCCTATTGCCTTGCTCAGTCTCCAGACTGTTTAACACACAGACAGTCGAATCCTACTGCCCTGCTCATTCTCCAGAAAGTCTAATATCCCACCCAATCAAATCCTACTGCACTGCTCATTCTCCAGCCTGTTTAATATCACACCCAGTCTAATGCCACTGCCCTGCTCACTCTCCAAACTGTTTAATATTACACACAGTCTAATTCCACTGCCCAGCTCACTCTCCAGACTGTAATATCCCACTCAGTCTAATCCTACTGCCCTGCTCACTCTCCAGACTGTAATATCACACAGTCTAATCCTACTACACTGCTCACGCTTCAGACTGTAACATCACATCTAGTCTAATCCTACTTCCCTGCTCACTCTCCAACTGTAATATCACACACTCTAATCCTAATGCCCTGCTCACGCTTCAGACTGTAATATCATACACAGTCTAATCCTACTGCCCTGCTCCCTCTCCAGACTATAATATCCCACCCATCTAATGCTACTGCCCTGCTCATTCTGCAGATAGTAATATCACATCCAGTCCAATCCTACTGCCAATCTCACTCTCCAGACTGTAACATCCCACCCAGTCTAACCCTATTGTCCGGCTCACTCTCCAGACTGTAATATACCACCCAGTATAATCCTACTGCACTGCTCCCTCTATAGACTGTAATATCACATTCAGTCTAATCCGACTGCCCTGCTCACTGTCCAGACTGCTTAATATCCCACACAGTCTAATCCTAATTTTCTGCTAACGCTCCAGACTGTAATATCGCACCCAGTCTAAACCCACTGCCCTGCTAATTCTCCAGACTGCTTAATACCCAGACAGTGTAATCCTACTGCCCTCCTCATTCGCTAGACTGTTTAATCCCCAGACAGTCTAATCCTATTGCCCTGCCCATTCTCCAGAAAGTCTAATATCCCACCCAGTCAAATCCTACTGCACTGCTCACTCTCCAGACTGTAATATCCCACTCAGTCTAATCCTACTGCCCTGCTCACTCTCCAGACTGTAATATCACATCTAGTCTAATCCTACTGCCCTGCTCACTCTCCAACTGTAATATCACACACTCTAATCCTACTACCCTGCTCACGCTTCAGACTGTAATATCATACACAGTCTAATCCTACTGCCCTGCTCACTCTCCAGACTGTTGAATATCCCACCCAGTCTCGTTCTACTGCCCTGCTCACTCTCCAGACTGCTAAATAGCCCACTCAGTCTAATCCTACTGCCCTGCTCACTCTCCAGACTGTAATATCCCAGTCAGTCTAATCCTATTGCCTTGCTCAGTCTCCACACTGTTTAACACACCGGCAGTCGAATCCTACTGCCCTGCCCATTCTCCAGAAAGTCTAATATCACACCCAATCAAATCCTTCTGCACTGCTCACTCTCCAGACTGTTTAATATCTCACCTAGTGTAATCCTAATACCCTGCTCACTCTCCGGACTGTTTAATATCTCACACAGTCTAATCCTACTGCACTGCTCTCTCTCCGGACCGGTTCATACCCAACCAGTGTAAGGCTGCTGCCCTGCTCACGCTCCAGATTGTAATATCCCACACAGTCTAATCCTACTGCCCTGCTCACTCTCCAGACTGTAAGATCCCACCAGTCTAATCCCACTGCCCTGCTCATTCTCCAGACTGTTTAATAGCCAGACTGTGTAATCCTACTGCCCTGCTCATTCTCCAGAAAGTCTAATATCCCACCCAGTCAAATCATACTGCACTGCTCACTCTCCAGACTGTAATATCCCACTCAGCCTCATCCTACTACACTGCTCACGCTTCAGACTGTAACATCACATCTAGTCTAATCCTACTGCCCTGCTCACTCTCCAACTGTAATATCACACACTCTACTCCTACTACCCTGCTCACGCTTCAGACTGTAATATCATACACAGTCTAATCCTACTGCCCTGCTCCCTCTCCAGACTATAATATCCCACCCATCTAATCCTACTGCCCTGCTCATTCTGCAGATAGTAATATCACATCCAGTCCAATCCTACTGCCCATCTCACTATCCAGACTGTAACATCCCACCCAGTCTAATCCTATTGTCCGGCTCACTCTCCAGACTGTAATATACCACCCAGTATAATCCTACTGCACTGCTCCCTCTCCAGACTGTAATATAACATTCAGTCTAATCCGACTGCCCTGCTCACTGTCCAGACTGTAATATCCCACCAGTCTAATCCTACTGCCCTGCTCTCTCTCCAGACTGTTAAATATCAATTCAGTCTAATCCTACTGCCCTGCACACTCTCCAGACTGTAATATCATATTCTGCCTAATCCTACTGCCCTGCTCACTGTCCAGACTGTAATATCACACATTCTAATCCAACTGCCCTGCTCATGCTTCAGGCTTTAATATCACATCCAGTGTAATCCGACTGCCCTGCTCACTGTCCAGACTGTAATATCACACACATTCTAATCCAACTGCCCTGCTCATGCTTCAGGCTGTAATATCACATCCAGCCTAATCCGACTGCCCTGCTCACTCGCCTGATTGTTATGTCACACACAGTCTAATCCGACTGCCCTGCTCACGCTTCAAACTATAAAATCAGACCCAGTCTAATTCTATTGCCCTGCTCACTCTCAAGACTGTGATGTCACCCAGTCTAATCCTACTGCCCTGCCCACTCTCCAGACTGCTAAATATCCCACCCAGTCTAATCCTACTGCCCTGCTCACTCTCCAGACTGCTAAATATCCCACCCAGTCTAATCCCACTGCCCTGCCCAATCTCCAGACTGCTAAATATCCCACCAGGGTCTAATCCTACTGCCCTGCTCATTCTCCAGACTGCTAAATATCCCAACCAGTCTAATCGTACTGCCCTGCCCACTCTCCAGACTGCTAAATATCCCACCCAGTCGCATCCTACTGCCCTGCCCACTCTCCAGACTGCTAAATATCCCACCCAATCTAATCCTACTGCCCTGCTCACTCTCCAGACTGCTAAATATCCCACCCAGTCGAATCCATCTGCCCTGCTCATTCTCCAGATAGTCTCATATCCCACCCAATCAAATCCTACTGCACTGCTCACTCTCCAGACTGTTTAATATCTCACCTAGTGTAATCCTAATACCCTGCTCACTCTCCGGACTGTTTAATATCTCACACAGTCTAATCCTACTGCACTGCTCTCTCTCCGGACTGGTTCATACACAACCAGTGTAATCCTACTGCCCTGCTCATTCTCCAGACTGCTTAATATCCCACACAGTCTAATCCTAATGTCCTGCACACGCTCCAGACTGTAATATCCCACACAGTCTAATCCTACTGCCCTGCTCACTCTCCAGACTGTTTAATACCCAGACAGTGTAATCCTACTGCCCTGCTCATTCCCCAGACTGTTTAATACCCAGACAGTCTAATCCTACTGCCCTGCTCACTCGCCAACTGTAATATCACACACTCTAATCCTACTTCCCTGCTCACGCTTCAGACTGTAATATCATACACAGTCTAATCCTACTGCCCTGCTCCCTCTCCAGACTATAATATCCCACCTATCTAATCCTACTGCCCTGCTCATTCTCCAGATTGTAAAATCACATCCAGTCTAATCCTACTGCCCATCTCACTCTCCAGACTGTAATATAGCACCCAATCTAAACCTACTGCCCTGTTTCCTCTCTAGACTGTTTAATATTGCATCCAGTCTAATCCGACTGCACGTCTGACTTTCCAGACTGTAATATCACACAGTCTAATCCTACTGCCCTGCTCAGGCTACAGCCTGTAATATCACATCTAATCTAATCCTACTGCCCTGCTCACTCTCCCGACTGTAATATTACACAGAGTGTAACTCTATTGCCTTGCTCACTCTCAAGCCTGTAATATCACGCACAGTCTAATCCTACTGCCCTGCTCACTCTCCAGTTTGTAATATTACCTCCCGTTTAATCCTACTGCCCATCTCACTCTCCATACTGGAGAAACCCACACAGTCTAATCCAATTGCCCTGCTCACTCTGTAGACTGTAATGTCACACACAGTCGAATCCTACTGCCCTGCTCACGCTCCAGACTGTAACATCACACACAGTCGAATCCTACTGCCCTGCTCACGCTCCAGACTGTAACATCACACACAGTCTAATCCTACTGCCCTGCTCACTCTCCAGACTGTAATATATCACCCAATCTAATCCTACTGCCCTGTTAACTCTCCAGACTGTTTAATATCACACACAGTCTAATCCTCCTGCCCAGCTCACTCTCTAGACTGTAATGTCACACACAGATTAATCCTACTGTACTGCTCACGCTCCAGACTGTAATATCGTACCCAGTGTATTCTTACTGCCCTGCTCATTGTCCAGAAAGTCTAATATCCCAGTCAATCAAATCCTACTGCACTGCTCTCTCTCCGGACTGGTTCATACCCAACCAGTGTAATCCTACTGCCCTGCTCATTCTCCAGACAGCTTAATATCCCAGTCAGTCGATCCTAATGCCCTGCTCACTCTCCAGACTGTAATATCCCACACAGTCTAATCCTACTGCTCTGATCACTCGCCAGACTGTTGAATATCCCACCCAGTCTAACCCCACTGCCCTGCTCATTCTCCAGACTGTTTAATACCCAGACAGTCTAATCTACTGCCCTGCTCTTTCTCCAGAAAGTCTATTATCCCACCCAGTCTAATCCTACTGCCCTGCTCACTCTCCAGACTGTAATATCTCACTCAATCTAATCCTACTGTCCTGTTCGGTCTCCAGACTTTTTAATATCGCATCCAGTCTAATCCTACTGCACTTCTGACTCTCCAGACTGTAATATCACACAATGAAATCCTGCTACCCTGCTCACGCTTCAGACTGTAATATCACACACAGTCTAATCCTACTGCCCTGCTCACTCTCCAGGCTGTAATATCTCACTCAATCTAATCCTACCGCCCTGTTCGGTCTCCAGGCTTTTTAATCTCGCATTCAGACTATGAAGTCCTTATGCACTTCTGACTCTCCAGACTGTAATATCACACAGTCTAATCCTACTGCCCTGCTCACGCTACAGACTGTAATATCACATCTAATCTAATCCTGCTGCCCTGCTCACTCTGCCGACTGTAATATTACAGAGTCTAACTCTATTACCGTGCTCACTCGCAAACCTGTAAAATCACGCACAGTCTAATCCTCCTGCCCTGCTCACTCTCAGGTCAGTTTAATATCCCACCCAGAGTAACCCCGCTGTACCGCTCACTCTCCAGACTGTTTAATATCCCACCCAGAGTAACCCCGCTGTAATGCTCACTCTCCAGTCTGTTTAATATCCCACCCAGAGTAATCCCGCTGTACCGCTCACTCTCCAGACTGTTTAATATCCCACCCAGAGTAATCCCGCTGTACCGCTCACTCTCCAGTCTGTTTAATATCCCACCCAGAGTAATCCCGCTGTACCGCTCACTCTCCAGCCTGTTTAATATCCCACCCAGAGTAATCCCGCTGTACCGCTCACTGTCCAGTCTGTTTAATATCCCACCCAGAGTAACCCCGCTGTACAGCTCACTCTCCAGTCTGTTTAACGTCCCACCCAGAGTAACCCCGCTGTACCGCTCTCTCTCCAGACTGTTTAATATCCCACCCAGAGTAATCCCGCTGTACCGCTCACTGTCCAGTCTGTTTAATATCCCACCCAGAGTAATCCCGCTGTACCGCTCACTCTCCAGTCTGTTTAATATCCCACCCAGAGTAATCTCGCTGTACCGCTCACTCTCCAGTCTGTTTAACGTCCCACCCAGAGTAACCCCGCTGTACCGCTCACTCTCCAGTCTGTTTAATATCCCACCCAGAGTAATCCCGCTGTACTGCTCACTCTCCAGTCTGTTTAATATCCCACCCAGAGTAACCCCGCTGTACCGCTCACTCTCCAGACTGTTTAATATCCCACCCAGAGTAATCGCGCTGTACCGCTCACTGTCCAGTCTGTTTAATATCCCACCCAGAGTAACCCCGCTGTACCGCTCACTCTCCACTCTGTTTAATATCCCACCCAGAGTAATCCCACTGTACCGCTCACTCTCCAGTCTGTTTAATATCCCACCCAGAGTAATCCCGCTGTACTGCTCACTCTCCAGTCTGTTTAATATCCCACCCAGAGTAATCCCGCTGTACCGCTCACTCTCCAGTCTGTTTAATATCCCACCCAGAGTAATCTCGCTGTACCGCTCACTCTCCAGTCTGTTTAATATCCCACCCAGAGTAATCTCGCTGTACCGCTCACTTTCCAGTCTGTTTAATATCCCAACCAGAGTAATCCCGCTGTACCGCTCACTCTCCAGTCTGTTTAATATCCCACCCAGAGTAACCCCGCTGTACCGCTCACTCTCCAGTCTGTTTAATATCCCACCCAGAGTAACCCCGCTGTACCGCTCACTCTCCAGACTGTGTAAGATCCCACCCAGAGTAACCCCGCTGTACCGCTCACTCTCCAGACTGTTTAATATCCCACCCAGAGTAACCCCGCTGTACTTGCTCACTCTCCAGTCTGTTTAACGTCCCACCAGAGTAATCCCGCTGTACCGCTCACTCTCCAGACTGTTTAATATCCCACCCAGAGTTTCCCCGCTGTACCGCTCAGTCTCCAGTCTGTTTAATATCCCACCCAGAGTAACCCCGCTGTACTGCTCACTCTCCAGACTGTTTAATATCCCACCCAGAGTAACCCCGCTGTACCGCTCACTCTCCAGACTGTTTAATATCCCACCCAGAGTAATCCCGCTGTACCGCTCACTCTCCAGTCTGTTTGATATCCCACCCAGAGTAACCCCGCTGTACCGCTCACTCTCCAGTCTGTTTAATATCCCACAGAGTAACCCCGCTGTACCGCTCACTCTCCAGACTGTTTAATATCCCACCCAGAGTAATCCCGCTGTACCGCTCACTCTCCAGTCTGTTTAATATCCCACCCAGAGTAACCCCACTGTACCGCTCACTCTCCAGACTGTTTGATATCCCACCCAGAGTAACCCCGCTGTACCGCTCACTCTCCAGTCTGTTTAATATCCCACACAGCGTAATCCCGCTGTACCGCTCACTCTCCAGACTGTTTAATATCCCACCCAGAGTAATCCCGCTGTACCGCTCACTCTCCAGTCTGTTTAATATCCCACCCAGAGTAACCCCACTGTACCGCTCACTCTCCAGTCTGTTTAATATCCCACCCAGAGTAATCCCGCTGTACCGCTCACTCTCTAGACTGTTTAATATCCCACCCAGAGTAATCCCGCTGTACCGCTCACTCTCCAGTCTGTTTAATATCCCACCCAGAGTAATCCCGCTGTACCGCTCTCTCTCCAGTCTGTTTAATATCCCACCCAGAGTAATCCCGCTGTATCGCTCACTCTCCAGTCTGTTTAATATCCCACCCAGAGTAATCCCGCTGTACCGCTCACTCTCTAGACTGTTTAATATCCCACCCAGAGTAATCCCGCTGTATCGCTCACTCTCCAGTCTGTTTAATATCCCACCCAGAGTAATCCCGCTGTACCGCTCACTCTCCAGACTGTTTAATATCCCACCCAGAGTAATCCCGCTGTACCGCTCACTCTCCAGTCTGTTTAATATCCCACCCAGAGTAACCCCACTGTACCGCTCACTCTCCAGTCTGTTTAATATCCCACCCAGAGTAATCCCGCTGTATCGCTCACTCTCCAGTCTGTTTAATATCCCACCCAGAGTAATCCCGCTGTACCGCTCACTCTCCAGTCTGTTTAATATCCCACCCAGAGTAATCCCGCTGTACCGCTCACTCTCTAGACTGTTTAATATCCCACCCAGAGTAATCCCGCTGTATCGCTCACTCTCCAGTCTGTTTAATATCCCACCCAGAGTAATCCCGCTGTACCGCTCACTCTCCAGTCTGTTTAATATCCCACCCAGAGTAATCCCGCTGTACCGCTCACTCTCCAGACTGTTTAATATCCCACCCAGAGTAATCCCGCTGTACCGCTCACTCTCCAGTCTGTTTAATATCCCACCCAGAGTAATCCCGCTGTACCGCTCACTCTCCAGTCTGTTTAATATCCCACCCAGAGTAACCCCGCTGTACCGCTCACTCTCCAGACTGTTTAATATCCCACCCAGAGTAACGCCGCTGTACCGCTCACTCTCCAGTCTGTTTAATATCCCACCCAGAGTAATCCCGCTGTACCGCTCACTCTCCAGACTGTTTAATATCCCACCCAGAGTAACCCCGCTGTACCGCTCACTCTCCAGTCTGTTTAATATCCCACACAGAGTAACCCCGCTGTACCGCTCACTCTCCAGTCTGTTTCATATCCCACCCAGAGTAACCCCGCTGTACCGCTCACTCTCCAGTCTGTTTAATATCCCACCCAGAGTAATTCCGCTGTACCGCTCACTCTCCAGTCTGTTTAATATCCCACCCAGAGTAACCCCACTGTACCGCTCACTCTCCAGACTGTTTAATATCCCACCCAGAGTAAACCCGCTTTTAAACAGCTGATCTCCTCAGCTATTCAGGCCGGTGATGTAGGAAGCAAAGTCGATCAAATTTCATGGAATGGAAAGCACCTAGTGAGGACATTGGGCGCAATTGAAGTGTGCTGGCATTAATGCTCCACACATTATAGTCAGACTGTTTGCAGTCGAGCTGGAATTACAGTTCCTACTAAACACACGCTGTTAACTTCAGTCAATCAGTCAAACTCCCCGGGATAGGAGGGTGAATGAAGTGTAAACTGAGATTGTGATCAGCACACACGTGTCTGTAATATGAAAGTACCAGATGTTGCAGCAAGGATGAAACTGATCCGAATAGGAATGATGTTTCTCAATTAATGAGCCACACATTGAATCTCAGCAAATCACTGTCTTTGACTCAGTCTCTCTTCTTCCAGTGCGATCTCTGACCTGTTTGCAATGTTCTGGATTTTCGGGGACCTGCGATTTTAACGCTATTGACTGCACTGCTGGGACCCCCAGCTGCCAGACTGTTTCCTCCACAATCATCATCGGTAATGTTTCTTTCATATCCAATTCTTTTCCAGATTGTATTGTCATGGGCGAGGCGTTTTCAGAACCCCAAAATGTAACATGGAGTTCAACCAACCTCACCCTTTAATGGATTTGGTGCTTTTCCGAGCACACGGCTTTTTCCCTAGGTGTGGGATTACAATTATGGACACGTGCGTTTTTAAACACAAAACACTGTTTATTCCATGAACTCAACTTAACAACTTAAATAAACATTGGATCTCTTAACACCCCTTACTTCAAAGATAACTCAGAAAATATTGCAACAGTAAATAATTCCTTAAAATGTTCCTTCAAACTTCCAAGAGACTTAACACCTTTAAACAAAATCACATCAGGGAAAAGGCTTTACTTTAAATCACCCAAATGATCCAGAGATAGTCTTTCATGGCAGAGATCCAGCTCCCTGCAAAACCACAGACACACACCCAGCTCTTTCCCTCCAAACTGCAAAACCTAAACTGCAAAATGGCTGAACTGAGCTGAGCTCCACCCACTCTATGACATCACGGTTTTCTTAAAGGTACATTGCTTAAACATTCAGTTCTTAAAGGCACTCTCGCATGACACCTCCCCCAAGAAAAAATAAATAAACCATCAACTTCTAGATGGTTTCATTTTTCACCTTTGCACCATCAACTAAGAAATGTACACAGTAAATATACCTTTTCGTCTTTAAAAAAAAACACACGCAAACTGGTATAATAATATAGTCCATTTTTCTTTGTTCTTCTTCCTCCAACCGAAATCCTTCTCAATTGACAGTCTCTTTGAACAAATTTGCTGCACGATCCATCCATTCCTCTACTCCTCGGCATTTCTCTTTAGGATCAGATACTTTAGTTCAATCTGACCACAGAGTCCCTTGCAATTCTCCAATACAGGAGCATTGGTGATCACAGCTTTCAGGCAGTCAAATGCCTGTTGAAAGACCGCTGTCCATTGAATTTTTTTACGTTACTTCAGCAATTCCATCAGTGGGGTAAGCACGCCACAAAACGTTTGCACAGCTATTCGATCAAATTTATTCATGTTAAGAGATCGCATTGCCTCCCTTTGTCTTGAGGGTATCGGAAACTCCTCAAGGAAAGTGATTCGGGCTTCTCCAAATTCACTTTCGACTAGGTTCATCACCAAACCCGTCACCTGAAGTCGATCGAAGAACTCCATATGATGGTTTAAATGTTCTTTCCATGTTTGGAAGTTGGAAATAAAAGCAGCTTGTCCCATTTTCTCCATGCAATCCTTGAATGGTGGGATAGGATAAGAGTCCGTTCTTGTAACTGCATTCACCTTTCGACAGTTGGGTACCGTCTGGTTTAGGTACCATCACTATGGGTGCAACCCACTTCAATTATGCCATTTTTAAGCATACTCTCAATCTCTCTGTTAACCTGTGCCAATTTTAAAGAATTAAGTCTATATGGATGTTGTTTGATAGGAACAGCATTTTCCACATCTACAAGAGATGTAGCCAGTTTAGTACTTCCCAATTTATCTCTACAAACTTGCCCATGTGATATCAATAACTCTTTCAGGTCAGTTTGTTACCTCTGGAAGGTAACTTAACAATTCATCCCAATTTTCAAGAACATCCTCATTTTCCAATTTAATTTGAGGTATGTCAAATTCACAGTCATCTAATTTGGTTCGTCGCTTTGAGTTAGAATCATTAAAACCTCCTTTTTCTCTCCTTCCCTTTCAAAGTACCTTTTAAGCATATTCACATGACACACTCGGTGAGTCTTCCTTCTATCTGATGTTTTTACCACATAATTCACCTCACTTAATTTCCTTTCAATCTGATGCGGTCCACAAAACCTAGCTTTTAAAGGCTCCCCTAGCACTGGTAACAACACTAAAACTTTATCCCCACTGGCAAAACTACGAACTTTGGATTTCTTGTCCGCTACCCGTTTCATCACATTTTGTGCAACTTTCAAAAGTTGTCCAGCCAATTAACCTGCTCTATTTAATCGTTCCCTAAAATTTGACACATAATCCAATAGTGTAATTTCCGATTTCTCACCTACCAATTTTTCCTTAATCAAATGACCAAAAATTACTTCAAAAGGATTACATTTGGTAAACTCATTAGGTGCATCCCTAATTGCAAACAATACAAATGGGATTCCTTTATCCCAATCCTCTGGATAATCTTGACAATACGCCCTCAACATTGTCGTTAATGTCTGATGCCACCTTTCTAACGCTCCCTGCGATTCTGGATGGTACGCAGTTGATTTAAATTGTTTTATTCCTAAGCTATCCATAACTTCTTTGAATAACTTTGAAGTAAAATTCGTTCCTTGATCCGATTGAATTTCTGTGGGTAGTCCATATCTAGTAAAGAATTTGAGTAACTCCTCCACAATCCTTTTAGCTGTAATATTACGTACTGGAATGGCCTCTGGAAACCTAGTAGACACATCCATTACAGTCAAAAGATATTGATTCCCACTTTTTGTTTTAGGAAGCGGTCCTACACAATTAGGGCCCTTGTAAAAGATTCCTCAAATGCTGGAATAGGTATTAAGGGCGCTGGTTTTATCCCTGCTTGAAGTTTCCCTATCACTTGACATGTGTGACATGATTGACAAAATTTAACTACATCTTTATGTAATCCAGGCCAATAAAAATGTTTCTGGATTTTAGCTTGAGTTTTCCTTATTCCCAAATGACCTCCCACTGGTACCTCATGTGCAACACCTACTTTCTATACCCTACCGGCAATACTACTTGATGAACTTCTGCCCACTTTTCATCCGCCTGCATATGTACAGGTCTTCATTTTCTCATCAAGACATCACTTTTATGGTAATAACACTCTGGTATACTCTCAGATTCCTCTTCCGTATATGCTTTCTGATATATCCATTTTATTTCCACATCTTTCTGTTGTAACTCTGCCAATTTTCCTGAACTAAAAATATCCGCCTCATCCTCCACCTATTCTTGTTCTTTTTCAACCATCTGATCAAAAATCGTTTCTGATAATTGCACTTCAACTTCATCTTCACTCTTTGATTTCTACTCTTGTCTTAACCTGGGACTTTGTGACCTTGTTACTACACAATCCGGAAAAATCCCAGGATATTCGTCCTTCAACACTTCAGTTGACTGATTTTCCACTGGCTTATCAACCACAGTAGGAATCACTCCCACCTGCGATCCAGCTATATCATTACCCAAGATAAACTGTTTTCCTGGACAAGATAGTGTATCTATTACTCATACTACCACTTCACCACTCTTCACTGGACTTTCCAACCTTACCTTATATAATGGAAAGCTACTCCTCTCACCCTGAATTCCACATATCACCACCTTTTCTGGGAACATTCTTCCCAAACTACATAATTCCTCATCTCTTACCGTTAAAGATTGACTAGCCCCTGTATCTCTTAAAATTGTGACTTCTTTATCTGCTCCTCCTGATACACATGAGTAAACTTTACCCACACGAGTAAATTCTTTAAAGACATCTGGCACCTTCTTAACAATTACTTCTTGAACAGGCTGTACAATCATTTGCACCTCCTTCGCTTCCCTTGGGCTTTCCTTTACCACTCTAACAAATCCCACTGTCTTATCCTGTTTTACCACATCAGCCTTCCCAGTGCTTTTCTTCAACCACCAACACTGTGACTTTACATGGCCTAGTTTATTACAGTGAAAACATCTGAAACTTTTCATTTCTATTCCACCCTCCTGGATTTCTTTTTTAATCTGAGGTACACTCTCTTTATTGTCTCCCATCAGATCACCTTTACCTTTACCACTTGAGTATTTCTCATGTCCCCAGTTTCTATCCCTCACCGGCTGAAACCGTGTCGAAAACCAATCTTTGATTGATGAACTAATTCATAATCATCTGCCATTTCCGCTGATAATCTTGTACTGTTAACCCTCTGTTCTTCCACATGAGTTCTCACTACATGAGGAATTGAATTTTTAAACTCCTCCAAAAGTATAATTTCTCTGAGAGCTTCATACGTTTGGTCTATTTTCAAAGCCCTTATCCACCTATCAAAATTACTCTGTTTGAGCCTTTCAAACTCCATGTATGTCTGACTAAATTCTTTCCTTAAATTTCTAAACCTTTGTCTGTAAGCTTCAGGCACTAGCTCACATGCACTTAAGATGGATTTCTTCACCTCCTCATACGTTCCAGATACCTCCTCCGGTAGTGATGCAAACACTTCACTAGCTCTACCTACCAGCTTTGTTTGAATAAGTAATACCCACATGTCCTGTGGCCATTTCATTTGTTTACCTACCTTCTCAAATGAAATGAAAAAGGCTTCCACTTCCTTCTCGTCAAACCTTGGCAATGCTTGGACATATTTAAATAGATTCCCACCAAGCCTTCGACTATGCCCATTCTCACTATCCTCATCACTATCCTCCAACTGTATGTTTCCCTTTACGTCTGCCAATTTTAACTGATTCATGTTTCATGGCCATTTTCTGAAGTTCAAACTCCCTCTCTTTATCTTTTTCCCTGATCTGTACCACCATTTCTTTTTCTTTTTGTTCTGCTCGGGCTATTCTTTCTTTTCTCTCCTTTTCTTTTTCCTCTCTCTCTCTTTCTCTTCCTCTTTCCTTTTCCTCTCTCTCACTCTCGTATTCCAGCCGCTTTAATTCCTCCACATGTTCCATTTGCTTAATTTGGAACTGAATCTTTGCCATTTCCAATGAGTCAAACTCTATCTCAGGCAACTTTAAATGCTTAACCACTGCCATATTGACCTCATCTTTTCACATTTTCTCAGGTAATGTTAACTGCAATGTTCTTGCCAAATCTAACAGTCTGTTTTTCGTTTCTGTCCGTAAAGTACTCCGTGTGACATTCTCCACCCCCCAAAATGTCTGAGCCTCTGAAAGAGCCATTGTTCACAACACTCTCCCCACTTAAACTAAAATACAACACTGGAAAAGCAACAATCCTTCACTGTCTTTAAGTTCACAAAAGCCAATCCAATAGATAGACTTTTATCCCGGACGAGCCCCCAATCGTTATGGGCGAGGCGTTTTCATGGCGTTCAACCAACATCTCCCTTTGTTGCTTTTCCTAGCACACGGCTTGTTCCCTAGGTGTGGTATTTCAATTATGGACACGTGGGTTTTTAAACACAAAACACTGTTTATTCTATGAACTCAACTTAACATCTTAAATAAACATTGGATCTCTTAACACCCCTTACTTCAAAGATAACTCAGAAAATATTGCAACTGTAAATAATTCCTTAAAATGTTCCTTCAAACTTCCAAGAGACTTAACACCTTTAAACAGAATCACATCAGGTTAAAGGCTTTATTATTATGAGTTTAAATCACCCAAATGATCCAGAGATAGTCTTTCATGGCAGAGATCCTGCTCACTGCAAACACAGACACACACCCAGCTCTTTTCTTCCAAACTGCAGCTCTCTGGAAACACAGACACACACAAGCTCTTTTTCAAAATTGCAAAACAAAACTGCAAAATGACTGATCTAAAGCCCAGCCTCACCCACTCTCTGACATCACTGTTTTCTTAAAGGTACATTGCTTAAACATCCATGTCTTAAAGGTACCCTCACATGACAGTATGAAAATGGTGATCCCCATTTCTAAACATGAATTCAGTAACAATGCCTCTCTTCATTGGCTTCTAACCCATGGCCGGTGATTCTAGTCACTTGAGGGAAGACTGAGGGGGTTTTGTGATGCAGTGCGCAGCCTCACTGCCCCTGGTTTCCAGTCCAACTCCAGGATCAGATGACCAAGGGCATTTTGTTCATGATGTAGCCAAACAGGTTTGAGTGTCAACCTGTAAATCCTTCCACCAGATGGAAATGGCAGACACCAACATTTGGAGCAAAGAGACAATGCTGGAAAATCTCAGCAAGTCTGGCAGCATCTGTCGGGAGAGAAAAGAGCTAACTTTCGAGTCCAGATGACCCTTTTTCAAAGCTGAAAGACATAGAAAGTGGGAAATATTTATACTGTGGGGTGAGAGAATGAAAGATGGGTCATAGCCACAGAAACCAAGGGAACAGAGCACTAATAGTCACAGAAACCAAGGGCTCCAACACGAAGAGAGAAATTGTTTTGATTCCCTTTAGCTTTGACAAAGGGTCATCTGGACTCAAAACATTAGCTCTTCTCTCTCCCTCCAGATGCTGCCAGACCTGATGATATTTTCCAGCATTTTCTCTTCGGTTTCAGATTCCAGCATGCACAGTAATTTGCTTTTGTCCATTATTTTACTAACAGTGGGAGCATTGGTCAGTTATATGATGGAAAGAGATTTGGGTCCCTTGCCATCACACTCCATAACTTACATAGAAACATAGTAAATAAGAGCAGGAGGAGGCCATCCAGCCCTTCAAGCCTGCTCTGCCATTCATTATGGTCATGGCTGATCCTCCAACTCAATAGCCTAATCCCACTTTCCCCCATATCCTTTGATCCCCTTCGCTCTAAGTGCTATAACCAACGGCCTCTTCAAAACATGCAATGTTTTGTCCTCAACTACTTTCTGTCCAATATGATCTACTGTGTATCCTCAGACTGTGACCTCTGGTTCTGGACGCACCCACCATGGGGAATATCCTTCCTGCATCTACCCTGCCTATTCCTGTTAGAATTTATTGGTTTCTATGAGATTCCCCCATCATTCTTCGGAATTCCAGCGAATACAATTCTAACCGATTCAATCTCTCCTCATACGTCAGTCCCGCCATAGAACATAGAAAATTACAGCACAGAACAGGCCCTTCGGCCCACGAAGTTGTGTCGAACCCTTGTCCTAGATTAATCATAGATTATCGTAGAATTTACAGTGCAGAAGGAGGCCATTCGGCCCATTAAACCTGCACCGGCTCTTGGAAAGAGCACCCTACCCAAGGTCAACACCTCCACCCAACACTAAGGGCAATTTTGGCCACTAAGGGCAATTTATCATGGCCAATCCATCTAACCTGTACATCTTTGGACTGTGGGAGGAAACTGGAGCACCTGGAGGAAGCCCACGCACACACGGGGAGGATGTGAAGACCCTGGAGCTGTGAAGCAATTGTGCTATCCACAATGCTACCGTGCTGCCCTTAAGAACAAATTAATCTATACTATATCATTCTACCGTAATCCATGTACCTATCCAATAGCTGCTTTAAGGTCCCTAATGTTTCCGACTCAACTACTTCCATAGGCAGTGCATTTCAGCCACTACTCTCTCGGTAAAGAACCTACCTCTGACATCCCCCCTATATCTTCCACCATTCACCTTAAATTTATGTCCCCTTGGATTGGTTTGTTCCACCTGGGGAAAAGTCTCTGACTGTCTACTCTATCTATTCCCCTGATCATCTTATAAACCTCTATCAAGTCGCCCCTCATCCTTCTCCGTTCTAATGAGAAAAGGCCTAGCACCCTCAACCTTTCCTTGTAAGTCCTACTCTCCATTCCAGGCAACATCCTGGTAAATCTCCTTTGCACCTTTTCCAAAGCTTCCACGTCCTTCCTAAAATGAGGCGACCAGAACTGTACACAGTACTCCAAATGTGGCCTTACCAAAATTTTGTACAGCTGCATCATCACCTCACGGCTCTTAAATTCAATCCCTCTGTAAATGAACGCTAGCACACCAAAGACATTCTTCACAGCTCTATCCACTTGAGTGGCAACTTTCAAAGATGTATGATCATAGACCCCAAGATCTCTCTGCTCTTCCACATTGCCAAGAACTCGACCGTTAACCCTGTATTTCGCATTCATATTTGTCCTTCCAAAATGGCCAACCTCACACTTTTCAGGGTTAAACTCCATCTGCCACTTCTCAGGAATAAGTCTGGCAAACCTTTGCTGCATTCCCTCTACAGTAAGAACACTCTTCCTCAGATAAGAAGACCATAACTGCACACTATATTCCAGGTGTGGCCTCACCAAGGTCCTGTATAGTTGCATCGAAACAAACCTGTTGGACTTTAACCTGGTGTTGTAAGACTTCTTACTGTGCTCACCCCAGTCCTGCGCCGGCATTTCCACATCCTGTATAATTGTAACAAGGCATCCTTGCTCCTGTACTCTAATCCTCTTGCTGTGAAGGCCTGCATACCATTTGTCTTCTTTACCGCCTGCTGTACCTGCGTGTTTATCTTCAGTGACTGGTGTACGCGGACACCCAGGTCTTGTTGCACATTCCCCTCTTCTAATTTATGGCCATTTAGATAATAGTCTGCCTTCTCGTTTTTGCTACCGAAGTGGATAACCTCGCATTTCTTCAAATCATACTGCATCTGCCATTCATTTGCCCACTCACTCAACTAACTTTAGTATATAGCACGCATGCTGCCTTCAGTTCTTCAGACAACGCCCTCTGAGCCCACCACCACTATTATGTTGAAGGACAAGAGCAGTTCATAATTTGGTACACAATCATATGGATGTTTGCCTCCAAGTCCTTCACCATCCTGATTTGGGAATGTGTCGCCTTACCTCAGCTGCCTCGGTCAAAATCCTGGAACTCTCTCCCCAACAACATGGTGGGATTACCTACACCACGGGGACTGTGGGGTTCAAGAAGGCCGCTCACCACCTCCTTCTCAAGGGCAATTAGGGACCGCAACAAATGCTGGCTCAGCCAGCAACGCCCATTTCCCTTGAACGAAAAATGAACAGTACTCGGTCTCCCAGTGATTTGGTCGAGGAAAGAACCAACAGTCTCTATGGGCTGAATGGTCTCCTTCTGTCCTGCGCTGCTCTTTGATTTACCCAGAGTGAGACAAGAGTTGGACACGGGGCAGAGAGAGACACAGATAGTCGAGTTTGTGTCTTGGCCAATGACCAGGAATTGATTAATGGTCTGGGATGAGCTGAGCTGAATTCCTCTCCACACAGTCACATTGATCAAAGCCGAAGTCTTGGGGAAAATAACCGGCTTCAGCTTCCAACTCCAGTCTGTGCTTCTTTCCAGAGGGAACACCGACCAGGCGAATTAATCAACAATGTTCCGCTGAATCGAATGACTTCTCTTTGAACAGCGGAGTGGTTTCCATCTCCAAGAGCAGCAGTTTCTGTGAATCTGACCGCTGCAATAATCAGACAGTTTCAGGTAAATTTACAGTGATAATATTCCAATTGGGATCTGAGGGACACATTTCAGGAATGTGTGTCACGTGTGGATTTTCAGCAGCTGTTTGGGCCCCAAATTGAGGGATTACCACCCGGCACTCGCAAACTATTGAAAGAACCTCCACCTTTGCAATGCTTTTGATCAAATGTCTCCTTAGAAAGCTGGGTGCTACTTGACGTTTAATAACACGCCGATGTAATATTTAGCATAATTTTCTAATATTCTGACACGAAGTAAATGCACGGTCTTGTTTTTCATTTATGTGTAACTTGTAATTCATAAGCCGTCCTCATAGGACGAAACACATCATGAACTTGAGTTACCACCTGAGGGAGTTAGTGCGACACCTCTTAAAACCGCCTTCCACTGACTTCAGCTACAGTCCCCATCGAATACTCATTCTTGCTCCAGGCCCCACAGAGGGCATTTGGTCCATATGAGAATTGAGCAAATTGTCGGAACATACAAATCAGAAGCAGGAGTAGGCTATTCGGCCCATCCAGACTGCTCCGCAATTCAATAAGGCCATGGCTGATTTGATTATAAGCTCAGCCCAACAATACTGCCTGACCCACAATATGTTTTTCACCCCTCTTTCCCTGAATCAGAGGTTAGAATTATTACCTGAGCCTCGTGTAAATTGGTACAGGGTGCACACAATTGGAGATGAATACCTGACTGTACTGCTGGTGTGGTAGACGTGGTCACTGGATATTGGGGCACTGATATCAATACTGGGGAAAGAGGGGCTGAACTGTTGTGACGGCTTACGTCTGAACCGTGCTTGAACCAATGTTCTTGCAACCCACTTAACTAGGGGAGATGAGGGGGCTTTACCAACATGTGGGAGGGTGGGCGGCATGGTTCTGGAGAGGGGACCTATGAGCTTAAAAAGAGAATTTGGGAGTACTGCAAGGCAACATTTTAGTTAATGGAACTCTTTAGTTAATGGAACTCGCAGTGTGACAAGAAGTGTACACACATAAATAAAACACAATATAGGGTCAAAGGGGAAAGTATCAAAACACCAAAATTACTGGCGCATTGCTTAACTGCATGGAATATTTGGCACAAAATAAATGAATTGACGGCAAAGATTGAGCTTAATGGGAATAGTCTTACATTACTGATACGACCTTACGAGGAGATCAAAGTTGTGAACTAAATATTCAGGGATTGTGACTTTCCATAAGGAGAGTCAGGAAGGAAAGAGTGTTGGATAGTTTAGAGATGGAATAAGTATGCTCGCAAGATATCATCTTGGATTAGAAGATACAGAACCCATATAGAAACATAGAAAAGCAGAAAATAGGAGCAGGAGGAGGCCAATTGGCCCTGTGAGCATGCTCTGCCATTCATTTTTTGAATAAATATGGAGTACCCAATTATTTTTTCCAATTGAGGGGCAATTTAGTGTGACCAATCCACCTACCCACGCAGACACGGGGAGAATGTGCAAACTTCACACAGACAGTGACTCGGGGCCGGGATCAAACCCGGGTCCTCAGTGCCATAGGCAGCAGTGCTAACCACTGTGCCACCATGCCACCCTCTACTGAGCCATTCAATATGATCATGGCTGATAATCCAACAAAATAACTTAAACCAGCTTTTCCCACAAATGCTTTGATTCCCTTCGCCCTAAGTGCTATATCTAACTGCTTCGTTGAAATATGCAATGTTTAGGCCTCAACTCCTTCCTGTGGTAACAAATTCCACATGCTCACCACTCTCTGGTGAAGATATGTCTTCTGTAACTGAATTCTCTCGCAATGAAGGCCCGCATACCATTTGTCTTCTTTACTGCCTGCTGTACCTGCGTGTTTACCTTCAGTTACTGGTGTACACGTTCACCCAGGTCTCGTTGCACATTTTCCTCTCCTAATTTTTGGTCATTCACATAGTAGTGTTCCTTCTTGTTCTTTATGCCAAAGTAGATGTCCTCGTTAAGCTGCATTTGCCATTCCTTTGCCCACTCACTCAACTTGTCCACATCACACTGAAGGATCTCTGGAAAAAAATAAAGAGGGAAAAGTTAAACAAGAGGTTTGACTAACAAGTACAATAAACACGGACTGTAAGAGCTTCTTTAAATATATAAAGGGAAAGTGAGACCAAGTGAACATAGGCCCTTGACATCGACTTATTAGAGAATGAGTCTGGAGCATTCATAATCGAGGTCCTGGGAATGACAGAGAAGTTTAAAAAATATGTTGTGCCAGTCTTCACAGTTGAAGTCACCAGTAACACTCCAACAATTCTAAGAATCCAGCGGCAAAATGGAGAGAGGGAATATAAATACAATAACTGTCACTAGAAAAAGTGTAGTAGGCAAACTAATGGGGCCAAAGGCTGATAGGCCCCCTGGATCTGATGGGTTGCCTCCTAGGTTAGTACAGGAAGCAGCTAAAAAAGATAGCAGAAGCATTGGTTCTTCTAAGAATCCTGATACTCTGAAGAGGTCAATGCGTATGGAACCCTGGTTATTCCATTGGAAAGTGTGGAAAAGCACAGCATTTAGAAATATATATAATTATTATGCAGTCATCATGGCTTCATGAAGGGACAAATCATACCTGACAAATTTCTTAGAATTCTTTGAGATGGTAATGGACATGATACACTATATATTGCTGACTTGGATGTTGAAAGTGAATGTACTATTGCCACATTTTCAGATCATACAAAAATAGGTGTGAAGGCAAGGGGTGAGGAGGCCACAAAGTCTACAGAGGGAAATAGACAAGTAAATTGAGTGGACAAAAACTTGACAGATGGAATAAAATGTGGCGTTATACACTTTTGTAGGAAGGATAAAGGAGCTGAATATTTCTTAAATTAGAAAGGTTGCAGAAAACTGCAATACAGATGGATTTGGGAATCCTCATGCATAAATCACAATAAGATCACATGCAAGGTCAACACGCAATAGGAAAATCAAATCGAACATTTGCCTTTATTTCTATGGGAATAGAGTACAAAATTAGGGAAGGTTTGCTAAAACTATACTTTTACACTAGTTGGACCGCACCTGTTATACTGTGAGCAGTTTAGGTCCCCTTACCTAGTAAAGATATCTTGGCATCGGAGGCAGTCCAGAGAAGGTTCACCAGATTGATCCCGGATAAGGAGGGATTTTCTTCTGGGGAGGGGTTGAATAGTTTGGGCCTGTACTCTTTGGAGTTTAGAAGAATGAAAGGCAAACTTATTGAGGCATATACGATTCTCAGGGTCCTTGACAGGGTAGCTGCTGTGAGTTTGATTCCTCTTGTGGGCTAGTCGAGGACCAGAGGGCATAATCCCAGAGTAAGTGGTCGCCAATTTAAGACAGAGATCAGGAGGAATTTCTTACAATCATAGAATTAAAGTACAGAAGGAGGCCATTCGGCCCATCGTATCTGCACCAGCCCTTGGAAAGAGAACCCTTCTTAAGCACCAAGGTTTATAGGGATAAGGCAGGAACCTGTAGTTTAGGATCGTCACATCAGACCAGTCATTATCTCATTCAATGAAGAAGGAGAATGGATGGGTCAAATGGCCCACTTCTGCTCCTATGTCTCATTGTCGTATCGTGAAGTTTTCCTGCACTTTTTCCTGCCTATCCCGGGTTAAGGAATTGCGAGACCTTACATGGTTGGGGCTAAAACAAATAACCCTGGCCTTCGGGAAAGATGGGCGATGGCGAGTTGGAGCCTGATTTAGCCCCGAATCCTCACCTTGCCCTTTGCACTGCAGTCATCTGGAAACGAATAGCCGGCGGGGCCGGAAACAAGCGGCCGATTTCCAGCTTTCGAGACGAACCTGGGTGTGTTAAAGTGAAATTGTATTGAGGAGATTCGGAAGGTTTTATCCAATGAGTGTTTCTATTTCAGAGCCTGCCAATACCACAGTCAATGGATTGCAATGTTTCGGATGTTATAACTCATCCTCCGAGTCCTGTATTAACAGTCTGAGAAAAGTGAATTGTGTGGGAGCAGAGAATCGCTGTTTCAATGGGACAGGAATACAAGAGGCATTGGGTAGGTTTAATTATTCTCGCCCAATAGAACACAGAACATACAGTGCAGAAGGAGGCCATTCGGCCCATCGAGTCTGCACAGACCCACTTAAGCCCTCACTTCCACCCTCTCCCCGTAACTCAATAACCCCTCCTAACCTTTTTGGTCACTAAGGGCAATTTATCATGGCCAATCCACCTAACCTGCACGTCTTTGGACTGTGGGAGGAAACCAGAGCACCCGGTGGAAACCCACGTAGACACGGGGAGAATGTGCAGACTCCGCACAGACAGTGACCCAAGCCGGAATCGAACCTGGGACCCTGACGCTGTGAATCAACAGTGCTATCCACTTTTGCTACCGTGCTGCCCAAATGCTGTGATACTCAATTTAACAGTGCCTTCATGCCAATTCATGCCTCAATCTTGTCAGTTTGAAGAGCGCTTTTTTAATAAAAAGAGAAACATTGATCATACAAAACAAGGGGTGCCATTCGGCCCATTGTGTCTATGTTGGCTATCTGGAAGAGGGATCCCACTAGTCCCAATCACCTTGTTCTTTCCACATGAACCGCCAGATTCACGTGAAAACCATTGATAAATTGCACCCTTGATTGTGTGTGTATGTATTATTTAGAGTTCACTCTGTCGATGGCTAGGCCAGTGTTTATTGCCCATTCCCTAATTTCCATTGAGAAGGTGGCAGTGAGCTGTATTCTTGAACCGCAGCACTCTCTCTACACCCCCAGTGTGGTTAAGGGGCGGGGGGGGGGAGTTCCAGGGGCTTGATTCTCCGATCCTGCGGCTATATCTGCGGGATCCGTCTGGTCTTACAACCAGAAAGTCGGCGCCGATCCCGCACCAATCCTCTGCCCTGTGGGGGGCTAGCAGCCACTCAGTGTAATGCTCCCAGCTTTACCTGCGGATACAGCCGCAGAATGGCCAGGTCCGTGGCCTTGCATGCGCATGGCGGTGGCCGCACCGTGCATCATGGTGCCGGCCACGCCTGGATTCGGCCTGCCAAAAACATCCCTCCCTGTAACCACCCCAGCCACACCCGGACCACCCTCCACCAATCACCCCAGCTGCCGCCGAAGCCCTCCCTGCCAGCGGAACGCCCCCCCCCCCCCCAAGGCTGTGGCGGCGTTGGACTCAGTCCACAGCCGCCACGTGAGGTCCCCGAACGGTGTGAGCACACGAGCGACGTCATCGGGGACTCGGCCCATCATGGGCGGAGCATCGGCAGAGGGCCTCAGGTGACATCCTGAGGCCATCCATATGGCGGAGGGGTCGGAGCATCGTAAAAACGGCGCCACCCCTGATTCCAGCGTAAAAATGGATTCTCTGGCCAATTGGCGAACGCCATTGCGGCATCGGCGATCAGATAATCCACCCCAGGATTTTGAACCAGCGACAGTGAAGAAATGGCGATATATTTCCAAGTCCAGATGTTGAGTAACTTGGAGGGAAATCTGCAAGTAGTTTCCATGTACCTGCAAACCTAGTCCTTCTAGATGGTAGCAGCCATGGGTTTACATGGCTGCCTGGGGAAACTTGGTGAGAACGTGCAGTGCATCGCGTAGATGTAAACATTGAACAAAGAACAAAGAAAAATACAGCACAGGAACTGGCCCTTCGGCCCTCCAAGCCCGTATCGGCCATGTCATGTTTACCGCGATGGAGGGCACCACGGAGGCGCAGTGGGTTAGCTCTGCTGCTTCACGGCGCCGAGGTCCCAGGTTCCATCCCAGCTCTGGGTCACTGTCTGTGTGGAGTTTGCACATTCCCCCCGTGTCTGCGTGGGTTTCGCCCCCACAACCCAAAGATGTGCAGGGTAGGTGGATTGGCCATGCTAAATTGCCCCTAATTTGGAAAAAAAATAATTGGGTACTCTAAATTTAAAAAATAAATGTTTACTGAGGTGCAGTGAAAAGTATTGTTCTGCGTACAGTCCACTTAGATCGTTCTATACATGAAAAAACATATGACATATGATGACGTTCCTTTGGAGTGTCAGTGCAAACATGGTGGGACGAATGGCCCCTTTCAGCGCTGTAACAATTCTGTAATTCAGTGAAGATATTAAATTTGGAACAATGTCCAGGCAACTGTACCCTGGTAGCGGGAGCTTGATTCGGCCTGTCACCAGAATTCAAAGAATTTAGAATCCCTACAGTACAGAAGGAGGCCATTCTGCCCATCAATTCGATGTCGACCCTCCAAAAGAACACCCCACCATGTCCACTCTGCTGTCGACCCCACTCAATCCCCGAATCCCTGTTTCCTAACCTGCATAACCTGGACACTAACAGGCAATTTGGCATGGCCAATCCACCTAACAATTATTGGTCACAATGCCGGTGATTGGGGTGAGGTAAACCATACCCTTATGTTTTTGTTAATGATGCCCCAAGGAACAAAAATGGCATCTATTGAGGTGGGCATAAGGTTAAGTCCCAAGGAGTGGTACAGTATACACATTCCGCTCACATGGATATGCAAGAAATTGAGCTGATAGTTTGTCGCTTATGACTACAGACGACTGCAGTGGGGAATTGTTAACATTGTGTTGTGTACCCCTGCAATACCTTCAAGCTACTCGGCAAAATATCTACTGACATACAGGGCTTATGCTCAGGTCCCGACTGCCCCCATACCATTCTCTCGGGAAATCAAATTATTGGGAAGAGTTTAACAGCCAAGAATCAACCAAAGAACAAAGAAAAGTACAGCACAGGAACAGGCCCTTCGGCCCTCCAAGCCTGCGCCGACCATGCTGCCCGTCTGAACTAAAATCTTCTACACTTCCGGGGTCCGTATCCTTCTATCCCCATCCTATTCATATATTTGTCAAGATGCCCCTTAAACGTCACTAGCGTCCCTGCTTCCACCACCTCCTCCGGCAGCGAATTCCAGGAACCCACTACCCTCTTTGTAAAAAAACTTGCCTCGTACATCTCCTCTAAACATTGCCTCTCACACCTTAAACCTATGCCCCCTAGTAATTAACCCCTCTACCCTGGGAAAAAGTCTCTGACTATCCACTCTGTCTATGCCCCTCATAATTTTGTAGACCTCTATCAGGTCACCTCCGTCGTTCCAGTGAGAACAAACCAAGTTTATTCAACCTCTCCTCATAGCTAATGCCCTCCATACCAGGCAACATTCTGGTAAATCTCTTCTGCACCCTCTCCAAAGCCTCCACATCCTTCTGGTAGTGTGGCAACTAGAATTGAAAACTATACTCCAAGTGTGGCCGAACTAAGTGTCTATGCAGCTGCAACATGACTTGCCAATTTTTATACTCAATGCCCCGGCCAATGAAGGCAAGCATGCCGTATGCCTTCTTGACTACCTTCTCCACCTGTGCTGCCCCTTTCAGTGACCTGTGGACCTGTACTCCTAGATCTCTCTGACTGCCATTCCCTGTATATTCCCTACCTCCATTAGACCTTCCAAAATGCATTACCTCACATTTGTCCGAATTAAACTCCATCTGCCATCTCTCCGTCCAAGTCTCCAAACAATCTAAATCCTGCTGTATCCTCTGACAGTCCTCATCGCTATCCGCAAGTCCACCAAACTTTGTGTCGTCTGCAAACTTACTAATCAGACCAGTTACATTTTCCTCCAAGTCATTTCTATATACTATGAACTGCAAAGGTCCCAGCACTGATCCCTGCGGAACACCACTAGTCACAGCCCTCTAATTAGAAAAGCACCCTTCCATTGCTACTCCCTGCCTTCTACGATCTCGCCAGTTCTGTATCTATCTTGCCAGCTCACCCCTAAACCCGTGTGACTTCACCTTTTGTACCAGTCTGCCATGACGGACCTTGTCAAAGGCCTTACTGAAGTCCATATAGACAACATCCACTGCCCTACCTGCATCAATCATCTTTGTGACCTCCTCGAAAAACTCTATCAAGTTAGTGAGACACAACCTCCCCTTCACAAAACCGTGCTGCCTCTCGCTAATACGTCCACGTCCATTTGCTTCCAAATGGGAGTAGATCCCATCTCGAAGAATTCTCTCCAGTAATTTCCCTACCACTGATGTAAGGCTCACCGGCCTGTAGTTCCCTGGATTATCCTTGCTACCCTTCTTAAACAAAGAAACAACATTGGCTATTCTCCAGTCCTCCGGGACATCACCTGAAAACAGTGAGGATCCAAAGATTTCTGTCAAGGCCTCAGCAATTTCCTCTCTAGCGTCCTTCAGTATTCTGGGGTAGATCCCATTAGGCCCTGGGGACTTATCTACCTTCATATTTTTCAAGACGCCAACACCTCGTCTTTTTGGATCTCAATGTGACCCAGGCTATCTACACCCCCTTCTCCAGACTCAACATCCACTAATTCCTTGTCTTTGGTGAATACTGATACAAAATATTCATTTAGTATCATAGAATCATAGAAGTTTACAGCATGGAAACAGGCCCTTCGGCCCAACCAGTCCATGCCGCCCAGTTTTTACCATTAAGCTAGTCCCAGTTGCCCGCACTTGGCCCATCACCCACTATACCCATCTTACCCATGTAACTATCTAAATGCTTTTTAAAAGACACAATTGTACCCACCTCTACTACTACCTCTGGCAGCACATTCCAGACACTCACTACCCTCTGAGTGAAGAAATTGCCCCTCTGGGCCCTTCTGAATCTCTCCTCTCTCACCTTAAACCTATGCCCTCTAGCTTTAGACTCCCCTACCTTTGGGAAAAGATGTTGACTATCTACCTTGTCTATGCCCCTCATTATTTTATAGACCTCTATAAGATCACCCCAAAGCCTCCTACGCTCCAGGGAAAAAAGTCCCAGTCTATCCAGCCTCTCCTTATAACTCAAACCATCAAGTCCCAGTAACATCCTAGTAAATCTTTTCTGCACTCTTTCTAGTTTAATAATATCCTTTCTATAATAGAGTGACCAGAACTGCACACAGTATTCCAAGTGTGGCCGTACCAATGTCTTGTACAACTTCAACAAGACGTCCCAACTCCTGTATTCAATGTTCTGACCAATGAAGCCAAGCATGCCGAATGCCTTCTTCACCACCCTGTCCACCTGCGACTCCACCTTCAAGGAGCTATGAACCTGTACTCCTAGATCTCTTTGTTCTATAACTCTCCCCAACGCCATACAATTAACTGAGTAGGTCCTGGCCTGATTCGATCTGCCAAAATGCATCACCTCACATTTATCTAAATTAAACTCCATCTGCCATTCGGCGGCCCACTGGCCTAATTGATCAAGATCCCGTTGCAATCCTAGATAACCTTCTTCACTATCCACTGTGCCACCAATCTTGGTGTCATCTGCAAACTTACTAACCATGCCTCCTAAATTCTCATCCAAATCATTAATATATATCACAAATAACAGTGGACCCAGCACCGATCCCTGAGGCACACCACTGGTCACAGGCCTCCAGTTTGAAAAACAACCCTCTACAACCACCCTCTGTCTTCTGTCGTCCAGCCAATTTTGAATCCAATTGGCAACCTCACCCTGGATCCCGTGAGCTTTAACCTTCTGCAACAACCTACCATGCGGTACCTTGTCAAAGGCTTTGCTAAAGTCCATGTAGACAACGTCTACTGCACTGCCCTCATCTACCTTCTTGGTCACCCCCTCAAAAAACTCAATCAAATTTGTGAGACATGATTTTCCACACACAAAGCCATGCTGACTGCCCCGAATCAGTCCTTGCCTCTCTAAATGCTTGTAGATCCTGTCTCTCAGAATACCTTCTAGCAACTTACCTACTACAGACGTTAGGCTCACCGGTCTGTAGTTCCCAGGCTTTTCCCTGCTGCCCTTCTTAAACAAGGGCACAACATTCACTACTCTCCAATCTTCAGGCACCTCACCTGTGGCTGCCGATGATTCAAATATCTTTGTTAGGGGACCCGCAATTTCCTCCCTAGCCTCCCACAACATCCGGGGATACATTTCATCAGGTCCCGGGGATTTATCTACCTTGATGCGCTTTAAGACTTCCAGCACCTCCTCCTCTGTAATATGCACACTTCTCAAGACATCACTATTTATTTCCCTTAGTTTCCTAACATCCATGCCTTTCTCCACCGTGAATACCGATGAGAAATATTCATTCAGGATCTCACCCAACTCTTGTGGCTCTGCACATAGATGTCCTTGTTGATCCTTAAGAGTCCCTACTCTGTCCCTAGTTACTCTTTTTCCCTTTATGTATCTGTAGAAGCTCTTTGGATTCTCCTTTGCATTATTTGCCAAAGCAATTTCATGTCCCCTTTTTGCCCTCCTGATTTCCCTCTTAACTCTATTTCGACAATCTCTATACTCTTCAAGGGATCCACTTGATCCCAGTTGTTTATGTATGTCATATGCCTCCTTTTTGACCAGAGTCTCAATATCTCGAGTCATCCAGGGTTCCCTACTTCTACCAGCCTTGCCCTTCACTCTAAAGCGAATGTGCTTACCCTGAACCCTGGTTAACACATTTTAAAAGCCTCCCATTTACCAGCCGTCCCTTTGCCTGCCAACAGTCTCCCCCAATCTACCTCTGAAAGTTCCTGTCTGATACCATAAAAATTGGCCTTGCCCCAATTAAGAATTTTAACTCTTGGGCCAGACCTATCATTCTCCATAGCTATCTTAAAACTAATGGAGTTATGGTCACTTGTCCCAAAGTGATCCCTCACTAACACTTCTGTCACTTGCCCTTCCTTATTTCCCAAGACGAGGTCAAGTTTTGCCCCCTCTCTGGTCGGTCCATCCACATACTGAATGAGAAATTCCTCCTGAATACACTCAACAAATTTCCCTCCATCCAAGCCCCTAATGCTATGGCTGTCCCAGTCAATGTTGGGAAAGTTAAAGTCCCCGACTATTACCACCCTATTTTTCTTGCAGCTATCTGTAATCTCCTTACATATTTGCTCCTCAATTTCCCGCTGACTATTTGGGGGCCTGTAGTACAGTCCTATCAAGGTGATCTCTCCCTTCTTATTTTTCTGTTCCACCCATATAGACTCAGTGGGCGAACCCTCGGATATATCCCCTCTAAGTACTGCCGTGATGTTCTCCCTAATCAAAAATGCCACTCCCCCTCCTCTCTTACCTCCTGTTCTATCCTTTCTATAGCATCTGTACCCCGGAACATTGAGCTGCCAGTCCTGCCCCTCCCTTAGCCATGTTTCAGTCATAGCTATAATATCCCAGTCCCATGTGCCCATCCATGCCCTGAGTTCATCCTGAGGCCCCTTGCATTGAAATAAATGCAGTTTAATGTAGACTTTCCTGGCTCTCTGCCCTGCTTTCTCTGGTCATGCTTTACACACTCTCCCTTCCTGCCTTTTGTTTCCGTCCCCACTGACTTCCTACATCGGTTCCCATCCCCCTGCCACATTAGTTTAAACCCTCCCCAACTGCACTAGCAAACACACCCCCGAGAACATTGGTTCCGGTCTCACCCAGATGCAGACCGTCCGATTTGTACAGGTCCCACCTCCCCCAGAACCGGTCCCAATGTCCCAGGAATTTGAAACCCTCCCTATTGCACCATCTCTCAAGCCACGTATTCATCCTAGCTATCCTGTCATTCCTACTCTGACTATCACGTGGCACTGGTAGCAATCCTGAGATTACTATCTTTGAGGTCCTACTTTTTAGTTTAACTCCTAACTCCCTAAATTCAGCTTGTAGGACCTCATCCCGTTTTTTACCTATATCGTTGGTGCCTATATGCACCACGACAGCTGGCTGTTCACCCTCCCCCTCCAGAATGCCCTGCAGCCGCTCCGAGACATACTTGACCCTTGCACCAGGGAGGCAACATACCAACCTGGATTCTCGTTTGTGTCCGCAGAAACGCCTGTCAATTCCCCTTACAATTGAATCCCCTATCACTATAGCTCTTCCACTCTTTTTCCCGCCCTTCTGTGCAGCAGAGCCAGCCACGGTGCCATGAACCTGGCTGCTGCCACCGTCCCCTGGTGAGCCATCTCCCCCAACAGTTTCAAAAACGGTAAATCTGTTTTGGAGGGAGATGACCGCAGGGGATCCCTGCACTGCCTTCCTACTCTTCCTCTGTCTGTTGGTCACCCATTCCCTATCTGCCTCAGTAATTTTAATCTGCGGTGTGACCAACTCACTGAATGTGCTATCCACAACTTCCTCAGCATCGCGGATGCTCCAAAGTGAATCCATCCGCAGCCCATTTCCTCTGGCTCCACACATAGATTCCCTCGCCTGTCCTTCAGTGGGCCCACCCTTTCCCTGGCTACCCTCTTGCTTTTTATGTACGTGTAAAAAGCCTTGGGATTTTCCTGAACCCTATTTTTCAATGACTTTTCGTGACCCCTTTTAGCCTTCTTGACTCCTTGCTTAAGTTCCTTCCTACTTTCCTTATATTCCACACAGGCTTCGTCTGTTCCCAGCCTTCTAGCCTTGACAAATGCCTCCTTTTTCTTTTTGACGAGGCCTACAATATCTCTCGTTATCCAAGGTTCCCGAAATTTGCCGTATTTATCCTTCTTCTGCACAGGAACATGCCCATCCTGAATTCCTTTCAACTGACACTTGAAAGCCTCCCACATGTCAGATGTTGATTTACCCTCAAACACCCGCCCCCAATCTAGGTTCTCCAGTTCCTGCCTGATATTGTTATAATTAGCCTTCCTCCAATTTAACACATTCACCCTAGGACCACTCTTATCCTTGTCCATCAGCACTTTAAAACTTGCTGAATTGTGGTCACTGTTCCCGAAAAACTCCCCTACTGAAACCTCTACCACCTGGCCGGGCTCATTCCCCAATACCAGGTCCAGTACAGCCCCTTCCATAGTTGGACTATCTACATATTGTTTTAAGAAGCCCTCCTGGATGCTCCTTACAAACTCTACCCCGTCCAAGTTCCTAGCACTAAGTGAGTCCCAGTCAATATTGGGAAAGTTAAAGTCTCCCATCACAACAATCCTGTTGCTTTTACTCCTTTCCAAAATCTGTCTACCTATCTGCTCCTCTATCTCCTGCTGGCTGTTGGGTGGCCTGTAGTAAATCCCCAACATTGTGATTGCACCGTTCTTATTCCTGATCTCTACCCATATAGCCTCGCTGCCCTCTGAGGTGTCCTCTTGCAGTACAGCTGTGATATTCTCCCAAACCAATAGCGCAACTCCTCCACGCCTTTTACATGCCCCTCTTTCCCGCCTGAAACATCTAAACCCTGGAATGTTTAGCTGCCAACCCTGTCCTTCCCTCAACCAGGTCACTGTAATGGCAACAACATCATAGTTCCAAGTACTAATCCAAGCTCTAAGTTCATCTGCCTTACCTGTTATACTTCTTGCATTAAAACATACGCGCTTCAGCCCACCAGTCCCGCTGTTTTCAGCAACATCTCCCTGTCTGCTCTTCCTCAGAGCCAAACTGGCCCTATTCTCTAGTTCTCCCTCAATTTTGTCACCTTCTGACCTATTGCTCAGCTACCCACCCCCCTGCCATACTAGTTTAAACCCTCCCGTGTGACACTAGCAAACCTCGCGGCCAGGATATTTATGCCTCTCCAGTTTAGATGCAACCCGTCCTTCTTATACAAGTCACACCTGCCCCAGAAGAGCTCCCAGTGGTCCAAATAACGGAAACCCTCCCTCCGACACCAGCTGTTTAGCCACGTGTTTAGCTGCTCTACCTTCCTATTTCTAGCCTCACTGGCACGTGGCACAGGGAGTAATCCCGAGATTACAACCCTAGAGGTCCTGTCTTTTAACTTTCCGCCTGGCTCCCTGAACTCCAGCTGCAGGACCTCATGCCGCTTCCTGCCTATGTCGTTAGTACCAATATGTACAACGACCTCTGCCTGTTTGCCCTCCCCTTCAGGATGCCCGCTACCCGTTCGGAGACATCCTGTACCCTGGCACCAGGGAGGCAACATACCATCCTGGAGTCTCTTTGATGTCCACAGAAGCGCCTATCTGTGCCCCTGACTATAGAGTCCCCAATGACTATTGCTCTTCTTCGCTTTGACCCTCCCTGCTGAACATCAGAGCCAGCCGTGGTGCCACTGCTCTGGCTGCTGCTGTTTTCCCCTGATTGACTATTCCCCCCAACAGTATCCAAAGCGGTACACTTGTTCGAGAGGGGGACAACCACAGGAGATTCCTGCACTGACTGCCTGCCCCTTCTGGTGGTCACCCATCTCTCTGCTTACAGCTTGGGTGTGACCACATCTCTATAACTCCTATCTATGATGCTTTCCGCCACCTGCATGCTCCTAAGTGCATCCAATTGCTGCTCCAACCGAACCACACGGTCTGTGAGGAGCTGCCATTGGTTACACTTGCTGCAGATGTAGTCGACTGAAACGCTGGAAGTGTCACAGATCTGCCACATCTCACAGTTGGAGCACTGCACTGAGTGACATTTAAGCACTAATTAATTAATTAAAAATAAACACTTGAATTATTGTCAGATTGAGTTACAAATAACTATATGGCCCTGACGCTAGATGATTTTTACTGTAAAATTAAATGCTAAATACCGATCTCTGCCCTCAGGTTTAGTTACCCCACTATCTAGTTAATCAATTAGATTTATTTTGCAATATATATTTTTTCAAATTTAACAGTTTCCCAACCAGCCAATCAGGTCACAGCTTTACTGTGATGTCACTTACAGTCCCCCCCCCCCCCCCCACCCCACACACACAATTTGAAAAGGTAATAAAAATAAAAATCACTTACCTTCCCAGGACGCTCTCTGGTTCTCTCCCTGCAGATTAACAATTACAGGCCAGAAGATAGAGAACAAAACGGTAGGGAAAAAGCACCTCCTCCCACTCTGCACTGAATTACCTCACTGCACCAAATTACCAAATAATCAAGTTCCAATTCCCACTCTGGATGTGTCTCACTCACTCAGGCTGTGTCTCCTTCCCCTGCGCAAAGCTTACTGAGTGTGCTTTCTGTACATCTTTTATACAGAACTCAGCTAACCAGGGTGACTCACACTACTTAAGCTTCAAACAGAAGAATACAATGTACACCCTTGTGCCACTAAGCAGGCATCAGGTGACTGACAGATAACTGCCTCTCAGCAATTAGGGTGGGGGTAGCTTCAGCCAATCAGACACTAAGCTACACATTGCACTTTCAACTGAAAAACAGCAAAATTAGAGTTACCACTTACCTTTCCTGATTACCTCACTGCACCAAATTACCAAGTTCCAATTCCCACTCTGGATGTGTCTCACTCACTCAGGCTGTGTCTCCTTCATCTGCGCAAAGCTGCTACTGTCTATCACTGGTGGAGGGAGTGAATGTTTGTGGATGATGAAATGAAACTGGCTGCTTTTTCTGGATGGTGTGGCGCTTCCAAAATGATGTTGGAGCTGCAGTCACCCAGGCAAGTGGAGAGTTTACCCAGTCATGATTTGCCGTATCCACTGGGTTTATAACCTACAGTTGATGTGGGCTGTTGTGGTCTTTTGAAGCAAGGCCATGACCATTGTGAGCTGGTGACTGGGTAGCACCCTTGAGTCCTGCTCTAATACAGGGCTGCCAACCAGCCAACTAGACACTCCTCGGTTCTCAGCAATTTGATCTAGCTGAGCACTTCATTACCCCCGTAGACTCCAGCTAGCAGGGAATCATCCCTAGTCTCTCCCCATTCCGACAAAGCCTGATGCATGATTTGGAAATAACTCAGCACCCCTGTATTTCTATGGATTCGGGAGCTTGAAGATCTAATCCAGCTCTAGAATTTGGTCCTCTCCCCTGCACTTTGTTCACTTGTGGGCATTCCTCCCTTCTCCTCATTCTTCTCCCCCTCATTCTCTGTTATTCCCCTCCTCGAGTCCCTCATCCATTCCCACTGTTGTTCGCAGCTCCTCCAATCATAGATTACATCTCTCCTATTCATGCTCACAGATTAAATTGATCATTATTGGCTGCAGCGAAGGGTCTCTGATAACTGTCTGCCTGCCCAAAATCACAATATGGACATGGCCATGATCCCAGGTAAATTACAAGCAAGCCAAAAGTTGACCAATCCACACCGAGCTCAAATCCAAACTAAGGCAATCTGAGTATCTGAGTCGTTTGAATTGCAGTAAAATGGAACTACGAGTGAAAAGCTGGTGGTGGTAAAAATGACCACCAAAGTATTGAATTGTCATCAAATTTAATCAAGTTTGCCACTGTCCTTTAATGACGTCAACATCTGGATAATGGATCACTTCTTTATAAGGAGTAACACCACTGAAATGTAATATCTTTTGTCTCTCTTTCTAGTAAAAGTTGGGGTGCCTTTTACCACCAGAGGATGTGTTTCCGAGAACATGTGCCAACCAATACGTTTGGTCGAGTTTTCTATAATACTGAATGAGGTGATGTGTTGTGAGGGGGATCTGTGTAATGGTGATGTGAGCACTACCACAGGTAAAGATCACACAGCCACAGTGGAGGGGATCAGTGCTATTTCCCTTGTATGTTTTGGCAATATTGAACTAGCCAATGCCCTTGAGTCACTGAACTCTGTTCCCTACAAGGACCAGGTTCAGCGTGGAAAAGCAAGTTTCAGCAAAGTTGTTTCCCATCTCATTGTTACGTGTTATTTGTTATTTACAGCACAGAAGATGGCCATATGACCCATAGTGTCTGTAACGGCTTGCAAAAGAGCTACCCAGCAAGTCCCATTACCCAGCCCAATCTCTGTCGCATTGAGATAGCTTTTACATGGGGTTCCTCCCTCTTAGTTACAGCTCATCTGAACACACTGATCTACAGACACACATCAACCTGGTTAAGACGGCTTTATTATTCCAAGCTTGGTACATGTACATGGGAGAGAGATGTGGATAAATGCCGAAATCACTCTGTCTGACACTGGTATAATCACACCAATTATAGAATTTCCCAAAAATCAATAGCCCACCTTAGTTGAACTTGATCCAATCCTTGGAGCTGTCAATTTTATATTGTCCAATAAAATTTACTTTAGGCAAAAATGATGACTTGTGATCAGCTCATGATTTAACCCCATCCTGTCACCTGCTGTTTACTAGAATCCTGTGTCAATTATAAAGTTGCTTTTCTGATATTCCCAACCTAAGTCTCACAGGCAGTTCCTGCCCTCCGCATTACTCATCTCGAGGCAGGATGCCAAAGTTGGTTTCGTCTTTACACCATGGATTGTCTAAGAAAAGATATTGGGGTGCTGATAAGTCCTGTTCACTGAGATGACTGTGTTATTGGTGACCACACAATCCTGTTTCTCTCAAAAACATGGGCAAGTTAGCTAGCTTAAATCCCATCATGCATTATGCCCACTGCTTGTAGCAAGAGTTTGAATGCTTATTACTGCTGTGTCCTAAAAATACATGTTTAATTGTTAATAATGATTACTGGATATAATTTCTATGATAAATCTCAATCCTTAATTAACTAACTTATGTAGAACTATTCTAGTGTTGTCTTAGCTATTCAGTTTTAAGGGGTCTCCTCTCTGGACACCCCCTTCAGTTCCCCCCTTTTGGCCCTTGGCTAGCCCAAGAATAGGCCATTAAATAGACAGACTGAATTTGTTGGATTCAGGCCAAGGTGTGGAATGGTCACTAGGTAAGAGCTGTGACAGTTCCTCTTTATCTAGGGGGCGACTGTCTTTCCGCCATTCCCTAATTCGTCGTCTGAGGCAACAGTGTAATAAGAAAGACGAGCAGATAAACAGCTGCAGAATTACAACAATGTGCGATATAATGCGTATCCATGGATGGATATTGGTATTCAGTCCCCAATTTCATATTGTAGAGAAAAAGTTCTGTGATTTAAACAGTTCCTCAGCCTTCTCAGCGGGAGTCTTAGTGAGCTTCCGCTCCTTGTTCCAGAGGTGGTCAATCTGCATTGCCTCCTGCAGAAGTCCTTTCCAGTCGGCCCGCAAGTGCGAGATGTGTGGAAGTCCCTTCTGGACATAGCGGTGAATCTGTTCGTCATCATCTGTTCGATCAAGGTCATTTGCTTCCAGGATGGACACATCCTGTATGGAGTCAATTCATGATGGCTAATGGTAATTGACTCAGATAAATTGGTTAGAACAACGTTATGCCCAGGAAATTCACACACAATGCCTCACTTGGTATAATTGCTATACAACTTCACAATGTAGTAATTGATCAAGTACTGAGCACTATTAAACACAATCTGGCTGTTTATTTTGACTGCTAATGTGCAGTTCTCATATGTAGTGTACCCGCAGTAATCCTCTGTACTAATCCTGTCCGGGCGCAACCAGTTATTTCCCCCTCTGAATATCCGGAGGTCGATGGAGTCTATCCTATCTGCATTTTGGATTGCATTTTCACAGGCATCCTTTAGTTTAATTAACACCCTATTCCCATAGTGTCCCAAATTGTTCACCCGGAGAAGTTCATGAGTACTGTTCTCCCATGCTCTGGGAATATGCAACATCATTCCCACTAGGAGGATGTGGCTATCATTGGCAAAAGGAACGCGACTGGCCAACATCAATTCCCTTAGGCGTTCAGGAGTTTGGTGAGTTGTTTTTACCCAAGCCTTCAATTGTCATTGCTCACCCAATTAGGTACTCGATGTGCATTGTAGCCAGTTAAAATGGCTAACTCCCGATTTAAAATGGCAAACGGCAAAGGCTGATGGGAAAGTCAGCCAACAGGACACAAACGAGCAGCTGCAGGTTGAGTGTGTATTTACCTCTGGAAAGACCAGACAAGATCGATACCGGCAACCATCAACATAACAAAACACCAGCCATCTGCATATTAATGAGCAATCCCCAGGAACAATGAGCAATATTTAGAAACATAAAGCCAAACCAGACTCTTCGGCGCCAACAGGAGCCTACACAAAATGAGGTGAACGAACACCTCAAGACCGCCCATCGATCAGGGAACCGCTCCAGCATTGGAGAAAATCAAACCAAGTGATTGGGACAAAGTCCAATCACTTGGAACCAGGTACAGGGTCCGCCCCAGAAGGCGGGAAGCCCCTGGGGACTATAAGAATTAAGCCCCAAGTTCAAATTGTTCTTCTTGACCGGGTCACTCAGCAACGCGAACCAATCCTTGACAGTGACTGGTCCAGCCATCGCTGATATCTAGTAAGTCTTACTTCAACGCTCGCTACGAGATAGGCGCTCCGAGCTACCAATCTGTACCAACTTCGTATCCCGCAGGCTCAGAACCCGAACAAAAGGCCATTCGTTTCCCTGACCTGGTGGGCCAGTTCCAAGTTAAGTACTGGCCTGTTAGTCGTAGAAGTAGCTTAGACGTAGAATTTATGCCTGAGTAGTGATTACTGTGTATAATAAATGTGCTTTGATTTAAATCTTACTAAGCGGTGTATTGGATTATTGATCATTACCCGGACTTGAACCACGTGGCGGTCTCATAAAGATACCTGGCGACTCAAGAGCAAAGGTGAAAGAAACAGAGCAATTAAACTGAGGCAAAAGTTAGCAACATTATTTGGCAACATCCTGACGGGGCCCGATCTAGAAGTGGAAAACCACTCCGGGAGAACATAGAAAATACAGCACAGAACAGGACCTTCGGCCCACGATGTTGTGCCGAACCTTTGTCCTAGATTAATCATAGATTATCATTGAATTTACAGTGCAGAAGGAGGCCATTCGGCCCTTTGAGTCTGCACCAGCTCTTGGAAAGAGCACCCTACCCAAACTCAACACCTCCACCCAACACCAAGGGCAATTTGGACATGAAGGGCAATTTATCATTGGCCAATTCACCTAACCCGCACATCTTTGGATTGTGGGAGGAAACCGGAGCACCCAGAGGAAACCCACGCAGACACGGGGAGGACGTGCAGACTCCGCACAGACAGTGACCCAAGCCGGAATCGAACCTGGGACCCTGGAGCTGTGAAGCAATTGTGCTATCCACAATGCTACCGTGCTGCCCTTGAGAACAAATAAATCTACACTATATCATTTAACCGTAATCCATGTACCTATCCAATAGCTGCTTGAAGGTCCCTAATGTTTCCGGCTCAACTACTTCCACAGGCAGTGCATTCCATGCCCCCACTACTCTCTGGGTAAAGAACCTACCTCTGATATCCCTCCTATATCTTCCACCTTTCACCTTAAATTTATGTCCCCTTGTAATGGTTTGTTCCACCTGGGGAAAAAGTCTCTGACTGTCTACTCTATCTATTCCCCTGATCATCTTATAAACCTCTATCAAGTCGCCCCTCATCCTTCTCCGTTCTAATGAGAAAAGGCCTAGCACCCTCAACCTTTCCTCGTAAGACCTACTCTCCATTCCAGGCAACATCCTGGTAAATCTTCTTTGCACCTTTTCCAAAGCTTTCACATCCTTCCTAAAATGAGGCGACCAGAACTGTACACAGTACTCCAAATGTGGCCTTACCAAAGTTTTGTACAGCTGCATCATCACCTCACGGCTCTTAAATTCAATCCCTCTGTTAATGAACGCGAGCACACCATAGGCCTTCTTCACAGCTCTATCCACTTGAGTGGCAACTTTCAAAGATGTATGAACATAGACCCCAAGATCTCTCTGCTCTTCCACATTGCCAAGAACTCTACCGTTAACCCTGTATTCCGCATTCATATTTGTCCTTCCAAAATGGACAACCTCACACTTTTCAGGGTTAAACTCCATCTGCCACTTCTCAGCCCAGCTCTGCATCCTATCTATGTCTCTTTGCAGCCGACAACAGCCCTCCTTACTATCCACAACTCCACCAATCTTCGTATCGTCTGCAAATTTACTGACCCACCCTTCAACTCCCTCATCCAAGTCATTAATGAAAATCACAAACAGCAGAGAACCCAAGAATTTGAATTAGAGATCCAATTGGAAACAGAAAACCACAAGTGTTCAAGCAGTTCTGATCAATAGTCATAATTCGGAAGTGTATGTATGCATGCATAACTAACAGGTCTATAAGGTAAAACTGATAGATTTTTGTTGCGACAAAACTGTCGGAAGTTTGTATATCGGAAAGTGGCGAAAGCCGTACCCATATTTACAGCACCGCCTTAGCTCCCCTGTTCCAAATTTAAAAGAAGCATTCAGATAGCAAAGATGGCAATGCAGGCAATGCAGCGCCTCATGAATCCTGAGGAATTTGCGATCGCAGCGACCAGCAGCAGTAGAGTGGGACAATGTCCCATTTGGGAAGAAGCGATCAGGAAATATCTCAAAGGGAAAGGATGGCCCCTTTGGAATGAATTCTGTGATAACGAGGAATCAGGTCCCGGGAGTATGGGACATACTTGTTGGGAGAACCTGAGCGAGATCCACAAAAAGAGCTTAGGGAAAGCTCACAAGCCGATGTCAATCGTGTCCTGCTTGGCACAATTGCGAGGCACAGAGGAGGTCGTTATGACGCTCCGGAAAGAAGTTGAGGGCATACATCAGATGAGTAAGGTCGATGTAAGCGAGGTAGAAAAGGAGAATTTAGACTTGAGAAGGAAATTGGCAGCGAAAGATGGAGAGGTGGATGACGCCAAAAGGGCTCACCAGTCTTGTCTGGCGCACTTAAGCAGCTTCCAGTCTCAATGCGAAAAGGCCTATCAGGACACGCAACGTGCAGTCCTGGTACGTGCAGAAACGGAAAAACAGGTAGAGGCATTACAAAAACAGTGTAGCGATCTAAAGGCAGCATTAAGAGCACTCCATGCTGCCACCACAGAACAAAGACAAAGCACGTTAGATCACGCAAAGTGCCGGAAGCAGATTGCAGAGCTGCAATCACTGCTTTCTGTTCAGAAAGGTTTTCAGGAAACCTTTGGAGAAAGATTAGATCAGGAAGACGGCCCTGATTGGGAAGAACTGAATGAAACAGCGCAGAGATATGTTCAGGGAACATGTGCGCAGGGAAAGCCACAAAAGAGAAAAGCACCCCAACCCCCCACACAGCAGATATTTCAAGCTCCAATGAACCCTGTAACCACCCACCGCACAGCCACATCGGACGATGCGGAATATCGATATTCCACCCCCTCAACAGTGACCCAATTACGGGACGCGTGCGATAAGATCACACCGTTCCTCCCTACCTCAGACCCCCACCATTTCTTTGCCACCGTTAAACATCAGGCGACCATGTACGGCCTGGATGACAGAGAGCAGGTAAAGCTCACAGTTTTAAGTTTAGATCCATCGGTAGCAGCAGCCCTTCCCAACCCACAGAATGTAGGAGGAGGCACCCTTGCAGAAATGCATACCGCCATCCTGGATGCGATCGGGTATAACCGGGGTGACCCCGTAGATGGCCTCAACAAATGTAGGCAAAAGAAATCCGAGCACCCCACAGCGTTTGCTGGACGCCTGTGGATTCACTTTGCAGCAGTCTTTGGAGACTTAGACCGCGCCCATTTGTCCCAGGCAACATGGCCAAATGGACCCGCACCCTTATCTCCCATGCCACAGAAACAGGACAGAAAGCCTGTACGAGTTATGATCCCTCAGAGGAGGCCCATAACGAGAAGTGGGTAGTGAAAAGATTGTCTCGCGCTTGGGAGCAATCTGTTCAAAGTAAACCCTCAGCTAAGAATACAGAGAAAAAGCAGGCCGGCGCAGATATGCAGGCAGTAAAAACCCACCAGAACCCCGCATGGGTGAATGAGGGAAAGAACAGCCCCCCACCAAAGTCACAGGAGTGTTACAACTGCGGACAGTTGGGACACTTCGCAAGAGAGTACAATGCCCCTAAAAAGCCAGAGAGAGCCCAGCAGACGGGCACTCTGAGTGAGAGAAAGACAGAGCCCATTCACAGCGTTAGCGCCCGTTCAGATCAGACGGACTTGACCGGAACGGACTGACGGTGTACGGGCTCCCCCAGTTGGGTCTGCGACACCCTTTGGGATAGGTCCGGACAACCGGTAGTTGCAGCGAAAATTCGGGGACAACCCATCGAATTTCTCTGGGACACAGGAGGGTCCCGCACCACAATAAATTCCTCCGCCATGTTTCAAAAGGACACGTGGCCCACTACAGCCACTATCACACTCAGCGGCTTTACAGGCCACTCACAGCAGGGACACATCACAGCCCCTGTACCCATTCAGATCGGCACCATCACCAGAAAGCACGCCGTGGTTTTAGTAGACCTGCCCCACACAGCAGAACACATTCTGGGAATCGATTTCATGAACTCCCACCACCTTTCATTCGATCCAGTCAACCAGTGTGTCTGGAAGATGACAAAATCCGCAAGAGCCCCCGCAACGCTCAACATAGGAGAGTACATGAACAAAATTAGCGCTGTAGGCGAATTTTGGTTCAACCCGACGACGCTTAGTACGGACAAGCAGGTTAGGGCAGTTCTGCAAAAGAACAGGGCAGCATTCGCGACCCACAAGCACGACTGTGGACGGATGACTGGCTCCGTACAAATAACAAGACCTGACCCTAGACCCCAAGAACAGTACGGATTTCCCCAAGAGGCAGAGGGAGAAATCTCCAAGGTAATAGAAAGCATATTAGAGCAGGGCGTACTTAGATCAGTAGCCTCGACTAATAATGCTCCAATTCGGCCAGTGAGAAAGCCCGATGGATCATGGCGACTGACCATCGATTACCGGGAACTCAACAAAGTCACCCCCGCAGAAGCCCCCACAGTAGCAACAAGTCCCGGGACCATGCTCAAGCAGGGACTCAATTCCCGATACTTCACGGTTTTGGATGTCAGTGATGGATACTGGTCCATTCCATTGGCAAAGGCGTGCCAGTACAAATTTGCCTTCACCTTTAAAGCACAGCAGTACACGTGGACATGCCTGCCACAAGGATTCCACAACTCCCCCTCCATTTTCCACCGACAGCTGGCAAATGGTTTAGCCAAATTCTCTCGCCCCGAATGTCTGGTACAGTATGTAGACGACCTGCTACTGCAGACAGACACCAAGGATGAGCACATTGAGCTTCTGTCCGAACTCCTGGAACGATTACACTCAATCGGTTGTAAAGTCAACCACAAAAAGGCCCAAATTTTGGAAGAAAAAGTGATATATTTGGGAACAATTATCACACACGGTAAACGCGAGATCGAGCATAAAAGGATTGACTCGATTGCTAAATTGCCCCTTCCCCAGAACGTTTCAGCCCTCCGGTCATTGTTAGGACTGGTTGGCTACTGCCGAAACCACATTGACGGTTTCGCCAGCAAGGCAGCGGCCCTCTCAGACCTCCTAAAGAAAGGAGCCCCCTGGGAATGGCTTCCGCAGCATACGGTACAGTTAGTCAGATTTGAGCAGTGAGATTGTCCCTTCTCTTGCAGGGACAGGACATCACTGTGAAAATGACAAAGACGCACACCTATTTAGCCGACAACTTATAGTACCCCGGAACCCCCCATGAATGCGAAATTATCTCTCCACAACACAATACAGGCCCCTTTATCGCTAAAACACCCCCCAGAAAGATAGATAGTTCAACCCAGAGCCCCCAGCACACGGACACGTGTGAGCCCATAAAGATCTATGTGGATGGATCTTCCACAGTCTTGGATGGGAAGCACATAACAGGTTGCGGTATCTATGTCGAGGACGCGCAGGGACGCGCCCTTGAGGAAATATCATTAAAACTACCCGGACACTTAGGCGCGCAGGCAGCAGAGCTTGCGGCCATTGCATATATAGTTGAGCACCCAGATTCCTTCCCAGCCCAGCAGACATATACTCGGACAGCCGCTATGTCTGCAACAGCCTCACGGAATTCCTGCCCCTGTGGAAAGCATGAGAATTTGTTTCCGCAGAAGGGAAACCCCTCCCCTCAGCCCCATTGCTCCGTCATATTTTACAGAGAGCCCAGAACAGGACTTATGGGATAATCAAAGTCCGTAGCCACCATCGTTCCTCCCCCCCTGGAAATGTGAAAGCCGATGCACTGGTGAAGGCAGGTTCCAGACACGGATACTGTTGGACACTCCCCGAAGGCGCACCAGTGAGTGCAGTTCAGGTCTCACAGACAAAGATCGAGGATCTAGTAGAGGCCCAGAAACAGGACAGCAATCGCAGGGAGATTTTAAAAGGGAACTATCCAGCTCCCTGTGAGAGATTTAGAAATACACTGACCACACATGACGGTGTGGTGTTAAAAGACACCCTTTATGTGGTTCCTGAACAGGACAGGAATCAATTGATTTGCTTGTTCCATGACGGTCATGGACATCAGGGAATCGATCCCACTACAGCCCATCTCAAGCAGCTTTGTTGGTGGCCGAATTTGAAGGAAGATGTAAACCATTACATCGAGAATTGTCTTATCTGTGCCAAGAATAATCCGGACAGATATGCCAAAAAGGCTCAACTCAGCCACACCCGACCCGTTAATGGCCCCTGGACTAACCACCAGATTGATTTTATAGGACCATTTCCCCCTTGCATGAATGGCTATAAATATGTACTTGTGGTAATTGACACATTTACAAAATGGGTGGAAGCATTCCCAGCCCGCACAAACACTGCAAAAATCACAGCCAAGATTTTGACCCACCACATCTTTACAAGATGGAGACTCCCCCGCAGCATTGAATCCAACCAAGGTTCCCATTTTACGGGATGTGTCATGCAGAACGTCCTCATGATACTTGGCATCACCCAAAAATTCCACACAGCATACCACCCACAGTCGAGTGGTATCGTGGAGTGCATGAATCGGACCCTAAAATCCACCCTCAGAAAAATGGTCCAGCAGAACAACACCACTTGGGACTCAGTCCTCCCTTTTGCGCTGATGTTTATACGTAACACAATTTCTACTTCCACAGGTTACACCCCACACACCCTCATGACCGGACACCCCATGAAAGGCACAGAATATTTGTTAGGTTTGGACTTGACCAGCCCCGAAGTGACGGCCCTCACACACGAGAAAGCAGTAGAGCAGTTAGTGGAGAATGTTAAAATGGCTCAGCTAGCAGCCGCAGTGAAATTGGGCACAAGGAAGAAATAGAGCAAGGCTTGTTTCGACAAGACAGTGCATACGACTGAGTACAGTAGAGGACAGCAAGTTATGCTCTCTGTATATAACCCCAGCACATTCCTGTCACCAAAATACTTGGGTCCGTATTCCATTGCGGACAAAGTAAGCCCTTCCGTTTATAAAATAAAGTATCCCAATGGTAAGACTGCGTGGTTTCATATAAACCAGCTGAAGGCACATGGAACACAGTCGAACCACACACACCACGTCATTCTCAACGCAGCACACCACATCCCGCCCACAGCCAACGTAACCCTATCAACCCCCAACACGTCCAGCCCAGCCACGGACTCGACCTCGACTCCACCCCCGAAATATACACTCCGCCCCGGAATGCCCACAGACATAAGCAGCAGAGACAGCGACTGTGACTCGGACGATAGCCACAGCACGCCTCCCTACTATCCCCATGCAACAGGACCCACACCCAGCGATTCCGACTACGATCCAAGTGATCCCTTCATGATCACTTTCCTCAACAAACCCCATCACCGACCACCGAACCACACTGACGATCACGATTTTGTCCCCACACAACTAGACACCAATTACTGGCACCGAGATAACTCGTTCAGACTCATCCGCAACGACGAGAGCGACCCCACCTCACACCATGCAGCCCTTTCAGCCCTGATACACTCAAGAGTGTGGCACCCGGGAGAAGAGGATGACCTTGGGTCTGACTCCCACACCGAGAACCCCTTTGCGACCCTGTTCGCAACTGAGAACTGAGGTGCCCAGATGATGTTCTAAAAGGAACCGCTTGGGAGAAGTGGTGTCCTCTCTGATGGAACCTGCAGAATGTTTTATGTTGTTTGTAAGTTTGTTAAATGTTGTATGTCCGACAGGAGAATTTTTTCTCACTGCCCCACGCCTATTCGGCTGAAACGTCTGAGGACTTGCCTACAGAGACTCACCATTGCCGGACACTAGTTCAGCAGAAACCTCTGAGAGTTTGTCTGCAGAGACTGGTTCAGGAACCAGACGCCCGTTCGTAACTGCCCTTCTGGTTCGAAGGAAAGAACCATTACTGCAGCCCCACCACGACGACTACATTTGTAGCCCGTTCTTGTCGGTTGCTCAGGCAGTGGAGAAACGGCTTGGGACCCGCCCTGCCTGGGAACCCCCCTCTAGTCAACTACGCTTGGGTAGGAGAGACACGGCATTGGTAGCTGTCCTACCCGGGGACTCCATCCAACTCTTACCCGTCGCGGCCCATACGCACCTCATTTTGGCACTTTCAGTTCAAAAAGTTTTGTTTGTTTAGGTAACATTTAGGTTGCCAACCACATGCTATTTACATCCTGAAACATTTGGATGGTAAATTGCGCAGTCTGCGAGACGGCTCGCACTGGTTCATTATTGGGAAGTGTGTCTTGTCCTAAAATTCGATTTTTGAAAAAAAATGAGGGAGTCACACTTAGTGACCAATTATAAAGGGAGTAATTGGCACTAAAGGACAGACAGACTATCGTACGAGATATTAAACAAAGATAGTTACAGACACTATGCTTGTTTCCACAGAACTCCAGAAGCTCCAGGACCGGAGAAGAGAAGAAAGAAAAGGAAAGAGATGAGCCATGAGGACTTCCTTCATATGGATCAGCATCATCTTTATGGACTTTTGGTTGCGCGTGAATGCGAACCCCATGACTTCAAGGCCCCCCAGCCATTAATGTTTCACTTCCCCACAGTACCCAGCACCCAGTCACCAGCGACACCACATCATCCTGGTGTGCCAGGTTTATAACCTGGTACTCTCTGTCCTATGTAATCAAAACATTACTAGCATTAGCGATACTCTGCTGCTTAGTGCAGACTATACGTCTATGGAAATGGAGAAGGACAGCCTACCGCGCTCGAACCCCGGTATATAGGATCAGATCCCCTATGTTCGGTTACGACCAGACCCCTGACCCCCGCGATCTATAATAAAGTGCATTCACTTGCGTTTATTGTAAATAAAGAAATGTAAAGAACGGTTCATGAGCAAATTGTACGATCCTGAGCTTGACTGCCAAGCTAGGAAAGACCATGTATGAAATGCTATGATTTTGTTGTATGATTGAGGAAGGTAGGATAATGAAATGTTTAAGTGAGTGTAGTGTATTAAGAATAGTTAGAGGTTCCCAGTTTATTGTTTTGTAATGCATGTCCCTGTTTGACATGGCGCCCTTAGAATTGTTAGTTAAAATTTGTTTGCATAGCTATGGTCACTGCAGAGGCCATGAAGGAAGTCCCCCCCCCCCCCCCCCCAGGTCAGGGAATGGAAAGCAACATAGTTATGTGATCCTTCACGCTTGGAGGGAATGCAGCCAGTTAAAATGGCTAACTCCCGATTTAGAATGGCTAACTCCCGATTTAAAATGGCAAACGGCAAAGGCTGATGGGAAAGTCAGCCAGCAGGACACAAACGAGCAGCTGCAGGTTGAGTGTGTATTTACCTCTGGAAAGACCAGACAAGATCGATACCGGCAACCATCATCATAACAAAACACCAGTCACGGCATATTAATGAGCAATCCCCGGGAACAATGAGCAACATTTAGAAACATAAAGCCAAACCAGACTCTTTGGTGCCAGCAGAAGCCTACACAATGGGAGGTGAACGACCACCTGAAGACCGCCCATCGATCAGGGAACCGCTCCAGCATTGGACAAAGTCCAATCACTTGGAACCAGGTACAGGGTCAGCTCCGAAAGGCGGGAAGCCCCTGGGGACTATAAGAATCAAGCCCAAGTTCAAATCGCCCTCTGCTTCTCTGCTTGACCGGGTCACTCAGCAACGCAAACCAACCCTTGACAGTGACCAGTCCAGCCATCGCTGATATCTAGTAAGTCTTACTTCAACGCTCGCTACGAGATAGGTGCTCCGAGCTACCAATCTGTACCAACTTCGAATCCCGCAGGCTCAGAACCCGAACGAAAGGCCATTCGTTTCCCTGACCTGGTGGGCCAGTTCCAAGTTAAGTATTGGCCTGTTAGTCATAGAAGTAGCTTAGACATAGAATTTATGCCTGAGTAGTGATTACTGTGTATAATAAATGTGCTTTGATGTAAATCTTTCTAAGCGGTGTATTGGATTATTGATCATTACTCGGACTTGAACCACGTGACGGTATCAAAGATACCTGGCGACTCAAGAGCAAAGGTGAAAGAAACAGAGCAATTAAACTGAGGCAAAAGTTAGCAACAGCATCCAGCTGGAGTAGGTTGGCATGGAGGCTTTGTAATAAGTGTCTTGCATACACATTACAGGCCTGCACTCTGTGCACTTTCTGTGAGACAGCTCCTTGTCTCTCAATTAACTCATTAATTGTTGTCTGATATGGCTGCAACAGTTTGAGTTCCTTCCTCACAAGCTGATTGACTCACTGGTTAAGGTCTGTAGCCGTTCCGGCATCCTGTGATATGTCCCTTAATGCTGCTCTCATTTGCCCTTTCATAACCTGAATCTCTTCACTTATTTCTGCAACGTCAAGGGCGTTGACAGGCAAAACTCCTGCCCCATATCCTTCAACCGCCAGTTCCACTATGTCTCTCTGTTGTCGCTTACATGTTTTCAATCCGCTCCCATCCAAAATCTCCCTCTGCAGGGTTACAAATAATCCCTGACCATAGCAATAGGCTGGTAAGTGAGGGCTGGTGAGATTAATCATAACTTTTACATGTTCATATCCTGGTACTATCGTCACTGATTCATCAGTGGGGGTCAGGACAAATCGCGTCCCATAGTGTGGCTAGTGATACGCTCATCACATTCGGGTCTGGGGACCACCCTTGGGCTTGTGGTTGTAACCAAGCCAGGGCTTGCTGGTGTCACAGTGGTGGTAGGTTTCTGCCTGGTCCCTACCCTTATCTGGTGGGGTCCTTGCTTCCTGCAATATCCCACCCTATTCTCAGGCTCCTGTGTTGACTGGTTGCCTACCTCACTTTCCTGATGCAAAACTGTTAATCTATCATATATCATCTCATGAACTTTAGTACAGTTAGTTGCCTGACAGGGATCTATACAGTGAATCTCCAGACGGTCTCCTATAACTTTATATTCACAATAGGGCAATTCAGGTCATCGGGGGCATCGAACGTTTTCTGATCGGTCATTTTAAGAAACAATGTCAACTTGCCTGGGGGCAAAGGTCCTGCATCCCAGCTTTCAGTATCACCTGTAATTCCCTTGTTTCTGGGTTCCCAACTGATACAGGGCCTAGGTGTTTCGGAATTGCAAGTAATTCGTATAAGCTGCCCGCAGCAACATGTGGGGCGCCATTCTCCGACCCTCCTCCGGGCGGGCCTGTGCCGTGGGGGCACTCTATCCTTCCGCACCGGAGGCTGTACCGGTCCGCCATTCCCGGTGCGGAAGCGAAGCCCTCTGCGCATGTGCGGGGATGACGTCAGCAAGCGCGGGCGCCCCCGCACATGCGCCAACTCGCGCCGGCCGACAGAGGCCCTTCGGCGCCAGTTGGCGTAGCGCCAAGCCCCTGTCCCGTCGGCCAGCGGGGCGCAAACCACTCCGGTGCGTGCCAAGCCCATGAAGGTGCGGAGGATTCCGCACCTTTGCGGCGGCCCGACGCCGGAGTGGTTCACACCACTCCGTCCCGCCTGGACCCCCCCGCCCCGCCGGGTAGGGGAGAATCCCGCCCATAGAGTCCCGTTTGTGCATAAATTCGAGTCCCATCACAATAAAAACCTACACCACTCATTCCCTTTGCATCTTTCATAACATTTCCAGCATCCTGACGCATCCGCGTCACATCAGTATTTATGTGATCATTGTTTTTTGAGTCCGCAGTGTCAAACGCCTTCTGTGTCCATGGCGAGGAGGCTGATATCGGTGATTGCAATCAGAGATGAAGTGGGGCCCCAAAGCGTGCCAGCGGTAGAATCCTGTGGCTGTAAACAAATGCCTTCAGGCGCTCAGTTAGTGTTATATCATTAGCATCATCTCCACTCCTTCCTCGTATACATCCTCTCCATGACTTTGTCCCTTTTCCTGAGCCACTCTGGTGGCCCATCTTCAAATCCAGATAATTCCTATTACAAGTGCAGCAGCTGCCAATGCCATGACTACCCCCTGTTCCTTGGGTTCGCTGACCCACCCCAGGGTTCTCTCAATCCTCGTGACTATGGGACTACTCATGTGGGTATGGTTACAACTGCGGCCGTGCCGCCACCGCGGACTGGGTTTCAAGTCTATTAAGGCACATGTTTGTCCGGCAATGATTACTGCATAGGGTCCCTCCCATCAAACCCCTAGTCCCTTTTTACCTGTCATGAGTTTGACCATTACCCGATCCCCTGGTGTTGGTAGTTTTGGGGTATCCTTTCCAGTCAGTTTGGTCCAATCTCTATGCTGTTGCTGTGTAATTACCTGACCCTGAAGGACATGCAGGCGGTCTACCAGATCTTTCATACATTGGAATACAGTTCCTTTGCTTATCTCGAGTTCCGCCCCTCAGGTTATCACCTCCTCCAGGAGGCGCATTGCTCTTCCTGTCATTAACTCAAAAGGGGCTGGACCCATTCCCCTTGCGGGCTGGCCCTTTGTCGCAACAATATTGCAGGCAGGGCCCGTATCCAATTATTCCTTTTCTGCAATATAGCTTTGGCTAGGCTGCTTTTTTAGGTCCGGTTCACCCGCTCTACCATTCCCAATCTCTGAAGATGGTGTGGGATGTGGAATCTCTGCTGGATTCCCAAAACTTTACAGGCCACCTTCATGGCTGCCCGTTGGTCAGAATTCAGTTGGAGTGGCATCCCCACTTTCATTATTTCATTAGCCAATATCAAAGCCATGGTACCAGCGTTGGCGTCCTTACACAGGAATGCTTCCACCCACCGGGTGAATTCGAGCTACAATCACCAAACAGTATGTTTTACTCTGTTAACGGGAGGCAAAGGCCCAGTAAAATCTAGTTGCAAATTTTCCCATGGTCCCTTGGACCGGGCTGACTTCCCATTTTTATCTTGCAGGGACGGCCTTGGTCCACCAGGGGGCACTGTATGCATCACTGGCAGAATTTGGCCACATCCCTGCCTATTCCCTTCCACCACCAACATTTCTTTAATGGTTTGATCATATTGTCTCTCCCTGTGTGCGCTTGTCCATGGTATATGTCTAACAGGGATTGTTGCACGGCCTCGGGGGCTGTTATCTTTCCCTCTCTCCTCCATATTCTGTTCTGGCCTATCCATCCCCCATTATTTCTCCATCTCTCCTTTTCCTTCACTAGCGCTTGTTCTTGCACCTGCCTTACATCGATATCAGCATTGCTTGTGGCCTTCACGGCTGCTATTCCTGGAGCCTGCATCCCCACCCGTTCCTGCTCTCATAGGCCTTTCGCTGCCTGATCGGCTAATGGAATTGGCTATTGGCTAATTAAATAATACTAAGGTGGGGGGGGTGCCCCTCCAACTGGATTTGGCTCAACTATTACCTCGCATGGTTCTCAATTTTCCGATGGGCTTGGACGTTAATCACGGCTACTTCTACAAGCTGTCGGGCGGCCAGGATCAAGTCCTTGATTAAATTCTCATGCTGTATGTGTCCTCCACTGGAGGTCATAAACCCTCGACTACTCCAAGCTGTCATATAGTCATGAACTACACCAAAAGCGTACCTACTGTCAGTGTACACATTGATCCGCTTTCCCTTGCCCCATTCTAGGGCCTTCGTTAAAGCTATTCATTCAGCTATCTGTGCTGAGTGGTTTCCAGGGATCTGTTCTTCTGCAATCAACACACCTTCACTATCCACTACAGCCCATGCCGTATGGGGCTCTCCTCCTATATACTTCCTTGCTCCATCCACATATAAGTTGCTCACTCTCTCTCCCACTAGTGGCTCTTCTGCCAAGCCTCCACTAGTGTCTTCCTCTACTTCCACAATGCATTCATGCTCCATTCCTTGTATCATTAACCCTGTCGTGGGATTTTCCCTCATATTTTTACAGATTTCCACAAGTCTGTCCACAGGTAAAATATTAGCTTCCCACTTTAAGCGTCTACTATCCAAGACACTCTTCAGTCTTCCAGTCTCTAAGAGTTGAACAATAGTATGCGGGCGATGGAGGATTATCTTACCCATCAGTGTGATGGGTTCAGATGCATTTATTGCCAATGAAGTGCAGGCTATCCATTTGGGCGGAATAATATTCTACTGGTCTTAATTTATCCTCATGCCTCTGGGCTACTACAGCGGCCTGCATTCCACTATCTTCCAGGCAGAAGATGTGGAATGCCTTACTGAGGCCCAGCAACCCCAGGACGGGCCTTCACCATTGCTTGTTTTGGATTGGAAAAAAGCCTGCATCTCCTCTTCCCCCCACTCTATTTTGGCTTTGCAAGCCCTTTCCCCCCTTTGCTAAATCTTGTAGGGGTTTTGCAAGGGTTGCTTACCCTTCCACTAGATATTAAATCATGCCGACTATTGCTGCACTATTAAAAGTCACTTATAAATTCTCAAATTCTTGAAGCTACTGCAAATCTTGTTCCACATGCAATTACCTAGAAAGTAAAACACAAAAGATCCATTCTGCTTGGGGCAAAATGGGTTAATGAGTATGGACATATCTGACAATTCAAGGTTAAAATTCCCAATTCCTGTAAAAAAAAGTATCTTCATTCTGTGCTGTTTGAAAAGAGGCAGGGTAAAAGTTTTCAACTGGACGTCATTACGTCAACACCCTCCTTTGTTTGACTTGACCAGAAACACGATGAGGAACCTTCATTAATCTCTAATTTACAAGCATTCTTTTTCCTCTCATCATTTGTTTCCTTTCTTCCTAGTTGTATCAGTTATGCCAAGAATAATTATTTTTCAACCTGAGCTGAAGTTTTAACACAAAATCAATCCAACACAGGATCAGCCATAATCATTTTCGATATTCCAAACTCCAATCAATCCTATTAAATTTAAATTATCTCAGGGCAGCACGGCGCCGAGGTCCCAGATTCCATCCCGGCTCTGGGTCACTGCCGTGTGGAGTTTGCACATTCTCCCCGTGTTTGTGTGGGTTTCGCCCCACAACCCAAAGATGTGCAGGCTCGGTGAATTGGCCACGCCAAATTGCACCTTAATTGGAAAGAATGAATTAGGTATTCTAAATTTATATTAAAAAAATTAAAATTATTTCATTCTTACATGTGTAAATTTGTATCCGGATTAAAATTCCCACATGTTGTTCAAAAATATCCTCGAATCATGCCTCCTACCAGAAAACGTGACTGCAGGTTTTTGTCAACTGTTTGGACTTAAACCACTTAATTGATTAAATGTCAAAAATCGCAACTTCAGACAGCAAGTGTTTTGAAACAACAATAACCAACATGAATTATGTAAATGTCCTTGTGTTTTCTTTTCTACACTTCCGGTATCTGTAATTTAAAAAACTCAACCCAGAAAGATAAACCTTAATGACAACATTACTCTACCAATCTCCCCAAAACAAACAAAACGTACTTTTGCTTGTAATGTTCACAGATAACCATCAGCCTTCTCTCGCTGCAAGCTGACAGTCTTGTGGCCAAATCCTCTACGTTTCTTCATTACAACCTTAAATTATTTATTTGATTCATTTTTATCTTTTCATTTAAGTCAGTCCTCAACACCTGATTTCATAGGCATCACCTATCCTTTATAAAATTCAAATCTCAAAGGCATTTCACCTAAACACATTATGAGCTACAAAACCTTTGCTCCCTAACCGGGGTGATTTGATAGCACAACAGAATTCTCACATTTATTCCCGATTCCTATACAGCATGCTTAAAATTTCTATTTTTAACTGGTGTCATTAAATTTATACATCCACAATTCAAACTTGTATCAAGTAATTTACACATATATGTTTCAGGGCACTTTAAAAACCAATCAATGGCATGCTGAAATAGTTAACTTTGGTGCTCCAATTTATTTTCCTTTGTCCTTTTTTTCTTCAAACCGATTCAAATTCTGGGGCGTCATTCTCCGACCCCCCGCCGGGTCGGAGAATGGCCGTTGGCCGCCGTGAATCCCGCCCCCGCCCCCGCCGAAGTCTCCGCTCCCGGAGATTGGGCGGGGGCGGGAATCCAGCCGCGCCGGTTGGCGGGACCCCCCGCTGGATTCTCCGGCCCGGATGGGCCGAAGTCCCGCCCAGAAACTGCCTGTCCCGCCGACGTAAATCAAACCTGGTATTTACCGGCGGGACCAGGCAGCGTGGGCGGGCTCCGGGGTCCTGGGGGGGGGCGCGGGGCGATCTGACCCCGGGGGGTGCCCCCACAGTGGCCTGGCCCGCGATCGGGGCCCACCGATCCGCAGGCGGGCCTGTGCCGTGGGGGCACTCTTTCCCTTCCGCCTCCGCTACGGCCTCCACCATGGCGGAGGCGGAAGAGACTCTCCCCACTGCGCATGCGTGGGAAACTTTCGGCGGCCGCTGACGCTCCCGCGCATGCGCGGGGAAACTGACAGCGGCCGCTGACGCTCCCGCGCATGCGCCGCATTTCCGCGCCAGCTGGCGGGGCAACAAACGCCATTTCCGCCAGCTGGCGGGGCGGAAATCCCTCCGCCGTCGGCCTAGCCCCTCAATGTTGGGGCTAGGCCGCCAAAGATGCGGAGACTTCCGCACCTTTTTGCCGGCGCGATGCCCGTCTGATTTGCGCCGGCTTTGGCGCCAGTCGGCGGGCATCCCGCCGTTGGGGGAGAATTTCGCCCCTGTTTCTTCGCCAAGTTTGAAAGAAATCTTATCAGTTCACTTTTCTCCACAGCTGCCCTAAGCAGTGGGGTTTAAATCTTCTTATGCATACAGACTCAGAATAATGACACCAGCTTAGTCTGTCTTGTCACTTAGCCTGAGCTTCCCTCCATTTCTTACTGCACCTCAGTTCAGAGACTGTTTGTCATCATAGCAGCAAGTATGAAAGCTGCAATTGCTTTAAACTGCCCGACCCGCCAAGCCTTCTGCTCGGTCTCTGCCGCTTCTGAATCATATCCTCTCTCAACCATCTTATTGAACAACTTTGTATGCTCAATAACAATGGTTTGTATCATACTGCCATCGGGTCCCCTCTGGGGGTTCCCTTTTCTGTGCTCCATCGAATCATCGTGGGGCCCCACCCTTTCCAGTCTTTTTAATGCATGGCAGCTTATCCTGCACTGCTCGTCGTCGTGGTACAAATGTCCATCTTTGCCCAACCAACATTAGCACGTTCTCAGTGTTGCATGTCTCTGCCGCTATCTACTCTGCAGCTTTTACCCCTTGTTCGGGTGCACAACTTATGGATCCGGCCGTCTGATACACAACTCCTCTATCTACCAGGTGGTAAATTAAAATGTACTCACCTGCATAGGAGATTCGTCATTCTGCTGGAATCCGGTGGAAGACCCAGCTCACAGTGCACCAAAATATGTAGGAGCATTTCCAAGGACTGAGCATTGAGCTAGCTTTTACGTGGGGTTCCTCCCTCTTAGTTACAGCTCAGCTGAACACACAGATCTACAGACACACACCAACCTGGTTAAGACAGCTTTATTATTCCAAGCTTGGTCCATGTACATGGGAGAGAGATCTGGATAAATGTCCAAATTACTTTGTCTGACACTGGTACAAACATACCAATTATAGAATTTCCAAAAAATCAATAGCCCACCCCAGTTGAACTTGATCCAATCCTGGAGCTGTCAAGTTTATATTGTCCAGTAAAATTTACTTTAAGCAAAATGACAACTTGTGATCTGCTCATCATTTAACACCATCCTGCCACCTGTTGTTTACTAGAATCCTGTGTCCATTATAAAGTTGTTTTTCTGACATTCCCAACCTACGTGTCACAGGCAGTTACTGCCCACCTCATTGTTCATCTCGGGGCAGGATGCAAAATTGGTTTCCAATTTACACCATGGATTGTCTAAAACAGGATGCTGACCATTTTATTGCTGACCACACAATCCTGTTTGTCGCAAAAACATGGGCAAGTTAGCTAGCTTAAATCCCATCATGCATTGTGGCCACTGTTTGTAGCAAGAGTTTGAATGCTTATTACTGCTATGTCCTAAAAATACATGTCTAATGGTTAATAATGATGACAGGATATATTTTCTATGATTCATCTCAACCCTTAATAAACTAACTTATATAGAACTATTCTAGCGTTATCCTAGCTATTCAGTTTTAAGGGGTCTCATCTATGGACACTCCCTTCACCTCTGATGGAATCCACCTCCACCACTCTCCCAGGCAGTACATTCCAAACCCCAACAATTCTCTGAGTAAAGACGTTTCCCCTCACTTCACTCCAGCTCTCTTGTTGACCATTTTGAAATTGTGACTTCTAGTCACTGACATACCAACTAGTCGAAACAGAAGATCCTTCTTTACCCTGTCAAAATTGTTCAGAATTTTGAACAATCAATGAGGTTGCCTCTTAATCTTCTCTGTTCCAAGAAGAAAAAGCACAATTTCCCCAATCTTTCCTTGTTTCTAAAATTCCTCATTCCTGGTATCATTTGAGTAAATGTCCTTTGCCCTCTACCCAGGGTTTAACATTTTTTCTTAAATAGGTTGTACAGAACTGAACACAATACTCCAAATGTGGTCTGACTAATGATTTGTAGAGGTATAGCATCACTTCCTTGCTTTTATACTCTTTGCCTCTCTTTATGTACCCAAGGATCTTATAAGCCTTCTTAACAACTGTTTCAACTTGCCTGGCCACCTTCGGAGAATTATGCGCTCAAACCCCGCGGTCCCTCTACTCCTGTACTCCCCTCAAAGTTGCACAATTGAGCCTATATTGTCTCCCCATGTTTCTTCTACCAAAATGCATTACCTCATATTTTGCTGCACTGAGATTCATCTGCTAGGTATCTGCCCATTTGGCCAACTTGTCAATGTCCCTCTGAAGTTGTTGAGCATCTTCCTCACAATTCACTATTCTCCATCGCTTCAAATCATCTGCAACTTTAGAGATTTCGCCCTCAACACCTACTTCTAAATCATTTTTATAAATCAGAAAAAGCAAGGGTCCCAACACTGATTATTATTCCGGCATGCATCATATGCCTCTTTATTCTCCTTATTTTATCATAAATATCCTTAGTCATCCAGGGTACTCTAGCTTTGGATACACCATATTAATTTCTCATGGGTACATGGGTACATACCTAGCTTGCACCCTGTTCATCTCTCCTTTGAAACTCTCCCATTTGTCATACATTTTTTATCCATCAAAATGCATTTCCAATCTACCTGCTCCAGTTCAACTTTTAGACCCCTAAAATTTTCACTTTTCCGGTCTGGAATCTTAATCCATGACTGACTTTTATCCTTTTCTAATTTAAGGTTAAATCATATTATGTGATGATCGCTACATCCCAACGGTTCCCACACTCTGACGTTCTTCACCTGCCCTGCCTCATTTCCTAAGACGAGAGCCAGAACAGCTTGCTCCCTGGTAGGACTGGAAATGTTCTGTTGCAGAAAGTCCTACTGCAGGAATTTCTCCGCTTCCGTGCCCCACAATCTACCCTTTTCCCAGTCTACCTTACATCATTAAAATCCCCAACTATCACAACCCTACCTGACCTGCATGTTTCCATAATGTGCCTACAAATGCTCTCTTCCACTTTCTCCCCATGAATTGCAGGTCTATAATAAATACCAAATGAGGTCACTGCTCCCTTCCTGTTTCTCACCTCCATCCATATAGGTTCTAATTCTGGAACTGCATCTCATTCAAGAACTACGATATTAACTTTGACCAGGACTGCTACACTTCCTCCCTTTTTACAAACCCAGCGAACTGGCGGGACGGGCCACACCGGGGCCGAGGAGTGGCATGAACCACTCCGGCGTCAGGCTGCCCTGATGGTGCGGAATCCTCCGCACCTTCAGGGGCTAGGCCAGCGCCGGAGTGTTTGGCGCCGCACAAGCTTGGCCAACCGGCACCGAAAGGCCTCCGCTGGCCGGCACAAGCATGTGCTGGTGTCATCCCAGTGCATGCGCAGGGGGGTTCTTCTCCTCACCGGCCATGGCGGAGGTTGACAGCGGCCGGTGCGGAGGGAAAGAGTGCCCCCACGGCACAGGCCCACCCGCGGATTGGTGGGCCCCAATCGCGGGCCACGCCACCGTGGCGGAACCCCCTGGGGCCAGATCCCCCCGCATTCCCCCCGCCCCCTCCCCCCCGAGGACTCTGCAGACCGCCGTGGAGCCAGGTCCCACCGGTAAGGACCTGTTGTGATTTACGCCAGCGGGAACCGCCGAAAACAGGTGGCCGCTCGGCCCATCGCGGGCCGGAGAATCGCCGGGGGGGGGGGCGCTGCCAGCAGCCGCCGACCGGCGCGCCGCGATTCCCGCTCCCGCCAAAACCCCGGCGCCGGAGAACTTGTCAGCCGGTGGGGGCGGGATCCACGCCGCCCCCCCGGCGATTCTCTGACCCGGCAGGGGGTCGGAGAATCTCGCCCCCTATTCCTAATAAAATGCTTATTATCCGGGATGTTAAATATCCAGTCATGTTCTGGCTTGAGCCATGTTTCTGTCAATGCTACTATATCATATGTCCCTCGAGTAATTTCTGCTTCCAGTTCCCCAATTTTGATCACTGAACTCCGTGCATTTACAGACATGCAATTTAACCACTCCTTATCTCTGTCTTGCCCTTTGCGAGGTGACCATTTATTTGTTCCCTGTCAACACTCAAATCTTCTCTCACTTGCTTTCCCCTATTCCCCATCTTTGCTCTTTTGCCTTCACTGGTACTTCTAAAACTAGGCCCATTAGTCAATCCACCCCCCTGCCTTACACGTTTACATCCACCCCTACTACATTATTTACTCTCTCAGGAGATCGGTTCCTTTTCGGCTCAGATGAAGCCCATCTCTTCAAACAGCTTTCTTCTTTCCCAAAATTGATCTCAATGACCCAAAAATCTAAACCCCTCCCTTCTACACCATCCCTCAAGCCATGATAGGGCAGCACGGTAGCATTGTGGATACCACAATTGCTTCACAGCTCCAGGGTCCCAGGTTCGATTCCGGCTTGGGTCACTGTCTGTGCGGAGTCTGCACATCCTCCCCGTGTGTGCGTGGGTTTCCTCCGGGTGCTCCGGTTTCCTCCCACAGCCCAAAGATCTGCAGGTTAGGTGGGTTGGCCATGATAAATTGCCCTTCGTGTCCAAAATTGCCCTTAGTGTTGGGTGGGGTTACTGGGTTATGGGGATAGAGTGGAGGTGTTGACCTTGGGTAGGGTGCTCTTTCCAAGAGCCGGTGCAGACTTGATGGGCCAAATGGCCTCCTTCTGCACTGTAAATTCTATGATATTACATTCTATGCATTTACCTCCCTGATCTGTCTTTGCCTAAATGGTGATGTTCCTGGCACAGGTCATATTTCTGAAACTACGAACCTGGAGGTCTTACATTTCAACCTCCTCCCAATCTCCTGAAACTGGTTCAGGAAGACCTCCCTATGTTGTTGGTTCCCACATGAATGACAACCTCTGGTTGTTCATCCTCCCTGTCCAGACGTTTGTCCAGCTGATCCTTTCTGTCCCAAACCCTTGTACCTGCGAGGCAACAGACCCACGATCTTGGCTGCAAACTAGACTGTCCATCCTTCGAACTACTGGGTGACCCACTACTACCACCTTTCTAATATGCCGACCAGCCTCCCTCTCGTTGCCCAGAGTAGCCTGAGGCACCATGATATTATGGCTTTCCATTGAGTCATCTATACCTGATTTAGTCATGTTGCTCACTTCATAGGCATTTAACATTTCATACCGGTTGGACAGCTCCAAGGATTTCCTGGATATGCTGTCTCCTTTCCTTTTGATGAATGGGGTGGTACGGTAGCAGAGTGGTTAGCACTGTTGCTTCACAGCTCCGGGGTCCCTGTTCGATTCCCGGCTTGGCTCACTGTCTGTGCGGAGTCTGCACGTTCTCCCCGTGTCTGCGTGGGTTTCCTCCGGGTGCTCCGGTTTCCTCCCACTGTCCAAAGACGTGCAGGTTAGGTGGAGTGGCCATGCTAAGTTGCCCTTAGTGTCCAAAAATCAGGTTAGGTGGGGTTACTGGGTTATGGGGATAGGGTGGAGGTGTGAGCTTAAGTAGGGTGCCCTTTCCAAGGGCTGGTGCAGACTCGATGGCCGAATGGCCTCCTTCTGCACTATAAATTCTATGATTCTATGATTCACCCACTCTTCTGTTATCCCTACACTCCTCCGTGTGTGCCTATCACGATGTGGAATGCCCACCCTCTGGTACAACTGTTCCATAAACCCCTCTTCCTCTTCTATTGTGCGCAGTGAAGAGAGTCACTGATCCAAATCAGCCACATTGAGGGTGGTACAGTGGCACAGTGTTTAGTACGACTGTCGAATAACACCAGGGTCCCGGGTTAGATTCCGACCTCGGGTGACTGTCTTTGTGGACTTTGCACATTCTTCCTGTGTCTGCGTGGGTTTCCTCCGGATGCTCTGGTTTCCTCCCACAATCCAAAGATGTGCAGGTTAGGTGGATTGGCCGTGCTAAATTGCCCCTGGTGAGACTGTGGGGGAAGGGCAGGGGACTGGGTCTGTGTAGGGTGCTCTTTCAAAGTGTCGGTGCAGACTCGATTGGCCGAATGGCCTTCTTCTGCACTGTTGGGATTCTATGATTCTATGTTGTTCAAAGACTGCTATCCTCTGGCATTTCTTGCAGATATGACATTCCCGGATCTTGTCGATCCAAAATCTCTCACATCTTGCATGCCACGCACATCACAGGTTTCCCTAGAGACCTTGCCATCTGTACTGATGAAGATGATGCTCACTGCTGAGGCTCTTCTGTTTATACGCCACAAACAATCATCGAACAGCCTCGCTATCATTGGTTTGAGGAGGAAGGAAGGATAGAAACACTACGGCAATGTAAAGCTTGGGGCTTTACTGACACTAGCTCCTCCGCGATCGCCTTCCCAGTTGTGGTGAGCGAGCCAACCTCTCCCAGAATCCTCCTCATTCACTGCTCACTACTTTCCTCTGTTGCATGCCGTCCTCCGTTCGAGCACCGCCTCCTTCTCTGCAATCCCCTTCTCAGTTGGGTGAGCAAGCCAACTTCTCCCAGAATCCTCCTCATTCACTTCTCGCTATTGCCCTCTGTTGGAGGATAGAAACACTGGGACCCCCACAGTGCAGTGTTCAATCAGATAAAGTGTGGCACAAAATTATACCATTCGGCCCATCCAGTCTGTGCCAGCGTTTCAAAGGAACATTCCTGTTGGTCCCACTACCCTGTTTTTCCTGGGCAAACCTGCAAATTGCTCATTCACAAGCAATTATCCAATTCCTTTTTGAAAGTCATCATTGAATCTGCTTCCATTGCCCATTCAGCCATGTATTCCAGATCACAAGAACACAAAGCAATAAAAATATCTGCAGTTCCACTCATTTGCTTGCTCAATTATCGTGAATCTCCCGACCAACAGAGTGGCACGTTGGTTAGCACTGCTGCCTCACTGGAGCAGGAATCCTGATTTGATTCTGGCCTTGGGTCACTGTCTGTGTGGAGTTTGCACATTCTCCCCTTGTCTGAAGGGGTTCCTCCAGGTGCTCCGCTTTCCTCGTACTGTCCAGAGATGTGCCGGTTAGGTGGATTGACCATGCTAAATTGTCCCTCAGTGCCCAGGGATATGCAGATTAAGTGGATTGGCCATGATCAATGCGTGGGGTTACAGGAATAGGGCACAGGAGTTGGCTTCAGTAGCATGCTCTTTCGGAAGGTCGCTACAGACTCGATGGGCCAAATAGCCTCCTTCAGCAATGTAGGGATTCTATGCACTCCTGTCAGTGAGCACATTTTCTTCTTGTTCATTCTTTGAGAACAATTCATGATTTTGAACAATTCCACTAAATCTCATGTTCTGCCTTGAGCTGAGCAGATGAACGTCTTCACTCTCAACACATACCTGGGTCCTCCATCAGATCTCATCCTGGGGTAGCACTGCTTCCCTGTGACAGATTCTCCAGAGATCTTAGTGACACAAAACACCTTTGTTCTTTCACTGTTCATTGTATTTCTACAATTTCACTGACCAATACATTGTATTGTTCACTGAAATTGCAGAGAATTTATGAAGGCGAACAGACTGTTCGGCCCAACTGTACAATGCTGATACTATTTTCATCACATAATCACCATCTCTTCCAACTGCGCCCACCTGTATCAACATATCCTGCTATTCATTCCCACATCACATGTCTGCTCCCTTCAAACCCATCCAGTCTTCATGAACTCATTCAAAACTGGAACTTAGCTGTCACATTCAACAAGACAAATAGAGGTCACATGAAGCTACATTTGCAAGGTGGCACAGTGGTTAGCACTGCTTCCTCACAGCGCCAGGGACTAGGGTTCAATTCCAGCCTTGGGTGTGGAGTTTGCACTTTCTCCCTGTGTCTGCATGGGTTTCCTCCCGGTGCTCCCACAGTCCTAAGATATGCACGTTAGATAGACTGGCAATGCTAAATCGCCCCGTTGTGTCTAAAAAGATGTGTAGGTTAGATTCAGGGGTTAATGGGATAAGGCGGCAGAGTGAGCTTGGGTGAAGTGCTCTTTCAAGTGTCGGTGCAGACTTGATGGACCTAATGGCCCCCTTCTGCACTGTAGGGATTCTATGACTGGAGGTATTCTATGACCTTTCTTCCTTAAACGCTCATTGAAGCAGCGTCTTATTAAATGGCAGAGAAGGCTTGAGCGGCTAATGGACTACCCCTGCTAATTGTTTTAATGTTCCTATGTTCCTATTATTTACCATAGATAATTCTATGTTCCGTCATCGTGAACTGCTTTACATAATCTCTTTCAATCAAGTGTGCATTTGTTTAGGAGCTCAGCCAATCAGTCCATGATTATAGATCCCAATAATTTTCAACAACTAATGTTAAACTGACAGCTCTGTAGTTTCTTTTGTTGTTATAAATCCACGCTCGCTATTTCATAAATGAAAACATACTAAAATCTAACCAATTATTAAAAGGTTCAGCAATTATCTCCCCTCTTATAATATCTGACACAAGCATAACTTTGTTATTCGATATTTGTGTTCCTTCGGGTTCCTTTGTTCAAAAACTAATTAAAGACCTGTATTAAACTCACTCCATTTGTCCCATTGTCTGACATGTAGGTCCATGGACATCAACCAAAGCAGCAACCACCACATCGATCACAAAGACAATTGCCACATCAACAGCAATTGAAAGCAGTACGTCGACCCTGATTGCAACGAGCAAATCGACCCCAATTGCAAACACATCAACACCGATTGGAACCACCACATCGACCCCGATGGCAACCAGAACATCCAGACCGATTGCAACCAGCACATCCATCCTGCTTTCAAACAACACAACTCCAGCAACAACCAGCACATCAACCTCATCTGTAACCAGGAAATGGACCACAGAAACAAACAATACCTCGCCCCCAGCTTCAACTAAAATTCCAATCACAGCTCCAAACCATAAAATAACTGCAACAAACACCACAAAGTCAACTCAAGTGAACTTCAGTGGCATACTTAAAACAGGTAAGTGTACTGTGGGACCAGATCCAAATAGGTGGCCTTCCCAACATGGAGTCACAGAGCTTTATAGTGCAGAAAAAGTCTTTGGCCCATTTTGTTGGCACCAGCAATCAAGTACCTATATTTTCTAATGACATTTTCCAGCATTTGATCAGTAGCATTGTATGCTATTGTGTTTCAAGTGCTCATCTCAATGCCTCTTAAATAGTGTGAGGGTTCCTGCCTCTACCACCCTTTCACGTAGTGAGTTCCAGATTCCAATCACGCGCTGGATGGAAACCTTTCTCTCCAAATCCGCTATAAATCCTGTTGCCCTTACCGCAGCTCATGCCTCCTGGTTATTGATCCCCTGCTAAGGGGAAACGTTCATTTCTATCAACACTATCCATGCCCCTCATAATGGTGTACCCAATGATCAGCATCCCTCCCCCCCCCCCCCCTCTCCCGCTCCAGCCTTCTCTGCTTTAATGAAAACGACCCCAGACTAACCAACGTCTCTTCACAGCTGAACCAATCCAATCTACACAACATCCTGGTCAATCTCATTTGCACCCTCTCTGGTGCAGCCACATCCTATCAATAGTGTGATGACCAGACCCCAATTATTATGAGGATACATTGAAACATTGAAAATAGCTGCAGGAGTAGGCCATTCGGCCCTTCGAGCCTGCACCATATGATCATGGCTGATCATGAAAATTCAGTATCCCACTCCCGCTTTCTCTCCATGCCCCTTGATCCCTTTAGCCGAAAGTGTCATGTCCATCTCCCTCTTGAATATATCCAACGGACTGGCCCCAACAGCTTTCTGTGGTAGAGAATTCCACAAGTTTGCCTGTTACTTTTAGGCTCTGGTCCCTAGTTCTGGACATCCCCAATATCGGGAACATTCTTTCCCCATCTAGCCTGTCCAGTCCCATCAGGATTTTATATGTTTCTGTGAGATCCCCTCTCATTCTTCTAAACTCCAGTGAGTACAAGTCCAGTCGATCCAGTCTTTCTTCATATGTCAGTCCTGCCATCCCGGGAATTTGTCTGATGAACTTTCGCTGGACACCCTCAATAGCAAGAATGTTCTTCCTCAAACTAGGAGACTGAAACTGCACACAATGCTCAAAGTGTGGCCTCACCAAGACCCTGTATAACTGCAGCAAGACATCCCTGCTCCGATACTCAAATCCTTTTGGTATGAAGGCCAGCATGCTATTAGCTTTCCTCACCGCCTGCTGTACCTGCTTGCCAACCTTCAGCGACTGTTCCACCATGACGCCCAGGTCTCGTTGCACTTCCCCTTTTGCTGAACCTGCTTGTCAACCTTCAGCGACTGTTCCATCATGACACCCAGGTATCGTTGCACTTCCCTTTTTCCAAAACTGCCACCATTGAGTTAATAATTTGCCTTCCTGTTTTTGCCACCAAACTCGATAAGCTCACATTTAACCACATTATATCGCATTTGCCAAGTATTTGACCACCCAGCCAGCCTGTCCAAGGCATCCTGCAGCCTCTTTACATCCTCCTCACAGCACACGCTGCCACCCAGTTTAATGCTGTCTGCAAATTTGGAGATATTGCATGCAATCCCTTTGTCCAAATCATTAATGTATATTGCGAACAGCTGGGGTCCCAGCACTGAACCCTATGCTACTCCACTAGTCACTGCCTGTCACTCTGAAAATGGCCCATTTATTCCCAATCCAACCAGTTCTCTATCCACATCAATACATTACCCCCAATACCATGAGCTTTAACTTTGCTCACTAATCTCTTGTGTGGGGACCTTGTCAAAAGCCTTTTGAAAGTCCAGATACACAACATCCACTGGTTCACACTCATCCAATCTACTGGTTACATCCTCAAAAAGTTGCAGGAGATTTGTCAAGCATGAATCCATGCTGACTTGAACAGATCATGTCCCCACTTTCCAAATGCTCAGTTATATCATCCTTAATAATTGACTCTCGAATTTTCACCACCACCGATGTCAGGCTAACCAGTCTATAATTCCCCATTTTCTCTCCCTCCTTTTTTAAAAAGTGGGGTCACATTAGCTACCCTCCAGTCCATTGGAACTCTTCCAGAGTCAATAGAAGGCTTGAAAATGATCACCAATGCATCCACTATTTCTACGGCCTCATCCTTAAGTACTCTGGGATGCAGAACATCAGGCCCAGGGGACTCATCGGGCTTTAATCCCATCAATTTCCCCAATACAATTTCCTGACTGATAAGGATTTTCTTCATTTCCTCCTTCATGCTAGACCCTCTGCCCCCTAAGTATTTCCGGAAGGTTATTGGTGTCTTAGTGAAGACAACCCAAAGTAATTGTTCAACTGGTCTGCCATCTCTTAGTTGTCCATTGTGCATTCACCTGATTCTAACTGTATTTGCCTTCACCAGTCTTTTTCTATTCACAAATCTATAGAAGCTTTAGCAGCCAGTTTTTATGTTTTCTGCAAGATTACTCTCGTATTCTATTTTCCCCTTCTGAATTAAACCCTTTGTCCTCCTCTGCTGAATTATAAATTTCTCCCAGTTCTCAGGCTTGTTGATTTTTCTGGCCAATTTACAAGCCTCCTCTTTGGCTTTAACACTATCCTGACTTCTCTTGTTATCCATGGTTGAGCCCCCTTCCCTGTTTTCCTCTTGTGCCAGACAGGGATGTACAATTGTTGAAGTTCATCCATGTGGCTTTTTAAAAACTGCCATTACCTATCCACTATAAACCCCTTAAGTATCCTGTGCCAGTTTTGGCAGGCTTGCCAGTAAGATTCCCCTTATCTCTTGCTCATAGATAAGGTCTCAGTCCGGTTGAATGAACATAAAGCAATGTTTATTTCTTTAAGAACTCATTTTGGTACATTCCCACAAAATTAACTTGAAAGACTTAAACGTCATTTCAACAAAAGGCCTTAAAAGTAATTTTTACGATTCTCCAATGGCTAAAATTCCTCTCGCTAATCAGTCAAACAGATCACATTCTTAAGGGAATCCTTATCTGGGTTTAGCCCCTTACTTAGTTTAATTGGTTCTAATTCTCAGCTGAGGCCCCCTTGATTCGTCCAGGAAAGTGTCAGTCACTTAACAGGTGATTGGTTAATTAGACATTAATCAATTATTCCAAATTAATTATCTTTCCACGACTCTTGTCCCACGTTCAAACTCCCTACGTCACATCTGGAATCAGTTACGATATTGTTTCAAATTCATTGAATGTGCCCTCATAACAGCAAGAGTACTTGCAGTACATTATTCATAATGTGTGAGACAGTCACGGACAGTATTCAAAAGATTAGCCAATTTTATAACTTATTCATATTTCTACAAATTCAATAAATTGCAAGAATCATTTTATTTTCCAGTATATTTCAGCTAATATTTTAAAGGACCTCCCTCAACAATTGTTAAATCCAACAGCCAGCTTATTCTAGCCAATGCACATCTCATACCATAGACTTATCTTTCTTTACGTTCAGGACCCTAGTCTCAGATTTAACTGTGTCACTCTCCATCTTAATGAAGAATTCTACCATATTATGGTCACTCTTCCCAAAAGGATCTCGCACCACAACGTTGCTAACTAATCCTCTCTCATTGCACAAATCTAGGATGACCTGCTCTGTTGTTTACGCAGAGGGTGGTGAGTGCCTGAAACATGTTGCCAGGGGAGGTTGTGGAAGCAGATATATTAATGGCATTGAAAAGGCTTCTTGACAAATACATGGATAGGATGGGTATATAGGGATACAGCACAAAGAAGTGCTGAAGGTCTTGGCCAAGGTTGGTATCATGACCGGTGCAGGCTTGGAGGGCCGAAGGGCCTGTTCCTGTGCTGTATTGTTCTTTGTTCTTCTACATTCCAGGAAATCCTCCTCCATCCCATTGCTACCAGTTTGATTATCCCTATCAATATGCAGATTGAAGTCACCCATAATAACTGCTGTACCCTTAATGCAAGCATCTCTACTTTCCTGTTTGATGCCATCCTCATCCTCACAACCATTGTTTGGTGGCCTGTACACAACTCCCACTGATGTTTTTTGCCTTTAGTGTTCAGCAGCTCCACCCATACAGATTCCGCATAGTCAAGGTTTATGTTCTTCCTTACTATTGCGTTAATCCCCTCTTTAACCAGCAAAGTTATCCCACCTCCCTTTCCTTTCCATCTATCTTTTCTGAATATTGAATACCCATGGATGTTGAGTTCCCATTCCTGGTCACCCTGGAGCCAGGTCTCCATGATTCCAAGTACATCATATCCGTTAATGACTGTCAGCGCAGTTACTTCATCAACCTTACTACAAATGCCCCTTGCATTGAGACACAGAGACTTCAGGCTTGTTTTTTTTTCCATTGATTGCCCTTGTAGAATTATGATGTAATGTGGCCCTTTTTGATTTTTGTCTTTGGTTTCTCTGCCTTCCACTTTTCCCTTTACTGCCTTTTGTTTCTGTCCTCACCTTACTTCCCGCATCGGTTCCCATCCCCCGCCATATTATTTTAAACCCTCCCCAACAGCACTAGCAAACACTCCCCCTAGGACATTGGTTCCAGTCTTGCCCAGGTGCAGACCGTCTGGTTTGTACTGGATCCACCTCCCCAGAACTGGTTCCAATGTCCCAGGAATTTGAATCCCTCCCTCATGCACGATCTCTCAAGCCACACATTCATTTTAGCTATCCTGCCATTTCTGTTCTGACCAGCTGCAAGTGGCAAAGGTAGCAATCCTGAGATTACTACTTTTGAGATTCTACTTTTTAGTTTATCTCCTAACTCCCTAAATTCAGCTTGTAGAACCTCATCATGTGTTTTTACCTATATCGTTGGTGCTTATATGCACCATGACAGCTGGCTGTTCACCCCATCCCTCCAGAATACCCTATAGCTGCTCTGAGACATCCTTGATCTTTGCACCAGGGAGGCAACTCACCATCCTAGAGTCTCGTTTGCGGCCGCAGAAACGCCTATGTATTCCCCTTACAATCGAATCTCCGATCACTATAGCTCTGTCACTCTTTTTCCTGCCCTCCTGTGCAGCACAGCCGGCCATGGTGCCATGAACCTGGCTGCTGCCACCTTCCCCTGGTTCGCCATCTCCCCCCAACAGTATCCAAAATGGTATACCTGTTTTGAAAGGAGCTGACTGCACTGCCTTCCTACTCTTCCTCTATTTGGTGGTCACACTTTCCTTATGTTCCTCAGTGATTTTGATCTGTGGTGTCACCAACTTACTGACTGTGCTGGTCACGATTTCCTCAGCATCGTGGATGCTCCGAAGTTAATCCACTCCTGAGCCGGGAAGCGGTCTGACAGGAGCTGCAGTTGGACACACTTCCTGCACATGAAAGAGTCAGGGACACCGGAAGGGTCCCTGAATTCCCATTTCGTACAGGAGGAACATGACACAGGTCTGGGATCTTCTGCCATGACTTAACACTTAAATTAACTTTACAACAATGCTAAGAGAGAATAAGAGAAAATTAAATTAAATTAAAAACTACTTACCAGTCACCAGCCAATCACGTACCTGCTGGCTGTGATTTCCTTTTTTAACCTTGCTTGTCCTCCTCACAGTGCCTTTTTCTTTTGGTTAGAGGAGGATGGGGGGAGGTAAACACTAATGTAGTATTTCGGGCTTAACCGTTCCTTGACACATTTTCTTCGGCTAACCACATTACAGGCGACGTGTCTCAATTGACTTCTCCCAGAATCCTCTTCTACTGCCTCTATTGGATGAACTTGCTCCTGTTTGTCACTGGAGGGGTTCTTCAGATAATCACAGTACAGTGGCGGTGACTGAGTTGACTTCTCCCAGAATCCTCTTCTGTCACCTCTATTGGATGAACTTCCTCCTGCTTGTCACTGGAGGAGTTCGTCGGCTACTCATAGTACAGGTCAAGGTGACTGAGTTGACTTCTCTCAGAATCCTCTTCTGCCGCCTCGACTGGAGGAACTTCCTCCTGTTTGTCACTGGAGGAGATCTTCAGCTACCCACCGCATAGTCGAGGTGACTGAGTTCTCTTCTCCCAGAATCCTCTTCCACTGCCTGTATTGGATGAACTTCCTCCTGTTTGCCACTGGAGGGGTTCTTCAGCTACCCATAGTACAGTCGAGGTGACTGAGTGAACTTCTTCCACAATCCTCTTCTGCCTCCTCTTAAAAATCACTCATCTCACCTCTTAAAATCCCCACCATCCGAACCAGGTTCAGCTTATGCAGCTGCACCCACCCCCACGCCACCTGGATACTCAAGTAGCCCGCCCAGCTAGCCTGGCAGCCCTTGCCCAAGGCTACTGAGTCTCCTACACCCTGATTCCCTCCCCACCCCCCCCCCCCCCCCCCCCACAAGCACACCTCCATGTAACAAACAAAGAAACATAAAAAAGGTGCACTCACTCTTGATGCTCCACAAGCATCCCACCACCAAATCTAACCAAACATCGTCCCCACTGCCTTGAACGGTAGCTCTCCCAACAACCTCTCCTGCCCCCTGGCGTCAATTGGGAACACCCCACTCTTCCCCATGTTCAGCTTGTATCCGGAAAACCAGCCAGAATCAGCCAAAATGCTCATGATTCCACCAATGTCCCCAGTGGGTCCAAGATTTACAGCAACAGATCGTCTGCATACAGCGAGACCCTGTGCTCGACCCCCCCCCCCCCCCCCCCCCCCCCGCCCAAGACCCTGCCTTGTCCCACAGTGCAACCCAAAATACCCTGAGCTCACCCGGTTCGTCTGCACGCTTTCTACCACTGCCCTATACAGCAGCCGGACCCAATCCACAAACCCCTGCCCAAACCCAAACCATCCCAGCACCTCTCACAGATACTCCCACTCCACCCGGTAGAAAGCCTTCTCTGCATCCATTGCCACTGCCACCTTAACTTCCTTTCCCTCCAGGGGCATCATAATCACGGTCAGTAACCTTCTCACATTCGCCACCAACTGCCTCCCCTTCACAAACCCCGTCTGATCTTCACCTATCACCCCAGGTGCACAGTCCTCAGTACGCGAAGCCAGCACCTTCGCCCGCAACTTGCCATCCACATTTAGCAATGATATCGGACGGTAGAACCACACTGTTCCGGATCTTTATCATTCTTCAGTATCAGGGAAATAGACGCCTGCGACCTGGTGTGGGGTGATCACCCTATATGTCTTCACTAGCAGAGGCCCAGGTTCCCACCAAACATCTCACAAAACTCCACCGGGAACCCATCCGGACCCAGGTCCTACCCTGCCTGCATCGCCCCCATACTCTCCATCACTTCCACCAACCCAATAGGGGCCCCCCAGCCTCTCCACCAGGTCCTCCTTCACACTGGGAAACTTCAACCTGTCCAAAAAGCGGCGACCCCCCGCCCCCCCCCCCCCCACCCTCCCCCCCCTCCCCCGGCATGGGGCTCCGATTCACCTAACTTCCTATAAACTCCTCGAATACACCATTCAGCCCCACAGGGTCCAGTACCACCCTTCCCATACCATCCTTCACTCTTCCAATTTCCCTCTCTGCCTCTTGCTTCCTAGGTTGGTAGACCAGCATCCTATTTGCTTTCTCCGTGTACTCATACACTGCTCCTCTGGCTCTCTGCAACTGCCCTACTGCTTTCCCCATGAACACCAGCCCAAACTCCATCTGGAGCCTCTGCCTCTCCTTCAACAATCCTGCCCGGGGACCTCCGCGTACTTCCTGTCCACCCTCAAAATCTCGTCCACCAGTCTTACCATCTCTGCTCGTTCCTCCTTTTACCTGTACGCCTGGATCGAAATGAGCTCCCCCCTAACCACTGCCTTGAGCACCTTCCATAGCGTGGCGGCCATAACCTCCCCCATATCGTTAAGTTCCTCATACCCATGGATGGCTCGCACATCTCCTCATCTGCTCATAACCCCACATACAGCCTCCACTGCAGACTCAACACCGGCACCCCCCTCATCTTCAAGTCTAACCCTGAATGGAAGACCTACCCTACCCATCCCTCCTCAACCTTGTCTGATCCCCGATCTTTGAATGCGCCTCTTGTAAAAAAAGCCACATCCGCCTTCAAATGCCTCAGACGCGCGAACACACGTGACCGTTTGACAGGTCCATTTAGCCCCCTCACATTCCACGTGACCAGCCTGGTTGAGGAACACCCCACCCCCCTCCCCTGCCAATCAACCATATCCCTTTTTAGGCAAGCCCACAACCCCTGTCATACGACCCTCCAGGCCCACCCTCGGATGCTCAGTCATCACTCCCTTTCTTGCTGCTCCACAGCAGCCACACCCTGCAGGCCACCCTCCCCCGCCTCCTTCCCTATTGCCCTCACAGCTTGTTCGTCTGCGGCTTCCTCATCAGCGCGCTGTGCGTTTAGTCGATCTCCAGTGGGCAGTCGAGGGCTCATCCCCATCAATATTTCCAGCATCTTTGTTGCGTACGTGCCAGCTTCCACTCTCTCGATGCCTTCAGGCATCCCCACGACTCCCAGGTTCTGTCGCCTGGAGCGATTCTCCAGGTCCTCCGCCTTCTCCTTCAACCGCTTTTGGGTCTCCCACATCACACCCATCTCGGCCACAAAAAGAGGAGAGCTACTCCTCGTGCTCCCCCACTGTCTCCTCCACTTTCTGAATCGCCTGGCTTTGGGATTCCAGCCTCTACTTTACGCGGTCAATTCCCGTTTTCAGTGGCTCTACCACCATAGCTAGGTCCTCCTGGGCTTCCCTCCTCTGCTGACAGAACTTCTCATTCAAGAAGTCCACTAGTTGCTCCGTCGACCACTGCGCAGGCAGGACAGACACTTTACGCTCTGCCATTTTGACCTGTGGTGTACGAAGATTCTTCTGCTCCCTTCCCCTTGACCCACTCCTGGGGATCCATCCACCCACCACACCACTGGAGTCTTGCTTTCTCCAATCACTCCTGCCCCTTTCTTCATCAAAACCTCCACCCTACGAGTGGGGAAAAGGTCCAAAAATCTATCTTGAGCGGGAGATGCCAAATGTGCGACCACTCACTCCATGGCCGCCACCGAATCCCAGTAACCCCACTGTGGTAGGAGCTTCTGTGTGCTGGTTCAGAAAGCTCTCCTGGGCACCCCCCTGGGAAGTGTCCACCCCCTCTAAGACTTTAAGCTCAATTCATATTGTCGAAGTTAAAATCCCCTCCTATTATCACTGTCTAAATTTTACACCTCTATGAGGTTTGCCTACAAATCTGCCCTTCCATCTTCCCTGACTTTTTGGGGCCTATTGTACACTCGCAGGAATATGATTGCCCTCTTTTGGTTATTATGTTATACCCATAAGGCCTCATTGGAGAAGACTGCCAAAATATCATTCCTCCACACTGCAGTAATTGACTCCGTTATGATTAATGTGACATCACTTCCCCTTTAACACCCTCCCCACTGTGCCCCAGTCTCACCTGAATATTATATCCCTGGAATACTGGGCTCCCAGTTCTGCCCCTCCCACAACCTTGCCAATGTGATTGCAATCATATCATGCTCGCATGTGTTAATCAATGCCCTCAATTCATTGACCTTCTCAGTAAGGCACATTGCATTAAAATAAACCCACCCAGGCTTTCCATATTCCCTTCTGTTTGACACGCACTGCCTTCCAGAGTGACTTGGTTTTCCTTTTATATTTGGCTGTGCATCGCCCCCTAATGCACCTCCACTCAGTATCCCATCTTCCTGTCACATTAGAGTAATCGCAACCCCAACAGGAATCACTGGAGTTAACCCATCATCATCCTAACTATATACTTCCCAGACACACCCAAACTTCACCCAGATACCAAATAAATACTCCCCTAGAGGCAGAAAACAAAATAGTTAATGAGAAAAATACCCAGAGTCTAGGCCATTATTTACTTACGTTAGTTTTGATATTTTATCGACCCACAGCTTCAAACTCCGGGTACAGTATTTGCTTTAGCAGATTGGAGTCAAAAGGGTGGCACAACCATGCCAGTGATTATCTCATTGACTGGTGAAGCAGGTTGGCAAAGTCAAATGAACCCCAGTTGCTTTTATATCTTATATTCCCAATCAAAACTGTCAGTAACTACAAAGAACATAATAGAGCCTCTTACATCAGAGTTGCACGTGGCAGAGTTGTTGGGGAACGATTAAGCTAATATGGCAGTGGGACGGGAACCTATGTGTGTACCCAGAGCAGAGGAAATCAAGAATAAGAGAAACATACAGCAAGGAGAATAAGAAAAGTGACAGGCAGAGAAATCAAGAGCCAGAATCAGGTAAGGACACAGTAAAAATAGTACGGATGGGAAAATTAGTCACAGTACAATAGAGGAGGAATTTCTGGAGTGTACATGGGGTGGTTTTCTGGGCCAATATGTTGTGGAACCAACAAGGGGGCTGGTGATGTTTGACTGGGTAGTGTGCAATCAGAAATGGTTAGATAGTTGCAGGGGATCCCTTGGGGATGAGTGACCACAACATGTAAGAGTTCTTGATCAAGGTGAATATTGAGGTAGTTGATTCTGACACCAGAATCTTGAATTTCAATAAAGGTAACCACAATGGTATGAGGCATGAGCTGGCTATGATGGACTGGGGAACATTACTGAAAGGAAGGACAGTGGACAGGCAATGGCAAGCATTCAAGGAACGAATAGGTAAACTCAAAGTTGTTTATTCCTATTTGGTGCAAGAGTAGAAAGGGAACTGTGGCCAGGCCATTGCTTACAAGGGCAATTAGAGATGGCATTAGATTCAAAGAAGAAGCAGACAAATTAATAAGATAAAGCAATAGACCTGAGGATAGGAAAAGTTTAAAATTCAGAAAAGGCGGGCCAAGGGATTGATTCAGAAAGGGAAAATACAACATGAATGTAAGCTAGCGGGGTACATCAAAACTGACTTTCAAAGTTTCTATAGGTATGTAAAGAGAAAAAAAATTGACAAAAATGAATGTAAGCCCTTTTAATACAGAAACACGGGAATTCATAATGGGGAACAAAGAAATTGTCGAGGAGCTAAATTCGTACTTTGCTTCCGTCTTCACAAAGGAAGATATGAATAAAGCATCGGAAGTTTTGACAAACACAAGTTTTATGAGGAGCTGAAGGAAATCAGAATTAGCAGAGAAGTGTTTTGGGGGAAATTAATGGGATTGAAGGTGGATAATCTTCATCCCAGAGTAATTACGAAAGTGGCGTAGCCACAATGGATCAATTGATGGTCGTTTTCCCAAATTCTTTGGACTCTGGAATGGTTCCTACAGACTGGAGGGTAGCTAATATCAGGGGCGAAATTCTCCCTCAACGGCGCGATGTCCGCCGACTGGCGCCAAAGACGGCGCCAATCAGACGGGCATCACGCCGGCCCAAAGGTGCGGAATGCTCCGCATCTTTGGCGGCCTAGCCCCAACATTGAGGGGCTAGGCCGACGCGGAGGGACTTCCGCCCCGCCAGCTGGCGGAAATGGCGTTTGTTGCCCCGCCAGCTGGCGCGGAAATGCGGCGCATGCGCGGGAGCGTCAGCGGCCGCTGACAGTTTCCCGGCGCATGCGCGGGAGCGTCAGCGCCGCTGAAAGTTTCCCACGCATGCGCAGTGGGGAGAGTCTCTTCCGCCTCCGCCATGGTGGAGGCCGTGGCGGAGGGGGAAGGGAAAGAGTGCCCCCACGGCACAGGCCCGCCCGCGGATCGGTGGGCCCCGATTGCGGGCCAGGCCACCGTGGGGCACCCCCGGGGTCAGATCGCCCCGCGCCCCCCCCCAGGACCCCGGAGCCCGCCCACACCACCTGGTCCCGCCGGTAAATACCAGGTTTGATTTACGTCGGCGGGACAGCAATTTCTGGGCGTGACTTCGGCCCATCCGGGCCGGAGAATTGAACGGGGGGTCCCGCCAACCGGCGCGGCCCGATTCCCGCCCCCCGCCCAATCTCCGGGAGCGGAGACTTCGGCGGGGGCGGGGGCGGGATTCACGGCGGCCAGCGGCCATTCTCCGACCCGGCGGGGAGTCGGAGAATGACGCCCCAGATCTCTATTCAAAATGGGAGGTTGAGAGAAAACAGGGAACTACAGACCAGTGAGCCTAACGTCGGTAGTAGGGAAGTTGTAGAGTTCATTGTCAAGGATTTCATTGCACAGCATTTGGAAAGCAGTGGTGTAATCATACAAAGTCAGCATAGATATAGTAAAGGGAAATCATGCTTGAAAAATCTACTGGAATTGTTTGAAGATATAACCAGTAGAGTTGACCAGGGAAAACCGGTGGATGTAATTTCTTTAGACTTTCAGAAGGATTTCGACAAGGTCTCAATAGCAGATTACTGTGTAAAGTTAAAGCACATGGGATTGTGGTTGGTGTCTTGAGATGGAGAGAAGGCTAGTTAGCAGACAGGAAGCAAGGAGGTAGTATAAATGGGTCTATTTCTGATAGGCAATATTCCAGGCATCTGGCCTGGTCCTAACAGTGGCTAGAATACTGGGTGAAAACCTCAGCGTTCTTTTAAAAGTTTAAGACTAGGCTGAACAATCAATTCATTCCAGGAGTGATTGCATAAGAAATAGGGCTTGGTTATTTTTTTACAAACAAACCTTTATTAAAACAAAATGAAAGCAATATTTAAAATTTCAACCTTCGAACCTAATAAGAAGATTTATCACTTGACCCTAACACACAATTTCCCATTAAACAGCACATAATATGAACATACAGTTCACAGATACACAGACACATAGAAGATGGGAGCAAGAGGAGGCCTTTTTGTCCTTCGAGCCTGCTCCGCCATTTACCACGATCATGGCTGATCATCCAACTCTATAGCCTAATCCTGCTTTCTCCCCATAGCCTTTGATCCCATTCTCCCCAAGTGCTATATCTAGCCGCCTCTTGAATGAATTCAATGTTTTAGCATCAACTACTCCCTGTGGTAATGAATTCCACAGGCTCACCACTCTTTGGGTGAAGAAATGACTCTTCATCTCTGTCCGAAATGGTTTAGGCTGAATCTTCAGACTGTGACCCCTGGTTCTGGACACGCCCATCATTGGGAACATCTTCCCTGCATCTACCCTGTCTAGTCCTGTTAGAATTTAAAAGTCTCTATGAGATCCACCCTCATTCTTCTGAATTCCAGCGAGAACAATCCCAACCTAGTCAATCTCTCCTCATATGGAAGTCCCGCCATTCCTGGAATCAGTCTGGTAAACCTTTGTTGCACTCCCTTGAGAGCAAGAACATCCTTCCTCAGAGAAGGAGACCAAAACTGCACACAATATTCTAGGTGTGGCCTCACCAAGGCCCTGTATAATTGCAGCAATACATCCCTGCTTCTGCACTCAAAACCTCTCGCAATGAAGGCCAACATACCATTTGCCTTCTTTACCTCCTGCTGCACCTGCATGCTTATTTTTAGTGACTGGTGCACAAGGACACCCAGGTCCCGCTGCACACTCCACTCTCCCAATTTACAACCATTCAGGTAGTAATCTGCCTTCCTGTTTTTGCTTCCAAAACCTCATAGTGAATAACACTTATCCAAATTATACTGCGCCTGCCATTGATTTACCCACTCGCCCAATCTGCCCATATCATGCTGAAGGATCCCTACATCCTCGTCAAGTTCACCCTCCCACCCAACTTGGTATCCATCTGTAAATTTTGAGATGTTATATTTTGTTCCCTTATCCAAATCATTAATGTATATTGTGAATAGTTGGGGTCCCAGCACCGATCTCTGTGGCACCCCACTAGTTGCTGCCTGCCAATTTGAAAAGGACCTATTAATTCCTACTCTTTGTTTCCTCTCTGCCAACCGGTTTTCTATCCACCTCAATATACTTCCCCCGATCCCATGCGCTTTAATTTTGCACAATAATCTCTTATCGGGCCTTCTGAAAGTCTAAATATACCACATCGACTGGCTCCTCCTTGTCAACTGTACTGGTTCCATCTTCAAAGAATTCCAACAGATTTGTCAAGCATGATTTCCCCTTCATAAACCCATGCTGACTCTGACTGACCCTGCCACTGCTTTCTCAATGTTCTGCTATAAAGTCCAGAACTAGGGGGCATAGCCTTAAAATAAGAGGAAGCAGATTTAGGACTGAGCAGAGGAGGAACTTCTTCACCCAAAGGGTTGTGAATCTGTGGAATTCCCTGCCCAGTGAAGCAGTTGAGGCTCCTTCATTAAATGTTTTCAAGATAAAGATGTGTAGTTTTTGAAGAATAAAGGGATTAAGGGTTATGGTGTTCAGGCAGAAAAGTGGAGCTGAGTCCACAAAAGATCAGCCGTGATCTCATTGAATGGCGGAGCAGGCTCGAAGGGCCAGGTGGCCTACTCCTGTTCCTAGTTCTTATGGTCTTATGTTCTTAACTGAAAGATGTGCAGTGTAGGTAGATTGGCTACGCTAAAATTGCCCCTTAGTTGGAAACATTTTTTAAAAACTTTCAACTAGGGGCAGGAGGTCTGGAATAGTCCAGCTACTTGGAGTGTTCCACAGAAGTGTGGCCAGACTCATCCTTCGCAACATTTTGACATGTAAAATCTCAACACATTGAGACATTGGATGTCTGCGCACTCTGCAACGCCATTCTATGCAATGAGAAAGTATGAATAAATTCCGGTTTAAGCTCTCAATCCACACGGGCAGTGACCCGGGGCCAGGATCAAACCCGTGTCCTCGACATCGTAAGGCAGCAGTGCTAATTTGAATCTGTGTCCTCTTTGTCCACTTGCCAATTTATTTTGAAGTTGTTTTTTTGGATTAACTTCAGAACAGTACTATTGTCTTCATTGTTCCTCAACACAAGCACCCCCAGCATCTCCACCACCCCTTTCTGCCTGCACATTTTTGTTCCGTTTCCACCATTTGAATATGCCCATTGTGTGTCAAGTCATTGAAACTGTTGACAGTACTCACGGTGCAGGATTGATAGTGTGAGATAATTTGTGAATGGGTCTGTTTAAGTCACATCCTAATGAATTGATTGTTCAGTTCAGCATTATCTGCCCATTCTGATGGCTGGTCTTCAATTGATGCAGCAAGACTACTAGGATTCCCGAACAACTTTTAGTTACATTATTGCCATAGTTATACCACATCCTCACCCGCTACATTCAGCCTTCTCACTTTACTTCTACACCCCTATTAAATTGAGCACACTTGAGGAAATATGTCTGGGCACTTTCCAATTTTAAGTTAAGCTGTCATTAATCATTTCAATTACTTTCACAGACAAAGATTTAAAGAAAGTCCATATCATCGTAATTTGCGTTTCTCTTGGGCTTCTCTGTCTATCGATGTTGGTTTTCAAAATCATGTGGCGCACGCCAGGAAAACTACGTCAAACTGAGTTGACGACGGCAGCAGTTTTAATGCCATGAAATTGTGCCAAGTAGTTGAAATTGTTACTATATATGAGTGATACCTGAATTGATGCATTGTTGCTGTAAGAAGATGATACAGGCTTTGAAATGCCTCTGGCGTGTTTTTAAAAAAAGCTAAATATTCGTGAACAACAATATTCCATTGTCTCCCTGTTGAATGTAGATGCCAAAGGGCAGCACGGTAGCATTGTGGATAGCACAATTGCTTCACAGCTCCAGGGTCTCAGGTACGATTCCGGCTTGGGTCACTGTCTGTGCGGAGTCTGCACATCCTCCCCGTGTGTGCGTGGGTTTCCTCCAGGTGCTCCGGTTTCCTCCCACAGTCCAAAGATGTGCGGGTTAGGTGGATTGGCCATGATAAATTGCCCTTAGTGTCCAAAATTGCCCTTAGTGTTGGGTGGGGTTACTGGGTTATGGGGATAGGGTGGAGGTGTAGGCTTGGGTGGGGTGCTCTTTCCAAGAGCCGGTGCAGACTCGATGGGCCAAATGGCCTCCTTCTGCACTGTAAATTCTATGATAAATTGCTGGCCAAAATCTTGTCCTCCAGGATCGAGGATTCTGTTCCAGATGTTATTGGGGAGGACCAGACGGGGTTTGTTAAGGGCAGGCAGTTGGTGGCCAATGTAAGAAGGCTATTAAATGTGATCATGATGCCCCCGGAAGGTAGGGAGGTGGGGGTAGTGATCGCAATTGATGCAGAAAAGGCTTTTGATTGGGTAGAATGGGACTATCTGTGAGAGATACTGGGACAGTTCGGATTCGGGCAGGGCTTTACTGACTGGGTCAGGTTACTGTATCAGGCTCCTGTGACAAGTGTACGGACGAATAGGACAACATTGGACTATTTTAGACTGCACCGGAGGACGAGACAGGGGTGCCCCCTCTCCCCACTGTTGTTTGCACTAGCTACAGAGCCATTGGCAATTGCTCTGAGAGCCTCGAGGGGCTGGAGAGGACTGGTCCGGGGGGGAGGGGGTGGGTGGAGCACAGGGTTTCGCTCTATGCGGATGACCTGCTTCTGTACATTTCGGACCCAATAAAGGGGATGGAAGAAATCATGAGGACTCGTGGGGAATTTGGCCGGTTTTCGGGGTATAAGCTTAATATGGGAAAGAGTGAGATGTTTGTGGTTCAGACGATGGGACAGGAGAGGCGACTGGGAGAGCTGCTGTTTAGGTTAGTAGAGGGAAGCTTGAGGTGCCTGGGCATCCAGGTGGCGCGGGAATGGGACCAGCTGCATAAATTTAATCTGGCCCGGTTGGTGGACCAAATGAAGGATGATATTCGGAGATGGGACGTTCTTCCGTTGTCTCTGGCTGGGAGGGTGCAAACGATGAAGGTGACGATCCTCCCGAGATTCCTATTTGTATTTCTGTGTCTATCCATCTTTAGTCCGCTGTCCTTTTTTAAGCGGGTCAACAGAGGGATCACGGGCTTCGTCTGGGCGGGCAAGACCCCACGAGTAAGGAAGGTAATGCTTGAGCAGAGTCGGGGAGAGGGCTGGCGCTGCTAAATTTTAGCAACTATTACTGGGCGGCTACTATAGCCATGATCAGGAAGTGGGTGGTGGGGTGGGGTCGGCATGTGTGTGTATAGAGGCGGCTTCATGTTTGGGGGCATTGGTATCTGCGCCTCTGCCGTTCCCGCCGGCACGGTACTCCACCAGTCCAGTGGTGGTGGCAGCCCTGAGAGTTTGGGGCCAGTGGAGGTGGCATGTGGGAGCATCGGTCTGGGCCCCAATCTGTGATAATCACCGGTTTGCCCCGGGGAGTATGGACGGGGGTTCCAGTTATGGCGGAGAGCAGGGATTGAGAGGATGGGGGATATGTACATAGAGCGGAGCTTTCCGAGTATGAGGGTGTTGGAGGAAAAGTTTGGGTTGGCGAGGGGAAACGAATTCAGGCATCTGCAGATGAGGGACTTCCTTCGTAAACAGGTGTCAACCTTCCCACTCTTACCGCTAAGGGAGATTCAGGACAGGGTAGTTTCCAAAGGGTGTGTAGGAGAAGGGAGCATCTTGGACATTTCTAAGGAGCTTATGGGGTTGGAGGAGGCGCAGACCGAGGAGCTGAAGCGCAAGTGGGAGGAGGAGCTGGGAGGAGAGATGGAGGATGGTCTATGGGTGGACGCGTTGAGTAGAGTCAACGCATCCGCAACATGTGCCAGGCTCAGCCTGATACAATTTAAGGTTGTTCACCGGGCTCACATGACAGTGGCCCGGATGAGCAGATTCTTTGGGGTGGAGGACAGTTGTGCAAAATGTGCGGGAGGACCGGTGAACCATGTCCACATGTTTTGGACATGTCCAAAGCTTTGGCAGAGGTTTGGCAGGGGTTTGCGGACGTCATGTCCACAGTGTTAAAAACAAGGGTGGCGCTGAGTCCAGAGGTGGCGATTTTCGGGGTGCCAGAAGACCCGAGTATCCAGGAGGAGAAAGAGGCAGACGTTCTGACCTTTGCTTCCCTGGTAGCCCGGAGACGGATACTATTAGCATGGAGGGACCCAAAGCCCCCAAAGTCGGAGACCTGACTATCGTATGTGGCTAGCTTTCTCTGTTTGGAGAAAATCAAGTTCGCCTTGAGAGGGTCAATGTTAGGGTTCGACCGGAGGTGGCAACCGTTCGTCGACTTCTTTGCCGGAAATTAATCATCGTCAGCAGACGGTGGGGAGGGGGGGGCGGGTGGAAGTAGTTTGGATTAGAGTAGGGAGTCAATAAGGGTGGGACCTGTACGAGAGGTAAATGGCTTTTGCACTATGTTTATGGTTTCATGTATATTGTTTATTTTGTTGTTGTTACTATACCAAAAATATCTCAATAAAATGTTCATTAAAAAAAAACCAATATTCCACTGTCGATAAAGAAAAGTGCCTGCTGAAGGCATTTGAACTTTTTGAAATTAATGTTGCCAACAAATTATCAGGAACTATTACTTACAACGGCCATGATCCATTGCTGTTTCTCAAAATATTTAGAGGCCAGAATGATGCACCTTTCAGGTGTAATTTGCTGAGAAAAACATTTAACTTCTAGATTGAACATGTGGCTGGACGAGATTACCTAATTGCTGATACATTACCAAGGGTTTTACTGTTCAGGGAAGGTGGACATTTGAAATACAAAGAAGGGACTGATAGGTTCTCTATTGATACAGCAAACTAGTGGACATTATCATGTTAATGCATGCATCTCATAATATAATAGTTTAGTGTCCAGAGATGAAAAGTAACTATTGTGGAAGGCTAAGAATTCGAAACTGTCTTTTTCAGTTACGACCACTCATTTTTCGAAAAGGTGTTGGAAAAACGGGTTCAAATGTTTCTGTTTGTGGACTATTACAGCCACATTGTATTATCCGAAACACACATGTATATGGGTGTCACTGGTTTAATGGGATTAGAGATCGAAAAACTGCAAAATTTCAGCATCAATAAGAAAGTTCAAAAGACAAATGGTTTGACATGTTGATGAACCGAGGGTGCCAGGCGAATTTACTTAGGAATTTACATAACACAGAGTTAAAGAGTGGATGTTTTATTTCAAAAGGGAACAAACAATTGGAAGATTGAACATAGATGAGAAACGGCAGAGTAAGCTTATTTTCAAAAATAACAGCCATTATGTAAAACAAAAGGTTAACCTATTCTGGGAAAAGAGAACTTCTAAGGGAATGTAGGAGATACTAGAGGACGAGATTAAAAGAGAAAGAGAAACAGATTTTAAGCTGCATTGAAAATGGTGTGATGGTGATGGCTGGTAAGATCTTGAAGAAGGCAATCGGCTGGATTCTCCAATCGCTGATGCCGAAATCGTGTTCGGCGACTAGTTGAAGAATCCATTTTTATGCTGGAATTGGGGACGGTGCCATTTTTCTGATGCTCCGCCCCCTCAAAATGGCATACTGGGGAGTACGCCGCACGCCGTCAGGACGGGCTCAGGACGTCACCTGAGGCCCTCCCCCGATGAGCAGAGTCCCCGACGGCATGGGACACGTCTCCTCACAACTTTCGGGAACCTGGCATGGTGGCTACGGACTGTGTCCAGCGCCGTCAGTCAGGGGGGAGCCTTTCCGCTGGCGGGGGGGGGAGGGGGTTTCTGCAGGTGCTGGAGATACTGGTGGGGGTTGGTCTGGGGGTGGTGAGGGGATTGCAGGGGGACAGTTTATGGCAGGCCAGGTCCGCGCGTGACCGGTGCCATGTTGTACACCGCCATTTGTACCGCGCGACCGGCGCAGGCTGCCGCCATACGCATGCCACGGACCCGGCCATTCTGTGGACGTATCCACTGGTAAAATCCAAAGACCTGAGAATTAGTTAGTTTAGTGTCACTGTCACAAAACATGCAAAGGGCCATAGGGAACTTTACAGCAAAGTTATTGGATGCTGTAGATTAGAAATTCTGTAATGACTGTTGCCATTTAAAGGGAGGTTTAATTCTGACTTCTTCAGGCCACAATCAATTGTGAAATGTTTATAAAGTACTGTTAACTATGTCAAATTATTCTTGTGTTTAAGTGTAGTTTGCTTTTTTTTATTTTTATAAGTATTTCGCCTTAATATAAGGTGAGACCATTATGGTTGGTCTTAAAGTTAATTTCTGATTTCGGAAAACCTCCTCACAATAAACATATTGAAATACCGTTCTGGCAGTTTTCTCAAGTTTTTCTTCTGAATTCAGGTAGCTCAGCTTTTACCAACCAGCCTGCCATAACAAGAAGGGCAGACTAACAATGGAAAATGAAGTTCAGAATTTCTGGAATTTGAAATGTATTTCCGAGGTAAATAACAAGCTCTGCACTTCTCCCTGGATTAATTAGTTTCAATGTTTGTTGACGTTGATATTATGCAAAGTAGAAGGGTGGGATTCTCTACCCTGCTACACCAGGGACGAAATTCTCCGACCCTCCGCCGGGTCGGAGAATCACCGGGGGCTGGGCGTGAATCCCGCCCCCGCCGGTTGCCGAAGTCTCCGGCACCGGATATTGAGCGGGGGCGGGAATCGCACCGTGCCGGTTGGCGGGCCCCCCCGCTCGATTCTCCGGCCCGGATGGGCCGAAGTTCCGCCGGCATAAATCAGACCACCTACCTTACCGGCGGGACAAGGCAGCGCGGGCGGGCTCCGGGGTCCTGGGGGGGGTGCGGGGCGATATGGCCCCGGGGGGTGCCCCCACGGTGGCCTGGCCCGCGATCGGGGCCCACCGATCCGCGGGCGGGTCTGTGCCGTGGGGGCACTCTTTCCCTTCCGCCTCCGCCACGGTCTCCACCATGGCGGAGGCGGAAGAGACTCCCTCCACTGCGCATGCGCGGGAATGCTGTCAGCGGCCGCTGACGCTACCGCGCATGCGCCGCCCGGAGATGTCATTTCCGCGCCAGCTGGTGGGGCACCAAAGGCCTTTTCCGCCAGCTGGCGGGGCGGAAATCCGTCCAGCGCCAACCTAGCCCCTCAATGTTGGGGCTCGGCCCCCAAAGATGCGGAGCATTCCGCACCTTTGGGGCGGCGCGATGCCCGTCTGATTTGCGCCACTTTGGGCGCCAGTCGGCGGACACCGCGCCGTTTCCGGAGAATTTCGCCCCTGTTTTCTGGTGTGGCGCACCCTCGCCGGCAGCGGGATTTTCCATACCGCCAGCAGGCTTGGGTGTGTTGCCGGCGCAACGGAGAATCCCGCTAGTGGAGTATCCAGCCCAAAATATATCATACCCGTGGATGGTACAATGGGAGATATAACACCGATCACCCGATATAACCCTGCAGGTGCAGTATTAAATCCAACTGCAATCAATGCAACTGATTACCAGGCAAAATGTATGGAAAATGAGCGGCACATTTAATATCACCCACTCTGCGCAGGTGTATGGTGGAGGATTTGCGCTTTCCCACGTCCAATTACCAACGCTTCCACAGGATTCTAAATGAATGCTGATTTCAACAGAGGCTAAGTGAACATTAAATTACTGATCAATACTTCAGTAAATGAAAAGTAATCAACACTAAAGGCAAAGGATGAAATGGAATAGAATTTCTATGCAGAATACAGTTTAAACAGTGAATACTAGGAATATATTACTTGTTGAATTTTGGATACATCTTTGCAAATTATGTTTTCTTCCCCTCAGTTTCATGTTTATCCTGCACCATGTTCCAAAAGAATCATAAAGAACTCAAAATTGTATCTCTGTTTTTTGCTCCATCAATAGCTTCCAGACCTGCCGTGTTTTTCCAGCACTTCTGGTGTTTTTGTCAAACCAATGAGAACTCCAGAAGGACAGGTGTGTTAAATGCAAAGTGCACTCTCTTCTATTTCTTTCAAAGCACAGAATTAACATCACACAATTCTCCCTCCCAATGTCACAGCTGTCGAGCATGTTGAGCCCCTAACTTGGTCTTTCGTATTAAAGGCAAAGGAGGGTTACAAGGATGCTGATATGGCTGGAGGCTGTGGGCAATGGGGAGAGATTAGAAGTGCTGGGGCTGTTTTACTTGGAGCAACAAAGGTTGCCATGGGACCCCCATAATCGTATACGATTATGAGAAAAATAATTGAGAGGGGGAGAGGAAGATACTTTTTCCATTTGAAGATGGACCAATAACCAGAGGACATAGACTTAAGTAGGAGATAGACGGCTAAGAGGGGAGTTGACACGTTTACCTCGTGGGTGGTGGGAGCGAGCACACTGCCGAAAAGGGTGTGTGAGCCAGAAACTGTCATAACATTTAAGCGGGATTTTGTTATTCCCTTGCACTGCCATAACATCCAGTATATGGGCCAAGTGTTGGAAAATGCAGACATATAGTAATACAAAGACAACTGGGTACATACAATCATACAATACTGCACACGATCACAAGACATTCCAGTCACCTTAACGCCAACACATGGGGCCTCGGCTTGTGATTTATCAAAATCTGAAATAAGGGGCGTCATTCTCCGACCCCCCGCCGGGTTGGAGAATCGCCGGGGGCTGCCGTGAATCCCGCCCCCGCCGGTTGCCGAAGTCTCCCGTACCGGATATTCGGCGGGGGCGGGAATCGGGCCGCCAGTTGGCGGGGCCCGCCGCTGGATTCTCCGGCACGGATGGGCCGAAGTCCCGCCGATCAATTGCCTGTCCCGCCGGCGTGGATTAAACCACCTTTTGAACGGCGGGACAAGGCGGTGCGGGCGAGCTCCGGGGTCCTGGGGGGGGGGGGGCGGGGCGATCTGGCCCCGAGGGGTGCCCCCACGGTGGCCTGGCCCGTGATCGGGGCCCACCGATCCGCGGGCGGGCATGTGCCGTGGGGCACTCTTTCCCCTACGCCTCCGCCACGGTCTCCACCATGGCGGAGGCGGAAGAGACTCCCTCCACTGCGCATGCGCGGGAATGCTGTCAGCGGCCGCTGACGCTCCCGCGCATGCGCCGCCCCGACATGTCATTTCCGCGCCAGCTGGCGGGGCACCAAAGGCCGTTTCCGCCAGCTGGCGGGGCGGAAATTCCGCCGGCGTCGGCCTAGCCCCTCAATGTTGGAGCTTGGCCCCCAAAGATGCGGAGCATCCTGCACCTTTGAGGCAGCGCGATGCCCATCTGATTGGCGCCGTTTTGGGCGCCAGTCGGCGGACATCGCGCCGTTTCGGGAGAATTTCGCCCCTGATTCTTCCTTGCCAGAGTTGTGCTGGCAGGAACAATTATGAAGAGTTTGCATATTCTGAGGGGAATTTGCAAATTTGCTATTGTCTGAAGGGACCATTCATTGTACTGGAATCTGGAAAATGGATGCTTCCCCTGCGCAGATTTTATTTAACAATGACCATTTCTGGAGAATCTGTGAGATTTTATCAATACCACCGCAAAAATAAATCATTGTGTTGTAAACCTGGCAGGGCCTGGGTTTTAGCCCAATAACATTGGACATTTTGAATCAAACTGCAGCCAACCTCAGGCAGCGTGGTGGGAATTCAGACTTGTCCAAAGTCAAATACTCAATACACCAACAAACTGCCAGGACATGTCTGGATCTGCCCTGTCAATCACGCATCAGGAGATCATTGATTCTATTGATATGCACCGATTTGTTTCGGGTTGCCCAGATCGAGCCAGGTTTTCTGGCACCCAGAGTTCCTGCCATTACTTTATATGGCATTAATTACGTGCAAGCAACACCACCAGAGATGGGCACCTGCGGGTGGGCCGTGGCCCTGTCAAGCTGTCATCATCTAATTCACTGGATGTTGGGACCCCCTCCTGAGGCCTCATTGCCCGAAAGCCAGAGAAGTTTCTGGAAAGGTACAACGGGAGGGGATCAAGACACATCCTAGAGAAGGCTCGACGTGCAGGTGACCTTGACCATCCAGAAGACTGACCAGAGAAGGAAGGAAGCAACCAATGAGACCCTCCTTCACAATGATGGACCTGAGAGTTGCAGAGAATCAGACTCACGACTCAACTGAATCCATCAATAGGGGCAATATAATGAATCTTGGGAATCTTTAGTAAATGGTTTTGGGTTAATGTAAGGGTAAATGTTGTTGTTCAATAAAATTGTTCTGATTTTATACATGTATCATCCTTTGTTTTGCTCACTAATAAAGACATCTAGCTAAAATGTTTGGTTAATACGCTGGTTGAAGTATTAGCGATTTTACAGCTACAACACTGGCGCCATGTGGGTGGGCATTCGATAACAGGTTACTTGTTGCTCTGAATTCGATCCTATCGACTTTGTATTATCCAACAGGCCTTCTGAGCCTGAATTAAGAGGGCAAATGCCCCACATTAGGGCAGTCTTAAGTGAGTGAAGGACAACAGAGATTTTGACCAGTAAACTGGGCCAATAAACCAGGGCGGGATTCTCCGCCGGCGTGATTGTCCATTTTGCCGGTGCTCAGGGGTTTTCCGATGACGTGGGGCTGCCCCAAAATGGGAAATCCCATCGACTGGCCGGCGTAACGGAGAATCCCGCGGGGCAGGAAAGTGGTGCGGCGGGGCAGGGAATCCAGCCCCAATATCTATCACACAAGGTCCACAAATTACGTATTTAGAGCTAGGATCGTCAAGGGAGTTGCGTAAATTCTGGGAGGGAATTTATTGAAAACAGGACCCCTACCCCAACCAATTCCCACACACCCGCGATGAACCTTTGAGAAAGTAAAATAGGCATAGACAGTCGTGCCAAATGGGAAGAGACCCCCTTAGTTACTTTAATAAGAAATGGCACAAGTGGGTGGAGTGGGATGACACTCCGATATCAGATCTGGGATCCGAAGGGAAACATTGTTGGAGCCACACCCATAAAGACATAGATAAATGGGCTTCAAAGCTCAGCAAGACATTCATAATTGCCAGTTGGGGCAGCACAGTGGCACAGTGGGTTAGCCCTGCTGCCTCACGGCGCCGAGGTCCCAGGTTTGATCCCGGCTCTGGGTCACCGTCCGTGTGGAGTTTGCACATTCTCCCCGTGTTTGCGTGGGTTTCACCCCCACAACCCATAAAGATGTGCAGGCTAGGTGGATTGGCCATGCTAAATTGTCCCTTAATTGGAAAAAATGAATTGGGTACTCTAAATTTATGAAAACGAAATAAATAAATAATTGCCAGATGCCGAGAACAGCTCTGTCGAGGAGAGGTGGAGATGACACAATTAAAACAAGATTCAACATAATTAAAGCAAGATATGATTGGTGCTCCAGTGCACATCCTGAAATTAGAAAAAGAGGTAGGCATAGGGGAAGAGTAACACTGACGTAACACACATGAACCAGTTCCAAGCCTACCAAAAGGCACAGCACGCTGTCAGTGAGAGGAATACAGTGCTGCAACAGGTAGAAGAATTTTAAAAGAAATGCAGTGACCTGTGTTGCTCTTATTAGCCTTAGTTTATTAGCTCTGATTATGTCACCTTTGCTCACGAGTCGCCAGGTATCTTTCTGATACCGCCACGTGGTTCAAGCTCAAGTTATGATTAATAAGTCAGCACACCGCTTAGTAAGATTGAAGTCAACGGTCATTTATTATATACAACAAGTAATGTTTACACAATAATCCTACTATCTATATAGAAACCTATCACTGCTGGCCAATACTTAACTTTAGGAAGAGCCCACCAGGTCAGGGAAACAAATGGCTTATCGAATCGGATCTGGCCCGCGGGATTCAAAAGGCTGATACAGGTCGATGGCTAGGAGTCTTTATCGGATAGCGATCGCTGGATTCAAACTTACAGTTGCTGGTTGATGTTGTTGTGAAAGTCTCGAGCAGGCGAAGAAGGGAGAGAGAGAGAGATCTGAACTTGGCCCCTCACTTTATAGGGCCCAGGGGCTTCCCGCCTCTCGGGGCGGCCCTTGACCCTGAGTCCCAAGTGATTGGACTTGTTCCCAATCACTGGGTTCAATACGTCCAATTGTGAGGCGATTCCCCGATCGGGGGGTGGTCGTTCACCTGTCTTTGTTTCGGCCACTGCAGGCGCCCACAGGTCTGGCCCGGTATTCAATTGCTAATATGTTCCAATTGTTCCCGGGGATAGCCGATTAAACTGCAGATGTCTGGGTTGATGGGCTGTTAATAGTCCTGAGTATCGATCTGGGCTGACTTCCCCAGAGCCAAATATGATATTCTGCCTGCAGCTGTCCGTTTGTGTCCTGTTGCCTGCTTTTCCCATCAGCCTTTTCGGTTAGCCATTTTAAATCGGGTTTTGGCCAAATTAATGGGGAATCAGCCATTTTAGGTGGCTACACCTGTAGGCTGCAGTGAAAGGCAAGCACAGAGCAGGAAAGGACGATAGAGCTCACTCAACAGACCACTCCAAAAACCTGCATGAGATTGGAAAATTAAAATCACGGATAAAAATTAAAAGGGGTAATGTGGGCATTTACCACCAAATCCGGGGACAATTAATGCGAGGTAGAATAGGAGGATTTGGAGGAAGGAACATGCAAATATGTGGTGGCCGAACCTGACAACAACTGGGGAGAGCCATTCCCATTCCAAGCCACAGGACGAATGCACCCACCAAACATACCCCTCACCCTTAAGGTGCCGCTCACCACGAGCCGATGGGACGGGCAGAACACTGTTGTTACTTAAGTAACTCCATACACGATGACACAACCCTCCGGCATTGCTAAGGCAATTGGAGTGTTCAAACCCACCATGAATGCAAACTCATTCTTTAAAAGCACAGGCCAAAATAAAATTTTAAATGGCTTTGACGAAGTAGAGGAGTTAAAACTTATCTTATTATGTCAAAGCGCCGCAATCCATTCCACACTTCGCGACTCCTAAATCATGGCTGGAGGAGCCTTAATAGAAATGAAGGCAACTGTTTTAACTGCCATGGGGTACGATAGAGAGGACACAGTAAAAGGCTTCAATGCCAGCAGAGAAATGGGGAGCATCCAATGGCATATGCAGTCAGTTTGGAACCAATTTTGGGGTGTCCCTCCTGGCAATGGACAGTTTGAATCCTTCCTTATATTTGTAAAGGTGAGAGATTTGCCTTGTCCTGTGTTGGGGCTGGTTTGGTAAAAACCTGATGGGTTATAAGGATTGGCAATACATGGAATGTCCTGGACTCCTGTTCTCCCGAGTTTCATTTTAAGACAGCGCTGGGCGAGGCCTGAGCTGATGCCTTAGTCGGTATTCTGTTGTCCTCAAGGAGCGGGGCTGCACTCTCTGAGGGCACCCATGGGTGTGAACCGGGAGAGATTGGGTGTGGTACCCGGGTGTTGTAATGATTTTGGCATGGATCGTGCACTGTGCCTTAATTCATCCTGTTTCCTTTCCCCGGGGGGAGGGGAGGGGGGGGGGGGGGGAGTGATGTCCCTTTGTGGTTTAGATGGCTGACTCTCGTCCTCATTGGAGTGCATCCGGCGGTGGCTCGAGAAATCTTGTTATCCGATTGTTAAGTTCCGATGGTTATTGCTCATCTGCTCCACTTTTTTTCATTTTTCTGAGCGACCCCAGAGGGGATATTTCCTTTGTGTCCCTCACCTTGAATTTGATTTTATCATGAAGTACTTGAGGTGAAGTTCACTGAGGGATTCTGTGAATATGTCTGGCCTCAGTGCTGTGGTTGGTTAGGAGTCGGCCAGTTTAGTTTGTTTGTCCTATGGTACTCCTGGCATTTTTCTTGGGTGATCCTGGTTGTTGGGGGGAGATGGGTTATCTCTCCTTTCCACAAGCCTCCCTCCAAGGATGCCCTGTCAGCCCCCTCTTCGGTGGGATGGGGTTCCCCTTCTCCAGCTGGGACCTAAGGATATCCTTACTTAAACCTCAGGCCCCATGGTTAGCCTCTTGTTCCCCTTAGCTGGTGTTGTTTGCTTGATGGTCTGGTCATCTATTCCCCTTTGGACTTCGAATCGGTGGGTGGGTCTGTTAGCTCGTGTCTTTATTCATTTCTTAATTTTCTACTGGAGGCTCTGGGTCTGATGTCTGAGATTCTCTTCGGCGTGTGACTGTCTGTTCCTTTTTAGCAGCTCTGTAGTGACATGATGGCTGTCTGTTCATGCTGGGCCTGAATGGGATTTGGATTGCATTGTGGGGTACAAATATAATTCCCCTTTGATTCTGCTGTTCTCCTTCTGTTATTTCCATTGAAATGATGGGCATGATGTATCTCTCTGCTGTTGACTGTATCCTGCTTTGCTGCAGAACAGGTATTATGTACGTGAGAGGAACACGTTGGGCATATTGTTGCTAACTCATTGTTGCTTATTTGCTCCTATGTTTGAAGTTACTTATATAATGCGCTGTACCTGCTATACATTGATGCCTATTGCTTTTTCTCTTATTTCTGGTTTTGCTCCGAAATTTGTAAAAACTTGTAAACGTCAATAAACATACATTTAAACAGATATTGGGGAAGTTGTAATCCCCCGCTATTATTACCCTATTATTTTTACACCTATCTGCAATTTGCCATATCTGTCGGACTACCCCTGACTAAATGTTTCGGAGCCTATTGTACACTCAAGGCAAAGTTCCTCCTTTACACACCCTGACTGGCCGAAAGATGCTATCCCCCAGAATACAGAACTGCCAGTCCTGCCCCCCCCCCCCCCCGCAACCTAACCATGTCTCTGTTGTATCAATATTATCATGCTAGCATCTGTTGGTCAATGCCTTCAATTCATTCGCCCTACAGTCAAGGTTTCTTACATTAAAATAAATACCACCCAGGCATGCCATATTCCCTCGTGCCTTAACATGTCTTTTGTGAGTGCCACGAACAATCCAGCACTAGCTTACGAGTTTGTAGAGTCAGGCAGAAAGTAACTTTGTTTCCAAGAGTACGTACACAATGCCAGTAGTTCACTCCTGTACCACACTGGCCACTCTACTTATACAGCTGTGCTGCTAATAATTGTCCCACCCCCTCTCATTGGGGAGCTCATATTCCTCAAGTACAATTGTCCCTCACTAATAGGATCTGGGCAGGTTATAACAATGTCCATCTTTGCTTTGCCTTCCACAGTGAATGGATTTTTAAATTTTATATTCGGCTGTGAATCACCCCTTACTGTATCTCTGCCCCGTACCCCACTCGCTGCAAATTAGTATGACCCCGACAGGAAACAATGGAGCAAACCCATCAGCATCCTAAATGAACAATTCCCAGCCCCCCTGGTTCGACACAGTGACACCGGCCGTTTGGGTGCGCCCATCCCCGCACCGCACCCCCTCCCCACTACAGCGCATCCCCCTCAGCCTCAAACTTCCCAGCCAGGGCCACACCCACGGCAGCTCCCAGTGAGGACAGTGTCCGCCAATGGTACCCCTGGCAGCAGGGAGCGGCACCAGGATCGACGGCACCAACAGTGCCGGCCACCAACGGGGCAGGGGTGAGGGAGTGGGGAGGGACATGCGGGGCCAGAACCCACACTGCCAACTGGGATCAACGTGCAGACCATCGAACCCAGTTGGGTACGGGAGTATGCGCCATGCTAAAATGTTGGCCTTTCACCCCCTGCAGACAATGGCGTTTGGCATTAAACCAGCAATGCCTTGGTGATGGTCGCAGCTCTGCAAGATTCCCTGTGGCTGCATGAATGGGGACCGGTTGGAGAGGAGGGGGAAACTGCAGCTGCGGAGCAGGCAGCAGCAAAGTGGCCAGCAGAGGAATGGGCTGCAGAGGACCAGGCTGCAGAGGAACGGACTGCCGGGGGGCAGGTGGCAGCCACACAGGCTGGAGGGCCGGCCGCCCAAGAGGGAGCTACATGAGGCCTCGTGTGTACCAGCACCACCTGTCATTCGTGGACATGCCGGACCGGGCATGCCGTCGGAGACTCCGGTTCAGCAGAGAGACAGTGCGACACATATGCCAGATTATGGCACACCTGGCACCGCGGGGTATGGGGGAGGACACCCACTCCCAGTGACCATCAAGGTGACGGTGGCCTTGAACTTCTATGTGACGGGGTCCTTCCAGTCGCTGGGTGGGGACCTGTCCCGGATCTCACAGACCTCGGAGCACAGGTGCATCCATGCCATCACGGGTGCCCTATATGCCCAGGCGGAGCAGTATATCCATTTCCATGGGAACCGAGCATACCAGAATGCTTGGCAGCAGGGTTCGCTGCCATTGCCAGGATGCCCCGGGCCTTGGGGGCGATAGAAGGGATGCATGTCGCCCTACGGGAACCTGAGGACAACAGGCCACTCTACACAAACCAAATTGAACAACAATGAACATCCAGATGGTCTGTGACCATCAGCTGTGCATCGTACACCTCTGCACCTGATACACGGGCAGTGTGCACGATTCCTTCATCCTGGCACACTCGGCGGTCCCTGACATGTTCGAGTGACATCTGGCTGAGGGGTTGGCTCCTGGGCAACAGGTGTTACTTGCTGCGGCCGTGGTGATGACGCCTATCCAGAGTGTGATGTTGTACGAATTAAGTAATGGCATGACGGGAAAACTGGTAAACTATTCGGTAAAATGTAAGAAAAGCTGACCTAGCCATTTCAATGTATCAGACCCCTTTGTATGAAATGCTGATCTAGCCATTCCAATATACCAGACCCTAGTAAGACCGATAAGGCTGACTCCGCATAACTTAAAGCATGAATAAGATCAGAGAAGGTCAAGCTATTCCAAAATGCCTGACCTCTGTAATTTCTGATAAGGCTAACTCGTCGGTATGAAGGGCGGTATGAATAAGACAAGATAAGGAATGGATGAGTCTTCTCCGACCTTGTAATGTTCTATCAAAGGACAAGATAATGGTATGAGGGATGCGACAAAGCGTCCGAAAAGATCAACAGCTCATGCCTGTTTCATGACATTGCTTCCGTTTCTACTTCCGTTCGAATTCCTGACTAAGCTGGAGTCATGCAATCTTGATAATGATAATGTATAAATACTGAACTAAGTTTCTGTAAAAGTGCGGACTTGACAAGGAATCAGCAGTGGTAGTAAATGCTCTCCGACCTCAAGTTTCAGCCAAAACTGCATGCGGTCTTTTCGTAAATAAAGCCTTGTTATTTTACCATAACAATCTATTGTTGAGTCTTCCTACCACAGTCAACGAAGCAGGAAAATATTGACTTCTACATTTGGCGCAAGCGAGCAGATACCAATACCCTGAGTGAATTCCGTGGGGGACTGAAGAAGTGAAGAGACGGACGCCGGCATAAGATAAGATTCACCTTGGTCTCTCTCTCGGATCGGTGGTACGACCTGTTGCTCTTTTTAACCTTAGTCTATTTGCTCTGTTTACGTCACCTTTGCTCATGAGTCGCCAGATATCTTTATGATACCGCCACGTGGTTCAAGTTCAGGTTATGATTAATAATACAGCACACCGCTTAGTAAGGATTAAAACAACGGTCATTTATTATATACAACAAGCAATATTAATACCCTAATACTACTATTTATATAATAAACCTATCACTACTGGCCAATACTTAACTTAGGAAGAGCCCACCAGGTCAGGGAAGCGAATGGCTTGTCCAATCAAATCTGGCCCGCGGGATTCAAAAGGCTGCTACAGGTCGGTGGCTAGGTGTCTCTATCGGATAGCGATCGCTGGATTCAAACTTACTGCTGCCGGTTGCTGTTCTTGCGAAGGTCTCGAGCAGGCGAAGAGGAGAGAGAGCGAGATCTGAACTTGGACCCTCACTTTTATAGGGCCCAGGGGCTTCCCGCCTCCCGGGCTGGCCCTTGACCCTGAGTCCCAAGTGATTGGATCTGTCCCCAATCTCTGGGGTCGATGTGTCCAATGGCGAGGCGATTCCTCGTTCGGGGGGTGGTCGCTCACCTGTCTTTGTTTCGGCCACTGCAGGCGCCGACAGGTCTGGCCCGGTATTCAATTGCTAATATGTTGCAATTGTTCCCAGGGATAGCCGATTTAACTGTGGATGTCTGAATAGATGGGCTGCAAACAGTCCTGAATGCAACTGCAAATACCTGGGTTGATGGGCTGTTGATAGCCCTGAGTATCGATCTGGGCTAACTTCCCAGAGCCGAATATGCAATACTGTCTGCAGCTGCCTGCTTGTGTCTTCTTGGCTGCTTTTCCCAGCAGTCTTTCGGGTTAGCCGTTTTAAACTGGGTTTTGGCCAGATTAATCGGAACGCAGCCATTTTACATGGCTACATTCCCGCCTTGTGATCCTAACGCGAAGCGTGAAGGATCGCATAAATTTTGCCCTCTTCGTTTCCCGACTGGGGGGGGGGGGGGGGGGCACCTCCCACATGGCCACTACTCTGACCCTAGCTATGCACAAAAATTTACCTAAACAATTCTTGAGGGCGCTATGTCAGGCAGGGGCATGTGTCTGGAAAAAAATAAACTGGGAACCTCTAATTTTACCTAAATAATTCTTCAAGTATTATACAATCTTATCTCGCGAAACATACAATAACAATTACAACATTCAATATATTCTTTCCTGGCTTGGCAGTCAAGCTCAGGATCATACATTTCCATACTTTCTCTTTTTATTTACAGGAAAACCGGCAGTGCATGTTTTATTATTCAGTGAAGTGTTAACAGTAAAGGGGTTTGGAGTGATGGGGTCCGCGTTCCCGCGCAACCAAAAGTCCATAACAAACATGTTGAGCACGAAGAAGGGAGTCCTCATGGCTGTCTTCTTTCTTTTCCTTTTTCTGTTTACTGGTTTTCTCCGGACTTGGAGCTTCTGGAGTTCTGTAAGACAAGCGTAGTGTGTGTAAATACTTCGGTTTAATATCTGGTGTGTTGGTGTGTCTGTCCTTCTTGGGGCCAATTAAACCCTTATAATTGGTCACAGTATGTGACTCTCCCCCCCCATTTTTTTTCTCAAAACAAATGTTTGGACACGGCACACTTCCCAATGGTGGACCAGTGCTAACTTTATCATCCAAATGCTCTAGGATGTAAATAGCATGTGGCAGCAACCCAAAGGTTGCCTAAATAAAATAAAACTGTTTTTGAAAGAAAAGGTCGAATGAGGTGCGTGTGGGCCGCGACGGGTAAGACTTGGGTGGAGTCCCCGGGTAGGACGGCTACCAATACCGTATCTTCCCTACCCGAGCGTTTCTGACCAACGGGGGGGTCCCCAGGCAGGGTGGGTCTCACGCCGTTTCTCCACTGCCTGAGCGACCAAAGAACGGACAAAAATGTAGTCATCATGGTGGGGTTACTGTTCTGATTCTACCATCAAATCAGAAGAGTAGCTACGATCGGGTGTCTGGTCTGGTGACCACGTATCAGCTGAAAAGCTAGTTCCTCTGAATGGGCATCTGGTCTCGCTGGGCCTCTGAGGCAAGTCCTCAGAGGTTTCGGCAGAATGGGCGTGTGGCCGCAGTGGGTGTCAGTGGGAAAAGTTAAAAAGTTCAGGTGAATGGGTGTGGGGCGGTGAGAAAATTCTCCTGTAGGACGAACAACATTTAACAAACAGACAGACAACGAACAACATTTAACAAACAGACAGACAACGTAAAACATTCTGCAGGTTCCATCAGAAAGGACAACACTTTTCACCAAGTGTCTCCTTCAAATCATCATGTGGACACCTCAGTTCTCGGTTGCGAACAGGGTCGCAAAAGGGTTGGCGGAGTCAGGCCCGAGGTCGTCACCGTCTCCCGGGTGCCAAACTCTGGAGTGGATCAGGGCGGAAAGGGCTGCTTCGACCGATGGGTCTAAGCTGAGGCCGTGAGCTTTACCTGCTCTTTCTCATCCAGGCCGTATATGATCGCCTGGTGTTTGACGGTGGCAAAGAAATGGTGTGGGTCTGAAGCGGGGAGGAATGGTGTGATTTTGGCACACGCGTCCCGTAACTGGTCACTGTGAGGGGGGTGAAATATAAGACCTCCGCCTCGTCTGCTGTGCCGTGCGGTGGGTTGTTCCAGGGTTCATGGGAGCCTGTATTATCTGTTGTGTGGGGGGGTGGGTGTGTTCTCCTCCTTTGAGGTTTTCCCTGCGCACATGCTCCCTGAACATATCTCTGCGCTGTCTCTTGCAATTCTTCCCAATCAGGGCCGTCTTCCTGGTCTAAACTTTCCCCAAAGGTTTCTTGAAATCCCTTTTGGACAGAAAGCAGTGCTTTCAAGTCTGCAACCTGCTTTCGGCACTTTGCATGGTCCAAAATACTCTGCCTTTGTTCCGTGGTTGTGGCGTGGAGCGCTCTCAAGGCTGCCTTGAGATCACTGCGTTGTTTCTGGAGCGCCTCTAACTGGTTTTTTGTTTCTTTCTTTACCAGGACTGCACGCTGCAGGTCCTGATAAGCCTTTTCGTACTGGGACTGGAAACTACTCAAGTGCGCCAGACAAGATTGGTGTCCCCGTTTGGCGTCAGCCACCTCTTCGTCCTTTGCTGCTAATTTCCCCTTTAACTCCAGGTTCTCTTTCTCAATTTTGCATACATCGATTTTACTCATCCGATGTATGCCTTCTATTTCCTTGCGGAGCGTCCTGACGACCTCCTCTGTGCCTCGCAATTGTGCCAGACAGGACATAATTGCCATCGGCTTGCGCGTTTTGCTAAACTCTTTCTGTGGATCTCACTCAGGTTCTCCCACCAAGTATGCCCAATACTTCCAGGACCTGAGTCGTCGTTATTGCAGAAATCCTTCCACATGGGCCATCCTTTGCCCTGCAGAAATTTGCGGATTTCCACTTCCAAAACGGGACACTGTCCCGCTCCTACGCTGCTGACTGGTGCGACAGCAAAATCTTCGGGGTTCATGAGGCGCTACATCGCTTGCATTGCCTACATGGCTCTCTCTTATCTGCTTGTTATGTTCGAATTTGGAACAGGGGGCTAAGGTGGTGTGGTAGATGTGGGTACGGCTTGCGCTAATTTACGAAATACCAACTGCCGATAGTTTTGACGCAACAAAAAATTTATCAGTTTTGCCTTATAACCCTGTTAGTTACGCATGCATATACACACTTCCGAATTGTGAATTATTAACCAGAACCGCTTGAACACTTGTGGGTTTTTTTTTTTTGTTTCCGATTGAATTCTAATTCAAAATGTTGTGGTTCTCCCGGAGTGGTTTTCCACTTCTATGTCGGGTCCCGTCAGGATGTCGCCAATTATGTTGCTCTTTTTAACCTTAGTCTATTTGCTCTGTTTACGTCACCTTTGCTCATGAGTCGCCAGGTATCTTTATGATACCGCCACGTGGTTCAAGTTCAGGTTATGATTAATAATACAGCACACCGCTTAGTAAGGATTAAAACAACGGTCATTTATTATATACAAGCAATATCAATACCCCAATACTACTATTTATATAATAAACCTATCACTACTGGCCAATACTTAACTTAGGAAGAGCCCACCAGGTCAGGGAAACGAATGGCTTGTCCAATCAAATCTGGCCCGCGGGATTCAAAAGGCTGCTACAGGTCGGTGGCTAGGTGTCTCTACCGGATAGCGATCGCTGAATTCAAACTTACTGCTGCCGGTTGCTGTTCTTGCGAAAGTCTCGAGCAGGCGAAGAGGAGAGAGAGCGAGATCTGAACTTGGACCCTCACTTTTATAGGGCCCAGGGGCTTCCCGCCTCCCGAGGCGGCCCTTGACCCTGAGTCCCAAGTGATTGGATTCTGTCCCCAGTCTCTGGGGTCGATGTGTCCAATGGTGAGGCGATTCCTTGATCGGGGGGTGGTCGCTCACCTGTCTTTGTTTCGGCCACTGCAGGCGCCGACAGGTCTGGCCCGGTATTCAATTGCTAATATGTTGCAATTGTTCCCGGGGATAGCCGATTTAACTGTGGATGTCTGGATAGATGGGCTGCTAACAGTCCTGAATGTAACTGCAAATACCTGGGTTGATGGGCTGTTGATAGCCCTGAGTATCGATCTGGGCTAACTTCCCAGAGCCGAATATGCAATACTGTCTGCAGCTGCCTGCTTGTGTCTTCTTGGCTGCTTTTCCCAGCAGTCTTTCGGGTTAGCCGTTTTAAACTGGGTTTTGGCCAGATTAATCGGAATGCAGCCATTTTACATGGCTACAGACCCCTCATCCCTGATGGAGGAAACTAAAAGATGACGGTACTCGAATCTAAATTGGACTGTGAGTAGAGTGTTTTGGGTCAGGGGTCCGATTGTGGTTAGCCTCAGGTCAGGGACCTCTTGATCTCATTTTCAATCCGGATCAGGTTTATACAGGCTTAAGTTTGAGCCAGGGACCCTGTGATTTGATGTTGGTACCAGGATTTTTTTTTTAACATTTGTTGCACAGTATACTGACGTTATGGGACAGAGTTTAGACAAAACAGGGGGCAATTCTCCTTTGTTTTTTATGTGTTCTGAGACACCGTCTCAAGAACGTAATTTCCGATGATTATCTGCTGCACTGAACATTAAATTGGGTAAAGATATTTGGCCACTAGGTGGCACATGGAACTTGGGAAATTGCACTGCAGCAGGAAAAGGTATTTGGAAAAAAAATGTAGGTTCCAAATGGATAACTTAAATTTCACAATGGAAAAAAGAGTCGACTAGGCGCCACGAATGATCACTATTAATGAGTTGGAGGGATAATGCCCGTAAAAAAGGGATTGATGAGTGTGTGATGGTAAATCAAAAAATTGGGAAACTTTAAAATTAGAATGTGGGATAGAAAGCATCAAGATATAAAACGACAGGGCAGTGTAGCGCACAAAGACTCCGAGAGACGAATAGAGTGAAGTCGATGAGGCTTTATTAAGCGTGTCTGTTCCCCCGCAGCTCGGTAGTAGACTGGCCTGCGGGGGAGGACTCCGGCTTCTTATACTCCTCCTTCAGGGCGGAGCTAGAGGTCAACGGCCAACCAGGACCCGGCATCTGTCAGCCAATGACATTAGGGCTTCCAGTCCCACATGAACCCTAATACATACTACCTGATTCACCCCTTGTCAAAAATGAACCCGGCGGGGTGATGCTTCGCATGGTGGTAAGAGTTTACAGGGCTGGTCCTGGGAGGAAAACATTCATATGGCAATACAGTATTTACAATTTTGTCCTGTTTCAACTATTTACAGAAGGTATCGGGAGAGAAAAGCAAAATGTTCTTGTGAAAAGTCCATATATTGATTTAGATCGACGCCACGAGTCGGTCGGGCGGTCTGGTCATCCGTGTCGATCGCCTCGGCCCCGGTGGTGGTGGTGGTGTTTGTTCCGGTGTTGCCGTCTCCGGGAGCCTTACGGTTTCAGCTTGGGCTTTATTCTTGGTCGGGCCTGCGGGGAGGGGGACCGATCCTCCTGGGAAGGGGGCGGTCGCGGGGTGCGGCGGTGGCAGGAAGGGGGGGGATTGGGCGAATGGTGTCGGGGGGGTGTGTGTGTTGCCGGCGGGCGCCAGATCTCACAGGGAGACCGTGTCCTGTCGGCCATCGGGGTACTCCACGTAAGCGTACTGTGGGTTCGCGTGGAGGAGGTGAACCCTTTCGACCAACGGGTCCGCCTTGTGTGCCCGCACATGCTTTCGGAGCAAGATGGGTCCTGGGGCCGCCAGCCAGGTCGGCAGCGACGTTCCAGAGGAGGACTTCCTAGGGAAGACAAGGAGACGCTCATGAGGCGTTTGATTAGTGCTCGTACACAATAGCGACCGGATGGAGTGGAGAGCGTCCGGGAGGACCTCCTGCCACCGTGAAACTGGGAGGTCCCTGGACCGTGGGGCCAGTAGGACGGTCTTCCAGACTGTGCCGTTCTCCCTCTCTACTTGCCCGTTCCCCCAGGGGTTGTAGCTGGTCGTCCTGCTTGAGGCTATGCCCTTGCTGAGCAGGAACTGGCGCAGCTCGTCACTCATGAAAGAGGACCCCCTGTCGCTGTGGACGTATGCGGGGCAACCGAACAGTGTGAAGGTGGTGTTCAGGGCTTTAATGACTGTGGCCGCGGTCATGTCAGAGCAGGGGATGGCGAATGGGAAGCGAGAGTACTCGTCCACCACATTAAGGAAGTATGTGTTGCGGTCGGTGGAGGGGAGGGGCCCTTTGAAATCCAGACTAAGGCGTTCAAAGGGGCGGGAAGCCTTAATCAGGTGCGCACCATCCGGCCTGAAAAAATAGGGTTTGCATTCTGCGCAGATGTGGCAGTTCCTTGTGACTGTACGGACCTCTTCTAAAGAGTATGGGAGGTTGCGGGACTTGATGAAATGGTAAAACCGAGTGACCCCGGGGTGGCAGAGGTCCTTGTGGAGGGTTTGGCGGCGGTTAATTTGTGCGTTGGCACATGTGCCGCGGGATAGGGCATCGGACGGCTCGTTCAGCTTTCCGGGACGATACAAGATCTCGTAGTTGAAGGTGGATAGTTCGATCCTCCACCTTAGGATCTTGTCGTTCTTGATTTTGCCCCGCTGTGCATTATCGAACATGAAAGCTACCGACCGTTGGTCGGTGAGGAGAGTGAATCTCCTGCCGGCCAGGTAATGCCTCCAATGTTGCACAGCTTCCACTATGGCTTGGGCCTCCTTTTCCACTGAGGAGTGGCGGATTTCTGAAGCGTGGAGGATTCGGGAGAAAAAGGCCACGGGTCTGCCCGCTTGGTTAAGGGTGGCCACTAGAGCTACGTCGGAGGCGTCGCTCTCGACCTGGAAGGGGAGGGACTCGTCGATGGCGCGCATCGTGGCCTTTGCGATATCCGCTTTGATGCAGCTGAAGGCCTGGCAAGCCTCTGTCGACAGAGGGAAGGTCGTGGTCTGTATTAGGGGGCGGGCCTTGTCTGCGTACTGGGGGACCCACTGGGCGTAGTATGAAAAGAACCCCAGGCAGCGTTTTAGGGCTTTTGAGCAGTGCGGGAGGGGAAATTCCATGAGGGCGCGCATACGTTCGGGGTCGGGGCCTATTATCCCATTGCGCACTACGTAGCCCAGGATGGCTAGCCGGTTGGTGCTAAAAACACACTTGTCCTCGTTGTATGTGAGGTTCAAGGCTTTAGCGGTCTGGAGGAATTTTTGGAGGTTGGCGTCGTGGTCCTGCTGATCGTGGCCGCAGATGGTTACATTGTCGAGATACGGGAACGTGGCCCGCAACCCGTGTTGATCAACCATTCGGTCCATCTCTCTTTGGAAGACCGAGACCCCGTTTGTGACGCCAAATGGGACCCTTAGGAAATGGTATAATCGCCCGTCTGCCTCGAAGGCTGTGTACTTGCGGTCACTTGGGCGGATGGGGAGCTGATGGTAGGTGGACTTGAGGTCCACGGTGGAGAAGACCTTATACTGGCAATCCGATTGACCATGTCGGATATGCGGGGGAGAGGGTACGCGTCTAGTTGTGTGTACCTGTTGATGGTCTGGCTATAGTCTATGACCATCCTTTGCTTCTCCCCTGTCTTTACTACCACCACCTGCGCTCTCCAGGGACTATTGCTGGCCTGGATTATGCCTTCTTTTAGCAGCCGCTGGACTTCGGACCGAATGAAGGTCCGGTCCTGGGCGCTGTACCGTCTGCTCCTAGTGGCGACGGGTTTGCAATCCGGGGTGAGGTTTGCAAACAAGGACGGGGGTTGTACCTTGAGGGTTGCGAGACCGCATATAGTGAGTGGGGGTATTGGGCCGCCGAATTTGAAGGTTAGGCTCTGTAGGTTGCATTGGAAATCTAATCCCAGTTATGTGGGGGCGCAGATTTGGGGAAGGACGTAGAGTCTATAGTTTTGGAACTCCCTCCCTTGCACCGTTAGGGTAACTATGCAGAATCCCTTGATCTGTACGGAGTGGGATCCTGCAGCTAGGGAAATCTTTTGTGCGCTGGGACGGACGGTCAAAGAACAGCGTCTTACCGTGTCGGGGTGGATAAAACTCTCCGTGCTCCCGGAGTCGACTAGGCATGGTGTTTCGTGGCCGTTTATTAGCACAGTTGTCATCGTCGTCTGGAGTGTCAGGGGCCGAGCTTGGTCCAGCGTCATAGAGGCGAGATGTGGTTGTAGTAGTTGATCGTCTTCCTCGAACCCCGTGGAGCCGTCGATACTGGGGTCCGTTGTTGCCGTCCAAGATGGCGTCGGGGGTGAACAAGATGGCCACCCCCGTGCATCGCACATGGCTGGGGGGTCACAAGATGGCGGCGGGAGTGGACAAAATGGCCACCCCCATGCGTCATACAGGTCTGGGGCGGTCCAAGATGGCGGCGCCCCTCCTCCCCTCGTGGTGGCCGGGACCCAAAATGGCGGCGTCTGCGGATCGCACATGGGGCGCTGGGGTTGGGGAGCGTCAGGAACGCGCGGGGCTCCCTCTTCTTTGGGGACAGCGGTGGTCGGGACCCACATTGGTAGTGCCGGCGGGTCATACGTGGGGTCCGGAGGGGGGGGTTGGGGAGCGTAAGCGGCGTGCAGGGCTCCCTGTTCTGCCGGGACAGCGGCGACCTCCCGGGACCGGCACACAACCGCGAAATGGCCCTTTTTCCCGCAGCTCTTACAGGTCGCTGCGCGGGCCGGGCAGCGCTGCCGGGGGTGTTTCGCTGGCCGCAGAAATAGCAGCGGGCTCCCCCGGTGCGACTCGGCGTTTGGACCGCACAAGCCTGTGGGGTGTCCGGGGGGGAGGGGGTTTGTCGCGACGGGTGCGTACGGAGCCCAATGGGCTGCCACGCGGTCGGGGCCGTAGGCGCGGGCGTTTCGCGCGGCCACGTCCAGGGAGGCTGCTAGGGCCCGTGCCTCTGAGAGTCCGAGCGACTCTTTTTCTAGAAGTCTTTGGCGAATTTGGGAGGAGTGCATACCTGCCACAAAAGCATCGCGCATTAACATGTCCGTCTGTTCGTTTGCGTTCACCGACGGGCAGCTACAGGCTCGTCCCAAAATCAGCAGCGCGGCGTAGAATTCGTCAATCGATTCTCCGGGACTTTGCCGTCTCGTCGCGAGGTGGTAGCGAGCGTAGATTTGGTTAACTGGGTGGACATAGAGACTTTTCAGTGCTGCGAACGCCGTCTGGAAATCCTCCGCATCTTCGATGAGGGAGAAAATCTCCGTGCTTAACCTCGAGTGCAGGACCTGTAGTTTCTGGTCGTCTGTGACCCGGCCGGTGGCCGTTCTGAGGTAGGCCTCGAAACAAGTCTGCCAGTGCTTGAAGGCTGCTGCCGCATTCACTGCATGGGGGCTGATCCTCAGGCATTCCGGGATGATCCTGAGCTCCATAGTCCTTTTTAGGCACGCTTAATAAATTGTAGCGCACAAAGACTCCGAGAGACGAATAGAGTGAAGTCGATGAGGCTTTATTAAGCGTGTCTGTTCCCCCGCAGCTCGGTAGTAGACTGGCCTGCGGGGGAGGACTCCGGCTTCTTATACTCCGCCTTCAGGGTGGAGCTAGAGGTCAACGGCCAACCAGGACCCGGGATCTGTCAGCCAATGACATTAGGGCTTCCAGTCCCACATGACCCCTAATACATACTACCACAGGCAGCAATAAGGAATTACCGGGGGATAGGCAGGTCGGGCTAGCCCATAAGATTAAACGAAAGGAGGATCCTCCCAGTTGCCCTGGCATGTCGATGTTTCCCTTCTCAGGCGATACAGATGAAGAGGAGGAGCAGACCCCCAGACCGTCCCATTACCCGCCGCGCCCCGCTACTTATTTGCCACCGTCCCAAGTCCATCCTCCCCCTTATGATCCCGCTGCCAATGAAATTCCCGCTGTCACTTCTCCCGTGGCATCACGTACCAGGTCGCAAACGCAACTCCTAAATATGGAACAACCCTTCACTTCTGTCAATCAGGCTCTTCTGGATGTATCACTTCAACCCAAAGAGGAGGAAGCTTTTCCGCCATCACCCCCCCCCCCCCCCCCCCCCCCGCAAATTATCCCATTAGGAGTGTTATAAACCCCCACGCTGGTGGTAATGACGACCCATTCATTGAGGTGTGGCAGGCTTTCAAACCCCAGGAGCTATGTTTGATCATGGGCCAATGTCCTTCCTGTAAAGCTGACCCAGAGGGGTTCACTGAATTTTTGAGACGAACTGCGACCATGTACGGGGCTACCGCACGAGATCAATATTCACTCATTTATTCATCACTTCCCCCAGAGAAAGGGGAAAGGTGGAAAAATGAATTGGGACTTCATGGGGACACATGGACGGCCTTCAGCGCCGCACACCAAACGGAGGACTGTCAGCTGCAGTACGAGGACAAGCTGATCCTTTCTTTACTGGACGACAAACCTTCCCCGAAGGCACTTTAGAATATTTTCCAGAACCATTTTGTCTCAATGGTACATTGCACCATCATCGATCAGTCCAGTCTCCGATTTCGGGAGTCCCCGCAGATTTATGGGCGGCTTCCAAACACAAAATTGGTCTCACTAATGTACCTCCCATCGTTTTTAGAGTCAAACCTGATATGCCCTTGCCCTCCATTTCATAGTACACTTTACGCTCCGAGGCTGAAAAAGGAGTCTCGGTCATGATTCAATCTTTCCTTCAACAGGAAATTTTGATACCATGCCAATCGCCCTGTAACACCCCGATTCTTCCAGTTCCTAAGATAGGAAGACCATCCGAATGGCGTCTGGTCCAAGACCTCCAATGTATTAATCAGATCGTGGAACCCTTACATCCTATTGTCCCAAACCCGTCTACAATCCTTAGTAATGCTCCACCTGAAGCGACTGTTTTTACCCTTGTTGATTTACAACATGCCTTTTTTGCAATACACCTCTCCCCTGAATCACAGTATTTGTTTGCCTTTACATTTAAGGGCAACCAGTACACTTGGACTAGGCTCCCACAGGGCGTCATTCATTCTCCAACCCTTTTCTCACAAGCATTGCACTCTCAGTTAGCGACATTAGCACCCGTGGTGGGTCCACCATCATCCAATATGTTGATGATTTACTCCTTGCCAGCCCTGAATTCGTCGCTAATCAGCGTGACACCGTTTACCTGCTCAACCGTCTCCATTCGTGGGGATATGTGAACCCGCCATCTAAAGTTCATAAAGGCCAACGCAGGTCAAATTTTTGGGTGTCCTAATAAGTGCTACTGATCGCTCCCTTACTCAGGAACGCATTACTCCTATACTGCGGACCCCATTTCCTACCTCGCCCAAGCAGGTGCAAGCTTTTTTAGGGCTGGTGAACTTTTGCAGACAATGGATTCCAAATGTTACTGTCCATACTAAAGAACTTACTCCTTACTCCTCTCAAAATGCTCTTCTTCAGTTTGAACTACCCAATTCGGCTAAGCAATCTTTTGTTACTCTCAAAAACGCCCTGGCTACCACCCCAGCACTAGGACGACCTATGTATGACAGACCCTTTCAGTTGTACGTTAATGTTCTTGATGAATGAGCTATTGGTGTTTTGACACAAGAGCACGGTGACCGGCGTCGCCCGGTCGCCTACTATTCTACTAAATTAAATCCTGTAGCTTGCGGTCTACCTCCCTGCACCCAAATTCTTACGGCTGTCCATTTGCTAGCGCAGGCGACCTCTAATCTGACCCTTCACCGGACAGTACAAGTGCATAACTCAAACTCTATTGTGGCTATCCTAACATCTCAGCAAACCCAGCATCTGACTCAAGCTCGCATGAGCCGTTATGAGGTTTCACTATTGCAGAACCCCTACCTCTCTTTTCATTACTGTTCTACCTTAAATCCTGCTGTGTTCCTCGAGCAGCTCCCCACTAACCTTGCTGATCCACCGCACGATTTTTTGCTTAGGAATCACTTCCTTACCGTGGCGCCTCACCCAGATTTAACGGATCGGCCTATTGAAAATCCAGATCTCATTTTTTATGTTGATGGCAGTTCCTCCATTTCTCTCACTGGTATCCCACAGTCGGGATATGCTGTTGTTACAGACACTGACGTTCGGGAAGCAGCAGCCTTCCAGACCCGTCTCTGCACAAAAAGCCGAGCTATTCGCCCTTACTCGAGCATGTATTTTGGCCACAGATAAAAGTACTAATGTTGACACTGATTCTAGGTATGCCTTTGGCGTGACCCACGATTTTGGTCGCCTCTGGCAACAACGAGGCTTTCTCACCTCTGCGGGAGCTCCCATTCAAAATGCTCTTTGGGTTAAAAATCACCTCGATGCTATTCAGCTTCCCCATCAATTGGCAATTATTAAATGTGCAGCGCACACAAAGGGGGACACTCCTGTTCAATTAGGAAATGCCCGTGCTGATTCAGCTGCTAAGGCTGCGGCTACATCAGCTTCTTTGATTGTTCCCAGTGGGGCTAATCAGGCTCTGAACCAGGTACCTGCATTAGGAACGAAGGGCATGCCAGAGATAACTGAAGTTCAAAATTTACAGAGGGAGGTCTCTGATTCTGAGCACGTACTATGGAAGTCAATGGGGTGTTCACACTCCTTGACACGAGACCTCTGGCTTACTCCCGTTGGTCAAGTTTGTGTTCCGAATTCTTTATTGCCGGTACTTATTGATTATTTGCATTCTTGTACCCATCTTGGCAAGGAGGGAATGGTACAGCTACTCCTGAAAACTTGGTGGCACCCAGATTTGAATACAGCAGCGCAAACGCGGCTCGATCGATGCGTTATTTGCATGGAACATAATAAGGGTAAAGGCATTAAATGCCCTCCAGGAACCACTCCCTTGCCAGATGGCCCTTTTGCCTGTATACAGCTTGTTTTTATTGAATTACCAAAGGTACAGTGCTATAAATATTGTTTAATAATAATCGATGTGTTTAGTAAATGGATTGAAGCCTTCCCCACCACTAATTGTATGGCACATACAGTGGTGAAGTTGTTGTTAACGGAAGTCATTCCTCGTTTTGGGGTACCCAAAATGCTGAGCTCAGACAATGGACCACATTTTGTGGCTCGGATCAATACTGAATTGTGCGAAGCACTCGTAATTAAACAGCAACTGCACTGCGCATATCACCCGCAGGCAGCAGGAATTGTGGAAAGAGCCAACGGGGCTTTAAAAGAAAAATTATCTAAATTAACTGAAGAAACCAGGTTAAATTGGCTAAAGGTATTACCCTTGGCACTGTTTCACATGCGGGTGACTCCACATTCGCGGACCGGACTGTCAGCTGCAGAGATAGTCTATGGTCGGCCAATGAGGACTCCCTGGGATGCCCATGAAAAACCCCGAGAGGGAGTAGACCTCCACGTGATGGGGGAACAGATGCAGAACTATTTGAAGCAATTAACACTTTCTCTGAAGTTTCTCCACTCACAGGTGAAACAGGCACATATCGCAATGACAGCAGGGACAGCCGTCCCTCGATATCCAGTGATCGAACCCGGAGACTACATATTGGTAAAGAACTGGGTCAGAAAGAAACTAGGACAACGCTGGAGCGGACCTTTTCAAGTACTACTGACCACACCTACTTCCGTCAAGCTTGAAGGACGTTCAAGTTGGATACATCCATCCGATTACAAGAAGATAGTCTCCAACCCAGACACAAAAACAGGATGAAGATCTTCATTATCATTTTTGGACGCTGGACCATTTAGCCTTAATGGCCACTCGGTAGTAAAAAAACGAACTACCTGGGAACTGCATGCCAATACCTATTTAAATATGTCATATCTTTATGCCGAAAAATTGAATGTAAGCAAGTGTTGGGTTTGTACCCACATCCCCATCCATTCGAGGGAAGGAATACCTCTCCAATCCCTCCCCTTTCATATCGCAGAGACAGTTGAATGAATTTTACGACAAAATCAAACAGGGATCAGGGGATATAGGGGAGATATGGAAATATGGAGATCTGCTGTCTATGACATGACTAAATTTTCAGCTTCGTATCAACCTGCTTATAATCATGCTTTGACTCCACCCTCCCTCACCGTCCACTCGAACAATGTTCAAGGTTCCATATGTTTTAATAAATCAGGGCAAGGAAAGTCGATGGGGCAAAGTAGGTGCAACCATACAGTTGACTGGCAAGGACCGATACCAGGCATTTCCAATAAGGGCATGTTTAACTGTGATTGGTCCAGGGTATGGAATATAACCTCTAATAGTTCATGGAGACAGACATCCCCAATCCCCTGGATGACATCAGCTGATGATTTTACGGCCTATAGTGGAACATATTTCATATGCGGCACTAAAGCATACCCGTGGCTCCCTATTGATTGGACAGGATCCTGCTTTCTGGGATATGTCGTACCCCAAATGCATCACCTACCCTCCCTGAAGCACTATCCCTCGTGAGCCAAAAGGACTATTACTAAAACGGAACAGTTCTTCATGATGGCCTTTCCAGATGGCTCTGAAAATATCACTAACCTTGCCGACCATATTAAGAGACAGGCTGATCAAATTCAAGAGATTGGCAGTGAATTTCATGACTATAACCCGCCGGGTTGGCTCGGATGGTTGGGTCACGGATTATTTGATTGGATCTTTAAGGCCTTCATTCTACCACTACTAATGCTACTAGGGATAGGATTGCTTGGTTGCTTGTGTAAATGCATTTTCAATCGAGTCATGGATATACCTAATTGGCTAGTTGTCATGATATGACAAAAGGAGGGAATGTGATGTTGTACGAATTAAGTAATGGCATGATGGGAAAACTGATAAACTATTTGGTACAATGTAAGAAAAGCTGACCTAGCCATTTCAATGTACCAGACCCCTTTGTAAGAAATGCTGATCTAGCCATTCCAATATACCAGACCTTTGTAAGACCGATAAGGCTGACTCCATATAACTTAAAGCATGAATAAGATCAGAGTAGGTCAAGCTATTCCAAAATGCCTGACCTCTGTAATTTCTGATAAGGCTAACTCGTCATAACCCAGGGCGGTATGAATAAGATAAGATAAGGAATGGATGAGTCTTCTCCGACCTTTTAATGTTCCATCAAAGGACAAGATAATGGTATGAGGGATGAGACAAAGCGTCCGAGAAGATCAACAGGTCATGCCTGTTTCATGACATTGCTTACGTTTCTACTTCTGATCGAATTCCTGACTAAGCTGTAGTCACGCAATCTTGATAATGATAATGTATATATACTGAACTAAGTTTCTGTAAAAGTGCGGACTTGACAAGGAATCAGCAGTGGTAGTAACTGCTCTCTGACCTCAAGTTTCAGCCAAAACTGCATGCGGTCTTTTCATAAATAAAGCCTTGTTATTTTACCATAACAATCTATTCATAGAATCATAGAAGTTTACAGCATGGAAACAGGCCCTTCGGCCCAACCAGTCCATGCCGCCCAGTTTTTACCATTAAGCTAGTCCCAGTTGCCCGCACTTGGCCCATAACCCTCTATACCCATCTTACCCATGCAACTATCTAAATGCTTTTTAAAAGACACAATTATACCCACCTCTACTGCTACCTCTGGCAGCACATTCCAGACACTCACTACCCTCTGAGTGAAGAAATTGCCCCTCTGGGCCCTTCTGAATCTCTCCCCTCTCACCTTAAACCTATGCCGTCTAGTTTTAGACTCCCCTACCTTTGGGAAAAGATGTTGACTACCTACCTTATCTATGCCCCTCATTATTTTATAGACCTCTATAAGATCACCCCTAAGCCTCCTACGCTCCAGGGAAAAAAGTCCCAGTCTATCCAGCCTCTCCTTATAACTCGAACCATCAAGTCCCGGTAACATCCTGGTAAATCTTTTCTGCACTCTTTCTAGTTTAATAATATCCTTTCTATAATAGGGTGACCAGAACTGCACACAGTATTCCAAGTGTGGCCGTACCAATGTCTTGTACAACTTCAACAAGACGTCCCAACTCCTGTATTCAATGTTCTGACCAATGAAACCAAGCATGCCGAATGCCTTCTTCACCACCCTGTCCACCTGCGACTCCACCTTCAAGGAGCTATGAACCTGTACTCCTAGATCTCTTTGTTCTATAACTCTCCCCAACGCCATACCATTAACTGAGTAGGTCCTGGCCTGATTCGCTCTGCCAAAATGCATCACCTCACATTTATCTAAATTAAACTCCATCTGCCATTCGTCGGCCCACTGGCCAAATTGATCAAGATCCCGTTGCAATCCTAGATAACCTTCTTCACTATCCACTGTGCCACCAATCTTGGTGTCATCTGCAAACTTACTAACCATGCCTCCTAAATTCTCATCCAAATCATTAATATAAATCACAAATAACAGTGGACCCAGCACTGATCCCTGAGGCACACCACTGGTCACAGGCCTCCAGTTTGAAAAACAACCCTCTACAACCACCCTCTGCCTTCTGTCGTCCAGCCAATTTTGAATCCAATTGGCAACCTCACCCTGGATCCCGTGAGCTTTAACCTTCTGCAACAACCTACCATGCGGTACCTTGTCAAAGGCTTTGCTAAAGTCCATGTAGACAACGTTACTGCACTGCCCTCATCTACCTTCTTGGTCACCCCCTCAAAAAACTCAATCAAATTTGTGAGACATGATTTTCCACGCACAAAGCCATGCTGACTGCCCCGAATCAGTCCTTGCCTCTCTAAATGCTTGTAGATCCTGTCTCTCAGAATACCTTCTAGCAACTTACCTACTACAGACGTTAGGCTCACCGGTCTGTAGTTCCCAGGCTTTTCCCTGCTGCCCTTCTTAAACAAGGGCACAACATTCGCTACTCTCCAATCTTCAGGCACCTCACCTGTGGCTGCCGATGATTCAAATATCTCTGTTAGGGGACCCGCAATTTCCTCCCTAGCCTCCCACAACATCCTGGGATACATTTTATCAGGTCCCGGGGATTTATCTACCTTGATGCGCTTTAAGACTTCCAGCACCTCCTCCTCTGTAATATGCACACTTCTCAAGACATCACTGTTTATTTCCCTTAGTTTCCTAACATCCATGCCTTTCTCCACCGTGAATACCGATGAGAAATATTCATTCAGGATCTCACCCAACTCTTGTGGCTCTGCACATAGATGTCCTTATTGATCCTTAAGAGGCCCTACTCTGTCCCTAGTTACTATTTTTCCCTTTATGTATCTGTAGAAGCTCTTTGGATTCTCCTTTGCATTATTTGCCAAAGCAATTTCATGTCCCCTTTTTGCCCTCCTGATTTCCCTCAACTCTATTTCGACAATCTCTATACGCTTCAAGGGATCCACTTGATCCCAGTTGTTTATGTACGTCATATGCCTCCTTCTTCTTTTTGACCAGAGTCTCAATATCTCGAGTCATCCAGGGTTCCCTACTTCTACCAGCCTTGCCCTTCACTCTAAAGGGAATGTGCTTACCCTGAACCCTGGTTAACACATTTTAAAAAGCCTCCCATTTACCAGCCGTCCCTTTGCCTGCCAACAGTCTCCCCCAATCTACCTCTGAAAGTTCCTGTCTGATACCATCAAAATTGGCCTTGCCCCAGTTAAGAATTTTAACTCTTGGGCCAGACCTATCATTCTCCATAGTTATCTTAAAACTAATGGAGTTATGGTCACTTGTCCCAAAGTGACCCCTCACTAACACTTCTGTCACTTGCCCTTCCTTATTTCCCAAGACGAGGTCAAGTTTTGCCCCCTCTCTAGTCGGTCCATCCACATACTGAATGAGAAATTCCACTCAACAAATTTCCCTCCATCCAAGCCCCTAATGCTATGGCTGTCCCAGTCAATGTTGGGAAAGTTAAAGTCCCCGACTATTACCGCCCTATTTTTCTTGCAGCTATCTGTAATCTCCTTACATATTTGCTCCTCAATTTCCCGCTGACTATTTGGGGGCCTGTAGTACAGTCCTATCAAGGTGATCTCTCCCTTCTTATTTTTCAGTTCCACCCATATAGACTCAGTGGGCGAACCCTCGGATATATCCCCTCTAAGTACTGCCGTGATGTTCTCCCTAATCAAAAACGCCACTCCCCTTCCTCTCTTACCTCCTGTTCTATCCTTTCTATAGCATCTGTACCCCGGAACATTGAGCAGCCAGTCCTGCCCCTCCCTTAGCCATGTTTCAGTCATAGCTATAATATCCCAGTCCCATGTGCCCATCCATGCCCTGAGTTCATCCGCTTTGCCCGTCAGGCCCCTTGCATTGAAATAAATGCAGTTTAATGTCGACTTTCCTTGCTCTCTGCCCTGCTTTCTCTGGTCATGCTTTACACACTCTCCCTTCCTGCCTTTTGTTTCCGTCCCCACTGACTTCCTACATCGGTTCCCATCCCCCTGCCACATTAGTTTAAACCCTCCCCAACTGCACTAGCAAACACACCCCCGAGAACATTGGTTCCGGTCCCACTCAGATGCAGACCGTCCGATTTGTACAGGTCCCACCTCCCCCAGAACCGGTTCCAATGTCCCAGGAATTTGGGACCATCTCTCAAGCCACGTATTCATCCTAGCTATCCTGTCATTCCTACTCTGACTATCACGTGGCACTGGTAGCAATCATGACATTACTACCTTTGAGGTCGTACTTTTTAGTTTAACTCCTAACTCCCTAAATTCAGCTTGTAGGACCTCATCCCGTTTTTTACCTATATCGTTGGTGCCTATATGCACCACGACAGCTGGCTGTTCACCCTCTCCCTCCAGTATGCCCTACAGCCGCTCCGAGACATCCTTGACCCTTGCACCAGCGAGGCAACATACCAACCTGGATTCTCGTTTGCGTCCGCAGAAACGCCTGTCAATTCCCCTTACAATTGAATCCCCTATCACTATAGCTCTGCCACTCTTTTTCCCGCCCTTCTGTGCAGCAGAGCCAGCCACAGTGCCATGAACCTGGCTGCTGCCACCTTCCCCTGGTGAGCCATCTCCCCCAACAGTTTCCAAAACGGTAAATCTGTTTTGGAGGGAGATGACCGCAGGGTATCCCTGCACTGCCTTCCTACTCTTCCCCTGTCTGTTGGTCACCCATTCCCTATCTACCTCAGTAATTTTAATCTTCGGTGTGACCAACTCACTGAATGTGCTATCCACAACTTCCTCAGCATCGCGGATGCTCCAAAGTGAATCCATCCGCAGCTCCAGAGCCGTTAAGCGGTCTAACAGGAGCTGCAGTTGGACACACTTCTTGCAGATGAAGGAGTCAGGGACACCAAGGGTCCCTGAATTGCCACATCTCACAAGAGGAGCATGACACGGGTCTGAGCTCTCCTGCCATGACTTAAACCTGAAGTTAAATTTGAACTACACTACACAGCTAAGAGAAAGTCAAAGATAGAAAAGAAAAATCACTTACCAGTCACAAGCCAATCACTTACCTGCTGGCTGTGATGTAATTGCTCCCGAGACTCCCTCACAGTTCTGCTTCTCTGCACCTCCTTAAGATGAGCACCAAATTCCCTTAACTAGTTAATTAATTTACTTAAATAATTGTGTTTTTTTTGGAAACTCAACCCCAAACACCAAACTCACAAAAACACAGCCCTCACTCACCTCTTACCCGAACTCAGCCTTACCCAAACTCAGATACACTCTGTTTGCTTCCAGCACTCTGTTTCTAAAGGCACTTCAGCCACACCTTTTGTATCCTTCCTAATTTACAGTCAGCCAATAGGCCTGCTCCCGGAACTGAACTCCCGAAACTAACGGCTGACCTGCAAGGTAAGGAACTTTTTAAACAGCACTTACCTCTCCCAGCAGCACTTGCTCCCTGTGGCCGCTCCCGGAACTGAACTCCCGAAACTAACCTATTGTCGAGTCTTCCTGCCACAGTCAAAGAAGCAGGAAAATATTGACTTCTACAAGAGGCCACAGACCGAGGAGGAGACCCACTGCAACAACGCCCACACAGCAACCAGGAGTATGATCGAGCAGTGCTTTGGCATCCTTATGATGTGTTTCAGGTGCCTGGAGAGGCTCTCAAGCACGAGGCTGAGAGGGTCGCCCGCATCATGGTGGCCTGCTGCATCCTCCCCAACATCATGCAGCAGAGGGGCGATGTGATGGAGGAGGAAGGTGAGGAGGAAGGACAGGCCTTGCCTGACGAGGAGGATACGGGGGAGGGGGGCGATGAGCAGGCCAAGGGGCTCGTGCAGGCAGGGGAGGCCGCACTACGTTATCACTAGGGCCAACGTGCAGGGGTTCTCTGATCACCTCCAGGTTCACCGAATAGGAGGGGGGGAGGGAATACTGGCCAGGGGCATGGACACCACATCCCAGACCCACGCCCCCTCACTTCCCAGACTGCCAGACCGCCCACTTGCACACCCCTCCATTATATATACCTTTGGCGCTACAGGACGGGGGCCCTGGGTTGGCAGTAACAGTGGGTCTGGTTCATGGGATGGAGGATAATGCCAATCCACTCTGCGATGAGCTCTGTGCTCCACATCGTATGACAATGTCTGACTCATCCCCCTGTAGCACCTTCCACCTGGGTGATCCCTGCATGCGAGCTGGCTAGTCCATCACACAGTCACGTCGTTTCCTGTGGTGGGGTTGCTGGGGACGGTCGGGGCATGGGGAGGGGATCATAGCCCTCTCACCGTGCACCCACTGGTCCCCTGCCACCCCCCCCACCCCCGACACCAATTTCAACCAGCACACCGACATCAATTGCAACTAGCACATCGACACCAATTCCAACCGGAAAGTCGATACCAATTGAACTCACTACATCAACCCTGATTATAAGCAGTGCATTGACTCTGATTGCAACGAGTACATCGACACAGTAGGACAGCACGGTAGCACAGTGGTTAGCACTGTTGTTTCACAGCACCAGGGTCCCAGGTTCAATTCCTGACTTGGGTCATTGCCTGTGTGGAGTCTGCACGTTCTCCCTGTGTCTGCATGTGTTTCCTCCGGGTCCTCCGGTTTCCTCCCACAAGTCCCAAAAGACGTGCTGTTAGGTAATTTGGACATTCTGAATTCTCCCTCTGTGTACCCGAACAGGCGGCGGAATGTGGCGACTCGGAGCTTTTCACAGTAACTTCATTGCAGTGTTAATGTAAGCTTACATGTGACAAAAAAGATTATTAAATTATTATTAAATCAACCACAACTGCAAGAAGTACTTTGAAGCCAGTTGTACTGACTACATGACCTCTTCTTTCAACCAATGGCAACCATCCCATCGACCCACATTGCAACCAGCACATCGACGCCAATTGTAACCAACACATCATCCCCAATAGCATTCAGTACATCAACCCAATTGTAACCAGCATATTAACACTAATCCTAACCAACATATTGATACAAATTGCAAACAGAACATGTACTCCATTGCAAACAGCACATCAATCCTGACTGCATTTAGCACATCAACCCCATTGTAACCAGCACATTGACCCCGATTGCCAATGGCACATCGACCCAAATTGCACCAGTTACATCGATACCAGTGGCACCCAGCACACAAACCCCATTGCAAAAAACACATCGACCCTAATTGCAACCAGTTCATTGATCCGATTGCCACAAGTACATTGACACCAATTGCAACCGGCACATCAATCCCGATTGCAACAAGCACATTGACCCCCATTGCAACTAGCATATCAAACCCGATTGTAACCTGTAAATCGACCCCAACTCCAACCAATACATCGACACCGATTGTAACCAGCACAACAACTCTGGTTGCAAAGAATACATCGACTCTTGTTTCAACTAACAGATCACCACCATACATCGACACTGATTGTAACCAGCATATCGACCCTGTTTGCAACAAGGTCATCGACCCCAATTGCAACCAGTACATTGACCCCGGTTTCAAAGAGCACATCGACTCTTGTTTCAACTAGCAGATCGACACCAATTATAACCAGTAGATCAACCCCAAATGCAACCTGAACATTGACACCAATTGCAAACAACACATCAACCCCAATTGCAAAAACTACATCGACACTGATTGCAACTAGCCCATCAAACCCAATTGGAACCAACACATCAATTCTAATTGTAACCAGCACATCAACCCAATTTCAGCCAGCACATGGACCCCTGTTCAAAGCAGTACGTTGACCCCACATGCAAATGACACATGGACCCCAATTGCATCCAGCTTGTCGACCTCAACTGCAACCAGCACATTGATTCCAGTTACAACTAGCGCATCAACCCAGTTATAAGTAACCTAACGACCCTAGTTACCAGGAGAACATGGACACCAAATGCCAACATCACATGGACCTGAATTTCAACCAGTACGTCATCCCCAGTTAAAAGCAGCGCTTGATACCCAGTCGCAATCAGTACCTTGGGCCCAGCTGCAACAACGACATGGAGTTTGGAAGCAAACAGCTCCTCGACCTTAGCTCTGACCAAAATTCTGATTACAGTTTCACCCAATACAATCACCGCTGCAAATACCGTAAAATCAATTCAAATGCCCTGCAGTCAAGTGAAAAAAGAAGGTAAATGATGTGATACAAAAGGTTTGACCTTCCCAACTGGAAATATTGGAGTGATTCCAGCAGCAGGCAGTACAAGAAATTAACTGTATAATTCCCATCCACTACCAAACTTCACCTGGGACAGCATGGTGGCACAGTTGTTAGCACTGCTGCCTCACAGCGTCAGAGACCAGGTTAATTTCCAGCCTTGAATGATTATGTGGAGCTTGCACATTCTCCCAGTGCCTGTGTGGGTTTCCTCCAGGTGCTCCAGTTTCCTCCCACAGTGAAAAGATATGTATGTTAGGTGGATTGACCATGCTAAATTGCCCCTTAGTGCCCAACAAAGTGGGGCTATGGGGAAATTGCGGGGAATTGGGCATAGGTAGTGTGTACTCTCAGAAGGTCGGTGCATACTCGCTGGGCCGAATGGCCAACCTTCTGTACTGTATGGATTCTATGGTACCTCAGGCAGCCAAGAAATACTCTGAGGAAAAACAAACATAAAATAGTTACTGAAGGGCAGCATGGTGGCGTAGTGGTTAGCATTGCTGCCTCACAGTGCCGAGGTCCCAGGTTCGATCCCGGCCACGACCTCCATAAGAACAAGGACAACAGAAACACCACATGGACGTTCCCCTTCAACCCTCACACCATCCTGACTTGTAAATATATCACTGTCACATCACTCTTCACGGGGCAAAATACTGGAACTCCCTTCCAACGGCACTGTGTGTGGAACGACACTACGTGGACTGCAGCAGTTCAAGATGGCAGCATGCTACCACCAATAATTGCCCATTAGCTGTCAGAAGGCATTTAGGGGCAATCACATCGCTGTGATTCTGGAGCCCCGTGTAGGCCGGTCCAAGGAAGGGCTTTAATCAACAAGATAGATTTTAACACCATTCCAGAATAATACTAAATTCACATTTCTCTATCTGCCATAGTGTGAATAGAACCCATTCCCATAGAATTACTTAGGGCCTCTGGATTATTAGTCCATTAATAGAAACATCACACTGCCAGCTCTAGCAAGAACCCTTGCTGAACTACAGAATCAGCAGAAACGTGTCTCCCTCCCCAATCAATTATGAATCAATGTCATAATGATATAGAAAATTCTATGCATTCACACTTTTATGAATAATGTATTGTGTTGAACCCTTTGGCTGCCTTTTCCAGTTAAATACAGATCACTGAATCAAAGAATGATGAAATGCAGGCAGAGATTGTTCTGCCCATCGTTTCCATACAAGCCTCCCGTCCCGTACCAGCCTCCCCGAACAGGCACCGGAATGTGGCGACTAGGGGCTTTTCACAGTAACTTCATTGAAGCCTACTTGTGACAATAAGTGATTGTTATTATTATTATTACAAGGTCTACAAGGCAAAAGCAATTCACCTTGTTCCACTCTCCAAACTATCGCTGGTAGACAACCAGAGCAGCAAGGAATAATCCACATGATTCCGTTTTAAGTTCCATTAGGTCTAAGTACAGCCAGATTAGCACAGCCAGTCTCCATTGAGGCGCTACAAATGGCAGGAGGAAGAATATCCATCCGATTTCTCTTCTCCTTTATTACTCTATCAATTTTTGTACCCATTTATGAGATAATTCGAATGCTCTTTAGCATACCTCCCACCTCTGTAAGCAAGAGGTATTGTACAAATGTCACAGTTTTCACCAGTACATTGACCCCATGACACCACGCGCACATTAGAAACTTATTGGCTAGGTGCAGATATGTGCCATTTTTGAGATAATGATCCATTCTTTTTTCAAATCGGTGACTGAATCTAGCGGCAATACATTCTCTGGCAACAGTTTCCAGCTCCTCAATACTCGATAATATTTTTTCCGTTTGCCAATTTACCTTGCCACTAATCATCTAAAATCTCTGCCCCCTGCTTCTCCATCCTTCCACCAATGGAAGCAGCATCATAGAATCCGTACAATGCAGGACACCATTTGGTCCATCAAGTATGCACCGAACATCCGAAAGGACACTCTACCCAGGTCCACTCTCCACTCTATTCCCATAACCCTATGATCCCATAACCTGGGCTGGTTTAGCATAGGGCTAAAGAGCTGGCTTTAAAAGCAGACCAAGGCAGGCCAGCAGCACGGTTCAATTCGCACACCAGCCTCCCCAAACAGGCGCCGGAATGTGGCGACTAGGGGCTTTTCACAGTAACTTCATTGAAGCCTACTTGTGACAATAAGCGGTTTTCATAACCCACCCAACCAACAAATCTTTTGACACAAAGGGCAATATAGCCAGTCAACCTAAGTGGCACATATTTGGACTGTGGGAGGAAACTGGAGCAACCGAAGGAAATCCTGGCAGGCATGAAGAGAACGTGTAAACTCCAAACAGTCACCCAAGGCCGGAATCGAATTCGTGCCCCTGGTGCTATGAGGCAGCAGTGCTAATCATTGAGCCGCCCGGCCGCCCTATCCTCTCTGTCCACACTCCTCATGATTTTTCACATGTCTGTCAAATCTGCTCTCAACCGTCTCTTCTCCAAGTGAAACATACCCAGTTTTTCCAATCCATGGAAGTGATTGAAGTTTCTAATCTTTGCAACCACTCTATTAAACCTTCCCTGCATCTTCTCTGACTACTTCGCCTCATTCCTGAATGGTAGCCACCAAATTGGACGCAATACTCCATTTGAAGCTGAAACAGTGTTTATGTGGATACGAAGTAACATTATTGATTTTACACAATATTCTCTATTTCTGCAACCCACGATCACAATATTCAATTTTCACCACTTTCTCAAACCGTCCAGCCACCATTAAAAATGTGCCCACTCATGTCCCAACGTCGGTTGCCCTTGCACTCCCTTCAGTTCACACTTTTCTTCATTAAGTGGCATCTGCCACATGTCTGCTCATGGAAGCAGCCTGCATATGCACTCCTGCAACCTGTCCCCATTTAACTAGTAGAGTTGATGAAGGGAAGCCAATGGATGCAGTTTATTTGGGCTTTCAGAAGGCTTTCGACAGTCACACATAAGACATTAGCGTACAAAATTAAAGCACATGGGATTAGGGGTATTGTATTAAGATGGGTAGAAAACTGGTTGGAAGAAAACAGGAAACAAAGAGTCGGAATGACAGGTATTTTTAATCTCTGCATCCTCCTCACAGCTAACCGTCCCACACACCTTTGTACATTCTTCAAATTTGCAGATGATACATTTAGTTCCCTCATTCAAATCATTAATGTGTAATGTGAACAGTAGAACAGTAGAAATCCACCTTACCATCTCAGTGGGGATTTCCTGAAAACCCTTAATAAGGTTAGTTAAATATGGCTTGTTCCAATGCTCACCCACACTATCCCTGGTGAGATTCCAGTAACTTCTTTACAATTGACAGGTTTGGAGTTTCCTGTATTGTTCTCCTCCTGCTGTCCTAAAATAGAATTACATTGAAACATATCTGATCATTGTAAAATTATTCTGCATTTCTCAATATACTCTGGATACTCGATACCTTAGGCATATTATTTTCTCCAATGTCGTTTTAAAATTGTCTTCATCCTCTTAGTTTTCTCCTTTACCTTATGTCAGGTTTTTACAAAAGAAGTAGTGCCTTCCCCTCATGTGAAAACTGATACAATTGGATGTATTCGTTTAACACGTCTGTTTATATGCTTCTTGTCCAATGCAATTTAGCCACATTTCCCATACCAGAGACTGTCTCTTTGTTTTATTTACTGCAGCACTTACTGTTCGTTTTGGCATATCTTCCAAATATTTATTCACCAACCCACATGCACCTCGGATTACTTTGTTTCTTTAGTTTTCCTGGTTTATTATCTTGTCCCAATACTCTGGATTTTCATTTTTACATTGTGCAAGCTTTTCATTTCAGTTCTATTCAGCACTGCTCGGTATAATCATTTGTTGCGAGGGAGGATTCACATGTAGGAAGCACTTGAACAGGTTTCCTATAAAACTGACAAGATCAATATGAATTCCACAGCACTTAATCAAGTGACACAGATAACACTGAAATCAAATTAATTGCCTCATTTTTTTTTGCATACAAAATACACATGTTCAGGAGGAGCTCCTTCTACTGCAATTCAAATGCCTCATATTCGATGTGTTTCTACCCACCTTCGATCTATAACTCTCAGCACCCCATACCCAAAAAAATCCATCAAACCTCACTGGCTGCAGTGCTTGTCGAAATTCCAAGGTTAAAAATGGACTTATAGCACATGCACCGAATTGGTGTCATTGAAATAAAGCCATGTCACAGTTCCTGTTTGAGAGTCAGTTAGACCAGAATAACATAAGAAATATCGATCTGATCAAGGCTTTTGACTCAGTTAAATGTGAAGTGCTTTGGAAGATCCTTTCAAAAGCCAGCTACCCAGAGAAATTCATCAACATCCTCTGACTCCTCCATGACAAGATGTCAACCACATTCCTCACCGATGGAAAAAGACAGAAACTTTAAAAGCTCAAGACTGGAGTCAAGCAGGGATATGGCATCAACCCCAACCTTTTCTCCATCTTCATCTCCACCATTCTTCACCTTGCAAGAACAATCTTCCCAGTGGAGTGGAGATCACCTACAGGATGGATGGAAAACTTTTCAACCTCAAATGGTTGATATCAAAGAAGAAACTTACATTGACATCAATTTTGGAGCTTCAGTATGTGGATTACATCACCATCGCCACTCTCTCAGAAAGGAATATTGATGCCATGCTTGACACCTTTGTCGAGCAAAGAATGGGTGTCAGCCTCAACTTCAAGAAGACTAAAGCCCTTTACTAACCTGTCCTAAGGCAAGGTCCAGTCTCTCCCTCTATGAAGATCGACGGAGAAACCCTCCTAAATGTGGAACATTTCCCATACCTGGGGAGTCACCTCTCTTCATACTGACATTAATTTGGAGATCCAACAGCGTATCCAATCTACAAATCCATCTTTCAGATGCCTAAGAATGAGAGCCTTTGATAACTGCAATATCCGTCCTGGCACCAAGGTCCTTATGTACAAGACGGTGGTATTCCCAATTCATCTGTATGCTCAGAAACTGGGACTATGTACATACACCACTTCAAAGCCTGGAATAGGTATCAACGTTCTCTGAGACAGATTCTCCACATCAGCTGGGAAGAAAGGTGTACTTACAACAGTGTCCTTGAAACAGCCAAGAGTACCAACATCGAGGCCATAATGACCAAAACCAACTCTGCTAGGCCAGCCATGTGCTTAGGATGTCAGAGTCCCGACTGCAAAAGAAAATCTTCTTTGTTCAGCTCAACGGATGCTTTCAAACATAAGGAGGACAAAGGAAACGCTTCAAAGACACCCTGAGGGCTTACTTCAAGAAATGCAACATCAAAATCAACGCCTGGGAGCCATTTTCTCAGAAGAGACATAATTGGAAGAACCTCCTAATTAAAAAGACACAATTCCTCGAGGACAGCCAACGGCAAGAGGAGGCCTGGAAAAGGAGCAAGAGATAGGAATGCCAGCGATTTAGGATCCAAGGACCTTGCCCAGCTCCCCGAAACACCTGCCAAGTGTGCAGTCGAAGATGTACTCCAGGATCAGGCTTGTCAGTCATGCAAGAACCCACAGATCTCATGATGACTCATAGATGTCATAGAATTTACAGTGCAGAAGGAGGCCATTCGGCCCATCGAGTCTGCACCGGCTCTTGGAAAGAGCACCCCACCCAAGGTCAACACCTCCACCCTATCCCCACAACCCAGCAACCCCACCCAACACTAAGGGCAATTTTGGACACTAAGGGCAATTTATCACAGTCAATCCACCTAAGACTGACACTGAGTTTCTTAGGTGGATGATCATACACATTAGTGAGTAATCGTCGAAGAAGAAGAAGAAACTAGACACCTGTGCCTAATTGGTTGCATTGAAATAAATGAATGGTATCGTTCCTGTTTGAAACTCAGGTAGAATATAAGACCATAAGAAATGGGAACAGGGGTGGGCTGTTCGGCCCCTCGATCCTGCTCCACCATTCAACAGGATTGCGGTTGCTGCGAAATTCTTCAAATCCCTTTCCTGCCTTTCTGTATAATGCTTGATTCCCTTACTGATCAACAATCTATCTATCTCCGCATTAAGTATACACAAGGACTCTGCCTCCACAGCTCTCTATGGCAAGGAGTTCCAAAGACACAACCCTTTGAGAGAAAAAATTCCTCCTCACCTCAGCCTTAAATTGGCACCCTTTTATTCTGAGACCATGCACTCTGGTCCTCGACTCTCACATGAGGGGAAACATTTTCTCAGCATTTACCATGTCAAGCAGCTTAAAAATCCTATATGTTTCAGTGAGATCACACCTCATTTTTTGAAAATTCCGACGAGTAGAGTGCCGACCTGCTTAACCTTTGCTCATAAGACAAAGGTTTGCTCCATGCAGGGGGTCACGTCTGTGAATCTTCACTGAACTGCCTCCAACAAAATGCTATTTTGCCTTAAAGAAGGGGACCAGAACTGCTCACAGTACTCCGGGTGTGCTTTCATCAGTACTTTGTACAGTTGCAGCAAGACCTTCCTACACTTATCCTCCAACCCCCTTGAAATCAGGGCCAACATTCCATTCGCCTTCCTGATTACCGGCTGCACCTGTCTGCTAGCTTTCTGTGTTCCATTCACAAGTACCCCCAGTCCCTTTGTGTTGCTGCTTTCTGCAGTTTTCTTCCATTTAACTGAAACTGTTCTTTTAATCTCCCTTCCAAAATGAACAACTTCTCATTTTCCTACAATATACTCCATTTGCCAACATTTTGCCCAACTACCTACCCTATCAACATCTCTTTGCAATCTGTTTGTATACCTCTTGCAACTTGCCTTTCCATCTATTGTTGTGTCTATTGAGGATTCGAATATTGCTCAGGAAGAACAACCAGCGACCAGTTATGGTTACATAGATACATAGAATATAGGAGCAGGAGGAGGCCGTTTGGCTCTTCAAGCCTGCTCCGCCATTCATCACGATCATGGCAGATCATCCAACTCAATAGCCTAATCCTGCTTCCTCCCCATAGCCTTTGATCCCATTCTCCACAAGTGCTATATCCAGCCGCCTCTTGAATAGATTCAAAGTTTTAGCATCAACTACTTCCTGTGGTAATGAATTCCACAGGCTCACCACTCTGTGTGAAGAAATGTCTCCTTATCTCTGTCTGAAATGGTTTACTCTGAATCCTCAGGCTGTGACCCCTGGTTCGGGATACACCCATCATTGGTAACATCTTCCCTGCATCTACCCTGTCTGGTCCTGTTAGAATTTTATAAGTCTCTATGAGATCTCCCCTCATTCTTCTGAACTCCAGCGAGAACAATCCCAACCTACTCAATCTCTCCACATATGGCAATCCCGCCATCCCTGGAATCAGTCTGGTAAACCTTTGCTGCACTTCCTCGAGAGCAAGAACATCCTCCCTCCGAGAAGGAGACCAAAACTGCACATAATACTCCAAGTATGGCCTCACCAAGGCCCTGTTCAATTGCAGCAACACATCCCTGCTTCTATACTTGAAACCTCTCGCAATGAAAGCCAACATACCATTAGCCTTCTTTACCGCCTGCTGCACCTGCATGCTTACCTTCAGCAAATGGTGTACAAGGACACCCAGGTCCTGCTGCACACTCCCCTCTCCCAATTTACAACCATTCAGGTAGTAATCTACGTTCCTGTTTTTGCTTCCAAAATGAATAACCTCACAATTATCTAAATTATACTGCATCTGCCGTTGGTTTGCTCACTCGCCCACCTGTCCAGATCATGCTGCAACGACTGTTAACCACGCTCAGAGCATGGTGTACAGCAGGTAGCTTTATAAAAAAATGTACAGACAGTTTCACTATCTTTCCCTCATTCACCAACCTCCCTTTCCCCACTCCCAAATCTCCCATCCCTTATCCCCAACCCTCCCTATAACACTCCACAATTTCTAATCTGCAATTATGTCCTTCCCTCCCCACACACACGTTTCCCAAAACCACTCCACAATCTCCAATCTCCCATTGCCCAACCTCCCGATTGTCATTCCCCTAATAGCCCATTCCTTACTCCCCAATCTCTCACCCAAGCATCCCAATCATCCACATCCCGCTCCCTAACCTCCCGCTCTAAAATTTCCCATCCCCCTGCTCCCCAACTTTAGTCATACATTCCCCATTCCACGTTCACCCCTCTCCCAAATCCAATTCGCAAATCATGTCTGCGTAGTTTTTCGTGATCACTGGAGGCTTTACAGTCGCTGGTGTACATTGGAAGTGTAGGTCCCGTTGTAATGTAGAAAAACAGGTTTATATTAGATGGTTGGCCAAGTGTATGCTGCATGGACAAGTCCAGAGGTAACAAAGGGCTGGATGATGGGTTCAGCAGCAGATGCATCCAGTCAGGTGTGGAGCGGAATAAAGAGGTCAAAATCGGCATCCTTGTTAATGAAACGGCTTTATGGTCTGACCTCATCTCCGGATTAGGTTACACCCAAGGTGGTGAACAAATACTGTTCACAGGAATGAATAGTGTTGTGAGCTGTGAAACACAATATGGGACAGGTTATGTAAGACAGACATGAGGAGGAATATATTCACTCAGAGGGTGGTGAATCTGTGGAATTCCCCACCCCAGAGGACTGTGGAAGCACAGCCATTGAGCATTCTGAAGACAGAAACAGATAGATTTCTGGATACCAATGCATCGAGGGACCGAGGGGATAATGGGAATAACGATGTTATCGGTTAGTGATCCACCATGCCCTGTTTGAATTGTGAAACGGGCTTGACAGGCTGCCTGTTCCACTCAAATAGAGAGTGTGGCAGCGAAGGTGGCTTTGCCCTTCTTTTGTAACATGTTGAAGAAGATGTGGAAATAATAATAATCACTTATTGTCACAAGTAGGCTTCAATGAAGTTACTGTGAAAAGACCCTTGTCGCCACATTCCGGCGCCTGTTCGGGGAGGCTGGTACGGGAATTGAACCCGCGCTGCTGGTATTGTTCGGCATTCCAAGCCAGCTATGTAGCCCACTGTGCTAAAGCAGCCCCTATGTTCACAGGATACAATGTACGCGGCTAGATTCAGATGAATCTTTAAGGATTTAGTACTCCCAACCTCATTTATAATCGGCAGCGAATGAGTTTCTTGTATAACTTTCCCAAAGATTTCTCTTCAAAAGGGTGGTGTTTCAGATTCCACTTTAGCCAATGGGCACACAGTAGGTATTCCCCCTGGCCTCAATCCAGATTGAGAACCAGAATGGAACAATAACTGTTACCAGCCAGTGAAAAATATGAAACTCACAATGCCAATATCGAAAATATCAACTGAGCATGGTAAAATGGTGACACGATCCACACCACACCTGCTCCCAAAGACTTGAGAGGGTTTGCCTCCCAAAAGGGCAATATTGCGACGCCAACTGTCATAGTATCACTACATTTGACCTTCGGCCTAACATGAAATGTGCAGCACTGCAGGCAATGAATGGCAGGCGAGTGGGGGGCTGGGCTGCCATGACAGACCTGCTGCTTCGTCATTCCAGGGGAGCGGGGGTATCGCGTAGTGATCAGCAAACTTCACACAAATAATTGGTTCCATTGAACAAAGAACAAAGAACAAAGAGGAGTACAGCACAGGAACAGGCCCTTCGGCCCTCCAAACCTGTGCCGACCATGCTGCCCGTCTAAACTAAAATCTTCTGCACTTCCGGGGTCCGTATCCCTCTATCCCCATCCATGTATTTGTCAAGATGCCCCTTAAATATCACTATCGTCCCTGCTTCCACCACCTCCTCCGGCAGCGAGTTCCAGGCACCCACTACCCTCTGTGTAAAATACTTGCCTCGTACATCTCCTCTAAACCTTGCCCCTCAGACCTTAAACCTATGCCCCCTCGTAATTGATCCCTCTACCCTGGGAAAAAGCCTCTGACTATCCACTCTGTCTATGCCCCTCATAATTTTGTGGACCTCTATCAGGTCGCCCCTCAACCTCCCTCGTTCCAGTGAGAACAAGCCGAGTTTATTCAACCTCTCCTCATAGCTAATGCCCTCCGTATCAGGAAACATTCTGGTAAATCTCTTCTGCACCCTCTCTTAAGGCTCCACATCCTTCTGGTAGTGTGGCGACCAGAATTGAACACTATACTCCAACTGTGGCCTAACTAAGGTTCTGTACAGCTGCAACATGACTTGCCAATTTTTATATTCAATGCCTCGGCCAATGAAGGCAAGCATGCCATATGCCTTCTTGACTACCTTCTCCACCTGTGTTGCCCCTTTCAGTGATCTGTGGACCTGTATTCTCTTCAATGCGATGGAATTCCTAGCAGGATGTACAGTCGTCAGAAAGTACCGCCCCTCGTGTGCGCCCTTCCAAGGAATATTTTGATCACCGAAGTTTAAATGAAGACATACTTCCCGCCATTGCTCCAACAGCAATAAAATGCCTTTGCCATAAGAAAGTGTCCGTAGATGCCTCCCGGTAGCATTTTCACACATATCCTGTCAATAATCCCTCAGGCTGCACGTTTTCACAAGTGGCTTTATTGGAAAATCCAGCTATTCGGCATTGCAGAATAACCTGCTCTGTGTTTACATCTCACTACACAGCTCAGGCATGGGTTTTAAGTTAATTGCATAGAATCAAACTTTGACACACCTGTTCATACGTATTGTGGTTTAATTTTTGAATTGCTGTCTTCTAAATCCACTAATCATGGGCGTCATTCTCCGACCCCCCGCCGGGTCGGAGAATCGGTGGGGGCTGCCGTGAATCCCGCCCCCGCTAGTTGCCGAAGTCTCCGGCACCGGAGATTCGGCGGGGGCGGGAATCGCGCCGTGCCGGTTGGCGGGCCCCCCCCCCCGCTGGATTCTCCGGCCCGGATGGGCCGAAGTCCCGCCGATAAATTGCTTGTCCCCCCGGCGTAGATTAAACCACCTACCTTACCGGCGGGACAAGGCGGCGTGGGCGGGCTCCGGGGTCCTGGGACGGCGGGGCGATCTGACCCCGGGAGGTGCCCCCACGATGGCCTGGCCCGTGATTGGGGCCCACCGATCCGCGGGCGGGCCTGTGCCGTGGGGGCACTCTTTCCCTTCCGCCTCTGCCACGGTCTCCACCATGGCGGAGGCGGAAGAGACTCCCTCCACTGCGCATGCGCGGGAAACTGTCAGCGGCCGCTGGCGCTCCCGCGCATGCGCCACCCGGAGATGTCATTTCCGCGCCAGCTGGCGGGGCACCAAAGGCCTTTTCCGCCAGCTGGCGGGGCGGAAATTCCTCCGGCGTCGGCCTAGCCCCTCAATGTTGGGGCTCGGCCCCCAAAGATGCGGAGCATTCCGCACCTTTGGGGCGGTGCGATGCCCATCTGCTTGGCGCCGTTTTGGGTGCCAGTCGGCGGACATCGCGCCGTTTGGGGAGAATTTTGCCCCATATCTCAAGTCACTGGATCAAGGACAATTTTAAAATTTCACCATCCACCCAGAACTGCAAATTTTATGTTTAAACATGTGTCAGATTTTCCCTTGGTATGAACTCGAATTTAGTTCGCTCGGTTTCAAGTAGCGCGTTTGATTGCTATCCTTTCCACAAACACACCCTCCCTCCATCACTGACTACCAATGACAGTCGTGCGCACCATTACAAGGTGCACTGCAGGAACTAACGAATTATCTTTCGGCATCGCCTTCCAAACCCACGGCCATTACCACATAGAAGGACAAGGGCAGCAGATGCCTGGGAACCCCACCATCTGGAGATTTCCCTGCAAGCCATTAACTACCCTGCCTTGGGGAAAATCCTGGAACTCCCTCCCAAACAGCATTGTGTGTGTACCAGGACCTTAAGAACTGCACTGGTTAAAGAAAGCAGCTCACCACCACCTTCTCAAGGGGCAGTTAAGGACGGGAAATAAATACTTTACTCTGTCACAGTAATTGCCTCCACCGTTGCAGTTTGAGCTTGTACCACCATTTGTAATTCACCTGCTAACTCGTCAAGTTGGCTTTGTGTATCCCTAATAGGTAACCCAGAGTCACATCTCCACTTGGAGAAATGCTTAGTAGCTTCCGTATCCATCTGTTATATTACTACAAAACTGGTGTCTCTTTATAATTTACACGCTAACGTCATCAAATGTTCTAGATCCTGGACGAGCCCCCAATTTATGTCAGGACACCCCGGGCTACTGCACGGTCAATTCCAGCCCCACAGGCCCCAGAGTCCCAACATAAGTGTATTAACTAATACTTTGTATGTTTTCTGGGCAGCACTGTGGCACAGTGGGGAGCACTGCTGCCTCACGGTGCTGAGGACCTGGGTACAATCCTGGCCCCAGGTCACTATCCATGTGGAGTTTGCACATTCTCCCCGTGTCTGTATGGGTCTTACCCCCAAAGCCCAAAGATGTAAGTAGATTGGCCATGCTAAATTGCCCCCTAATTAAAATAAATAACAATAAAAAAATAAAATTTGTATGTTTTCCTGAGATCTTTGACCCTCGTCTGTTCCAATGACTTACAGGCACCAGATTTCTAAGTAAAATGTTTTTTAAAACTGTTTATTTCTAACAGAGAAGAGATAAACATGTAATGGTAATAATAGAACAATGGTCTGCTAATCTAATTGTTCCCATAACCCTGTCCCATCCTCCTCCCAGACACATGCAAGACACATGGTGGGGGTAGGAAAAGATCAGAAATAACAAGGATTAAAAGGGATGAGATGCATCTTTGCCATGATGTGGAGATGCCTGCGTTTGACTGGGGTGAGCACAGTCAGAAGTCTTACAACACCAGGTTAAAGTCCAACAGGTTTGTTTCAAGCACTAGCTTTTGGAGCACTGCTTCATTCACCTGAGGATGGAGCAGTGCTCCGAAAGCTAGTGTTTGAAACAAACCTGTTGGACTTTAACCTGGTGTTGTAAGACTTCTTACTATGCATCTTTGCTGCAGGGGTGGTTGTCTTTGTACTGGGCAATCTTTAAATCATCAGTTGCTTTGGATCTCATATAATCTGCCTCCAACAAGACCTCACAGGCTTCAGAAATTCCTCTGGAGAGTCACCTTCACGTGTATCCCAGAAGAGTCGATTGGCTGCTAGCCAATTCCATCAAAATGACATTATGGGACACTACACAGCACTGCATAAAGGCAAATCCCCTTGGCCCAGTTCATCGAGGAGCTTGGGGGTTGAAAAGTCTAGTTTAAACCAAAATCTGCACTGTTGCAGCAGCCAATAAGGCAGCAATTAAAAGGGACACAAAGATCCAACAAGGATTTAAAAGAGGTTCCTTACAGTAGGTAGCAGTGTCTGCAGCGGCATTTGAAGATACAATGAGCGGCATATGGAAAAGTCACAGGTCTCTGCAGAACTAACATCTATGTGGCAGTATAGAAATTGAGTATTGTTGAAAAGGAACACAGTTTTTTGTATAGAGCTCATCACTTAATGGGAAAATAACAATGTATGAGTTGCAAGAACTCTCTTCCTGTGCAGTAAAACTTTTGAAACAACTTTTGATTCAGATTTAGAATGTTCAAACATCCGATTTTCAAAAGCTTGCTCATCGAAGTCAGTTTTAAGGATCAGCTGAAATGGGAGAAGAAGGAAGGAAGGTGCTGAGGTTTAGGGGAGGGAATTCCAGAGTTTAGGGCTACGGCAGCTGAAGGCATTGCCACCACTGGCGGAGGAACTCAAAAATGCCCAGGAATTTTGAATTAGATGAGTGCAGATATCTCAGTGTTGTTCCGCTGGAGGAGGTTGCGCCGATATGAAGGGACCTAGCGATGGAGGAACTTAAAATACGGATTGAAATTTTAAAAACGGCGGCGCTGCATAATCAGGAGCCATTCTAATTTTGCCAGCAGGCGGGGATGTGTGAACAGGATTTGGCGGCAGATTATCAAAGACAGAAGTGGACGCAAAGGAAGACTGGCATTTATGCAGAGGTTGCTCATGACTGACTTGGTGCCCCACAGCGTTTTACGTAAATGAAGTACTTTGGATGTGTAGCCCCAAGGAACGGAGTGGCTAACCCTCAAGAGTATTGAAAGTCAGAGAGATCTAGGTGTACAGGTCCACAGGTCACTGAAAGGGGCAACACAGGTGGAGAAGGTAGTCAAGAAGGCATACGACATGCTTGCCTTCATTGGCCGGGGCATTGAGTATAAGAATTGGCAAGTCATGTTGCAGCTGTATAGAACCTTAGTTAGGCCACACTTGGAGCATAGGGTTCAATTCTGGTCGCCACACTACCAGAAGGATGTGGAGGCTTTAGAGAGGGTGCAGAAGAGATTTACCAGGATGTTGCCTGGTATGGAGGGCATTAGCTATGAGGAACGGTTGAATAAACTTGGTTTGTTCTCACTGGAACGAGGGAGGTTGAGGGGCGACCTGATAGAGGTCCACAAAATTATTGAGGGGCATAGACAGAGTGGATAGTCAGAGGCTTTTCCGTGGGGTAGAGGGGTCAATTACTAGGGGGCATAGGTTTAAGGAGCGAGGGGCAAGGTTTAGAGTTGATGTACGAGGCAAGGTTTTTACACAGAGGGTAGTGGGTGCCTGGAACTCGCTGCTGGAGGAGGTGGTGGAAGCAGGGACGATAGTGACATTTAAGGGGCTTCTTGACAAATACATGAATAGGATGGGAATAGAGGGATACGGACCCAGGAAGTGTAGAAGATTGTAGTTTAGTCGGCCAGCATGGTCGGCACGGGTTTGGAGGGCTGAAGGGCCTGTTCCAGTGCTGTACTTTTCTTTGTTCTTTGGTCGTCTCTGCGCGAATTATCAGGTCCATTCTCTCTCCCTGGTCTTTGAGGGGAAGATGAGTGGACTTGCAGCTGGCATTATGGCATCTTACCTTGCGCTTCCAACTCTGGGTTCAAACCTGCAAACATGTTGAGTATCAAGCTGCAGTTCCTTCTAAACTTTGCCAACTTGAGAGTGATTCCTGGTAAGGCACCTACAGGAATATAAATGGAGCTGTATCTATAGATTTCCCTATCTTCATTTCAGACTGATAGTGGCTGGCACCAGGCTTGAAGAGGCCAGAGCTAATCTCTCCCTCCCACCCACCTCCACCCCCTCCGTGTTTTGAAGTACCTTGCGGAACAAGGAAATAAATAAAATCAGCAGCAATCAAGGGTGAAAAACAGCTAATTTATTGCCTTATATCAATAAAATATTGCCTCACCAGTAGCACCTCAGCATAATAATTTGGGACTTTGACCCTGACTGTACAGAACGTCAGAGATTTGGGTTGTTCTCGCTCTCTCGCTGTGAGGTTGTAGCAGTCATGGCCATTCTCGTCTCCCTGTTAGTCCTCCTGTTCGCCAGCCTGGGTGAGTTATGGCTAAGGGTGTGTTTTCAATCGGAATGAGAAGTGTCACAGATGCAAACTCGAATGTCGAGATTCAGGCCTTATCATCGAATCCCTGTAAGTGCGAAGGAGGTCATTCGGCCCATCGAGTCTGCACCGACCGTCTACCTAAACCCCCCCCCCCCGCCCTTTCCCTGCAATCCCCTCTAACCTGCACGTTTTAGGACTGGGCGGAGGAGAAAGTGCAAACTCCACACAGGCTGGAATCGAGCCCGAGTCCCTGACACTGTGAGGCACTGTGCTGCCCAACTCTGGGCTTGTTTACTCTGAGCTTAAAGCTGAATATTCCACACGTGGAAACGATACAACTGATAATTCTCTTCTGTTTACTCTTTTACAGAATTGACCTCAACTCTTATTGCGCATGAAAACATCATTGACAGCGCTCCCGGGACTGCTGTGTATTTCCTGGTGGAGCACACGGGCTCAGGAATTTCTTCGATTATTTGGAAATTCAATACCAGCACTGTAATCGTGGAAGCGCTGGGAGGAAGCACAATATACTACGGGGCATATAAAGACAGAGCAAAACTTTTCACCAACAATGCGACTTTACGGCTTGATCGTGTGACGCATGAGGACTCAGGGGTGTACGAAGTACAAGTGACCGACGACAACGGGTCTGCATCATCAGCTAAAATTACACTCCAAATATACAGTAAGTGCAGAAATCATTCAGCAAGTACACAGCGTGGATTAGTATTCTAGACGCCCAGCCCTGTCCTGGGGATATGACGCCATCACAGACTTTGGCGGCATTTTTAATCCAATGTATTATTGAATCCGGAATTAAGAACAGACGAACTAGGAGCAGGAGTAGGCCATCTGGCCCCTCGAGCCTGCTCCACTATTCAATGAGATCATGGCTGATCTTTCGTGGACTCAGCTCCACTTTCCGGCCCGAACACCATAACCCTTAATCCCTTTATTCTTCAAAAAACTATCTATCTTTATCTTAAAACATTTAATGAAGGAGCCTCTACTGCTTCACTGGGCAAGGAATTCCATAGATTCACAACCCTTTGGGTGAAGAAGTTCCTCCTATACTCAGTCCTAAATCTACTTCCCCTTATTTTGAGACTATGCCCCCTAGTTCTGCTTTCACCCGCCAGTGGAAACAACCTGCCCGCATCTATCCTATCTATTCCCTTCATAATCTTATATGTTTCTATAAGATCCCCCCTCATCCTTCTATATTCCAATGAGTACAGTCCCAGTCTATTCAACCTCTCCTCGTAATCCAACCCCTTCAGCTCTGGGATTAACCTAGTAAATCTCCTCTGCACACCCTCCAGTGCCAGTACATCCTTTCTCAAGTAAGGAGAGCAAACTGAACACAATACTCCAGGTGTGGCCTCACTAACACCTTATACAATTGCAGCAGAACCTCCCTTGTCTTAAACTCCATCCATCTAGCAATGAGGGACAACATTCCATTTGCCTTCTTAATCACCTGTTGCACCTGTAAACCAACTTTTTGCGACTCATGCACTAGCACACCCAGGTCTCTCTGCACAGCAGGATGTTTTAATATTTTATCATTTAAATAATAATCCCTTTTGCTGTTATTCCTACCAAAATGGATAACCTCACATTTGTCAACATTGTATTCCATCTGCCAGACCCTAGCCCATTCACTTAGCCTATCCAAATCCCTCTGCAGACTTCCAGTATCCTCTGCACTTTTTGCTTTACCACTTATCTTAGTGTCGTCTGCAAACTTGGACACATTGCCCTTGGTCCCCAACTCCAAATCATCTATGTAAATTGTGAACAGTTGTGGGCCCAACACTGATCCCTGAGGGACACCACTAGCTACTGATTGCCAACCAGAGAAACACCCATTAATCCCCACTCTTTGCTTTCTATTAATTAACCAATCCTCTATCCATGCTACTACTTTCCCCTTCATGCCATGCATCTTTATCTTATGCAGCAACCTTTTGTGTGGCACCTTGTCAAAGGCTTTCTGGAAATCCAGATATACCACATCCATTGGCTCCCCGTTATCTACCGCACTGTAAATGTCCTCAAAAAATTCCACTAAATTAGTTAGGCACGACCTGCCCTTTATGAACCCATGCTGCGTCTGCCCAATGGGACAATTTCCATCCAGGTGCCTCGCTATTTCTTCCTTGATGATAGATTCCAGCATCTTCCCTACTACCGAAGTTAAGCTGTACAAGGCACTTTTCCTCCCAACTTTTCTATACAGCTAAGAAACTTGGACGGCATACAGATGCTACCTCAAAGCCATGGAGAGGTACCATCGAATTGAAGGCTAGGTTCACAAATGTTGGCTGTGAAATTAACATCCATTGCCCAAAATCCCTTTAGAGATGGATATCTGCCGCCCTGACTGATGTGCGACTCCAGGCCGAGAGATGCTGTTGAACCTTAAAACCCTGACCTAGAAAGTCACTTAGTTGTAACAAACTGCTCGATGTCACCAAGACTTATGCAGTTCAACAGGTGGTTCCCACTCACTCAGGGGCAATTATGGCATGCCAGCTACTCCCACTACGTATTAGGAGCAGAGATAGGCCACTTGGCCCCTCGATCCTGGTCCACTATTCAATCCTTCTTCGGCGATCACCCGCACACATCACGATTATCCACCTACGAAACTCTATATTACTGATCATGGGTTCTGTGGGTTGATGCATGGCTGTTGAGCCCAATCTTAGAGCCTCATCCTCGGCCACACACTTGGCTGGTGTTTCTGGGAGGTGAGATGGGTCCTTGCACTCTAGTTCATTGGTGTTCCATTTTAAGGCTCCGTTCCGGTCTCCTCTTGCTGTCCGCTGACCTCAAAGAATTGTGTCCCTTCAATCAAGCGGTTCCTCCAAGTAAGTCTCTTCTGAACAATGGTCCTGCAAGAGTTGACGTCGATGTTGCGTAAGCCTTCAACATAGCTTTTACGTTTGTTGATTTGTTCTGATTTTGTTCGGAAGCCCTCCGTGAGCTGGAAAAAGAATATTTCCTTTGTCAGATGGGGCTTCGACATCCTAACCACAGGTCCAGCCCACCGGAGTTGGTTTTGGATGATAATGGCCTCAATGCTGGTGCTCTTGACTTCTTCAATGACAGTGATGTTAGTATGCCTGTACACCCAGTTAATGCCGAGAATCCATCTCAGACAGGGTTGATGGTACCTCTCCATGGCTTTCAGGTAGCATCTGTATGCCGTCCAAGTTTCTGAGCTGTATAGAAAAGTTGGGAGGAAAAGTGCCTTGTACAGGCAGATCTTCGTGTCAGCACGGATGTCACAGTTGTGAGAGACTCTCATCCTTTGACTTCCAAGGGAGGTGGTAGCCGATTTGATATGGTGTTGGATCTCTGCCTTGATGTTAGCCTTAGAGGAGAGTTTGCTACCCAGATATGGGAAATGTTCCACGTTTGGGAAGGTTTCTCCATTGATCTTGATGGAGGGAGAGACCGGATCTTACCATGGGGTGCACTGATAAAGGATTTGGGTCTTCCTGATGTTGAGGCTGAGACAGATTCTTGGGAATGCTTCCGCGAAGATGGCAAGCATGGCATGGAGAATGTCTTCTGAGAGAGTGCATATGGCGAAATCATCTACATACTGAAACTCTGTGAGCAATGTCAGTGGTGTTTTCTTGGATTTCATCAGTTGAGGTTGAAAACTTTTCTGTCCATCCTGCAGACTATCTGCACTCCTCTGGGAAGCTTGCTCTTGACAATGTGGAGATGGTGGTTATGAAGATGGAGAAAGGTTTGGGGGTGATGACACATCACTGCTTGACTCCAGTCTTTGCCTTGTAGATGTCAGTCTTATTTCCATCAGCAATGAATGCTGCCAAAATCATGTTGGGAGGAGTCAGAGTATGTTGATGAATTTCTCCAGACAGTTGGCCTTTGACAGGGTGATCCATACCACATTCCGATTCAGTTAGTCGAAAGTGTTGGTCAGATAGATGAGGGCCATGGAATGGTTGAGTTGCTCCTGGCATTTCTATTGACGTTGTTGAGCAGTGACAATTATTTCTGCAGTTCCATGGTTTGGTCAGAAGACTGAAAAAGGCAGCTAGTGACCACTCGTTCGACGATTTTCCTCATGATGGGGAATATGGAGATTCTGCAGTAGTTCCAACTGTCCATTTGTGTTCTTTCTTGAAGGTGGTGGTGATTATGGCATTATTGAGGTAGGCAGGAATTTCTTCTCTACACCAGATTTTCAGCAACAGCTGATGGAGATGACAAATGACCTTCCCTCCTCCAAGTTTTAAAATTTCCATTGGAATCCCATCCACTCCTGTGGCTTTTCCATTCTTCATGTGGTTAATGGCAGCTTGAAAATGAAAAATAAAAATCGCTTATTGTCACAAGTAGGCTTCAAATGAAGTTACTGTGAAAAGCCCCTAGTCGCCACATTCCGGCGCCTGTTCGGGGAGACTGTCAACTTCATCCATGCTTTGTGGGAGTCCAAGATCATCATTAGACCATAAGACCATAAGACCATAAGACATAGGAGCAGAATTCGGCCACTTGGCCCATCGAGTCTGCTCCGCCATTCAATCATGGCTGATATTTTCTCATCCCCATTCTCCTGCCTTCTCCCCATAATCCCTGATCCCCTTATTAATCAAGAACCTATCTATCTCTGCCTTAAAGACACTCAGTGAATTTGCCTCCACAGCCTTCTGCGGCAAAGAGTTCCACAGATTCACCACCCTCTGGCTGAAAAGATTCCTCCTCATCTCTGTTTTAAAGGATCAGCCCTTTATTCTGAATGGTGTCCTCTGGTTCTAGTTTTTCCCTATAAATGGAAACATCCTCTCCACGTCCACTCTATCCAGGTCTCACAGTATTGTGAATGTTTCAATAAGATCCCCTCTCATCCTTCTAAATTCCAACGAGTACAGACCCAGAGTCCTCAAACGTTCCTCATACGACAAGTTCTTCATTCCAGGGATCATTCTTGTGAACCTCCTCTGGACCCTTTCCAAGGCTAGCACATCCTTCCTTAGATATGGGGCCCAAAACTGCTCACAATACTCCAAATGGGGTCTGACCAGAGCCTTATACAGCCTCAGAAGTACATCCCTGGTCTTGTATTCTAGCCCTCTTGACATGAATGCTCACATTGCGTTTGCCTTCTTAACTGCCGACTGAACCTGCACATTAACCTTAAGAGAATCGTGAACAAGGACTCCCAAGTCCCTTTGTGCTTCTGCTTTCCGAAGCATTTCTCCATTTAGAAAATAGTCTACGCTTAGATTCCTCCTTCCAAAGTGCATAACCTCACACTTTTCCACATTGTATTTCATTTGCCACTTCATTGCCCACTCTCCTAGCCTGTCCAAGTCCTTCTGCAGCCCCCTTGCCTGCTCAATACTACCTGTCACTCTACAGATCTTTCTATCATCTGCAAACTTAGCAACAGTGTCTTCAGTACCATCTTCCAGATCATTAATGTATATTGTAAAAAGTTGTGGTCCCAGCACAGACCCCTGAGGCACACCACTAGTCACCGGCTGCCATCCTGAGAAAGACTCCTTTATCCAATCCTCTATCCATGCCAGGATCTTGCCCTTAACGCTGTTGCTAACTTTTGGTTGGCTCTTAGTAAATGTTGCTCATTGTATCTTTACTTAATTTGCTCTGTTTTATAACCTTTGCTCTAGAGTCGCCAGGTATCTTTATGATACCACCACGAGGTTCAAGTTCAAGTGCTGATCAATAACTCAATACACCAGTTAGTACGTTTCAAATCAAAACACATTTATTACACACAGTCAATCTCTACTCATGTATAAAACTCTACTTACTAGACTATCTCGAACACTATAGGCCTATACTTAGCTTTGGAACTGGCCCATCAGGTCAGGGGAACAAATGGCCTTTCGTTCGATTCTGAGTCTGCAGGCTTCAAAGCTGGTATAGACTGGTAGCTAGGAGCGCCTATCTCGTAGCGTGCGTTGACTGGAGACTTACTTGGTTGGTGCAGCTACTAGGCAGGTCACGGTCAAGGGTTGTTTCGAGCTTCTGGGAGACCTTGCCAAGAAGGACGAATTGAACTTGGGGACTCTATTTTATAGTCCACAGGGGCTTCGCGCCATTTGAGGCGGACCCCGTACCTGTTTCCAAGTGATTGGACTAAGTTCTGATCACTTGGATCGATTTCTCCAATACTGGAGCTGTTCCCTGATCGCTGGGTGGTCCCTGAGTGTCTGTTGGCCTTCCTTTATCTTGGCTCCTGCTGGCGACAAGGAGACTGGCTTGGCCTTTTTTACCTCAACTGTTTCCAATTGTTCCCGGGGATCGCTCATTAATATGTAGATGGTTGTTAGTTTCAGTGCTGTCTGGGTTCCTGCAAGTTCTGATTACAGGAAACTTTGCACCTGCTTGTTTTTCCTGTGTTGGCTGAATTTCCCTGCATTCTTAGCAGATCTCCATTTTAAAGTCGGGAAGTGGCCAACCCAGGTGGCTACAACACCATGGTCTTTTAACTTATTTAACAGTCTCCTATGCGGCACCTTGTCAAAGGCCTTCTGGAAATCTAAATAAATCTCGTCCACTGATTCTCCTTTGTCTAACTTGTTTGTTACCTCCTCAAAGAACTCTAACAGATTTGTCAGACATGACCTTCCCTTGACGAAGCAGTGCTGACTCAGTCCTATTTTACCATGCACTTCCAAGTGCTTCACAATCTCATCTTTAATAACAGACTCTAAAATCTTACCAATGACCGAAGTCAGGCTAACCGGCCGATAATTTCCCGTCTTCTGCCTCTCTCCCTTCTTAAACAGTGGTGTTACATTAGCCACCTTCCGGTCCTCTGGGACCCTTCCTGCATCCAGTGATTCCTGAAAGATCATCAGCAATGCCTCCACAATTTCCTCAGCTATCTCTTTTAGGACCCTGGGGTGTAGTCCATCCGGTCCAGGTGACTTATCCACCTTCAGACCTTTCAGTTTCCCCAGAAACTTCTCCTTAGTAATGGTCACTGGACTCACCTCTGCCCCCTGATTCTCCTGGAGCTCTGGCATCCCACTGGTGACTTCCACTGTGACGATTGATGCAAAGTAACTATTCAGTTCATTTGCCATTTCTTTGTTTCCTATTATTACTTATCCAGCCACATTTTCTAGTGATCCAATGTCTATTTTTGCCTCTCTCTTACCTTTTATATATTGAAAAAATCTCTTCCTTTATATTACTAGCTAGCTTGCACTCGTACTTCATCTCTCCCCGCCCCCCCACTATTGCTTTTTTAGTTGTCCTCTGCTCGTGTATGCTTTTTCCCTAGCCTTTATGCTGTCCTTGACATCCCTCGTCAGCCATGGATGCCTTGTCCTCCCCTTAGCATGTTTCCTCCTCCTTGGGATGAATTTCTGTTGTGCCTTCCTAATAACTCCCCAAAAATCCTGCCATTGCTGTTCCACTATCTTCCCTGCTAGGCTCCTTCTCCAATCAACTCTGGCCAGCTCTTCCTTCATGTCTTTGTAGTTACCCTTATTTAATTGTAAAACCGTTCCATCTGATTGCAGCTTCTCCATCTCAAACTGCAGGGTAAATTCTATCACACTGTGGTCACTGCTCCCTAAGGGTTCCTTCACCTTAAGTTCCCTAAACAAGTCTGCCTCATTACACATCACCAGATCCAGAATTGCCTGTTCCCTCGAAGGCTCTGTCACAAGCTGCTCCAAAAAAACATCTCTTAGACGTTCCACAAATTTCATTTCTTGGGATCCACTACCAACCTGATTTTCCCAGTCCACCTGCATATTGAAGTCCCCCATGATTATTGTAATACTGGGCGGGATTCTCCGACCCCCCGCCGGGTCGGAGAATTGCCGGGGGTCGGCGTGAACCCTGCTCCCGCCAGCCTCCCAATTCTCCGACCCCCCAAATGTCGGCGAGGCGTGAATCGCGCCGCCCGCCTCAGAGAATGGTGGGGACCGGCACGACGCTATGGACCCTGGGGCTTCCCGAATTCACCCGGCCGGATGGGCAGAAATCCCGCCGACGTGACCACAGGTCACGCCGGCGTAAATTAAACAACCATATATAATGGCGTCAACCAGTGCTGATGGTTGATGCCATACAGCGCGGAGGTAGGTCACAGCGTGGGGTGGCCGCAGGAGAAGTGATGGTGTGGCCGCACTCTGTGTGTGTGGGGGACGGGTGTGTGTTGGGGGGGATGGGGGTTGGGGGGGTGGCGGGTTGTGGGGTGGGTGAGAGGGAAGGGTGAGGGGTTGGGGTGGAGGGAGGGTGATGACGAGTGCCAGGGAGGGGGTGGGAGAGGGCGAGTGCTGGGGTGAGGGTGAGTGCCGGGATGAGGGCGAGTGCCGGGGAAGGGGGAGGGTGAGTGCCGGGGAAGGGGGAGGGGGCGAGTGCCAGGGAGGGGGGAGAGGGCGAGTGCCGGGGTGAGGGCGAGTGCCGGGGCAGGGCGAGAGGGAGAGTGCTGGGGTGGGGGGAGAGGGCCGCGGAGGGGGGAGACCGCCGGGGAGGGGGGAGAGGGTGAGTGCCGGGGAGAGGGCCGGGATGGGGGCGAGAGGGCGAGTGCCGGGGAGGGGGGAGAGGGCCGGGGAGGGGGGAGAGGGCGATTGCCGGGGAGGGGGAGCAGGCTGGGGAGGGGGGAGAGGACGAGTGCCGGGGAGGGGGGAGAGGGCCAGGGAGGGGGGAGAGGGCGATTGCCGGGGAGGGGGAGCAGGCTGGGGAGGGGGGAGAGGGCGAGTGCCGGGGAGGGGGGGAGAGGGCCAGGGAGGGGGTAGAGGGTGAGTGCCGGGGAGGGGGAGAGGGCGAGTGCCGGGGAGGGGCGGAGAGGGCGAGTGCCGGAGAGTTGGAGCGAGGGCGAGTGCGGGGGAGGGGGTAGAGGGCGAGTGCCGAGGTGAGGGCGAGTGCCGGGGAGGGGGGGGAGGGCGAGTGCCGGGGTGGGGGAGAGGGCGAGTGTGGGGGAGGGGGGAGAGGGCGAGTGCCGGGGAGGGGGGAAAGGGCGAGTGCCGAGGTGAGGGCGAATGCCGGGAAGGGGGGGTGGGAGGGCAAGTGCCGGGGTGAGGGAGGGGGGAGAGGGTGAGTGCCGGGGGTGACGGTGAATGCCGGGGTGAGGGCGAGTGGTGGGGAGGGGGGAGGGGGCGAGTACCAGGGAGGGGGGAAAGGACGAGTGCCGGGGTTAGGGGGTGAGGGGGAGTGCTGGGGCGGGGCGAGAGGGCGAGTGCTGGGGAGGGGGGAGAGGGCTGGGGAGGGAGAGAGGGAAAGTGCCAGGGAGGGGGGAGAGGGCCGGGGAGAGGGCGAATGCCGGGGAGGGGGGAAGAGGGTGAGTGCCGGGGAGGGGGGGAGAGGGTGAATGCCGTGGAGGGGGAGAGTGTCTGGGAGATGGGAGAGGGCGAGTGCCGGGGAGGGGGAAGATGGCCGGGGAGGGGGCGAGAGGGCGAGTACCGGGGAGGGAGAGCGGGCCGGGGAGGGGGAGAGGGCGAGTGCCGGGGAGGAGAGAGAGGGCGAGCGCGGGGGGTGGGGGGGGGGGGGGGGGGTGGGGGGGGGGGGGTTGGAAGGGCGAGTGCCGAGGTTAGGGCGAGTGCCGTGGAGGGGGGAGAGGGCGAGTGCCGGGGTGAGGGAGGGGGGAGAAGGCGAGTGCCAGGGTGGGAGGGGAGGGCGAGTTCCGGGGTGAGGGGGAGTGCCGGGGAGGGAGGAGGGGCGAGTGCCAGGGATGGGGGAGAGGGCTAGTGCCGGGGTGATTTGGTGAGGGCGAATGACGGAGAGGGGGCGAGAGGGCGAGTGCCGGGGAGGGGGGGGTTGGGGGAGTGCCGGGGTGATGGAGGGGGGGGGGAGTGGGCGAGTGCCGTGGAGGGGGGAGAGGGCGAGTGCCGGGGTGAGGGAGGGGGGAGAAGGCGAGTGCCAGGGTGGGGGGGAGGGCGAGTGCCGGGGTGAGGGAGGGGGGAGAAGGCGAGTGCCAAGGTGGGGGGGGGAGGGCGAGTGCCGGGGTGAGTGGGAGTGCCGGGGAGGGAGGAGGGGCGAGTGCCAGGGATGGGGAAGAGGGCTAGTGCCGGGGTGATTTGGTGAGGGCGAATGACGGAGAGGGGGCGATAGGGCGAGTGCCGGGGAGGGGGGACAGGGCCGGGGAGGGGGGTGAGGGCGAGTGCCAGGGTGAGGGCGAGTGCCGGGGTGGGGGAGGGGGAGGGCAAGTGCCGGGGTGAGGGCGAGTGCCGGGGTGAGGACGAGTGCCAGGGAGGGGGGACGAGGGCAAGGGAGGTCGTCTGCCTGGCCAGGTGCTAGCTTCCAACAGTCGCTCCCATGCAGCCCATGCCACCTGGCTGGGGGGAGAGGGGTAAGGGCAATGATGACATGTTGTCGTCCCCCCCCACCCCCCCCCCCCTGCCCCCCAGCAGGCTGTCATGTTTTCTGATCAGCCAGCGATGTTGGCCGCCGTGGCGGCAGCCGCTATTCTCCATGTTGCCCTGGGGGGGGGAGGAGGAGGAGCGTGCCAAATAGGCGGCGCAGGCTGCCGCAGAGGAGCAGGCTGGAGGGACACCCGCTCGACAGGACGAGGAGGAGGAGGAGCAGGGGGAGTACGAAGAGGAGGAGGAGCAGGAAGAGGAGGGGGAGCACGACGAGGAGGAGGAGCACGAGGAGGAGGAGGAGCACGACAAGAGGGAGGAGGAGGCCGTGGCGCCACGGAGACACCCAAGGAGGCCCGTGTGTACCGGCCACACTCGTCGTACCAGGACCTCAAGGACCTGGCGTGCAGGAGGAGACTCCGGATGAGCCGGGAAACCGTGGCACACATCTGCCACCTGCTGGCACACCTGGCACCGCGTGGCACTGGGGGTCACATCCTCTCCCCGTGTCCGTCACGGTTATGGTGGCCCTGAACTTTTATGCCACGGGGTCATTCCAGGCGCCGAGTGGGGACCTGTCCGGCATCTCGCAGACATCGGTGCATCGGTGCATCCGGGCAGTGACTGACGCCTTATATGCCATTGTGGACCGTTACATCCGCTTCCCTGTGGACCGGGTCAGCCAGGATGCCCAGGCCGTGGGCTTCTCTGCCGTGACTGGTTTTCCCATGGTCCAGGGCGCGATCGATGGGATGCACGTCGCCGTGCGGCCACCTGCAGATAACAGGGCCGTATTCACCAATAGGAAGGGGACCTATTCCATGAACATCCAGGTGGTCTGTGACCACCGCATGATGATCTTGCACATCTGCGTCCGATACCCGGGCAATGTACATGACTCATAGGTTTTGTCGCGGTCTTACATCCCCGGCATGTTCGAGGGACGCCACCCCTGGGTTTACCCGTTGCGGTCGTGGCTGATGACGCCTATACGGAGGCCACAGAGTGACGCAGAGAACAGCTACAATGATGTCCATGCAGCGACAAGGGGTGAGAGGGCAGCCATGTCCTGGGCCACAGACGCCGCCTTCATGGAACGCCCCAGGCCTCGCATCCTGCTCCCCATGTCTGACACTGTCGCACCCATTGCCTCCACCGCGGATGCCACCCGTGCAGTTTCGGCCTGGGCGGCACACATGACCGGCACCACTCCCAGCTCCTGGACGCGGGTGCACTCCTCCACCTGCGTCTGCAGCCGCCGCAAGCCGGCCGTCACCCTCTTCCTTCGTCACAGGTTCAGTGGTTGCATCGGGTCTATGGATGGGTGTGGTAACTCCAGGAACCCGGGATCCATCTGGGCGGAAGCTGTTTGCTTGCACAAGGATGCCCTCCGACCTCCCGGCCCCTCTGCTGCTCCTACTTCCACCTGCTGTACCGGGACGGCTGTGTTGTGCGCACCAGTGAGTGTACCAGACGCCTCATCACTAAAGCCTCTCTGTGATGGTGGAGGGTGTTGGAGACAGCAGTGGCGTTGTGTCATGTGCATCGTCCAACTCAGAGTCCATGGTCCCCTGGGGTGGCGGTTCGTCTTCATCCGTCCACTGTGTGTCAGTGTCCTGTATTTCGGTGTCATGTCTGTCGGTGTCCCGGGTAGGGGTGTCCCGGGTAGGGGTGTCCTGGGTAGTGATGTCCTGGGTAGGGCTGTCCTGGGTAGTGGTATCCTGGGTAGGGCTGTCGTGGGTAGGGGTGTCCTGGGTAGGGCTGTCCTGGGTAGTGGTATCCTGGGTAGGGCTGTCGTGGGTAGGGGTGTCCTGGGTAGGGCTGTCGTGGGTAGGGGTGTCCTGGGTAGGGGTGTCCTGGGTAAGGGTGTCCTGGGTAGGGGACTCCTGGGTAGGGGTGTCCTGGGTAAGGGTGTCCTGGGTAGTGGTGTCCTGGGTAGGGGACTCCTGGGTAGGGGTGTCCTGGGTAGGGGTGTCCTGGGTAGGGGTGTCCTGGGTAGTGGTGCCCTGGGTAGTGGTGTCCTGGGTAGGGCTGTCCTGGGTAGGGGTGTCCTGGGTAGGGGTGTCCTGGGTAGGAGTGTCCTGGGTAGGGGTGTCCTGGGTAGGGTTCTCCTGGGTAGGGGTGCCCTGGGTAGTGGTGTCCTGGGTAGGGGTGTCCTGGGTAGGAGTGTCCTGGGTAGGGGTGTCCTGGGTAGGGTTCTCCTGGGTAGGGGTGTCCTGGGTAGGGGTGTCCTGGGTAGGGGTGTCCTGGGTAGGGGTGTCCTGGGTAGGGGTGTCCTGGGTAGGGGTGTCCTGGGTAGGGGTGTCCTGGGTAGGAGTGTCCTGTGTAGGAGTGTCCTGGGTAGGGGTGTCCTGGGTAGGGGTGTCCTGGGTAGGGGTCTCCTGGGTAGGGGGGTCCTGGGTAGGGCTGTCCTGGGTAGGGGGGTCCTGGGTAGGGCTGTCCTGGGTAGGGGTGTCCTGGGTAGGGGTCTCCTGGGTAGGGGGGTCCTGGGTAGGGCTGTCCTGGGTAGAGGTGTCCTGGGTAGGGGGGGTCCTGCGTAGGGCTGTCCTGGGTAGGGGTCTCCTGGGTAGGGGGGTCCTGGGTAGGGGTGTCCTGGGTAGGGGTGTCCTGGGTAGGGGTGTCCTGGGTAAGGGTGTCCTGGGTAGGGGTATCCTGGGTAGGGGACTCCTGGGTAGGGGTGTCCTGGGTAGGGGACTCCTGGGTAGGGCTGTCCTGGGTAGGGGTGTCCTGGGTAGGGGTGTCCTGGGTAAGGGTGTCCTGGGTAGGGGTGTCCTGGGTAGGGGACTCCTGGGTAGGGCTGTCCTGGGTAGGGGTGTCCTGGGTAGGGGACTCCTGGGTAGGGGTGTCCTGGGTAGTGGTGTCCTGGGTAGGGGACTCCTGGGTAGGGGTGCCCTGGGTAGTGCTGTCCTGGGTAGGGTTCTCCTGGGTAGGGGTGCCCTGGGTAGTGGTGTCCTGGGTAGGGGTGTCCTGGGTAGGGGTGTCCTGGGTAGTGGTGTCCTGGGTAGGGCTGTCCTGGGTAGGGGTGTCCTGGGTAGGGGTGTCCTGGGTAGGGGTGTCCTGGGTGGTGGTATCCTGGGTAGGGCTGTCGTGGGTAGGGGTGTCCTGGGTAAGGGTGTCCTGGGTAGGGGACTCCTGGGTAGGGGTGTCCTGGGTAAGGGTGTCCTGGGTAGTGGTGTCCTGGGTAGGGGACTCCTGGGTAGGGGTGTCCTGGGTAGGGGTGTCCTGGGTAGGGGTGTCCTGGGTAGTGGTGCCCTGGGTAGTGGTGTCCTGGGTAGGGCTGTCCTGGGTAGGGGTGTCCTGGGTAGGGGTGTCCTGGGTAGGAGTGTCCTGGGTAGGGGTGTCCTGGGTAGGGTTCTCCTGGGTAGGGGTGCCCTGGGTAGTGGTGTCCTGGGTAGGGGTGTCCTGGGTAGGAGTGTCCTGGGTAGGGGTGTCCTGGGTAGGGTTCTCCTGGGTAGGGGTGTCCTGGGTAGGGGTGTCCTGGGTAGGGGTGTCCTGGGTAGGGGTGTCCTGGGTAGGGGTGTCCTGGGTAGGGGTGTCCTGGGTAGGGGTGTCCTGGGTAGGAGTGTCCTGGGTAGGAGTGTCCTGGGTAGGGGTGTCCTGGGTAGGGGTGTCCTGGGTAGGGGTCTCCTGGGTAGGGGGGTCCTGGGTAGGGCTGTCCTGGGTAGGGGGGTCCTGGGTAGGCCTGTCCTGGGTAGGGGTGTCCTGGGTAGGGGTCTCCTGGGTAGGGGGGTCCTGGGTAGGGCTGTCCTGGGTAGAGGTGTCCTGGGTAGGGGGGTCCTGGGTAGGGCTGTCCTGGGTAGGGGTCTCCTGGGTAGGGGGGTCCTGGGTAGGGGTGTCCTGGGTAGGGGTGTCCTGGGTAGGGGTGTCCTGGGTAAGGGTGTCCTGGGTAGGGGTATCCTGGGTAGGGGACTCCTGGGTAGGGCTGTCCTGGGTAGGGGTGTCCTGGGTAGGGGTGTCCTGGGTAGGGGTGTCCTGGGTAGTGGTGTCCTGGGTAGGGCTGTCCTGGGTAGGGGTGTCCTGGGTAGTGGTGTCCTGGGTAGGGGACTCCTGGGTAGGGGTGCCCTGGGTAGTGGTGTCCTGGGTAGGGTTCTCCTGGGTAGGGGTGCCCTGGGTAGTGGTGTCCTGGGTAGGGGTGTCCTGGGTAGGGGTGTCCTGGGTAGTGGTGTCCTGGGTAGGGCTGTCCTGGGTAGGGGTGTCCTGGGTAGGGGTGTCCTGGGTAGGGGTGTCCTGGGTAGTGGTGTCCTGGGTAGGGCTGTCCTGGGTAGGGGTGTCCTGGGTAGGGGTGTCCTGGGTAGAGGTGTCCTGGGTAGGGGTGTCCTGGGTAGGGGTGTCCTGGGTAGGGCTGTCCTGGGTAGGGGTGTCCTGGGTAGGGCTGTCCTGGGAAGTGGTATCCTGGGTAGGGGTGTCCTGGGTAGGGGTGTCCTGGGTAGGGGTGTCCTGGGTAGGGCTATCCTGGGTAGGGGTGTCCTGGGTAGGGCTGTCCTGGGTAGGGGTGTCCTGGGTAGGGGTGTCCTGGGTAGGGGTGTCCTGGGTAGGGCTGTCCTGGGTAGGGGTGTCCTGGGTAGGGGTATCCTGGGTAGGGCTGTCCTGGGTAGGGGTGTCCTGGGTAGGGGTGTCCTGGGTAGGGGTGTCCTGGGTAGGGGTGTCCTGGGAAGTGGTATCCTGGGTAGGGGTGTCCTGGGTAGGGGTGTCCTGGGTAGTGGTGTCCTGGGTAGGGCTATCCTGGGTAGGGCTGTCCTGGGTAGGGGTGTCCTGGGTAGGGCTGTCCTGGGAAGTGGTATCCTGGGTAGGGGTGTCCTGGGTAGGGATGTCCTGGGTAGTGGTATCCTGGGTAGGGCTGTCCTGGCTCGGCTGCGACGGGGGCCTGTGGCTGACCCCTCATCGCTGGGTGTCACATGCCTGCGTCGCCGCACTCGCACGAGACGGGGTCGTCGTCTCCCTGTTGCTCCGGGCCTGTCCCTGTCTCGTGGCCGCCCTGAGGCGTCGTGTGGGCATTGCATGCCGGAGAGACCGGGCATGTCCCTGTCTTGTGGCCGCCATGTGGCGTTGTGTGGGCGTCGCAAGCCGGAGGGGCCGGGCCTGTCCCTGTCTCGTGGGCGTCCTGCGGACGGTCGGCATCCGTGGGGACGGGTGCCTCGACGTTTGCTCCTGCAATACACAATACAGCATGAATGGTTCGACACGCAGGCGGTGATCGGGGGATATGGGGGAGGGGGGATATGGGGGAGGGGGGATATAGGGGAGGGGGGATATGGGGGATATGGGGAGGAGAGATATGGGGAGCGGGATATGGGCGAGGGGGGTTTTGGGGGAGGGGGGATATGAGGGAGGGGGATATGGGGGATGGGGTTATGGGGATATGTGTGAGGGGGTATATGGGGAGGGGGACTATGGGGAGGGGGTATATGAGGGATATGGGGAGGGGGGATATGGGGAGGGGGATATGGGGAGGGGGGATATGGGCGAGGGATGTATGGGGGATATGGGGGTGGGGGGTTATGGGGGAGGAGGGATATAGGGGAATGGGGATGGGCCGTGGATGTCTCACTTGGTGGGGTGCCCCTGACCTCTGCATTGGCAGCCTCCCGGTCCTCGGGTCCACCTCCCAGTTCCAGGCCCTCTCCTCATGACCGATGAGTGGTCTCTCATCAGCTGGGCCCCCTCCGGTCCTCTCACGCTCCATGTTGTTGTGCGCGTGCTTCTCCTGTGGGGGGCGGGTGGGGGGCAGGGATAAAGGGCAACAGTGTTAGACAGGTATATAAATGCAGGCCAGTGATTGTGCGTATATTGGCAGAGGTGCGCAGCACATTAGGGTTAGAGTTAGGGTTAGGGTTGGTTGCACCTGGGGGTGTGCCGCACATCGGGGGACCCACCCTGGCTGCCCTGACGAGATCGTTCACCTTCTTGTGGCACTGGGTGCCTGTCCGTGGTGTCAGAGCTACAGATGTGACGGCCTCTGCCACCTCCCTCCACAGACGCCAGCTGAGGCGTGGGGCCGTGTCCGGGGTACAGTGCCTCCCTCCTCCTCTACTGCGTCCAGAAGCGCCTCAATGTCATGCTCCTGGAACCTCGGGGCTGCACGGCGGGCGGCCATCTTGTCGGGTCTCCGGGGGAGGGGGCGGCGGTGTCTTTTGTTCTGTGACGCCGGCCATCGCGAATTGTGTCACGCCGCTACCAGCCCATTCGGGGCTGGAGACTTTGCGCCGTTTGGGGGGGCCCGACGCCGGAGTGATCCGTGCCGTTTTTGGCGCCGGGTTCCGGCCATCGCGCCGATTATCAGATTATCAGAGAATCCCGCCCATTGTCTTTTTTGCATGCCTTTTCTATCTCCTGATTTATTTTCTGCCCCACATCCTGACTTCTGCCAAGGGGCCTGTACACAACTCCCATCAGGGTCTTTTTACTTTTGCGATTCCTCAATTCTACCCTCAGAAATTCTATGCCTTCTGATCCTATGTCGCTCCTTGTTATCGATTTAACTTCATTCTTTACTAACAATGGAACACCACCTCCTTGCCCATCTGCTTGTCCTTTCGATAGGACATATATCCTTGGATATTTAGGTCCCAGCCCTGATCCCCTTGCAGCCACGTCTCTGTGATGCCCACAGCATTGCACCGGCCAATTTCAATGTGCGCAACAAGCTCATTTACCTTGTTCCGTATACTGCGCGCACAGGTACAACACCCACAATCCTGCATTGATCACTTCCCTTTTCACTCTCCTCAGTCACTGTACCCTTTACTGTGGCCCTTTTTGATTTTTGACTATGGCTTCGCTGCCTTAAACTTTCCCCGTAAGAAGTCTTACAACACCAGGTTAAAGTCCAACAGGTTTGTTTCGATGTCACTAGCTTTCAGAGTGCTGCTCCTTCCTCAGGTGAATGAAGAGGTATGTTCCAGAAACATATATATAGACAGATTCAAAGATGCCAGACAATGCTTGGAATACGAGCATTAACAGGTGATTAAATCTTTCCAGATCCAGAGATGGGGTAACCCCAGGTTAAAGAGGTGTGAATTGTGTCAAGCGAGGACAGCACCCAGGATAAGGCCTTCATCAGGTCTGAGGTCCAGCGGTTGCTTCCCCCCTTACTGCTTTTTGTTTCTGGCCCCGTTTTACTTCCCTCCGACTTCCTACATTTGATCCCATCCCCCTGCCACATTAGTTTAGATCCTCCCCAATAGCTCTAGCATCGGTTCCAGTCCTGCCCAGGTGCAGACCGTCCGGTTTGTACTGGTCCCACCTCCCCCAGAACCGATTCAGTGCCCCAGGAATTTGAATCCCTCCGTCTTGCACCATCTCTCGAGCCATGCATTCATCCTCTCTATCCTGACATTCCTACTCTGACTAGCTCGTGGCACTGGTAGCAATCCTGAGATTACTACCTTTGAGGTCCTACCTTTTGGTTTAACTCCTAACTCCCTGAATTCAGCTTGTAGGACCTCGACCCATTTTTTACCTACATCGTTGGTGCCTATGTGCACCACGACAGCTGGCTGTTCACCCCCCCCCCCCCCCGCACCCCCCCCCCCCCCCCCCAGAATGTCCTGCAGCCGCTCTGAGATATCCTTGACCCTTGCACCAGGGAGGCAACATACCAACCTGGAGCCTCAATTGTGTCCACAGAACCGCCTGTCTATTCCCCTTACGATTGAGTCCCCTATCACTGTAGCTCTGCCATTCGTCTTCCTGCCCAGCTGCGAAGCAGAGCCAGCCACGGTGCCATGAACCTGGTTGCTGCTGCCTTCCCCTGGTGAGCCATCTCCCTCAACAGTATCCAAATCGGTATATCTTTTTTGCAGGGGGATGACTGCAGGGGACACCTGCACTGCCTTCCTACTCTTGCTCTGTCTTTTGGTCACTCATTTTCTATCTCCCTCAGTAACTTTCACCTGCGGTGTGACCAACTCGCTCAACGTGCTAGCCACGACGTCCTCAGCATCACGAATGCTCCAAAGTGAGTCCATCCGCAGCTCCAGAGCCGTCAAGCGGTCTAACAGGAGCTGCAACTGGACACACTTCTTGCACGTGAAGGAGCCAAGGACAGTGGACGTATCCCTGAGCTCCCACATCGCAGACGAGGAACATGACACGCGTCTGGGATCTCCTGCCATGTCTTAAACCTTAGGTTAACTCAAGCATTGTCAAACTCAGGGGCACGACCCATGGGCGAGGTTCGGGAGGGTTGCGGAGCCGTCCGTCGTGGCGCTCTCAATCGCGCAAATCCGTGTGCAACAGCCGCAGCAGCCGGCCAGGAACAGATTTTAAAAATTGGGCAGCCATTTTTCTCAAGTTCGGGGGGTCAAAAGGGGCCATTGGGGCCAAAGGGACCTAAAACCATTTCCTCCATTTTTGTCAGCAGCAAACAAGGTAGGAGAAAATGGTGGGTCGTGCAGGTCGGCCGGCGTGGGCCGCAAAGGTCGGTTGACGTGGGCCACAAATGTCGGTCGGCATGGGTCGCGAAGGTCGGCCGGCGTGGCTCACGAAGGTCGGCCGGCGTGGGTCGCGAAGGTCGGCCGGCGTGGGTCGCGAAGGTCGGCCGAGTTGGGTCCCGAAGGTTGGCCGGTTGGTAAAAATGGGTCCCCGGAAGAAAAGTTTGAAAAACACTGGGTTAACTGATACAACTACAATTCCAAAAAACGAAAGAAAAAATAAATAAATATACAAATGAAAAGACAAACTACTTACCAGTCACTTCCCAAGGATAAAAAGCACCTCCTCCCAACCCAGCTTTGAATTCCCACCTAGCTTCAAATTCCCAAACTCACTCTTCGCCCTGTCTCACTCTGGCTGTGTCTTCTCTGGCTCACTGGGAGAACTCACTGGGAGTGAGTTAAAGTTGCTCTTTTTTGATGGAAAGTTGTGGGTTACCTTAATCAAATCCTCATCTACGGCTGTATAACAGTTTAGGAGTTCTTTTAAGTAATCTCTCCATTGAAAGCTGATGTTTTCTCTGTTCCTTCAGACGGTTCTGTCCTTACTCTACATCAGTTTGAGACCAAGGGTGTTGGATTCATATATTGCCTTGGTGGCACTGAAGAAGCCCGGGGTGTAATGATTGTCAGCGTGGAGTTACGGCTCCTTAGCTTTCTCAATCTAACATTGGTTCTTGATTTCTCTAGTTCTTCTTTGCACCTCCACCTTGGCTAATTGATGAGCACTCTCTTCACATGACTCGTTATGTTGTTTTGCTCAGTGTGGAGAGCTTTCCTCTTCTCCTCAATGAGGTCTTGGAAGCTGTGATCATTCTTATCAAACCAGTCTTGTAGTTGATGGTTTTTCACAACTTTAGATGATGCCTGTCTTCAGCTCTTCTCAGTTTTCCTCACCTCTATTGGAACGGATACTTGTGGAGATTTTGGAGAAGAGATTGTTGGAAGTTCACGAGCATGGGGCGGCACGGTAGCAAGCTTGCTTCACGGTGCCAGGGACCCCGGTTTGATTCCCAGCTTGGGTCACTGTCTGTGCAGAGTCCATACATCTCCACGTGTCTGCTTGGGTTTCCTCCGGGTGCTCCAGTTTCCTCCCACAAGTCCCGAAAGACCTGTTTGTTCAGTGAATTGGACATTCTGAATTCTCTCTCAGTGTACCTGAACAGGCGCCTGATAATAATAATCTTTATTGTCACAAGTAGGCTTACATTAACACTGCAATGAAGTACTGTGAAAAGCACCTAGTCGTCACATTCTGGCACCTATTTGGGTACACGGAGGGAGAATTCAGAATGTCCAAATTACCTAACAGCCCGTCTTTCGGGACTTGTGGAAGGAAGCTGGAGCACCCGGAGGAAACCCACGCAGACACGGGGAGAACGTGCAGACTCTGCACAGACAGCAATCCAAGCCGGGAATCGAAACTGGGACCCTCGTGCTGTAAAGCAGCAGTGCTAACTACTGTGCTACTGTCCTTAGTGTGGTGACTAGGGGATTTTCACAGTAACTTCATTGCAGTGTTAATGTGAGCTTACTTGTGATACTAATAACGATTATTATTATATATGGGTCTTGAACCAACTCAACGTTTATAATTTTTTGGGGCTGTTTCTTCATCTTGTAGTGCTTTCTGCGGAATCTAATGGCCATAGAGGAGCGAATGAGCTGGTGATCTGTCCAACAGTCTTCTGCACTGGTCATTGCTTTGGCCTCAAGATCTTACGATGATGAAGTTGATCAGATGCTAGTTTTTCTTTGATGTGGATGTCTCCAGAAAGTCTTGAACCTGCGTTTTAAGGTAGAATGGGGTGTTAGTGTTGGCAAGCTGGTGTTCTGTGCATTTGGTGAGCAAGAAAATCCTGTTGGAATACCAATTCCCAACTCTTTCCTTTCCAATGGTTCCTTTCCAGATTTGGGAGTCCTTTCCAATTCTGGCGTAGATGTCCCAAAGGATGAGGATTTTAACTTCCTTAAGAATGTTGAGAATTAGTGTGTCAGGTTGGAGTAGAGCTGTGATATGGTACGAATAAAGTAATGGCATGATGGGAAAACTGGTCAATGGGAAGACTGGTCAAAATGTTTGATACAATGTAAGAGAAGCTGACCTACTCATTCCAGTTCACCAGACCCCTGTAAAGAATGCTGACAGTTCACCAGACCCCTGTAAGAAATGCTGCCCTAACCATTCCAGACCCCTGTAAGACTGATAAGGCCGACTCCGCATAACTTGAAGTCTGAATAAGATCAGAGAAGGTCAAGCCTTCCAAGCCATTCCAAAATGCCTGACCTCGGCAACTCCTGATAAGACTAACTCGTCATAACCCAGGGCCGTATGAATAAGACAAGATAAGGGATGGATGAGTTTCCTCCGACCTTTTAATCAAAGGACAAGATAATGGTATGAGTGATGAGACAAAGAGCCCTTGGAGGTCAGCAGGTTCATGACATTGCTTCCGTTTCTACTTCCGATCAAATTCCTGACTAAGCTGTAGTCACGCAATCTTGATAATGATAATGTATAAATACTGAGCTGATTCCCTGTGACAGCGCGAACTTGGGAAGGAATCAGCAGTTGTACTAACTGCTCTCTGACCTCAAGTTTCAGCCATTACTGCATGCAGTCTCTTCGTAAATAAAGCCTGTTATTTTGCTTTAAACGAGCGTTGTTGAATCTTTCTACTACAGTCCAGAAGCAGGAAAAATTATTGACTTCAACACTATCAATGGCTGTGATGACAGATGAAGGCTGCAGAAGGAGGGAGATCTCCAGCCATTGAGGTTCCCTTGCCACTGTAACTGGACCTACCCTCTGTCAAGAAATGTGTGTCTGCTGATGTGCAACGGCATACCCATGTTGAAAGAAGTCCCGCACCAGGCCCTACCTAGATGAAACCAGCACACCCCTACACAGAGAAGAGCCCTGCAGTGATCAATGAGAGGTGACGGAGACAGTAAGATATAGAACTCCCTCCATTCAGATGGGCAAGCACGTAGTGGAGTTTGATTTGGTCGTCTTGCTCTTGGAATAGGAACAGGAGAGCATTTTGGCAACTTTCTTCATGGCTGCGCAGCGCTCTTCGGGTTAAAGTCTGCTCACCATGCGTGGGAAAAGGGCTAAAAAAGGAGCCCTAAAAATAGTCTGTTATGTCACCAAGCTGGCTGAAAATCACATCGAGCCAGTTCATCTACTTGCCATCAGAAGATCAAAGTTGAACTGAATTTTGGAATCTGGAACGTACGAACCCTCATGGACATTGAACAAAAACAATCACCTGCAACATAGAACTTACCTTGCTGCCCATGAACTCAGACACTTCAATGGTGACATGGCTGCCATGCAAGAGACCTGAAGAGCTGGCGTAGGGCTGCTGAAAGAAAGTGGTGGGGTTACACCTTCTTGAGCGGATACCCAAAGATCAGCCCAGGCCGGATGGAATTGGTTTCACCATCACAAGCAAACTTATCAAATGACTTGCGGAACTCCCTATCAGCCTCAACGAGTATCTCATGACCCTCCGTCTGTTATTTTCCAAGAAACGGCAGTCAATGTTCGTGAGTGCCTATGCTCTAACACTTGATGCCAATGATAAGTCCAAAGAAGGCTCTGTAGAAGTCAATACAAGTATCTTCTGTCTGTGCCACCATTCAAGACTTGTGACCTTATTCAGACACATTCAGAACTTACCATTGTGGCTGACCCTGCTAGAAGCTTAAAACTCCCGATGGCATTGCGCTCTGGATGAATGGAATGCTCAAACCTTTCCACCACGGCAAGATGGCAATTCAAGGAAAGGATATTCAACAGTATCAAGGCGGATCTGCTGTAACCTCAACATCACGTTCCCACCTACCCCCAATAACCTTTCACTCCTAGCTTAGTAAGAATGCATTTACCTCTGCATAAAATATTCAAAGACATTGCTCCTATCATCGTTTGAGGTTTAGAGCTCTAAAGATTGACAGCACCCTTTTAAAAATATTTATCCCTAGTTATAGATTTTCCCATAAGAGGAAACAGGCATAGAATTTACAGTGCAAAAGGAAACCATTCGGCCCATCGGGTCTGCACCAGCTCTTGGAAACAGCACCCGACTTAAGCCCATGCCTCCATCCTATCCCCGTAACTCAGTAACCCCACCGAACCTTTTGGACACTAAGGGGCAATTTTAGCATGGCCAATCCACCTACCTGCACATATTTGGACTGTGGGAGGAAATTGGAGCACCCGGAGGAAACCCATGCAAATATGGGGAGAACGTGCAGACTCCACACAGTCACCCGAGGCCGGAATTGAACCTGGGTCCCTGGAAATGTATTATATTCATCACATCAATCACAGTTGTAAAGGGAATTGGTAAGGCCACAACTGGAATATTGTATACAATACTGGTCGCCTTATTTAAGGAAGGATGCATTATAAGTTGTTCAGAGAAGGTTTATCTGACTAACAGTGGAATGGGTAGGATTCTTAAGAGGAAAGGTTTTTATCCGCAGGAATTTAGCAGAGTAAGAGGCGATTTGCTTGAAACATACAAGGTTATGATGGTCATAGGGTGGATGTCGAAGGATGTTGGGGTGGCATAGTGGCACAGTGGTTAGCACTGCTGCCTCACAATGCCAGGGAACCGGGTTCCATTCTGTCCTTGGGTGACTGTGCGGAGTCTGCACTATCTCCCCATTTCTGCGTGGGTTTCCTCCGGATGCTCCAGTTTCCTCCGACAGTCCAAAGATGTGCAGGTTAGGTGAATTGGACATGTTAAGTTGCCCCTTAGTGTCTCCAAAGGTTAGGTGGAGTTACGAAGATAGGGCCAGGGAGTGGGATGAGGTAGTGTGCTCTTTCGCAGGGTCAGTGCAGACTCGGTAGGCCAAATGGCTTCCTCCTGCATTGTAGGGATTATATGGATTTTATTGTTCACTACTGTTACGTTAATATATATGGGTGTGCATAATGGGAACATAGATATGGAGGGAGACATGGTTATAAAACAAGTAAAATGTTTTAACTGTTAAATGTAAGGTATTCCTTGTTACTATTGTGTTTAATTATGTGTTTAAATTGAACTTTGTTTCACCATTAACACTGGCTGCTGGTCAGTGTTATCACTCATGTGGTACAGCAACATATCCTCACAATTGGTGTAGTGAGATTGTCACTGAGTTTATAATCCAGAGATCCAGAATAATGTTCTGCGATCCTGAGTTCAAATCTCACCACAGCAGATGTTGAAATTTGAATTAAAATAATTGCTTTGCTTTCCATACTTCACTGATATTTCATCTATTTGTGGGTGGCACGTGGCGCAGTGGTTAGCATTGCTTCCTACAGCGCTGAGGATCCGGGTTCGAATCCCGGCCCTGGGTCACTGTCCGTGTGGAATTTGCACATTGTCCCCGTGTCTGCGTGGGTTTCACTCCCACAACCCAAAGATGTGCAGGGGAGATGGATTGGCCATGCTAAATTGCCCCTTAATTGGAAATAAAATAATTGGGTACTCTAAATTTGTGGGCAGCACGGTAGCATTGTGGATAGCACAAATGCTTCACAGCTCCAGGGTCCCAGGTTCGATTCCGGCTTGGGTTACTGTCTGTGTGGAGTCTGCACATCCTCCCTGTGTGTGCGTGGGTTTCCTCCGGGTGCTCCGGTTTCCTCCCTCAGTCCAAAGATGTGCAGGTTAGGTGGATTGGCCATGCTAAATTGCCCTTAGTGTCCAAAATTGCCCTTAGTGTTGGGTGGGGTTACTGGGTTGTGGGGATAGGGTGGAGATGTTGACCTTGGGTGGGGTGCTCTTTCCAAGAGCCGGTGCGGACTCGATGGGCCGAATGGCCTCCTTCTGCACTGTAAATTCTATGATAATCTATGATAATTGTTCAAATTAAAGAGTTGGATTCTGGTCCGGACCCATAACATTGGTTTCCCCTCAACCCATTGTTGCTTTCTTCTTGGTTCAATTGCTCTGTTTTATTACCTTTGCTCTCGAGTCGCCAGGAATCTTTACGATACCACCACGAGGTTCAAGTCCGAGTAATGATCAATAACCCAATACACCGATTAGTAAGATTCAAATCAAAGCACATTTATTATACACAGTAATCGCTACTCATGCACAAATTCTACGTCTAAGCTACTTCTACAACTAACAGGCCTATACTTAACTTCGGACTGGCCCACCAGGTAAGGGGAACAAATGGCCTTTCGTTCGGGTTCTGAGTCTGCGGGATTCGAAGTTGGTACGGATTGATAGCTAGGAGTGCCTATCTCATAGCGAGCATTGAATTAAGACTTACTTTGTTCGGTGGTCACTGCACCGGTCACGGTCAATGTTGGTTCGTGTTGCTGTGTGACCCGGGCAGGACGAAGAGGTGAAGAGGGCTGAAGAGAGCTGAAGAGGGCTGAAGAGAGGTGAAGAGAGCGATTTGAACTTGGGGCTTAACTCTTATAGTCCCCAGGGGCTTCCCGCCTTTCGGGGCGGACCCTGTACCTGGTCCCAAGTGAGTGGACTTTGTCCCAATCATCGGCTCGTCTTCTCCAATACTGGAGCGGTTCCCTGATCGATGGGCGGTCTTGAGGTGCTCGTTCACCTCCTTTGTGTTGGTTCCTGCTGGTGCCGAGGAGTCTGGCTTTGCTTTGTGTGTCCAAAATGTTACTTATTGTTCCTGGGGATTGCTCATCAGTATGCAGATGGCTGCTGTATTGTTATGCTGATGGTCGCTGGTATCGATGTTGTCTGGCCGTTGCAGAGGTAAATACACAGCAAACCTGCAGCTGCTGGTTTCTGTCTATGTTGGCTGACTTTCCCATCAGCCTTTGCCGTTTGCCATTTTAAATCGGGAGTTGGCCAATTTAAGTTTCTACACCATGCCAGCATCATTGTCGTGGCATGGCAAAGCCAATCCTTATCATATACCGGATTTCAATGGCTTTGGGAAAAATAAAATCCCCACCAGCGAGGGCGTTAAATCATTGCGGGCAATTTGTTCAAGGTCATTGACGAGTGCACTTGCTTCATCTTGGTGCACTTGGTGCAATAAGCGCGATTGCTGCATTATAAAGTATTTTTCACCTCTTCCACCACTTTGCCACTTATGACCATTGAAAAGTACTGCCAGCCATATGACTGCTTCAGTAGCACAGTGGTTAGCACTGTTGCTTCACAGCACCAGGGTCCCAGGTTCGATTCTTGCTTGGGTCACTGTCTCTGTGGAGTCTGCACGTTCTCCCCATGTCTGCATGGGTTTCCTCCGGGTGCTCCGGTTTCCTCCCACAAGTCCCGAAAGACGTGCTTTTTAGCTGAATTGGACATTCTGAATTCTCCCACAATATACCCGAACAGGCGCCGGAGTGTGGCTAGGGGATTTTCATAGTAACTTCATTGCATTGTTAATGTAAGCCTACTTGTGACAATAAAGATTATTATTATCTAAGTTGTACTCAAACGTATTCTGGCCTCGAAACAAGCGAGCACGCCACCGCATTCCTGACCCACAAGTATATTTGGTCAGAAATATTAATGTCCCTCCTTTTTGTTTCCTACCTGTCTTAAATGCATTTCACAAACATCTCAATTCAGAGCAGGTGCCGACCATTCATCCCTCCAGCCTGCTGCATCAGTCAAGAAAATCATGGCTGATCTAATGGTCACTGCAGCTCTATAAGACGATAAGGAACTGTCCTACATTCCTTCCAACCCCAAATAACCATGGGCTTCCTAGTCAACGCTCGTCAAACAAGAATCTCTTTAAATTAGCCTTAAAATACTTACCAATACATCCCATAACATTTTCCTTTGCTAATTATTTTCCAGCCCAGATGTCCAATGTGACTGTCGTTATCAGTCCTGTATCAGATGGATTGGTGGAAGATGAAGATAATGTCACTCTGAAGTGTGAAGCACAGGGAACCTCTCCAACCTTCTCCTGGAGCCACGCTGGAAAACCACTAGCAGAAAACCCACGATTTATACTTTCTACAGATCACAGCAGTTTGGTGATCAAACCCGTGAAAAGAAGCGACAGTAACAGCTTCATCTGTAAAGCAACTAATGCTGTGAGCAGTGAACATAGTACACCAGTGAAATTACACATTTACTGTAAGTAAATTCGAATAAAAGGTTTATATAGATCGGCGAAACCACACAATGGGATCAGAAACTAGACGAAAGATATAATCCACTGACTGGAGAAGCTGCATGATCTGTTTTAGCTAATCATTTTTATTGGAAAATTGGAAGGGTAGAAGTTATTGGCAGCAAATTTGTGGTAAATTGTAAAAAAAAGAGGAGTCCTCTCCTTCACAATGGCAGCTGCCCATAGACATTTTGGGGGTTCTTGCCTTGCAACGTGAAGACGTTAGAGATCATTTACACTGCAACACCCTCTACCCAGGATCTATGCTGCGAGTGGGCAGGGCAAGCAACAAGATGCTTGAAGTAAACAGATTGAGAAATCCTCACGGAGGGGCACAATAGATTAAAAAATGTCCTTGGCACGGGCCCAACTCTCGCCAGTTAAGTGCCACCTGGATATTCAGTTATTGTATATTCAATAGACTATAATGTTGACCAGGCCCTACACCGATGCATTGCCACTCACTTTGTTACCTTAAACGATCATCCACAACGCCCCCCACTGTATTGAACGCAAAACAAACCAAGGGAAAAAATGGGTTTACGATAAAGTCAAAGATTTCAAAATAATAATTAGATCTCCAGAAACAATTACATTAGACTGTACCGTGGGGAGAAAATCTCATGGGCTCCTCCAAATCTTCAGTTAAGTTAAAGCAATTCAAGTAGAAGGGGCCACCCTTAAACTACTCACCAAGACCATGAAACAGTCATGGATACTGTCCAGTTGTAGAATTCAATATGCCACAGTGTAAATCAAGGGGCCGATGTGTTATCAGAAGGTTTGCAATATTGCCCAGGATGAATTTCCACCCATTTGTCTTTCTTGTGGATTTCTACTTACCTGCAATTTATTTCTAACCATTAATTCCATTGCTATTTTCTAACTAGATGGACCAGATTCACCCCACACAAATGTCTCGACCGCGATGTGCGATAGCAACTACCCGGGGGATTATTGTGTGAAGGAAGGTGCAGAAGTGACTCTGCTGTGCCAGGCTCAGTGTTTTCCTGATTGCAACTATACATGGTGGCACAACGGAAAGCCCGACAGCAGTAAACCTGTCCATCTGATACAAAACGCATATTTTAACAATACAGGAAATTATACGTGTCTTGTAAAGAATGCCTATGCCAAGAAATGGAACTATTCAAACATTTCAATCTTTATATATAGTAAGTTGGTTGGTATGGACAAAGCTTCTTCCTCTATACGGTCTCCATTTGTTGTGCTGGGTCTCTCACACTCTCTGCAGCACCCTCGTCTAAAGTAGAAATGTGCATTTCCGCTTTTTGTTGCTTCACCATCGGCGGCAATGCCTTCAACTCCTGAAGTCCAGGTGGAAGTTTCTGAACCCTTCAAATGTCTGGGAGAAGGCTGTCAAAAGCTCAATCCTGAGATTTCCTTCATGAAATAAAGTCAAGGCAGTTGAGTGATGTTTCCATGTGAACTATAACAAGAGGATCAGGCAGTGATTTATAGTCTAATGCAGGCTGCATACCTCCTGTCATATGACTGCATGAGAAGCACTCAATAGTTTCTCCTCTGGTAACTAATTGTCTTCTGATTTTCTTTAGCTTCTCATCCGCTCCCTTCCTCCTGACCTGCTTACTCTTTCTCATTTTCTGGGCTTCGGCACCACGCACATGCAATGTCAGGAACTATTTTATTCTTACTTTTCTAAAGAACCCCGTCCATCACCTAATCATCGTCCGTCTCCTGTGAGCAGACTTTTCTTGACTGCCCAGGTATTCTTCAGTTGAGCATCGCACCACTTCTTTCTCATATCCAGTGGTGTCCCTTATCGCCAAGCTCCAAAGACAGATCTCCTAGAAGGGGCCGAGAAATTACAATCCTGTGTTTTTACATGCACAAGCAATTTCTACAGTCAGTCTCAAGCCTCAGGTTTTTCCATCGCAAGTGTGCCCTTTTAAGATCTTAAGATCTAAGAGCAGGAGTAGGCAATTCATCCTCTTGAGCACATTTCGCCATTCAATACGATCATGATTGACCTTCCCTCGGCTTCAACTCCACTTTCCTGCCCATTCTCCATAACCCTTCAACCCATTATTAAATAATGATCTGTCTCTCTTCTCCTTAAATTTACTCAAAGTCCGGCATTCACCAGGACTTCCACACATTCACAGCCCTGGGAGAGAAGTAATTTCTGCTCATCTGTGTTTTAAATCTGCCACCCCTTATCCTAAAATGATGACCTCACATTCTAGATTGTGCCACAAGAGAAAACATCCGCTCCCTGTCTACTTTGGCAATACCTTTTGTCATCTATATACCTCAATTAGATCTCCTCTCATTCTCCTAAACTCGAAAGAGTATAGGCCTAAACTGCTGAATCTCCCTTCATAAAACAAACTCCTCACCTCTGGAAATAATCTAGTGAACATCCTTTGAACTACCTCCAAAGCAAGTATATCCTTGCTCAAGTCTGGGGACCAAAACAGTACACAGTACTCCAGGTGCAGTCTCACCAAAGCCTTGTACAGTTGCAGAAACACTCCTACTTTTATACTCTATTCCTTTAGCCATCCATGCCAGCATTCCATTTGCCTTCCTTATTACCTGTTGTATCTGCATACTTTTTCGGCGATTCATGCACAAGAATATCTGGATCCCTCTGCACCAAAACACTTTGAAGTTTCTCTCCATTTAGATCACAAGTTGTCTTTCTATTTTTCTGACCAAAGTGGACAACTTCACATTTGTCCACTTTAAACTCCATCTGCCAAATTTTGGCCCACTCAGCTAACCTATCCATATCCATTTATCAATTTAATATTTCCTCATTACAACTTACTATCCCACCTACTTAGTGTCATCTGCAAATTTGGCTGTTGTACCTTCTTTCCCAACATCCAAGTCATTAATATATACAGCAAATGCTTGGGGCCCCAGGACAGAACCTTGTGGCACACCATATCTTGTCAACCAGAAAAATAACCAGTTATCATGAGTCTCTGCCTTCAGCCGGTTTGCCAGTCCTCTATCCAAACAAATACATTATCCCGACCCTATGTGATCATACCTTGTGTATTCACCTTTTGTGCAGCACCATATCAAATGTCTTCTGGAAGTCCAGATATACTACATCTATAGGTTCCCTATTACCTTACGGATGCCTTAGTTTTTGTCTTTATGTTATCTTTAACTTCCTTGCTTAGACATGAATGATTTCTCCCTACTTATAATCTTTCTTCCTCTTTGGAATATATTATAGTTGTACAGAATTGAAGATCTCCCTAAACAATTACCAGTAGTCACCAACTTTCCTGTCTTTTACTCTTCCTGTCCAGTCCACCACAGCCAAATCTGTCCTCCTGCCTATATAATTATCTTTGCTTAGCTCCATAACACTAGTGTTGGACTCAAATTTCTCGCCCTGAAACTGATTTGAAATTCCAACATGCTGTAATCACTTTTTCCTCGAGAATGTTTAACTATGAGGTTATTAATTAATCCCTTCATTGCACAATACCAAATCCAGAAAGCCTGCCTCTAGTTGGTTCCCCCAACAATTGCTCTAAGAAACAAACTCTAATGAATTCAATTAACTCCTTTTCGAGTCTACCCTTTCCAATTTGGCTAATGCAGACTGTATGCATATTAGAATCACCCATGATCATTGACGTACCTCTGTTAAAAGCATGGGTATTTCTTGGTTTGCACTGTGCCCCACTCTGGAACTATTGTTTGAGGACCTATAGATTACTCCCACCAGGGGCTTATTTCCCTTGCTATTTCTTAATCATACCAGACTGATTCCACGTCTTGATTTACAGTGCCTATATAATTTCTCACTCCAGCACTGATCCCTTCCTTTACCAGCAAACTACACCACATTTTTCTGCTGTCTATCATTCTGAAATACTGAGTGCCCTTGGATATTCAACTTCCAGACCTTGGGCGAAATTCTCCGTAATGGGCGCGATGTCCGCCGACCGGCACCAAAAACGGCGCGAATCAGTCCGGCATCGCGCCGCCCCAAAGGTCCGGAATCCTCCGCATCTTGGGGGGCCGAGCCCTAACCTTGAGGGGCTAGGCCCGTGCTGGACTGATGTCCGCCCCGCCAGCTGGCGGGAAAGGCCTTTGGTGCCCCGCCAGCTGGCACGGAAATGACATTGCCGGGCGGCACATGCGCGGGAGCGTTTGCGGCCGCTCACGGCATCCCCGCGCATGCGCAGTGGAGGGGGTCTCTTCCGCTTCCGCCATGGTGGAGACCATGGCGAAGGCGGAAGGAAAAGAGTGCCCCTATGGCACAGGCCCGGCGGGGGGTCGGAGAATCTCACCCCATATCTCCATATAACCATGTCTCAGTAATTGCCATCAAATCATATCCTTTTGTCTCTATTTGTGCTATTTACTCATTAATGTTACTCCAAATGCTTCGGGCATTGACATACAAAGCCTTTTAGTTTGTTCTAGTATCAAATTGTCCTACTCTTGTATGATTCCTTGGTGCAATATAACATTCACGTGTTCTGTCCTTTCCTTTTCTGTTCTGGTAGCCATCAGCCTCATCCCAAACCTGCATGTCCTCCCTCTCCTTTGACTTTGATTTTCTAATTTCCATGCAACTGAACCCCCGCCCCCGCTATTTAGTTTAAAGTCCCATCTACAACCCAAGTAATGTGATTCCCCAAGACTTTGGTGCCAGCATGATTCAGATGAAGTCCGTCCCATTAGAACAGCTTCCTCCTTCCCCAGTACATATGCCAATGTGCCATAAATTCAAACCCATTTCTCCCACAACCAACCTTTGAGCCACGTATTTACCCCCTTAAACGTATTGTTCATGTGCTAATTAGCTTGTGGTTCAGCTAGTAAACCAGAGAGCACCTTTTTGCTTCTGCTGTATAATCCAGCTGTTCATATTCCCTCAGCAGAACATCTGTCTACCTATATCGTTGGTACCTACGTAGGCCTTCCCACTCCAAGTTTCTCTGCAGCCAGATAAGATATCCTGAACCCGAGCACCAGGCAGGCAACACAACCTTCGGGACTCTCGATCCTGGTCGCACAGAACAGTATCAAAGCCCCTAACTATACAATGCCCATTATGACACATTTATTTTTTCTCCTCCCAAATAAATGTCTCCCTGTACTACGGTGATGTGGTCAGTTTGCTCATCCTATCTAGATTCCCCCTCTCTTCCACATAGGAAATAAAAATCTCGAACATGTATGGCAAGGGCAAGGGCTGAGGCTCCTGCAACCCCCCCTCATGAATCCCTCTATCTGACGCACTCATCATCACACTCCCTGACCACTGGGCAAATTCAAGATAGTTAATCTAAAGGGCATGTGTAGCTCCTGAAACAGCTTCCAGGTAATTCTCCCCCTCCCTGATGTGTCGCAGTGTCCAAAGCTCAGACTTCAGCTCATCAGCTCTGAGCCGAATTTCCTCCAGCAACCAACCCTTGATACTTATATGTTAACGAGGAACTACAATGGGGTCCACCAGATCCCGCTTCATGCAGGTACAACACACCACCTGACCCAGCATCTCTATTTTATTTAATTACTTTAAATGTGTTTGTTTTTAAATTTCCGACTGGTCTTTAGTTTCTAGATCTTTAAAATATTTCTCATTTTACCTTTAATCCGAAAGCAACTTGGTATAGGTAATTGAAGTTAAGTTACTAACCAGCCGTTGTATGAACTTACGTTTTTCCTGTGATTCCACCCCGGTTTTTTCCACTCTTGTTTATCATGAGCTCCTCCACCACATGCATTTGAATTCACCTTTGGGAGGCTGAGCGTTACTGTCTAATGTAAGGCAACAACATGCGGTTCAAATAAGTAAATCCATAGCTGCATGTGACATTTTAAGGCACACCGTGTTTGTTATCCTAAATATTAATCCACCTTTACAGCAGTGATGCAGGCCGTTTAGCATGTCGTACCTTTCTGACTCTTTATAAGAGTTATTAATTGCCTCCAACTTTCGGGCTTTTTCCCTTGAGCCTGTTATTATTTCAAAGAACAAAGAAATGTACAGCACAGGAACAGGCCCTTCGGCCCTCCAAGCCCTTGCCGACCATGCTGCCCATCTAAACTAAAATCTTCTACACTTCCTGGGTCCGTATCCCTCTATTCCCATCCTATTCATGTATTTGTCAAGATGCCCCTTAAATGTCACTATCGTCCCTGCTTCCACCACCTCCTCCGGCAGCGAGTTCCAGGCACCCACTACCCTCTGTGTAAAAAGCTTGCCTCGTACATCTCCTCTAACCCTTGCCCCTCGCACCTTAAACCTATGCCCCCTAGTAATTGACCCCTCTACCCCGGGCAAAAGCCTGGGAATTTCGTCCTTCAACTATGGATCAAATGCCTTTTTAAAAGTCGTTCTTGAATTTCCACCAACCATTCTCTCAGTCAATGTAAACTCGCAGCTTTAAGTACAGGTTATTTGTTTGGCTGTCACATTTGTATTGCTTATGTTGCTCTGTATAATAATAATATTTATGTTGCTCTGTATATAGACATCTATCGGATTGGGGTTACAAAGGGGGGGGGGGGGGGGATATTTTTACCTTTCTCTGCCAAGAACAAAAATGCATCAATCGGAATTTAACTGTGTTCCCATTTCCACCCAAGTCTGTTTCAGTCTTCACCCCATCCAATTAAATTTGGAAGGTTAGCTTAATCCTCATTTCAGCAACTCATCTCATTGTGTGGAAAACAATTTTCTGCATCTTTCCCTAATCACCTATTACTTATCCATATACCTTTTTGTTTCTGAACATTCGGCCACTGGAAACCTCTTCCTCTGATTGTCCTGCTTTAGAATGTCAGAATATTTCACTCCTGTGTCACATCGCTTCGGGATTGCTGTTTGTCATATATTTCGTTGTTTTCTTACTGAGAACTGATTTTACTTTATTGCCTCTGTTTCTGGTCTCTCTCTCTGTCACACACACACATTCATTTACACAGGCAGACAACCCACAGACACACATTCACACCCTCTCTCTCCGACACACACGTTTAAAATAAATCTCTGAAAATGTTATCTTCCATCAAGATTTTTTTTAAAATTGAGGCCATCTAGTTGCTGACCTGTTGACTGGTACAAATTGTTCCACACACCAAGTTCAGTTGATGAACCCCTTCCGCTATAATGTTCACTTTACGTAAGCATGACCTTGCAATATCTAGCTCTTATTGTGTGCCACTGGGAAAACTCAACAAGTAGCTATTAAAATGTATGATCTGCCAATCCAATGAGTACTCTTCTTTAAATTTAACAAAGCAGAAACCAGCAATAATAAATAAATATTTTCACCTTCCTTTCAGGGCCACCTCTGGGACAGATTGCATGCAATGCCGAAGTTAGAGAGGATCAAGTGAACTTATCCTGCATATGGGCGGGTGGGATACCGCAAACTACCATTGAGCTGAAAGTTGGGTCGACCTCTTTAAATGGATTAAATGAACAGTATTACACAATCGCAAAGACGGATAGCAACTTGCCAATAGATCTACAATGCATAGGGCAGTATGCGATGTCCACACAGACTTGTAGATTAACTTTAGGTGAGAAACAAATACATTGGTCCTTTCTGCAATATCATTAATATGTGTGCACAAGTAAACAGTATGAATTTTGGGATGCTGATTATGTATGCAAATTGTCATTGAGCATTGTTTGATGCATGCAATTGAATGAAGTGCGGGACAAGTAACATTCAGATATAAATAGTGAACGGCAAAGAAATCTTTGCTAAGGGCATAATCTTTGTCTTGGTAATATCAACTGATATGATAAGAGAATAAAGTACGAGAAAGCTGCAGATAACGATTGTAGAGCATGCCACTGTCTAGTGAAACAGATTATATCCATCAGGAAAATATACCAGCATGTGCATAATGGACGCAACATGCATTCTTAAGAGAACAAAACCTTACATAGTCGGGTATAATGTGATCCCAGACACACACCAATGTAGTTGACTATTCAGTTAATCTCGACAAGTCATCCTCTTCTCTGAAATTCTATGTCGGAGAGCAGGTCTGGCCCAAAGCGCTGTCGTATCCCATTGGGTGGGGCAAGGAGGTAGATTCTGAATCGACCCAGGGCAATGTAGGGATCGAGCACTGTGCTGTTAGCGCTATTCTGCTCAGATCCCCATTGGGTGGGGCAAGGCGGTGATGGGTTGGGTGTTCTGGATCACAAACAGGTCACCAACACTTGAAGTGGTGCAACTCTATTTTATAACAAGGTTAACTATTTAAACATACTTGAACTGTGGGTAAATACGATACCAGCTTTAACTATCGACCTTTGCCTAGTCTGAACCAGTTGATGCACTCAGCACATGGTGAATGTCTGTGTTGCAGGCTGTGAGCTCTGTGCTCCGAGCTGGCTGCTACTCGAAAGAGCGGGAACTCTGATGTCCCCTGTCTTTGTAGTGCGTATGCTCTCACTGGTGATTGGCTGCGGTGTTGTGTATGTTGATTGGTCCCACTGTGTGTCCATCAGTGTGTGTCTGCACCATGATATACTGGTGTATATTATGACAGGCGGTAGATTCTGAATCAATGTAGGGATCGAGCACTGTGCTGTTGATGCTATTCTGGTCCAGACCTCTGGCCCACCCCAACGGAGTCCAACTTTCTGTTGGCATGATGCACCTTTCGATGCCGGTTTCAGCCTGGTGCTGATGGAGGGGCAAGTTTCACTCATTCATATGGCTGAGCAGGAATCTCTCCTGTTCTAAACGCCTTTCATTGGTGTGTGTTGGAATGATTCTTAACCTGTCCGGTCGCCTTATCACCAAGTCCTGGAGAGGGATTTGAACTGGAGCTTTAGGAAAGCTTCAGCTTTCTCATTGCAGTCTCAAGTGCCATCGTCGCACACATCCTGAGGATTAATGACACATACTCGAGCAATTTCTTCAATCCAACGAAAGCTGTCCAAAGAGCTGGAATCTCCCCTTTTCCCTACACCCCCTGTGTAGAACATCAATATGTATTTCGGGGCTGGCCTATCAAGTATGAGAATGAGAATCAGCATTTCCCAACATCTCAAATGGAATATTATTTCTGCTGACCAATCGGTTATGGGCCAACAGACACGGGTTTAAAATTATTTGAAAGGAAGCGGAAAGGAGCAGACGAGGATGCTTTTTAAAATTAACACAGCGGGTTGATCTGGAGAGCGCGGTCTGAAAGGGAACAGATTCAACAGGAACTTTTAAAAGGGGATTGTATCGATGCTTGTAAAGGTAAGGCTGCAGCACCAGAGGAGTAACGCGGCAGGGGATTGGAGTATTCAAATTCATTAGAAAGTTTTTTGAAAGTCCGGGTGAACAAATAAAAAATGAATTAATTCTCCTGTGTTTTATGTCACCATGAGCCATTGACATTCATGTGGGCCGCATGGGAGCAGTGGGCAGCATGGTAGCACAGCGGCTAGAACTGTGGCTTCACAGCGCCTGGGTCCCAGGTTCGATTCCCTGCTGGGTCACTGTGTGTGCGGAGTTTGCACGTTCTCCCCGTGTCTGCGTGGGTTTCCTCCAGGTGCATCCCATTAATAATAATGATAACAATCGCTTATTGTCACAAGTAGGCTTCAATGAAGTTACTGTGAAAAGCCCCTAGTCAACACATTGAACAGGGAGGCCGGCACCGGAATTGAACCCAAGCTGCTGCCTTGTTCTGCATTACAAGCCAGCTGCTTCCTCCCACAGTCCAAAGTGCCCTTGGTCTCCTAAAAAGGTTAGTCGGGGTTATTGGGTTACGGGGATGGGGTGGAAGTGAGGGTTTAAGTGGGTCGGTGATGGGCCAAATGGCCTCCTTCTGCACTGTATGTTCTATGTTCTAAAACTGATTTTTGTGACTCACTTAGATAAACCCAAGCTCTCTGCACCCACTGGAAACAAAATCACTGCGGGTCTAAATGCAGACGTCAGGTTGTTACTGTTACAAATGAAGCGGGCACGGCGATTCTCAGCGACTGAACTGCTGCCAACAACCTTCACTTGGTCCAAAGCGGACACACCGACCATTGTGTCCGGCAACAAGTTCAGCATCACTTCAAATAATACCTTTTCTCAATTAATCATCATGCGTTTTCAAAAGGCGGATGAAGGAACGTACACTTGCCTGGCGAGAAACAGCATTGGTCAAAAGGCTTTTCAATTCGAAGTGTATTCCGGAAACGGAGGTAAGTTAATTTGACCGCGCTGCCTGATGTTATTTCAGTAGACACAGTGAAACATTGAGCAGAGCGCAGATCGGGCCGTGGCGCCGAACCCACCACTTTTCATCCTGATAATATTGTTCCCAAATGGGAGGGAATATGAACTGGATTGTCCATCTGATATCCAGAGTTCACACACAAAGATGCCCGACAGAAGTCGAGGACACTTCCTTGATTAGGGATACATTCATTTATTCAATAGCTCTCCATTCATCGAGCACTTGTTAGTTTGACGAAATGGACCTTTCTGTTTCTTCTAAGCAGTGAATGTGGGTCTCATTGCGGGAGCAACAGTCGGAACCTCTGCTGGTGTGACAATATTTCTGGTGGCAGCATTCTACATTCGCAAGAAGAAAAGAGGTCCGTTAAATTTATACTTCAAAGTACAAATATTCTGTTTGTTCCACATGGTGCGAGAAATCGATTTGCCAGAAAATTATATTTCAGAGATTCGACTGAAATAGCATTGTGAGATAGGTACAGATGCTCAACACGTTCACATTACATTTATTGTGACATGTACTGTAAGCAGTTAAAGGAAGCGGAATTAATCTCTAACCAATAATAGCCGAGCAGAGGTTAATAAATAACGTTAACTAATAGCAGCTTGAGGATGACTATCACTTGTTTTTTTTTTCTCACTTGGTAATATTATTCAAATTTTGTTCTTCAACAGAATCGCTGAACGATGACGCCCTTAAATTAAACCAATCACATAAAAGCCAGTCTGAAGGTATGTGGAAAATAGTACGAAGTCTTACAACATTAAAGTCCAACAGGTTTGTTTCGATGTCACTAGCTTTCGGAACAAACCTGTTGGACTTTAACCTGGTGTTGTAAGACTTCGTACTGTGCTCACCGCAGTCCAACGCCGGCATCTCCACATGTGGGAAATAGTTATCGTCAGCGATATCTTATCAGCTATCTATCTGCTTATTTGAATGGTCCTTTCTCTATTTAAATCACTGTCTATCTGGAGAGAGCCAGCAGAACCGTCATGGGGGTAATGACTTCATTCTGCTCAATACTATTATTTGAGTCTGCAATTGCAAAGAAGAGAGGGAGCCTTTGGGCCAACAACAATTTGGATCCTAAAGCAGTTATCGTTGACCACCTGGTGGAACTTCCGAATAAGTTAAATAATTCGGTGTGCCCCTAAAAAATTCTACAAAACAGTCATTCGGTACTATGAGAGCAGGTCAGGAAAATGATTGAGTAATGTTTAATTCATTCCCATCCAGTACATACCATTTTATAATTGGTAGTTCTTAAAGCATCGGCAGCTGCATAATGTTGTTCAGAGTTAAAACAAATGTCCCGAGGACCTGCCAATATTTGGTGAAATCTGGGTATCTTGTGTGCAGGTTCTCATCAAGAGTCGAGCCATTTGAATCAGTTAAATGGGTGAGAAGACACATTGGAACCATTGGAATAATTTTATATCAGAAAGGATGAAAATCAAACAATTAAAGGACGAATAATAAAGATATAATTCTATTACATATGAAATGGCAGCGCAGGTTCAACGTCAAAAGATGGCCAATTAATGTTCCACTGGCTGCTCCTAATGTGCTAGTTGTATATCAGTGCCAGTTGTTTCACTAACTTTCTAATGCTCAGTTGTTTGGCTAATTGAATTGAAAATAGTACATACATTCCCCAACCAGAAACCATGGTTTAATCGGGAGATTCACTCCCTACTCAAGGCCAGGTCATTCAGGATGCCACTTTCCAAAATGGTGCTTCAAAAATGTGTTCCTCCTTCCTCAACAGTGATTTCCCAACTACAGCTGTTGACAGGGCCCTGTTGGGGCTGGTTTAGCACAGGGCTAAATCGCTGGCTTTGAAAGCAGACCAAGGCAGGCCAGCAGCATGGTTCAATTCCCGTACCAGCCTCCCCGAACAGGCGCCGGAATGTGGTGACTTGGGGCTTTTCACAGTAACTTCATTTGAAGCCTACTTGTGAGAATAAGCAATTTTCATTTCATTCCAGTGTGCGGTCCATCTCCCGCGCCACGACCCTCACCTCCCTCCCTCCCAGAACAAGTTTAGAGTCCCCCTCGTTCTCACATTTCATCCCACCAGTCTCCGTATGCAAAGCATAATCCTCCGCCATTTTCGCCTTCTCCAGCGTGATGCCACCACCAAACACATCTTCCCTTCACTCCCTCTGTCAGCATTCCGCAGAGACCGTTCCCTCTGAGATAATCTAGTCCACTCCTCCACCATACCCAGTACCTCTCCCATCACCCATGGCACATTCCCATGCAATCGCAGAAGGCGTAACACCTGCCCCTTCACCTCTTCCATGCTTAACATCCCAGGCCCAAAACACTCATTCCAAGTTAAGCAGTGTTTCACTTACATCTCTTCCAATTTGGTCTACTGCATTCGCTGCTCCCAATGTGGTCTCTATATCGGAGAGACCAAATGCAGACTGGGTGGTTGCTTTGCTGAGCATCTTCGGTCTGTGCGCATTCAGGACCCTGACCTTCCCGTTGCTTGCCATTTTAAGAAAATACCCTGCTGCCATGCCCACATGTCTGTTCTTGGCCTGCTGCAATGTTCCAGTGAAGCTCAACGCAAACTGGAGGAACACCATCTCATCTTCCGGTTAGGCATGCTACAGCGTCCGGTCTCAACATCAAATTCAACAACTTCAGAATATTAGCTCTACCCCACCTAGACCTATTTTTTTTCATCCCATTTCATTTCAACTGTCTCTTACCATTTCTTTCTTTCTTTCTTAATATATATTTACCCCCCCCTCAATCTTATAACCTTTCTCCTCTTTGCTTCCCCCTTCCCCTGCCCCCCACATCTACAGTTCATCCTCTGATGTCAGTTTCTCTGTTGTTTGGCCTTTCTCATCTTTTGTTCTTTCTGGGGACTGCCATTAGCACTCTTTCACCTTGGTTTGCTGACTACCCAGTCTTCAGAACAGTGACCACAACACCACACAACCCTGCCATGGCAATCTCTGCAAGATGTGCCAGATCATCGACATGGATACCATCATTACACGTGAGAACACCACCCACCAGGTACGCGGTACATACTCGTGCGACTCGGCCAACGTTGTCTACCTCATACGCTGCAGGAAAGAATGTCCCGAAGCGTGGTACATTGGCGAGACCATGCAGACGCTGCGACAACGAATGAACGGACATCGCACGGCAATCACCAGGCAGGAATGTCCCCTTCCAGTCGGGGAACACTTCAGCAGTCAAGGCCATTCAGCCTCTGATCTCCGGGTAAGTGTTCTCCAAGGCGGCCTTCAGGACGCGCGACAACGCAGAATCACCGAGCAGAAACTTATAGCCAAGTTCTGCACACATGAGTGCGGCCTCAACCGGGACCTGGGATTCATGTCGCATTACATTGATCCCCCACCATCTGGCCTGCGAAATCCTACCAACTGCCCTGGCTTGACACAATTCACACCTCTTTAACCTGGGGTTACCCCATCTCTGGATCTGTAAAGATTTAATCACCTGCTAATGCTCGCATTCCAAGCATTGTCTGGCATCTTTGAATTTGTCGATATATATGTTTCTGGAACATACCTCTTCATTCACCTGAGGACGGAGCAGCGCTCCGAAAGCTAGTGACATCGAAATAAACCTGTTGGACTTTAACCTGGTGTTGTAAGACTTCGTACTGTGCTCGCCCCAGTCCAACGCCGGCATCTCCACATCATTGAAGCATTCACAACAGTCGACCCTGACCTAAATAAGAAATCCAGTTACGACTTTAACAAAACCATCAGGGATGCAAGAGACAATAGCAGACTAAACTAGAGTCACAGACTAATGACACAGACTCTCGTCAGTTGTGGCAAGGCTTAAACAACATAACAGGCTACAAAGCAAAGCCGAGTAGAATCTCTGGCAGCAACGCACCCCTCCCCAATGAACTCAATGCATTCTATGCTCAATTTGAGCAGGAAACCATCAAACCGCTGTTGACTGTCGCAGCAGCCTCAGAAACACCCATACCTGCCGTCACAGCTTCCAAAGTCACATTGGCCTTCTTGAAAGTGAACCATTGGAAAGCAATGGGTCCTGACAGAATCAGCCGGGCTTCTCCATTCTGAGGACTAAGTCCCAAAGCCGGCAGGAGCACCGGCGCCAACCACTCCGGCGTCAACAGCCCCCGAAAGTGCGGAATTCTCCGCATTTTCGGGGGCTAGGTGGATGCCAGAGGGTTGGCACCGCTCCAGCCGGCGCCAAAGGGACGGCGCGAGTTTGCAGATGCACCAAATGGCCATCGTGATCTCGCACATGCGCAGAATGGCCGGGGCGATTCCGCGCATTCGCAGACCGGCCGGCGTATTTTGGCGTATGCGCGGGGGGTTCTCTTCTCCGCGCCGGCCATGGCGAAGCCCTATAGGGGCCGGCGCGGAAGAAAGAAGTGCCCCCACGTAACAAGCCCGCCCGCAGATCGGTGGGCCCCAATCGTTGGCTAAGCCATCGTGGGGGCCTCCCCCGGAGTCGTATCGCCCCCCCCGCCTCCCCGAGGACTGTCCACATATACGCACCTGCCAGGTCCTGCCGGTGGGTGAGCTGAGTGATTCACGCCGGCAGGACAGGCCAAAAATGGACTGCCGCTCGGCCCATCTTGGCCCGGAGAATCCCTCCCCGCCTGAAAAACGGCACCAGAGAATACGGCAGCCGGCGTCGGGCTGACGGGACAGGATGTGCGCCACCCCCCCGGGGATTCTCCGACCCGGCGGAGGGTTGGAGAATCCCACCCAAGGTTCGTGCACTCAGATCCTGCACAGATCAAATGGCGGGTGTATTTGCGGACATCTTCAACCTCTCCCTACTCTACTATATTCCCGATACACACACGACTGTGTGGCAACATTTGGCTGTAACTCCACCTGTAAATTTGCTGATCACACGACCATAGTGGGTGGGACTTTGAACAACAATGAGTCAGAATACAGGGGGGAGATAGAGAACCTAATAGCATGGTGTAAGGACTACAACCTCTTCCTCAACGTCAGCAAAACTAAGGACTCAGGAAGCGAAGTATCGTACAAACCCCTGTATGCACCAATGGTGCCGAGCTGGTGATAGTTGACAGCTTCACATTCCGAGGTGTGCACATCACCAACAATCTGTTCTGGACACCCACATTGACGCTCTGACCAAGAAAGCTCAACAGCGCCTATAGTTCCTCAGGACACGAAGGAAATTCGGCATGTCCACATTGACTCTTACCAATTTTTACAAATGCACCATACCATAGAAAGTATCCTATCTGGCTGCATCACAGTCTCGTATGGCAACTGCTCAGCCCAAGACCATAAGAAACTACAGAGTCGTGGGCACAGCACAGTCCATAACGTGAACCCGCCTCCCATCCATGGACTCTGTCTACACGTCCCGCTGCCTTGGGAAAGTGGGCAGCATAATAAAAGACCCCTCCCACCTGGGGTATTCTCTCTTCCAACTTCTTCCATTGGCCAGGAGATATAAAAGTCTGAGAACACGCACAAACAGACTCAAAAACAGCTTCTTCCCCGCTGTTATCTGACGTCTGAATGAATCTCTTATAGACTGAACTGATCTCTTCACATAGCTCCTCTACTGAGTCCTAGTAAACTCCCTCACCCGATACATGTGTCTATGTGTTTACATTGTGTATTTATGTATGTCTTATGTTTTTTCATGTATGGAACAATCTGTCCAGGCTGTATGCAGAAAAATACTTGTCGCTGTACCTCGGTACACATGCCAATAAATCCAAATCCAAAATCCACGGGTATCCTTCCTGGTCTCCACATCCTACATACATTGAGGTCGGACCAAATACTGCTTTCCATGTTCTTAATCACACCAAGAACAGGGGCGAAATTCTCCGTTATCGGCGCAAAGTCCGCCGATCGGCGCAGAAAACAGCGCAAATCCGACTTGCGTCACGCCGCAAACATCATCGCGAAGTTTCCGGCCCGAAATGAGCTAGCAGCGACGTGACGGGATCCGCGCTTGATCACGTGGTTCACGCCGTGCAGCGTTATACATGCCGAACGGCGTGACGGCTCATAAGGACGCGCTGCTCCCCCCCCACCCGACAGGAACACCCGACCGGAACACCCGATCGGATGGCCGGCCGCCGCTCAGCCCCGAGGTTCCAGTCACGGGATGTGGAGGCGCTCCTGGACGCAGTGGAGCAGAGGAGGGAGGCCCTGTATCCCGGGCACGACAGCAGAGTTGCCCCACGCCACAGCCGGCGTCTGTGGAGGGAAGTGGCAGAGGACGTCACCGCTGCGGCCCTGACACCATGGACAGGCACCCACTGCCACAGAAAGGTGAACGACCTCGTCAGAGCAGGCAGGGTGAGCCTCCCCCTGCCCAATATCCATATCCCCCATATCCCCCCTCCCCCATATCCCCCCTCCCCATATCCCCCATATCCCCCTCCCCCATATACCCCATATCCCCCCTCCCCCATATCCCCCTCCCCCATATCCCCCTCCCCATATCCCCCCTCCCCCATATCCCCCCTATCCCCCCTCCCCCATATCCCCCCTCCCCCATATCCCCCATATCCCCCTCCCCATATGCCCCCTCCCCATACCCCCTCCCCATATCCCCCCTCCCCCTTAACCCCCTCCCCTATATCCCCCATATCCCCCTCCCAATATCCCTCCTCCCACATATCCCCCATATCCCCCCTCCCCCATACCCCCCTCCCCCATATCCCCCATATCCCCCCTCCCCCATATCCCCCTCCCCATATCCCCCCACCCCCATATCCCCCCTCCCCATATCCCCCACTCCCCCATAGCACCCCTCCCACATCCCCCTCCCCATATCCCCCCTCCCCCATATCCCCCATATCCCCCCTCCCCCATATCCACCCTCCCCATATCCCCCACTCCCCCATATCACCCTCCCACATCCCCCTCCCCATATCCCCCCTCCCCCATATCCCCCATATCCCCCCTCCCCCATATCCCCCCTCCCCATATCCCCCATATCCCCCTCCCCATATCTCCCCCTCCCCCATATCCCCCCATCCCATATCCCCTATCCCCCATATCCCCCTCCCCATATCCTCCTCCACCATATCCCCCATATCCCCCTCCCCATCTCCCCAAATCCCCCTCCCCCATATCCCCATACCACCCTCCCCCATATCCCCCCTCCCCATATCCCCTCTCCCCCATATCCCCCCTTCTCCATATCCCCCATATCTCCCCTCCCCCATATTCCCCCTCCCCATATCCCCCCTCCCCCATATCCCCTCTCCCCCATATCCCCCTCCCCCATATCCCCCCTCCCCCATATCCCCAAGTGAATCCAGCCCTAACGTTAACCTCTGCAATGCACGCGCAACCGATGGCGTGCATTCATATACCTGTCTAACACTGTTGCCTTTTACCCCTGCCACGACCACCACCCCCACCACCCGCCCCCCCCTCACAGGAGAAACGCGCACACAACACCAGGGAGCATGTGAGGACTGGAGGAGGCCACGCTGATGAGAGGCCACTGACCGAACACGAGGAAAGGGCCCTGGAACTGGCTGGCAGACCTGAGGACCGGGAGGTTGCTGATGCAGAGGTCGGGGGTGTACTAGCAAGTGAGCCACCGACAGCCCGTCCCCATATCCCCCCTCCCCTATATCCCCCTCCCCCATATCACCTGATCACTGCCTGTGTGTCTAACCATGCATGCTTCATTGTGTATCGCAGGAGCAAACGTCGAGGCACCCATCCCCTCAGATGCAGAACGCCCGCAGGATGCCCCTCGGTGGCCATGGGAGATGGAGAGACACGGACCCTCCGGCATGCGACGCCCGCAGGATGCCCCTCGCACACCACGGGAGACGGAGAGACCCGGACCCTCCGGCATGCGACGCCCGCAGGATGCCCCTCGCACACCACGGGAGACGGAGAGACCCGGACCCTCCGGCATGCAACGCCCGCAGGATGTCCCTTGGAGACCACGGGAGACGGAGAGACCCGGACCCTCCGGCATGCGACGCCCGCAGAATGCCCCTCCCACACCACGGGAAACGGAGAGACCCGGACCCTCCAGCATGCGACGCCCGCAGGCTGTCCCTTGGAGACCACGGGAGACGGAGAGACCTGGAGCAACAGGGAGATGACGCCCCCGTCACGTGCGGGTGCGACGACGCAGGCGTGTGCCACCCAGCGATAAGAGGGGCAGCCACAGGCCCCCGTCACAGCTGAGCCAGGACACCACTACCCAGGACACCCCTACCCAGGACACCCCTACCCGGGACACCCCTACCCGGGACAGCACTACCCAGAAAGACGAAATACCGGACAGTGACACAGAGTGGATGGGTGGAGACGAACCCCCACCCCAAAGTGCCATGGACTCAGAGTGGGACGAAGAGCACGACACAATGCCACTGCTGTCACCAACACCCTCCACCATCGCAGAAACACTCAGCTCGGTTGGGCACTTTAGTGATGAGGCGTCTGGTACACTCACTGGTGTGCACAGCACAGCTGTCCCTGTACAGCAGGTGGAGGTAGGAGCAGCAGAAGGGCCGGGCGGTCGGAGGGCAGCCCAGCCCAAGCGAACATCTGCCGCCCAGATGGATCCCGGGTTCCTGGAGTTACCACACCCATCCATAGATGCGATGCAACCACCGACCCGGAGACGAGCGAAGAGGGTGACGGCCGGCTTGCGGCGGCTGCAGTCGCAGGTGGAGGAGTCCACCCACGTCCAGGAGCTGGGAGTGGTGCCGGTCATACGTGCCACCCAGGCCGATGGGTGGCATCCGCGGTGGAGGCAATGGGTGCGACGGTAGAGGCGCTCAATGTCATGGCCCAGTCTCTGCAGGCCATGGCCCAGTCTCAACAGTCCATAGCCCAGTCTCTGCAGGTCATGGCCCAGTCTCAGCAGGCCATCGCTGAGGGCATCGGCGCCATTGCCCATGTGCGAGCCGGCGTCGCACAGTCACAGACATGGGTTGCCAATCCCCTGAGCTCCATGGCTGCAAACCTGCAGACCCCTGTCGATACCAGCACGGGCCTCCAGGACTGGCAGCGCCAGATGTCGGGGGGGGCGTCGGATGGCCAGTCCGTTCGCATCCCCCACCCATGAAGAGGCCTGGGGGCCATCGGGCACCCAGAGGGAGGAGGAGGTGGTGTGGTCTGTCCCGGATCCCCCTGTAGGGGAGGTCCTGGAACACCGCGACACCTCGGACTCCCCCCCCCTTCCGTCCTAGGTGCATCGGGTGGGCAACGGGCAGGGCAGGCTGGCAGTTCGCCATCCCAGTCGCCCGGGCCGCAGCCTGGCCCATCTAGGCCAGGACGCCCCAGGAAACGGCCGCCAAAGGGATCCAGTGTCAGAGGGCAGGAATCACAGGAGTCCACCTCCAGTTCTGCTGTACCGTCTGGGGAACCACGTAGACGTAGTCAAAGGGCCCGTAAGGCCAAACAATTAGACACTGAGTAAGTTGGCACAGGTGCAGGGCACAGATGAGTTTTAGGGGCTAGGGCATGTGCATGAACTCCTTTGGTTATTAAAGTCAATGTTACACCGACAGAAGCTGCCTTTGTGCTCTGTCCAAAGCGTGCGGGGTGTCATGTACGTTGAGCGCAAGTGTGTGTGTGTGAGGGGTGGTCTTACCTTAGCCCCAGGTGAGTCTGCCCCTTCCCCCTGGGCCGCCATCAACATCCCCCCGGGCAGAGGACGGGACCGTGCGCTGCAGTGTCACAGCCGCATGCAGGGATGGTCCGGGTGGATGGTGGTACTGTGGCCATGGGTCAGACATAGTCCAACGATGTGGAGCCAGGAGCTCATCGCAGGGCGGGTTGTCATCATCCTCCATGGCCTGCAATAGACACGCGTCCACCCGCAACTGTGTGAGCCTGGCCCGTTGTGCCGCAGGTGGATCGGCAATGGGAGTGGTGGTGTGCATGCGGGTGGGGTGGGTGGGGTTGGGGAGGGGGTTGAGGGTTCTGGGTGGGTGGATGGGTGGGGGGTGTGGGTGGTCGGCTGTTGCCATGGTGTGCGCTCTGTGGCCATACTACCCGATTCCCACGCCCATCTAGTCAGTGAAGCGGGCGGCTATCAGCCTGTACCGTGCCCGCTGGGCCAGCCAGTAACGGTGGACAGCCACCCGCCTGTGTCTAGCCCGTCTGTCCTGACCATTTCCCCCATCCCCCTCATCTGGGGGGGACAGCGCCTCTTCCTGCTGCTCCTCCACTCCGCCCTCCTCAGCCTGCGGCACATCGCCCCTCTGCTGGGCTATGTTGTGCAGGACGCAGCACACCACAATGATGCTGCCGACCCTATCTGACCGATACTGGAGGGCGCCCCCAGAGAGGTCCAGGCACCTGAAACGCATCTTCAGCACGCCAAAGCACCACTCTATCACTCCCCTTGTCGCGACATGGGCATCATTGTAGCGGTTCTCCGCCTCATTGCGTGGCCTCCGTATAGGCGTCATCAGCCACGATCGCAAGGGGTAGCCCCTGTCGCCCAGCAACCAGCCCCTCAGCCGGGGATGGCGTCCCTCGTACATGCCGGTGATGGATGACCGCGACAACACGTATGAGTCGTGTACACTGCCCGGGTAACAGGCGCAGACGTGCAGGATCATCATGCGGTGTTCGCAGACCACCTGTATGTTCATCGAATAGGTCCCCTTCCTATTGGTGAACACGGCCCTGTTATCTGCAGGTGGCCGCACGGTGACGTGCATCCCATCAATCGCGCCCTGGACCATGGGGAACCCGGCCACGGCAGAGAAGCCCATACCCCCTCCTTCCCCCAGCCAGGTGGCATGGACCGCATGGGTCCAACTGTTGGAGGCTGGCACCTGGCCAGGTGGACCAACTCACTTGCCCTCGCACCCCACCTCCCCGGCACGGACACCACCCTCCTACCCGGCCCTCCCCGGCACGGACCTCCCCATCCTCCTCCCCTGCACGGACCCCCCATCCTTCTCCCTGGCACGGACCCCATCCTCCTCCCTGGCACGGACCGCCCCATCCTCCTCCCCGGCACGGACCCCATCCTCCTCCCCGGCACGGATCCCCCATCCTCCTCCCCGGCACGGGCCCCCCATCCTCCTCCCCGGCACGGACACAAACCTTGCAACCCGGCTCGGACCCCATCCTCCTCCCCGGCACGGACCACCACCCCCATCCTCCTCCCAGGCACGGGCCCCCCATCCTCCTCCCCGGCACGGAACCCCCATCCTCCTCCCCGGCACGGACCCCCCCCATCCTCCTCCCCGGCACGGAACCCCCATCCTCCTCCCCGGCACGGACCCACCCCATCCTCCTCCCCGGCACGGAACCCCCATCCTCCTCCCCGGCACGGACCCCCCCATCCTCCTCCCCGGCCCTCCCCGGCACGGACCCCCCCTATCCTCCTCCCCTGCACGGACCCCCCCACCCTCGTCCCCGGCACGGGACCCCTTCCTCCTCCCCGGCACGGACCACATCCTCCTCCCCGGCACGGACCCCCCCCATCCTCCTTCCCTACACGGACCCCCCCCACCCTCCTCCCCGGCACGGGACCCCTTCCTCCACCCCGGCACGGACCACATCCTCCTCCCCGGCACGGACACCCCCATCCTCCTCCCCAGCACGGGCCCCCCATCCTCCTCCCCGGCACGGAACCCCCATCCTCCTCCCCGGCACGGACCCCCCCCATCCTCCTCCCCGGCACGGGCCCCCCATCCTCCTCCCTGGCACGGACCACCCATCCTCCTCCCCGGCACGGGCCCCCCATCCTCCTCCCCGGCACGGACCCCGCTATCCTCCTCCCCGGCACGGGCCCCCCATCCGCCTTCCCGGCACGGACCCCCCATCCCCCTCCCTGGCATGGACCCCATCCCCCTCCCCGGCACGGACCCCCCCCCCCCATCCTCCTCCCCGGCACAGGCCCCCCATCCTCCTCCCCGGCACGGACCCCATCCTCCTCCCCTGCACGGACACCCCCATCCTCCTCCCCGGCATGGACCCCCCCCATCCTCCTCTGCGGCACGGAACCCCCCCATCCTCCTCCCCGGCATGGATCCCATCCTCCTCCCCGGCACGGGCCCCCCATCCTCCTCCCCGGCCCTCCTCGGCACGGACCCCCCATCCTCCTCCCCGGCACGGACCCCCCCCATCCTCCTCTCCGGCACGGACCCCATCCTCCTCCCCGGCACGGGCCCCCCATCCTCCTCCCCGGCACGGACCCCCCCATCCTCCTCCCCGGCACGGGCCCCCCATCCTCCTCCCCGGCACGGGCCCCCCATTCTCCTCCCCAGCACGGACCCCATCCTCCTCCCCGGCACGGACCCCCCCCCATCCTCCTCCCTGGCACGGGCCCCCCATCCTCCTCCCCGGCACGGACCCCCCATCCTCCTCCCCGGCCCTCCCCGGCACGGACACCCCCATCCTCCTCTGCACGGACCCCCCCATCCTCCTCCCCAGCACGGGCCCCCCATCCTCCTCCCCGGCACGGAGCCCCCCCATCCTCCTCCCCGGCACGGACCCCCCATCCTCCCCGGCACGGACCCCCCCCCATCCTCCTCCCCGGCACGGGCCCCCCATCCTCCTCCCCGGCACGGACCCCCCCATCCACCTCCCCTGCATGGACCCCCATCCTCCTCCCCGGCACGGGCCCCCCATCCTCCTCCCCTGCACGGACTCCCCATCCTCCTCCCCGGCACGGGCCCCCCAACCTCCTCCCCGGCACGGGCCCCCCCCCATCCTACTCCCCGGCACAGAACCCCCATCCTCCTCCCCGGCACGGACCCCCCCATCCTCCTCCCCAAATGGACCCCCCCCATCCCCCTCCCCGGCCATCCCCGGCACGGACCCCCCCCATCCTCCTCCCCGGCACGGACCCCCCATCCCCCTCCCCGGCACGGACCCCCCATCCCCCTCCCCGGCACGGACCCCATCCCCCTCCCCGGCACGGACCCCCCCCCCATCCTCCTCCCCGGCACGGACCCCATCCTCCTCCCCAGCACGGACACCCCCATCCTCCTCCCCGGCATGGACCCCCCCCATCCTCCTCTGCGGCACGGAACCCCCCCATCCTCCTCCCCGGCATGGATCCCATCCTCCTCCCCGGCACGGGCCCCCCATCCTCCTCCCCGGCCCTCCCCGGAACGGACCCCCCATCCTCCTCCCCGGCACGGACACCCCCCATCCTCCTCCCCGGCACGGACCCCATCCTCCTCCCCGGCACGGGCCCCCCATCCTCCTCCCCGGCACGGACCCCCCATCCTCCTCCCCGGCACGGGTCCCCCATCCTCCTCCCCGGCACGGACCCCATCCTCCTCCCCGGCACGGGCCCCCCATCCTCCTCACCGGCACGGACCCCATCCTCCTCTCCGGCACGGACCCCCCCCCCATCCTCCTCCCTGGCACGGGCCCCCCATCCTCCTCCCCGGCACGGACCCCCCATCCTCCTCCCCGGCCCTCCCCGGCACGGACACCCCCATCCTCCTCCTCTGCACGGACCCCCCCATCTTCCTCCCCAGCACGGGCCCCCCATCCTCCTCCCCGGCACGGAGCCCCCCCACCCTCCTCCCCGGCACGGACCCCCCATCCTCCCCGGCACGGACCCCCCCCATCCTCCTCCCCGGCACGGGCCCCCCATCCTCCTCCCCTGCACGGACCCCCCAACCTCCTCCCCGGCACGGCCCCCCCTATCCTACTCCCCGGCACGGACCCCCCCATCCTCCTCCCCGGCACGGACCCCCCCATCCTCCTCCCCGGCACGGACCCCCCCCATCCCCCTCCCCGGCACGGACCCCCCCCATCCTCCTCCCCGGCACGGACCCCTCCCATCCCCCTCCCCGGCCATCCCCGGCACGGACCCCCCCATCCTCCTCCCCGGCACGGACCCCCCCCATCCCCCTCCCCGGCACGGACTCCCCCATCCTCCTCCCCGGCACGGACCCCCCCTCCCGGCACTCCCCCGGAGCCCAGCCCACTCTAACCACCCCCCAGGCCGTCACCCACCTCCACGCTGATCGGCGTCAACCTGGAGCACAGGTTGACGCCGATTAAAAGGAGGTTTGATTTACGTCGACGTGACCGGTCATCACGTCGACGGGACTTCGGCCCATCCGGACGGGAGAATATCGGCAGGTCCAAAATCGGCTGCCTTGCGCCCACCCGTGCAATTCTCCGACGTCAGCGGCGCCGTTAACGCCCCGCCGACTTTTCTCCCTTCGGAGACTTCGGCAACCGGCGGGGGCGGGATTCACGGCGGCCAACGGCTATTATCCGACTCGCTGGGGGGTCGGAGAATGACGTCCCAGTTCACTCATCACCCCTGTCCTTACTGGCCAACTTTTCTCCAGATATCCAATGGCATTGCCATAACGGAATCTCCCACTGTCAACATCCTGGCGCCACCACTGATTCAAAATTGAACTGTGTTATGGGGTTTTCAGAACCCCAAAATGTATCATGGAGTTCAACCAACCTCCCCCTTTAATATATTTGTTGCTTTTCCGAGCACACGGCTTGATCCCTAGGTGTGTTATTACAATTATGGACACGTGGGTTTTTAAACACAAAACAATGTTTATTCCATGAACTCAACTTCACACTTTTAAATAAACATTGGATCTCTTAACACCCCCTTACTTCAAAGATATTACAAATATTACAACACTAAATAATCCTTCAGTTATTCCTTTCAACATCCAAGAGAGACTTAACACCTTTAAACAGAAACACATCAGGTAAAAGGCTTTATTATTATGAGTTTAAATCACCCAAATGATCCAGAGATAGTCTTTCATGGCAGAGATCTCAGCAGATCCAGCTCACTGCAAACACAGACACACACCCAAGCTCTTTTCCCCAAAACTGAAACTTCAAAATGGCTGAACTGAGCTCAGCTCCACCCACTCTCTGACATCACTGTTTTCTTAAAATTACATTGCTTAAACATCCATTTCTTAAAGGTACTCTCACATGACACCTCCCACCAAGAAAAATAAATAAACCATCAACTTCAAGATGGTTTCATTTTTCACTTTTGTACCATCCACTAAGAAATATAGACAGTAAATATACCTTTTTTTTTTAAAAAACAAGGCACGCTAACAGGCATTATAATATAGTCCATTTTTCTTTGTTCTTCTTCCTCCAACCAAAATCTTTCTCGATTGACAGTCTCTTTGAACAAAGTCTCTGCACGATCCATCCATTCCTCTACTCCTCGGCATTTCTCTTTAGAATCAGATACTTTAGTTCAATCTGACCAGAGTCCCTTGCAATTCTCCAATACAGGAACATTGGTGATCACAGCTCTCAGGCAGTCAAATGCCTGTTGAAACGCCGCTGTCCATGAAATCTTTTACGTTTCTTCAACAATTCCATCAGTGGAGTAATCACGCCACAAAGCTTTTGCACAACTGTTCGATCAAATCCACTCATGCTAAGAAATCGCATTATTTCCCTTTGTCTTGAGGGTATCGGAAACTCTGCAAGCAAAGTGATTCGGGCTTCTCCAAATTCACTTTTGGCTAGGTTCATCACCAAACCCGCCTCCATAAGTCGATCGAAGAACTCCATACGATGTTTAAAATGACTTTCCATGTCTGGAAGTTGGAAATAAAAGCAGATTGTCCCACTTTCTCATTGCAATCCTTCAAACGTGGGATAGGATAACAATCCGTTCTTGGAACTGCATTCACCTTTCGATAGTCCGCACACAACCGTTGGGTACCGTCTGGTTTAGGTACCATCACTGTGGGTGAGCTCCATTGGCTGCAACCCACTTCAATTATGCTATTCTTCAGCATACTCTCAATCTCTTTGTTAACCTGTGCCAATTTTAAAGGATTAAGTCCATATGGATGTTGTTTGATAGGAACAACATTTCTCACATCTACATCATGTATAGCCATTTTAGTACTTCCCAATTTATCTCTACAAACTTGCCCATGTGATATCAATAACTCTTTCAGGTCAGTTCGTTTTTCCTCTGGAAGGTAACTTAACAATTCATCCCAATTTTTAAGAACATCCTCATTTTCCAATTTAATTTGAGGTATATCAAATTCACAGTCATCTGGATTTGGTTCGTCACTTTGAGTTAGAATCATTAAAACCTCCTTTTTCTCTCCTTCCCTTTCAAAGTACCTTTTTTAAAAAAATATGTTTATTCAGAATTCTTCAACAAAAGTTTTCAACCATTCAAACCCCCCCCCCCCTAACAAAAAAAAAGAAAAGAAAAGTCGGATAGCAAGACACAAACATATCAATTCAACATAATACAGAACTTTGTACAATGGGTTCCTCCCGCACATATCGACTTTCCCACATGTTTATGTATTTCCTTCCTCAAGTGCCCCTAGGAAAAAAAACCTTCCCCGCCCACCCTTCTACCCACCCCCCGAAAGAAACGTGTCCCCCCTCCCCCCCGGGTTGCTGCTGCTGCTGACCGACCTCTATCTCCCCGAGATAGTCTAGGAACGGTTGCCACCACCTGAAGAACCCCTGCGCAGACCCTCTCAAGGCAAACTTTATCCTCTCCAGTTTGATGAACCCTGCCATGTCATTTATCCAGGCTTCCACACTGGGGGGCTTCGCATCGTTCCACATTAGCAAGATCATCCGCCGGGCTACCAGGGACGCAAAGGCCAGGATACCGGCCTCTTTCGCCTCCTGCACTCCCGGCTCGTCCGCCACTCCAAATAGTGCTAGCCCCGAACTTGGCTTGACCTGGACTTTCACCACCTCAGACATAGCCCTCGCAGCACCCCTCCAGAACCCCTCCAGTGCCAGGCACGACCAGAACATATGGGCGTGATTAGCCGGGCGTTCTGAGCACTGCCCACATCTGTCCCCCACCCCAAAGAACCTACTCAGCCTCGCTCCTGTCATATGCGCTCTGTGAATAACCTTAAACTGTATCAGGCTAAGCCTGGCACATGAGGAAGAGGAATTAACCCTCCTTAGGGCATCAGCCCACAGACCCTCTTCAATCTCCTCCCCCAACTCCTCCTCCCATTTGCCCTTCAGCTCCTCTACCAAAGCCGCCTCCTCTTCTTTCATCTCCTGATATATCGCCGACACCTTGCCCTCTCCAACTCATACACCCAAAATCACCCTGTCCTGAATCCCCTGTGCCGGGAGCAACAGGAATTCCCTCACCTGCCGCCTCACAAACGCCCTCACTTGCATGTACCTGAAAGCGTTTTCTGGGGGTAGCCCAAACTTCTCCCCCAGCGCCCGTATGCTCGCAAACGTCCTATCATTAAACAGGTCCCCCATTCCTCTGATCCCTGCCCGATGCCAGCTCTGAAACCCCCCGTCCATCCTTCCTGGGACAAACCGATGGTTATCTCTGATCGGGGACCACACCGAGGCTCCCATCTCACCCCTGTGTCGTCTCCACTGCCTCCAGATCTTTAGCGTTGCCGCCACCACTGGACTCGTGGTGTACCTTGTCGGCGAGAGTGGCAGCGGTGCCGCCACCAGCGCCCCCAGGCTCATTTCTTTGCAGGACGCCATCTCCAACCTCTTCCATGCCCCCCCTTCTCCCTCCATCACCCACTTACGGATCATCGCCACGTTGGCTGTCCAATAGTAGCCACCCAGATTCGGCAACGCCAGCCCTCCTCTGTCTCTACTACGCTCCAGAAACCCCTCCTTACCCTCGGGGTCTTGTTTGCCCTCACAAAACTCATGATGCTCCTGCCTACCCTCTTAAAAAAGGCCTTGGTGACCATAATTGGAAGGCACTGGAACACAAATAGAAACCTCGGGAGGACCATCATTTTAATCGACTGTACTCTGCCCACTAGCGAGAGTGGCAACATGTCCCATCGTTCGAAGTTCTCCTCCATCTGCTCCACCAGCCGCGTCAAATTAAGTTTATGCAGGGCCCCCCAACTCCTATCTACTTGGATCCCCAAGTGCCGAAAGCTCCTTTCTGCCCTTCTAAACGGTAGGTCGTCTATCCCTCTTCCCTGGTCCCCTGGATGCACCACGAAGAGCTCACTTTTCCCTACATTGAACTTATAGCCCGAGAAGTCCCCAAACTCCCTTAGGGTCTGCATGACCTCCGCCATCCCCTCCACTGGATCCGCCACGTACAGCAACAGGTCGTCTGCATACAGTGACACTCGATGCTCCTCTCCCCCTTGGACCACCCCCCTCCATTTCCTGGACTCCCTTAATGCCATGGCCAAAGGTTCAATTGCTAATGCAAACAACAGGGGGCACCCCTGCCTCGTCCCTCGATACAGCCGAAAATACTCCGACCTCCGCCGATTCGTAGCCACACTCGCCACCGGGGCTCTATATAGGAGCTTAACCCAACTGATAAACCCCTCCCCAAACCCAAACCTCCGCAACAGCTCCCAGAGATACTCCCACTCTACTCGGTCAAAGGCCTTCTCCACGTCCATAGCTGCCACTATCTCCGCCTCTCCCTCCACCGGTGGCATCATTATCACATTTAGGAGCCTCCGCACATTGGTGTTTAGCTGTCTGCCATTTACAAATCCCGTCTGGTCCTCGTGAATCACCCCCGGGACACAGTCCTCGATCCTCGTAGCCAGCACTTTTGCCAGCAACTTAGCATCCATGTTAAGGAGCGAAATCGGCCTATACGACCCACATTGCAGTGGGTCCTTATCCCGCTTCAGGATCAAAGAGATCATCGCCTCAGACATTGTCGGGGGCAGGGTCCCCCCCTCCCTTGCCTCATTGAAAGTCCTCACCAGCAACGGGGCTAACAGGTCTACATACTTCCTGTAGAACTCAACCGGGAACTCATCTGGTCCCGGGGCCTTCCCCGCCTGCATGCTCCCCAGTCCTTTAATCAGCTCCTCCAACCCAATTAGCGCCCCCAAACCAGCCACCTCCTGCTCCTCCACCCTCGGGAACCTCAGTTGGTCCAAAAATCGTCGCATCCCCTCTTCCCCCGCTGGGGGCTGGGATCTGTACAGCTCCTCATAGAAGGCCTTAAATGCCTCATTTACTTTCACCGCACTCCGCACCGTAGTTCCCCTTCCATCCTTGACTCCATCTATCTCCCTCGCTGCCATCCTCTTACGGAGCTGATGTGCCAGCATCCGGCTTGCCTTCTCCCCATACTCATACGTCGCCCCCTGTGCTTTCCTCCACTGTGCCTCTGCCTTCCCTGTGGTCAACAGGTCGAACTCCGTCTGGAGACTTCGCCTCTCCCTGCATATCTCCTGTCCTCCCTTAAAATCTCCCCCACTAACCTCTCCCTTTCCCTGCCCTCTCTCTTCTCCCTGTGAGCCCTGATGGAGATTAACTCTCCCCTGACCACCGCCTTCAGCGCCTCCCATACTACCCCCACCTGCACCTCCCCGTTGTTGTTGGCCTCCAATTACCTTTCACTGCACCCCCGCAACCTCCCGCACACATCCTCATCTGCCAGTAATCCCACATCCAGACGCCACAGCGGGCGTTGGTCCCTCTCCCAACTCCAGTTCCACCCAGTGCGGGGCGTGGTCTGAGATGGCTATGGCCGAGTACTCCGTTCCCTCCACTTTCGGGATCAGCGCCCTACTCAAAACCAAAAAATCTATCCGGGAGTAGGCTCTGTGTACGTGGGAGAAAAAAGAAAATTCTCTGGCCAGAGGCCTGGCAAATCTCCACGGACCCACTCCCCCCATCTGGTCCATAAACCCCCTAAGCACCTTGGCCGCAGCCGGCCTCTTCCCCGTCCTAGATCTGGAACGATCTAATGCTGGGTCCAACACCATGTTAAAAAGTCCCCCCCCCCCCCCCATTATCAAGCTTCCTACCTCCAGGACCGGAATGCGCCCCAACATACACTTCATAAACCCAGCATCGTCCCAGTTTGGGGCGTATACATTTACCAATACCACCCACGTCCCCTGCAACCTACCGCTCACCATCACGTATCGACCTCCATTGTCCACGACGATGTTCTTGGCCTCAAACGACACCCGCTTCCCCACCAGTATTGCCACCCCTCTATTCTTCGCATCCAGCCCCAAGTGGAATACCTGTCCCACCCATCCCTTTCTTAACCTGACCTGGTCTGCCACCTTCAAATGTGTCTCCTGAAGCATGACCACGTCTGCCTTCAGTCCCTTTAAGTGCGCGAACACTCAGGCCCTCTTAACCGGCCCATTCAGGCCCCTCACATTCCACATTACCAGCCGGATTGGGGGGCTTCCCACCGCCCCCCCCCTGCCGACTAGCCATCTCCTGTTTTAGGCCAGTCCCGTGCCCGTGCCTCCCGCACCCTCCAGTCCCCCAGACGGGGAACCCCCACCCCGACCACCGCTTCCGTTTTCAGTACCCCCTCGGCCAATGCAGCAGCAACCCTATTTTCCGCCCCCCCCCCGCTAGATCCAAATCTAGCTCTTTTGCTCCCCCCATAACACTTCCGTAAGTCAGCTGACACCTGCTGACCCCAGCTTCCCCCGCTTCCCCGTTGCCCCCCCCCCCCCGTGTGGAAATCCCCCCTCCTCCTTGCGCTCCTCCATCCCCCCCCTCCGTCCTTCCCTAACGTGGGAAAAAGCCCGTGCTTTCCTGAGCCAGCCCCACCCCCTGTGGCGCAGCTCCTGTTGCGGCCTTATCCCAATTCCCCCATCCCCGGGCCTCCCCTCCCTCCAGCACCGGCGCCCACATTCCCCACAGTCTCCCCATTAAATCTCTTCCCCCATCCCCATCCATCGCCCCACCCGTGGAACATCCCTTACGCATAGTTAAAACCCTGTATACAATCGACATCCCCCCCACAACCACAGACCCTCAGTTTGTGTCCAATTTTTCCGTTTGGATACAGGTCCAAGGCTCTTCAGGCGTTTCAAAGTAGTGGTGTCGATCCTGAAATGTGACCCACAGTCGCGCTGGCTGCAGCATTCCGAATCTCACCCTCTTCCTATGCAGCACCGCCTTGGCCCGATTAAAACCAGCTCTCTTCTTTGCCACCTCCGCGCTCCAGTCCTGATAGATTCTGATCACCGCATTCTCCCATCTACTGCTCCACTCCTTCTTGGCCCATCTCAGGACACACTCTCTGTCCACGAAACGATGAAACCTCACCACTATCGCCCTTGGCGGCTCGTTGGCCTTGGGTCTCCTCGCCAGGACCCGGTGAGCCCCATCTAGCTCCAGGGGACTCGGAGAGGCGTCCGCACCCATCAGCGAATGGAGCATCGTGCTCACATACGCCCCGGCATCGGCCCCCTCCACCCCATCAGGGAGACCCAGAATCCGGAGATTCTTCCTCCTCGACCTGTTCTCCAGGTCCTCGAATCTTTCGGGCCACCGCTTGTGCAGCGCCTCGTGCGCCTCCATCTTCACCGCCAGGTCCAAGATCTCGTCCTCGTTCTCGGTGCTTTTTTCCCACACCTCTCGGATCTCTACCTCTTGGGCCTTCTGGGTCTCCTTCAGCCCCTTGATCACCGTCAGCAGTGGCACCAGCACCTCTTTTTTAAGCTCCTCCACGCAGCGCCTGAGAAACTCCTGCTGCTCCGGCCCCCATGCTGCTCGATCTACGCCCTCCGCCATCTTGTTTTTTCTCCCTCGTTTCTTTCGCTGCTCCAAAGCCGCTTTTTTTCCCGCTCCACTTCTTGTCCCCTCCATACACTATGGAAGGGGGACCTTGCTCTCACCTTCCCACACAGGAAGTGGTCGAAACATTTCCGTTGGGGCTCCTCTGGAGAGCCCAAAAGTCCGTTCTAGCGGGAGCCGCCGAAATGTGCTGCTTCGCTCCGCATCACCGCAACCGGAAGTCTTCAAAGTACCTTTTAAGCATATTCACATGACACGCTCGGTGAGTTTTCCTTCTATCTGGTGTTTTTACCACATAATTCACCTCACTTAATTTCCTTTAAATCTGATACGGTCCACAAAACCTAGCTTTTAAAGGCTCCCCTAGCACTGGTAACAACACTAACACTTTATCCCCACTGGCAAAACGACGAACTTTGGATTTCTTGTCTGCTACCCGTTTCATCACATTTTGTGCAACTTTCAAATGTTGTCCAGCCAATTTACCTGCTCTATTTAATCGTTCCCTAAAATTTGACACGTAATCCAATAGTGTAATTTCCGATTTCTCACCAACAAATTTCTCCTTAATCAATTTAAGTGGTCCTCTTACCTCATGACCAAAAATTAGTTTAAAAGGACTAAATTTGGTAGACTCGTTAGGTGCATCCCTAATTGCAAACAATACGAATGGGATTCCTTTATCCCAATCCTCTGGATAATCTTGACAATGCGCACTCAACATTGTCTTTAATGTCTGGTGCCACCTTTCTAACGCTCCCTGTGATTCTGGATGGTACGCAGTTGATTTAAATTGTTTTATTCCGAAGCTATCCATAACTTCTTTGACCAATTCTGAGGTAAAATTTGATCCATGATCCGATTGAATTTCTGTGGGTAGTTCATAATCTAGTAAAGAATTTAAGTAACTCCTCCACAATCCTTTTAGCTGTAATATTACGTTCTGGAATGGCCTCTGGAAACCTAGTAGACACATCCATGAGAGTCAAAAGATATTGATTCCCACTTTTTGTTTCAGGAAGCGGTCCTACACAATCAATTATGACCCTCGTAAAAGGTTCCTCAAATGCTGGAATGGGTATTAAGGGTGCTGGTTTTATCACTTCTTGAGGTTTCCCTAACACTTGACATGTGTGACATGATTGACAAAATTTAACGACATTTTTATGTAGTCCAGGCCAATAAAAATGTTTGTAGATTTTAGCTTGAGTTTTCCTCATTCCCAAATGGCCTCCCACTGGTACCTCATGTGCAACTCGCAACGCCTCCTTTCTATACCCTACCGGCAATACTATTTGACGAACTTCTGCCCACTTTTCATCCGGCTGCATATGTACAGGTCTCCATTTTCTCGTCAAGTCATCACTTTTACGGTAATAACACTCTGGTATACTCTCAGATTCCTCTTCCGTATATGCTTTCTGATATATCCATTTTATTTCTACATTTTTCTGTTGTAACTCCGCCAATTTTCCTGAATTAAAAATATCCGCCTCATCCTCCACCTGTTCTTGTTCTTTTTCAACCATCTGATCAAAAATCATTTCTAATAATTGCATTTCAACTTCATCTTCACTCTTTGATTTCTACTCTTGTCTTAACCTGGGACTTTGCGACCTTGTTACTACACAATCCGGAAAAATCCCAGGATATTCGTCCTTCAACACTTCAGTTGACTGATTTTCCACTGGATTATCAACCACAGTAGGCATCACTCTCACCTGTGACCCAGCTATATCATTACCCAAGATAAATTGTATTCCTGGACAAGATAGTTTATCTATTACTCCTACATCCACTTCTTGCTCTTCACTGGACTTTCCAACCTTACCTTATATAATGGAACGCTACTCCTCTCACCCTGAATTCCACATATCACCACCTTTTCTGGCAACATTCTTCCCAAACTACATAATTCCTCATCTCTTTCCATTAAAGATTGACTAGCCCCTGTATCTCTTAAAACTGTGACTTCTTTACCTGCTCCTCCTGATACACATGAGTAAACTTTACCCACACAAGTCAATTCTTTCAATACATCTGGCACCTTCTTAACAATTACTTCTTGAACAGGCTGTCCAATCGTTTGCATCTCCTTCGCTTCCCTTGGGCTTTCCTTTACCACTCTAACAAACCCCACTGTCTTATCCTGTTTTACCACATCAGCCTTCCCAGTGCTTTTCTTCAACCACCAACACTGTGACTTTACATGGCCTAGTTTATTACAGTGAAAACATTTGAAAATTTTCTTTTCTTTTCCACCCTTCTGGATTTCTTTTTTAACCTGAGGTACACTCTCTTTATTGTCTCCCATCAGATCACCTTTACCTTTACCACTTGAGTATTTCTCATGTCCCCAGTTTCTATCCCTCACCGGCTGAAACTGATGTCGGAAACCAATCTTTGATTAATGAACTAATTCATAATCATCTGCCATTTCTGCTGCTAATCTCACAGTTTTAACCCTCTGTTCTTCCACATGAGTTCTCACTACATCAGGAATTGAATTTTTAAACTCCTCCAAAATGATAATTTCTCTGAGAGCTTCATACATTTGGTCTATTTTCAAAGCCCTTATCCACCTATCAAAATTACTCTGTTTGAGCCTTTCAAACTCCATGTATGTTTGACCAAATTCTTTCCTTAAATTTCTAAACCTTTGTCTGTAAGCTTCAGGCACTAGCTCATATGCACTTAAGATGGATTTCTTCACCTCCTCATACGTTCCAGATACCTCCTTCGGTAGTGATGCAAACACTTCACTAGCTCTACCTACCAGCTTTGTTTGAATCAGTAATACCCACATGACCTGTGGCCATTTCATTTGTTTAGCTGCCTTCTCAAATGAAATGAAAAAGGCTTCCACTTCCTTCTCGTCAAACCTTGGCAATGCTTGGACATATTTAAATAGATTCCCACCAAGCCTTCGACTATGACGCTCTTTCTCACTATCCTCATCACTATCCTCCAACTGTACATTTCCCTTCATGTCTGCCAATTTTAACTGATTGTCATGTTTCATGGCCATTTTCTGAAGTTGAAACTCCCTCTCTTTATCTTTTTCCCTGATCTGTATCTCCCTTTCTTTTTCTTTTTGTTCTGCTAGGGCTATTCTTTCTTTTCTCCTTTCTTCTCTCTCCTTTTCTTTTTCCTCTCTCTCTCTTTCTCTTTCTTTTTCCGCTCTCTCTCTTTCGTATTCAAGCCGCTTTAATTCTTTCTCATGTTCCATTTGTTTCATTTGCAACTGAATTTTTGCCATTTCCCATGAGTTAAACTCTATCTCAGGCAACTTTAAATGCTTAACCACCGCCATAATTACCTCATCTTTTCGCATTTTGTCAGGTAATGTTAACTGCAATCTTTTTGCCAGACCCAACAGTCTGCATTTAGTCTCTGTCCGTAAGGTATCACATGTCACCGCGTCCAACTCCAAAAACTTCTGAGCCTCTGAAAGAGCCATTGTCCACAGCATACTCCCCACTTAAACTAAAATACCACACTGGAAAAGCAACAATCCTTCACTGTCTTTAAGTTCATAAAAGCCAATCCAATAGATAGACTTTTATCCCCCTCGAGCCCCCAATTGTTATGGGCGAGGGGTGTTCAGAACCCCAAAATGTATCATGGAGTTCAACCAACCTCCCCCTTTAATGTATTTATTGCTTTTCCGAGCACACGGCTTGATCCCTAGGTGTGATATTACAATTATGGACACGTGGGTTTTTAAACACAAAACAATGTTTATTCCATGAACTCAACTTGACACTTTTAAATAAACATTGGATGTCTTAACACCCCTTTACTTCAAAGATATTACAAATATTACAACACAAAATACTCCTTCAGTTATTCCTTTCAACATCCAAGAGAGACTTAACACCTTTAAACAGAAACACATCAGGTAAAAGGCTTTATTATTATGAGTTTAAATCACCCAAATGATCCAGGGATAGTCTTTCATGGCAGAGATCACAGCAGATCCAGCTCACTGCAAACACAGACACACACCCAAGCTCTTTTCCTCAAAACTGAAATTTCAAAATGGCTGAACTGAGCTCAGCTCCACCCACTCTCTGATATCACTGTTTTCTTAAAAGTACATTGCTTAAACATCCTTTTATTAAAGGTACTCTCACATGACAACTGGGCAAACTATACTACTTCGGTTCCAAGAGAAGGCCAGGGATTTGAAATTCTGTGGAAAGCAACTTATCTTACCTAGCTAGCACAAAGGAAGATGGTTGTAATTGTTGGAGGTCAGTCATCTCCGTCCCGGGACATAACTGCAGGAGTTCCCCCGGATACTGTCCTAGGCCCAATCACCTTCAACTGCTACATCAATGACCTTCCTGCCAACAATAGGTCGGATGTGGGTATGTCCGCTGATGATTGCAAAATGTGCAGCACCATTCACAACTCCTCAGACACTGAGACAGTCCACGTGCAAATGCAGCAAAACCTGAAGAATATCCAGGCTTGGGCTGACAATTGGCAAGTAACATTCATGTCACGCAGGTCCCATATAGGAGACTGATAGCAAAGGTTCGAATGAGCCAATGGGATCCAAGGACAATTTGGCAAATTGGACCTGGAATTGGGTGAGAGGAAGTAGAGGTGATGGTGTTTTTCTGACTGGAAGTCTATGTCCGGTGGGGTCCCACAGGAATCCGTGTTCGGGCCCTTGCTATTTTTGGTTGCCATGAATGATTTAGATATAAATGTAAGAGGATTGGTCAATAAGTTTGCACATGAAATGAAAGTTGGTGAGCTGGTAGATAATGAAGAATATCGTCTTAGATTACAGAAGGATATAGACAGGCTGATCAGATGGACTGATCAGTGGCAAATAGAATTCAATCTAGATAAGTGTAAGGTGATGCACTTGGGCAGGACAAACAATGAAAGGGAATACATGATGAACGGCAGGACTCTGGGAAGCAGCAAGGATCAGCAAGACTTTGGTGTGTGTATGTACACCGGTCCCTTAAGGTGGCAGTGCAGGTGAATACATTGGTTAATAATGCATATGGTACACTTGTCTTTATTAGCTAAGGCATAGAGTTTATGAGCAGGCAGGCTATGCTGGAACTATGAAAAGTTGGTAGGCCAAAACAAGAGTATTGTATGTAGTTCTAGAATTCAAATTATAGGAGGGATGTGATAGCACTTGGAAAGGCTGCAGAGGAGATTTACCAGGATGTTGCCAGAGCTGGAGAGTTTTCATTATGAACAAAGATTGGATAGATTGAGGTTGTTTTCCTTCGATCAGAGGAGATGGGGGAGGGGGCTGTGGCATGATTGAGATGTATAAAATCATGAGGGAAATAGAGTGGACAGGAATAACCTTTTCCCCTTGCTGGAGTGATCAATGACCAGGAAGCATAGATTTAAGTAGGAGACATGAGGTTGAGAGGGTATGTGAGAAAACAGTTTTGGTGGAGACAGAGACCCTCATGACATTTAAGAAGTGTTTAGGTGTGCACTTGTGATGCAATGGCATGCAAGACCTTGGCCAAGTGCTGGAAAATGGGGTTCAAATACTTACTTAGTTGTTTTTGACTGGCACAGACGTGATGGGCTGAAGGACCTTTTCTGTGCTGTGAACCCCTAAGACTCTATGACAAGTGGCAATGACCATCTCCAATAAGAGAAAATCAACCCATCGCTCCTTGACATTCAATTGAATAGCCATCACTGAATCCTCCAATATCAACATTCTGGGTGTTTTCATTGATGAGAAACTGAACTGGACTAAGCCTATAAATAAGATGGTTACAAGAGCAGGTCAGAGGCTGGGAATCCTGCGGCGAACAACTCACCTCCTACTCCACAAAGCCTGTCCAGCACCTACAGGGCACAAGTAAGGAGGGTTATGGAATAATCTCAACCTGCCTGGACGAGTGCATCACCAACAACACTCACAAACCTCAACACCATCTGGGACAAAGCAGCCCCTCTTGTTTGGCACTCATTCTACAAACATTCACTCAACCTGCCACTCGCAGCTGTATGTACCATCCACAAGATGCACTGCAGAAACTCACCAAGATTCCTCAGTCTGCCCCTTCCAAACCCATGATCACCACCATCTAGAAGGCCAAGGGCAAACGGTACTTGGGAACATCACCACCTCAAAGTCACTCACCATCCAGACTTTGAAATATAACACCATCCCAGCACTGTAGCTGGGTCAATATCCTGGAACTATCTCCATAACAGCACCGTGGGTGCACCTACACCACATGGTCTGCAGTGGTCCAAAGAAGGAAGCTCACCACCACCTTCTCAAGGCCAATTAGGGATGTGCAACATATACAAGCCCAGGCTGCTTAGCCACATCCCGTAAAAATGAATTAAAACATCTTTGGAATTGTTTGAGTCACAAAACAATGGTCAACTTCCATCAGCTGCTTTGCGATCCAGGAATGATGAAAGTTACCCTATTGGAGTGGGATTTCCAATTGCCAAAGGCGCAAGTCAGGGTTGTGATTCAATACTGGATGATTGCAACTCTAATAATACTCAAGAAGCTCGACACCATCCAGGAAAAAGTCAGCCCACTTGACTGACTCCGCCATCCAGAATCATTAATTCCCTCCAACTTCGATGCACAATGACGTACAAGGTTCATTGTAGCTTCTCATCAAAGCTCCTTTGACAGCACCTTCCAAACCCATGGCCATTACCACTTAAAAGCGCAGGGTAAGACCGCCACCTGCAAATAGCCCTCGAACTCACTCACCATCCTGATCTAGAAATATATTGCTGTTCTTTCACTGTCACTGGGTCAAGATCCTGGAATTCCCCTCCTAGCAGCACTACGTGTCTATTTACACACCATGGCTTGCAGCAATTCAAGATGTTGGCTCACCACCACGTTCTTAATCATGATTCGCGACTGGCAATAAATGCTAGCCTCGCCAGGGACGGCGACATCCCGCGAACAAAAAAAATCCCGATCTCACTTGAGCCCAGTATCAGTTGACAGGGCGATCCATTTCATGTGCAAACATTTATGTGTGTGTGTGGTCTGAATACTGTCCCATAATAATGGCATTAGACACAAGGTTCTGAGTTACTTATGGAGATAATAGCAGACCAGAACTTGCTGAGACCAACTTGTTCCTCCATTTACTAAAACATTGTTCATTCCACAAAAGTGATTACTAATCAATGCAGTCATTTGACACTTTGGCCGGGATTTTCCCTTCTGGGGACTAAGTCCCCACACCGGTGGGAAAGCCGGCGCCAACTACTCCGGCGTCAACAGCCCTGGAAAGTGCGGAATTCTCTGCACTTTCGGGGGCTTGGTGGACGGCAGAGGGGTTGGCGCCGCTCCAGCTGGCGGCGAAGGGACGGCGCGAGTTCGCTCATACGGCGAAGGGACGGCACGAGTTCGCGCATGCACGGAAGGGCCGGCGTGGCGGGAATCCCGCCCCCGCCCGAAAAATGGCGCCGGAGAACAGGGAGGCCGGCGGGGGGATTACCCCCCCCCCCCCGGGATCCCACCCATTTCTCTGCCCTGTGAATGTCCTATGCTGCTCACATATCCTTACAATAGTTGATAGGATGGTGGTGAATTCTAACTGAATATATTGACATGAAATAATATGATTAGCACAGGAAATAGATGGAGATAAATCAGGTTGTGATATCCTGTCATTTCCATTCACTTCTAACCAAATTAACTCAGTATTTCAATTTATCAAAGGTATTCTATTTTTTCTTTATCAAAATTCAGCGTTCCCGTGTTGGGCGAGTAAGATAGACGGTCTTTCCTTTTTAATTCTCCACCACAGATGTTCCCCCAGATGCCTGCAGAGACGTGAAGATATTGGATGGAAGTACAAGTGAAGGTATGTGACCGTGAATACTGGACTGAAATATGCAATAATCATGTACACATCTGGATTTTCTCTTGGAGCCTCATGAAGAACAATATGAAGACCCTTCAGATGATAAAATGTTTTAGTATTCAGCTCATTATACCTTGCAAAAGTGCTGCTAACAGATCAATGACCACTTCATTTTATGAACAAGTGCGGAACACACTCTGAAGGTCACCAGGCCTCGTTTGACAGATAGTATAAGATATCACAAGGTAACTTCAACTGAAGAGGTTTGTGAGGTATATTTATCTCGTTCCAGAACATATAAACAATGTTTGCATTTTGTTCTCTGTAGTGGCTGCATAAGCCAGTCAGTTAATGGCCACATGGATTGTCCAAACATGCTGGCCTTACCACTGATGCCCATATCCCATGAAGGGATAAAATATATTTGCCGAGGTTTCTCATTTCAGGTTTACGAAGAATCAACCCTGGAATGGATCAATAATATTCCTTCAAAATAAAAATCAACAATCATAATGTAATTCTGGGTTGTGAAGGTTTAAAGAGGCCAGGTTATAAAGAGTGACTGGTGGAAATGGGAGGTGTGTGAAAAAAGTCAAGGTGCAGTTTCGAGTGGTTTGGCTTGTCTTCACCTTGGAAAGAAATAGCCAGTAATAAAGCTACGAGAAGGCAAGAAAAGACAGTTAGGTAAAACACCTGTAAGCTAGGGAAAGGCGTAAAAGGATTTCAGTAGAACAATGAATACTAAACAAGGAAAAAAAGCACAGTGGTATTGAAATTTCCTGGTGTTGGGGATACATTTTTTTATATATAGTTGGCATATATTTTGAACCACAGTATCCTAATAATTTGTATTTTCCACTTAGGGGTGATGCCATGTGAACAAGACCTGTTCTAAAATATTGGGAAGCTCTCTGTTATACTAAACACTGATATCTATCTTTTGTTAGGAAGTATGGTTTCCAATGAATATTTTCATCATATTTTGCTCCTCCTGATCTGATACTGGAGATACTTTCCTTTGACACTGCTCTGCTACTTTCCAATGTTAGCATGTGAATCTGGTTACAAATACCAATAGAGTCATGTCTACTCAGTCAGGCAATGTTTCCACTACTCTCGAGTGAGCATGTAAGGTTAGGGTCGGGATTCAAACTGAATACTACTTTCTATGTTATAGGAAGCATGCAAATGAAACAAAGAAATCCCACAGTTAGTAAAAGATTTACATAGGTTGGAATTGTCTGTTTTTTGCATATTGTCTCTTATGTGGGGCTAGTGTCAGGGGCCTGCACTGTCAATGTGCAGTGAACTATGTTTATTGAGCACAGTAAGAAGTCTTACAACACCAGGTTAAAGTCCAACAGGTTTGTTTCGATGTCATTTGCTTTCGGAGCGCTGCTCCTTCCTCAGGTGAGGAGGAAGGAGCAGCGCTCCGAAAGCGAATGACATCGAAACAAACCTGTTGGACTTTAACCTCGTGTTGTAAGACTTCTTACTGTGCTCACCCCAGTCCAACGCCGGCATCTCCACATTATGTTTATTGATGCATGTGGTTCAATGGTGTCTTTTGCATCCTGCCCCCTGCTCATAGATTTGGAAAGGATGTTTCCGATGACAGTGGAGTACAGATTTGGGGTAATAGTTTGAGGACAAGGGCCAAACCTTTTAGAATTGAGGTGAGGAGAAGTTTCTTCACCCAGAGAGTGGTGAATATGTGGAATTCACTACCATAAAATGTAGTTAAGGTCAAAACGTTCTGTAATTTCAAGAATGAATTAGATTGGAGCATGAGGCATTAAAGGATATGGGAGGAAGGCAGGGTCAGCCTATTGAAATAGCCATGATCATCATGAATGGCGGATGAGACCACCCATTCTATTTTTGATGCATGTTTCATCCAAACGGTCACTGACTTATTGAACAATGAGATGAACCAAGTCACTGACAAACAAATTCTGGTGTGTTACTCTGGTGAGTAATGTTGACTGTGCACTGTCTCCTATTAAAATGCTACGGATATTCTTGCACTATTTTAAAACCAGTTTAATGCTACTTTTTTATATAACATGTCCAAAACAGGAAAAGACCATTCGTCCCATCTAGTCCATGTACTGATGCCGTTCATCAAACTGCTGCCAGTTCTAATTCATTTCAGCCCATCAAAATATCATTGCAACTGACACCCACACACCCTCCCCCAGCTCCATATGTTTCATAATTCTCTCAATGTTTATGTCGAATTTTAATGAAACAATGGGTTTGTATCTTTCTTCATCCTGTAGATGGTGCACAAGTTGTATATGCTCAGGTCAAAATATTGAAAAAAAAAGAAAAAACAGGTATGTATGAATAATACTTGTGCATTGATATACACATATGTATAATACATGGATCCTAAAATATTTCTTAGTTGGTAATGTTACTAGGGGATATGGTGGCACACAGACATTATCACTGGACTAGTAGCCCTGATGCCTCAACTAATGGTCTCAGGACATTGGCTGAAATCTCACCAAGGCAACTGGTAGCATTTAAATTAAAACAATAAGTTCTAGAAATAAAAAAAATAAAAAAATCGAGACTCACTGGTGATGCCCACGGAACTATCACAAATTTTCATAGAAATCAATCTGCTGCCTTGATGTTCTTAAAAGAAGAAAATCTCTCCGGATAGGATCCGGCTGCATTTGACTCCAGACCCACAGAAATGTGGTTGCTCTTTTACTTGCCCCGAGAAATGTCTGAATAAAGGAATCAACCTTTGCTAGTCGCATGTGAACCGGGGTGTCCTGAGATGAGACCCCTTAAAACCGGATAGCTAGGATAACACTAGAATAGTTCTACAAAGGTTAGTTTATTAAGAATTGAGACTAATCATAGAAAGTATACCCAGTAATCATTATGAACCATTAAACTTGTATTTTTAGAACATAGCAGTATCAAGCATTTAAACTCTTGCTAAAAGTAGTGGCCACAATGCATGATGGGTAACTTGCCCATGTTTTTAAGACAAACAGAATCAGACAGACATAGTGTGGACAGCAATAACACAGTCAGCTGAGTAAGCGTTTTTTATCAGTGGCCCCAACAACCTGTTTCAGACAATCCACGGTACAAAGAGGAACCAACTTCAACATCCTGCACCCAGATGAACAATGAGGTGGGCAGGAACTGGCTGAGATAAGTAACATGGGAATGAAAGGAAAACAAGACATAACGGATAAAGAGTCTTGTAAAAACGAGTGGCAGGATGCGGTTAAATCATGAGCTGATTACAGTGATCATACTGCCTAAAGTTAACTTTATTGGCCAAGGTAAAATTGACAGCTCCAAACATTGGATCGAGCCCTACTGGGGTGGGCTATTGATTTTTGGAAAATTGTATAATCAGTGTAAAGTAGGGTGATTTTGTCATTTATCTAAATCACTCTCCCTTGTACGTTGACCAAGCTTGGAAGTAAAGCCGTCTTAACCAGAGTTGATGTGTCTGTGTAGAATCCCAAGTTTCTTTACCCGTCAGTCTGGCCTCAATAAAAGTCGAGATGGATTTGCAGGTACAGCATTAGTTATTTTATTTAGCTTGCAAGCGTTCCTCAATTCTCAGGAGCACGAAGCACATTCTGCTCCATGGACTTCTGGAATCAAGTGAGGATATGGAACAAAGGAATCTGTACTGATACATTCAAATGGCATCAAGTTTCACGTACACGATGCCCATAGGTCATCCTATATCCCTCCTGACCTGTTGATCTATTCTGATTGGCTCACTTCCAATCCCTTCCTCTGGCCCCTATTACCCAGCATCCTTTTCTCCTGCTTTGGTGGACACACCTCTTCCTGCTTTTCCATGCGGTCTGAAATCCTTTGTCTGTGAACTCACCAGAATTAGACTGGCCTACCTCTACATTACATTAACTAATATCTCTAAAGTAACTATTTTATATCACATTCGTCATTCCCTCCTTTTATCATTCCATGATAACCGAACTATCCAATCCATAGCTACGGTTCCTCATCTAAAAAGATCCGTCGCTGCATTTCCAATTCCTGGCTTAGCCCCCCCTCATCTGCTGCACCCTCATGGATTTTAACAGTTAAGATTTTAGGGGCGTTTATCTGTTCCAGTGCACCCCGCATTTTACCCAACACACATTTAAGGATAGCTAGGCCCACAAAGATGCAGCCGATAGCCACCACTAAATACATGGCCATATTTATCAACCAGTCCTTCCAACCCCCAAATCCCCAGTTACCCCAAGAGCCAGGATCCTGCATTCCGTCCAGGGGATCCCGTATGTGATCCATAAATTTAGTGATGTTAGCGGTCAAGTCCTGAACTCCCATGATACACTTGCCCTGCACTATGGCGCATACCCCACCCTCACGGGCCAGAAGATAGTCAAGAGCATACCTGTTCTGCATTGCAAACAACCGTAGCTGAGACAATCCCTTGGTTATTGCCCCGAGGGCTCCCAAGGTTTCATTTCCCAAGATGGTAAGGCCACAAATAAAATAATTCCTATTGCTGACAGCCAAGGAACCCCCCCACACCTCCCAGTGTCAAGACGCTCAGAATCCCCCATCCGGCTGAGTGGCCCCGGTTGGGTGCGAGAACCTGAGTTTTTTTCCAGTTCTCGCAAAATTCAGCAGAGACTGCCCGGCGTGCTAACTGATTATGCAGCTTCCACGCCGAAGGGAAGGGGACTGTGGTAGGGACTAGAGTCCCTATAGCAATTTGGCGGGGAAATGGGGGTGACAAAACGTTGGTCGCTGTGCCATTAAATAAAAAGTAGTATCCTTGCTCCGTGTGCAGGCTAGCATCACAATCAGTATATGGGTTGCGTAAGGATCCCCCAGTAGCCCAGTTTATCCAGCTTCGAAACACCCATTCGGGCCGCCTAGCAATGCGGAAAGCCCTAGTCCCAACAGTGATATGAGAGACATTCGCCCAGCCACAAAGGAGCTGGAGGCCGGCGTTCAATGGAACGCAAGTGGTGTTGTAACAAACGCATTGGCCAGATGCCTGGGTGATATGGCACCTCCTGTCCGTACAGGTGGGGAACAGACATGTTATATTCGTTTCCACCTCTACCAGCAAACAGCCGTATCCTTCACTGCTGAAACAATTCTCGTACGACCGGGAATCCCTATTGGGAGTGAAGTGGCTAGGTATATACGCCCTCCACCGTTGCAGCCTATCATTCTGTGAATGGGAATTATCCCGAGGAAGGGGAAGGCAAATAGCCGGTGGTGCTGAACCCGGATCGTAAGGAAGAGTGACTTGCTCGGGCAGTGGCTCGGAATGCTGACAATGAACCACCGTTTGGGGAGTGCCCCAAAGCGGTGAAACAGAAAATAAACTAGACACTGCTGCGGGGTTCGGGTAGCAGACAACCCGTCCGTGGCCATACAAGCGATGGTAAATCTGGTAGAAGAGATTCTTACTACCCAGGTTTTCCTCAGTTTGGCCTTTAACTAACTTAAGCGTATCTCCCGGTAACCTACGTTCTAGCTGTACTTCCCTTCTCACACGCCCTATCCTCTCTCTAGTCCCTCTCTCTTTCTCATAGCCTCTTCCTACGCTCTCCTGACGGTCTGATGTTACCTTTATTGCACCAATCTTAACACATCCAAAATCAAATTTACATGTATTCCAAAAACAAGGCAATGTCCATATAATATTCCCTTCCCATCGCCGGGACCGGTGCAATTGCTTCATGAGTCCTGCATTCTCCTTAACTTTGACGACCTTCCATGAGTCGATACCGTGTCCTCGTCTATGGGGGCAGCGAAGAACATCACCTTTGCATAGGTGATGTATCCTTGTAGATTGGTTGGGGTTACAAATATAAATAATATTCCCCTTTTCCATGTCCGTCGCCAATAACACTCCAAGCGAAGTGAGGCCAAATATCACACAGACGATGCGTAGCCACTCCATCATGCTCCACACCTGTAAAATAGCACTGGAGAAGGGAGGCAGGTTAGTATCTGACCTTTTACAGTAGTGGAGATGGACTCAATTTACAGTGATGAAGGTGGACCCAAGCACTTCGCCCCTCCACTTTAACTGCTGTGGGGTGGTAAGGAGAACTTGGAAGGGCCCGTCCCATCGCGGCTCCGACCCCTTCCTAGTCCAATTTTTGACCATGACATAACTGCCGGGCTGGACTGAAAGTGAGCTAGGTACTGGGGGCGATGGCTGGTGAGCCGCGCGGACCTGGCCATGGAGCTCCTTGAGCACCTGCGTGAGGGCTAGAACATAGGTGGTCATCTCTTCAGTCATATGGTGAAACTGAACCAGTCTGGGAACCTGCATCCTCCAGGGAGTTCTAAGAGGCCTGCCATAAAGAATCTCGGCAGGAGAGAGCCGGGCCGGTCCCGCAGGTGTAACCCGCAGCTGGAAGAGGGCAACGGGGAGCAACTTAAGCCATGTCAGTGCCGTGTCTGCTCTTAATTTAGCCAATTTAGTTTTGTGGGTCTGATTGTGTCTCTCAACCAACCCGGCCGCCTGCGGTCTATAAGCACAGTGTAACTGCTGGCGTATGCCCAACTGGGAGCAAAACTCCTTGTCCAATAAAATGAGGCCCATTATCAGAACTTAACTGAGCTGGTATACCGTACCGGGGAATGATTTCCCGCATCAAGACTTTAACCACAGTAGCAGCTTTATTATCGATAGTCGGATACGCCTCGACCCATCTGCTGAACACATCCACAATGACCAAAACATATTTATAACATTGACAACTTTCCAACTCAATGTAATCCATTTGGATCGTCTCAAAGGGACCACTGGGCAACGGGGTTTGCCCCATCCCACAAGGGATACCTTTTCCGGTGTTATATTGCTGACAAATCAAACACCGATTACTGATACTCTGGGCCAACCCCTGCATTTTAGGGTGCCACCAAGTGTCCAGCAACAAATCACTAGTCCCTCGAGCCCCACAATGAGTTGCAAAGTGTACACATTCAATGACCCATAAAGCCAGTACATCAGACATACAAGTCTGATGTGCTGGCGTGGTCTCTAAAGAGGAAACAGAATCATATGTACAACCTAACCGTTTCCACATTTGTTTATCACTCTCAGGAACGTCCTCCTGTAACCTTATGACGTCTTGGATGGTTGGCATTGACTTGTCAGAAGCAGACATATTTATAGTAGATCGTTTAGTCTGACTTAACATTTTAGGCACCATCACTCGCTGAATTTGCGCGGCTGTGCGCGCTGCACAATCTGCTCGTTCATTACCAACGTCAACTGGGGTCTTACCATTTGTGTGGGCAGCGCATTTAATAACGGAAATCTGCGCGGGCATAAGGAGGGCCTGCAGTAGGTCATTAACTAAACCCCGGTTGGATATTTCCGTGCCTGCCGAGGTAAGGAATCCTCTATTCTTCCAGAGTTGTCCGAAGTCATGAACTACCCCGAAAGCATATCGGGAGTCAGTGTAAATATTTACCCGACGATCTCCCCCAAGTATACATGCACGGGTGAGGGCAAAAAGTTCGGCTTGTTGAGCTGAATAAGGGGTCTGGAAAGCTGCCGCTTCTAGAATCAGACCATCCTGTCCTACGATTGCGTAACCGGACAATCTCCGGCCAGTGGGGCTCACTAATGCACTGCCATCAACAGACATAATTATGTCAGGTTGTTCGAACGGAATATCACTCAGATCGTCCCTTATTGTTGTAGTTTCCTGAATCAAGGCTAAACAGTCGTGACCAGGTGCGTCCTCATGGACAGGGGGACCGCTAAGAAAACAGGCTGGATTGATAGTGGTACAATATTTAAATGTCAGACGTGGATTGTTCAAAAGGTATATCTTATACCTATTCTGACGAGCTGCGGTAAGATGCTGAGTCTGCAGTTGCCCCAATAGTGCGATTACCGAGTGGGAGCTATACACCGTAATATCCTGTTGGAGAGTGATATTGGCAGCAGCCTGCAAACTATTGTATATCGCTGCCAAGATCTGGGTGCAAACAGGGTGGCCCAACGCCACTGGGTCGAGTTTGGAAGAGTAATATGCTACGGGCCGGTGCTTGTCCCCATGTTGCTGGGTGAGTACCGCTGTTGAACATCCTTCCAGAACAGTACAGTATATCTGGAATGGTCGGTCGTACAAGGGCCTCCCGAGGGCTGGTGCTTGTAACACGGCCTGCTTCAGGCAACGGAAGGCCTCGAGTGCCTCGGTGGTGAGAGTAAAGTTCCCCTCTTCACTAGTGTAAGGCGTCAGCAGCTTTGTATAGACAGTGATGTTTGGTATCCACTGCCGACAATAATTCACCATACCCAGCCAATGACGAACCTCCTTGGCTATTGTAGGGGCGGGGAATTGGCATATTGGTTCAATCCTACTGGGTTCGAGACTTCTTTCTGTGGCTGTAAGTAAAACTCCTAAGAACTTAACCTTTCTCTGAGCCACCAAGACCTTTGCTTGTGAGACAACATAACCCAACGAGGATAGGTGGTTCAATAATTGGATCACATCATCCCTATTACTGGGCTCGTCAGGACTTGCCACCAATATGTCATCTACATACTGCACTAGAGTGGAACCATGCTCCAATGTCAAGGCCTGGAGTTGGGTCTGCAGACATCTGGAGAAGAGTGTAGGTGAGTTGACGAACCCCTGTGACAGTCGGGTCCAGGTATACTGCTGCCCATTGTAAGTGAAGGCAAACAAATATTGGCTTTCAGTTGCAAGTGGGAGGGCAAAGAAGGCGTGCTGAAGGTCAATTACGGCGAAGACCCGGGCTTGAGCTGGAATTTGAGCCAGTATGTGGGCAGGGTTAGGGACGAGAGCATGTAACAGCTGTACAATGGCATTGATTGAACGTAAATCCTGTACTAATCAGTACTGGTCTGATTTGGCTGGTTTAGGCACAGCAAGTATGGGGGTGTTACATTCTGATTGGCAAGGGACCAAAATACCCTGTTGCAACAGCTCTTTAATTAATTTGTCTATAGACGGAGCAGCTTGGGATTTCAGGGGGTATTGCCGAATGGAAGGTAGCTTTACATGATCCTTAATCATTACCTTAATAGGTGTAACATTTGTCTTTCCCACTTGTGATGGGTATTCCGTCCAGACCTGTGGATTGACATATTCCAACACATCATGTCCCCAGTGATGCTGCAGTCGAGTGTTAATTGTTTCAGGGACCTCAAAATATTTTATGGTAGTGCCGTCCGGCATGACTTGAAGTGCGTACTCTGTTGGATCCGAATGATCCACTGCCCTCCTTACCATTCGCCCCAGATCCCTGGCATGGTACTGGTCGTGGACCTGACGTGTAATATGAGGGCTTACCGAAGCTGACTGTGGCCATAAATGTGGTGATATTGTAACAAAATCGCCTGTACCTTCTTTTCCCGTGACTGTGGCTGTAACCTTGACTGGTCATTCGGTCCCAATTAATGGCCGGTATTTGTCCTCCAACTCCCTGTTTTGTCCAGTTCTGTCATAGGCCAGCGTAACGTGATGCAGTGAATGTTCAATGTCTAACGTCCACCACTGGGGGGTGATAGAAATATAGCACTGTTGTCTCATCCTCCATGATTTAACCGTTACCCCCTCGTCTCCGCACTCTAGCTGTAGCTGGAAGATACACATTAAATTTTGGGCCAACAAGTTACAGTCCAATCCAGTAGTCACTACAAACTGATGATCTGCAGACTTATTCTCGTAAGTGACTGTCACAGGTTCAGAAATAGGATACTCACACACCTGTCCTTGGAACCCCGACAATTGCTGCGTGTGGTCGGATAGTGGTAGTCGAAGTTCTGATTGCACAGAAGACATGGCTGCTCCAGTGTCGATTACAAATGAGTGATGTTAATCTCCTATCTGCAGAGAGATAATAGGTTCCCTGTCCGATTGGAGAGTCCTTATGACTAAATTAGCTAGTCAATCCTGTGTTGGGAAAGGGTTTGCCTGGGAGAAGTCAGTGTATCTCGTCTGTCCTCCCCTTGGTGGGTACCCCCTCCTTTGGGTCGGATAATCTCCTTCTACTGCCTGTCTTTTAAAGGGGCATTCCTGTTGCCAGTGATCTGCACGGCCGCAATTAAAACATGCATTGCTCCCTCTATATCTGCCCCGTCCTCTTCTCCCAGTAGACCAATGGCCCCTCAGAGGGGGCGGCGGTTGTAAAGCTGTGGATGCATACGGTGGGCCATAAAAAGGAGCTGAGGGTCCCTTTGGGTGGGTTTGGTATCCTCCCCCTCGCTGATCCACCCACCCAAAGTCACAATATTGGGGCTCCTGCTGGTAAAGTACCATTTCTGCCGCTTGTTGGGGTCGCAGATCATCCTTTTTCATTACATACTCAGTCTTAACCTTTGTAACTGAGCCTCCTTCCTGGCCTACACCCTCCTTCCAATAAAATCTGACTGCCCTTGCCATCTGGGAAGGGTCGTTCTCTGTCCAATTCATGTTATTACATTTCACAGCAGTAGCCACGGAAGGTGGTAGGCAATGCATTAACATAGCACAATATTGAGGGGAATTCTGACCATTTTGATATAGCAAGTCGCCTGACTGCCCACGGTAGATTTCATTAAAACGCTCCAGAAATTCCTCTGGCTCTTCAATCTTCTTAGGTTTTAGGTCTAAGATAACAGAAAGATTTATGGGCTTTTGAAATGTGCTATTCAACGCATTCAGGATCTGTGTCCTTCTATCATCGTCTAACGCATGGGCTTGCTGAAGTGCAGCGTGGCTAGCATAATTCAAGTGATTAAGATAATTGCGGTACTCTGCTGGGGTTAAAACCTGCTGGACTAGGGCCCAGAGGTCCCTAGAATGAGCTTGATAAATTGAGATGGTAGTTCTCAAGGAATCCACAAAAGCAGCAGGAGATTTTTTTCTATCTGGGATTGTAGCCATAATAGCCATCATCTCACTGGGTGTCCATGGGAAGTAAACATCTATCGTGGGTTGCGCCCTGGCAGTCACCGCGTCCGGGTTTCGCATCTTCCTAATCGGCAACTGTCTCCGAATGTCACCAGGGGGCACTCTAGCTATTTCCTCTGGTTCTTCCAAGACTTCGACGTCTCTCCCTGTCACTAGAGGGAGTTCTTTCTCTTCAAAATCATCTGTTGCAGCTTCCTTTGTTCTCGAACCTTGCGGTTTCTCCTTAGTTTGGAGGTACTTAGGTGGTATACTTAATTGTTTCTGGTTAGGATCAAGCCCTTCTCTCGCTGTCCGAGATCTGGTCCTAGAGCTAACTGGGCTTGCGGAACAGAGCTCCTCTTTCTCTACTGATTGTGAAGATGGTAAATCAGGACCCACACCATCACCCAAAAGGGCTTGAGTTACTGGCATAATTGGAATCTGGGGAGCAATGACTGGATATAAATTATTATACTCTGATGGTTCTGGAATTAGTGCAGACCATGCTACAGGTGCAGTTGGACCTTTTAGTGACTTTTCTAAATTATTGAATTTATCATTTTCTGTCAATTCAAGGCCAGCCATTGAACTACGTAGCTCTTCTCTTATTTGACCCGCGCCTTTCCTGTCTCTACTTGCGTGTTTTTTGAATGCACATTCCTTTTTCAAGACCTGTAATGTTTTTAGGTTACCCTGTTCACGAATTGGAATTCCCATTTTAAGGGCATTGTCCTGCCAACTCGACAACATGATCTTATCTCTTTCCTCTTGACAATATTGCCTCCATAATCCAATTAATTCTTTTGCTTTCATACTTTGACTCTTTTTCCAGATGTGTCCCTGGATTTTCTTAACAATTTCTAGGTCTTTGGTGCCCCCTAGTGGCCATTCAACCCCCATTTTACTTCTTAACTGTGCTGACATTTTTCTAAAATCCTTTGCTTTATCCGGATACATATCGCATACTATTTGCAGTGGCATGCCTGGATCATTTGTGCTATCCAAGGAATTCCCCATAATCTCAACTAGTCCTCGGAACTGCGTTTTTCGCCACTACAGTCCAAGGGTACAATTTTAGCTTAATCAACTATAGATTTAAAACACTCACACATGGAATTGAATCCTTTTCAGATTTAAAAACAGTTATACTGGACTGAACCCTCACTACTGAAGTCCCATCAGCCCCTGAACCCATATACTAGACTGAACCTCCTCTACTGAAGTCGCATCAGCCTTAAAAACACTTATACTTGGAATTGAATCATCATTTGAGATGTCACATCGACCCAAAAACCTAACCCAAGCTGAATCAACAATATGAAATCCCATCAATTAAATTGCTAATGCCCAGACTGACCTTTGATTTCGTCGAGACGATCTTTCCGTACCAACCGCGAGTGACCAGACTAATCAGACGATAAGAAGAGGGGAAAAATCAATGCGCGGTCATTTTCCAGTTCTACATTGTGGGCCCTCTTTCCCCATCCTCCTGTTCATAATCAGTCTAATTCTGATTTCGCAGTTGGTCAGAACCGTCTTGAGAAATCCCGGGTTTTCGGCACCAAATGTAGAATCCCAAGTTTCTTTACCCGTCAGTCTGACCTCAATAAAAGTCGAGATGGATTTGCAGGTACAGCATTAGTTATTTTATTTAGCTTGCAAGCGTTCATCAATTCTCAGGAGCACGAAGCACATTCTGCTCCATGGACTTCTGGAATCAAGTGAGGATATGGAACAAAGGAATCTGTACTGATACATTCAAATGGCATCAAGTTTCACATACACGATGCCCATAGGTCATCCTATATCCCTCCTGACCTGTTGATCTATTCTGATTGGCTCACTTCCAATCCCTTCCTCTGGCCCCTATTACCCAGCATCCTTTTCTCCTGCTTTGGTGGACACACCTCTTCCTGCTTTTCCATGCAGTCTGAAATCCTTTGTCTGTGAACTCACCAGAATTAGACTGGCCTACCTCTACATTACATTAACTAATATCTCTAAAGTAACTATTTTATATCGCATTCGTCATCTGCAGGTCTTTGTGTTTACCAGAGCTGCAACTGAGAGGGAGGAACCCCACGTAAAAGCCAGCTTAATACTCAGTCCTTGAAAATGCTCCTATAGCATGATCCCATGAAATAGAAAGAAAATTATATTGAGAAACTTAACGAACGCTACAAGCGATGCCTTCTCTCATCAAATCTGAATACAATGAAAAGCAAAAATTACGATTTTTGGTGTATAATGTTTCCCAGAACTATTTTCTGAAGTATAACACCTTGCTCTCATTTTTTTCCCTTTCATTTCCTCACGTTCAGCAGTTGACCCGGCAGATCCCTACGCTAAAGTGGATAAATCCACCAAACACAGGAATACAGGTGAGTAATTCTGAAGAAAAGGGTGCAGAAACTCCCATTCAGATTTGCATTGTTCAAACACAAAATTCCACTTAAGCCTCTAACCATCAGCTTTATGTGGATTTCCTCAATATCAATGTAGGACCACAGATTGAAAGATGTAGAGAGTAGAGGTATTTCACAAATAATGATATCTTCTTTCTAAATTTTATGAAAGACAAATGATCTTTGCTGTACTGAAATCCTGAAAGAATTAAAGCAAATGCAACCATTTCGATGGCACTGTTCACAACCAACAGATGCCTCGAAATAACTTACAGACATTGAAGCCATTGAACTTCGATCACTGTTATAATTTAGGATGATCATCTACCAACTTGTTCACCGCAAACTCACTCAAAGATCAATGTGATAATTACCAGGTTATCTTTTTCTGTGATGTTGATTGCAAGGGTATATACATTGGCCAGGATACTCCCTTGCTTTTATTTGAAAGACCGAATGTCTTACATTCACCAGAGCAGACAGGAGACTATGATTGCTGTCTCATTGGAAAGGCTGCCCTTCCAATGGTACAGCGTTACCTTTGTACAGCACAGCCGTATCAACCTTAATTCGTATGGCTCAAGTTCTGCAATCAGACGTGATAATGCAATATTAGCCTGAAATTAATCACACTTATTCGGAGTACTATTTTCATCACAGCACTAACCACACAGCTTTAGAAATCTCAAATAAGAACGGAAAATGGCGGAAAAGCTCAGCACATCTGGCAGCATCTGTGGCGAGAGAAACAGAGTTAACGTTTCGAGTGTGTATGATTCCTCTTCAGAGCGAAAGGTTCTTCTTCAGCAATCTCCCTCTGTTCTGTGCTGTCGGTATCAGACTGACAGATTCAGCAATTTGCCCCTTGTGAATCCTGTCTGTATCACACTGTGCCTGCACTCAGTCTTCTTGGATTCTCTGCATTGCATAATGCTTTCAAGCACACCTTTAGCAATAGCTGCTGTTGGATTCTCTCCAGGAGTGTGTCAGCATTTACACAAAGGCCCGACATGCATGTCAGTATTTACAGGGATATTTAGGAATGACACAAATTCTTGCTGCTGCCTTGGCTGCTTTAATGTTATTTTCTACACAGGATGTCAAAACGTGAAGCAGGTTACTTTGTCCAGCTTGTCTGTGTCAGTATTTATACTGTGTATGAATTCTTTGTCAGCCTACTTCATTTCATCAGATTAATATATCATTCCATCTGTCTTCCCCTCATGCGTTTCTGAAGCTTCCCCTTCAATATATCCATGTTAGTCACTTCAACTCTGTGCGGCAACCAACTCTACATATTTCATATTTCACACAATGTTTAATTAGATTTTTAATAAATTACTAGTTTTTTTTATATTGTAGGTGTGCCAGACGTAGTTTATAGCCAGGTCAAAATATCTAAGAAAGCAGAAAATGAAGGTATGTAAAAATAAAAGATCCTTGAGAACTTCTATTGATGTTTGGATGAATAGGTGGATTCCAAATAAATTCTTCAATGTTAACGGTAATTGGACATTGGCAAACTTGACGAGCGCTATGTAAGTAATAGTTTGCATGTACAATGCTAGTTCAAACATAATCAAACCAAAATGTTTGATTTAGATTTTAAAGCATCTTTCAGCTGGCATGTTAACCTTTCGACAAAACAACAATTTTTTTCATTCACTCACTCTGTGTCTTGCTCTTTCACCTTATCGCTGACCCAGCAGATCTATCTGCAGAAGTGCAAAATTGCAATAAATCCAATAATACTTGTACGTAATTCTGAAACAGATACAGAAACCTGTATTCAGATATATAAGGTAGATATTTTAAAAAACATCCTGCAAATTAAACCATAGTTTCTTTTTCGTCTCTCAATTTCCATGTAGAACTTCATATTAAAAGATAGACAAAATATAACTAACAGATAATGATCCATTCCTTGATATCTCCCGAGAAATTCTCTTTGCTACGAAATTCCCGTAAGGATAACAAGAAAGACTTGCTTTCATAAAATGTTTCTCAGAATGCATCTATGCTCATTATAACCTTTCCGATGCTGCACCTTTCACAGATCAATGTAATTCAAGACATTGATTGGTTTCATCTCCTTAACTACAGGGAGGGCTGGTTTAGCTCAGTGGGCTAGTGTTGCTGATTTTCTCCTTGGTTCAATTGCTCTGTTTTACTACATTTGCTCTCGAATCGCCAGGTATCTTTATGATACCGCCACGAGGTTCAAATCCGAGTAATGATCAATAACCCAATACACCGATTAGTAAGATTTAAATCAAAGCACATTTCTTATACACAGTAATCGTTACTCATGCACAAATTCTACGTCTAAGCTACTTCTACAACTAACAGGCCTATACTTAACTTCGGACTGGCCCACCAGGTCAGGGGAATAAATGGCCTTTCGTTCGGGTTCTGAGTCTGCGGGATTCGAAGTTGGTACGGATTGGTAGCTAGGAGTGCCTATCTCGTAGCGAGCATTGAATTAAGACTTACGGGCTTCGGTGATCACTGGAGTCACTGCACCGGTCACGGTCAATGTTGGCTCGTGTTGCTGGGTGACCCAGGCAGGACGCAGAGGTGAAGAAGAGAGCGATTTGAACTTGGGGCTCAATTCTTATAGTCCCCAGGGGCTTCCCGCCTTTTGGGGCGGACCCTGTACCTGGTCCCAAGTGATTGGACTTTGTCCGAATCGCTTGGTTCGATTTTCTCCAATACTGGAGCGGTTCCCTGATCGATGGGCGGTCTTAAGGTGCTCGTTCACCTCCTTTGTGTTGGCTCCTGCTGGCGCCGAGGAGTCTGGCTTTGCTTTGTGTGTCAAAATGTTACTTATTGTTCCCGGGGATTGCTCATCAGTATGCAGATGGCTGCTACTTTGTTATGCTGATGGCCGCTGGTATCAATGTTGTCTGGTTTTTGCAGAGGTAAATACACAGTAAACCTGCAGCTTCTGGTTTCTGTTTTATAAGACCATAAGACATAGGAGTGGAAGTAAGGCCATTCGGCCCATCGAGTCCACTCCACCATTCAATCATGGCTGATTTCAACTCCATTTACCCGCTCTCTCTCCATAGCCCTTAATTCCTCGAGAAATCAAGAATTTATCAACTTCTGTCTTAAAGACACTCAACGTCCCGGCCTCCACCGCCCTCTGTGGCAATGAATTCCACAGACGCACCACTCTATGGCTGAAGAAATTTCTCCTCATCTCTGTTCTAAAGTGACTCCCTTTTATTCTAAGGCTGTGCCCCCGGGTCCTAGTCTCCCCTGTTAATGGAAACAACTTCCCTACATCCACCCTATCTAAGCCATCAATTATCTTGTAAGTTTCTATTAGATCTCCCCTCAACCTCCTAAACTCCAATGAATATAATCCCAGGATCCTCAGACGTTCATCGTATGTTAGGCCTACCATTCCTGGGATCATCCGTGTGAATCTCCGCTGGACCCACTCCAGTGCCAGTATGTCCTTCCTGAGGTGTGGGGCCCAAAATTGCTCACAGTATTCTAAATGGGGCCTAACTAATGCTTTACAAAGCTTCAGAAGTACATCCCTGCTTTTATATTCCAAGCCTCTTGAGATGAATGACAACATTGCATTTGCTTTCTTAATTACGGACTCAACCTGCAAGTTTCCCTTTAGAGAATCCTGGACTAGGACTCCCAAGTCCCTTTGCACTTCAGCATTATGAATTTTGTCACCGTTTAGAAAATAGTCCACGCCTCTATTCTTTTTTCCAAAGTGCAAGACCTCGCACTTGGCCATGTTGAATTTCATCAGCTATTTCTTGGACCACTCTCCTAAACTGTCTAAATCTTTCTGCAGCCTCCCCACCTCCTCCATACTACCTGCCCCTCCACCTATCTTTGTATCATCGGCAAACTTATCCAGAAGTTTTGTTGGCTGACTTTCCCATCAGCCTTTGCCATTCGCCATTTTAAATCGGGAGTTGGCCAATTTAGGTGGCTACATTCCCTCCTTGTGATCCTAACGCGAAGCGTGAAGGATCACATAACTATGTTGCTTTCCATTCCCTGACCTGGGGGGCACTTCTTTCATGGCCTCTACACTGACCATAACTATGCAAAAAAAATTTTAACTGACAATTCTAAGGGGCGCTATGTCAAACAGGGACATGCATTACAAAACAATAAAAATGGGAACCTCTAATTATTCTTAATACACTACACTCACTTAAACATTTCATCATTCTACCTTCCTGAACCATACAAACAAACTCATAGCAGTTTATACACATTTTTCCTGGCTTGGCGGCAGTCAGGCTCAGGATCGTACAATTTGCTCATGAACAGTTCTTTACATTTCTTTATTTACAATAAAACCGCAAATGAATGCTCTTTATTATAGATTGTGGGGGTCGGGGGTCTGTTCGTATCCGTAAATAGGGGATCTGAGCCAATATACCAGGGTTCGAGCGCGGTAGGCTCTCCTTCTCCATTTTCTTAGATGCATAGTCTGCATTAGAGTATCGCCAATACCAGTAAGGTTTCTATTACATAGGACAGAGAGTACCAGGTTATAAACCTGGCACACCAAGATGGTGTGGTGTCGCTGGTGACTGGACTCTGGGTACTGTGGGGAAGTGAAACATTAACGGCTGGGGGGGGGCTTGAGGTCATGGGGTTCACGTTCACTCGCAACCAAATGTCCATTAGTATGATGCTGATCCATGTGGAGGAAGTCCTCATGGCTCTTCTCTTTTCTTTTCTTCTCTTCTCCGGTCATGGAGCTTCTGGAGTTCTGTGGAAACAAGCATAGTGTCTGTAACTATCTTGGTTTAACATCTCGTACGATAGTCTGTCTGTCCTTTAGTGCCAATTACTCCCTTTATAATTGGTCACTATGTGTGACTCCCTCATTTGTTTTTCAAAAATCGAATTTTAGGACAAGACACACTTCCCAATAATGAACCAGTGCGAGCCGTCTCGCAGACTGTGCAATTTACCATCCAAATATTTCAGGATGTAAATAGCATGTGGTTGGCAACCTAAGGGTTACCTGAAACAAACCAAAACTTTTTGAACGAAAATTTCCAAAATGAGGTGCGTATGGGCCACGACGGGTAAGAGTTGGATGGAGTCCCCGGGTAGAATGGCTACCAATGCCGTGTCTCTCCTACCCAAGCGTAGTTGACCAGAGGGGGGGTTCCCAGGCAGGGCGGGTCCTAAGCCGTTTCTCCACTGCCTGAGCAACCGACAAGAACGGGCAAGAAATGTAGTCATCGTGGTGGGGCTGCCGTAGTGGTTCTTTCCTTGCACCAGAAGAGCAGTTATGAACGGGCGTCTGGTACCTGAACAAGTCTCTGCAGACAAGCTAGTTCTGCTGAACTAGTGTCTGGCAATAGTGAGTCTCTGTGTGCAAGTCCTCAGAGGTTTCGGCCGAAAAGGCGTAGGGCCGTGAATTTTTTTTTAATCTCGGTGCCAATAGTTGGTGTCTAGTTGCGTGGGGACAGAATCGGGGTCGTCAGTGTAGTTCGGTTGTCGGTGGTGGGGTTTGTTGAGGAAAGTGATCATGAAGGGATCACTCGGATCATAGTCAGATTCGCTGGGTGTTGGTCCTGTCGCATAGGGATAGTAAGGAGGCGCGCTGTGGCTATCGTCTGAGTCACAGTCGCTGTCTCTGCTGCTGCAGTCTGTGGGCGTTCCAGGGCAGAGTGTATATTTCGGGGGTGGAGTCGAGGTCGAGTCCGTGGCTGGGCTGGTGCTGTTGGGGGATGGTAGGGTTATGTTGGCTGTGGGCGGGGTGTGGTGTGCTGCGTCGAGCATGACGTGATGTGCGTGGTTAGACTGTGTTCCATATGCCTTCAGCTGGTTGATATGGAACCACGCAGCCTTACCGTTGGGATACTTTATTTTATAAACGGAAGGGCTTACTTTGTCCGCAATGGAGTACGGACCCGAGTATTTTGGTGACAGGAATGTGCTGGGGTTATATACGGAGAGCATGACTTGCTGTCCTATACTGTACTCAGTCACATGCACTGTCTTGTCGAAACAAGCCTTGCTCTGTTTCTTCCTTGCTCCCAATTTTACTGCGGCTGCTAGCTGAGCCGTTTTAACATTTTCAACTAATTGCTCTACTGCTTTCTCGTGTGTGAGGGCCGTCACCTCGGGGCTGGTCAAGTCTAAACCTAACAAAAATTCTGTGCCTTTCATGGGGCGTCCGGTCATGAGAGTGTGTGGGGTGTAACCTGTGGAAGTAAAAATTGTGTTACGTATAAACATCAGCGCAAAAGGGAGGACTGAGTCCCAAGTGGTGTTTTGCTGGACCATTTTTCTGAGGGTGGATTTTAGGGTCCGATTCATGCGCTCCACGATACCACTCGACTGTGGGTGGTACGCTATGTGGATTTTTTGGGTGATGCCAAATATTGTGAGGACGTTCTTCATGACACGTCCCGTAAAATGGGAACCTTGGTCTGATTCAATGCTGCGGGGGAGTCCCCATCTTGTAAAGATGTGGTGGGTCAAAATCTTGGCTGTGGTTTTTGCAGTGTTTGTGCGAGCTGGGAATGCTTGCACCCATTTCGTAAATGTGTCAGTTACCACAAGTACATATTTATAGCCATTCCTGCAAGGGGGCAATGGTCCTATAAAATCAATCTGTAGGTTAGTCCAGGGGCCATTAACGGCCGGGTGTGACTGAGTTGGGCCTTTTTGGCATATCTGTCCGGATTATTCTGGGCACAGATAAGGCAATTCTCGATGTAGTGATTTACATCATCCTTTAAATTCGGCCACCAACAAAGCTGCTTGAGATGGGCTGTAGTGGGATCGATTCCCTGATGTCCATGACCGTCATGGAACAGACAAATCAGTTGATTCCTGTCCTGTTCAGGAACCACATAAAGGGTGTCTTTTAACACCACACCGTTATGTGTGGTCAGTGCATTTTTGAACCTCTCATAGGGTGCTGGATATTTTCCATTTACAATCTCCCTGAGATTGCTGTCCTGCTTCTGGGCCTCCACTAGATCCTCGATCTTTGCCTGCGAGACCTGAACTGCGCTCACTGGTGCGCTTTCGGTGGGTGTCCAAAAATATCCATGTCTGGAACCTGCTTTGGCCAGTGCGTCGGCTTTCACATTTCCAGGGGGGGAGGAACGATGGTGACTACGAACCTTGACTATCCCAAAGGTCCTGTTCTGGGCTCTCTCTAAAATGTGACGGAGCAATGGGGCTGAGGGGAGGGGTTTTCTGTCTGCAGAAACAAATCCTCTTGCTTTCCACAGGGACAGGAATTCCGTGAGGCTGTAGCAGACATAGAGGCTGTCCGAGTATATGTCTGCTGGGCTGGGGAAGGAATCTGGGTGTTCCACTATATACACGATGGCCGCGAGCTCTGCTGCCTGCGCGCCTAAGTGGCCTGGAAGTTTTATTGCTATTTCTTCTAGGGCGCGTCTCTGTGCGTCCTCGACATATATACCGCAACCTGTTATGCTCTTCCCATCCAAGACTGTAGAAGATCCATCCACATAGATCTTTATGGGCTCACACGTGTCTGTGTGCTGGGGGCTCTGGGTTGAACTACCTATCTTTCTGGGGGGTGTCTTAGCAATAAAGGGGCCAGTGCCGTGGTGTGGAGAGATAATTTCGCATTCATGGGGGGTTCCGGGGTACTGTACGTTGTCGGCTAAAAAGGTGTACGTCTTTGTCCTTTTAATAGTGATGTCCCGTCCCTGCAAGAGAAGGGTCCATCTAGCTGCTCTAATCTGGCTTACTGTACCGTCCTTGAGTCGTCCGTCCAGTAAAAGTTGGGTGGGGGTGTGTTCGGTGAGAATTGTGATGGGGTTCAGTCCGGTAATATATGAAAAATACTGAACTGCCCAAAATACTGCGAGCAGGTGCCTCTCGCAGGCTGAAAATCCCTGCTCCACAGCATCTAAAATTCTGGAGGCGTAAGCTACGGGCCTTAACTGGTCGTGCCGTTCCTGGAGGAGCACGGCTGAAAGGGTGCGGTCTGTGGTCGCTACCTCTATGGCGTAAGGGGAAAGCGGGTCTGGAACATGTAGTGCGGGGGCTGCTATGAGTGCCTGTTTTAAAGAGTCCACAGCATCCGTATGCTGCGGAAGCCATTCCCAGGGGGCTCCCTTGTTTAGGAGGTCTGAGAGGGGCGCTGCCTTGCTGGCGAAACCGTCAATGTGGTTTCGGCAGTAGTCAACCAGTCCGAGAAACGACCGGAGGGCGGAAACTTTCTGGGGAATGGGCAATTTAGCAATCGAGTCAATCCTTTTGTGCTCGATCTCGCGTTTACTGTTATTGTTCCCAAATATATCACCTTATCTTCCAAAATCTGGGCCTTTTTGGGGTTGACTTTACAACCGATTGAGTGTAAGAGTTCCAGGAGTTCGGACAGAAGCTCAATGTGCTCTTCCTTGGTGTCTGTCTGCAGTAGTCTGCAGTAGTAGGTCGTCTGCATACTGAACCAGACATTCGGGGCGAGAGAATTTGGCTAATCCATTTGCCAGCTGTCGGTGGAAAATGGAGGGGGAGTTGTGGAATCCTTGTGGCAGGCATGTCCACGTGTACTGCTGTGCTTTAAAGGTGAAGGCAAATTTGTACTGGCACGCCTTTGCCAATGGAATGGACCAGAATCCATTACTGACATCCAAAACCGTAAAGATTCAGGAATTGAGTCCCTGCTTGAGCATGGTCTCAGTACTTGTGGCTACTGTGGGGGCTGCTGCGGGGGTGACTTTGTTGAGCTCCCGGTAATCGATGGTCAGTCGCCATGATCCATCGGGCTTTCTCACTGGCCAAATTGGAGCATTATTAGTGGAGGCTACTGATCTAAGTACGCCCTGCTCTAATAAGCTTTCTATTACCTTGGAGATTTCTCCCTCTGCCTCTTGGGGAAATCCGTACTGTTTTTGGGGTCTAGGGTCAGGTCTTGTTATTTGTACGGAGCCAGTCATCCGTCCACAGTCATGCTTGTGGGTCGCGAATGCTGCCCTGTTCTTTTGCAGAACTGCCCTAACCTGCTTGTCCGTACTAAGCGTCGTCGGGTTGAACCAAAATTCGCCTACGGCGCTAATTTTGTTCATGTACTCTCCTATGTTGAGCGTTGCGGGGGCTCTTGCGGATTTTGCCATCTTCCAGACACACTGGTTGACTGGATCGAATGAAAGGTGGTGGGAGTTCATGAAATCGATTCCCAGAATGTGTTCTGCTGTGTGGGGCAGGTCTACTAAAACCACGGCGTGCTTTGTGGTGATGGTGCCGATCTGAATGGGTACAGGGGCTGTGATGTGTCCCTGCTATGAGTGGCCTGTAAAGCCGCTGAGTGTGATAGTGGCTGTAGTGGGCCACGTGTCCTTTTGAAACATGGCGGAGGAATTTATTGTGGTGCGGGACCCTCCTGTGTCCCAGAGAAATTCGATGGGTTGTCCCCGAATTTTCGCTGCAACTACCGGTTGTCCGGACCTATCCCAAAGGGTGTCGCAGACCCAATTGGGGGAGCCCGTACACCGTCAGCCCGTTCCGGTCAAGTCCGTCTGATCTGAACGGGCGCCATCTCTATGAATGGGCTCTGTCTTTTTCTTACTCAGAGTGCCCGTCTGCTGGGCTTTCTGTGGCTTTCTAGGGGCATTGCACTCTCTTGCGAAGTGTCCCAACTGTCCGCAGTTGTAACACTCCTGTGACTTGGGTGGGGGGCTGTTCTTTCCTTCATTCACCCATGCGGGGTTGTGGTGTGTTGTAACTGCCTGTATATCTGCGGCGGCCTGCTTTTCCTCGGGATTCTTGACTGCGGGTTTGCTTTGTATAGATTGCTCCCAAGCGCGGGACAATCTTTTCACTACCCACTTCTCGTTACGAGCCTCTTCTGAGGGATCATAACTCGTGCAAGCTTTCTGTCCTGTTTCTGTGGCATGGGAGATAAGGGTGCGGATCCATTTGGCCATGTTCGTCTGGGGACAAATGGGCGTGGTCTTAAGTCTCCAAAGACTGCTGCGAAGTGAATTCACAGGCGTCCAGCAAACGCTGTGGGGTGCTCGGATTTCTTTTGCCTGCACTTGTTGAGGCCATTTACGGGGTCACCCCGGTTATACCCGATCGCATCCAGGATCGCGGTATGCATTTCTGCAAGGGTGCCTCCTCCTACATTCTGTGGGTCGGGAAGGGCTGCTGCTACTGAAGGGTCTAAACTTAAAAAACTGTGAACTTTACATGCTCTTGCTCATCCAGGCCGTACATGGTCACCTGATGCTTGACTGTGGCAAAGAAATGGCGGGGGTCTGAGGTGGGGAGGAACGGTGTGATCTTATCGCACGCGTCCCGTAATTGGGTCACTGTTAAGGGGGTGGAGTATAGAAATTCCGCATCATCCGATGTGGCTGTGCGGTGGGTGGTGACTGGGTTCATTGGAGCCTGAACTATCTGCTCTGTGGGGGGTTGTGGTGCTTTCCTCTTTTGTGTCTTTCCTTGCACACATGTTCCCTGAACATATCTGTGCGCTGTTTCATTCAATTCTTCCCAATCAGGGCCATCTTCCTGATCTAATTTCGCTCCAAAGGTTTCCTGAAAGCCTTTCTGAACTGAAAGCAGCGATTGCAGCTCTGCAATCTGCTTCCGGCACTTTGCGTGATCTAGCGTGCTTTGTCTTTGTTCTGTGGTGGCAGCATGGAGTGCTCTTAATGCTGCCTTTAGATCGCTACACTGTCTCTGCAATGCTTCTACCTGCTTTTCTGTTTCTTCACGTACCAGGACTGCACGTTGCGTGTCCTGATAGGCCTTTTCATATTGAGACTGGAAGCTGCTTAAGTGCGCCAGACAAGACTGGTGTGCCCTTTTAGCATCCTCCACCTCTCCATCTTTTGCTGCCAACTTCCTTCTCAATTCCAAATTCTCCTTACTCATTCGATGTATGCCCTCAACTTCTTTCCGGAGCGTCCTAACGACCTCCTCTGTGCCTCGCAATTGTGCCAAGCAGGACACGATTGCCATCGGCTTGCGAACTTTCCCTAAGCTCTTTTTGTGGAACTCGCTCAGGTTCTCCCACCAAGTATGTCCTATACTCCCGGGGACCTGATTCCTCGTTGTCACAGAATTCATTCCAAAGGGGCCATCCTTTCCCTTTGAGATATTTCCTGATCTCTTCCTCCCAAATGGGACATTGTCCCACTCTACTGCTGCTGGTCGCTACGACCGCAAATTCCTCGAGGTTCATGAGGCGTTGCATTGCCTGCATTGCCATCTTTCCTATCCGAATGCTGCTCTTCAAATTTGGGACAGGGGTATTAAGGCGGTGCTGTAAGTACAGGTACGGCTTTCGCTACTTTCCGATATACAAACTTCCGACAGTTTTGTCGCAACAAAAAATCTATCAGTTTTACCTTCTAGCCCTGTTAATTATGCATGCATACACACACTTCCATATTTATGAGTATTGATCAGAACTGCTTGAACACTTGTGGTTTTCTGTTTCCAATTGGATCTCTAATTCAAATTCTGGGTTCTCCGGGAGTGGTTTTCCACTTCTAGATCGGGTCCCGTCAGATGACGCCAAATAATGTTGCTGATTTTCTCCTTGGTTAAACTGCTCTGTTTTATTACCTTTGCTCTCGAGTCGCCAGGTATCTTTATGATACCGCCACGAGGTTCAAGTTCGAGTAATGATCAATAATCCAATACACCGATTAGTAAGATTTAAATCAAAGCACATTTCTTATACATAGTAATCGCTACTCATGCACAAATTCTACGTCTAAGCTACTTCTGCAACTAACAGGCCTATACTTAACATTGGACTGGCCCACCAGGTCAGGGGAACAAATGACCTTTTGTTCGGGTTCTGAGTCTGCGGGATTCAAAGTTGGTACGGATTGGTAGCTAGGTACGCCTATCTCGTAGCGAGCGTTGAATTAAGACTTACGAGCTTCGGTGATCACTGGAGTCACTGCACCAGTCACGGTCAATGTTGGTTCGTGTTGCTGGGTGACCCGGGCAGGACGCAGAGGTGAGGAAGAGAGCGATTTGAACTTGGGACTCAATTCTTATAGTCCCCAGGCGCTTCCCGCCTTTCGGGGCGGACCCTGTACCTGGTCCCAAGTGATTGGACTTTTTCCCAATCGATTGGTTCGATTTTCTCCAATACTGGAGCGGTTCCCTGATCCATGGGTGGTCTTGAGGTGCTCGTTCACCTCCTTTGTGTTGGCTCCTGCTGGCGCTGAGGAGTCTGGCTTTGCTTTGTGTGTCAAAATGTTACTTATTGTTCCCGGGGATTGCTCATCAGTATGCAGATGGCTGCTACTTTGTTATGCTGATGGCCGCTGGTATTGATGTTGTCTGGTTTTTGCAGAGGTAAATACACAGCAAACCTGCAGCTGCTGGTTTCTGTTTTGTTGGCTGACTTTCCCATCAGCCTTTGCCGTTCGCCATTTTAAATCGGGAGTTGGCCAATTTAGGTGGCTACACTAGACAGCTGGTTTGTGATGTAGAACAAGGCCAGCAGCGCGGGTTCAATTCCCGTAACAGCTGAGAATTCTGAATTTGCCCTCTGTGTACCCGAACAGGCGTCGGAATGTGGCGACTAGGGGCTTTTCACAGTAACTTCATTGCAGTATTAATTTAAGCATACTTGTGACAACAAAGATTATTTTATTTACTTATTGCAGTCTGCAGACATTCTCTGTTGCCAGAGTACTTTGCAGCCATTGATATACTTTTTTATTTTAATAACCAAGATGTAGGCCCTGGAGAATGTGTCGGTTTTCACAGGTCAAAAAAAGTGGGATGAAGCAAGGTTTATTTATTTGCATTTTTAACCTGGTCATTAGCCAAATTAATCCATGACTTCCTTTATTAAGGAGTTTAACTAACCTAGTGCTTTCATGCTGGGCAGAATATCAGTTGAACACATTTTACTTGCTAATTCTCTAACTTCATGCGATTCAAACACAATTCTCCGAGCTGTCTTTGGCATTCTACTGCACAAACCAACCAGAATCATTTTTCTAGACTGTTCCAGACTTGGCACTGCATTGGCATCAAGAGAAATCTTTGCAAGGACAGTAAAGATGACTGGCTAACCACCACCTTCTCAAAGGGCAATTGGGAAGGACAATAAATGCCGTTATAACCAACAACGGCCACATTCTGAAAATGATGTTTTTGAAGTAGTCCAAATGGAGATCAGAGGAAGTTTAATCAAGTTTCATATGCGCTTATCATAATAGTCGATATAAATACATTCCAGTTTTACTAAATAAGGGTAGAAACTGTGGAGGATTGCATAACCAAGCAACAAATACTTAACAAAAGAAAGGTTAAGATTGTGAGAATTGTACAACATATTGGCAATTGGATATGGAATTATGTCCATGAAATTATGGACATAATTTAAGTTACTGATTTAACATCTACGGTTTTAATCATTTCAGGAAACAATTAAGAAAGTGACTGCTGATAGACCAAATGAAATGTGAATATAAAATGAAGAGACACAAATCTGTTGCGGGCTTGAACAGACTATTTCCACCGTTCACAAATCCATGTGAAGATCACAATTATTCCTTCAGGCCCAAAGATTTATTTTGTATCTTCAGTATCAGCCAGCCATCTGAATGCGGCACAGTATGGCAGTGAATTCAAAACTGAACATCAGGATGGTGGAGATAATGCATCTATGCTCATTATAAGCTTTCTAATGTTGCAACTTTCACAGATGAATGTAAATGAAGACATTGATTGGTTTCGTCCCCATACCTACTGACTGGAGTCTTCAGGCATTCTCTGTTGTCAGAGAAATAAACTTTTAAAAAATGTACTCCATCCATATAACATACCTAGAACCTTGATCAGAAGCAAAATATATCTCAACCACAGGAGTATTTAAGGTAAAGTATGAAACAAATTAATATTTTAAATGAGGAAAATTAGACAAGGCCAGTATCCCCTCAACATTTTTGTTACTTACCCAGCATTACAACACTCCCAATCTCAGTCAATTCTTCCAGAATTAGTCCTCCAAATCTCTGTAAATTTCTCCAGAATTGCAGCACTCCCAGTCTCAGTAATTTCCTTCAGACCTAAAGCCCTTTATATCTCTGTAACTTGCTCCAGACATAGAACACTCCCAATCTCAGACGCCTCCTGAATCACAGCCCTCCCTGTCTCTTTCGCTTCATCCAGGAAATACAACCCACTCTGTCTCTCAACCCTCCTCCAGCTGTGATAAATCTCCCTAACCTCCTCCAGAATTAACCCCCCCCCTCCCTATTTCTATAGCTTCCTCCAGAAACTCCGACCCTCTCTATCTCTGTAATCTTTTCCTGCACCCATAGTCCTCCCCTTTTTTCTGGAACCCCCTCCAGCTCCTACAGCCTGCACCATCTTTGTAATCTCCTCCAGCCCAACAAATCTTTTCATCTCTGTTACACCATCAGCCCTTGCTGCACTCCAACGACATCCACTTATCTCTGTAATCTCCTCGAGCCCATACGGCACTCCCTACCTCGTAGCATTCTTCATCCCCTAAAAGCTTCTGAGACCACCTGATCTCCTGCGAAATTCTGTTTAAATTGATTTATCAGGTCTTCTCCTACCTATGTTCTAAATACTGAAGTTCCACCACATAACGCCACCGCCCCCAGCAGCCATTTTCTTTGACCAACGTTTTGACCATTTGTCCTAATATCCCCTTAGTTGGCATGGTGTTAATTCTTATCTTCTAATTTTCCTGTGAAGCTCCTTGGGCCACACAGCTACAGTTTCCTTCATTTCACTTGACCAGAATATTGTGCCGGGAACATGACAGACGATCTAATTGTTATGGTGGTAAAGAGCAATAGAAAAAAATGATCAGTCACTGCCATTTCTTTCAACCAGTGTGTAACAGAGGCAACTACAAAGTGTTCTTGCTTCTCAAAGACAGAATGCAAATTGCAACAGCGGGGCATTGGTCCTGACTAAAAAAAAAAGAAAATATTAGTCCAGAATCAGGATTTTCATCTTCACATCCCGAGTAATCGACACCTGCAATCGATGTCCACCTTGGTGGGGGAAAAGACTAGATTCAGTAAAGGGGGTTGGAGCTAACACTCCTGACTTAGAGTAAGAGCACATTCTAGTTAAATGCTTATACAAGAAGTGAACGTTGCACATCGGTGAACCTTACACATGCTAAGGGCCCATGTCAGCAGAACACTCCAGTCAGACTTTGTGAACAAACTGTTTATTGTTATTGGGACAGGAGTTAAAACAAAACAGATAAACTTTTCCCTCTGGGAATAGATAAATTGTATCAAGATAGGAGGCGATAACGAGCCTGCTCATGTGAAGTAATATAAACCTATAGAATTTTTAAAATGTCACTGTATAAGTGTCCAACAATGTATAAATAAAGTGTACATTTGTGATTTGGCAGAGTTACTTTTTCGGGTCTCTTTTTTAAAAATTTGTTCATGGGTCCTTGGCATCACAGGCTGTGCCAGCATTTATTGCCCATCCCTAATTACCCTTGATGGGGCAGTTAAGAGTCAAGCACATTGCTGTGAGTCTGGAGTCACATGTAGGTCAGACCAGGGAAGGATAGCAGATTTCCTTCTTTAAAAGTCATTAGTGTACCAGATGGGTTTTTACGACAACTGTTTCATGGTCATCATTAGACTTTTAATTCCAGATATTTTATTGAGTTCTAAATTCCATCATCTATCTTGATGGGATTTGATCCCAGGTTCCTAGATCATTATCCTGGGTCTCTGGATTACTCGCCCAACAACAATGACACTATGCCACCGCCTTCCCTCACCTTCAGACACTCAGACACTGCTCTCCAGGCATGCTGGGATGAGCAACCATAACTTGTCACATTCCGTAGAACACATCACAACAATATAAGCCAACCCCTGTAATAGTTTGAGCAGTGACTAAACAGTCTGGCGATTAAAATTGAACAAGGCAAGGTGGGCTGGACGGTCTTTCTCGTGTGCAACTATCGCGTGATTTGGGAAATCATTTTATATTTGCTTTGACTCTTAAACTATTCCTAAAATATTATTGGACCATATCAAAAACTGACTTGAGAGTTCCATGTGAATATAGCTTATCATCAACACATCAAATTCACTCAAGTTTGTACAATGAATTATTAACTCATTTGAATGAAACTGTACTGGTAAGAAAATGGAGTGGGGATAAGGCAATAAAAACAAATTATTGCATAATTTCAGTGAAGCAGCCTCAGTTTAAGTTGGGTCGGTACATATATCATAAAAATCCTGAAGAATGTAATTTAAGTAACTATTTCGTATGAAATTAAATATTGAGCATTGCTTATAGCACTTTATCTGTGAGCTTATACTGCTGACTGCAGTGATATTGTCTCATGTTAATATATGACATTTATATATCATTGTAATAATTAATATTCGTCAGTTGTGCTGTGTCAGCCTTCAAATGATTAATTGCTGTTTTTTGTGTGATATAATTATATTATATAATTTGAGATAAATAAAGCTATTGTAGACTGAAGATTTTCCACCTCTCTCATGCTTTGCTTAATAGTGGACTGTGCATTGAGGTTCATATTGGAACGCGAAGAACATTTCATCTTTGGACCAGCTCTGAACACTTAGCAGCTTGTGAGTGTTTACAGCTCCGCGAACGGTTCAGGTCGAATTTAGTCCCTCAATTTATTGCACACTTGGGGTGGGTTATATGTGACAATGATCCAGTAAAATAGTCAACTTTGAAGCCATAACTTAGCTACTAAAACGTTAATGTCATCACAGTTTTATCATCAATGGTAATCATCATCATGCAAGAGGAAATAAATACCGCATGATTGCAAGATACTGCACAGGCGCGTGTAGAGCTTGTGTACAGTGTGACCTCAACCACACCCCCAGTGTATGAGAAAGGGTACTGAAAGGAGAGAAAGCTTCCATGCACAGTCATCCGGACATTGGGAACTCTACTTCTGAATAGACGATCGCGAAACTAAGTTTGTTCTGTTGCTTTTGGCGAAGCTGTAGGATCATTTGTGTTCTAACCTATGAAGGCGCTTGCTAGGTTCAAAACAGAAAGTATATTTTCCATTTGTTTGAGCGTTAGTGACAAGTGTGTGTTAATTTAACAAGAGACGACTGAAGCAGAATTATATTTTGCATGTGGTGAGATAGAGTCACAGAGAGATCTGGGCGTGCAGGTCCACAGATCCTTAAAAGTGGCAGCAAAGTTGGAAATGGTGGTAAAGAAAGCATATGGCATGCTTGCCTTCATAGGACGGGGTATCGAGTATAAAAGCTCGAGAATTATGTTACAATTATATAGAACGTTGGTTAGGCCACATTTGGAATACTGTGTCCAATTCTGGTCACCGCACTACCAGAAGGATGTGGAGGCTTTGGAGAGAGTATAGAAAAAGTTTACCACAATGTTGCCTGGTATGGAGGTTATTGGCTATGAGGAGAGATTGAATAAACTGGGGTTGTTCTCCCTAGAGAGACGGAGGCTGAGAGGCGACCTGATAGAAGTTTGTAAAATTATTAGGGGTATAGATAAGGTGAACAGTTGGAGGCTTTTTCCCAGCACAGAAATGACAATTACAAGAGGACACAAGTTCAAGGTAAGGGGGGAAAGGTCCAGTGGAGATGTGCAGCGGACGTTTTTTACACAGAGGGTGGTGGTGGCCTGAAATGCACTGCCAAGTGAGGTGGTTGTGGAAAATACGTTTGCGACCTTTAAGACTTATCTGGATAGGCACATGAGCAGACGGGGTATAGCAGGATGCAGGCGGTTGATCCAGATAGGTCTTGTGATTGGCACAGGCTTGGAGGGCTGAAGGGCCTGTTCCTGTGCTGTTTTGTTCTTTGTTCTTTATTCTTGCCACTGAGAATGAGAAACAGAAACGATAGAGATTTGGCCCTTCCAGTCTGCTGCGACATTCAATAGGACCATGGCTGATCCACTGTCTCAACCCCATCATCCAAGGCTCTCCCCACATTGATTGATTGATATTTATTGTTACATTTACTGAAGTACAGTGAAAAGTATTTTTCTGCGGCCAAGGGAACATACACAGTAGACAAAAGGGTACCCAAGTCACAGGATGGGGATCGCTGCTGGCTGCCTCCACCCCTGGTGTACCGCCTGGATGGAGCATTAGGGATCATAAGGCGAGAAAATTAGAGTCCAGTTAAGTTGGCACAGGTGAAGCACATTGGATAGCGATAGGGGCTGGGACACAGAGTTGTACAAAAATGGTCACCTTTTCACAATAAATGCCTGTGCAGAAACATTTCAATCTGCCTCGGTGTTCTATCAGAAGGGTGTGAGCGATGGCTATGGCTGGGCTGGGCTGGCTATAGAGGGGGCACTGGGATTTGTGGGGGGTGTGGAGATTGGTGACCATTAGAGGTGGGTATGGGCCAGGGCCCCCAGGTCGGTCACCGCTCGCCACCCAGTACCTGGCCCCAAGCCCATCCCTCTCCACCCTAATGGTTGCCTTTATACTCGATACCCCGTCCTATGAAGGCAAGCATGATGTGTGATGGAATGGTCAGCTTGCATGCAGGGATCACCCAGGTGGACGGTGAAAAGTGCTACCTTGGGCAGGTGTCAAACGTTGTTGAATTATACAGAATACCAGAACTCATTGAGCAGTGGGTCGTCATCATCCTCCATGCCTTGGACCTGACCCGGTGTTGGGCAAACCGTAATGAGGCAGCTCGGAATCACAGATGGAGTTGCAGGTGCGAGGGGGGATTGGAGCTGGGAGGGTGGACATGGGAGGGGTTAGGCGGAATTTGGGGATGGGACATGATGTTTGTGTTGTGGAGGATGCAGCAGGCCACCATGATATGATAGACGCTCTGAGCACGATACGGGGCCCCCCGCAGAGCAGTCCAGGCACCTGAACAGCATCTTCACGACGTTGATGCACTACTTGATCATGCTCCTGGTCACGGCATGGGTGTCGTTGTAGTGGATCTCCGCACTGGTCTGAGGCCTCTGGATAGGCATCATCAGTTATAAACACAGAGGATAACCCCTGTTGCCCATGAGCCAACCCATCACCCAAGGGTGCACCTCGAAGGTGTCGGGAACCGTCAAGTGTGCCAGGATGAAGGCGTTGTGCACACTTCCTGGGTATCAGGTGCATGATGTGCATCCCATTGTCCAGAACTTGGTCCGTAGCCTTGTATTCTGTGGCATTTCAAGTGCTCATCTAAATATATTTTAAATGTTGTGAGAGTTCCTGCGTCTACCACCCTTTCAAGCAATGAGTCCAGATTCCCACCACCCTCTGGGTGAAAAAGTGTTTTTTATCAAATCTCCTCTAAACCTCCTGCCCTTACCTTAAATTGATGCCCTCTGGATAGTGACCCCCCCCCCCACTATGGGAAAAAGTACCTCCCTATCCACCTTATCTATGTCCCTCATAATTTTATGATATTAATATATCAATATAGCAATGATTAAGCATTTTCTATAATGCATTATGAAATATTCAGTGTGTATTAAATGTATTTAATATTATTTATGGGGTCATGGTTAGTGAACAAGTCTGATTTCAGTCTTGTGGCCCACTGAGATGAAGGAGGGCCTCTCATGCGGCCCACTCAGTAGGTTTCCCATCACTGCGGCCTTTCACCCTTATTCCTTTGCAGTGGCTGCCCTGCCTTGTAGTGTGTGGTAGTCTGTGTAGAGGTATTACGGTACCTGGTAATGCTGGAACACCATTAGTAGATATTGTATGTTTCCTATTGGTCAAGCTGTATGGTAGCTCCGCCCTGCAAGGCTGGGTATAAGAGCCCGTGCCACCCCAGCAGCCTTCTTTCTGTACCTGAGCTGCTGGGGAAACATTTAGCTTATCAAAGCCTTCAGTTGGACTACAACCTAGCTTTAGTGGTCTTGATCGTGCATCAATTTAATAAGCTAGATTTAAAAGGATGGAGCTCATAATCAAGCCGGAGTGTCTGCAACTCAGCCCCCACGCGGTGAACTTAGCGGCAATCTTCAAGCACTGGCTGGCGTGTTTTAAAGGATATCTTGGAACGGCCGAAACCACACCATTTTGTGCACCCCCAGCTATGTGCGACCAATGGGAGCCGACATCTTGGATGGACTCTCAGGACCCCAGCTCGGCTGACCACACACCACCCGAAGAGAACACTCAGCTGCTGCGATTAGCCTCGGTGACCCTGGACCAGTCCCGGCCTCGAACACTCTCAATTGCGATAACAACAGTACTAATCAACGGGCACGAGACGTCCTGCTTAATCGACTCTGGGAGCACGGAGAGCTTCATACACCCCGACATGAAAAGGCGCTGTTCTCTCCTCGTCCACCCCGTTAATCAAAAAATCTCCCTGGCCTCCGGTTCCCACTCAGTAGAGATAAAGGAGTTTTGTGTAGCAAACCTCACGGTCCAGGGAAGGGAGTTTAAAAATTACCGGCTCTACGTCCTTCCCCACCTCTGCGCGGCCACACTCCTAGGTTTAGACTTCCAGTGTAATCTCTAAAGTCTAACTTTCAAATTCGGCGGCCCAATAACCCCACCCCTCACTGTCTGCAGCCTCGCGACCCTCAAGGTCGATCCACCTTCCCTGTTTGCGAACCTTTCACCCCGGATTGCAAACCCGTCGCCACCAGGAGCAGACGGTACAGTGCCCAGGACCGGATCTTTATTAGGTCAGAGGTCCAAAGGCTACTGAGGGAAGGAGTCATTGAAGCTAGCAACAGTCCCTGGAGAGCTCAAGTAGTGGTGGTAAAGACCGGGGAGAAGCATAGGATTGTAATCGACTACAGTCAGGCCATCAACAGGTTTACACAGCTGGATGCGTACCCTCTCCCCCGCATACCCAACCTGGTAAACAGGATCGCGCAATACAAGGTCTTTTCCACGGTGGATCTTAAGTCTGCCTACCACCAGTTCCCCATCCGCACTAGTGATCGCAAATACACTGCCTTCGAGCAGATGGGCGGCTCTACCACTTCTTAAGGGTTCCCTTCGGTGTCACCAACGGGGTCTCGGTCTTCCATTGCGAGATGGACCGAATGGTTGACCGGTACGGTTTACGGGCAACATTCCCGTATCCCGATAATGTCACCATCTGCGGCCACGACCAGCAGGACCACGACACCAACCTCCGAAAATTCCTCCAGACCGCAAAGATCCTTAACCTTACGTATAACAAGGATAAATGCGTGTTTAGCACCGACCGCCTAGCCATCCGTGGCTATGCAGTGCGAAATGGAGTTATAGGCCCCGACCCTAAACGCATGCGCCCCCTTATGGAGTTCCCCCTCACTCACTGCTCCAAGGCCCTAAAGCGCTGCCTAGGGTTTTTCTCTTACTATGCCCAGTGGGTCCCCAACTATGCGGACAAGGTCCGTCCCCTGATCCAATCCACAGTTTTTCCCCTGTCGATAGAGGCCCGCCAGGCCTTCAGCCGCATCAAAGCAGACATTGCAAAGGCCAGGATGCATGCCATCAACGAGTCCCTCCCCTTCCAGGTCGAGAGCGACACGTCCGATGTAGCTCTGGCCGCCACCCTCAACCAAGCGGGCCTTCTTCTCACGTACCCTCCATGTTTCCGAAATCCGCCACTCCTCAGTCGAAAAGGAGGCCCAGGCCATAGTAGAAGCTGTGCGACATTGGAGGCATTGCCTGGCCGGCAGGAGATTCACTCTCCTCACTGACCAACGGTCGGTTGCTTTCATGTTCGATAATGCACAGCGGGGCAAGATAAGAAACGATAAGATCTTGCGGTGGAGGATCGAACTCTCCTACAACTATGAGATCTTGTATCGTCCCGGGAAGCTAAACAAGCCTCCTGATGCCCTGTCCTGCAGCACATGTGCCAACGCACAAGTAGACCACCTCTGAGCCCTCCATGAGGACCTCTGCCACCCGGGGGTCACTCGCCTTTTCCACTTTATCAAGACCCGCAACCTGCCCTACTCCATCGAGGAGGTCAGGACAGCCATCAGGGACTGTCAAGTCTGCACGGAGTGCAAACCGCACTTCTACCGGCCAGAGAAAGCACACCTGATAAAGGCTTCCCGTCCCTTTGAACGCCTCAGCATGGACTTCAAAGACCCCCTCCCCTCCACCGACCGCAACGCGTATTTCCTGAACTTGACTAATGAGTACTTCCGGTTCCCATTCGCCATCCCCTGCCCCGACATGACTGCAACCACCGTCATCAAGGCCCTCCATGGTATCTTTGCAGTGTTCGGGTTCCCCTCTTACATACATAGTGATAGGGGGTCCTCCTTTATGAGCGACGAACTGCGTCAATTCCTGCTCAGCAAGGGCATCGCCTCGAGCAGGACGACCAGTTACAACCCCCGGGGTAACGGACAGGTAGAGAGGGAGAACGGAACGGTCCCGTCCTACTGCCCCTACGGTCCAGGAATCTCCCAGTTCCCCGCTGGCAGGAAGTTCTCCCGGATGCCCTCCACTCCATCCGGTCACTGCTTTGTACCACGACCAACCAAACACCTCACGAACGTCTCCTTGTCTTCCCCAGGAAGTCCTCCTCTGGGACCTCGATCCTGACCTGGCCGGCAGCTCCCGGACCCATCCTGCTCCGAAGACACGTGCGGGCGCACAAGTCGGACCTGTTGGTTGAGAGGGTCCGTCTTCTCCACGCTAACCCCCAATACGCCTACGTGGCGTACCCCGACGGCCGACAAGATACGGTCTCTCTACGAGACCTGGTGCCCGCCGGATCCCCACGCACACCCCAGCCACCAGTCCCACCCTCCCTCCCACCGGTGCACCTTACAGGAGGATCGGTCCTTCCTGCCGGCCCTGATGCCGGACCCCACCCCCCTCCACGGCACAGACCCCATCCTCCTCCCCGGCACGAACCCCCCCCCATCCCCCTCCCCGGCACGGACCCCATCCTCCTCCCCGGCATGGACCCCATCCTCCTCCCCGGCACGGACCCACCGACGCACCGCGCAGACGCTCCCTTCCCAGGTCAACCGTTTTCCCCACCAGCGCCATCTAGGGGTGTTGAAGCTGCCACAGAGATCGAGGCCATGCTCCCGCAGTCACAGTCACCCGAGCCTCCACCGGCGTCACCACCAAAGCTTCGACGATCACAGAGGACAGTGATTCTCACCCCTCAGTGTACTATAGAAAGAAGACCTTAGACTGGCTTTCCTCCAAGTGCCTTTGCAGAATGCTCCTTCTGACTGCTAGCCAAGCTACATCTTGATGTTGTTTGAAAGGCCTGGGTACCATCCAAAAGGATGCCCCATTCTATTTTCTCACAGGGTTTCTCGAGGATGTTATGTGCCTGATGGGTTTTTGGTCAGAGGTGCTTATCTGCATACACCTTGTCACAAGAGCTAGGTGATGGGGCACAGTCTGACTGGAATATTCCAAGGCAACATGCCCAGACCATCCTTCACAACAGATGTATCCTCAGCATGCAGTGACACTTGGGGCGAGATTCTCCGACCTTCCAGCGGGTCGGAGAATGGCCGTTGGCCGCCGTGAATTCCGCCCCCGCCGCCCGCCGAAGTCTCCGAAGGGAGAAAAGTCGGCGGGGCGTCAATGGCGCCGCAGACCTCGGAGAATGGCACGGGTGGGCGCAAGGCAATGGATTTTGGGGCTGCCGATATCCTCCCGTCCGGATGGGCCGAAGTCCCGCCGACGTGATGACGGGTCACATCGGCGTAAATCAGACCACCTTTCAATCGGCGTCAACCAGTGCTCAAGGTTTACGCCGACCAGTGTGGAGGTGGGTGACGGCCTGGGGGGTTGGCCGCTGGACAGGCGATGGCGTGGCCGCAGTCGGAATGTGTGGGGGAGAGGTGTGTGTAGGGCTTTGTGTGTGTGTGTGCGGCGGGGGGGGGGGGGGGGGGGGTTGGTTAGAGTGGGCTGGGCTCCGGGGGAGTGCCGGAAGGGGGATGGGGGGGGTCCGTGCCGGGGAGGGGGATGGGGTCCGTGCCGGGAGGGGGATGGGCGGGGGGGGTCCGTGCCGGGGAGGGGGTTGGGGTCCGTGCCGGGGAGGAGGATGGGGTCCATGCCGGGGAGGAGGATGGGGTCCGTGCCGGGGAGGGGGATGGGGGGGGGGTTCGTGCCGGGGAGGAGGATGGGGTCTGTGCCGTGGAGGGGGGTGGGGTCCGTGCCGGGGAGGGGGATGGGGGGGGGGGGTCCGTGCCGGGGAGGGGGATGGGGTCCGTGCCGGGGAGGGGGATGGGGTCCGTGCCGGGGAGGGGGATGGGGTCCGTGCCGGGGAGGAGGATGGGGTCCGTGCCGTTGTCGCGGTCATACATCACCGGCATGGACAAGGGACGCCATCCCCGGCTGAGGGGCTGGTTGCTGGGCGACAGGGGCTACCCATTGCGATCGTGGCTGATGACGCCTATACGGAGGCCACGCAATGAGGCGGAGAACCGCTACAATGATGCCCATGTAGCGACACGGGGAGTGATAGAGTGGTGGTTTGGCGTGCTGAAGATGCGTTTCAGGTGCCTGGACCTCTCTGGGGGCGCCCTCCATTATCGGTCAGATAGGGTCGGCCGCATCATTGTGGTGTGCTGCGTCCTGCACAATATAGCCCAGCAGAGGGGCGATGTTCCGCAGGCAGAGGAGGGCGGAGTGGAGGAGCAGCAGGAAGAGGTGCAGTCCTCCCCAGATGAGGGGGATGGGGGCAATGGTCAGGGCAGACGGGCTAGACATGGGCGGGTGGCTGCCCACCGTTACCGGCTGGGCCAGCCGGCACGGGACCGGCTGATAGACGCCCGCTTCACTGACTAGATGGGCGTGGGAATCGGGTAGTATGGCCACAGACCGCACACCATGGCAACAGCCGACCACCCACACCCCCCACCCATCCACCCACCCAGCACCCTCACCCCCCTCCCCAACCCCACCCACCCCACCCGCATGCACACCACCCCCCCATTGCCGATCCACCTGCGGCACAACGGCCGGGCTCACACAGTTGCCGGTGGACGCGTGTCTATTGCAGGCCATGGAGGATGATGACAACCCGCCCTGCGATGAGCTCCTGGCTCCACATCGTAGGACTATATCTGATCCATGGCCACAGTACCACCATCCACCCGGACCATCCCTGCATGCGGCTGTGACACTGCAGCGCACGGTCCCGTCCTCTGCCCAGGGGGATGTTGATGGCGGCCCAGGGGGAAGGGGGCAGACTCACCTGGGGCTGAGGTAAGACCACCCCTCACTCACACACTTGCGCTCAACGTACATGACACCCCCCCCCACGCTTTGGACAGAGCACAAAGGCAGCTTCTGTAGGTGTAACATTGACTTTAATAACGAAAGGAGTTCATGCACGTGCCCTAGCCCTTAAAACTCATCTGTGCCCTGCACCCGTGCCAACTTACTCAGTGTCTAATTGTTTGACCTTACGGACCCTATGACTACGTCTACGTGGTTCCCCAGACGGTACAGCAGAACTGGAGGTGGACTCCTGTGATTCCTGCCCTCTGACACTGGATCCCTTTGGCGGCCGTTTCCTGGGGTGTCCTGGCCTAGATGGGCCAAGCTGCGGCCCGGGTGACTGGGATGGCGAGCTGCCAGCCTGTCCTGCCCGTTGCCCACCCGATGCACCTGGGACGGAAGGGGGGGAGTCCGAGGTGTCGCGGTGTTCCGGGACCTCCCCTACATGGGGACCCGGGACGGACCACAGCACCTCCTCCTCCCTCGGGGTGCCCGATGGCCCCAGGCCTCTACATGGGTGGGGATGCGAACGGACTGGCCATCCGACGCCCCCCCGACATCTGGCGCTGCCAGTCCTGGAGGCCCGTGCTAGTATCGACAGGGGTCTGCAGGTTTGCAGCCATGGAGCTCAGGGGATTGGCAAACCCTGTCTGTGACAGTGCGATGCCGGCTCGCACATGGGCATTGGCGCCGAAGCCGTCAGCGATGGCCTGCTGAGACTGGGCCATGGACTGCAGAGACTGGGCCATGGCCTGCTGAGACTGTGCCATGGCGTTGAGCGCCTCTGCCATCTGCCGCTGGCGCTGGCTCATGGCCTCCTGTGAGAGGGCAGCCATGTCCTGGACCACAGACGCCGCCTGCACGGAAAGCCCGAGGCCTCGCAAACCGTTCCCCATGTCTGACACCGTCGCACCCATTGCCTCCACCGCGGACGCCACCCGTGCGGTGTCAGCCTGGGTGGCACGCATGACCGGGACCACTCCCAGCTCCTGGACATGGGTGGACTCCTCCACCTGCGACTGCAGCCGCCGCAAGCTGGCCGTCACCCTCTTCGCTCGTCTCTGGTTCGGTTGTTGCATCGGATCTATGTGTGGGTGTGGTAACTCCAGGAACCCGGGATCCATCTGGGCGGCAGATGTTCGCTTGGGCTGGGCTTCCCTCCGACTGCCCGGCCCCTCTGCTGCTCCTACCTCCACCTGCTGTACCGGGACGGCTGTGTTGTGCGCACCAGTGAGTGTACCAGACGCCTCATCACTAAAGTGCCCAACCGAGGTGAGCGTCTCTGCGATGGTGGAGGGTGTTGGTGACAGCAGTGGCGTTCTGTCGTGCGCATCGTCCCACTCTGAGTCCATGGCACTTTGGGGTGGCAGTTCGTCTCCGCCCATCCAATCTGTGTCACTGTCCTGTATTTCAGTTTCCTGGGTAGTGGTGTCCTGGGTAGGGGTGTTCTGGGTAGTGGTGTCCTGGGTAGTGGTGTCCTGGGTAGTGGTTTCGTGGCTCGGCTGTGACGGGGGCCTGTGGCTGCCCCTCTCGTCGCTGGGTGGCACACGCCTGCATCGTCGCACCCGCACGAGACGGGGGCGTCGTCTCCCTGTTGCTCCAGGTCTCTCCATCTTTAGTGGTCTCCGAGGGGCATCCTGCGGGCGTCGCATGCCAGAGGGTCCGGGTCTCTCTATCTCCAGTGGTCTCCGAGGGGCATCCTGCGGGCGTCTCATGCCAGAGGGTCCGGGTCTCTCCATCTCCAGTGGTCTCCAAGGGGCATCCTGCGGGCGTGGCATGCCAGAGGGTCCGGGTCGCTCCGTCCCCCGTGGTCTCCAAGGGGCATCATGCGGGCGGTCTGCATCTGCGGGGATGGGTGCCTCGACGCATGCATGGTTAGACACGCAGGCAGTGATCAGGTGATATGGGGGAGGGGGATATAGGGGAGTGGGGATATGGGGGAGGGGGATATGGGGGAGGGGGGATATGGGGACGGGCTGTTGGTGGCTCACTTGCTGGTGGGCCCCCGACCTCTGCATCAGCAACCTCCGGTCCTCAGGTCCGCCAGCCAGTTCCCGGGCCCTTCCCTCATGTTCGGTCAGTGGCCTCTCATCAGCGGGGCCTCCTCCAGTCCTCACATGCTCCCTGGTGTTGTGTGCGTGTTTCTCCTGGGGGAGCGGGGGTGGCAGGGGTAAAAGGCAACAGTGTTAGACGGGTATATGAATGCACCCCTTCCGTTGCGCGTGTATTGCAGAGGTTAAGGTTAGGGCTGGATTCACTTGGGGAAATGGAGGAAGGCGGATATGGGGGAGGGGGGATATGGGGAGGGGGATATGGGGGAGGGGGGATATGGGGAGGGGGGATATGGGGAGGGGGATATGGGGGAGGGGGGGATATGGGGAGGGGGGATATGGGGGATATGGGGGAGGGGGGATATGGGGGAGGGGGGATATGGGGGAGGGGGGGATATGGGGGATATGGGGGAGGGGGGATATGGGGATATGGGGAGGGGGATATGGGGGATATGGTGGAGGGAGGACATGGGGGATATGGGGGAGAGGGGATATGGGGGATTTGGGGAGGGGGGATATGGGGGAGAGGGGATATGGGGGATATGGGGAAGGGGGGATATGGGGGAGGGGGGATATGGGGGATATGGGGGAGGGGGGATATGGGGGATATGGGGGAGGGGGGATATGAGGGAGGGGGGATATGAGGGAGGGGGGATATGGGGGATATGGGGAGGGGGGATATGGGGGATATGGATATCGGGCAGGGGGGGAGGCTCACCCTGGCTGCTCTGATGAGGTCGTTCACCTTCTTGTGGCACTGGGTGCCTGTCCGTGGTGTCAGGGCCACAGCGGTGACGGCCTCTGCCACCTCCCTCCTCAGACGCCGGCTGTGGCGTGGGGCAACTCTGCGGCCGTGCCCGGGATACAGGGCCTCCCTCCTCTGCTCCACTGCGTCCAGGAGCGCATCAATGTCACGAGACTGGAACCTCGGGGCTGAGCGGCAGGCGGCCATCGGTCGGGTGTTCTGGTCGGGTGGGGGAGCAGCGCGTCCTTAATGAGCCGTCACGCCGCACGGCGTGAACCACGTGAGCCAGCGTGGATAGCGTCACGTCACTGCTAGCCCATTCCGGGCCAGAGACTTAGTGACGTTTTTGGCGGCGTGATGCAGGTGGGATTTGCCGCCGGTCGGTGGACTTTGCGCCGATAATGGAGAATTTCACCCCTTGTATTTGCATTTTGAGTATCCACGCACAACTTAATGCAGTCACAACACCTTGATAGCCATCAAGAGGAAGGTGACATTAAGCGCGTTTCCCCCTTTATCTCAAGATTTACGAATTAGGAGCAGGAGTAGGCCACTTGGCCCTTTGAGCCTGCTACACCATTCAATAAGATCATGGCAGATCTACTTTCTCAGCTTTTTGGCTAAGATCAGGCACCAGATCAAACTGAAGTGCAATGTCAGCTTGGAACTTGCATGTCTGTTTTGCAGAGACCTGGGGCAAAATTCTCCCGAAACGGCGCGATGTCCACCGACTGGCGCCCAAAACGGCATCAATTAGACGGGCATCGCGCCGCCTCAAAGGTGCGGAATGCTCCGCATCTTTGGGGGCCGAGCCCCAACATTGAGGGGCTAGGCCGGCGCCGGAGGAATTTCCGCCCTGCCAGCTGGCGTAAACGGCCTTTGTTGCCCCGCCAGCTGGCTCAGAGATGACATCTCCGGGCGGCGCATGCGCGGGAGCGTCAGCAGCCGCTGACAGTTTCCCACGCATGCGCAGTGGAGGGAGTCTCTTCCGCCTCCGCCATGGTGGAGACCGTGGCGGAGGCGGAAGGGAAAGAGTGCCCCCACGGCACAGGCTCGCCCGCGGATCGGTGGGCCCCGATCGCGGGCCAGGCCACCGTGGGGGCGCCCCCCCCCCGCGGGCCAGATCGCCCCGCGCCGCCCCCAGGACCCCGGAGCCCGCCCACGCCGCCTTGTCCCAGCGTTCAAAGGTGGTTTAATCCACGCCGGCGGGACAGGCAATTTATCGGCGGGACTTCGGCCCATCCGGGCCGGAGAATCCAGTGCGCCCGATTCCCGCCCCCGCCGAATATCCGGTGCCAGAGACTTCGGCAACCAGCGGGGGCGGGATTCACACCAGCCCCCGGCGATTTTCCGACCCGGCGGGGGGTCGGAGAATGACGCCCCAGGAATTGGACTTAGTTTGAATTTTAATTGTTTTTTGGAGCAAGCTTGTCCTGTCCACTCTATGCATTGGCTTTGTAACTTTAAGAATGGGATAAAAATTAACCTTAACTTCATATTCATGCCAACTGCTGATAGCCTTTCACTACCTTTACTAATGAAGGATCTATTTTAAAGGATTATCAAAAACTCTGCCTCAATGACATTTTGAGGAAGGGAATTGCAAAGACTCACGACTCTCTGAGAGAACATTTTTCTTCATTATTAAATGGGCGACCCCTTATTTTTAGACACTGACCCCTAGTTCTGGATTCTCCCACAAAGGGAAACATCCTCTCCACACCTACTTTGACAAGACCCCTCAGGATTTTACATGTTTGATCAAGTCACCTCTTACGTTTCTAAACCCAGCGGATGCAAGCCTAACATGTCCAGCCTTTCCTCAGAAGACAACCAAGAAATTTGTATACTAAAACAGAAAATGCTGCATAAACTTAGCAGGTCTGGAACATCTGTGGAGAAAAACAGAGTTACGTTCTGGATCTAAATGACCCTTCGACAGAACTGCAGAATACCGTGGACAGAAGAGACCTTGTCCCTCTGGATGCCATCAAGTCCTTATCTCCAGATAAACCAGATAAGGCTCATGTGTTCTCCAAAGCCAGAACTGCATCATGCACAGCAATGCCAAAAGTGCCCCGCATCTCAAGACCAGCATCTTGTGTGCTGTGGTGAGAGACGATCCCTGGGAACATCCCGGTGACGCCGGGGATGCAGGAAGGATCCGATTGAGAACGTTCTACTCATCAGAAGCCAAACCATGTCATGATTGAAAATCGTATGGGGTGAATGGGGAGTTATTAGTGCCATGCAACATCTCTAGATTGGTGCAATGTCAACATCTAGACCCATTTCCGAATCTATTTTAATGAGAGGACGCATGTTAATTTTCAATGCATTTCGACGTGTGCAATTGATCAGGACCAGTAGGTGGAGCTGCTCCCACACATTCAGGCTCTCCCTTGCGCAGTGTCTCAAATGTATCACCTGGATAGATGCCCCCTATTTATGAACAAAGTACAGGTTGTGATATTAGGAATTCACTATCTGAAATAGGCCCTTGAACAGAACATACTAGTGGGATGTTGACCGCAAATCCTTGAAAGTGTTGAGTAAGATTAACAAAGCGTCTAATGAAGAAGATAGAATCATAGATTTTCGCGGAAGTGGTGTTGAATCTATATAAACACTGATTTGGTTCCAGCTGGAGTATTGTGTCCAATTCTGAGCACCACACTTTATAAAAGGACGTGAAAGCTTTGGTGCAAACATCAAATGACACTGCGTACTGAGGTTGTGTCTGTCCCCGGTGTTGTGAAGGATGGGTCTGGTCATGCTGCCATGCAACGCACCAGTAGCTGGGCTGTGCTGTACCATCTGTCCCTTGTGGCAAAGTTCATGCACAGAAATCCCTTTGGCCACAAGTCCATCAGGCTGTGGAGTTTCACCCCATCCGCATGTTGCCCTCGAGGTGGCAGTGGAGGGGAAGAGGTCATTGCCCACCTCTTTGTGAAATGTGCCTGTGCAAAGAAGGTATGGAGAGAGATGAGGTGGTATTTGTTGAGGTTTTTCCCTAGCAGTTCCATGCCTTATGGGTTGTTCCCAGGGCTGCACACCAATAGCATGGTAGCATAGTGGTTAGCACAGTTGCTACACAGCTCCAGGGTCCCAGGTTTGATTCCCAGCTGGGTCACTGTCTGTGCGGAGTCTGCACGTTCTCCCCGTGTCTGCGTGGGTTTCCTCCGGGTGCTCCGGTTTCCTCCCACAGTCCAAAGATGAGCGAGTTAGATGGACTGGCCCTGCTAAATTGCCCTTAGTGTCCAAACATCAACTGCAACACTATTTTATTAAAAGTTTAACTATTTAAACATACTTGAACTGTAGGTAAATACGATATCAGCTTTAACTAAAGACCATTGCCTTGTCCTAACCAGTTGATGCACTCAGCACATGGTGAATGTCTGTGTTGCAGGTTGTGAACTCTGTGCTCCGAGCTGGCTGCTACTCGAATGAGCGGGAACTCTGATGTCCCCTGTGTTTATAGTGCGTGTGCTCTCACTGGTGATTGGCTGCGGTGTTGTGTGTGTTGATTGGTCCCACTGTGTGTCCATCAGTGTGTGTCTGCACCATGATATACTGGTGTATACTATGACAATTGGAACATGCCAGTTTGCAGCACTCCATCACGGAGAACACTTTGCCCTGAGATACCAGCAGTTTTCAGGCACACCGATGATCGTCTTCCATCAAGTTGCTGGATCCAGCAGCAGTTGGTTTTTATCCCTTTTTCTAAAAGGACATATATTTTACATATAAAATTCCCCACACGACATTGCACAGCTATTCAAATTTGACATTGTGTAATATGCAAAAGTGATCAGTTCGTAGACACAGTGGGGGCAATTCTCCAATATGGAGCTCAAGTGTTCGCGCCGTCGTGAACGCTGTCGCATTTCACGACGGCGCGAACTGGGCCTGGGTATGACAGATTCTGGCCCCCACAGGGGGCCAGCACGGCGCCCTTTTGTGGCGCCAAATGAGTGCCGCGCCAACCCGCACATGCGCAGTTGGGCTACGCCAACATGCGCATGCGCGGGGGACTTCTTTAGCGCGCTGGCCCGACTCAAGATGGCGTTGGTGTTCAGGGGCAGGGCACGCCAGAAAGTAGGCTCAGGGTGGGGGAGAGGCCGGCCCGCCAATCGGTGGGCCCCGATTGTGGGGCAGACCCAATTGGAGGCCCCCCCCGGTGAAGGAGCCACCCTCCGCCCCCCCCCCCCCCCCCACAGGCCGCCCCCCGATCTAATGTGCAGAGTTCCCGCCGGCAGCGACAAGGGGTGAACGGCGCTGGCGGGACTCTGTCGTATCGCCGTGGCCGCTCGGCCCATCCGGGCTGGAGAATCGGCGGCCCGGCGCCGCACCAAACGCGCCGGCGATTCTCCACACCTCGGAGAATCGCGCGTCGGCTTCAGGGCGTCGTGGCGCGGTTACGGCGATTCTCCGGCCCGGTGTGGGGCTCAGAGAATTGCCCCCTGTATGTGGTATTCTGATGTTCTTGCTCAACTTGCAATTCCAAGTTCCATTTAGGAGTTGCATTGACATTTCATGACAATATTCTCTGGTGAATATTGTTGAAGGGGGTCTTGTCTCTTGGGAATCCTGTTTGTTTTTTTTTCAATCTCCCTCCAAAAGAGTCCAGTGAGAGGAACTGTGCTCCAACCAGTAAGATCCAGCTACAGATCAGTTAACACTGCACTTCACCAGAATGGAAGCTGTTGACTTGCATTCTTCACAGATTAGATCTCCACCATGTCTTTGCTGCACAATTTGCTCAACAACAATATTTTGTATTCCTATAATAACCTCAATGTAGTAAACGCCCCCAGCACTTTGCAGGCGCACTAACGGAACAAGATTTGACATTGAGCCTCAGAAGGCGACATCAGGCCACACAACCAAAAGCATAGTCAATGAGGAAGGTTTCATGGGCTATTTTGAGGTGAGAGAGAGGGAGGGAGAGGTATAGGGAGAATTTCCACAGCTTTTAGCCCAATCAGCTGAAGGTATGGCTGGCATTGGTGGAGTGACTTGAACTGGGATTACTAGAATAGGGGCTTTGGAATGCTGGGGCTGGAGGGGGTTACAGAGATAGGGAGGGCTGGAGGAGGTTACAGAGGTAGGGTGTTGTAGGGGCTGGATGAGGTTACAAAGGCAGGGAATGTTGTAAGGGCTGGAGGAGGTTACAGATATTGGGAGGGTTGTAGGGAATGGAGGAGGTTACAAAGGTAGGGATGGCTGTTGGAGCTGGAGGAGGTTACAGAGATAGGGAGGGCTGGAGGAGGTTACAGAGGTAGGGTGTTGTAGGGGCTGGATGAGGTTACAAAGGCAGGGAATGTTGTAGGGGCTGGAGGAGGTTACAGAAGTAGGGAGTGTTGTCAGGGCTGGAGGTGGTTACAGATATTGGGAGGGTTGTAGGGAATGGAGGAGGTTACAAAGGTAGGGATGGCTGTTGGAGCTGGAGGAAGTTACAGAGATAGGAAGGGCTGCAAGGGCTGGAGGAGGTCACTCAAATCGGAAGGGTTATTAGAGCTGAAGGACATTACATAAATAAGTAGGATTGAAGGCCTCAGAGGGATTTGAAGATAGCAAGTTAGCTGAAGCATGTGACGTGTTGAGGGAGCAGTGTAGCTCGAGAGAATGGTGGGGCTGAAGGTTAATGAACCATCAGACCAGGATTTTTATAGTTGATGGGGGTGAGGTCAGAGCAGAGGGAGTGAACTTTGAGGAGGTGGAAGAAAGCAGCCTTGGTAAAGGCTGGTGGAAGTCGGGGTTGGGCGAAAGATGATTATCTCGATGTAACCCATACTAATATCAGACTAAAGTAAGAAATGAACTGGCAGATGAAGTCGGACTGAAGATATATCAATGCGGATGAAAGGAGAAAAAGTGTGTGAATCTGCCAGCATTGATTTGGAAAAAACGTTTGTCTTTTCCAAGTTGTTCGAGGAGTCCATTTGAACATCTGTGGAAGTGTTAACTGAGATGGAAGTGAAAACATTATGCGCATGAATGTTTAGGCTGACAGTTCCTTGCCTCTAGCAGAATCACACCACACTTGCCAGGTTCCTGGGTTTGAGAGTTCAACCTGACAACTTAATTTAAACCTAAGTACATTCCAGAGACAAAGCCTGGAGCCTCTTTTCACATGCAGTCACATTCAAATACACAGGCGCGCACTCACACACAAGCTCACTCATTACACGCATTGTTCAGAATGACACACAAACACAAATATGTGCACAGACACAGTTAGACACAGTCAGACACATGCGTACCCTCATTCATAATCATCCAACGCACCCAGTCATATTCATACCCACACATGGTCAGGCACACAGGCTCACATGCACTCATACACAGTCAGATAAACACATCCAGGCCAAGTCACATATAGTGAAACACACATAATTGAACACAGACGCACTCACACACAGACAGACACATATACTCAGTCACACTCATGCATAATATGACACATACTGTATATATGCAGATATACATACATACATATACTTAAAAATACAGACAGACAGAATCAGATATATATACACTGGCTCACAAATGCTCAACTGAAGAGGTGGTGACGTAGTGGCAATATTACCACTCTAGTTATTCAGAGGCCAGATAATGCTCTGGGGACATGGGTTCAACTACCACCATGGAAATTGAAGTTAATTAAAATTTAAATTCAATGAATAAAATCTGGAAATAAAGCTAATCTTAGTAATAGTGACCATGAAATCATTGGTGGGAAAACCCATCTTGTTCACTAATATCCTTCAAGGAAGGAAATCTGCCTTCCTTTTGTGGTCTGACCTACATGTGACTCCTGACCCACAGTAATATGGGTGACCCCTAACCACCCCCAGTGATGGCGGAGCCCCCAGCACATTAGAGTATAGGACAAGGCTGAAGCACTTGCAACCATGCAACCATCTTCAGCCAGAAGTGTATGATCCATCTCAACATTATCCTCTTCCAAAACCTTCAGCATCATAGAAGTCAGCCTTCAGGCAATTCGACTGAATCTATGTGATATCAAGAAATGGATGAGAGCCACATTGCAAAGACTATTATCCCTGATAACATGCTGGCAGTACTGAATTTCTGTGCTCCAGAATTTGCCGTGCCTCTCGCCAAGTTTTTCCAGTACAGATAGATTACACTGACATCTATCCAGCATTGTGAAAAATTGCCCAGGACACAAAGGTAGGACAAAATCAACCAGGCCAATTGTGGCCCCCTCCTGAGTATCAGAAATGTTATGGAACAATGCTAGGAAGCAGCACTAACTCAACAATAACCTGCATACTGAATCCACCCTGTCAAGTCCCTTCAGGGTTTTATAGGTTTCAATACAATCACCTCTCATTTTTCTAAACTCCAATGGGAAAAGGACCAAAATCCTCTTGGGGTTAACATTGACCAGGGTCTGATGTTAAGGACAGGATGGGGTCAACTTAGCTGCCCTAATTTCTCCTCTCTCAACCTGTCCGTGAACAGAAAGTTATTAAAAATTATTCTGATTCCCCCCCCTATTTAAATGGTATAGTATTTTCCCCAACCCTTATGATAAACTTGCACAACAAACTCAAGGTAAGATAAAATAAAAAGTGCTGGTTTATTTTTACAAACACACACACACAAGCGCGAGAGGGGTTTCACAAAGTCCACCTCTTTTGTATTCATGCATTAAATGGCGTGGATAGGAAAAATGGAAGAGGGTTCAGAGCACAACCACAATAAAATACAAGTTAGGCTTTAAAGTGTGTCCAGAGTTTGGAATCAAAATTCTAATGGAACGTCCCTTCTGAGGGGAAGTTGGCAGATTGTAGGGTGATCCTGACTTTCCAGAAGCGAGACTTCCATAATGGGAGAAGGCACACATAGTGAGTTTCGGAGGCACAAGCTTGCCGTATGAGGAACGGTTGAGGGCTCTGGGTCTGTACTGGTTGGAGTTTATAAGGATGAGGGGGGATCTTATTGAAGCTTACAGGATACTGTGCGGCCTGGATAGAGTGGACGTGGAGAGGATGTTTCCACTTGTAGGAAAACTAGAGACAGGGGACACAATCTCAGACTAAAGGGACGATCCTTTATGACAGAGATGAGGAGGAATTTCTTCAGCCGGAGGGTGGTGAATCTGTGGAATTCTTTACCGCAGTAGGCTGTGGAGGCCAAATCACTGAGTGTCTTTAAGACTGAGATAGTTAGGTACTTGATTAATAAGGAGATCAGGGGTCATGAGGAGAAGGCAGGAGAATGGGGATGAGAAAAATATCAGCCTTGAGTGAGTGGCGGAGCAGACCCGATGGGCCGAGTGACCTAATTCTGCTCCTATGCCTTATGGTTTTATGGATTTCCAAAGTCCCAGCAGTTGTCGATTTGACAAGGGTCAGAGTTCTTTCTGCCACCACCAGTTTGGTGGTGGACAACACAGGCTAGTTGCCTGGAGTCCTGTTCTTGTCTGTGGTCAAACAGGAACTGCCCATAAGGTCCAAAGATTGTATAATTAGGGAGGTTCAGATAGCCCAAGACTTGGCCAAGTGATATGACTTCCAAGTTGTTAAACAAGGTCCCCTTGTTGAAACCATTGGGTAAAATAATTAATGCTGAGGCCATTAGCACCATTGTTGGGGATTAGGACTTCCAAAAGGCTATCTTTGTCTGTAGCTTGCTGGAGCAGACAGATCGTCTGCTGGGCCAATGTGTTGGCTTGGTTGGAATGTTTATGCTGTGTCAACCACATTTCTATGGCTCTGCAGCCACATGTAGGCCAGACCAGATAAGAATGGTAGATTTAATTCCCTCAAGGACATTAGTGAACACAATGGCAATCAACAATGACTTCATGGTCATCATTAGACTTTTAATTCCAGAATTCTGTTGACTTACATTTTCACCATCTGCCATGGTGGGATTCGAACCCCTGAGCATTACCCTGCGTCTCTGGATTAGTAGTACATTGATGATACCTTAAGTTTGGAACTTCTTCGCTCTGTGCTCCTCTAATCCAGGCCTCTTGCACATACTCAATTTTAACTATTGCACCACTGATGGAAGCAAATTCGGCTGTCTGAGCTCTCAGCTCTAGAATTTCTTCCCTAAACCTCTCACTCTCATGCTCTACTCCTTTAAACAACTCCTTAAAGCTTGCCTCTTTGAACAAGGCCACCTGCCATCAGGTCTCCTTTGGTGGTTCAATGGTACATTTTACTTGGCACTCACTCCTGTGAAATGCAATGGTAATTTGATTATTTTAAATCCAATATATCAATGCAAATTGTTGTTTTTGGTTCAAGTTAAAGTTAGCAGATGAATAGTAATAGGGCAGTACTCACAATTACAGAAGAAATAGGACAAGCATCAGGCCATTTGTCTCCTCGAGCCTCTCTCAACATTTGATAATATCAGTGGTTGATCTGATTGTGATTTCAACTTCATTGTCCTATCAGCCCCAATAACCCTTGACTCCCTTGTCAATCAAAGATCTATGCAATTCAGCCTTGAATATGTTCAATGACGCAACCTCCACTGGTCTCTGGGGAAAACGATTCCACCAGCTAAAGATCCTCTGGGAGTAGAAGTTTCTCCTCAGTCTAAAATGGGAGACTCCAAACTTTTAAACTATGACCTAAATTATTGATTCACTCACAAGGGAAATCATCCCCTCAACCTCCAACCTATCAAGTCCCCCCAGGATTGCATATGTTTCAATTAGGTTATCTCTCATTCTTCTAAATTCCAATGGCAGCACGGTAGCATAGTGATTAGCACAATTGCTTCACAGCTCCAGGGTCCCAGGTTCGATTCCCGGCTTGGGTCACTGTCTGTGCGGAGTCTGCACATCCTCCCTGTGTGTGCGTGGGTTTCCTCCGGGTGCTCCGGTTTCCTCCCACAGTCCAAAGATGTGCAGGTTAGGTGGATTGGCCGTGCTAACTGGTCCTTAGTGTCCAAAATTGCCCTTAGTGTTGGGTGGGGTTACTGGGGAATGGGGATAGGGTGGAGGTGTGGGTTTGGGTAGGGTGCTCTTTCCAAGAGCCGGTGCAGTCTCGATGGGCCGAATAGCCTCTTCAGCACTGTAAATTATATGATAAAACTGCACACAGTTCTCCAGATATAAGGACCAAAACTGTATTCTGTACTGCAGATAAAGAGACCAAAACGGCACTCAGTACTCCAGATACAGAGACCAAAACTGCACTCGGTACCCCAGATACAGAGACAAAAACTGCACTCAGTGCTCCAGATACAGAGACAAAAACTGCACTCAGCGCTCCAGATACAGAGACCAAAACTTTACTCAGTACTCCAGATACAGAGACCAAATCTGCGCACAGTACTCCAGATACAGAGACCAAAACTGTACTCAGTGCTCCAGATAGAGACCAGAACTGTGCACAGTACTACAGGTACAGAGACGAAATCTGCACTAAGTCCTCCAGATACAGAGACCAAAACTGTATTCAGTGCTCCAGACACAGAGACAAAAACTGCACTCAGTACTCCAGATACAGAGACCAAACTTTCACACAGTACTCAAGATATAGAAACCAAACCTTCACACAGTACTCCAAATAGAGAGATTAAAAATGCTCTCAGTACTCCAGATACAGAGACCAAAACAGTACTCAATACTCCAGATATCGAGACCAAACTGCATATAGTACTCCTGATACAGAGACCACAACTGTACTCAGTGCTCCTGATACAGAGACCACAACTGTACTCAGTACTCCAGATACAGAGGCCAAAACTGTACTCAGTGCTCCAGATACAGACACCAAAACTGTAGTCAGTACTCCAGATACAGAGTCCAACGCTGTGCACAGTACTCCAGATACAGAGGCCAAAACTGTACTCAGTGCTCCAGATACAGAGACCAAAACTGTACTCAGTACTCCAGATACAGAGACCAAAACTGTACTCAGTGCTCCAGATACAGAGTCCAAAGCTGTGCACAGTACTCCAGATACAGAGACCAAAACTGCACAGAGTACTCCAGATACAAAGCCCAAAACTGTACTCCAGATACAGAGACGAAAACTGTACTCAGTACTCCAGATTCAGAGACAAAAACTGCTCTCAGTACTCCAGATACAGAGACCAAAACTGTACTCAGTACTCCAGAATCAGAGTCCAAAGCTGTGCACAGTACTCCAGATACAGAGACCAAAACTGCACAGAGTACTCCTGATACAGAGACCAAAGCTATAATTAGTACTCCAGATACAGAGACAAAACCTGCACTCAGTACTCCAGATACAGAGACAAAAACTGCACACAGTACTCCAGATACAAAGCCCAAAGTGTACTCAGTACTCCAGATACAGAGACGAAAACTGTACTCAGTATTCCAGATACAGAGACCAAAACTGCACTCTGTGCTCCATATACAAAGCCCAAAACTGTACTCAGTACTCCAGATCCAGAGTCCAAACCTGCACTCTGTATTCCAGATACAGATACTACAACTGTAGCTCGAGACACAGAGACCAATAATGCTCTCAGTACTCCAAATACAGAGACCAAACCTTCACACAGTGCTCCAAATAGAGAGATCAAAAATGCTCTCAATACTCCAGAAATATAGACCAAACTGCATATAGTACTCCTGATACGGAGACCAGAACTGTGCACCGAAATCCAGATACAGAGGCCAAAACTGTACTCAGTACTCCAGATACAGTGACCAAAACTGCACTCAGCACTCCAGGCACAGAGCCCACAACTGTACTCAGTGCTCCAGATACAAAGCCCAAAGATGTACTCAGTACTCCAGACACAGAGATCAAAACTACACTCAGTGCTACAGATACAGAGACCAAACCTTCACACACTACTCAAGATATAGAAACCATGCGCCATAAGAGGCGGGTCAGGTAAAGGGATGTTCCCGCGCCAGAAAGAATAAGGCGGGAAAACAGGCGCAAGGCGGATGGGAGTTCCCTCACACCGGGGGGGTCGAGGAGTGAGCAGGAGTAGCCGGGGTCAGTTGAAGTCAGCTGACTTACGGAAGTGATATGGGGGGAGCAATTAAGCTAGATAGGGATCTAGCGGGGGGGGGGGGGGGGGAGCGGGGGGGGGACAACTGGGTTGCTGCTGCGGAAATCCAAAAGGAAATGGCTAAAGAGTGGGTGGTCGGGGGCGGAGTGCGACGCTGGGGGAGCGAGCGGGAGCATGGAGGCGGGATATGGGACTGGCCTAGAGAAGGTAATGGCTAGTCGACACGGGAGGGGGGCAGGTAGCCCCCCAGTGAGGCTGATCACGTGGAACGTGAGAGGCCTGAATGGACCGATAAAAAGGGCCCGAGCGCTCGCGCATTTGAAAGGACTAAGGGCAGACGTGGTTATGCTCCAAGAGACGCACCTAAAGGTGGCGGACCAAGTTAGGCTAAGGAAAGGATGGGTGGGACAGGTGTTCCACTCAGGACTGGACGCAAAGAACAGAGGGGTGGCCATTTTGGTGGGGAAACGGGTAGCATTTGAAGCAAAGAACATCGTAGCAGATAGTGGAGGTAGATATGTAATGGTGAGTGGTAGGCTGGAGGGAATGGAGGTCGTGTTGGTTAATGTGTATGCCCCAAATTGGGACGATGCGGGGTTCATGAGACGGATGCTGGGGTGTATTCCGGACCTGGAGGCAGGAAATTTGATTTTAGGAGGGGACTTCAATACGGTGCTGGACCCGGGGCGAGATAGATCCAGCTCAAGGACCGGAAGAAGGCCGTCAGTGGCCAAGGTACTTAAGGGGTTTATGGACCAAATGGGGGAGTGGATCCATGGCGATTTCTTAGACCCAGGGCTAGGGAGTATTCCTTCTTCTCCCACGTCCATAAAGTGTACTCCCGGATAGATTTTTTTGTTTTAGGAAGGTCGTTGATCTCTAGGGTGGAAGAAGCTGAATACTCAGCCATAGCGGTTTCGGACCATGCCCCACATTGGGTGGACCTGGAAGTAGGAGAGGACAGGGAGCAGAGAACACTCTGGCGATTAGATGTGGGACTGATGGCGGATGAGGGAGTGTGTGCAAGAGTGAGGGGGTGTATTGAGAGATACCTGGAGGTCAATGATGACGGTGAGGTCCCTGTGGGAGTGGTCTGGGAAGCACTAAAAGCGGTGGTCAGAGGAGAGCTGATTTCTATTGGGGCCCACAAAAGGAAAACAGAGGCCAAGGAAAGGGATAGATTACTGGGGGAGATTTTAAGGGTGGACAGGGAATTTGCAGAGACCCGGAGGAGGAGCTGTACAGGGAGAGGAGACGACTCCAGACCAAGCTTGACCTTCTGACCACCAGAAAGGCGGAGGTACTGTGGAGGAAGGCACACGGGAGGAGGTATGAATATGGGGAAAAGGCTAGTCGCCTGTTGGCGTACCAACTGCGAAAGAGGGCAGCAGCGAGGGAGATAGGAGGAATTAGGGATGAAAGGGGAGACACAGTGCGAAGGGCAGGAAAGATAAATGAGGTGTTTAAGACCTTTTATGAGGAACTGTATAGGTCTCAGCCCCCAGAGGGAGAGGAGGGGATGCGGCAGTTCCTGGACCAATTGAGGTTCCCGAAAGTGGAGGAGCAGGCGGTGGCAGGCCTGGGGGCGCCGATTGAGGTGGACGAGGTTATTAAGGGACTGGGATGCATGCAAGCAGGGAAGGCCCCGGGGCCAGACGGGTTCCCGGTGGAATTCCACAGAAAATATGTGGACTTGTTGGCCCCGTTGTTGGCGAGGACGTTCAATGAGGCCAGGGAAGGGGGGACTCTACCCCCGACGATGTCGGAGGCGACGATATCGCTAATTTTGAAGAGGGACAAAGATCCGTTGCAGTGCGGGTCCTATAGACCTATTTCACTATTGAACGTGGACGCCAAATTGCTGGCAAAGGTGCTGGCATCGAGGCTAGAGGACTGTGTCCCGGGGGTGGTGCACGAAGACCAGACAGGGTTCGTAAAAGGGAGACAACTGAATGTTAACGTGCGACGACTATTAGGGGTGATAATGATGCCCTCAGTGGAGGGGGAGGCAGAGATAGTGGCGGCAATGGACCCAGAGAAGGCATTTGATAGGGTGGAGTGGGAGTATTTATGGGAAGTGTTAAGGAGGTTTGGGTTTGGGAACGGGTTTATTCGCTGGGTTAGACTACTTTATGGGGCACCAACGGCAAGCGTAGTTACAGGTCGACATAGATCGGAGTATTTCCGATTATATAGGGGAACAAGACAGGGATGCCCGCTGTCTCCATTGTTGTTTGCATTGGCAATTGAACCTCTGGCCATGGCGTTGAGAGACTCCAGGAAATGGAGAGGGGTGACTAGAGGGGGAGAAAAACACCGAGTCTCGTTATACGCGGATGACCTATTGTTATACGTGTCGGACCCAACGGGGGGGATGATAGAGGTAATGCGAATTCTGAGGAGGTTCGGGGAATTTTCGGGGTATAGGTTAAATTATTTGTGATACATCCAGAGGACCAGAGTAGAGAGATAGAAGGCTTACCGCTAAGGAAAGTGGAAAGAAACTTCCGATACCTGGGGATTCAGATCGCTCGGAGCTGGGGAACCTTGCACAGACTTAATCTGACACGGCTGGTAGAACAAATGGAGGAGGACTTTAAGAGGTGGGACATGCAGCCTTTATCGCTGGCGGGCAGGGTGCAAGCAATTAAGATGATGGTCCTCCCGAGGTTCTTATTTGTATTTCAATGTCTCCCTATTTTAATCACCAGGACCTTTTTTAATAAAATAGATAGGAACATTACGAGCTTTGTGTGGGCAGGGAAAGTTCCGAGAGTAAGGAGGGGGTTCCTTCAGCGCAGTAGGGACAGAGGAGGACTGGCACTACCGAACATGGGAGATTATTATTGGGCCGCCAATGTGGCAATGATACGTAGATGGATGATGGAGGGTGCGGGAGCGGTGTGGAAAAGGCTGGAGAGAAGGTCCTGTAAAGGGACGAGTCTAGAGGCGCTGGTGACGGCACCGCTACCGCTCTCACCTAAAAAGTACACCACGAACCCGGTGGTGGCGGCAACACTGAACATATGGGGACAGTGGAGGCGACAGAGAGGGGTGCGGGGAGCCCTGGTGGGGTCCCCTATCAGGAACAACCATAGGTTCGCCCCAGGAAGAATGGATGGAGGATTTCAGAGCTGGTACCAGTTGGGGATTAGGAAGGTGGGAGATTTATTCATAGATGGGACTTTTGCGAGCTTGGGAGCACTGGAGGAAAAGTATAAGTTACTCCGGGGAAATTTCTTGAGATATATGCAGGTGAGGGCGTTTACTAGACAACAGGTGAGCGAATTACCGCGGCTCCCGACACAGGGGATACAGGACAGGGTGCTTTCAGGGGTGTGGGTCGGAGAGGGCAAGGTGTCAGAGATTTACAGAGAGATGAGGGAAGAGGGGGAGGAGTCGGTGGGCGAACTAAAAGGAAAGTGGGAAGAAGAACTAGGGGAGGAGATAGAGGAGGGTATGTGGGCTGATGCCCTAAGCAGGGTAAATTCCTCTTCCTCATGCGCCAGGCTTAGCCTGATTCAATTTAAGGTGCTACATAGAGCACACAGAACGGAAGCAAGATTGAGCAGGTTCTTTGGAGTGGAGAACAGATGTGGGAGGTGTGGCGGGAGCCCGGCAAACCACGCACATATGTTTTGGGCGTGCCCGGCACTGGAAGGATATTGGAAGGGAGTGACGGGAGTGACCTCGCAGGTGGTGAATGCCCGGGTCAAACCAAGCTGGGGGTTAGCTCTATTTGGAGTTGCAGAAGAGCCGGGAGTGCAGGAGGCGAAAGAGGCCGATGTCGTGGCCTTTGCGTCCCTCGTAGCCCGGCGCAGGATCCTACTCATGTGGAAGGAGGCGAAACCCCCCGGACTGGAGGCCTGGGTAAACGATATGGCGGGGTTTATTAAACTGGAGCAGATGAAGTTTGCCCTGAGAGGATCGGCTCAAGGGTTCACCAGGCGGTGGCAGCCATTTCTCGACTACCTAGGGGAACGTTAGAGGGAAGACAGATGATCAGCAGCAGCAACCCAGGGGGGGGGGGGGGGGGAGGGGGGGAGGAGGTTTAGTTGAGTATAGATCAATAGAGAATGAGGTTTTGTTACTTGTGTATTATTATTATTATTATTGTTAAAAAGTTAAAATTTTCTGTTTTGTTATTGTTATCGTTTCGTTTGTTTTGTAAGCGGGAAAAATGTTGTTCAGGAAAAAATTTTCAATAAAATATATTTTGAAAAAAAGATATAGAAACCAAACCTTCACACAGTACTCCAGATACAGATCACAAAGCTGCACAAAGTACTCCAGATACAGACAAAAACTGTGCACAGTGCTCCAGATACAGAGACCAAAGCTGTACTCAGTACTCCAGGCACAGAGACCACAACTGTACTCAGTACTCCAGACAGAGACCAAAACTGCACTCAGTGCTACAGATACAGAGACCAAACCTTCACACACTACTCAAGATATAGAAACCAAACCTTCACACAGTACTCCAGATACAGATCACAAAGATGCACAAAGTACTCCAGATACAGAGACAAAATCTGCGCACAATACTCCAGATATGGAGAAAAAAACTGCCCACACTACTCCAGGTACAGTTACTGCACCCAGCACTCCAGACATAGAGACCAAAACTGTACTCAGTACTCCATATACAGAGACTAAGACCGTGCAGAGTACTCCAGATACAGAGACTAAAACTGGAGTCAGTACTCTAGATATAAAGACCAAACCTTCACACAGTGCTCCAAATAGAGATCAAAAATGCTCTCAGTACTCCAGATACAGAGACCAAAACAGTACTCAATACTCCAGATATAGAGACCAAACTGCATATCGTACTCCAGATACAGAGACCAAATCTGCACTCAGTATCTAGATATAGGGACCAAAACCGCACACAGTACTCCAGATACAGAGAACAAAACTTTACTCAGTACTCACGATACAGAGACCAAAACTGCACTCAATACTCCAGATATAGAGACCAAAACTATACATATTACTCCAGTTATGCACATAGAACAGTACAGCACAGAATAGACCATTCAGCCCTCGATGTTGTGCCGAGCATTGTCCGAAACCAAGATCAAGCTATCCCACTCCCTGTCATTCTGGTGTGCTCCATGTGCCTATCCAATAACTGCTTGAAAATTCCCGAAGTGTCCGACTCCACTATCACAGCAGGCAGTTCATTCCACACCCTAACCACCTACCTCGGACATCCCTCCTATATCTCCCACCCTAGTTATATTTCCTAATTTTTGTTTGCTTTCTGTATTCTCAGAATGCACCAGAATAGTTATCTGTTTAGTATCGCCTTGCAGTAGTAACATTTAAATTGACAGACAGTTTATCTTCTCAACGTGTTGGAATCTGCAGTGAGTGGAGGCCCCTGTACAGCGGTGATCACAAAATGATTTATTGTTTATTAGATTGAGTTCCACAACCTTCAGTGTCTGAAACTGGGTAAACAGGTTACCTGCAAACCTTCAAAAACAAAGGCAAGTGGGGGCAGATTTATTCAACACCGCATTGATTCCACATCCAGAGAAGCACAGAATGGAGATCAGATTTCCAGGAGATTTATCACCTTAAACCAGGCATGGCCAAACCCTGGGTCGCGACCCCAGAGTGGGTCACGGGCGGGTGTCGGGAGGGTCACGGAGCCGTCAGTCGCGGCGCTCCAGATCGTGCAAATCTGCACTCAACAGCCTCAGCAGTCAGCTGTTAATAACGTTGGCTGCAAGCGGCCTTCAAAATGGGCGTAAAAAAAATGCGGCTGCACTGCGCATGCGTGCCATATTATCGGCACGCATGCGCAGTGTGGCGCTTTATTTTTAAACGGCTGTAGCTTTTTGTTTTACAAGTTCGGGGCAGTTTTATTCATTTAATCATTTCTTTATTTTTTTCATTTTTTTTACAAGTTCGGGGGGGGGGGGGGGTTTATTTGATAAACTTTTAAAGGAAAAAAATGCAGAACTTTGGACAGGTGGAGACTCCATACTTTCCGACACCGGAAGGCTTCATCTTCATCCAACAGGTTCCATTGGAGGAGCGTGTACGAGGGCCAAAGGGACCCAAAACCATTTCCTCCATTTTTGTCAGCAGCAAACAAGGTAATAGAAAATGGTGGGTCGCGCAGGTCGTCTGGTGTGGGTCGCGAAGGTCGGCCGGCGTGGGTCGCGAAGGTCGGCCGGTTGGTAAAAATGGGACCCTGGAAAAAAAGTTTGAAGAACACTGCCTTAAACCCTCTAACCCAGCAGAATATGCTCACAGTTCACAGGATCCTCACATGAGTTGCCATTCATCAAATCATAAGAAATATTAGCAGGAGTAGGCCTTTCAGCCAATTGAGCCTGTTCCACCATGCAAGAAGATGGTTGCTGATTGGAGTGAGGCCCGAAGAGCACAGCCTTGCTTGTTCCCCATTGACAATGATTACCTTGTCAATCAAAAATCTGTCATTAGAACATATGAATATATGAATTTGGAGCCCCACATTGCTGCCCACCTCGAATAAAGTTTCATCCCCTTACTTAAAAAGAATCTATCTACTTTTGCTTTAAAGATATTCAAGGTTTCTGCCACAACCAATATTTGAGGAAGAGAATTCCGAGGTCTCACAATCCTCTTGAGAGAAAATTATTTTCCTAATCTCTGTCTTAGATGCGTGACCGCTTAATTTTAAACAGTGACACCAAGGTCGAGATTCTCCCGCAAGAGAAAACATCCACCCTGCCAATGTTCTCTGTTGATTATTCTTTTGTCTACTATGTTCGTACTGTGTACGTTCCCTCAGCTGCAGAAGCATACTTTTCACTGTACTTCGGTACATGTGACAATAAATAAAATCAAGTCAAATCAAATTCTCCTCAGGATTTTTCAACCCACAGACTCAACAAATTGCTCGGTATCACTTCCTTTGATTGCAATTTTCTTCAGCTCCTCCCTCCCTTCTAATTCCTGATTTAAAGCTATTTCTGGGTTGTTACTTGTATAATCTGTCGTGAAGGCCAATGAAAATATCTGTTCACTTCATCTGTCAATTATCAACTCCCCAGACTCACTTTCTATAGGACCAATGCTGACTTTGTTAACTCTTTTTTTAAGTATCAATCGAAACTATGACAATCTGTTGTTTTGTTTCTAGCTAGCTGTCTCTTGTCATCTAATTTTTCCCCTCCTTATTAATATTTTAGTCCTCTTTTTTGATTTTTATATTCTATCCAATCATCTGACTTCCAGCTATCTTTGCACAATATTACCCTTTTACTTTCGATTTGATACTGTCTTTAAATTTTTTAGTTAACCACAGATGGTGGATCCACACCTTGGCATTCTCCCATCTTGTTTGAATATATCTATTCTCTGTATTCTGAAATATCCCTTTAAATGTAAGGCTTGAAAATTCAGCCTTGAATATATTCAATGACCCAACCTCCACAGCTCACAGGCGTGCTGGTGGGTTGGTGGGGGAAGGGGTGAAATAATTCTAATGACTACCAACCCTTTATAAGGGTCCTTCCTGTCTGTTCCTGTTTATTCTTGTTAATTCCCTTATTTCCACTTCCTTTTACTTTTGCCGTTACATTTTTGATCGATGGATAATTTGTAGATTTTAAACTTTAAGGCAGTCTGTACCTTTAGTTCAAGCAGAAGGATCCAGAAGGCTCTGCTGTTTTAGACTGGCTGACACCAGTGAAGTCTTGGTTTGATTGATTTGGCTGCTGGCTAATGAATTGGCCCAGAGTGCCGTGCTTTGCCTGGTAACAGGTGGTGATTGGATCTGATCCCATTGGAATGTTTTCAAAGTCATGAGGTTCCAGTTTTGTTTCACCTTTGTTCCTGTAGCCTCAATTTAGGGTTCAAAGTAATTCTCTCCAAAACAAATCTAACATCCTCTCCATAAGGGCCCTGTGAGGGCTGACTCCCTCTCCAGCAAGAATGGGTGTTATTCTCTCAAGTTTGCAAAGGCTGGAAGTCAAGCTGCCACGAGCTGAAGGCAAGGTTTGACATGAATTGAACTGTCTATCCAGAAAGATATAAGCCTGAATGTGAACCTTGAGCTGATGGCCCAGTTTGATAAGAAATATAGCGTCTCTGCAGAAAGCCTGCTGCCTGTAAGTGCTGTATTGAATGAATGACTGCAAGGAAGGCCATTACCAGCCGTAAGCGTGAGTCATTGGGCAACCAGCATGTTGTAGGGAAAGCCTACAGTAGAACTATCTTTTGAAGCAAAGCCTCTTACCTTTTGACCTTCATCCATACTATTTTTACTGCCCCCCACCACGCCCCCTCCCCCCCTGCCGGACCCCCCCGCCCCCCACTGTGTGTGTGAGTAGAGGGTGGAACAGTTAAAGGGGGAAGTCGGTTAGCTTGTTGTTATCCAGTTGTGGTGACTGCATATTTCATCACATTCTTGGAATAAATAAACAGTAATTGTGTTGCAACTTATAAACCTGGTGACTGTAATTACTGGGCAGCCAAGGGCCAAAGAATTATTGGTTAATTCACTTGTGTTGTGACTCTGGAACAAGTGGGGCTGGAATTGACCGCGCACTTGCCCAGGGTGTCGTAACACCTGTTATGATCCCCTACAGGGACGGAACTTGTATAACATCCAATTCCCCTCCTAAACCTCAGAGTATGAGTTACCCAGATGACTAGGATTGGAAAGTAAAATTGGAGGAGCTTCCCCACAGAATACAAACACCGACCTGGAAGAAGTTCAGGGAAGGTGACCCTGCGGGGAGTGGAGAGGAGTCAGGAGGCTGCTCTCCAGCCGACAGGCATGGCACACATAGGTAAACTCAAGCCTTTTGACAGCGAATTAAACGATTGGGCCCAGTATGTAGAAAGACATCAACATTATTTTCACACGAATGCCATCACCAATGGCGACAGACCTTCACCTTACTGACCGCCGTTGGCAGACCAACTTCTGTATTAATCAGGAGCTTGGACTTACCCAGATAGACCAGATAGATTGCCGTTTGCCACGCTGATCAAACGGGTTGGCCGTCACCTAAATCCACAGCCCCCGATTATGGTCGGACGGTACCTCTTCCGTACCACTTCATAGATGATGGCAGAGTCCACCAGGGAATACTTGGTGTGCTCACAGGGACTAGCTGCCCCCTGTGATTTCAGAGCTGCCCTGGGTGAATCACTGTGGGACTGCTTCATTTGTGGACTTTGGTTCTGGGAGAAGCAGCGGAAGCTGCTAATGGAGATCCCCCTGACCCCTGACAGGGCCGTCAACATAGTGTTCACCCAGGGAAGCACTAACCACGGGCTCCAAGAACTCCAGGGCCTGGCGGTCCTGAATATTGGGCGTCATCAAGGCCGCCGGCCGACAACCAACAGAAGCGAGGTGCCGGGACCATCGCAGGGTGGAAGTCACTACAGGTCCCGTAACTGCCGCCATGACACACTCCATGGAGTGACCATGGAGCTTCCCCTGACTTAGCATTCCCGGAGGGTGGGCGCCAGTATCGAGCGAGAAACCAAGGCTAGGAACGAAGCTCTGGGTAATCATGGGAGGGCACCGTTCCCCACCAATGGATCATTCATCATTTCCTCCCAAGACGCCGCACACATTTCCTGGAGGACTTGGAAGCTGAGGAGTCAACACTGTCGCTGCTCTGTGTGACTGGCCCCAGAACGGCACCTACCTGGGTGAAGCTGCTGCTAAACACCTCACCGAGGTGGAACTGGACACTGCATCAGCGGTTTTGGTCATCAGTTTTCACACATTTACAGCCATCCAGACAGGTCTTCAGCCACTGGAGCTTCGCGACGTGGGGGCCGACTGGCCACGTATACCGGGGAGCCCTTAGATATTGAGGGCACCACCCATGTGCACGTGGCATATGGAGACCAGTTTGCGTGCCTACCATTGGTAGTAGTCCTCGGCAACGGGCCCAAAATATTGGGCCGCAATTGGCTGCATCAACTACGTTTGGATCGGCAACGCATGTGCCAGATGTACTCCCGTGGACCGGATGGAGTGCTGCTTAAATGCCCTTCAGATTTTGTGAAAGCCTTGGGACCATTAAAGGAGAAATGGCAATGATGAATGTTGAAGAGAACACCCAGCCCCGATATTCCTATTCTAATAGGTAGAATATAGTCTACCTGAACAATATTCTCATCTCCAGGACCTTGCATCATGAACACATGGAGAACCGAACCAAGGCCCTCAAGCGGTATGTCGGGCCAAGGTCCGCCTCCAGAGGGAGAAGTGCATTTTCCACATGACGGAGGTCACGGGCTGGATTCTCCATTTTAGAGACTAAGTCCCCACGCCATCGTGAAAACTGTGGTCTTTTACGCCAGGAAAACTGGCGTCAAAAGGCCACAGATTCACTGTTTTGCCAGGGGCTAGCAGGCAGCTGTCGTAGAGCTCACAGCTCCAGCTGCCGATACGGCCCACATCACTTCCAGGTCAGAGGCCGGGCATGCGCACGGCAGTCGCCAGCAGCGGCCACGCCTTGCTCCATGGCAGACTCAGCCCGTGGATCTGGACCAGCAAAAGAGTGCCCGGCATCGGCTGTTTGCCGTACCGCCCGGCCACATTGCTCCCAGCCCCAAATGAAGACTCCCCTGCCCGCCGATCGGCCCTACCCCGACTGTGGCGGCCCCGGACTCAGTCCGCAGCTGCCAGGCGAGGATCCCGGACGGTGAGACCACACGAGTCCTACGCCGTCGAGAATTCGGCCGGTCGGCAATGGAGCATTGCGGGGCAGGCCTCAGGCAATGGCCTGAGGCGGTTGATACTCAGTGCGTGTCATCCACGAGTACGCCGATTCTCGGGGGCGTTGGAGAATTTAAAAACCAGCGCCTCTCCCGGTTTTGGCGCCAAAACGGATTCTTTGCCCCGTCGCCGAACACGATTTCAGCGTCGGGGGCGGAGAATCCAGCCCCACATATCTCAGCTACGAAGTGGACAGCAGAAGCCTCTGTTCAGTGGAAGAAAATGTGCAAGCGATCCGCCAGGCCTCATCCTTTGTGACCAAATGGAGCTCCGCTCTTTCCTCGGCCTGGTGTACTGTTACGGGAAGTTCACACCCAGGATGGCCATGCTGCTTAGCCCACTCCACCAGCTACTAAAGAAGGGACGGAAGTGGGACTTGGCTCCGTGCACCAGAAGGCGTTCCGGGAGGTGAAGCAGTGTCTCTCATCAGATGAATTGCTGACCCACTTAAACCGGACAGGACCCTGCTCCTCAGGTGCGACACCTCACCATACGCTGTTGGGGTGGTCGTGGCACACTGCATGCCCAATGGCACGGAGTGACCTATACCTGTTCCGCACGCTGGCGGAATCCGAGTGAACAATCGCCCAGATAGAAAAGGAAGACTGAGTAGCTGTGTTTGCGGTGAGAAAATTCCACCTGTTCATTTATGGGAGGACGTTCACGGTTTATACCAACCACAAGCCCCTTCTGGGGTTATTCAAGGAAGCTCGGGTGCCTTCACCGATAGCGTCTGCCTGGGTTCAGTATTGGGCCCTGCTTCTGTCTGCCTATGAGTATTCGTTAAAACATCGCCCGGGCAGAAGAATCCTGCACGCGGACGCGTTGAGCCGCCTGTCCCTACCCACAAAGCTGCCAGCTCCCGCCGCAGCCGCGGAGGTGATAGTCGCCCTCCATGTTATGGACACTTTGCCAGTAACGGCAGCTCGTATCCGAAAATGGACCCACGCCGACCCTGAGTTGTCGAGGGTCTGACATAAGGTCCAATACGCGGCCTGACATAGGGCGCGACCAGACGGCTGAGGGCCAATACCTCCAAGCTGCCCAAAATGAGTGTCGAAGATGCGTCCTCCTGTGGGGTACATGGGTGGTCATACCTGAACGGGGCGAACACCCTTGTTGAAAGACCTCCATAATGGGCACCCCGAATGATCAAAATGAAAATGTTGACATGCAGCTACGTTTGGTGGCCCAGACTGGATGCTGAGATCAGGTGGGTGGCCCACAATTACACACTATGCCAGGAGCACCAGAAGGCCCACCAGCGGCCCCAATGCACCCGGGGGAGTGGGCCCAGGACGCCTTGGTCCCACGTACACATTGACTTTGCCAGCCCGTTTCAGGGGGCTACATTCCGTCATATTAGTGGATGCCCACTGTCATGCGAGAGTGCCTTTAAGAACTGGATGTTTAAGCAATGTACCTTTAAGAAAACAGTGATGTCATAGAGTGGGTGGAGCTCAGCTCAGGTCAGCCATTTTGCAGTCTGTGTTTTCCAGGTTTTTAGTTTCAGTTTAAAAGCAGTGTCTGTGTGTTTCCAGAGAGCTGCAGGTTTTGCAGTTTGGTTTTGCTGAGAGCAGCTAAAAAGTGCCTGGCTGGTTTTGTTGAGAGCAGTTTAAAAGTAGAAAGCCAGTTTGCGACAGTCTCTGCCATTCTACAGAAAATATATATATCCTTTAACCTGATGTGATACTGTTTAAAGGTGTTAAGTCTCTTGGAAGTTTGAAGGAACATTTTAAGGAATTATTTACTGTTGCAATATTTTCTGAGTTATCTTGGAAGTAAGGGGTGTTAAGAGATCCAATGTTTATTTAAGATATTAAGTTGAGTTCATGGAATAAACAGTGTTTTGTGTTTAAAAACCCACGTGTCCATAATTGTAATCCCATACCTAGGGAAAAAGCCGTGTGCTAGGTAAAGCAACAAATCCATTAAAGGGAGAGGTTGGTTGAACTCCATGATACATTTTGGGGCTGTGAAAAAGCTCGCCCATACCAATTGGGGGCTCGTCCACGATAAAAGTCTATCTATTGGATTAGCTTTTGTGAACTTAAAGACAGGGAAGGATTGTTGCTTTTCCGGTGTGGTATTTTAGTTTAAGTGGGGAGAGCATGTTGTGACCAATGGCTCTTTCAGAGGCTCAGAAGTTTTTAGGGGTGGAGAATGTTACATGTAGTACCTTACGGACGGAAACAAAACGCAGACTGTTTGATTTGGCAAAAACATTGCTGTTAACCTTACCTGATAAAATGTGATAAGATGAGGTAATTATGGCAGTGGTTAAGCATTTAAAGTTGCCTGAGATAGAGTTTGACTCATTGGAAATGGCAAAAATTCAGTTGCCAATTGAACAAAGAACAAAGAAAAAGAACAAAGAAAAGTACAGAAAAGGAACAGGCCCTTCGGCCCTCCAAGCCCGTGCCGACCATGCTGCCAGACTAAACTATAATCTTCTACACTTCCTGGGTCCGTATCCCTCTATTCCCATCCTATTCATGTATTTGTCAAGATGCCCCTTAAATGTCACTATCGTCCCTGCTTCCACCACCTCCTCCGGCAGCGAGTTCCAGGCACTCACTACCCTCTGTGTAAAAAATTTGCCTCGTACATCTACTCTAAACCTTGCCCCTCGCACCTTAAACCTATGCCCCCTAGAAACTGACCCCTCTACCCTTGGGAAGAGCCTCTATCCACCCTGTCTATGCACCTCATAATTTTGTAGACCTCTATCAGGTCGCCCCTCAACCTCCGTCGTTCCAGTGAGAACAAACCGAGTTTATTCAACCGCTCCTCATAGCTAATGCCCTCCATACCAGGCAACATTCTGGTAAATCTCTTCTGCACCCTCTCTAAAGCCTCCACATCCTTCTTATAGTGTGGCGACCAGAATTGAACACTATATTCCAAGTGTGGCCGAACAAAGGTTCCATACAGCTGCAACATGACTTGCCAATTCTTATACTCAATGCCCCGGCCAATGAAGGCAAGCATGCTGTGTGCCTTCTTGACTACCTTCTCCACCTGTGTTGCCCCTTTCAGTGACCTGTGGACCTGTACACCTAGATCTCTCTGACTTTCAATACTCTTGTGGGTTCTACCATTCACTGTATATTCCCTACCTGCATTAGACCTTCCAAAATGCATTACCTCACATTTGTCCGGATGGAATGGCACATCAGAAAGAATTAAAGCGGCTGGAATACAAGAGTGAGAGAGAGGAAAAAGAAAGAACCAGAAAGAGAGAGGAAAAAGAAAAGGAGAAATAAGAAAGGAGAAAAGAAAGAATAGCCCTAGCAGAGCAAAAAGATAAAGAGAGTGAGTTTGAACTTCAGAAAATGGCCATGAAATATGACAATCAGTTAAAATTGGCAGATGTAAAGGAAAAAGTACAGTTGGATGATAGTGATGAGGATAATGAGAAAGAGCTTCATAGTCGAAGGCTTGGTGGGAATCTATTTAAATCTATTTAGGGGCAGCACGGTAGCATTGTGGATAGCACAATTGCTTCACAGCTCCAGGGTCCCAGGTTCGATTCCAGCTTGGGTCACTGTCTGTGCGGAGTCTGCACATCCTCCCCGTGTGTGCGTGGGTTTCCTCCGGGTGCTCCGGTTTCCTCCCACAGTCCAAAGATGTGCAGGTTAGGTGGATTGACCATGATAAATTGCCCTTAGTAACCACAATTGCCCTTAATGTTGGGTGGGGTCACTGGGTTATGGGGATAGGGTGGAGGTGTTGACGTTGGGTAGGGTGCTCTTTCCAAGAGCCGGTGCAGACTCGATGGGCTGAATGGCCTCCTTCAGCACTGTAAATTCAATGATGATATGTCCAAGCATTGCCAAGGTTTGACGAGAAGGAAGTGGAAGCCTTTTTCATTTCATTTGAGAAGGTAGCTAAACAAATGAAATGGCCACAGGACATGTGGCTGTTACTGATTCAAACAAAGCTGTAGGTAGAGCGAATGAAGTGTTTGCATCACTGCCAGAAGAAGTATCTGGAACATATGAGGAGGTGAAGAAATCCATCTTAAGTGCATATGAGCTAGTGCCTGAAGCTTACAGACAAAGGTTTAGAAGTTTAAGGAAAGAATTTGGTCAAACATACATGGAGTTCGAAAGGCTCAAACAGAGTAATTTTGATACATGGATAAGGGCTTTGAAAATAGACCAAACATATGAAGCTCTCAGAGAAATTATACTTTTGGAGGAGTTTAAAAATTCAATTCCTGATATAGTGAGAACTCATGTGGAAGAACAGAGGGTCAAAACTGCGAGATTAGCAGCGGAAATGGCAGATGATTATGAATTAGTTCATAAATCAAAGATTGGTTTCCGACATCAGTTTCAGCCGGTGAGGGATAGAAACTGGGGACATGAGAAATACTCAAGTGGTAAAGGTAAAGGTGATCTGATGGGAGACAATAAAGAGAGTGTACCTCAGATTAAAAAAGAAATCCAGGAGAGTGGAAAAGAAATGAAAAGTTTCAGATGTTTTCACTGTAATAAACTAGGCCATGTAAAGTCACAGTGTTGGTGGTTGAAAAAAAGCACTGGGATTGCTGATGTGGTAAAACAGGGTAAGACAGGGGGTTTGTTAGAGTGGTAAAGGGAAGCGAAGGAGGTGCAAACGATTGGACAGCCTGTTCAAGAAGTAATTGTTAAGAAGGTGCCAGATGTCTTCAAAGAATTTACTTGTGTGGGTAAAGATTACTCATGTGTATAAGGAGCAGCAGGTAAAGAAGTCACAATTTTAAGAGATACAGGGGCTAGTCAATCTTTAATGATAAGAGATGATGAATTATGTAGTTTGGGAAGAACATTGACAGAAAAGGTGGTGATATGTGGAATTCAGGGTGAGAGGAGTAGAGTTCCATTATATGAGGTAAGGTTGGAAAGTCCAGTGAAGAGTGGTGAATTGGTAGTAGGAGTAATAGATAAACTATCTTGTCCAGGAATACAGTTTATCTTGGGTAATGATATAGCTGGATCGCAGGTGGGAATGATGCCTACTGTGGTTGATAAGCCAGTGGAAAATCAGACACCTGAAGTGTTGAAGGACGAATATCGTGGGATTTTTCCGGATTGTGTAGTAACAAGGTCGCAAAGTCACAGGTTAAGACAAGAGGAGAAATCAAAGAGTGAAGATGAAGTTGAAGTGCAATTATCAGAAACGATTTTTGATCAGATGGTTGAAAAAGAACAAGAACAGGTGGAGGATGAGGCGGATATTTTTAGTTCAGGAAAATTGGCGGAGTTACAACAGAAAGATGTAGAAATAAAACGGAGATATCAGAAAGCATATACGGAAGAGGAATCTGAGAGTATACCAGAGTGTTATTACCGTAAAAATGATGTCTTGATGAGAAAATGGAGACCTGTACATATGCAGGTGGATGAAAAGTGGGCAGAAGTTCACCAAGTAGTATTGTCGGAAGGGTATAGAAAGGACGTGTTGCGAGTTGCACATGAGGTACCAGTGGGAGGTCATTTGGGAATAAGGAAAACTCAAGCTAAAATCCAGAAAGATTTTTATTGGCCTGGACTACATAGGGATGTAGTTAAATTTTGTCAATCATGTCACACATGTCAAGTGATAGGGGAACCTCAAGCAGTGATAAAACCAGCGCCCTTAATACCCATTCCAGCATTTGAGGAACCCTTTACAAGGGTCGTAATCGATTGTGTAGGACCGCTTCCTAAAACAAAAAGTGGGAATCAATATCTTTTGACTGTAATGGATGTGTCCACTAGGTTTCCAGAGGACATTCCAGTACGTAATATTACAGCTAAGAGGATTGTGGAGGAGTTACTTAAATTCTTTACTCGATATGGCCTACTCACAGAAATTCAATCGGATCAAGGAACAAATTTTACTTCAAAGTTATTCAAAGAAGTTATGGATAGCTGAGGAATAAAACAATTTAAATCAACTGCATACCATCCAGAATCGCAAGGAGCGTTAGAAAGGTGGCATCAGACATTAAAGACAATGTTGAGGGCGTATTGTCAAGATTATCAGAGGATTGGGATAAAGGAATCCCATTCGTATTGTTTGCAATTAGGGATGCACCTAATGAGTCTACCAAATTTAGTCCTTTTGAACTAATTTTTGGTCATGAGGTAAGAGGACCACTTAAATTGATTAAGGAGAAATTTGTTGGATGAGAAATTGTAAATTACACTGTTGGATTACGTGTCAAATTTTAGGGAACGATTAAATAGAGCAGGTGAATTGGCTAGACAACATTTGAAAGTTGCAGAAAATGTGATGAAACGGGTAGCGGACAAGAAATCCAAAGTTCGTCGTTTTGCCAGTGGGGATAAAGTTTTAGTGTTGTTACCAGTGGTAGGGGAGCCTTTAAAAGCTAGGTTTTGTGGACCGTATCAGATTGAAAGGAAATTAAGTGAGGTGAATTATGTGGTAAAAACACCAGCTAGAAGGAAGACTCACCGAGTGTGTCATGTGAATATGCTTAAAAGGTACTTTGAAAGGGAAGGAGAGAAAAAGGAGGTTTTAATGATTCTAACTCAAAGTGACGAAACAAATCCAGATGACTGTGAATTTGACATACCTCAAATTAAATTGGAAAATGAGGATGTTCTTAAAAATTGGGGTGAATTGTTAAGTTACCTTCCAGAGGAAAAACAAACTAACCTGAAAGAGTTATTGATATCACATGGGCAAGTTTGTAGAGATAAATTGGGAAGTACTAAAATGGCTATACATGATGTAGATGTGGGAAATGCTGTTCCTATCAAACAACATCCATATAGACTTAACCCTTTAAAATTAGCACAGGTTAACAGAGAGATTGAGAGTATGCTGAAGAATGGCATAATTGAAGTGGGTTGCAGCCAATGGAGCTCACCCAGAGTGATGGTACCTAAACCAGACGGTATGGACTATAGAAAGGGGAATCCAGTTACAAGAACGGACTCTTATCCTATCCCACGTTTGAGGAATTGCATGGAGAAAGTGGGACAATCTGCTTTTATTTCCAACTTCCAGACATGGAAAGAACTTTTAAAACATCGTATGGAGTTCTTCGATCGACTTCAGGAGGCGGGTTTGGTGATAAACCTGGCCGAAAGTGAATTTGGAGAAGCCCGAATCACTTTCCTTGCGGAGTTTCCGTTATCCTCAAAACAAAGTGAAATAATGCGAACTCCTAGCATGAATGAAATTGATCGAACAGTTGTGCAAATGTTTTGAGGCATGATTACTCCACTGATGGACTTGCAAAAGAAACGTCAACATTTCAAGGGACAGCGGACTTTCAACAGGCATTTGACTGCCTGAAAGCTGTGATCACCAATGCTCCTGTATTGGAGAATTGCAAGGGACTCTGTGGTCAGATTGAACTGAAGTATCTGATTCTAAAGAGAAATGCCAAGGAGTAGAGGAATGGATGGATCGTGCAGAGACTTTGTTCAGAGAGACTGTCAATCGAGAAGGATTTCGGTTGGAGGAAGAAGAGCAAAGAAAAATGGACTGTATTATTATACCTGTTTGCATGCGTTGTTTTTTTTAAAAAACAAAAAGGTATATTTACTGTGTACATTTCTTAGTGGATGGTGCAAAAGTGAAAAATCAAACCATCTTGAAGTTGATGTTTTATTTATTTTTCTTGGGGGGAGGTGTCATGCGAGAGTGCCTTTAAGAACTGGATGTTTAAGCAATGTACCTTTAAGAAAACAGTGATGTCATAGAGTGGGTGGAGCTCAGCTCAGGTCAACCATTTTGCAGTCTGTGTTTTCCAGGTTTTTAGTTTCAGTTTAAAAGCAGTGTCTGTGTGTTTCCAGAGAGCTGCAAGTTTTGAAGTTTGGTTTTGCTGAGAGCAGCTAAAAAGTGCCTGGCTGGTTTTGCTGAGAGCAGTTTAAAAGTAGAAAGCCAGTTTGCGACAGTCTCTGCCATTCTACAGAAAATATATATATCCTTTAACCTGATGTGATACTGTTCAAAGGTGTTAAGTCTCTTGGAAGTTTGAAGGAACATTTTAAGGAATTATTTACTGTTGCAATATTTTCTGAGTTATCTTGGAAGTAAGGGGTGTTAAGAGATCCAATGTTTATTTAAGATGTTAAGTTGAGTTCATGGAATAAACAGTGTTTTGTGTTTAAAAACCCACGTGTCCATAATTGTAATCCCAAACCTAGGGAAAAAGCCGTGTGCTCGGAAAAGCACCAAATCCATTAAAGGGAGAGGTTGGTTGAACTCCATGATACATTTTGGGGTTCTGAAAAGCCTCGCCCATAACACCACTCAAAGTGTCTTGAAGTACACCGGGCCCCCACAGCAACGACATGGGCACTGTGCACAAATGGCAGGTATTTTTAGCACGCACAGACTACCTGAGGTCCTGGTGTCCGACAATGGGGCGGCATTTACAAGCCAGGAGTTTGCATAGTTCATGGCTGTGAATAACATTCGCCACATACAGACGGCCCCGTACCACCCAGCCTCCAATGGGCTTGCCGAACAAGCAGTTCAAACATTTCAGTGGGCCATGAGGAAGATGATCTCGGGGTCGTGGGAAATGCTTTGGCACGGTTTCTCTTTATTTAAATTACGATGCCTCATGCCGAAACCGGCTTCGAACCGGCAGACTTGCTCATGGGGTGATGACTCCGGACATGTGGGCAGCACGGTAGCATTGTGGCTAGCACAATTGCTTTACAGCTCCAGGATCCCAGGTTCGATTCCGGCTTGGGTCACTGTCTGTGCGGAGTCTGCACATCCTCCCCGTGTGTGCGTGGGTTTCCTCCGGGTGCTCTGGTTTCCTCCCACAGTCCCAAGATGTGCAGGTTAGGTGGATTGGCCATGATAAATTGCCCTTAGTGTCCAAAATCGCCCTTAGTGTTGGGTGGGGTTACTGGGTTATGGGGGTAGGGTTGAGGTGTTGACCTTGGGTAGGGTGCTCTTTCCAAGAGCCGGTGCAGACTCGATGGGCCGAATGGCCTCCTTCTGCACTGTAAATTCTATGAAATCTAGGTCTCAGCCTCGTCCTCCTGGAAGTCGAGGCAAGGGTCCGGCAGGGGAGGACCACTTGAAGAAGGAGTATGACCGCCAAACTCAAGCGCGCAGCTTCCCGACAGGTGACGTGGTTTACCTGAGGAACTTTGAGGCTGGAGACACATGGATCCCTGGGGTAGCCCCCCACGCGACGGGGCCGGTCTCCTAAACGATCCAGGTAAAGGGCACCGAGCCACACCGCCACCTGGACCACATATGACGACGTGACCAGGAACCACCAGCGTGAGGCTCGGAGGCCCATACAAGACACAGACTCCTTCCCCCATAGGGACAAGGAGGAGCCCCGAGGCCAGAGATGAACCAGAGCCCCATTCACCCATTCCGCCCCCTGTTGAATGTCAGGGTGTTGGGGGACCTGTGGCACCCGCGGATCCAGCCAGCGACAGCATAGACAGCAATGCAGATGCTAATATGGATGTTGGGCCGCCGACGATGATACACCAGCACTGATTGTCCTGGCAACCTTGCTAACTGTGCCGTGCCAACTAGATAATCCTCATGTAGGCAGCGATCACCAGTGCGCTACACACATCCTGGGCCGGCTGTACGGCCCCTGGACTTGCACCTACAAACCAAGCGGCAACAGGACCCTCCACCTGAGGACATGGACATTTCTCCTGTCTTGGAGGGGGAGGGCTGTTACAACCCTCTAAAGGAACGGAACTTGCATAACATCCAATTTATTGACAACTCAAGAATACAAAAGAATCAGCAACATGCTAAAAACAGTCGCAAAAATCAGTAATATGCTAAAAAGCATTGACAAGACACCAAGAAACAGAACCACCAGCACCCCCATCCCCCTTCCGCTCCGGGAGCCCACATCGGCAGAAAGGCGCCCAAACAAGAACTCAGAATGTCTAACAAGAACATCTTCCGAGACTTGTGGGAAGAAACCGGAGCACCCAGAGGAACCCCATGCAGACACGGGGAGAACGTGCAGACTCCGCACAGACAGTGACCCAAGACGTGAATCGGACCCGGGGCCCTGGCGCTGTGAAGAAACAGCAGCATAGACTAATGGAAAGGCCACACCTGTGCAGGACATGGTGTGTGAGAGAAAGAGAACACCCCCTCCCCTCCCAGGAAGAGGCAGAGTTCAAGCCAAAACAGTTCCTTGAAACAAACCAGCAGCTGAAAAGCCAGCATACTGCCACCTCTCCCCCACCCCCATCCTTCCTCAATGATAGCCCCACATCAATAGAAAAGTGCCCAAGAGACCACTGGATAAGGGCATATCAATACAGGGCATGGTGAAAGAGAGAGAGAGAACAAAATACAGGGCAACTACAAGAAACCCAACCAACAATTAAGTACAAGGCAAAGCCGCCAGCACACAAGCCAGCACACGCTCCCCCCCACCCCCCCCCCCCTCACCCTCCACCCTCCCCGACTCCAGCAACATCCCCACGTGTGTGGACAGGCGCATGCAGGCAGCACAGTCCATCGGAAAAGGACAGGTAATGCGCGGTTGAGGAGAGAGAGAGAGAGAGCACCCCTCCCCCTCACTAGCACTGGGAGGGACCCCTCAACCCCCAGTACAGAACCAGGAAGGCCGCAACCGGCGAGCACCCAGCCACTCGGCACAAAAAAACCCAACAAAAATACAATAATAACCATACAATGCCCCAACAATAAAACAAAACTAACATTAGTACAAGTAATACACATAGTCAATTGGGTCACCGCTCTGCTGCTCTCACAGTTCCGGCATCCCGTCTCCGGACACCATCCAGTCCAAAACTGCAAAAGCGAGTCCATTCTCTTCCACTTTCAGCTCGGCAGAAGCAGACCAACCAAAATCCACCCTATGCTCCACCCCCAACCGATAAGCAGAAAGGCATGGCAGCTGCAGGCAGGCAAGCTCTCTCCTCTCTCCCCCCCTCTGCAAGCAACTGGCAGCAGCAACAGACTCCTCTTCCCATCCATCCAACCGGTCATAGCACCGTTCACCCTTGCCGTAATCCAGGCTTCAAAGTCCAGAAGCAGGGTTACAGCCATAAACAGCAGGAGCTCAGCGAAACACAGTCTGCATGTGACAGGCCTGAGGTTCGCCAGTATGAGCTGCCCAGGTGACTAGGGGGTGGAGTTTTCTCCCAATTGGAGGAGCTCCCCATAGGATGTGAACCCTGACCTGGAAGCAGTTCGGGGGAAAGGGGACCCTGTGGGGAGTGGAAAGGAGTGACTGTTGTGACCAGTGTGGAATAAAGAGAGTTGTACCCTGTCAGCCAGCCTCTTGTGTAGTCTTTGCCTCCGTCCACAACAACATCTTAGAGAGAACTCTAAATTCCTTTCACTTTTCTGTGTGAGGTTACGTAGTGAGTATCATCCAGTGCACCATGGGGACCATTTATTTTTATTGACTTATTTTTAAAATAAATTTAGAGTACCCAATAATTATTTTCCAATTAAGGGGCAATTTAGCATGGACAATCCACCTACCCTACATATATTTGGGCTGTGGGGGTGAGACCCACGCAGACCCCTCCCCTCACCCATTGGTGGGATCCCAGTGACAGGGCGGGAGAGCCGTGAAAAACACCACAGACTTTGGTGGGACTGGAAGATCCCACCCGCTGCCAAGAGCTCCCCACATCTGCTGCAGAGGGAACTCAGACGTGGTGGGTTAAGGGTGGGGGTGGGTGGGGAGACCCAGTGGAAGTCCAGCCCCTAACTCTTGGTGAAATTTGTCTGTAGCGACCTCAGGTATTTCAGGCTGGGCGTATAAATGGTTCCCAAGCGGCACGGTGCCGCACTGGTTAGCACTGCTGTTTACGGCACTGAGGACCTGGGTTCGATCCCGGCTCTGGGTCACTGTCCGTGTGGGGTTGGCATATTCTCCCTGTGTTTGCGTGGGTTTCACCCCCACAACACAAAGATGTGCAGGGTTTTAACTGGAAGTGGATAAATATTTGATTGATCGAGGAATAGAGGGCTATGGGAAAATGGGAAAGAGAAGGTGCTGAGGCCGGCATAGATCAGCCATGATCATATTGAATGGCGGGGTAGGCTTGAAAGGCCTTGTGGCTTACTCCTGCTTCTAACTCTTGTGTTCTTGTGTTCTTCAGTTCTGCAGAAGAGTCACACAGATTTGGAATGTGAAATCTGTTTCTCCCTCTACAGATGTTGGCAGTTCCTGCTGAGTTTGTGCAGCATTTTCTGTTTTTATTACCGATGTAAGCATTGGGTTCTTTCTGCACTGTCTCCCATATTTAGAATCATAGGATCATACAAGAGAGAAAGATTCGGCCCGTGCTGGCTCCGAGAAAGAGAGATCCAATCGGTCCCACTCCTCCTTTCCCACATACCCTGCACCTTTCTCCCTTTCAGCTATTTATCAAAATCTCCTTCACCAGTCAAGCTTCAACCACCCATTCGACAACGCATTTCAAATCATAACAAATCACTGTATGAAAAACATTCCTCTCATTTCCCCTGTGGTTCTTTTATCAATGATCCGAACTCTGTGTCTATTTGGTTACAGACCTTCCTGCTATTGGGAACAGTTTCTTCTCATTTACTTTCTCTAAACCATTCATGATTTTGAGTGGCCCTATTAAATGTATTAAAAATATTGAATGATTCTGCTTCCGCTTGCATTGTCTTTTGAGGAACAGAGTTCCAGGGACTCACAAAAATGCTCCTCACCACTGTCTTAAACGAGCAACCCTCTATTTTTAAACCCTCTATTCTTCCACAAGAGGAAACATCCTCTCCACATCCACCCTGTCAAGACCCTGTCCAACCTTTCCTCATGGGTGGCACGGTAGGACAGTGGTTAATACTGTTGCTTCACAGCACCAGGGGCCTGGGTTTGATTCCCGGGTTGGGTCACTGTCTGTGCGGAGTCTGCACGCTCTCCCCGTGTCTGCGTGGGTTTCCTCCGGGTGCACCCGTTTCCTCCCACAAGTCCCTAAATATGTGTTGTTAGGTAATTTGGACATTCTGAATTCACCCTCTGTGTACTCGAACAGGCGCTGGAATATGGCGACTGGGGGATTTTCACAGTAACCTCATTGCAGCGTTAATGTAAGCCAATGTGTGACAATAATAAAGATTATTATTACTATTAAAAGACATCCTATCAAATCCAGTTAACTTTCTTTTCTCCAAGGAGAGCAATCCCAACTGCTCCAGTCTATCCACGTTAACTGCAGTCCCTCATTCCTTGGACCATTCTGGCAAATCACCTCACAGCCCCTTCTCCGAGGTCTTGACATTCTTTTAAAGCCTGACAATTGGACATAATGGGTTGGATAATCCAGACATTCCCACCAACGGGATCACCCCCTCCCCCCAACAGCGAGCCTTCTGCTGCTGGTTCCCAACGGTGGATGGTGCAAACAACAGAAAACCCATTGACACCAATGGAACAGGCTGATCCCACTGGCGGCCAACTGCAAAACACACCGCTGGGTGGGGGTGGGGGTATGAAAATCCAGCCCAATATCCAGCTCAGACCGAACCAATGATTTATAAAGGTTCAGCATCGCTTCGTTGCTTTTGCACCAGCAATACATACTGAGACAAGAACACCTCAGAACCATAACTGCATTGAGAGATTCAGAGCGAAATGTGATTTTCCTAAAATGCTTTATATTAAGGAGCGTACCCAGTCAAATGAACTCTCTGGTTTACAAAACGATTCACGTTGCGTCGAGGAATCAGTGCAGAGATTTGCACTGTATCGTTACTGGGCTTTCTTCAAGAACACTCCAGATACCAATAAAGATACATACAATTTGGAGCTGATTAATGAATGAACAACTTTTTAATTGATAGCAGCTATGCAGTAAATTTGTAACATTGGATACATTGATTTTATCAGCACAAGCAATACATGTTAAACAATAGGTCGCACTCAGCAACCGGAACCCCAGGCAATAGAGAGCCTCGCCATCAGAATCCAGTGGAGGGAGGGAATATAAGATCTAACGTGCTTTTAAAGTAATGGCCTCACTGTCAACCTGGAAAAAGCAGGTCATTTTGCTCTCTATGCTCACTAATTTTAATATTAACCTGATTCAATGGGATCGATGGTTTTATACCCATGACTATATTGAATAGCGGTGCAGCTAGCAGGGCCGAATGGACTACTCCTGCTCCTATTTTCTATGCAAGTCACACACCATCCTGGCTTGGAACTTTTTTGGCCATTTCTTCATCGTCACTGGATCAAAACCCTGTAACCCAATGGCATTGTGGGAGCACCTCCTCCACACGGACAGCAGAGTTCAAGAAGAAAGCCCACCATCACCTTCTGAATAGCAATTTGGTTTGATAATAAATTACCTCGCCAGGCATGTCCACATCCCATGAGTGGATCAATAAAAGAAAATGGAATGGAAGAGATTTCACGCTGCCCATGCCTAGTTTTCCAATTCGCTCACTGTTAAATGCCTGGGTAATAACAATGAAAATCCAAGCCTCCATGTTTTAAGCTGCAGGGCCCTCCCTTTCATTAAGAACAGGAAGGCAACAGTTCGACACTTTCTGTCATTCCAATCATCAGTTAGAGTTTTGGGAGCAGTGTATGTTGGAACTGCTCCTGGATCCTGTTTAAGATCCACATCCTGTCCTGCTGGCAGAGGCTCTCTCCCTGTGCAAACACATTAGTACAGCATTTATAACCTGAAGCTTAAGCGTCGTATTCAATGAATAAGCATCACGTTGGTGGGGAAAGGCTCATTAGTGTGAACTGACAGTGGTGGCTCTTTGTGGATGACATTTTCTTTGCTCACAGACTTGACCCTGACTCCAGGGTTCTGGGCTACAAAGGGAAAGGGGTAGGGTTGTCTACAGCCCTGGTTGGACCCCTCAGGGGTCTACACCTCAGGAAGGATATAGATCAGTGGTGAGTACCCTGAGGCCCAGGGGATGCATGTGGCAGATAGACACACGCATCCTGGGTTCTGAGTGTGGTTACAAAATATTGTGTTGACTGATGTCCAAATTATTTTTTTAAATACATTTAGAGTGCCCAATTATTATCTTTTTTCCAATTAAGGGCAATTTAGCGTGGCCAATCCACCCAGCCTGCACACCTTTGGGTTGTGAGGGTGGGACCCACGCAGACACGGGGAGAATGTGCAAACTCCACACGGACAGTGACCCGGGGCCGGGATCGAACCCGGGTCCTCATCGCCGTGAGGCAGCAGTGCTAACCACTGCGCCACCGTGCCGCCTTTGACTGTTGTCCAAATTCGACTGATTTTCATCCATGTAGCTTTCTCCTACCGGTATGACTGAAGTGATACGCACGTTAAGCAAGGGCAAGTGAAGTGAGGTGCGTGCTGATTGCTCACAACGGACGGAATTCTCTGTTCTTTGGGATTCTCTTTTCCTGCTGGCAGTGCAACCCTGCCTGTGGGTTTGCTAGCAGTGTGGGGTGGCTTCAATGGGAAAATCCCATTGACAAGCTGCGGGAAGAGAGGATCCCGCCGCCAGCGAACAGTGCGCCGCCAAGAAACACGTGGCTAGGGGATCGGAGAATTCAGCCCAACATTAACTGTGAAAACCGTGCACTCCTTCTGTGTCCGAAGTGTAAATATGCAACCTGATTTTACCATTTGAAGTTGATGACAGTTCCATCAGAATATAAATGATTAAGCATTTTCTAGAACTTGCTGTGAAATAATTGGCATGTATCAAATGTATTCAATCTTATTCATGGGTCATGGTTAGTGAACAAGTCCAATTTTGATCTTGCAGTCCATTGAGTTGAAGGAGGGCCAATCATGCTGCCCACTCACCAGCCTAGGTTGCCCATCACTGATATGGATTGAGGTATTTACGCCGATGCGAGGATTCACTAAGATATTTTCAAATAATCTATTTCCTCTGATGGAGGAAAGCAGAACACAGGGGCACAATCTTAAAATTAGAACTCTGAGGTGCGTGTGTGTGACATCTGGAAGTGCTTTTAAATGCAGAGGGATGTGGACATCTGGAATTCTCAAAATGTTGTAGATGCTGAATAATGTGAAGCTTTCAATACTGAGAGCTGTGGACTTGTGTTGGGGAGGGCTCTCAAGGGACATGGGGTAAAGACAGTCGATGGGATTTGACATACGGATCAGGTGTGATCTAACTGAATGGCAGAACAAGTTTGAAAGGCTGAATGGTCTACTCCTATTGCACCAAACATGCCCAAGGGGGATGAATGGCTTTCTCCTGTTTCCATGTCGCAAACACGAGGAGTTAAATGGCCTCCTCCTGTTCATAGATAACAGGTTCTGGGGCTGAATGGCCTTCTCCTGTTCCTATCTAACAGTCAAGAATACCTGAGTAGCCCCTTGTTCCCAAATAACAGACTCAACGGGCTGATTGGCCTTCTCCTGTCCCCATGCAGTGGATTTGAAGGAACTAATGGTTTCCTTCTGTTCCTGTGCAACAAGCTCAGAAGGCTAAATGGCCTCATTGTGTCACCATTTAATAGGGTGAAGAGGGGATAACTGATTTCCTTCTGTTCCTAACATTCCAATGCTTCCTTTCTTGAATTATTTTGCTTCTTGCCTCCTTTCACCAGAGACTGAACTGGCTCAGTCCCCCATGGCTCACCCTTGTCCACGCTGTCCGTCCTCCATCCATACCTCCATCTCAACTGGGAACCATTCTCTGTTTGTGGGTTGCAACTGGTGGGGAATTAATGGGAAGAGCTTTGCAATTATTTGGATGTTCTGTCTATCAGGTAACATGGTGTGGATTTGAGAGGTGAGGTTGGGGTGGGGGGCGTAGGTTTTGGTGGGGGAGGGGGAAGCTGAGGAATGCGTGACTGATGTTGACTTTCTGATTACCCAATGAATTTCAGCGCTACTAGATGGAAAGCTTCTGATACATATTGATCATGAAAGTGGTCTTGATTATACCTTGCTGATTGAAACGTACGATCATCAACAGATCTGGGAAAGCATTGTTACAGCTGTGGACATGGGAATTATGACCGAGTAATTTTGTAGCTCCGCACCTCGGATGGGAACTTTCTCGCAGCTTATTGGAAAATCAAGGGTATTTTGATCGTGATTTTCCATCTCTTGCCAACAAGCTGAAGAATTGCTTCACCGATATGTACATAATGCTATACTGAGAGCATTGCAACGGCGCTGTTATAATGTAGGAGATGCAGCAGCCAATTGACTCAGCATGATCCCAAAAGCAGCAATGGGATCAATGACGAGATTGTATGTTTGCCTGCGTTTTTAAGGAATGTTGCCCAAGGGATAAATATTGCCTCAGAAGACCGGGGAGAACATTCCAGCTCTTCTTTGGAATAGTGGCCATGGGATCTTCTGACAGTGAAACTGGTCCTCTGTTTAATGTTGCATTCTAAAAGTGGCACCTCTGACAGTGCGGCATTTCTACAGTACAGGCACAAGGATCGTCGACGTGGATTATTGGCTCACATCTGCGGGTGGGACAAGAGGTGTGTCAGAGTCAGAACCATGGCTGAATCCAGGAAGAATCTCTCTGGGTTTGTGGGATATTGGAGTTAATGTTTAGGAATCATGATACTCTTCATAAGGATCGTTTAATTGGCCGTATTGAAGCTCCTGCTTGGATAGGTTTGAGGATTCAGTTTAAAGCGGAGTTGGGATAAAGCTGATTGGATTACAGGACTTGCATTTCTTCACTCTGTGCCATGACTCCACACAGTAGAAGCGCCTCTGACCTCTCCAAAGAGTTTTCCCTGGCTTCAGGCAGTAACGTTTTGTCCTTCCCTTCCTTGATAAAACAACTACAAAAAAAGAAACAACCATTGTAAGTGTTTAGTGGAGGCCGAGAAACTTATTTAGTTATCACTCCTCCCAGTCTTGGCACCCAATGGCACCAGTGTACACTATGTACAAGATGCACCTCAGCACCTTGCCAAACCTCCTTCGGCAGCAAGTTCTAAACCCACACCCTAAACAATCTAGGAGATGGGAGTGAGACACATGGGAACATCACCACCTGCAAATTCCCCTCTCAGTCGTATACCATCCTTGCTTGGATACACAGCCCTTCTTCGGCACTGGGTTGCTCGGCCAAAATCTGAGAACTCAGGGAAGCATTGTGGCACAGTGGTTGGCATTGCTGCCTCACAGCGCCAGGGACCCGGGTTCGATTCCGAACTTGGGTGACAGTCTGTGTGGAGTTTGCACTTTCATAGAATCAGAAAATCACAGAACCTCTAAAATGCAGAAAGGGGCCATTCGGTCCATTAAGTCTGCACTGACCCGCTGAAAGAGTGCCTTATGCCTTTAATCAGCAACAAGGGATGGGCAATAAAGGGTGGCACGGTGGCATAGTGGTGAGCACTGCTGCCCCACAGCACCAGGGACCCAGGTTTGATACCGACTCTGGGTCACTGAATGTGTGGAGTTTCCACATTCTCCCAGTGTCTGCATGGGTTTCCTCCAGGTGCTCTGGTTTCCTCCCACTGTCCAAAGATGTGCGGTTAGTTAGACTGGCCACGCTAAATTGCCCCTAAGTGTCCAAAACGTTAGGTGGGGTTACAGGGAAAGGGGGGGTGGGGATTGAGCACAGGTCGGGTGGTCTTTCGCAGGGTCAGAGCAGACTCGATATGCCGAATGACCTCCTTCTGCAATGTAGGGATTCTATGCATTCGATGGAAATGCTGACCTCGCCAACAGCACCTGTAACCTCCAAATAAATACGTTCAAGTCACATTTTATCTTTCCAAGCCATCCTCCAAATCTGCCCTCCTGCCCATCACCCCTTGGCCACTTGGGGTCTAAGGTCTAGGATTCTCTTCCTAAACCTCTATGGCTCTCTAACCTCTCTCTCTCCCTTAACTTGCTCTTTGACCAAGGTTTAACCACATATTCTGATTCCTTTCTGTGTTTTGGCATCAGATTTTGTCTGCTACCTTTTCTGTGAAGCACCCGTGAGATGTTTTACAATGTCAAAGGTGCACTTGGTTCTTCCTCCCCCCATTTTTTTGGCAATGTTCAGTTTTCGGGCACAATGGGCAAGGGACTGGCACTTGTTGTTTATCACTGGTGAGTGGTTATTGTTGGTGTCTGGGTTTTGCAGGACATTGCCACCGTCCTTCCAGACGTATTGCCCAGTTACTCTGAGGAGTTGATGGGAATGGTAGGCTGATTGGACCAATTCTGAGGGCTTTACATCAGGTGTAGGCCAGACTGAATAGGCCATTGGTCAACCAGTCAACTTTTTCATGACAATCGTTATTCTCGAATGCCAAACACTCAAATTACAAATGGGTTTTCTTCCCCAGCCCATTGAATGGAGTGTTTTCTCTTTAAAAGCTACACCTCCCAACCAAGGAACACTCCCTTTAAAGGATGAGAGGGTTTTTGAGGGGTCTCATACATGACAGGCCATTGGTGAGGTGTCTTGTCAACTTGGTTCAGCTCATATCGGTACATGAATCAGAACGTTACAGGTTCAAATGCCACTCCAGGTTGTGATCACCTGATCAGTTGTGACACCTCGGTGCAGTACTGAGGGTGCACCACACTGTTTGGCGTGTTGTTCAGATGAGATTAATTTAAGATCCTCTGTCCTTACTCAGTTGGACAGAAGTGATTATTTAATTATGAAGAAAATATCCTGGGAGCCTGGACTCTCAGTCAACACCACCAGAAACAGATTACTCAGTCATTTATTCACTCTTTTGTTTGGACATGACAAGGCTTGACTAATAGTGGATCTCAATGTCTCTCAATGAGACACCTACAGTCCCAGGTGGAGGAAAACATCAGTTTATACAGACAATTCGCGAAATGAAGATTTCCCAAAGCACTTTATAGCCAGTGGCAGACTTTTTGAATTGTAGTCACTGTTTAGGAAAAGCGGTAGCCAATTCACACACAGCAAGATCCCATATACCTGGGGTTGAGCCTAGGTACAGTGGTTTTTCAAAAGGTCGGTGCAGACTCGATGGGCTATGTGGCCTCCCTCTGCACTGTAAGGATTCTATGATGAGCAAAAGGGGGACATTGTCCAGTGATGGAGAGCTCTGGGAACCATAGGTCCGCAGTCATCTGCACCTCTCAAGCATGCTACACCAACCACACATTATGTTTCAATTGACTGACTTCTACTCTATTTTTACTTTCAGAAATTACCATCTTTCCATTTCCTCTTGATGATGTTTATGGCCTTCTGACAGGGGCACTTGTTCCCAGTTCGATCGTGGGACTGCTTCACTTTGTATCCAAACTCGAGGTGGCCAACTAAGAATGGGATAAAAATTTGTAGTCAGTTTGGTGTGATTCAGACCAACGTTTAATAGTGAACACAGAATCAGGGATCAGCGCTCAGTTCAACATATTTCCCAGTCCCTGGTTTAACTGTTCCCATGTTAATACTGCCCCTGTCTTAACTATTCCCACATCTATCCCGGCTCTGGACTTTTCCTGAATTTATACTATCTCTGAATTAACTATTCCTGTGTTTGCCCCATCTCTGGCTTAACTATTCTCATATTTAGCAATTCCCTGGATGAGGTATACCCATGTTCATCGAGTCCCTGAATTAACCATTCCCGTGTTGATCCAATCCTTGGATTAACTATCCCATGTTTATATAACTCCTGTTTTAACTATTCCTGTATTCGTCCAGTCTCTGGATTAACTATTCCCATGTTTATTGAGTCCCAGGATTAACTATTCCCATGTTTATCAAGTCCCTGAATTAACTATTCCCTTAGTTATCTAATCCCCAAAATAACTCTTCCTGTGTTTATTGACTTCCTGCATTAATTATTCCTGTGTTTACCCAGACCCTGGATTAACTCTTCCCGTCGTGGTAAAATGGTCAATGTCCTGAATCTTAGGCCTGATACCGAATTGGACACTTCAAATTAAAGCCACAGTCAGAATCACAGACGGGCCTGATGGGAAGTCAAATAGCCAGAAACAGCTGGGGCAAGTCTGAGCTTGTCCTGTAAACAGGGCATTAGAAGTTAATTAGCCCCATTCAAATGGTTCAATTGTTATGGATTTCCGAGATGACGCCAGATGTTCTGGCACCTAGATCACCTGATATGGGATAAGGTTACATGCAGATAATACACCTGAGGATGGACCTCTGAGGAGATGTCCAGGAGTCCTCCAGAGTTGCAATCGACAACCCCATTGGGTGTTGCGATCCCTGCACCATGACCACATTGCTTGAGGGCCAGAGAAGCTTCTGGAAGTGTGAAGTGGGGGATAAGAAGGAGGCATCTAGAGATCCTCCCCAGCAAACACTTGATGCAGAGGCACCGGAGAAGACCGGTGGATTCTCTAATAATGGGGCTATGCTCCCAAGCTGGCGTGAAAACCGGCGCCAACCACTCCTGCGTCAATGATCCCTGAAAGTGAGGAATTCTCCCCTTCCTAGCGGGCAGCTCCAGCCGGCGCGGAACGGCCCGCACGAGTTTGCGCATGCGCGGAACAGCCAGCATACTTCCGCGCATGTGTGGGGGTTCCCTTCTCCGTGCTGGCCCCCGGGCAATATGGCAGAGCCCGACAGGGGCCCGGCGCGGAGTAAAGTAGGCCCCCATGGAACCAGCCCGCCCGCCGATCGGTAGGCCCCGATCGCGGGCCAGGCCACCGTGGGGGCCCCCCCCCGGGGTCGGATCACCCCGCCCCACTCCAGGACGGCTCCCGCAGACACACCTTCCAGATCCCGCCCTGTGGGACCTGCGTAACACACGCCGGCGGGACTCGGCCAAACTCGTTGGCCACTCGGCCCTTCGGGGCCCGAAGAATCCCTGGAGGGGGCTGCTGTCAACGGCCCCCGACCGGCGTGGCGGCAATTCTGCGGGTGCCCGAAAATCGGCGTTGGAGAATGGGAAAGCCGGCGTCGGGGCGGCCGGGCGCGATTCCCGCGCTCCCTCGGGGATTCTCCGACCCGGCGCCGGGTCGGAGAATCCCGGCCATTGTGTTTGAAAATAAACTTGGGTTGAATTGTTAACCTGTGTCTGTCTTTTGTTCATCTCAGAAATAAGGACACCTGGGCCAAACATTTGAATAATAAACTGGTCGATATGTCTGAATTTTACAGACAACATTTGGTGCCCCACTGTGTGGTCTTCGATAAGAAGTTACCTAGTTGCTCCAAATTCAAACCCACTAACCTTGTATTATCCAGATCCAGCTTGAGCCTGAATGAAGAGAGCAGTAGCCCTCTGTGATAGCCAGAATTCAAGTGGATGGACGAGAGTAGAGGCATCCAACAGTAATTGGGCCATAAACCAGATGTCTGTAACACCAGGTGAACAAACTATGTAGTCAGAACCAGGATAGTCAAGGGTGCTGGGTAAACTCTGTGGGAGGGAATTCTGTGAAAGCCGAACCGCCACCCTGATTGATTCCTACACACCTGTGATAAACCCAAGGGGGAGAGAGAGAGAGCGAGAGAGAGAGAGAGGGAGAGAGAGTTAAAAATGGCAAGCCACGTCGAAAGGGAAGAAACACTCAGAAGATATTTCAATAAGAAACGGCCCAAGTGAGTGTAACATGGGAGCACCCCCATAGCAGATCTGGGATCCAAGGGAAAAATTAGTTGGGACCACGCGCATGGGCTTCCAAATTAAGCGAAGTGATTGTGATCGCTCCGCTCCGCGAGAGAGAAGCGGAGAGTTTGAAATTTAAACAGGAATTGGGTGAGGCAAGATAGCAGATAGAGAAACTGCAAAGCGAGTTCAAGGGGTGAGAACAGAGGAACCAAACCAGCCTTCTACTTATGAGCCAGTTTCATGCTCAGTGCTGAAGGTGTACCACAAAGGGCAGCGCGCGATCATGATCGGGATGCGGTGCAAGAAAAAGTAGAGGAACTAAAGCAGAAATGTAGCAACTTGCAGGCTGCAGTAAAGGTCCTGCACCAGGCAGGATAAGAGAATAGAGCCTGCACAACAGACCATTTAAAATGCCTGATTTTGGTCATATCTACATTTCCTACAGTTAATTTTGATATATGAGTAGTCTAATTTTGTATTTCATTTATGATGCCTACAGAATGTATATATATTGGGTTAGAGATTAGAGTTGTTTGCCTGTGATTCTGGTACTTCCCTGTCTGGGGATTTGGTTAGAGTTGTGTGATCCAGTTCGCTGACGCTCATTGGATCAAGAGGAGGGACTGTGGTAAAACGGCCAATGGCCTGAATCTTAGGACCAATACAGAATTGGACACTTTAAATTAAAACCACAGTCAGAACCATAGACGGGCCTGATGGGAAGTCAAACAGGCAAACTCAAATTTACTGTGCAGAGACCGACAGCTGCAGCAAGTCTGGACTAGTCCTGTAAACGGGGCATCAGGAGATAATTGACCCCTTTCAAATGGATCAATTGACGTGGATATCCCAGGTGAAGCCAGACATTCTGGCACCAAGATCACCTTATATGGAATAAGCTTACATGCAGACAGTGCACCTGAGAATGGACCACTGGGGGGAGGGGGCTGGGGGAGTTCCTGGTGTCCTGCAGAGTTGCAATCGGTAACTCCATTGGGTGCTGGATTAGCTATTTCTGTATTCACCCAGTCCCTGGACTAACAGCTGGCATGTTTATCCAGTCTCTGGATTAACTATAAACCATTTATCCAGTTTCTGGATTACTATTCCCAAGTTTATCCAGTCTTTGAATTAACTATTCCCATTACATAGATTACATAGAACATACAGTGCAGAAGGAGGCCATTCGGCCCATCGAGTCTGCACCGACCCACATTAATCCCTCACTTCCACCTTATCCCCGCAACCCAATAACCCCTCCCAACCCTTATGGACACTACGGGTAATTTAGCATGGCCAATCCACCTAACCTGCACGTCTTTGGACTGTGGGAGGAAACCGGAGCACCCGGAGGAAACCCACGCGGACACGGGGAGAACGTGCAAACTCCGCACAGACAGTGACCCAGCGGGGAATCGAACCTGGGACCCTGGCGCTGTGAAGCCACAGTGCTAATCACTTGTGCTACCGTGCTGCCCCCATGTTCATTCAATCTCGAGATTAACTATTCCCGTGTTTATCCAGACTCTGGATTAACTATTCCTGTTTTTAGCCAACTCCTGGATTAACCATTCCCATGTTTATCCAGACTCGGGATGAACTATTCCTGTGTTTATCCAGACTCTGGATTAACTATTCCTGTGTTTATCGAGTCTATGGAATAACTGTTCCCATGTTTATCCAGCCCCTGAGATTTAAAAAGCGCAGGAGATTTAAAAAGCGCAGGAGCTGCGAGTCAGAGCGGAGATTTTAAAAGATCGCGGCCTCGTTTCGGGAGCCGTTCGGAGGAGGAGGAGCAGTCTCTGTCAGGGAGAGAACCTGAGAACATCTAAGACACTCAGAAGGTAAGAAGGTAAGTAAGTGATTTTTACTCATTTTTACTTTTATACCTTTTTCAAATTGTGTGTGTCGGGGGGAAACTGAAGAGACATCACAGAAAAGCTGTGACCTGAGTGGCTGGTTGGGAATCTACATTAAATTTAAAAAAATTAAGCATTGGTAACTAATTAAACATAATTACTTAACTATAATTTAGAGGAGTATCTAAGCCAGAGATCGGAGAGTACTATATTTAGCTTTCGCATTTATATTAGAAATCTAGTGCGAGGAAACAGATAGTTAACAGTAACTTTAAAAAAATAAAAAAATATATACATTTTTTTTAAAAACTTTTAATTTTAATTAATTGACGCAATATCAGTTAGAGGGGTGCAGTACTCTGACTGTGAGATGTGGCAGGTCCAGGAGGCTTCCAGCGTCCCGGATGGCTTCATCTGCAGAATGTGCACCCAACTGGAGCTCCTCACAGACCTCATGGTTCGGTTGGAGCAGCAATTGGATGCACTTAGGAGCATGCAGGTGGCGGAAAGCGTCATAGATCGCAGTTATATAAATGTGGTCACACCCAAGGTGCAGGCAGAGAAATGGGTGACCACCAGAAAGGGCAGGCAGTCAGTGCAGGAATCCCCTGTGGTTGTCCCCCTCTCGAACAGGTATACCCCTTTGGATACTGTCGGGGGGGATAGCCTATCAGGGGAAAACAACAGCAGCAGCCAGAGCAGTGGCACCACGGCTGGCTCTGATGTTCAGAAGGGAGGGTCAAAGCGCAGAAGAGCAATAGTAATAGGGGACTCTATAGTCAGGGGCACAGATAGGCGCTTCTGTGGACGTGAAAGAGACTCCAGGATGGTATGTTGCCTCCCTGGTGCCAGGGTCCAGGATGTCTCCGAACGGGTAGAGGGCATCCTGAAGGGGGCGGGCAAACAGGCAGAGGTCATTGTACATATTGGTACTAACGACATAGGCAGGAAGGGGCATGAGGTCCTGCAGCAGGAGTTCAGGGAGCTAGGCAGAAAGTTAAAATACAGGACCTCTAGGGTTGTAATCTCGGGATTACTCCCTGTGCCACGTGCCAGTGAGGCTAGAAATAGGAAGATAGAGCAGCTAAACATGTGGCTAAACAGCTGGTGTAGGAGGGAGGGTTTCCGTTACCTGGACCACTGGGAGCTCTTCCGGGGCAGGTGTGACCTATATAAGGACGGGTTCCATCTAAACTGGAGAGGCATAAATATCCTGGCCGCGAGGTTTGCTAGTGTCACACGGGAGGGTTTAAACTAGTATGGCAGGGGGGTGGGCATGGGAGCAATAGGTCAGAAGGTGAGAGCATTGAGGGAGAACTAGGGAATAGGGACAGTGTGGCTCTGAGGCAGAGCAGACAGGGAGAAGTTGCTGAACACAGCGGGTCTGGTGGCCTGAAGTGCATATGTTTTAATGCAAGACGTATTACGGGTAAGGCAGATAAACTTAGAACTTGGATTAGTACTTGGAACTATGATGTTGTTGCCATTACAGAGACCTGGTTGAGGGAAGAGCAGGATTGGCAGCTAAACGTTCCAGGATTTAGATGTTTCAGGCGGGATAGAGGGGGATGTAAAAGGGGTGGCGGAGTTGCGCTACTGGTTAGGGAGAATATCACAGCTGTACTGCGGGAGGACACCTCAGAGGGCAGTGAGGCTATATGGGTAGAGATCAGGAATAAGAAGGGTGCAGTCACAATGTTGGGGGTTTACTACAGGCCTCCCAACAGCCAGCGGGAGATAGAGGAGCAGATAGGTAGACAGATTTTGGAAAAGAGTAAAAACAACAGGGTTGTGGTGATGGGAGACTTCAACTTCCCCAATATTGAATGGGACTCACTTAGTGCCAGGGGCTTAGACGGGGCGGAGTTTGTAAGGAGCATCCAGGAGGGCTTCTTAAAACAATATGTAGACAGTCCAACTAGGGAAGGGGCGGTACTGGACCTGGTATTGGGGAATGAGCCCGGCCAGGTGGTAGATGTTTCGGTAGGGGAGCATTTCGGGAACAGTGACCACAATTCAGCAAGTTTTAAAGTGCTGGTGGACAAGGATAAGAGTGGTCCTAGGATGAATGTGCTAAATTGGGGGAAGGCTAATTATAACAATATTAGGCGGGAACTGAAGAACATAGATTGGGAGCGGATGTTTGAGGGCAAATCAACATCTGACATGTGGGAGGCTTTCAAGTGTCAGTTGAAAGGAATTCAGGACCGGCATGATCCTGTGAGGAAGAAGGATAAATACGGCAATTTTCGGGAACCTTGGATAATGAGTGATATTGTAGGCCTCGTCAAAAAGAAAAGGGAGGCATTTGTCAGGGCTAAAAGGCTGGGAACAGACGAAGCCTGTGTGGAATATAAGGAAAGTAGGAAGGAACTTAAGCAAGGAGTCAGGAGGGCTAGAAGGGGTCATGAAAAGTCATTGGCAAATAGGGTTAAGGAAGGCTTTTAACACGTACATAAAAAGCAAGAGGGTAGCCAGGGAAAGGGTTGGCCCATTGAAGGATAGGCAAGGGAATCTATGTGTGGAGCCAGAGGAAATGGGTGAGGTACTAAATGAATACTTTGCATCAGTATTCACCAAAGAGAAGAAATTGGTAGATGTTGAGCCTGGAGAAAGGTGTGTAGATAGCCTGGGTCACATTGAGATCCAAAAAGACGAGGTGTGGGTGTCTTAAAAAATATTAAAGTAGATAAGTCCCCAGGGCCTGATGGGATCTACCCCAGAATACTGAAGGAGGCTGGAGAGGAAATTGCTGAGGCCTTGACAGAAATCTTTGGATCCTCAATGTCTTCAGGTGATGTCCCGGAGGACTGGAGAACAGCCAATGTCGTTCCTCTGTTTAAGAAGGGTAGCAAGGATAATCCAGGGAACTACAGGCCAGTGAGCCTTACTTCAGTGGTAGGGAAATTACTGGAGAGAATTCTTCGAGACAGGATCTACTCCCATTTGGAAGCAAATGGACGTATTAGTGAGAGGCAGCATGGTTTTGTGAAGGGGAGGTTGTGTCTCACTTACTTGATAGAGTTTTTCGAGGAGGCCACTAAGATGATTGATGCAGGTACGGCAGTGGATGTTGTCTATATGGTCTTTAGTAAGGCCTTTGACAAGGTCCCTCATGGTAGACTAGTACAAAAGGTGAAGTCACATGGGATCAGGGGTCAGCTGGCAAGGTGGATACAGAACTGGCTAGGTCAAAGAAGGCAGAGTAGCAATGGAAGGATGCTTTTCTAATTGGAGGGCTGTGACCAGTGGTGTTCCGCAGGGATCAGTGCTGGGACCTTTGCTGTTTGTAGTATATATAAATCATTTGGAGGAAAATGTAACTGGTCTGATTAGTAAGTTTGCAGACGACACAAAGGTTGGTGGAATTGCGGATAGCGATGAGGACTGTCAGAGGATACAGCAGGATTTAGATTGTTTGGAGACTTGGGCGGAGAGATGGCAGATGGAGTTTAATCCGGACAAATGTGAGGTAATGCATTTTGGAAGGTCTAATGCAGGTAGGGAATATACAGTGATTGGTAGAACCTTCAAGAGTATTGAAAATCAAAGAGATCTAGGAGTACAGGTCCACAGGTCACTGAAAGGGGCAACATAGGTGGAGAAGGTAGTCAAGAAGGCATACGGCATGCTTGCCTTCATTGGCCGGGGCATTGAGTATAAGAATTGGCAAGTCATGTTGCAGCTGTATAGAACCTTAGTTCGGCCACACTTGGAGTATAGTGTTCAATTCTGGTCGCCACACTACCAGAAGGATGTGGAGGCTTTAGAGAGGGTGCAGAAGAGATTTACCAGAATGTTGCCTGGTATGGAGGGCATTAGCTATGAGGAGTGGTTGAATAAACTCGGTTTGTTCTCATTGGAACGAAGAAGGTTGAGGGGCGACCTGATAGAGGTCTACAAAATTATGAGGGGCATAGACAGAATGGATAGTCAGAGGCTTTTCCCTGGGGTAGAGGGGTCAATTACTCGGGGGCATAGGTTTAAGGTGAGTGGGGCAAGGTTTAGAGTAGATGTACGAGGCAAGTTTTTTACGCAGAGGGTAGTGGGTGCCTGGAACTCGCTGCCGGAGGAGGTGGTCGAAGCAGGGACGATGGTGACATTTAAGGGGCATCTTGACAAATACATGAATAGGATGGGAATTGAGGGATATGGACCCAGGAAGTGTAGAAGATTGTAGTTTAGTCGGGCAGCATGGTCAGCACGGGCTTGGAGGGCCGCAGGGCCTGTTCCTGTGCTGGACATTTAATTTGTTCTTTGTTCTTTGTTGAATTAACGATTTCCTTGAATATCCAGTCCATAGATTAACTCTTCCCATCTTTATCCAGTCTCTGGGTTAACTATTCCCATGTTTATCCAGTCGATGGAATAACTATTCCCATGTTTATCCAGTCGATGGAATAACTATTCCCATGTTTATCCAGTCCCTGGATTAACTATTCCCGCGTTTATCCAGTCGATGGAATAACTATTCCCATGTTTATCCAGTCCCTGGATTAACTATTCCCATGTTAATCCAGTCTATGGATTAACTATTCCCATGTTTATCCAGTCGATGGAATAACTATTCCCATGTTTATCCAGTCCCTGGATTAACTATTCCCGCATTTATCCAGTCCCTGGATTAACTATTCCCATGTTTATCCAGTCTATGGAGTAACTATACCTGTGTTTATCCAGTCTATGGATTAACTATTCCCGTGTTTATCCAGTCTCTGGATTAACTATTCCCATGTTAATCCAGTCTATGGATTAACTATTCCCATGTTTATCCAGTCGATGGAATAACTATTCCCATGTTTATCCAGTCCCTGGATTAACTATTCCCGCGTTTATCCAGTCCCTGGATTAACTATTCCCATGTTTATCCAGTCTATGGAGTAACTATACCTGTGTTTATCCAGTCTATGGATTAACTATTCCCGTGTTTATCCAGTCTCTGGATTAACTATTCCCATGTTTATCCAGTCCCTGGATTAACTATTCCCATGTTTATCCAGTCTATGGATTAACTGTATCCGTGTTTATACAGTCACTGAATTAACTATTCCCATGTTTATCCAGTCTATGGATTAACTATTCCCGTGTTTATCCAGTCTCTGAATTAACTAATCCCATGTTTTTCCAGTCCCTGGGTTAACTATTCCTATGTTTATCCAGTCTATGGATTAACTGTATCCGTGTTTATCCAGTCCCTGGATTAACTATTCCCATGTTTATCCAGTCTCTGGATTAACTGTATCCGTGTATATACAGTCTCTGAATTAACTATTCCCATGTTTATCCACTCTATGGATTAACTATTCCCGTGTTTATCCAGTCTCTGAATTAACTATTCCCATGTTTATCCAGTCCCTGGATTAACTATTCCCATGTTTATCCAGTCTATGGATTAACTGTATCCGTGTTTATCCAATCCCTGGATTAACTATTCCCATGTTTATCCAGTCTATGGATTAACTGTATCCGTGTTTATCCAGTCCCTGGACTAACTATTCCCATGTTTATTCAGTCTATGGATTAACTATTCCTGTGTTTATCCAGTCTATGGATTAACTATTCCCGTGTTTAGCCAGTCCCTGGATTAAATATTCCCGTGTTTAAACAGTCTATGGATTAACTATTCCCGTGTTTATCCAGTCTGTGGATTAACTCTTCCCATGTTTATCCAGTCCCTGGATTAACTATACCCGTGTTTATCCAGTCTATGGATTAACTATTCCTGTGTTTATCCAGTCTCTGGATTTACTATTCCCGTGTTTATACAGTCCCTGCCTTAACTATATCCGTGTTGATCCAGTCTTTGGAATAACTATTCCCGTGTTTATCCAGCCACTGGATTAACTATTCCCGTATTTATCCAGTCCCTGGATTAACTATTCCCGTGTTTATCCAGTCCCTGGATTAACTATTCCCATGTTTATCCAGTTGCTGAATTAACTATTCCCATGATTATCCAGTCTATGGATTAAATATACCCGTGTTTAACCAGCCCCTGGGTTAACTATTGCCGTGTTTATCCAGTCCCTGGATTATCTATTCCCATGTTTATCCAGTCTATGGATTAACTATACCCGTGTTTATCCAGCCCCTGGATTAACTATACCCGTGTTTATCCAGTCTATGGATTAACTATTCCCATGTTTATCCAGTCCCTGGATTAACTATTGCCGTGTTGATCCAGACTCTGGATTAACTATTCCCGTGTTTATCCAGTTGCTGGATTAACTATTCCCATGTTTATCCAGTCTATGGATTAACTATACCCGTGTTGATCCAGACTCTGGATTAACTATTCCCATGTTTATCCAGTTGCTGGATTAACTATTCCCATGTTTATCCAGACTACGGATTAACTACATCCGTGTTGATTCAGACTCTGGAATAACTATTCCCGTGTTTATCCAGTCAACAGATGAACTATTCCCGTGTTTATCAAGTCCCTGGGTTAACTATACCCGTGTTGATCCAGACTCTGGATTAACTATTCCCATGTTTACCCAGTCTATAGATTAACTATTCCCGTGTTTATCCAGTCTATGTATGAACTATTCCCGTGTTTATCCAGTCTGTGGATTAACTCTTCCCATGTTTATCCAGTCCCTGGATTAACTATACCCGTGTTTATCAAGTCTATGGATTAACTATTCCTGTGTTTATCCAGTCTCTGGATTTACTATTCCCGTGTTTATCCAGTCCCTGCCTTAACTATATACGTGTTGATCCAGTCTTTGGAATAACTATTCCCGTGTTTATCCAGCCCCTGGATTAACTATTCCCGTGTTTATCCAGTCCCTGGATTAACTATTCCCGTGTTTATCCAGTCCCTGGATTAACTATTCCCATGTTTATCCAGTTGCTGAATTAACTATTCCCATGATTATCCAGTCTATGATTAAATATACCCGTGTTTAACCAGCCCCTGGATTAACTATTCCCGTGTTTATCCAGTCCCTGGATTAACTATTCCCATGTTTATCCAGTCTATGGATTAACTATACCCGTGTTTATCCAGCCCCTGGATTAACTATACCCGTGTTTATCCAGTCTATGGATTAACTATTCCCATGTTTATCCAGTCCCTGGATTAACTATTGCCGTGTTGATCCAGACTCTGGATTAACTATTCCCGTGTTTATCCAGTTGCTGGATTAACTATTCCCATGTTTATCCAGTCTATGGATTAACTATACCCGTGTTGATCCAGACTCTGGAATAACTATTCACGTGTTTATCCTGTCCCTGGATTTACTATTCCCGTGTTTATCCAGTCTCTGGATTTACTATTCCCGTGTTTATCCAGTCCCTGGATTAACTATTCCTGTCTTTATCCAGTCTATAGATTAAATATACCTGTGTTTATCCAGCCCCTGGATTAACTATTCCCGTGTTTATCCAGTCCCTGGATTAACTATTCCTGTCTTTATCCAGTCTATAGATTAAATATACCTGTGTTTATCCAGCCCCTGGATTAACTATTCCCGTGTTTATCCAGTCCCTGGATTAACTATTCCCATGTTTATCCAGTCTATGGATTAACTATACCCGTGTTTATCCAGCCCCTGGATTAACTATACCCGTGTTTATTCAGTCCCTGGATTAACTATTCCCGTGTTGATCCAGACTCTGGATTAACTATTCCCGTGTTTATCCAGTTGCTGAATTAACTATTCCCATGTTTTTCCAGTCTATGGATTAACTATATCCGTGTTGATCCAGACCCTGGATTAACTATTCCCGTGTTTTTCCAATTGCTGGATTAACTGTTTGTGGTAGTATGTATTGGGGGTCATGTGGGACTGGAAGCCCTAATGTCATTGGCTGACAGATCCCGGGTCCTGGTTGGCCGTTGACTTCATACTCCGCCCTGAAGGCGAAGTATAAGAAGCCGGTGCCTTCCCCCGCAGGCCAGTTTACTATCGGGCTGCTGGGGAACAGACACGCTTAATAAAGCCTCATCAACTTCACTCTATTTGTCTCACGGAGTCTTTGTGCGCCACAATTTATTAAGCGTGCCTAAAAAGGACTATGGAGCTCAGGATCATTCCAGAATGCCTGAGGATCAGCCCCCACGCAGTGAATGCGGCAGCAGCCTTCAAACACAGGCAGACTTGCTTTGAGGCCTACATCACATCGACCACAGGCCGAGTCTCAGATGAACAAAAACTGCAGGTCCTGCACTCGAGGGTGAGCACGGAGATTTTCACCCTCATTGAAGACACCCGCGATTTCCAGATGGCCTTCACAGCACTGAGAAGTCTCTACGTTCGCCCAGTTAACCAAATCTACGCTCGCTACCAGCTCGCGACGAGACGGCAAGCTCCCGGAGAATCGATGGACGAGTTCTACGCCGCACTGTTGAGTTTGGGACGAGCCTGCAGCTGCCCGTCGGTGAACGCAAACGAACACACGGACATGTTAATGCGCGATGCTTTTGTTGCAGGTATACAATCCTCCCAAATCCGCCAAAGACTTCTGGAAAAAGAGTCACGAGGACTCTCAGAGGCACGGGCCCTGGCAGCCTCGCTGGACGTAGCCGCGCGTAATACCCGCGCCGACGGCCCCGACCGCGCGGCAGGCCATTGGGCCCCGTACGTACACGCCGCGGCAAACCCCCTACCCCCCCCCCCCCCCCCGGACACCCCACAGGCTTGCGCAGTCCAAACGCCGAGTCGCACCGGGGGCGCCCGCTGTTATTTCTGCGGCCAGGCGAAGCACCCCCGACAACGCTGTCCGGCCCGCGCAGCCATCTGCAAAAGCTGCGGGAAAAAGGGCCACTATGCGGTGGTGTGCCGGTCCCGCGTGGTCGCCGCCGTCCCGGGAGAACAGGGAGCCCTACAGGCAGTCTATGCCTCCCAACCCCCCCAGCACGCCATGTGCGACCCCCAGGCGCCGCCATTTTGGGTCCCGACCACCGCGGCCCCGGGAGAACTGGGAGCCCTGCACGCCGCCTACGCTCCCCAACCCCCCTCCCCGCAGACAATGTACGACCCGCCGCCGGCGCTCCCGATTTGGGTGCCGGCCAACACTCTCCACGGAGAGGAGGGGGTTTTTCGCATCCCGAACGCCACCCTCACCCCCGTCCCGCGCCCCACGCCTGACCCGCCAGCGCCGCCGACCTGGGCCCTCACCCCCGTCCCGCGCCCCACGCCTGACCCGTCGGCGCCACCTACCTTGACCCCGACCACCGCTGTCCCCGGCGAGGGAGCTGCGCGCGGTGCCAGCGCTCGCGGCCCCACGACTGACCCGCCGGAGCCGCCGACCTGGGCCCTCGCCCCCGTCCCGCGCCCCACGCCTGACCCGCCAGCGCCGCCGTCCTGGGCCCTCGCCCCCGTCCCGCACCCCACGCCTGACCCGCCAGCGCCACCGACCTGGGCCCTCGCCCCCGTCCCGCGCCCCACGCCTGACCCGCCGGAGCCGCCAACCTGGGCCCTCGCCCCCGTCCCGCGCACCACGCCCGACCCGCCAACGCCGCCGACCTGGGCCCTCACCCCCGTCCCGCACCCCACGCCTGACCCGCCGGCAATACAACTTACCTGGACCCCGATCGCCGTCCCCGGCGAGGGACCTCCTCACGGTCCCAGCGCTCGCAGTACTGAACGCCGGCCTTGGCCCCGACCACCGCGGTCCCCAGCGAGGGAGCTCCGTGCGGTCCTAGCGCCCGCGGCCCTGGCGCTCGCAGCCAAGGAACTCCGCGCGGTCCTAGCGCCCGCGGCCCGGGCGCTCGCAATGCAGGAACTCCGCGCGGTCCCAGCGCCCCCCAGACCCCCCAGCACTCAATGTGCGACCCGCAGACGCCGTCATTTTGGTCCCGACCACCACGAGGGGAGGAGGGGCCCCGCCATCTTGGACCGCCCCCGACCTGTACGACGCATGGGGGCGGCCATTTTGTCCACCCCCGACGCCATCTTGTGACCCCTCAGCTACGGGCGAGGTATGGGGTTGGCCATTTTGTCCATCCCCGACGCCATCTTGGACGGCAACAACGGACCCCACCCCACTACTACAACCACGGCTCGCTTTGGTTACACTCGATCAGGCTCGGCCCCGGACTCTCCAGACGACGACGACAACGGTCCTAATTAACGGCCACGAGACGCCATGCCTAGTCGACTCCGGGAGCACGGAAAGTTTTATACATCCCGACACGGTAAGACGCTGTTCCTTAACTACCTACCCCAGCGCACAAAAGATTTGCCTAGCTGCAGGATCCCACTCCGTACAGATCCAGGGATTCTGCATAGTTACCCTAACGGTACAGGGGAGGGAATTCAAAAACTACAAACTTAACGTCCTTCCCCAACTCTGTGCCCCCACCTTGCTGGGCTTAGATTTTCAATGTAACCTACAGAGCCTTACGTTTAAATTCGGCGGCCCCATACCCCCACTCACTATCTGCGGCCTCGCCACCCTCAAGGTGCAACCCCCGTCCTTGTTTGCGAACCTCACCCCGGATTGCAAACCCGTCGCCACTAGGAGCAGACGGTACAGCGCCCAGGACCGGACCTTCATTCGCTCCGAAGTCCAGCGGCTACTAAAGGAGGGCATAATCCAGGCCAGCAATAGTCCCTGGAGAGCGCAGGTGGTAGTAGTGAAGACAGGGGAGAAAGAAAGGATGGTCATTGACTATAGCCAGACCATCAACAGGTACACACAACTAGACGCGTACCCTCTCCCCCGCATATCCGACATGGTCAATCGGATTGCCCAGTATAAAGTCTTCTCCACCGTGGACCTCAAGTCCGCCTACCATCAGCTCCCCATCCGCCCAAGTGACCGCAAGTACACAGCCTTCGAGGCAGACGGGCGATTATACCACTTCCTAAGGGTCCCTTTTGGCGTCACAAACGGCGTCTCGGTCTTCCAACGGGAAATGGACCGAATGGTTGATCAACATGGGTTACGGGCCACGTTCCCGTACCTCGACAATGTAACCATCTGCGGCCACGATCAGCAGGACCACGACGCCAACCTCCAAAAATTCCTCCAGACTGCCAAAGCCTTGAACCTCACGTACAACGAGGACAAGTGCGTTTTTAGCACCGATCGGCTAGCCATTCTGGGCTACATAGTGCGCAATGGGATAATAGGCCCCGACCCCGAACGTATGCGCGCACTCATGGAATTTCCCCTCCCGCACTGCCCAAAAGCCCTGAAACGCTGCCTGGGGTTCTTTTCATACTACGCCCAGTGGGTCCCCCAGTACGCAGACAAGGCCCGCCCCCTAATACAGACCACGACTTTCCCGCTGTCGACAGAGGCTTGCCAGGCTTTCAGCCGCATCAAAGCGGACATCGCAAAGGCCACGATGCGCGCCATCGACGAGTCCCTCCCCTTCCAGGTCGAGAGCGACGCCTCTGACGTAGCTCTCGCGGCTACCCTTAACCAAGCGGGCAGACCCGTGGCCTTCTTCTCCCGAACCCTCCACGCCTCAGAAATCCGCCACTCCTCAGTGGAAAAGGAAGCCCAAGCCATAGTGGAAGCTGTGCGACATTGGAGGCATTACCTGGCCGGCAGGAGATTCACTCTCCTCACTGACCAATGGTCGGTAGCCTTCATGTTCGATAATGCACAGCGGGGCAAGATCAAGAACGACAAGATCTTGCGGTGGAGGATCGAACTCTCCACCTTCAACTATGAGATCTTGTACCGGCCCGGAAAGCTGAACGAGCCGTCTGATGCCCTATCCCGCGGGACATGTGCCAACGCACAAATTGACCGCCTCCAAGCCCTCCACGAGGACCTCTGCCACCCGGGGGTCACTCGGTTTTACCACTTCATCAAGTCCCGCAATCTCCCATACTCCTTAGAGGAGGTCCGTACAGTCACAAGAGACTGCCACATCTGCGCAGAATGCAAACCGCATTTTTTCAGGCCAGATGGAGCGCACCTGATTAAGGCTTCCCGTCCCTTTGAACGCCTCAGTCTCGATTTCAAAGGGCCCCTCCCCTCCACCGACCGCAACGCGTATTTCCTTAATGTAGTGGACGAATACTCCCGCTTCCCTTTCGCCATTCCCTGCTCCAACATGACCGCGGCCACAGTCATTAAAGCCCTGAACAGCATATTCACACTGTTCGGTTACCCCGCATACGTCCACAGCGACAGGGGGTCCTCTTTCATGAGTGACGAGCTGCGCCAGTTCCTGCTCAGCAAGGGTATAGCTTCAAGCAGGACGACCAGCTACAACCCCCGGGGGAACGGGCAAGTAGAAAGGGAGAACGGCACGGTCTGGAAGGCCGTCCTACTGGCCCTACGGTCCAGGGATCTCCCAGTTTCACGGTGGCAGGAGGTCCTCCCGGACGCTCTCCATTCCATCCGGTCGTTATTATGTACAAGCACTAATCAAACGCCTCACGAGTGTCTCCTTGTCTTCCCTAGGAGGTCCTCCTCTGGAACGTCGCTGCCGACCTGGCTGGCGGCCAGAGGACCCATCCTGCTCCGAAAGCACGTGCGGGCACATAAGGCGGACCCGTTGGTCGAAAGGGTTCACCTCCTCCACGCAAACCCCCAGTACGCCTACGTGGAGTACCCCGACGGCCGACAGGACACAGTCTCCCTGCGGGATCTGGCGCCCGCCGGCACCACGCACACCCCCCCGGCACCATCAACCCAACCGCCCACCTTCCTGCCACCGCCGCACCCCGCGACCGCCCCCTTCCCAGGAGGATCAGTTCCCCTCCCCTTTGCACTGACAGCTGAAACCGTGCGGCTCCCGGAGGCGACAACGCTGGTACAAACACCACCACCACCGCCGGTCCGAGGCGATCGACACGGACGACCAGACCGCCCGACCGACTCGTGGCGTCGATGTAAAACAAAGATGGACTGTCCAATGAACATTTTGTTTTTCCTATATCCTCCTGTAAATAGTTGTAACAGGACGATACTGTCCAATACGGTACTACCATGTAACTGTTCTATCCTCCCAGGACCAGTACTGTAAACCCTTACCACCATACGAAGCATCACCCCGCCGGGTTCATTTTGACAAGGGGTGAATGTGGTAGTATGTATTGGGGGTCATGTGGGACTGGAAGCCCTAATGTCATTGGCTGACAGATCCCGGGTCCTGGTTGGCCGTTGACCTCATGCTCCGCCCTGAAGGCGAAGTATAAGAAGCCGGTGCCTTCCCCCGCAGGCCAGTTTACTATCGGGCTGCTGGGGAACAGACACGCTTAATAAAGCCTCATCGACTTCACCCTATTTGTCTCACGGAGTCTTTGTGCGCCACAATGTTCCCGTGTTTATCCAGTCTACAGATTAACTATTCCCATGTTTATCCAGTCTATAGATTAACTATTCCCGTGTTTATCCAGTCTATGGATTAACTATTCCTGTGTTTATCCAGTCTACAGATTAACTATTCCCGTGTTCATCCAGTCCCTGGATTAACTATACCCGTGTTTATCCTGACTCTGGATTAACTATTCCCGTGTTTATCCAGATTCTGGACTAACTATTCCCATGTTTATCCAGTCTATGGATAAACTATACCTGTGTTTATCCAGTCTATGGATTAATGAAAATGAAAATTGATTATTGTCACAAGGAGGCTTCAATGAAGTTACTGTGAAAAGCCCCTAGTCGCCACATTCCGGCGCCTGTTCGGGGAGGCTGGTACGGGTATTAACTATTCCCATGTTTATCCACTCCCTGGATTAACTATTCCCGTGTTTATTAGGTCCCTGGATTAACTATTTCCATGTTTATCCAGTCCTTGGATTAACTATTCCCGTGTTTATCCAGTCCCTGGATTAACTATACCCGTGTTTATCCAGTTTTTGCATTAACTATTCCTGTCTTTATCCACTCCCTGGATTAACTATTCCCATGTTTATCCAGGCTTTGGATTAACTATTCCTGTCATTATACAGTCTATGGATTTACTATTCCCATGTTTATCCAGTCCCTCGATTAACTATTCCTGTCTTTCTCCAGTCCCTGGATTAAATATTCCCATGTTTATCCAGTCCCTGGATTAACTATTCCCGTGTTTATCTAGTCCCTGGATTAACTATTCCCATGTTTATCCAGTCTATGGATGAACTATACCCGTGTTTATCCAGTCAATGGATTAACTATACCCGTGTTTATCCAGTCTATGTATTAACTATACCCGTGTTTATTCAGTCCCTGGATTAACTATACCCGTGTTTATCCAGTCCCTGGATTAACTATACCCGTGTTTATCCAGTTCCTGGATTAACCATACCCGTGTTTATCCAGTCTATGGATTAACTATACCCGTGTTTATCCAGCCCCTGGATTAACTATTCCCGTGTTTATCCAGTCCCTGGATTAACTATTCCTATGTTTTTCCAGTCCCTGGATTAATTATTCCTGTCTTTATCCAGTCTATGGATTAACTATACCTGTGTTTATCCAGCCCCTGTATTAAATATTCCCGTGTTTATCCAGTCCGTGGATTAACTATTCTCGTGTTTATCCAGTCTATGTTTTAACTATTCCCGTGCTTATCCAGTCCCTGGATTAACTAAACCCGTGTTTATCCAGTCTATGGATTAACTATACCCGTGTTTATCCAGTTTTTGGATTAACTATTCCTGTGTTTATGCAGCCCCTGGATTAACTATTCCCTTGTTTATCCAGTCTCTGGATTAACTATTCCCATGTTTATCCAGTCCCTGGATTAACTATTCCCATGTTTATCCAGTCCCTAGATTAACTATTCCCATGTTTATCCAGTCTATGGAATAACTGTATCCATGTTTGTACAGTCTCTGAATTAACTATTCCCATGTTTATCCAGTCTATGGATTAACTATTCCCGTGTTTATCCAGTCTCTGAATTAACTATTCCCATGTTTATCCAGTCCCTGGATTGACTATTCCCATGTTTATCCAGTCAATGGATTAACTGTATCCGTGTTTATCCAGTCCCTGGATTAACTATTCCCATGTTTATCCAGTCTCTGGATTAACTGTATCCGTGTTTATACAGTCTCTGAATTAACTATACCCATGTTTATCCAGTCTACGGATTAACTGTTCCCGTGTTTATCCAGTCTCTGAATTAACTATTCCCATGTTTATACAGTCCCTGGCTTAACTATTCCCATGTTTATCCAGTCTATGGATTAACTGTATCCGTGTTTATCCAGTCCCTGGATTAACTATTCCCATGTTTATCCAGTCCCAGGATTAACTGTATCCGTGTTTATCCAGTCCCTGGGCTAACTATTCCCATGTTTATTCAATCTATGGATTAACTATTCCTGTGTTTATCCAGTCTATGGATTAACTATTCCCGTGTTTAGACAGTCCCTGGATTAAATATTCCCGTGTTTAAACAGTTTATGGATTAACTATTTCCGTGTTTATCCAGTCTAAGGATTAACTATACCCGTGTTCATCCAGTCTATGGGTTAACTATTCCAGTGTTTATCCAGTCTATGGATTAGCTATTCCCGTGTTTATCCAGTCTATGTATGAACTATTCCCGTGTTTATCCAGTCTGTGGATTAACTCTTCCCATGTTTATCCAGTCCCTGGATTAACTATACCCGTGTTTATCAAGTCTATGGATTAACTATTCCTGTGTTTATCCAGTCCCTGGATTAACTATACCCGTGTTCATCCAGTCTATGGGTTAACTATTCCAGTGTTTATCCAGTCTATGGATTAGCTATTCCCGTGTTTATCCAGTCTATGTATGAACTATTCCCGTGTTTATCCAGTCTGTGGATTAACTCTTCCCATGTTTATCCAGTCCCTGGATTAAATATTCCCGTGTTTATCCAGTCTATGGATTAACTATTCCCGTGTTATCCAGTCAACAGATGAACTGTTCCCGTGTTTCTCAAGTCCCTGGATTAACTATACCCGTGTTGATCCAGACTCTGGATTAACTATTCCCATGTTTATCCAGTCTATAGATTAACTATTCCCGTGTTTATCCAGCCTACGGATTAACTATTCCTGTGTTTATCCAGTCCACAGATTTACTATTCCCGTGTTTATCCAGTCCCTGGATTAACTATTCCCGTGTTTATCGTGTCCCTGGATTTACTATTCCCATGTTTATCCAGTCTCTGGATTTACTATTCCCGTGTTTATCCAGTCCCTGCCTTAACTATATCCGTGTTGATCCAGTCTTTGGAATAACTATTCCCGTGTTTATCCAGCCCCTGGATTAACTATTCCCGTGTTTATCCAGTCCCTGGATTAACTATTCCCGTCTTTTTCCAGTCTATGGATTAAATATACCCGTGTTTATCCAGCCCCTGGATTAACTATTCCCGTGTTTATCCAGTCCCTGGATTAACTATTCCCATGCTTATCCAGTCTATGGATTAACTATACCCGTGTTTATCCAGCACCTGGATTAACTATACCCGTGTTTATCCAGTCCCTGGATTAACTATTCCCGTGTTGATTCAGATTCTGGATTAACTCTTCCCATGTTTATCCAGTCCGTGGATTAACTATACCCGTGTTTATCCAGTCTATGGATTAACTATACCTGTGTTTATCCAGTCCCTGGATTAACTATTCCCGTGTTTATCCAGTCCGTGGATTAACTATACCCGTGTTTATCCAGTCTATGGATTAACTATTCCCGTGTTTATCCAGTCAACAGATGAACTGTTCCCGTGTTTCTCAAGTCCCTGGATTAACTATACCGGTGTTGATCCTGACTCTGGATTAACTATTCCCATGTTTATCCAGTCTATAGATTAACTATTCCCGTGTTTATCCAGCCTACGGATTGACTATTCCTGTGTTTATCCAGTCCACAGATTTACTATTCCCGTGTTTATCCAGTCCCTGCCTTAACTATAACCGTGTTGATCCAGTCTTTGGAATAACTTTTCCCGTGTTTATCCAGCTCCTGGATTAACTATTCCCGTGTGTATCCAGTCCCTGGATTAACTATTCCCATGTTTATCCAGTCTATGGATTAACTATACCCGTGTTTATCCAGCTCCTGGATTAACTATACCCGTGTTTAACCAGTCCCTGGATTAACTATTCCCGTGTTGATCCAGACTCTGGATTAACTATTCCCGTGTTGATCCAGACTCTGGATTAACTATTCCCGCGTTTATCCAGTTGCTGGATTAACTATTCCCATGATTATCCAGTCTATGGATTAACTATACCCGTGTTGATCCAGACTCTGGATTAACTATTCCCGTGTTTATCCAGTTGCTGAATTAACTATTCCCATGTTTATCCAGTCTATGGATTAACTATATCCGTGTTGATCCAGACTCCGGAGTAACTATTCCCGTGTTTTTCCAATTGCTGGATTAACTGTTCCCGTGTTTATCCAGTCTACAGATTAACTATTCCCATGTTTATCCAGTCTATAGATTAACTATTCCCCTGTTTATCCAGCCTATGGATTAGCTATTCCTGTGTTTATCCAGTCTACAGATTAACTATTCCCGTGTTCATCCAGTCCCTGGATTAACTATACCCGTGTTTTCCTGACTCTGGATGAACTATTCCCGTGTTTATCCAGATTCTAGACTAACTATTCCCATGTTTATCCACTCTATGGATAAACTATACCTGTGTTTATCCAGTCTATGGATTAATGAAAATGAAAATCGATTATTGTCACATGTAGGCTTCAATGAAGTTACTGTGAAAAGCCCCTAGTCGCCACATTCCGGCGCCTGTTCGGGGAGGCTGGTACGGGGATTAACCATTCCCATGTTTATCCACTCCCTGGATTAACTATTCCCGTGTTTATCAGGTCCCTGGATTAACTATTTCCATGTTTATCCAGTCCTTGGATTAACTATTCCCGTGTTTATCCAGTCCCTGGATTAACTATACCCGTGTTTATCCAGTTTTTGCATTAACTATTCCTGTCTTTATCCAGTCCCTGGATTAACTATTCCCATGTTTATCCAGGCTTTGGATTAACTATTCCTGTCACGATACAGTCTATGGATTTACTATTCCCATGTTTATCCAGTCCCTCGATTAACTATTCCCGTGTTTATCCAGTCCCTGGATTAACTATACCTGTGTTTATCCAGTCCCTGGATTAACTATACCCGTGTTTATCCAGTCCCTGGATTAACTATACCCATGTTTATCCAGTCTATGGATTAACTATACCCGTGTTTATCCAGCCCCTGGATTAACTATTCCCGTGTTTATCCAGTCCCTGGATTAACTATTCCTATGTTTTTCCAGTCCCTGGATTAACTATTCCTGTCTTTATCCAGTCTATGGATTAACTATACCCGTGTTTATCCAGCCCCTGTATTAAATATTCCCGTGTTTATCCAGTCCGTGGATTAACTATTCTCGTGTTTATCCAGTCTATGTTTTAACTATTCCCGTGTTTATCCAGTCCCTGGATTAACTATACCCGTGTTTATCCAGTCTATGGATTAACTATACCCGTGTTTATCCAGTTTTTGGATTAACTATTCCTGTGTTTATGCAGCCTCTGGATTAACTATTCCCTTGTTTATCCAGTCCCTGGATTAACTATTCCCATGTTTATCCAGTCCCTGGATTAACTATTCCCATGTTTATCCAGTCCCTGGATTAACTATACCCGTGTTTATCCAGTCTATGGATTAACTATTCCCATGTTTATCCAGTCCCTGGATTAACTATTCCCTTGTTTATCCAGTCCCTGGATTAACTATACCCGTGTTTATCCAGTCTCTGGATTAACTATTCCCATGTTTATCCAGTCCCTGGATTAACTATACCCGTGTTTATCCAGTCTATGGATTATCTATACCTGTGTTTATCCAGTTTTTGGATTAACTATTCCTGTGCTTATCCAGCCCCTGGATTAACTATTCCTTGTTTATCCAGTGCCTGGATTAACAATTCCCATGTTTATCCAGTCCCTGGATTAACTATTCCTGTCTTTATCCAGTCTATGGATTATCTAGACCCGTGTAAATCCAGGCCCTGGATTAACTATACCAATGCTTATCCAGTTTTTGGACTAACTATTCCTGTGTTTATCCAGCCCCTGGATTAACTATTCCCCTGTTTATCCAGTCCCTGGATTAACTATTCCCGTGATTATCCAGTTCCTGTATTAACTATACCCGTGCTTATCCAGTTGCTGGATTAACTGTTCCCGTGTTTATCCTGTCTATGGATTAACTATTCCCATGTTTATCCAGTCCCTGGATTAACTATTTCCATGTTTATCCTGTCTTTGGGTTAACTATTCCTGTGTTTATCCAGTCTTTGGATAAATTAGACGTCATACTCTGACCCCCCCCGCCGGGTCGGAGAATGGCCGTTGGCCGCCGTGAATCCCGCCCCCGCCCCCGCCGAAGTCTCCGGTACCGGAGAGTGGGCGGGGGTGTGAATCGGGCCGTGCCAGTTGGCGAGACACCCCGCTCAATTCTCCGGCCCGGATGGGCCGAAGTCCCGCCCAGAAATTGCCTGTCCCGCCGGCGTAAATCAAAGCTGGTATTTACCGGCGGGACCAGGCGGCGTGGGCAGGCTCCAGGGTCCTGGGGAGGGCGTGGGGTGATCTGACCCCGGGGGCTGCCCCCACGGTGGCCTGGCCCACGATCGGGGCCCACCGATCCGTGGGCGGGCCTGTGCCGTGGGGGCATTCTTTCCCTTCCGCCACGGCCTCCACCATGGCGGAGGCGGAAGAGACTCTCCCCACTGCGCATGCGCGGGAAACTGTCGGCAGCCGCTGACGCTCCCGCGCATGCGCCGCATTTGTGCGCCAGCTGGCGGGGCACCAAACACCATTTCCGCCAGCTGGCGGGGCAACAAACGCCATTTCCGCCAGCTGGCGGGGCGGAAGTCCCTCCGGCGCCGGACTAGCCCCTCAATGTTGGGGCTCGGCCCCCAAAGATGCGGAGCATTCCGCACCTTTGGGCCGGCGCGATGTCCGTCTAATTGGTGCCATTTTTGGCGCCAGTCGGCGGACATCGCGCCGTTGGGCGAGAATTTCGCCCCGATTAATGTGTTTATCCAGTCCATGGATTAACTATTCCCATGTTTATCCAGTCCCTGGATTAACTATTCCTGTGTTTATCCTTTACCTGGATAAAATATTCCCGTGTTTATCCAGTCCCTGGATTAACTATTCCCGTGTTTATCCAATCCCTGGATTAACTATTCCTGTCTTTATCCAGTCTATGGATTAACTATACCCGTGTTTATCCAGTCCCTGGATTAACTATACCCATGTTTATCCAGTTTTTGGATTAACTATTCCTGTGTTTATCCAGCCCCTGGATTAACTATTCCCGTGTTTATCCAATCCCTGGATTAATTATTCCTGTGTTTATTCAGTACCTGGATTAACTATTCCCATGTTTATCCAGTTTTTGGATTAACTATTCCTGTGTTTATCCAACTCCTGGATTAACTATTCCCGTGTTTATCTAGTCCCTGGATTAACTATTCCCGTGTTTATCCAGTCCCTGGATTAACTATACCCGTGTTTATCCAGTTTTTGCATTAACTATTCCTGTGTTTATCCAACTCCTGGATTAACTATTCCCGTGTTTATCTAGTCCCTGGATTAACTCCTCCCGTGTTTATCCAGTCCCTGGATTAACTATACCCATGTTTATCTAGTTTTTGGATTAACTATTCCTGTGTTTATCTAATCCCTGGATTAACTATTCCCATGTTTATCCAGTCTTTGGATTAAGTATTCCCGTGTTTATCCTGTTTTTGGATTAACTATTCCTGTGTTCATCCAGCCCCTAGATGAACTATTCCCGTGTTTATCCAGTCCCTGGATTAACTATTCCCATATTTATCAGGTCTTTGGATTAACTATTCCCATATTTATCAGGTCTTTGGATTAACTATTCCTGTCTTTATCTAGGTATTGGATTAACTATTCCCCTGTTCATCCAGACCCTGGATTAACTATTCCTGTCTTTATCCAGTCCCTGGATTAACTATTCCCATGCTTACCCAGTCTTTGGATTAACTATTCCTGTCTTTATCCAGTCTTTGGATTAACTATTCCCATGTTTATACAGACCCTGGATTAACTATTCCTGTCTTTATCCAGTCTCCAGATTAACTATTCCCATGTTTATCCAGTCCCTGGATTAACTATACCCGTGTTTATCCAGTCCCTGGATTAACTATTCCTGTCTTTATCCAGTCTACAGATTAACTATTCCTGTCTTTATCCAGTCTACAGATTAACTATTCCCATGTTTCTCCAGTCTATGGATTAACTATTCCTGTCTTTATCCAGTCTACAGATTCACTATTCCTGTCTTTATCCAGTCGACAGATTAAATATTCCCATGTTTATAAAAGCCATTGATTAACTATTTCTGTGTTTATCCAGTCCCTGGATTAACTGTTCCCGTGGTTATCCAATCTCTGGATTAACTATTCCCATCTTTATCCAGTCCTTTTTATTCGAACTGTTTCCCTATTCACCCTGTCCCTGGTTTATCTGCATCATGGTTAACTCAGTTTTGCCTTTGTTCGTCCCAGTCTCTGATTTCATTATCTTGTTGGTCAGGTTTGTGAGTAATCGAGGTCTGAATGTGCCTTCCTACCTTTGCACACACAGCGGCTCTCCTCACTGGCAGGAGATTTCACCCTGGTTGTTGTCAGTACCCTCTTTGCCTCATCCTCTTTCAGCTGAGTTGTATCTGGAAATAAGAAACATGCCTCTAAAAATATATACCCTGGCACTTTATATTCATAATCAAAGCAATTTTTGTGACCTTTTATGTCATTGTGGTGACCCCTAAAAAACATGCTTGTCAGACCTGCCCAGTCCATTTGAAGTGATGTCACTGACTGAATAGAGGCTGTGACAGACCTTCACTTTGTTCAATGATACTGATAATTTAGAAAAAAGATTAAAGTGCCCAATTCTTTTTATTTCTAATTAAGGAGCAATTTAACGTGTCCAATCCACCTACCCTGCATGTCTTTGGGTTGTGGGGGTGAGAACGACGCAGACATGGAGAGAATGTGCATTCGCCACACGGACAGTGACCTGGAGCCGGGACTCAAACCCAGGTCCTTGGTGCTATGAGGCAACAGTGCTAACCATTTACCACTGTGCCGCCCTGACAATTTTTTTCTTGATTGTAATGTTCCAGTCATTGCAGATTTACACTGATTCTTAGTCTCGAAACCATTTGATTTTAAATACTAATTGTTGTTCCCTCCCTGTAAACCTATCTTCCTCTCTACTTTCCTCTCCTCCTCCCTGAAAATCTACCACTTTCACTAAACATTTGATCATGCGTCCAATATCATCCTGTCTGACACGGTGTTTATTGATATAACACTCCTCTGAAGTAGTTTGGTGGGACCTTTTCTTCTGTTAAAAGGCACAAAATAATTGGAAGTTGTTGTTAGGGTTGTTCAGAGAACATGAAAAAAGAACACTGACTGATTCCTGCCCCTTAACCCAGGACTACTTAGGGAAATCGGTCACTGGCCAAGACTACCCTAACATTAACCAAGGAGGCATTGGTGCAGTGATATTGTCACTGAACCTGCAATCCAGTGACCTAGGAAATTAGGGACCCAGGTCCAAATTCCAGTTTAGCAGCCAGTCAAAATTTAATTCAGTGGAAAACAATCTGGAATGAATAAAATAACATGAAATGATTGTTGTAAAAACCCATCTCGTTCACTTCAGGGAAGCAAACCTGTCATCACTAGCTGGTCTGGCCTACATGTGACTCGTAACTATCCTCTGAAATGGCCTCGTAAGTCACTCAGTTCAAGGGCAATTCAAGGAATGAGAAGTAAATGTTGGCCCAGTCAGCTACACCCCCATTTGAGTAAAAAAACTGTGGTGAGTGGAACACGGAGGGGCAGGAGCTGCAGTTCTCAAAACGCTGCACCACTTGGGCTTTGCCTCACCTCCAGTTAAAGATTGATCTACAGAGATTGATTGCAACATTTACATGTGGAAGGTGGTAGAAATGGGCTCCATGGACCTTTTATTTTGATGGATTCCTGAATTCTTATTTTCTGACTCGTAATTTCTGGGGTTTTCTGGAGTGTCGTCTTGCCCTGCCCCTAGGAGGACCCTGGGGATTTCTTGTTGCAAGCTAAGATGCAATTAAACCACAAAGGTGGCAAGATTCTAGGCTTGGTCCCTTGATGCACCTTGGAGTTGGAGATTCAATACTATTTATAGGAGAGGTTTGCTATACAGTAGTGACAGACCAAACAACAAATTGTAAGGGGGCCATGTTTGAGTTTCTGAAATGTTTTGAGAATTTGAGAACCCCAGCGGTGATTCATAGATCACATCCACTTAATGGCCGAGTCCAACAGTACCCACAACTCATACTTGTAATCTATCTGATTGTGGTGCACTGCCAACGGAACAGAACAATTTCAGTTCAGATAAGGCTCCAGGGAAGAGGTGCTTGTTCATATGGATCCAACTGCTCATTGCTATAACTAACCAAGTCTTTGACTATCACGAAGGAGAGAAGGAGGTCAACCTGAAAATCTGTCCAATAAGTCTAAGGCAGAGAGGAAGAGTGGGATAGTCTCCTGATTGGACTGAACATTGTGGTAGCTGCCGCACAACAGACTCTGTGATTACAGGATAATATAGACAGGTTGGGCAGATGTGCAGAACAATAGCAAATGGAATTTAAAAATTTTATTTTTTTATTTTTCATTTTATGCATAATACAAAACAACACAACACAATAAAACACTAATACAATCATAAAGCCTCCAAAACATAGCCCACCCCTCACAAAACCTAACCCCTCCCCCCTTTGCTTCTTCCTCCCCTCGCCCCTTCTGAGCAATGAACCATGGCCAATTCCTTGAAATAAACAATAGACGGCTGTCATCTTCAGTAAAACCCCTCAATTGCTCCCCGCATGGTGTACTTGACTTTCTCGAGGTATAGAAACTCCATCAGATCTCCCAGCCACACTGAGGTACTGGGTGGAGAAGCAGACCTCCACCCCAGCAGTACCCACCTCCAGGCAATCAGCGAGGCCAAGGCCAAGGCATCAGCCCCCACACCTGTCTGCAGCTCGGGCAAGACTGACACTCACAATTTGGCTACCAAGGGACAGGGCTCCAGTTGAATTGTCAGAATCGCCGACATAGTGCTGAAGAAGGAGACCCAGAAACCCACAAGCTTGGGGCTCGAGCAGAACCTGGTTGAGCAGAGCGCGCACGTGTCTTCCACCCATGCAATGAAGCGACTCATTCTGGACTTACTCAGGTGCGCCCTATAAACTATTTCGAATTGGATTAAACCAAGCCTAGCAAATGGAATTTAACCCTGAAAAGGGTGAGGTGATGCTTTTTGGTAGGACTAACAAAGCAAGAGAATACGCAATGAATGGTCGGACACTAGGATGTACAGAGGGCGAGAGGGACTTGAGTGTCCAAAGACCCCTGAAGGCAGCAGGAGAGGTAGATAAGGTGGTTAAAAAGGCACATGATATACTTGCCATAATTAGCCGAGGCATAGAATATAAGTGCAGACAGGTTATGGTGGATCTGTATAAAATGCTCATTCGGCCACAGCTAGATACTGTGTACAGTTCTGGTTGCCACACTTCAGGACGGATGTGATTGCACTGGAAAGGATGCAAAGGAGATTCACCAGGATGTTGCCTGGGCTGGAGAGTTTCAGCTGAGAAGAGAGGCTGGTCAGACTGGGGGTTGTTCTCCTTAGAGCAGAGAAGGCTGCAGAGGGGAACCAATTGAGGTGTATACAATTATGAGAGACATCGAGAGGATAGACAGGAACAAACATTTCCCCTCAGTAGAGAGGTCGATAACCAGGGGCACAGATTTAATGTAAGGCAGGAGATTTTGAGGGGATTTGAGGAAAGTCCTTTTCACCCAGAGGATGGCGGGAACCTGGAACTCACAGACTGAAAGTGTTGTAGAGCCATGAACCCTCACAACATTTAAGAAACACTTAAATGAGCACTTGAAATGCCATAGCATACAAGACTACAGACCAAGTGCAGAAAAATGGGTTTAGAATAGATTGGTGCTCGATGGCCGACACAGACACGATAGGCCAAAGGCCTCTTCCTGTAAAACTGTATGACTCTTTGCGCAGGTTCTTGCTATGGGCTAGACTCTGTGGCAAGTTTCTCCTTGCTGTGAGGGGCAGTCAGAAGAAGAATTTCCCCCTTTAAATATTTACCCAATTCCCTGAAGTTGCGATTGAATCTGCTTCCATTGTCCTCTCATGCAGTGCATTCCAGAACAAAACAGTTGCTTCTTAACTCTTCCCTAAATGAAATCCACTCCAGAGATTTGAGCGCATAATCTAGGCCAGCGCTGCAGGGCAGCACTGAGGGGGAGCTGCACTGGCTGAGGTAATATCGTTCAGATGAGACTTTGAACCTCTCAGTTGGACAACCAAAACCCAGGACTACGTGCTGAGGGAGGCACTGAAGCTCAGGGAACCTGCCGTAGAGGCGCAATGGGGGACGGTCATTGCCTAAGACCTTTCAGCCCAAGTGAACTGAAGGGAAGGGAATTGTACAGAACCCCCTCGGGCCGTATGACTCACAGTGAATGTATACAGTGAATATTAAATGTATCAGAATTGTATTGAAGCACCTCATAATGCAACTTGATTTGTGTAGAAAACTAAAATACCATTGCGCTGTTATGACCATTTTGAAATGTCTGTAATGTTTCTTTGACTGTATTGAAGTGCCCCAGAGTGCAACTTGGGCCAGAATACTCCAGTTGGTGGGATTCCCTTTTCCTGCTGGCAACCCACCCCCACCAATGGGATTCCCGGCAGCACGGGCTGGCTTCAATTGGAAATCCCATTGACAAGCAGCGGGAAGGGAAAATTCCACCGACAGCGAACAGCACACCATCGAGAAACACGCAGCTGGGGGTCCAGAGAATCCAGCCCATGACTTATGTCGAAAATTTGAATATTATTGCACTTTCTGTGATGGCCACTTTGAAATGTTGTAATGTTCTATCAGATATTTTACAAATAAAGTATATTTTTGCAACAAACAAAAAAAATGTCACGGTCACTCTTCAGAGAAGAACAGTGGTGTCCCCCATTTTGTGGTCAATCCTTACCGCTCAATTCTGCTCTTAAACATTGTTGTTTCTGGGAGCTTGTTGTGTACAAACTAGCTTTGGATTTCTTACAGGACAACAGTGACTCCAGCTCTGAATGCAATTAATAAATTAGAAAGCACTTTAGGACATGCAAACCTCATGAAAGGCGCTATATGAATGCAATTATTCACGTTCACATTAAACCCCAGGTAACTTGGGTTCAAATGTCATCCTTGTAAGTTCAGCATTTAAATAAAGTTTAAAGATATGTCTGGGAAGATAAAAGAAAAAAACTGGTACGAGTCAAAGTGACAGTGACATTGCCAGATTGTCGTAAAAACCCAACTTGATCACGGATGTCCTTCAGTTAACAAAATCTACCATCCTTAAACGGACTGGCTGAAATGAGACTCCAGTTCCACAACTATGCGATTGATTCTTAGTATAGAGGCAAGCATGACACCTTAGCTCAGATGGTAACACCCTCACCTCTGAACACCGAGATTCTGATTTCAAATCCCACTCCAAGGCTTGAGCGCATGGAAATTAAGGCTGACACTCCAGTGCAGTACAGAGGGGGCACTGCACTGTCAGAGGTGCAATCTTTCGGGTGAGACCTTAAACCATCTGCCTCATCAAATTGATATGAAGTATCCCATTACATTACTTTGAAGAGGAACAGCCAGGGAATTTATTCCTCATTTAACTGCGCATTGTTAACTACATTCAGAATTGCTGGTGGAATATATGCTGTTAGATACTGAAACAGAAGTGACTGAGAAAGCCTCTCTATTGTAACTAAAAATTTGCAAATAATTTGGGGCTGGTTTCTCCAGTTTGTCGCTGCGCGCCTCTATGTCAGCTTCCCCAATTCCCACCGATTGTCAATGGGATTTCCCATCGTAACTAGCCCGAGCTGCCGTGAAACCGTTGGTGGGTGTACGTTGCTGGCGCGAAAATTGAATCGCAACAACTGGAGAATTTCAGCCCTGGTTTAACCAGCAACACCCTCGTTGCAAATATAAATAATATATTTTTTAAATTACCTATCTGAATAAACATTGTGATATTATTTTCTCTAAATGTAAACCATAAAGCAAATCATTGCACAGATTTAAATTCTTACCATCTGTGAGGACAGATATTGTGGCCAAGGCAAACACAGCAATCAGGGAAACCAGCTGCATCTTCAGATTTAAGGACTGATCCAGAAGTGGCACGATCGAAAGTTTAATCAGTGCTTCTGAATGTTGGAAGACTTATATCTCTCCCATTATCAGTCATGCAGATCCCCGACAGCCCTGCACCTGCTCCCTCCCCAGAGAAGAGGAGGGGCAAGTTTCCCCTCCCCCGGCCAACCGAAAGCAAGTCACGGCATTGCTGGGAACCTGTAAATCTGCACAGAAATGCAGGTTGAACGTGGACCTCCCAGTGTGTCAGGGGGTTTCCACAGGCACACCATTTTATTCTGAAGTCAGGTAAAATCTGGAACAAAAGCAAATTAGTGCGGACACTGGAATCTGAAACAAAAACAGAAAATTATGGACAATCTCAGCAGCTCTGACAGCATCTATGGCGAGACAAGGGAGCTAACCTTTCAAGTCTGGAATGTTCCGTCATAAAAAAAATGAAAGAAAGATATTTAATTCCTTTAACTCCTTTTTACAGTGGTAGAAAGGACAGATCGGGGTTCTTTACAGCCAATGAAGTACATTTTGCAGTGCTGTCATGTTGTAATGTAGGAAACGTGGCAGTAAATGTGTGGACAGCAAGATCCCACAAGCGCCATGATAAATTGCCCTTAGTGTCCAAAATTGCCCTTAGTGTTGGGTGGGGTTACTGGGTTATGGGGATAGGGTGGAGGTGTTGACCTTGGATAGGGTGCTCTTTCCAAGAGCCGGTGCAGACGCGACGGGCCGAATGGCCTCCTTCTGCACTGTAAATTCTATGATGACAAGCAACTCTGGAATAAAAGAAACCAGGGGCGGGATTCTCCGACCCCCCGCCGGGTCGGAGAATCGCCGGGGGCTGGCGTGAATCCCGCCCCCGCCGGTTGCCGAATTCTCAGGCACCGGATATTCGGCGGGGGTGGGAATCGCGCCACGCCGGTTGGCGGGCCCCCCCCCGGCGATTCTCCGGCCCACGATGGGCCGAAGTCCCGCTGCTGGAATACCTGTCCCGCCGGCGAGAATCAAACCACCTCTCTTACCAGCGGGACAAGGCGGCGCGGGCGGGCTCCGGGGTCCTGGGGGGGGCGCGGGGCGATCTGGCCCCGGGGGGGTGCACCCACGGTGGCCTGACCTGCGATCGGGGCCCACCGATCCGCGGGCGGGCCTGTGCCGTGGGGGCACACTTTTCCTTCCGCCTTCGCCATGGTCACAACTATGGCGGAGGCGGAAGAGACCCCCTCCACTGCGCATGTGCGGGGATGCCGTGAACGGCCGCTGACGCTCCCACGGCAAAGTCATTTCCGCGCCAGCTGGCGGGGCACCAAAGGCCTTTCCCGCCAGCTGGCGGGGCGGAAATCAGTCCGGCGGGGGCCTAGCCACTCAAGGTGAGGGCTCGGCCCCTCAAGATGCGGAGAATTCCGTACCTTTGGGGCGGCGCGATGCCGGACTGATTTGCGCCGTTTTTGGCGCCGGTCGGCGGACATCGCGCCGATTGCGGAGAATCCCGCCCCAGATCACCAATTTTCTTTTCTCTGAGTGATTGAGAGACAAATTTATGCTCCTGGGCTTAATTAATGGGGACATAGAGCACAAGAGCAAGGAGGTTATGCTGAACGTGTGCAAGACACCAGTCAGACCTCTGCTGAAATATTGCATGCAATTCTGAGCACCACACTATAGGAAGGATGAGACCACATTGGAGAGAGTGCAGCAGCAGTTTACAAGAATGGCTACAGTGATGAGAAACTTGAGTTATGAGGCGAGATTGGAGAGGCTCGGAGAGAAAATGGCAAAGAGGAGATTTTATTGAGATGTTCAAAATCATGAGGGGGCTGGGCCGAGTTGATTAGGAGAACCTGTTCCCGCTCAGAAAATAATCCACGAAGGATAGGCCACAGATTTAAACTGATTTGCAAAAAAAGCAAATGTGTGGTGACAAAAAGCTTCTTCAAGCAACAAGTGGTTAGGATCTGGAATGCACGGGCTCGAAGTGTGGTGAGGCAGGTTCAATGAGGCATTGAAGAGGACATTGGATGATTCCTTGAATAGAATCAATGTGCAGATTGTTTCGAGAGCCAGTGCAGCCACGATTGGACGAATGGCCTCCTTCTGCACTGTAACAATTCTGTGATCATTACTCTCTCATGGTTTCTTTGAAATAGTGGCCGTGGAATCTTTGACATCCACTGGAGTGAAAAGACAAAGCCTCAGGTTAACATCTCATCTGAAAGATGGGCACCTAGGATAGCATGGTGGTGCAGTGGTTAGCACTGCTGTCTCACAGCGTCAAGCACTCGGGTTCGATCCTGGCCCCGGGTCACTGCCCATGTGGAGTTTGCATATTCTCCCCATGTCTGCATGGGTCTTAACCCCACAGCCCAAAAAGATGTGCAGGGTAGGTGAATTTGCCACACTAAATTGCCCCTTAATTAGAAAAAAAAGATTGGGTACTCTAAATTTATTTAAAAAACAAGAAAGATGGGCACCTCTGACAGTGCAGCGCTCCCTCAGTCCTGTCCCTCTGACAGTGCAGCACTCCCTCAGTACTGACCCTCTGACAGTGCAGCGCTCCCTCAGTACTGTCCCTCTGACAGTGCAGCACTCCCTCAGTACTGACCCTCTGACAGTGCAGCGCTCCCTCAGTACTGACCCTCTGACAGTGCAGCACTCCCTCAATACTGACTTTCTGAAAGTTCAGCACTCCCTCAGTACTGACCCTCTAACAGTGCAGCGCTCCCTCAGTACTGACCCTCTGAAAGTTCAGCATTCCCTCAGATCTGACCCTCTGATAGTTCAGCACTCCCTCAGTACTGACCCTCTGACAGTGCAGCACTCCCTCAGTACTGACCCTCTGACAGTGCAGCACTCCCTCAGTACTGACCCTCTGACAGTGCAGCACTCCCTCAATACTGACCCTCTGAAAGTTCAGCACTCCCTCAGTACTGACTCTCTGACAGTGCAGCGCTCCCTCAGTACTGACCCTCTAACAGTGCAGCGCTCCCTCAGTACTGACCCTCTGAAAGTTCAGCATTCCCTCAGATCTGACCCTCTGAAAGTTCAGCACTCTCTCAGTACTGTCCCTCTGACAGTGCAGCACTCCCTCAGTACTGACCCTCTGACAGTGCAGCACTCCCTCAGTACTGACTCTCTGACAGTGCAGCACTCCCTCAGTACTGACCCTCTGAAGGTTCAGCACTCGCTCAGTACTGACCCTCTGAATGTGCAGCACTCCCTCAGTGCTGGGGGAGCGCTGCACTGACGGGAATGCCGTCCTTTAGTTGAAAGGTTAACCAAGGGCCTGCACTGCTGTCTCAGGGCAACAACAAAGATCCCACTGCCAGTGCTTATCACATTGCTGTCTGTGGGAGATGACTGAGCACAAGTTGACTGCTGTATTTCCTACATTGCCAACTGTACAGGCCAAAATCATGCTGCAATACAATTTGGAAGTCCTGTGTGTGGTGCTATATAAATACAGCGTTTTCCTATCTTTCTGGGCAGCTATTAACACAACAGAACCAGGTACCCATCAGCCCAATGGTCACACCACAGACATGAATCAATTTACAATCTCGCCCTAATGTTAGTCTATTTGCTGAGCTACTGTTGGAATTCCCTCTTCCAATTTTTTCTAATCCTTCCACTCCTTTAACCTTCTGTTATTCCATTACAGTAACTGTCCATGCCTGCTCATGTACAAACAATGCATCCCGTCAAGTCAGAAAGTAGGACTTCCGGTGGCGGCTATGAAGGAGTAAGTCGCACATTTGGTGGCTCCCGTTCGGGTCGGACTTTTGGATCTTTTCCCCCGATTTTCTACCGGACTTTAATTGAAAAATTGATGACAGAGGCAATTGTGTACTGAATTCTCACATCGGTGCATGGAGAGAAGGACTGGAAGTGCTCGTAAAGGCAGAAACAGAAAGACAGATAAGGCTTGGGCTGAAGCTGTAGCGGGAGACAGCATGGCGGAGGATCGGACCTCTGGCTTGTTGACCCAGCGGTCAACGGAACAGCTGATGCAAGTTATTCAGGAAGGCTTCGCTATGCAGAAAGGAGAGTGCTTGGACCCGATAAAAGAGTCAATTGAGCGGCTGGAGCTTAGATTGGATGCGCAAAATCGGCGATCCAGTACGGCAAAAAGGCGCTGGCCGAGCAGGAGGAACAACAAACTGCGGTGGAGTTGGAGGTGGGGATGGTGAGAGACCAGCAGAAGAAGATCTTGGAGAAGGTGGAGGACCTAGAGAATAGGTCCTGCCGGCAGAACTTGAGAATTGTTGGGCTCCCGGAGGGGTCCGAAGGAGCGGACACTGGGGCATACATCACGGATATGGTTGAGAAGCTGCTGGGGGATGGGGCATTCTCCCGACACTTGGACGTGGGCAGAGCTCACAGAGCACTCATGAGGAAGCCGCAAATGGGAGACCCCTTGAGGGCAATGGTGGTGAGATTCCACAGGTATCTGGACAAGGAGCGTATTTTACAGTGGGCCAAGCAGACACAGAGCTGTAAATGGGACAACAGTATCCTGCGGATCTGCCAAGACCTGAGTGCGGAGGTGGCCAGGAGAAGAGCGGGCTTTAACCAGATCAGGTTGACCCTTTTTAAGAAAAAGGTGAAGTTTGGACTGTTGTATCCGGCCCGTCTCTGGGTCACGTACGAGGAACATCAGTTGCATTTCGGGTCGCCTGAGGATGCGCTGGACTTCGCGAAAAGGAAAGGACTGGTGGTGGACGGAGAACTTTTGAACTTTGCTGCAACGTTCATGTTTTTAAAAAATACGTTTCTCCTTTTTCGTTTTGTGGAAGCCGTCTGTAATGCCTTCTATATTGATTTGGGACCAGTGGCAGAGCTGAGTGAGTTAAGGTTTACATTTGCACTGTTGTGGGATGGAGGTGTGCTTGTTTAGATTTTGGATCTCTGACTTGATCTTTGCTAGCGTTTTTTTTTCCTTCCTGTTTTTTCTGTCGGGCAATTGTGTTGGGATTGTTTGTCATTGGAATATGTATGTATGAGCGGGGGGGAGGGAACAATAGGTGGGAGACTTTTCGGCACCAGGGATGGGGCCACCAAGCTAGCTGGGCGGGCTAGCTCATGGAAGCATAGTGGGGGGGGGTGCATATGTTAGATTTATTAAAGGGATTGAGTTATATTGTGTTGTTACTAGGGGGGGAGGGGGGGAAATGTTCTGCTGATGAGGGAGGGACTTGTGCTAAGGGTCAGAGAGGAGGTTGGGTGCGGAGGCTGCCTGGGGCGGGCCGGTGGAGATGTGGAGCACAGGCTGGAGGCTGGCCCAAAAAAGGGGATGGCTGATCGGCAAAGGGGGGGGGGGCAATGAGCCCCCCCAAATAGGCTGATCACGTGGAATGTACGAGGGCTAAATGGGCCGGCCAAGAGCGTGTTCGCGCATCTGAGCGACGTGGTAATGTTGCAGGAGACGCACCTTAGAGTAGCTGACCAGATTAGATTGAGGAAAGGCTGGGCAGTCAGGTCTTTCACTCGCAAAGTCCAGCGCGTCCTCAGGCGACTCTAAATAAAAGTGCTGTTCCTCGTACGTGACCCAGAGACGGGCCGGATACAACAGTCTGAACTTCATCTTTTTCTTAAAATGGGTCTAGATTCAAAGACTAGAGGGGTCGTGATCCTGATCAATAAGCGGGTGGTGTTTGAGGCGGGTAGAATAGTCTCGGATGTGGGAGGTCGGTACATTATGGCCAGTGGGAAACTGGAAGGGTGCAGTTGGTATTAGTAAATGGGTATGCGCCAAATTGGGATGATGTGGAGTTTATAAAGAGGATGCTGGGGAAGATACTGGACCTGGACTCTCACAAGTTGGTCATGGGAGGGGACTTTAACACAGTTATTGACCCTGGCTTAGACCGGTCAAGCTCAAAAACGGGCAGGGTGCCAGCAATGGCAAAGGAACTAAAAGGGTTCATGAAGCAGATTGGGGGGGTGGACCCATGGAGATTTGGGCAGCCGAGGGTGAAGGAGTTCTCCTTCTACTCACACGTGCATAATGTGTACTCCCGGATTGATTTCTTTATTCTGAGCAGGGCTTTACTGACGGGGGTGGTGGACCCGGGGTACTCGCCGATCACAATCTCTCCGCACTGGGTTGACCTGCAGGTTAGTAAAGACAGTAACCAGCGTCCGCATTGGAGGCTAGATGTGGGACTTTTAGCTGACGAAGGAATGTGCGAGCGGCTGAGGAAATGTATTCAGAGCTACCTGCAGGTCAACGACATGGGGGAGATTTCAGCAATGGTGCTCTGGGAAGCACTGAATGCAGTGGTTAGAGGGGATCTGATCTTGATACGGGCCCACAGGGAGAAGGTAGACAAGGCAGAGACGGACCGACTGGTTAAGGAGATACTACAGATCGATAGGAGGTATGCGGAGACCCCAGAGGCAGGGCTTTTAAAGGAACAGCGGAGGCAGAGTTCGGCTTGTTAACCACAGGGCGGGCGGTGGAGCAGCTGAGAAAGGCGAGGGGGGCGATCTATGAGCATGGAGAGAAGGCCAGCAGAATGCTTGCACAGCAGCTTAGAAAGAGGGAGGCAGCCCGGGAGATAGGGAAAGTAAATGATGGAGATGGGAAGCTGGTTGGAGATTCAGCCGGGGGGAATAAGGCGTTTAGGGATTTTTATAGTAGGCTGTATGGGTCGGAACCCCCGACGGGGCCGGAGAGGATGAGGCACTTCTTAGGGGGGCTGAATTTCCCAAAGGTGGACGGGGAGCTGGTAGAAGGGCTGGGGGCCCCGATCCGGTTGATAGAGATAGTGGAGTGTCTGAAGGCCATGCAGTTGGGTAAAGCTCCATCTGCTCCCACATGTCTCCTCCATTGCCCCCAGACTCTCAGGGCCGCCACCACCATAGGGCTGGTGGAGTACCGTGCCGGCAGAAACAGCAGAGGCACAGTTACCAACGCCCCCAGACTGGTGCCCTTACATGAAGCCGCCTTCATACGCTCCCATACCGACTCTCTCCCCACCACCCACTTCCTGATCATGGCTATATTCGCCGCCCAGTAATAGTTAGTAAAATTTAGCAGCGCCAGCCCACCCTCTCCCCGACTCCGCTCAAGCATTACCTTCCTTACTCATGGGGCCTTGCCCGCCAAATCTCGGTCCTCCCGAGATTCTTGTTTGTATTTCAGTGTCTTCCCATTTTTATTCCACGGTCCTTTTTTAAACGGGTCAACCCACGGTACCCAGTGGAGTTCTATAAAAGGGTCTCTGGGATATTTGGACCGTTGTTGATGAGGACGTTCAATGAGGCAAGGGAGAGAGGGGTGCTGCCCCTGACGATGTCACAGACCATGATTTCGCTGATCCTGAAGCAGGACATGAACCCGGAGCTGTGTGGGTCCTACAGGCCAATATCCTTGTTGAATGTGGTTGCCAAACTGTTGGCCAAACGTTTGTCCTCCAGGATTGAGGATTGGGTTCCGGACGTTATTGGGGAGGATCAGACGGGGTTTGTTAAGGGTAGGCAGTTGGTGGCCAATATAAGAAGGCTATTAAACATGATCATGATGCCCCCAGAATGTAGGGAGGTGGAGGTAGTGGCCACAATGGACACAGAGAAGGTTTTTTATCGGGTAGAATGGGATTATCTGTGGGAGGTACTGGGATGCTTCGGATTTGGGCGGGGCTTTATTGACTGGGTCAGGTTGCTGTATCAGACGTCTGTGAGACTGCACTGGGGAGCTTCAAGGGGCTGGAAGGGGCTGATCCTGGGGGGGGGGGGCTCGTGGAGCACAGAGTCTCACTTTTGTGCAGACGACCTCTGGCCGGTTTTCGGGGTATAAGCCAAATATGGGGAAAAGTGAAATGTTTGCGGTCCAGGCGAGGGGACAGGAGAGGCAATTGGGGGAGCTGCTGTTTAGATTAGTAGGGGGAAGCTTCAGGTACCTAGGCATCCAAGTGGCGCGGGAATGGGACCGGCTGCATAAATTAAATCTGGCCCGACTAGTAGACCAAATGAAGGATGATTTTCAGAGATGGGACGCGCTTCCGTTGTCACTAGCTGGGAGGGTGCAGGCGGTGAAAATGACGGTGTTTCCCCATTTTTATTCCGCATCCTTTTTTAAACAGATCAACAAAGTGATCACTGGCTTTGTTTGGGCGGGCAAGATCCCGCGAGTAAGGAAGGTAATGCTTGAGCGGAGTCGGGGAGAGGGTGGGCTGGCGCTGCCAGATTTTATTAACTATTACTGAGCGGCGAATACAGCCATGATCAGGAAGTGGGTGGTGGGGGAGGGGTCGGCATGGGAGCCTATGGAGGCGGCTTGATGCAAGGGCATCAGTCTGGGGGCGTTGATAACTGCGCCTCTGCCATTCCCGCTGGTACGGTACTCCACCAGCCCTGTGATGGTGGCAGCCCTGAGAGTCTGGGGGCAATGGACGAGACATGTGGGAGCAGATGGAGCATCGGTCTGGTCCCTAATCTGTAATAATCACCGATTTGCCCCGGGAAGTATGGATGGGGGGTTCCGGATATGGCAGAGAGCAGGGATTGAGAGGATGGGGGATATGTTTATAGATGGGAGCTTTCCGAGTATGAGGGCGCTGGAGGAGAAGTTTGGATTGGCGACGGGAAACAAATTCAGGTACCTGCAGGTGCGGGACTTCCTACGTAGACAGGTGTCAACCTTCCCGCTCATACCACTAAGGGGGATTCAGGACAGGGTAGTTTCCAGAGGGTGGGTAGGAGAAGGGAGTGTCTCTGACATTTACAAGGAACTTATGGGGTCAGAGGAGATGCAGACCGAGGCGCTGAAGCGCAAGTGGGAGGAGGAGCTGGGAGGAGAGATGGAGGATGGTCTATGGGCAGACGTGTTGAGAAGAGTCAACGTGTCCACAACATGTGCCAGGCTCAGCCTGATACAATTCAAGGTCGTTCATCGGGCTCACATGACAGTGGTCCGGATGAGCAGATTCTTTGGGGTGGAAGACAGGTGTGCAAAGTGTGCAGGAGGACCGGTGAACCATGTCCACATGTTTTGGGCATGACCAAAGCTTCGGGGATTTTGGCAGGGGTTTGCAGATGACCTATCCACGGTGTTAAAAACAAGGGTGGCACCGAGTCTAGAGGTGGCGATTTACGGGGTGTCGGAAGATCCGTGAATCCAGGAGGAGAAAGAGGCAGACGTTCTGGCCTTTGGTAGCTTCCCTGGTAGCCCAGAGACGGATATTATTATCTTTGAGGGACTCAAAGCCCCCGAAGTCGGAGACTTGCCTATCGGACATGGCTAGCTTTCTCTGTTTGGAGACAATTAAGTTTGCCTTGAGAGGGTCAATGTTAGGGTTCGCCCGGCGATAGCAACCGTTCGTTGACTTCTTTGTGGAAAATTAATCGTCAGCACAAGGGTGGGGGGGGGGGTTAGTTTAACTTAGAGTAGGGGGTTAATAAAGGTGGGACCTGTAAGGGAGTGAGACGTCTTTTGCACTATGTTTATAGTTTCATGTACATTGTTTATTTTGTTGTTGTAATACCAAAAATACCTCAATAAAATGTTTATTAAAAAAAAAGTCAGAAAGTATACGCACAGGACTGTTCAGGAGGGTGGTCCAGATTTTTGACTGATTGACAATGAAGGAACAGTGATATTGTTTCAAGTCATGGTGGTGTGTGCAATGGAGGGTAACCAGCATTTATTGCCCATCCCTGAGGGGCATTTATGAGTCAACCACGTGCTGTGGGTCTGGAGTCCCATGTAGGCCAGACCAGGTAAGGATGACAGATTTCCTTCCCTGAAGGACATTGGTGAACCAGATGGGCTTTTACAACAATCAACAATGGTTTCATGGTCGTCATTAGACATTTAATTCCAAATTTTTATTGAATTCAAATTCCACCATCTGCCCTGGCGGAATTCAAACCCATGTCCGCAGAGCATTACCCTGGGTCTCCGGATTACTAGTCCAGCGGCAATACCACTACGCCATAACCTCCCCATGTTTGAAGCATCTGCTGCCTTGTCCTTTATGGTGGAGGTGACTGTATGGAAGGTGTTGCCATAGGAGGCTCAGCCGGTTGTTGCTGTGCATCTTGTGTAAATGGTGCACAAATAACGACCAATGTGTGTTGGTGGTGGAGGGAGTCAATACTTAAGGTGGTGGATGGGGTGACAATGAAGTGGGGTTTATTTGTCCTGGATGGTGTTGGGGAGTATTCCATCATACTCCTGACTTGTGTCTCATAGATGGTGGGCAGGTTTGGGGGAGTTAGGAGGTGGGTTCCTCTCCACAAAATTCCCAGCCTTTGAAAATCTTACAGCCACATTCTGTGCAATTAAATAATTTCCATTCAGCAAAAGTATGTCTACAGCAACAATTACAATAGTACTCAGCAGTTAACATTGGAACAGCGATGAAGCAACTGCCCCATATTGGTCTTCACTATTTCTCTGTCATGTTGATATCCCCTTCGTTTCTGCTTCACCTTTCCTTTCCGGAAGGTGCCAATTCTGGCTGGACACCATTCATTCTCAGTTCCTGCAAAAGGCATCATTATTGACAGGATAATGTATAGCGATAACTGGGCGCAGTTATAGCAGACATACAGAAAATGTTTCCACTTTTATAGGAGCCTATAACTAGGGGCCAACAATATAACATAGATACAAAGGGGTATTGCAACAAACTCAGTAGTGCAGATGCTTTTAAGGAGAAACTAGATAATATACATGACGGAGAAAGGAATTGAGGGATGTATCGATGGAGTGAGATGAAAAGAGATGGGAGGATGGTCATGTGGAGCTCTAAGACCCACCACAGACCTTTGAGGCCAAATGGTCTGTTTCTGTGCGATAAATCCTACATAGGTGCTCCTAATGGAAATATGTTCCACATTCTCGCCACCTGCCACTCAAATCACGCAAATCTTTCATTTGCACGATGCAGGTTTTTGCCGAAGTGGCCATAACCCCTGGGTGGACACCAGCATCACCAACACAGGTCTGGTTCATGGACCATGCCAGTTGGCTTCGAGAGAATCACCTCCCTCAAAAACACTCATCCACACTCGACAGGATCCTCACTCACCGGGTGAGGTCGTTCCTCAGATGGAATTCCAAGGGACAGGTAAACACATAACGGTGTTGATACTCGGATTAGACTGCTCACCACATTGTGAATGAGTGTGTCCGACAAGACTTTTGCCACAGGATTTTGGGGTAATTTCGCTAAGGATGCGCAGTGTAGGAACTGTTGTGTTAACTACACTGAGATAACACGGGTTGCAACTGGATGCAGCTATGACTGAAATAGACTCCAGACCTTGAAGTTAGTTCAATATGATTTATTGAACCTGTCACACAGTTAGCACAGTTCTCTGTGAGTTCCACTCTCTGCTAACCTAAGTGTGATCTCTCTGTCTGACTGAACCAGACTAGCTCTTAGTCACGTGCTGTATGCGTTACGTGATATGTACACCGGACTCACTCTGTAGATGTCCCTAGTGGAAAGAGGCGGAGTGTGAATGCCTCGTGCCTTTTACAGTGGGAAGTGTTCTGCCTACTGATTGGTTATGTCCTGTTCCCTGTGCTCATTAGCTGCCTGTCTATATCTCATTATGTACATGTCTGCATATCATGACACCTCCCCTTTTGAAATGTTTTCTGCAGCCTATGTGAAAGTATTTACATGTGTCGGCCGAAAAACTAACGTATTTACAAGAGATGGCAGATGGGAACATATGTACATATGAAAACAGGTGTCTAGTGTGCGTAAACAGAACATAGCAAACAAAACAAATGTTCATAAGTCCAGTCTCTGGGGCTTGCGTCTGATCCTGGTCGACCGCCGGAGAGGCGGTGGTGGGGACGACGGCACCTTGATGGGCGGGAATGCAGCCAGACTGGTGGCCTCATGGTTCGAGGTATCAGGAGGTGGCACAACAACAGATGGAAACAACAAAGAATGTGGTTGCGGGCGGGCAACTGTGCGCAGTGCCCGTCTGGTTCGCCACACAATCAGCCATACGCACAGCGTACGATCGAGGCGCAGCCTGTCGGACAACAACCGCTGGAGCTGACCAGCCTCCATCAGGTAGCTTGATCCGAACAGCATCCGCCGGGGATAGCACAGGCAAATCAGTGGCATGAGCATCACAGCTCTGCTTTTGCCGGTCCCTGAGTTTCTGCACCTTCTGCAGCACTGGGAGGTGATCCAGTCAGGCAAATGTAAGGCTGGAAGAGTCGTATGCAGGTCCCTGTTCAACAGGAGTTTAGCCGGTGACATGCCGGTAGACAGAGGGGTTGCCCTGAACGCAAGCAGCGCAAGGTTGACGTCAGAAGCAGAATCCGCAGCCTTGCAGATGAGCTGCTTCACTATGTGCACCCCTTTCTCAACTTTCCCATTGGACTGTGGGTAATGTGGGCTGGAAGTGACGTGATGAAACTGATGTAGCTGGGCAAATCTTGACCACTTTTGGCTGCTGAAGCAAGGATCATTGTCACTCACGACAGTGAGTGGAATACCATGCCTGGAGAACGTCTCCTTACAGGCCTTAATGACGGTCTTGGATGTGAGGTCCGATAGCTTCACAACGTCTGGGTAGTTGGAAAAATAATCTATGATGAGCACATAGTCACGACCATTGGCGTGAAAGAGGTCGATGCCCACCTTGGAACACGGGGAGGTCACGAATTTGTGCTGCTGAAGCGTCTCCTTGCTCTGTGCTGTCTGGAAGCGTTGACAGGTCGGACAGTTGAGGACCATGTTTGAGATGTCCTGACTAATCCCAGGCCAGTAGACAGCTTGCCTGGCTCTGCGCTTGTACTTCTCAACACCCAGATGCCCCTCGTGGATTTGCCGGAGCACCAAGCTCTGGAGACTGCGTGGAATGACAATGCGATCCAGCTTGAGGAGGATACCATCAACCACCGTCAGGTCGTCCTTCACATTGAAGAATTGAGGGCACTGCCCTTTTTGCCAGCCATTGGTAAGGTGGCGCATGACATGCTGCAGAAGTGGGTCTTTGGCTGTCTCATCGCGAATGCGAATCACCTTTTCATCCGACGCCGGGACGTTGCTGGCCCACAGCTGCACCTGTGATTCCATCTGTTGGATGAATGCCGGCGGGTCAGCAGGCAAGGTTCTGGAGCGGGACAAGGCATCCACAATAATGAGCTCCTTGCCAGGCGTGTACACGAGCTCAAAGTCATACCGTCTGAGCCTGAGGAGGATGCGCTGCAGCCGGGGCGTCATGTCGTTCAGGTCCTTGTGGATAATGTGGACCAGAGGCCTGTGGTCCGCCTCGACAGTGAACATCGGCAGGCCATAGACATAATCGTGGAACTTGAGAATTACAGTCAGCAGTCCCAGGCATTCCTTTTCAATTTGGGCGTACCGCTGCTCGGTGGGTGTCATTGCCTGTGATGTGTAGGCAACCGGTGCCCAGGATGAGGTGTCATTGCGCTGGAGCAACACCGCGCCGATGCCTTCCTGGCTCTCATCGGTCGAGATTTCTGTTTCCCTGTCAGGGTCAAAAAATGCCAATACAGGTGCAGTGGTGAGCTTGGCTTTCAGCTCCAACCACTCTGCTTGATGAGCTGCCTGCCACTCAAAGGCAGTAGACTTTTTCACCAGGTGTCTGAGGGCTGTGCTGTGCGAGGCCAGATTTGGGATAAACTCGCCCAAGAAGTTCACTATTCCTAGGAAGTGCAGCACCGTCTTCTTGTCTTCAGGGATCTTCATGGCTTCGATGGCCTTGACCTTGTCTGAGTCCTGGCGCACACCCTGCTGAGATATCTGGTCACCCAAGAACTTCAGTGTCGACATGCCAAAGCAACACTTTGCCCTGTTCAGCTTGAGGCCATTGGCACGGACACGGCGGAATACCTGCTGGAGACGAGAGATGTGCTCTTCGGGGTTGTGGACCAAATAATAACGTTGTCCACATACAAACGAACCCTTCAATGCCCTCCATCATCTGCTCCATGATTCTATGGAAAATCTCCGAGGCCGAGACAATGCCGAACGGCATCCGATTACAGCAGTACCTGCCAAACGGTGTGTTGAAGGTGCAGAGCTGTCTGCTGGACTCATCCAACTGGATTTGCCAGAACCCGCGTGATGCATTTAACTTTGCGAAAAACCGAGCGTGTGCCATCTCACTTGTTAGTTCCTCCCGCTTTGGGATGGGGTAGTGTTCCCGCATTATATTCTGGTTGAGATCCTTGGGATCAATACAGATGCACAGCTCCCCCGAAGGCTTTTTTACACAGGCCATCGAGCTGACCCAGTCAGTCGGTTCTGTGACTTCGGAGATGATGCTCTGGTCCTGAAGATCCTTCAACTGCATCTTCAGGCGCTCCTTCAGTGGGCGCCAGGACCCGGCGTGGAGCGTGGACCACAGGCGTGACATCAGGCCGCGGCAGGATCTTGTACCGATATGGCAGAGTGCCCATCCCGTCAAACACATCCGGATACTGCGCAAGGATGTCGTCAATGCCGGCTTGAAGATCCACGTTGGGGGAGATCATTGTGTAGATACGCTGCACAAGGTTTAGCTGCTTGCATGCATGTGCGCTGAGCAGGGAGGCCCTGTCTGGCTTTACGATTTCAAACCTTAGCCTTGCGTGATTGCTCTTGTTGGAGACAAGCAGATGGCAGGGTCCCAGTGCTGTGATGGCATTGCCGTTATAGTCCAGGAGCTGGCAGGCTGTTGGAAGGAGCCTGGGTGGCTTCTTGATGCGGTTGAAATCTGCCTGTGAAAGGAGATTGGCAGAAGCACCTGTGTCCAGCTTGAACTGGATTGAGCATTGATTTACTTGCATCACCGCATGCCATTCATCCGCAGAACCCACAGTGAGGATGGGCAGGCCCCGTGATGATGTTGGTGAGGCACGTTCACATGTGGTGATGATGCCCACATGGTAGGGGGACTAGGGAGTTGTAGATGTGGATGGTGTGGTCCCCCGCGGTGGAGAGAAACAGCGCAATCTTCCTGGCATCCGATGCTGCTTCGAGGTCAGAGGCCTCGATGTACAGGAGGAACTTTTGCTTGAAGATTTTCCAATTGGCACCGAGGTTGCCGGAGATGCGGAGCTGCGGAGGAGGCTGGATGTTTTCCATTTCACCGGATGGCTGCTTGCTAGTCAATGCTGATTCACTCGAGGTAGGTCCGTCAAGATCAGTATCGCTCTGGTACAATCATGTGTTAGGCAGATAGGTTCGATGTGGACTGCACTCGATGCAGGGAAGCTAGAAACAGACGTCTAACACTGGAGAAGAACCAACACTGTTTTATTCAACGATAGAACTGATATACATATTCAGCTGTGGGTCGACACTGTACCTTATAGAAGCCTGATCAGACTTACTAGCTCCCGCATGGTGTTTGCACTGTGCTAGCTCGTGGACTCTGACTGTCTCAGTGACTGGGTCCAGAGAGCGGGAAACCTAGTGCCCTCTGGCTTTAGAGTGGTCGTGTCCTGTCTGGTGATTGGCTGCACTGTGTTGTGTGCTTACTGGTCATCCTGTGTGTCAATCACTGCCTGTCTGCATCTCATTATTTACATGAATATATCTGGATCCGTAATGTTGCCAGGATCAGAATCCTGTAAACCTTGCTGGACACTCTGAACGCACCTGCGTTAGAGTTGGGAACGCTGGCCCTTGACTGGTGGTGCAGACCTGCACAAGGCTGCATAGTGTCCAGGCTTCCCGCAATTTAAACAGCGCCTGCCTCTTGCAGGGCAGTGTTTCTTTAAGTGGGCGGTGCCACAGTTCGGGCACGTCATGACATTGTTACATTCCGTACGTCGTCACACAGGCGCTGTGCGGTCGGCAGACGTTCGCACCTGTACAGTGTGGTGATCGGCCGCTTCGTTATCCTATCCGCATCGCGCATGCATGGGGCTCCAGGCAGAGCACGCAAAATGGCCGCTTTCATCAAGGCTGAGGCGCTGCATCTGGGCGATGGCCTGCACTCTCTCTGCCTCGTGTGAGGCAAGTTTCTCAGTTTCAGCCGGTTTGTATTGGGAATACCGATTTTGGCGTGCTCCTGCACTGTACACGTTTCGATCGCGACTGGCAGGGTCATATGTTTGATTTTTAAAAGCTGCTCTCTCAGAGGATCAGAGAGAACGCCAAAAACAATTTGGTCCCTGATCATGGAGTCAGCAATATTGCCAAAGTTGCAGGATAGTGCTAGTAGTCGGAGATTAGTTGGGAAGGAGTTGAAAGATTCGTCTTTACCTTGGAGGCGTTGTTGAAATATATAGCGCTTGAAGATTTCATTGGTGTCCACTTCACAGTGACTATCAAACTTGTCCAGGATGGTCTGAAACTTTGTCTTGTCCTGGACTTCGGTGAAGTTAAATGAGTTGAAGAGTTGGATGGCTTGATCACCCACTGTTGAGAGGAGAAGCGCGATCTTTCTTCTATCAGACACACCCTCGAGGTCTGAGGCTTCGATGTACAGCAGAAACCTTTGCTTGAAAGTCCGCCAGTTGGCACTGATATTGCCAGAGGTCCGCAGCAGTTGAGGAGGCTGGATCTTCTCCATGGTGCCGGGATGCCTTTGCTGGTCATCACAGAACAGATTGAGGTAAACACCTAAGGATAGCAGTCTACTACTGGTACCATGTCGTGTTAAGCACACTGAGACAACACGAGCTACAACTGGATGCAGCTATGACTGAAATAGACTCAAGACCTTGAAGTTAGTTCAATTTGATTTATTGAACCTGTCACACAGTTAGCACAGTTCTCTGCGAGTTCGACTCTCTGCTAACAGAAGTGTGATCTCTCTGTCTGACTGAACCAGACTAGCTCTTAGCCACGTGCTGTATGCGTTACGTGATATATACACCGGATTCACTGTAGATGCCCCTAGTGTTATAGTGGGAAACCACTCCCAAGTGTTCTGCCTGCTGATTGGTTATGGCCTGTTCTGTGTGCTCCATTAGCTGCCTGTCTGTATCTCATTATGTGCATGTCTGCATATCATGACAGGAACCAGGGGCGGGATTCTCCGCAATCGGCGCGATGTCTGCTGACCGGCGCCAAAAACGGCGCAAATCAGTCCGGCATCGCGCCGGCCCAAAGGTGCGGAAGTCTCCACACCTTGAGCGGCCGAGCCCTCACCTTGAAGGGCTAGGCCCAAGCCGGACTGATTTCCGCCCCGCCAGCTGGCGCGAAACTGACTTTGCCGGGCGGCGCATGGGCGGGAGCGTCAGCGGCCGCTCTCGGCATCCCCGCGCATGCGCAGAGGAGGGGGTCTCTTCCGCCTCCGCCATGGTGGAGACCATGGCGAAGGCGGAAGGAAAAGAGTGCCCCCACGGCACAGGCCCGCCCGCGGATCGGTGGGCCCCGATCGCCGGCCAGGCCACCTTGGGGGCACCCCCCGGGACCAGATCGCCCCGTGCCCCCCCTCAGGACCCCAGAGCCCGCCCGCGCCGCTGTGTCCCGCTGTCCCAAAGGTGGTTCAATCCACGCCGGCTGGCGTGGGTTGACAGGGGCGGGACCTCAGCCCATTGCGGATTGGAGAATCGCGGGGGGATTCCCGCCGACCGGCGCGGCGCGATTCCCGCCCCCACCGAATCTCCGGTGGCGGAGAATTCGCGACACGGCGGGGGTGGGATTCACGCCGGTCCCCAGTGGGGAGTCGGAGAATCGCGCCCCAGGTCTCCTAACTTGGGCATGAACTTCTAAAGCTGCACTCTGTCAGACACAAGGAGGTGAAGACTACTTTCTGAAGAAAATTTTGTTGAATTCACTTTTGAATTCATTGGTGATTGTCCTTTATTTATGGGGCTGCATTTTGGTCACATCGGGGAGGCGGTGGCACAGTGGTGATATCACTGGGCTATCAATCCAGACACCATGGGAAATGGTCTGGACACCAGCATTGGAACCCCACTACGCAGATGGTGAAATTTGAATGCAGTAAAAATCTGCAAGTAAAAGTCTAATGAGAACCGTGAAACCATTGTCATAAAAAACCATCTGGATTCACTCCTGTCCCTTTAGAGAAGGAAATCTGCAGTTCTTACCTGGTCTAACCGACACATGATACACATCCACTGCAATGTTGTTGACTCTTACATTCACCCTGAAGTGAACTAGCAAACAGCTCAGTTCAGTTCATGGTCAATTAAGGACGGGTAATAAATGTCGGCTCAGTCAGCGACACCCTCATCCCACAAATTAATAATAAAAACGAACAACCTCTTGGTGGTAAAATTCATCGAAAACCTTTTTTCACCTTCTTCAGTGCCTCTGTATCCCTTTCAATAATACGGAGACCAGGCTTGTGCACCATTCTACAAATATGATTCAACCGAGGCTTAGTGGTTAGCAATGCTGCCTCACAGCACTGGGGAGCCGGGTTCGCTTCCAGTCTTGACTGACTGTCTATGTGGAGTCTGCAGGTTCCCCCTGTGTCTGCGTGGGCTTCCTCCAGGTTCTCCCACAGTCCAAAGATGTGCAGGTTAGGTGGATTGGTCAGCTAAATTAGCCCTTGGTGTCCAAAGATGTGTGGGTTAGGTGGGGATACGGAGATAGGACAGGGGAGTGGCCCTCGTTAGGGTGTTCTTTTGGCGGGTTGGTACAGACTTGATGGGCCGAATGGCCTCCTCCTGCAAGGTAGGGATTGTATGGACGTATTTCCAGTCCTATCTTTCCAGAAATAATCCCAGTGCTTATTTTTTGCTTACCATATGAAATTGCACCGCTGCCTGTTATTGATTTGTGTACCTGTACCCATGGATTCATTTGATGGATGTAGTGAAATCTTTGCTTGTCTGCTGGTAGTAAGGCTCTGACATGCACCAACCAACCCCATTCCTTATAGGTACCGGTCCATGGCGTAAAACGGCATGCAACTTGGCAACAAGTTGAAAGTTTGCACAGAGCCACAAATATGTGGGAGAAATAAAACATTTCATCCAGCATAACAGAAGACCTTTAAGATGTACTGGTAGGAGGCAATGAAGAAGAACAAGAAAATATTACATCTTTGATGTAGGGGAATGCCTGTTAGGAGAAGCTTGTTCACAGGTCTTACAAACATCCTTTGGTATAATTAACTGCCAGTTGGAAGAGGCACAAATACTGTAATGAATCTTTTGAGGTTTGAGGACAGAGATGGAGTGTTATCAAGGAGAACAAAACTGGGCAGGGAGAACGGCCAGAGATGTGATGACGAGAAGACAAGGTAAGAGTGGTTGGTCGATGGCAGAAGGTACACGTGAAGACTCAAGAACAGCTAAATGAGATGAAAGGCAGGATTTTGAGCACAAGCTTTTCACAAAGAACTCAACAATTCATAGGGCATTTTGAAATAAAGTCAATCATAAGAACATTTCGAACCATAGAATTCCTACAGTGCAGAAGGAGGCCACTGAGACCATTGAGTCTGCACCGACCCTCTGTAATAGCACCCTACCGAATCCCACTCCCCCGCCCTATTCCTGTACCTCCACCTAACCTGCACATCATTGGACACGAAGGGACAATTTAGCATTTCTAATCCACCTAACCTGCACATCTTTGGACTGTGGGAAGGAACTGGAGCAGCCAGAGGAAACCTACGCAGACATAGGAAGAAAGTGCATACTTCACACAGACAGTCACCCAAGGCCGAATTGAACCTAATCCCTGGTGCTGTTAGGCAGCCGTACTAACTACTGTGCCACCGTGCCATGGAGCAGGAGCAGTCAAATCTTCACCTCGAGCCTGTTCCATCATTCAGTATGATCATGGGCGATCGGATTGTGGCCTCAACTCCAATTTCCTGTCTCTTTTGACACCTTCATCAATTAGGAATCCATCTAACTCAGCATTGTCGCTGCCTCCACCACTCTCTGGGAAAGCGTTCTACAGCCTTATGACGCTCTGAGAGAAAACATTTCTCCTCATCCTCACCTCCAGTGGGAGATCCCCGATTTTTGAACTGTGTCTCCTAGTTCCAATCTCTCTCGCGAGAAGAAACACGTTTTCAGCATCCGCCCTCTCAAGTCCCCTCAGAATCATAAATGTTTTAAGATCATCTCTCATTCTTTTAAGCTCCAATGAATTCAGGCCGAGACTATTCAACGTTTCCTCATAAAATAACCTCCCCAGCCCAGGTATCAGTCAGGTAAACCTTCCCTGAACTGCTTCGAAATAATTTCCACTCTTTCTTAAATAAGGAGGCCAAAACTGTACACAGTACACCGGGCATGATCTCACCAATGCCCTGTACAACCCTGTACAATTATTTTAAACATTTTCCCTTACAATAAAAATTTGCCTTTTCCATTTGCTTTCTTAATCACTTGCTGTAGCTGAAAAGCAATTTTTTTCATGATTCATGTACCTGGACACCCAGATCCCTCTGTACGCCAGAGCTCCGCAATCTCTCTCCATTTAAATAATACCCTGTTTAGTGGCCACAGAGAAGTCCAAAATGAGAGGTGTAAAGAAACTTATTTTATTACAAAGAAACCTATATACACAGTAGACTCCAGGTTCCAGCTGGGACTAGTTTGCTCGGTTCCCATTTGGGCCTGCTTTTATGACAGAGTCCAATACTCCACTGATGGGCCTCTGTATCTCAGTGAGGAAGCTTGTTTTCTCTGGTTCATGGGAGGTTAATTGGTCCGTCCCTATGGGTCTCAAGCAGATTACAACATACTGTTTTTCTATTCTTCCTTCTCAAGTAGACAAGTTTACATTTTCCGATATTACAATCCATCTGTCAGTTGTATGTACAGTCACTTAACCTATCCCCATCTCTTCGCAGGTTCCTTATGATTGCTTTACAACTTACTTTCCTATTTATCTTTGTGTCATCAGCAACTTCAGCACCTATATGCTCAGTCCCTTCATCCAAGTTATTGTTGCAGGGACTGCAACGATTCAAAAAGGGCAATTAGGGATAGGCATTACATGCTTGCCAAGCCAGGGATGCCTACATTCCTTGAATGAATAAAAAATATATTATAAACTGTAAATAGTAGAGGTCTCAGCACCAATTCCTCTGGTAATTGACTCATCACATCTGCTAACTGAAAATGACCCATTTATGCCTACTCTCTGTTTCCTGTCAGATAACCAATCTTGTGTCCATGCTAATAAGTTACCCCCCACACCATAAACTCATATTTTATACAGTAATCTTCAATGTGGCACCTTGTCAAATGCCTTCTAGAAAGTACAGCCCATGTTCCCCTTTGACCACGTTGCTTGTTCCTTCCTCAAAGAATGTCAACCACAATTTCCCTTTTACAAAATCGTCCTGACTCTGCCTGATTAGATTGAGGTTTTCTCCGTTTTCTGTTTACGCCTGAATAATGGATTCCAGCATCTTCCCCGTGATACATGTGAAGATAACTGGTCTGTCGTTTTCTCTTTTCTGCCTCTTCATATTCCTTATTTTCCAATCTGATGGAACACTTCCAGAATCGAGACAATTTGGTAAAATTAAAACCAACATATTTGCTATTTCAACAGCTGCTTATTTTAAGACCTCAGCTTGAAGTCCATTTAGGCCTGACGGCATGGTGGCACAGCGATAGTGCTACTGCCTCACAGCACCAGGGGCCTGGGTTCGATTCCGGCATTGGGTGACTGTCTATGTGGAGTTTGCAATGTGTCTGCGTGGGTTTCCTCCGGGTGCTTTGGTTTCCTCCCCCAGTCCAAAATGTGCAGGTTAGTTGGATTGGCCATGATAAATTGCCCTTTAGTGTCCAGTGATGTGAAGGTTAGGTTATGGGGTTTCAGGCTAGGGCGGGGTGGACGGGGGAGGAAACATGGGTCGAGTGTTCATTCAAAGTGTCAATGCAGACTCGATGGGCTGAATGGCAAAACGTGGGAGAACTCAGGAAGGTAGACAGTGGAATAAGAGGAGGAAAATGTGAAGTCATGCAATTTTGCATGAAAAATAAAGCAGCTCAATATTATTTAAATGTAAAAAGCTGCAGCTCAGAGGAATTTGGGGTCCTCATGCATAAGTCACAGAAAGTTAGCAGGCAAGTTCAGCAGGTAATAGAGAAATTAAATGGAATGTTGGCCTTCATTTCAAAGATGGAGTATAAAAATAGGAAAGTCTTGCTGAAACTATACAAGGCACTAGGGTGCCTGGGTGCCACTACCAGGGACCCCGGGTGGCACTGCCAAGGTACACAGATGGCAACAGGAATGCCAAGGTACCAATGTGCCCAGAGCCCAACCATCCGGGTCCTCCGTTGGCCTGGGAGACCACCTCTAGGTGCCATTACGTCTGGTCCACATTTGAGTAGGCCAGTGCTAAATGGCATCATGGTGAGGTCTCCCAGGCGCTGGTTTTCAATCCCGGACCTCGAAGATTCGGCCGGCGACATATTTAAATGAGCCTAATAGCTCATTTAAATATGCAAATCTGGATCTTACCCACTGAGTGTGAGATCCAGATCGCGACTACTCACAACAGCCAATTAGATCTCACGAGGCGTTCCGAGCGTCGCAATCTCGCAAGAGGCCTCTCGCGAGATTTAACGGCCTCGTTGCGTCACCGAGTCGGGCGCGATGAGGCCATTCGATCATGCCCTCTGCTTCTGCTGGAAATTCCATACCTATAGGACTGATTTATGTCTGCATGCCTATCTCATCATGTGAAGTTAACACCATCGGAAAGCAAGGGGCTGGTTTAGCACAGGGCTAAAGAGCTGGCTTTTAAAGCAAACCAAGGCAGGCCAGCAGCACGGTTCAATTCCCATACCAGCCTCCCAGAACAGGCGCCGGAATGTGATGACTAGGGGCTTTTCACAGTAACTTCATTTGAAGCATATTTGTGACAATAAGTGATTTTCATTTCATTTCAAGTGAATTATCCAGCAAATGTTTTAGCCCCATGAAGACATATCTCTTTGGATTTTGACTCTGGGGTCTGGAAGACAAGGGGAACAATCTTTATTTTCTTTTTTTTAATATAAATTTAAAGTATCCAATTCTTTTTTTCCAATTAAGGGGCAATTTTAGTATGGATAAGCGACCTACCCTGCACATGTTTGGGTTGTGGGGGTGAGACCCATGCAGACAGGGGGAAAATGTGTAAACACTACACAGACAGTAACCCGAGGCCGGGATCGAACCTGGGTCCTCAGCACTGTGAGGCAGCAGTGCACCGCCGTGCCGCTCACAATCTTTATTTTCTTTGTGGTCTCTGTACTATAAATCATTCTTTTCTCTATACCTCTCGATGCCATCTGGATGTTTTGCAAACCCCTCTTTTTGCCATTTTAGTGTGTGCAAATAAAGTAACTGAAAGGATTGGCCACTCAAGTGTGGAAGAGGGAACCTATGTATGGAGCCAGCGGAAATGAGCGAGGTACTAAATATTCACCAAAGGAAAGACCTGGTGGATGATGAGTCAAGGTATGGATGTGCAGATAGTCTGGGTGATGTTGGTATGAAAAACGAGGAGGTTTTGGGCATCTAGAAAAACATTAAGGTAGATAAGTCCCCAAAGCCTGATGGGATTTATCCCAAAATACTGAGGGAGGCAAGGGAGGAAATGCTGGGAACTTGACAGAAATCTTTGTATCCTCAGTGGCTACAGGTGAGGTCTCAGAGGACTGGAGAGTAGCCAATATTATTCCTTTGTTTAACAAGGGCAGCAATGATAGTCCAGTAAATTAAAGGCTAGTGATGAGGAATGTCAGCAGCATATAGATCAGTTGGAGACTTGGACAGAGAAAGGGCAGATGGAGTTTAATCCGACCAAATGTGAGGTAATACATTTTGGAAGGTCTAATACAGGTGGGAAGTATATAGCAAATGGCAAAACTCTTAAGAGTACTGACAGGCAGAGAGATCTTAGCGTACAGGTCCCCAGATCACTGAAAGTGGCAACACTGGTGGATAAGGTAGTCAAGAGGGCCTTCGGCATTCTTGCCTTCATCGGTCGGGGCATTGAGAATAAAAATTGTCAAGTCATGCTGCAGCTGTACAGACATTAGTTAGGCCACATTTCGAATATTGAATACAATTCTGGTCACCACACTACTGGAAGGATGTGGAGGATTTGAAGAGGGTACAGAAGAGGTTTATCAGGATGTTGCCTGGTCGGGAGGGTATTAGCTATGAGTAGAGGTTCGATAAACTCGATTGTTGCCACTGGAACGGCGGAGGTTGAGGGGCGACCTGATAGAAGTCTACAAAATTATGAGTGACATGGACAGAGTGGATAGTCAGAAGCTTTTTTCCAGAGTGGAAAAGTTAATTACTATGGGACATAGGTTTAAGGTGCGAGGGGCAAAGTTTAGAGAAGATGTGCGAGGCAGGTTTTTTTACACAGAGGGTGGTAAGTGCCTGGGACTCGCTGCCAAGGGAGGTGGTGGAAGCAGGTACGATAGTGATGTTTAAGAGGCATCTTGACAAATATATGAATAGGATGGGAATAAAGGGTTACGGATCTTGGAAACGCAGAAGGTTTTAGTTTGGACTGTGTTATGGGCGAGGCGTTTTTAGAATCCCAAAATGTATCATGGAGTTCAACCAACCTCTTCCTTTAATGTATTTGTTGCTTTTCCTAGCCCACAGCTAGTTCCCTAGGTGTGGGATTACAATTATGGACATGTGGGTTTTAAACACAAAACAATGTTTATTCCATGAACTCAACTTAACATCTTAAATAAACAATGGATCTCTTAACACCCCTTACTTCAAAGATAACTCAGAAAATATTGCAACAGTGAATAATTCCTCAAAATGTTCCTTCAAACATCCAAAAGGCTTCAAACCTTCAAAACAGTAACAGGCCCAGGTCACAGTTAATATATATTTTCTGTTTTATGGCAGAGATATATATGCTTGGTTGACTTCAGCTCCAGCACCTTGCTTTCTTCCTGCAGCTCTCTGGAAACACACAGACACACACAAGCTGCTTTTTCAAACTGGCTTTCTCCCTTCAAGCAACTCACAGCAAACCAGAACTTCTCAAGCTGCTGTCTCAAACTGGCTTTCTCCTTTTAATCAGCTCACAGCAAAACAGCCAGGGACTTTTAAACTGCTCTCAGCAAAACCAGCCAGGCACTTTTCAAAACTGAAACTTCAAAATGGCTGAACTGAGCTGAGCTCCACCCACTCTATGATATCACTGTTTTCTTAAAGGTACATTGCTTAAAGATGACAACTGTACTCTCACATGACAACTGTTAGACATTTTAGTTGCTGTGATATGAACAGTCTAAAGTTCTGTTCCTTTTTCACGAACACACATTTATTTCATTCCAACAGACTTTGCACAAACCTCTAACTACACATCACCTGACAGAGGCCACCTGAAGTCCCTTTACATATCAGTGTCAATTAATGGATGCTTAACATAACTGAGACAACTAAATGGAATGTCTCTTAACCCATTACTTAACTGTCTCCCCCTCCTCGGAGAAAAAAAAAATTAGGTGAAAACAACATTTCAAGAAACTCAAACACACACATGATTTCCTCCCCCCCTTTTTCAGTTTTTTTTTGTTTGGACGAGAAAGAAAAAAAAACAGTCACAGAAACAAGTGCCCTTCATTAACAATATGCAAAAGTTTCTGTGAACTCGCCCCTCTTTTCGTAAAACAGTCTGACAGTTGATAGCTCCTGTCGACCCATTTAATTTTTGTTATTTCCCCTTTGTCCAACATCTGCTTCAAACTTGCAATGTCTATCCGTAACCTCTTTTAATTGACACTTTTTGTAGAGTGCACATTTTCCCACAGGGATTTATTGTCAATGTGACAGTCAATAGGTATATTACCCAAATCCTCTAATCCCAAAATTTCTGTCAATATCTGACTTATATAAAAGGCCATATTCACCGCCTCTACAAGGCTTAACGTCTCAGCAGCCAAAGCGCTTTTACCACTCTCCTTATTTTCTTTGTTTCCCACACAAGCGGGCAACATTTACCATTTTTCCCCAAAAGGAAAATTATAAAACCTCCTGCGCTTGAAACCCCATCACATAAATTTGCGTAGGACGCATCACTATAAACTATGAGTTTCAAGTGCCTAAGGTCTCCTAAAACTGGGAACTTCAAAACACACTCCTGCATTTTTAGTTTGGCCAACGCTTTATTTGCTCTTATTATGTCTTCCACTTTGGGATCATTCATTTTTGTACTCAACTCGAGGATATCAAAACACACGTTCGGTCTAGTCTGTCTACCTAACCAGTTCAATTGCCCAATTAAACTTCGCAGTTGCTCTTTTTCTATCTTTGAAACCATTGCGTCTTTTTGTGAAACCCAGCCATGACTAATTGCGATTGGGCTGATGCTTTCCAAATAAGATTGCTGATGTAAAGTTGCCCCTAACTTAGTCTGTCCAATTTCCAGTCCAATATATTTAAATGCACCGGAAGCCTGACTTCCGACCCTGAATTCTTTCCTCAAACCAGAGATTACAATAGCTTCAAAATCACTAGTCCCATCCCACAAAAAATCATCGACATGCTTCATAAAGATGCCAGAAAGGCTTCCTTTATGGTGCCAGTAAAACATTGCAGGATCTGCTTTCAACTGGCAACAGCCTAACTTTAACAAAATTGACCTTACCGAAAAATGCCAAACTGTTGATGCAACATTTAATGCATATACACATTTGTTCAACTTCCAGAGTACCCCTTCTATGTTAGCCGCTTCTTTAAGAGGACAGAGAAAAATGTCTCTCTGGAGCTGATGCCCCTGCAAAAAGGCAGCTTTTATATCTATAGATTTGCATTCCTATGCCTTTGTGGCTAATAGAGCGAAGAAGACATACCTTTCCTGCTGTAGGTGAATCTACCCTTAAATCCTGATCTTCTAAGTTTTCTTCAAATCCCCTTGCCACAAGCCTGGCATTTGCCTTATGAGTCCCATCCGGAAGAACCTTTTCCGTGCAAATCCATCTGTGGGATAGAGCTCTTTGTCCCCTATCCGGTACTTCCGTGTATACCCCAAATTCACTCCAACTATGCAATTCTTGCTGTTTAGCATCTTTGATAACTTTTTCATCTAATTTATTTGAAGCCACCAAAATCTCACGTGCACGTGGGCTTCTACTCCTATTAGTATTCGTAGTCTTACTCATGTTTCGAGATCTTGATAAACTACGTCCCCTCTCCCGCCAGGTATCTCGTTCTGTCCTGCTACTGCTTGATCTTTCCCTCATGCTATGAGATGTTCTTTCAATAGTTCTGTTCCTTTTCCTGCGGACCTGTTCACTATCTGATGTACTATCTGAACTGGCACTGCGTTTCTGTGCCCTCCATTTTTGAACTTCGTTTTCCCAATCCATTGTCTTAACTCCTTCCCCTGAATGCTGCACATTCAACCAATGTTTAGACTTTCCAGTGGCCTTCCCTGCTCTACTAATAACAGTTGCATCCTTCCATTGACTAGACCCTTCAGGCAAGTATGTCACTTTTGTACCAACTTTTGGCAGTTGCCCTTTCGGAAAAATGACCTGTTCTAATTCATCAGAAGTGCTGTGTTCCTAAGACCATAAGACCATAAGACATAGGAGCGGAAGTAAGGCCATTCGGCCCATCGAGTCCACTCCACCATTCAATCATGGCTCATTTCAACTCCATTTACCCGCTCTCCATAGTCCTTAATTCCTCGAGAAACCAAGAGTGTATCAACTTCTGTCTTAAAGACACTCAGCATCCCGGCCTCCACCGCCCTCTGTGGCAATGAATTCCACAGACCCACCACTCTCTGGCTGAAGAAATTTCTCCTCATCTCTGTTCTAAAGTGACTCCCTTTTATTCCCTTTTAAGGCTGTGTCCCCGGGTCCTAGTCTCCCCTGCTAATGGAAACAACTTCCCTATGTCCACCCTATCTAAGCCATTCATTATCTTGTTAGTTTCTATTAGATCTCCCCTCAACCTCCTAAACTCCAATGAATATAATCCCAGGATCCTCAGACGTTCATCGTATGTTAGGCCTACCATTCCTGGGATCATCCGTGTGAATCTCCGCTGGACCCGCTCCAGTGCCAGTATGTCCTTCCTGAGGTGTGGGGCCCAAAATTGCTCACAGTATTCTAAATGGGGCCTAACTAATGCTTTATAAAGCTTCAGAAGTACATCCCTGCTTTTATATTCCAAGCCTCTTGAGATAAATGACAACATTGCATTTGCTTTCTTAATTACGGACTCAACCTGCAAGTTTCCCTTTAGAGAATCCTGGACTAGGACTCCCAAGTCCATTTGCACTTCAACATTATGTATTTTGTCACCGTTTAGAAAATAGTCCATGCCTCTATTCTTTTTTCCAAAGTGCAAGACCTCGCACTTGTCCACGTTGAATTTCATCAGCCATTTCTTGGACCACTCTCCTAAACTGTCTAAATCTTTCTGCAGCCTCCCCACCTCCTCCATACTACCTGCCCCTCCACCTATCTTTGTATCATCGGCAGACTTAGCCAGAATGCCCCCAGTCCCATCATCTAGATCGTTAATATATAAAGAGAACAGCTGTGGCCCCAACACTGAACCCTGCGGGACACCACTCGTCACCGGTTGCCATTCCGAAAAAGAACCTTTTATCCCAACTCTCTGCCTTCTGCCTGACAGCCAATCGTCAATCCATGTTAGTACCTTGCCTCGAATACCATGGGCCCTTATTTTACTCAGCAGTCTCCCGTGAGGCACCTTATCAAAGGCCTTTTGGAAGTCAAGATAGATAACATCCATTGGCTCTCCTTGGTCTAACCTATTTGTTATCTCTTCAAAGAACTCTAACAGGTTTGTCAGGCACGACCTCCCCTGACTAAATCCATGCTGACTTGTCCTAATCCGACCATGCACTTCCAAGAATTTAGAAATCTCGGGCGTCATTCTCCGACCCCCGCCGGGTCGGAGAATCGCCGGGGGCTGCCGTGAATCCCGCCCCTGCCGGTTGCTGAAATCTCCGGCACCGGAGATTCGGCGGGGGCAAGAAACGCGCCGCGCCGGTTGGCGGGCTCCCCCGCTCGATTCTCCAGCCCAGATGGGCCGAAGTCCCGCCCATAAATTGCCTGTCCCGCCGGCGTAAATTAAAGCACCTATTTACGGGCGGGAAAAGGCGGCACGGGCGGGCTCCGGGGTCCAGGGGGGGGCGCGGGGCGATCTGACCCCGGGGTGTGCCCCAACGGTGGCCTGGCCCGCGATCGGGGCCCACCGATCCGCGAGCGGGCCTATGCTGTGGGGGCACTGTTTCCCTTCCGCCTCCGCCACGGTCTCCACCATGGCGGAGGCCGAAGAGACTCCCTCCACTGCGCATGTGCGGGAAACTGTCAGCGGCTGCTGACGCTCCCGCGCATGCGCCGCACCGACATGTCATTTTCGCGCCAGCTAGCGGGGCAACAAAGGCCGTTTCCGCCAGCTGGCGGGGCGGAAATTCCTCCGGCGTCGGCCTAGCCCCTCAATGTTGGGGCTCGGCCCCCAAAGATGCGGAGCATTCCGCACCTTTGGGGCGGCGCGATGCCCATCTGATTGGCGCCGTTTTGGGCGCCAGTCGGCGGACATCGCGCCGTTTCGGGAGAATTTCGCCCCTCATCCTTAACAATGGATTCTAGAATATTGCCAACAACCGAGGTTAGGCTAATTGGCCTATAATTTTCCATCTTTTTCCTTGTTCCCTGCTTGAACAGGGGGTTTACAACAGCGATTTTCCAATCCTCTGGGACTTTCCCTGACTCCAGTGACTTTTGAAAGATCATAACTAATGCCTCCACTATTTCTTCAGCTGTCTCCTTTAGAACTCTAGGATGTAGCCCATCTGGGCCTGGAGATGTATCAATTTTTAGACCTCTTAGTTTCTCTAGCACTTTCTCCTTTGTGATGGCTACCATATTCAACTCTGCCCCCTGACTCTCCTGAATTGTTGGGATATTACTCATGTCTTCTACTGTGAAGACTGACGCAAAGTAGTTATTTAGTTCCTCAGCTATTTCCTTGTCTCCCATCACTAGATTACCAGCGTCATTTTGGTGCGGCCCAATGTCTACTTTTGCCTCCCGTTTGTTTTTAATGTATTTAAATAAACTTTTACTATCATTCCTAATGTTACTGGCTAGCCTACCTTCATAATTGGTCCTCTCTTTCCTTATTTCTCTCTTTGTTATCCTCTGTTTTTGTAGACTTCCCAATCTTCTGACTTCCCACTACTCTTTGCCACATTATAGGCTTTCTCTTTTGCTTTGATGCATTCCCTAACTTCCTTTGTCAGCCATGGCTGCCTAATCCCCCCTCTGATAACCTTTCTTTTCTTTGGGATGAACCTCTGTACTGTGTCCTCAATTACTCCCAGAAATTGCTGTTCTACTGTCTTTCCCACTAGGCTCTGCTCCCAGTCGATTTTCGTCAGTTCCTCCCTCATGCCCCTGTAGTTACCTTTATTTAACTGTAACACCTTTACATCTGATTCTACCTTCTTTCTTTCAAATTGGAGATTGAATTCTACCATATTATGATCACTGCCTCCTAAGTGTTCCCTTACTTTAAGATCTTTAATCAAGTCTGGTTCATTACATAACACTAAGTCCAGAATGGCCTGTTCCCTCGTGGGCTCCATCACAAGTTGTTCCAAAAAGCCCTCCTGTAAACATTCAATGAATTCCCTTTCCTTGGGTCCACTGGCAGCATTATTTACCCAGTCCACCTGCATATCGAAGTCCCCCATGATCACTGTGACCTTGCCTTTCCAACATGCACTTTCTATTTTGTGGTGCATTTTGTGCCCCCGGTCCTGACCACTGTTAGGAGGCCTGTACACAACTTCCATTATGTTTTTTTTGCCTTTGTGGTTCCTCAACTCTACCCACACAGACTCCACATCATCTGACCCTATGTCGTTTAGTGCTATTGATTTAATTTCATTCCTAATTAACAAGGCAACCCCGCCTCCTCTGCTCACCTCTCTGTCTTTTCGATAGGTTGTGAATCCCTGGATATTTAAATGCCAGTCCTGAACCTTCTGCAACCACGTCTCTGTGATGCCTACCACATCATACCTGCCAGTCACAATCTGGGCCACAAGCTCATCTACCTTGTTCCGTACACTGCGCGCATTTAAATATAGCACCTATAATTCTCTATTGACCGTCCCTTTTTGTTTTCTTAGTGTGGTGGACCTTGGTTTACTGAGCCTTTCCATACACTGTGTCATATTTTGTGGGATTGGGACTATCGTAACCTCTCCTGAGTTTTGTCTTTTCGTGCTTTTTTGTATTCCTAAGCAGCTACGCTTCCCACTGATTACTTCACCTCTTGGTTCCCTGACTTTCCCTTCCCCCACAATCTCTAGTTTAAAGTCCTATTGACCACCCTATTTACTCTTTTCGCCAGAACACTGGTCTCAGCTCGGTTCAGGTGGAGGCCATCCCAACGGTATAGGTCCCGCCTGTCCCAGAACTGATGCCAGTGTCCCATGAAAAGGAACCCCTCTTTCCCACACCACTCTTTCAGCCACGTGTTAACTTCCCTTATTCTTGTCTCCCTATGCCAATTTGCACGTGGCTCGGGCAGTAATCCGGAGATTATGACCCTTGAGGACCTGTTTTTTAATTTGAATCCTAGCTCTTTATAATCTCTAAACAGGTCCTCTTTTCGAGACTTGCCTATGTTGTTGGTACCGACATGGAAACAACTGGATCCTCCCCCTCCCTCTCCAGTATCCTTTCAAGCCGGTCAGAGATGTCCCGCACCCTAGCACCGGGCAGGCAACATACCATGCGGGACTCTTTATCCTGCTCACAAAGGATACTATCTATCCTCCTGATAATAGAATCCCCTACAACTACAACTTGCCTATTTACTCCCTCCCCTTGAATGGCCTGCTGAACCATGGTGCCTTGGTCAGCTGACTCATCCTTCCTGCAGCCCTGTTCGCCATTCACACAGGGAGCAAGTGCCTCATACCTGTTGGACAGGATCAAGGGCTGAGGCTCCTGAGTTCCTGACTGCTGGTTCCCTTTACCTGCCTGACTTGCAGTCACACCCTGCTGTCCCTGGCCACTGGCAGGATTTAAACTACTTACTCTGACAGGTGTGACTGCCTCCTGAAACACAGTGTCCAGGTAAGTCTCCCCCTCCCGGATGTGCCTCAGTGTTTGAAGCTCAGACTCCAGCTCATCAACTCTGAACCGGAGCTCTTCGAGCAGCCAACACTTACTGCAGATGTGGTCGCTGCAGCTCGCAATGGGATCTGCCAGCTCCCACATCAAGCAGCTCAAGCACATCACCTGACCAGCCATCACTAATTAATTAATTTGTTTAATTTAAGTTTACGAGTTTAGCTGTGTTTTTTAAAAAATTTGGGGCAGATTTGCTATCAACCAATCAGATCACAGCTTTCCTCTGACGTCACTTTTGGGGGGAAAAACTGGAAGACGAAGTTACCGTTAGGTTTTTATACTCAGAGACTGCTCCTCCTCCTCCGAACGGCTCCCGAAATTAGGCCCGGAGAAAGAGAGAGAACAAAACAGTCGGGAAAAAGCACCTTCTCCCACTCTTCACCGAATTACCTCACTGCACCAAATTACCAAATTCTCACTCTGTCTGTGTCTCACTCACTCAGGGTGTGTCTCCTTCACCAGTGCAATGCTTACCAAGTGCGCTTTCTGTCTGTCTTTTATACAGACTTTAGGATGACTCACACTAAAACTTCAAAGAGCAGAATACAATGTGTACCTTTGTGCCCCTTAACAGGCCTCAGGTGACTGCCAGATAACTGCCTCTCAGCAATTAGGGTGGGGGCAGCTTCAGCCAATCAGACACTAATCTACACTGCACTTTTAACTGAAAAACAACAAAATTAGATTAACCACTTACCTTTCCTGGTTACCTCACTGCACCAAATTACCAAATTCTCACTCTGTCTGTGTCTCACTCACTCAGGCTGTGTCTCCTTGACCAGCGCAATGCTTCCTCTACAGAAATCCTGTCTATATCAGTTAACTGGTCCTCATAGTTCTGTAACACGTGCGTACCAGATGACTCTGGTTCCTCGTCATGTCTGACTGCTCTGTCTAATTTATAGTCTGTACCCATTACAGTACCCTAACAGTTTGATTACCATGTTGCAAAATAATTGTTTTGCCATCTATGCCTATGATCTTCCCTAGGCCTTTCCATTTATTAGAATTGTCTCTCTTATAGTATACCATGCCTCCTTGCTGAAAAACGGCATCTGATGGCCGTACGTTATGTCTTAAAACTCTGCGAATTCTTTCACAGACTTCAGCTTCCAAAAAAGCTTTTCTACTGCTGTGTAATGCATTTAAATGTTCAGCAAAACCAGAGCTAATTGTAGTCCCCTCCCAAGCTGGAGGCTGGTCATCCAAAATGGACGGAATTTTAGGATTTCTACCAAACACTAATTGATAAGGACTATAGCCCCCAGCCATCTGCAATGAATTATTTGCATGTACTGCCCATGCTAAAGCTAAATTTAGCTGCAATTTGGTCGATCTGCCAAAATTTTTCGAAGTATGTCATCGATGACAGCATGATTTCTTTCACAGACACCATTACTAAATGGGCTTTCTGCAGCCATATTCATAACTCTGATATTCACATTTTCACACATATCCCTAAACTCATCATTAGCAAATTCTCCCCCATTGTCCGTAAGGAATTTTGCCGGTGGACTCATTCCTGTCCCTATCCATTTTTCCACGATTTGATCCAGAATGACTCTCTTTTCATTACTTCGTACAATCATTGATTGACTAAATCTAGTTGCTAAATCTACAAAATGCAAAATAAATATATTATTTGCTTTATCCCAGATCTTAAGGTCCATGGCCACAATGTCGTTAAAATCCCTGGCCAAAGGCAGGGTTATTATCGGTCGTGCTGGTGTCCTTCTGTACTTCCTACAAACTTCACAGTGGTCACTAACCTGTTCTATCAATTTAGTATAGTCGTCATCCCTTACCCCTGCATCCTTTAATAAATTTTTAAGCGTCCGAGGATATGGATGCGCAAATTGCCCATGCAGTTTTAATACAACAAGCTTTTTATCAGCTAAAGTCCCATTTTCAACTGCCATTAACACATTCTTAACAACTGTACTTAAATATTATTTGTCAGTAATGGAATGCAATAGTGTCCCGACTGTGTAAATTGTAAGTCCACCGTCTTTCCAAAAACTGTTGCCTTATCCTGTTCCATATCCAATTTCATGTGTGCTTTCTTCATCGACGGTCTGCTCAGAAGCAAAGGTATCTCACTTGATACAACATCCGTGCTAATGAAATGATTCACTCCGGCAATATTACAAGGGATCACCACTCTTTTCAGTGACTTCAGAGTATTATCATCCCCAAACCTGAAACTCGTGGAACTTTCAAATTCCTTAACCTTGTTACGACTTTCAGCATTCAAGGAGTCCCGGTAACATTTTAACCAGTCAATTCCACATACAGTAGATGTGCAGCCACTGTCCAATACAGCACAGTTGAAGGATTCTGAAACGAGCACCCTCATTACCGGCGTAAAACTGCTTGTCAATAGGACAATGCCTTCTTTCTGGTCACTATCTTTTTCCTCTTCTGACTCTTCCGTGTCATGTGTCACTTCAAACACATAACGAGTTGGACAGTTGAAAGCATAATGGTATTGCGAGTCACATCGAAAACATGTTGTAACTGGGTTTCTGTCTTCATAATTTCCTTGTCTCGGTCTCCTTCTATATTCTTGAGCCCTGTTAGTAGCCATACAATTTCGCCATTCTGTTTGTAGTGTATCTTCCATATTCTGCCTTATTGCAGGCTGACCTATTTGGGTCATCAGAGCCATCGGAATCGAATGTTTCTCCAGAATCTTTTGTAAAGCTTTTGTCATCTGTTCGAATAAGGTATCCTTATCAGTAAACTGAACTCTTGTCAAAACCAGGTGCTTATCCATGTTGCTCACTCTAGCATAGTCAAGTAATTTAAAGGCCAACACAGACTGTGGAAATTCCAGGTTGTGTTTCTGCAGCCTTTTATATAGTCTGCCAAATTCCATATATAGTCTTCCATGGAGATATCCTCCATTTTCCGGAACTTATCAAAATCCGACCATGCTTCATTTGCACTTAACAAGTCATCTTTCTTATAAATCTTATCCATATAATGTAATAAAGTCTCCAGACCTTCTTCTGAGTCTAACTCTTCCAATTCCAGCTAAGAAAGCACTTTGTTTTGGATTTTACTGCCATATGGTAGAGAAAGAGCCAATGCCATACCTTGTTTTCTCTTTCCCAAAGCAGTTACCTTAGTCCACATAACTACTGCACTTCTCCATTGGTCGTACGATTCCCTTTCAGAAAATAAGGGAGGATAGTCATATCCAGCCATCTTATCCTCGGTTCAGCCATATATCCCTTTTTTTCTTTTCTCACTCACTCCTTGGTTTGATCTGGAAAAGTTGTATCTTTCAACCCTTCACATTTACACAGCAACCATCCTCTGCTACCAATTGTTAGACATTTTAGTTGCTGTGATATGAAGAGTCTAAAGTTCTGTTCCTTTTTCACCAACACACATTTATTTAATTCCAACAGACTTTGCTCAAAACTCTAACTACACATCACCTGACAGAGGCCACCTGAAGCCCCTTTACATATCAGTGTCAATTAATGGATACTTAACATAAATGAGACAACTAATTGGAATGTCTCTTTACCCTACTTAATATGGACAGGTGACATGGTCGACGCAGGCTTGCAGAGCCAAAGGGCCTGTTCCTGAGCTTTGCACACGAGCAGTGGGAGAGAGGCCACATCCGGAGTGAGGCCACAGGTAGAGTGAGGTTTGAGCTTTAAACTTGGGAATTTGAAGCCAAGCGGGGATTCGCTACAGAGAGGGAAGAGGTGCTCTTTGCTTTTTCTCCTTGCTTTGTACCTTTCAAATCTTCAGAGACGAGTCTTGCCCTGCTGCAGCTGAGGATACAAGGGAGAGAGCTGATTGGTAAGTGGTGGACAAGGTGGGTAAGTCTTCATAACTTTGATCAATTATAGTTTGAAAATAAGTTTTGTGGTTTATAATCTATAAGGGCTCTAATTGGTAGTAACAAGGACAAGCATAGATGGCCATAGAAAATTGGAGTTAATCTAACTCGTCGGTAGGGTGCGGAGTTGGTGTGAATTCAGGGAGGAGGAGCTTCAGAACAGTAAGTTCAAATAACTTACCTCGGGGATTTGCAAACTAGTCGGCAGGCAGCGGAGCTGAAAGGAACGCGGGGAGGAAGAGCTTCGAAACAGTAAGTTTAAATAACTTACCTCGGGGATTCGCAGCCTAGTTGACAGGGAGAGGAGTTGATGGGAATGTGGGGAGGAGGAGCTTCGAAACATTAAGTATAAATAACTTACCTCAGGGATTTGCGGCCTAGTCGGCAGGCAGCGGAGTTGATGGGAATGTGGGGAGGAGGAGCTTTGAAACAGTAAGGATAAATAACTTACCTCGGGGATTCGCGGCATAGCAACAGGGAGCGGAGTTGGTGTAAACTCGGGGAGGAGGAGCTTCGGAACAGTAAGTATAAATAACTTACCTCGGGGATTCGCGGCCTAGTCGGCAGGCAGCGGACTTGATGGCAACGCGGGGAGGAGGAGCTTCAGAACAGTAAGTATGAATAACTTACCTCGGGTTTTATGGCCTAGTCGACAGGGAGCAGATTTGGTGTGAACTCGGGGAGGAGGAGTTTCGGAACAGTAAGTATAAATAACTTACCTGTTGGGTATCAGGGAGTGGGAAAAAAACAGAACAGTGGCGTCACAGTAAAGCTGTGACCTGACTGGCTGGTTTAGGAATCTGTTCGAAATTTGAATCACTAGAGTAAGCAACAAAGGAGAGGAGTAACTTAGAGATTAGTGCATTTAGCATTTAATATTTATTGGAGAAATCTAACGCCAGGGACCATATAGTCAATTTAATAAGTATTTATTTTAAAGTAATTAATTAATGAGTACTAAATGTATTAACTATTTATTTTGACTTACTTAATTAGTGCTAGTTATGTCAGTCAACAGGGTGCAGTGCTCTAACTGTAAGATATGGAATGGCCGTGGCGCTTCCAGCGTTCCAGATGACTAGATCTGCAGGAATTGTACCCAATGGCAGCTCTTCACAGACCGCGTGGTTCGGTTGGAGCAGCAGTTGGATGCACTTAAAAGCATGCAGATGGCATATGCGTCATAGATAGGAGTTATAGAGACGTAGGCACACCCAAGGTGCAGGCAGACAGATGGGTGACCGCGAGAAAGGGCAGTCAGTCAGTGTAGGAATCCCCCGTGGCTGTCCCCCTTACTAACAAGTATACCATTTTGGATACGGTTGGGGGGGGGCTGCTATCGGGGCAAAACAGCAGCAGCGGCCAGAGCAGTAACACCACGGCTGGCTCTGTTGTTCAGCAGGGGGGGTCAAAGCGCGGAAGAGCAACAGTCATAGCAGACTCCACAGTCAGGGGCACAGATAGGCTCTTCTGTGGTAGTAAAAAAGACCCACGATGGTGTGTTGCCTCCCTGGTGTCAGGATCAGGGATGTCACTGAACGGCTGCAGGGCATCCTGAAAGGGGAGGGTCATGGTACATGTTGGTACCAATGACTTACGTAAAAAGAGGGAAGAGGTTTTGTATCAGGAGTTCAGGAAGCTGGACTGTAGACTAAAAAGCAGGGCCTCTCAGGTTGTAATCTTTAGATTATTCCCAGTGTCACGCGCTAGCGAGTATAGAAATAGGAGAATAGCACAGATTAATGCGTGGTTTAAGAGTTGGTGCAGGAGGGAGGGTTTTAGATTCCTGGACCACTGAGACCGTTTCTTGGGAAGTAGGGACCTGTACAAGCAGGACATCTGAACCAGAGCGGGAGTAACATCCTTGCTGGTGGGTTTGCTGGTGCTGTTGGGAGATGTTTAAACTAATTCGGCAGCGGGCGGGGACACAGACTTTTAGAATAGGGAAACAGAGTATCACAGAAAAACAATCAAGTCAAAGAGAATACAGCGGCAGTGAGTTTCAGGAGAATAAGACAAGGCTGAATGGCCTCTACTTTAATGCCCGGAGAAATACAGGTAAAACGGATGAGTTAAGGGCGAGGGTTGACACGGGGAATTATGATATTGTAGCCATCATGGCGACGTGGTTGAGGGACGGGCATCTTAACATCCCGGGATACAGAATCTTCAGGAGAGACAGGAGAGGGCACAAAAGAGTGGGAGGAGTTAACATAGAACATAGAACATAGAAAATACAGCACAGAACAGGCCCTTCGGCCCACGATGTTGTGCCGAACCTTTGTCCTGGATTAATCATAGATTATCATTGAATCTACAGTGCAGAAGGAGGCCACCCGGCCCCCTGAGTCCGCACCGGCCCCCGGAAAGAGCACCCCACCCAAACCCAACACCTTCACCCAACGCCAAGGGCAACTTGGACATTAAGGGCAATTTATCATTGGCCAATTCACCTTAACTAAAGAGTTAAGGAGTCAATTACCGCAGTAAGGAAAGATGATATCTTGGGGGTGGCGTTAAATGACATTTTGTGGGTAGAGCTTAGGAATATAAAAGGGACAGCACGGTAGCAGAGTGGTTAGCACAATTGCTTCACAGCTCCAGGGTCCCAGGTTCGATTCCCGGCTTGGGTCACTGTCTGTACGGAGTCTGCATGTTCTCCCTGTGTGTGCGTGGGTTTCCTCCGGGTGCTCCGGTTTCCTCCCACAGTCCAAAGATGTGCAGGTTAGGTGGATTGGCCATGCTAAATTGCCCTTAGTGTCCAAAATTGCCCTTAGTGTTGGGTGGGGTTACTGGATTATGGGGATAGGGTGGGGGTGTGGGCTTGGGTAGGGTGCTCTTTCAAAGAGCCGGTGCAGACTCGATGGGCCGAATGGCCTCCTTCTGCACTGTAAATTCTATGATTCTATGACAGCTATATTGCTAGGTGTTTATTATAGTCAGCAGATAGTCAGCAGGAAATTGAGGAGCAAATACGTGAGCAATTTGCAGATGTGTGTAAAAATAATAATAGGGTAATTATAGTGGGTGACTTCAACTTTCCCGACATCAACTGGCATAGTCGTTGTGTTCAGGACTTAGATGGAGCAGAGTTTGTAAAATGTATACAAGAAAACTTTTTATCTCAACGTGTGGAAGGTCCAACAAGGGATGGTGCCGTGCTGGACCTAATTCTGGGGAATGAAGCTGGGCAGGTGGGTGATGAGATGGCGGGGGAGCATTTTAATGATAGCGAGCACAACATGGTGCAATTTAAGTTTGTTATGGACAAGGAAATAGACAAATTGCAGAAAAAGGTCTTGGATTGGGGGAGAGCAGACTTTAGTAAAATAAGGCAGGGTCTGGCCAAGGTAGATTGAAACAAGCTACTGGTGGGGAGATCTACAGAAGAACAGTATTGGGTGTTCAAAGAGGAAATGGGGAGGGTACAGGTCCAACATGTTCCCTTCAGGATAATAGGAAGGAGTAACAAGCCCAGAGAAACATGGATGACCAGAGATATTCAGGATACAATGAGAAGGAAGAGAGAGGCTTTTAATCAGTACAAGGGGAGCAAATCAACAGAAATGAAAAATGAAATGAAAATGAAATCACCAGAGGCATTAGTGGAGTACAGAAAGTCAGGATGGATCTTAAGAAACCAATTGGAAGATCAAAGAGGGGAAGTGAGAAATCTCTAGTTGGTAAAAGTAGGGAAAATCCCAAGATATGCTATAAGTGTATCAATGGGAAGAGGATAACAAGGGAAAAAGTAGGTCCCTTTAGGGACCACGCAGGAAACTGAGGGCAGAGCCAGAGGACATTGGTAAGTGTTAAATTAATATTTCACATCTGTCTTCACCTAAGAGGATGAGGAGGCAGATATGGAATTTGGGGAGAGAGAGACTGAGATTATTGAGCAAGTTGTCATCAGGAGGAACAAGGTATTGGAGGTGTTGGCAGGCTTAAAAGTGGAGAAATCTCCAGGTCTGATCAAATTGTGTCCCAGGTTACTGTGGGAGGCGAGGGAGGAGATTTAATGAGCCTTGATCCAAGTTTTTAATTCTTATCTGGCCACGAGAGAGTTGCCAGAGGACTGGTGAACCGCAAATGTAAGAAAGGCGGTTGGGATAAGCCAGGGAACTACAGGCCATTGAGTCTCACGTCAGTGGTGGGGATACTAATGGTGAAAATTCTGAAGGACAGACTCTATCACCACTTGGAGAGCAAGATTTAATCAGGAATAGTCAACATGGTTTTGTCCAAGGGAGGTCATACCTAACAAATTTGATTGAATTTTTTGAGCATGTGACTAAATGTGTAGATGAGGGTAGTGTGGTTGATGTTGTTTACATAGATTTCAGCAAAGCATTTGACAACGTTCCACATGGGAGACTTATAAAGAAGGCACATGGGATACAGGGGAACTTGATTGGGTGGAATCACAGCTGGCTGAGCTGTAGGAAACGGAGGGTGATGACAGACGGCTGCTTTAGTGTCTGGAAGCCAGTATCCAGTGGCGTACCACAGGGGTCTGTGCTGGGTCCCTATTATTCGTCATTCATATAAATGACATAGGTGACTATGTGGGAGGTAGGATCAGTAAGTTTGGGGATGACACAAAGATAGGCCGGGTGGTTACAGTGAGGCTGAGAGTCTTGGGTTACAGGGAGATTTGGACGGGATGGTCAAATGGGCAGAAACGTGGAGGATGGAATTTATTCCTGAAAAGTGTGAGGTGTTACATTTTGGAAGGAACAATTTGACAAGGAAATATTCAATGAATGGCGCCACACAGGGAAGTCCTGAGCAACAAGGAGACCTTGGCATATTTGTAAATAGATCTCTGAAGGCAGAAGGGCAGGATAATAGGGTGGTGAAAAAGGCATATGGTACATTTGCCTCTATCAATTGTGGTATAGATTACCAAAGCAAGGAAGTCATGTTGGAGTTAAAAAGAACATTGATGAGGCCGCAGCTGGAGTACTGTGTGCAGTTCTGGTTGCCACATTATAGGAAGGATGTGCTTGCACTGGAGTGGGTGCAGAGGCGATTCACCAGGATGTTGCCTGGGATGGAACATTTAAGTTATGAAGAGAGGTTGGATAGAACATAGAACATAGAACATTACAGCGCAGTACAGGCCCTTCGGCCCTCGATGTTGCGCTGACCTGTGAAACCACTCTAAAGCCCATCTACACTATTCCCTTATCGTTCATATGTCTATCCAATGACCATTTGAATGCCCTTAGCGTTGGCGAGTCCACTACTGTTGCAGGCAGGGCATTCCACGCCCTTACTACCCTCTGAGTAAAGAACCTACCTCTGACATCTGTCCTATATCTATCTCCCCTCAATTTAAAGTTATGTCCCCTCGTGCTAGACATCACCATCCGAGGAAAAAGGCTCTCACTGTCCACCCTATCTAATCCTCTGATCATCTTGTATGCCTCAATTAAGTCACCTGTTAACCTTCTTCCCTCTAACGAAAACAGCCTCAAGTCCCTCAGCCTTCCCTCATAAGATCTTCCCTCCATACCAGGCAACATTCTGGTAAATCTCCTCTGTACCCTTTCCAATGCTTCCACATCCTTCCTATAATGCAGCGACCAGAATTGTACGCAATACTCCATATGCGGCCGCACCAGAGTTTTGTACAGCTGCAACATGACCTCATGGCTCCGAAACTCAATCCCTCTACCAATAAAAGCTAACACACCGTACGCCTTCTTAACAATCCTCTCAACCTATGGTTTGGGTTGTTTTTGCTGAAGCAGAGAAGACCGAGGGGAGGGACATGGACATGGTGGGTAAGGAACAGCTATTCCCCTTAGTTGAAGGGTCAATTACGAGGAGACACAAGTTCAAGGTGAGGCATGGGAGGTTCAGGGGGCATTTGAGGAAAAACATTTTTATTCAAAGGGTGGTGACGGTCAGGAATGCACTGCCTGGGAGGGTGATATAGGTGGGTTGCCTCACATCCATTAAAAAGTACCTGGATGAGCATTTGACATGCCTTAACATTCGAGGCTATGGGTGAAATGCTGGCAAATGGGATTAGTATTGGCATATCAGGTGCCTTTCACGCGGAGGTGCAGATTCGATTGGCTGAACGGCCTTTCTGCAACAGTATTTTTCTTTGAATCTGATATTCTTCTTTTTTCTTTGTTCTAATCTTTTTGAGTTCCTCCTATCGCAAATTTAAATAGGAAATCACACAAAAACCGAGGGGTTGGAAAATACACTGGGATGGGGGGGACGAAAACAAATTGAAACACCTTTCTAAATCTGAAAGTAGAAATTAGTGCTGTTTAAATTAGCCCCCTCTCCTGTCCACAACACTGGGGCTCAATGTAGTATACTGCTGCCCCTTAAGAGTCATTAGGTTGGCCTGTTGAAGCCCCACTCCAGAAACCTGAGATCCGGGCCAGAATTCTCTGGCCGTTCGCTGACGGCAGGATTCTCTGGACCTGCTAGCATTGTGTCCCCGCCTGCGGAGGCTTCAATGGGAAACCTCGTTGACAGCAGCGGGAGAGGAAATCCCACCACCAGCGAATAAGGCACCTTCTGTCGCCATCGAGAAACACACGGCCTGAGAGACCTGAGAATCCCGCCGCAGATTCCACTCAGTACCTGTACTAAGGAAACATAATGCTGTCTTTCAGATGAGAAATTAAACAAAGGCACAGTCATAGAATCATAGAACCCCTCCAGTGCAGACCCATTCGGCCCATTGGGTCTGCACTTACCCTCTGAAAGAACAGCCCACCTCGGCCCATTCCACCACCTCACCCCACCCTACCCCCTAACCTAAACCGCACATCCCGGGACACTAATGGGACAATTTAGTGTGGCCAATACACCTAACCGAGATATCTTGGAACACCAAGGGGAAATTTAGCACAACCAATCCACCTAACCTGGAAATCTTTGGACAATAACGGGCAATTTAGCATGAAACTGCACATCTGCACATCATGGGGCTGTGGGAGGAAACCGGAGCACCCGGAGTAAACACACGCAGAATATGCAAACTCCGCACAAACCGATGCTCAAAGTCAGAATCGAATCCGGGTCAATAGTCCCCACTCACGGTTACATAAGAACATAAGAACATAAGAACTAGGAACAGGAGTAGGCCATCTGGCCCCTCGAGCCTGCTCCGCCATTCAATGAGATCATGGCTGATCTTTGTGGACTCAGCTCCACTCTCCGGCCCGTACACCATATCCCCGAATCCCTTTATTCTTTAGAAAGGTATCTATCTTTTTCTTAAAAGCGTTTAAAGAAGGAGCCTCAACTGCTTCACTGGGCAAGGAATTCCAGAGATTCACAACCCTTTGGGTGAAGACGTTCCTCCTAAACTCGGTCTTAAACCTACTTCCCCTTATTTTGAAGCTATGCCCCCTAGTTCTGCTTTCCCCAACCAGTGGAAACAACCTGCCCACATCTATCCTATCTATTCCCTTCATAATTTTATATGTTCAATAAGATCCCCCCGCATCCTTCTAAACTCCAATGAGTACAGTCCCAGTCTACTCAACCTCTCATCATAATCTAATCCCCTCAACTCTGGGAGCAACCTAGTGAATCTCCTCTGCACTCCCTCCAGTGTCAATATGTCCTTTCTCAGGTAAGGAGACCAAAACTGAACACAATACTCCAGATGTGGCCTCACCAACACCCTATACAATTGCAGCATAACCTCCCTAGTCTTGAACTCCATCCCTCTAGCAATGAAAGACAAAACTCGATTAGCCTTCTTTCTCACCTGTTGCACCTGCACACCAACATTTTGTGACTCGTGCACCAGCACACCCAGGTCCCTCTGCACAGCAGCATGTTTTAACATCTTACCGTTTAAATAATAATCCATTCTGCTGTTATTCCTCCCAAAATGGATAGCCTCACACTTGGCAACATTGAATTCCATCTGCCAGACCCTAGCCCATTCACCTAACCTATCCAAATCCTTCTGCAGACTTCCGGTATCCTCTGCACTTTTTGCTTTACCACTCATCTTAGTGTCGTCTGCAAACCTTGACACATTGCACTTGGTCCCCAACTCCAAATCATCTATGTAAATTGTGAACAACTGCGGGCCCAACACTGATCCTTGAGGGACCCCACTAGTTACAGGTTGCCAACCAGAGAAACACCCATTTATCCCCACTCTCTGCTTTCTGTTAGTTAACCAATCCTCTACCCATGCTACCACTTTACCCTCAATGCCATGCATCTTTAGTTTATGCAGCAACCTTTTGTGTGGCACCTTGTCAAAAGCTTTCTGAAAATCCAGATATACCACATCCATTGGCTCCCCGTTATCTACTGCACTGGTAACATCCTCAAACAATTCTACCAAATTAGTCAGACACGACCTACCCTTTGTGAACCCATGCTGGTCTGCCCAATGGGACAATTTCCCTCCAGGTGTCCCGCTATTTCCTCCTTAATGATAGATTCCAGCATTTTCCCTACAACCGAAGTTAAGCTTACCGGCCTATAATTACCCGCTTTCTGCCGACCTCCTTTTTTAAACAGTGGTGTCACGTTTGCTACTTTCCAATCCTCTGGGACATGAAAGGTTGGACATGAAAGATTCCACGTATGTTAAAGCTAGGGAGTTTTGTCTTTGTCCCCTCGCCATTATTACTCCACAAGCAACATCGAAGACTTTGAATAATACCTCGGTGGTTATCACGTTGATGCATGTGCGAGCTCTCTGTGCATAAACTAACTACTATTTTTCCAATTCTGCAACAGAGACCTCACCTCATATGTACTCCATGGGAATATGAAACAATTTATCACATCCTGAGGAGGTGAAAGGCGCTATATTGAATGCAAGTTTTTTTTTGCTGAGTGTTAATAATAATCCTTTTGTTAAGGAAACTTGAGGTGAACGCAGCAGATAAGGTAGGAACATGTTGTAAATTGTTACTGGCACATGAATTGGAGAAGTTCCACATGGGTGACTTTCCAAACATTCTGTTTATCTCCCATCAAATGTAAATAATGCTTTTAATTCAGCAGAGAGGATTTACTAATGTGTGATGGAGAGTTTGGCAATGGTAGGTATCAGCCTTGAATTTAGGCGCTTGAGTGATATCAGCAGGATTACTATTCCAGTAACATTACCGCAGCGCTATCACCCTCTCCTACAGATCTGGCAGCTTTTGAAGCGCTGGGGGATTTTCCACGTTCACTTATGGGAAGTGCTTCTGGAAAATTAAACAGGGGCCTTTCTGGATACTGATAGAATTAGAGAGCACTGCAGACTTATTTGTTCCCAAAATACACTTTGTTCATTTGCAAAGTACATCACAAAACAATTTGACTTGAAAATGTACACAAAAAAGTGCAATAAAATTTGACTTGACTCCATAGGGTATATTTCACTCTTAGCTGCCTCTGTATAGTTGTAATACTCTTTATATTTACAATATACATTTCATATCAGACATGTAGCCTGAAGGCAAAAGATTTCAACTTGAAAAATTACAGAAAGTGGAATTGAATTCATCCTTCAGCTTACAGCAGGTTTCACTCTGAGGGGCTTCAGCACAATTTCACAGGGCACTGGAGACAGTGGTTTGGATACTAAAGTGGAGTGAAAGGATTTGCCTTTCAGCGGTCCCCTTCATGACTTCAGGATAACCATAGCAATTTACAGCCAATTCATTAATTTCAAGGTGCATTATCATCAAAGTTAAAGAGGTAAGATAAAATCGCCATAGTCCCAGATGAGCACAGGCTACTTTCCCCTTTAAGAGAGGGAGCTGACTGGTGGTGATTTAGCCTGAGGATTACCACACCTCAGGCGAGGGGCAAGGTTGAGAAGGTGGGGCCTTCATGAATAACCTTAGCTGCTACAGAGATTGAACCCTGCTGGTCTCGCTCTGATTCACAAACCAGCTGTCCAGCGAACTGGGCTAAACAGGCCACCATCATTAGTCATGTAGGAAACATAACTAACACAACAGTTTGTTTTCACAAGTTGGTCCCACAAACATCATTGTGATATGGCTAGATAGCCTGATTTTTATTTTGTTTAAATTATTAATTGGATCACTGATAAGGTTAGCATTTACTACCTCTCGCTATTTGCCTCTCCTTATTTGCACTTATAGTAGTGTGTTGCTGACGTTTGGCAAAGATACACCCATAGCACTGTTTGGAGAGTAGTTCCAGGACTATGACCCAACTACAATGAAGAAAAAGTGATTCATAGATTCAGAGACATTTACAGCACAGAAAGGGGTAATTCTGCCTATTGTGTCGAGGTTGGTCAACATTGATCCCGAACTGCCCATTACTCTGATAAAGCCCTGCATCGCCCTGTTAAAGGCCGCCAGCCACTTTGCAAACTCCACCATGGCGTCCTGGTATATACAAATACCACTCCCTTCCCACCTCACCTCCCGATTCTGCTTGGCTCACTTCAGCACCTTCTCCTTCATCCGAAAGCTGTGAAAATAGACTATTCACAGTTCTCGGTGACTCATTCGCCTTTGGCTTTGGCTAGTGACCGATGAGACCTATCCAGCTCAATGATGGAGGTGTTCTCCACCTCCCGCAACAACTTGGCGAACATCTCCGAAAAGTACTCCGTCAGTTTCCGTCCCTCCAACCATTCAAACAATCCCATAATTCGATGATTTTGCCGTGGTGACCAGTTCTCCACTTCTCTACTTTGGCACTCAGCCCTTTATTACTTACTTCTCATTTCTGTGGCTCCTTTCCCAATAAGGCGAGCTGGTTGCTGTGCCGGAACAATGCCTCCTCTACCCCCTTCAACACCTCTCCTCGCTCCCGCACCACCATTGACGTCTTTTCAATAGCCTCCTTTATCGGGACCAACGTATCCTCCACCAACTGTTTGAGCGTTCCCATTATCGCCTTTCCCATGCCACACAAAATGCTTGGCAAACTGCCGCTCAAGCTCCACCGCTATCACCTCAGCCAGTATGTCTCCCATAATGTGCACAACCCCATTATGCCATCTTTCCTCCCACAAAACTCCGCACCAAACCTGAGCTCTCAGGCAGACTAGTGCTCGTTCCTTTTCGTCTCGTATTCTTCCATTGGGTTTTTGACATCCTCTAATTACCACAACTTTACTGGGGACCGATCATATAAAATTTCCCTCCAAAACTGGGTGAAAAGGGCCAAAAGTCAAAAGCTCTAGCAGAAGCCACCCAATGTGCAACCTCCATGAAGTGTCACCACCGGAAGTCCCGTATTCCATCACACTCCAGACTTGTGGATGGTGGACAGGCATTGGGGGAGCCAAGACGTGAGCCCTCATAGAATCCCTACAGTGCAGAAGGAGGTCATTCAGCCTATCAAGTCTGCACTGACCCTCCGAAAGAGCACTCAACCTAGGCCCACTTCCTGCCATATCCCCCGAACCGCATAACGCCATTCCACCTAACCTGCACATCTTTGGACTAAATGAGGAAAACGAAGCACCCGGAGGAAACCCAGGCAGGCATTGGGAGATTGTGCAAACTCCACACAGACAGTCATCCAAGGCTGAAATTGAACCAGGGTCCTTGGAGCCTCACGCAGCTGTGCTAACCACAATGCCAATCTGCTGCCCTCATGCTTTGTGTTCGTACAGGGATAAATATTGACCCAAGGCACCAGGGAGAACTCAACGGTGTACTGACAAACAGTGACATGGGGTCTTTTATATTCACCTGAGAGGGAAGACAGTGCCTCGATTTATAGGGCCGTCAGAAGGACAGCACCTCCGACTCTGCTGCTCTCCCTCAATACTGGAGCTGAGAGCTTTGCTTGGATTTTGTGCTGGACTGGAACTTTAATCCTCAATCGCCTGACTCAGAGGTGAGAGTGCGACACATTGAGCCACAGTCGCAATCATGTCCCCTACTTCACCTTTGCCTTGGCCAGTTCCTCTAACGCACCCAGCCTCAATGTATTTGAATGACAGTTTGAACAAAGCCAAGACCAGACCTGCACAACCAGTATCCTTCCTCTTGTTGTCAGTAAATTGTCGGAACATTGTCTGTCATCAACATCGCCAGCATTTAAAGATATTGAGCACAGAAGTTCTTGTAAGCAATAGAATGGAATGATAACAATCAAGATAAAACTAGTCCAAAGCCTTCCATAAACAATCTGCTGGATTGTGTGGTTGCATTTTTAACACTTTGTACCTAAACTGCAAATAAAAAACTCTGTGGATATGCCGAGTGATAGTATTCCTCCATTTCCCGAATGGCAAGTACAAGTAGCAGCTAAATTAGGCCTCACTTAAAGCTTATCAATTGTTGATTACAAAGTACTGTTGGATATAGGTATAAGATCATAAGACGTAGGCACCGTGTGGCCTGACTAGTTCCTTGTATTGTTTTAGCAAGACTTCCCTATTTTTATACTCCATTTTCTTTTAAATAAAGACCAACATTCCATTTGCCTTCCCCTGTGACTTGCTCAATCTGCATGCTAGTATTTTGTGATTTATGCACAAGAACCCCAAATCCTCTGTAATGCAGCTTTCTGCAATCTTTCTCAATGAAAATAATATTCAGCTCCTTATCTGAAAGAATGGCCTTCATAGAAAGTGCAATAATATTCAGGTTCTCTACAGAGATCCTGAGGCACTCTGAGGTGTTTCAATACAGTCAAAGAAACATTACAGACATTTCAAAATGGCCATTACAAATGGTGCAAAGATATTTAACCTTTCTACACAGATCACATTTAGTGTGAGGTGCTTCAATACAATTGTGATACATGTCATACTTACCGTTTATATTCAATGTCAGTCATACAGTCCAAGGGGGTTCTGTATAATTCCACTCCCCTCAGTTCACTATGTCTGAAAGAACATAGGTAGCAACCTTCCCCCGTTGCGCCTCTGCGGTGGCTGCCCCAAGGTTTAGTGCGTCCCTCAGCACGTAGTCCTGGGCTTTGGACTGTGCCAGTCTGCAACACTGGGTCAGGACAACACTTTTCACTGGAAGACCAACAGGTTTCGGGCAGACAAAAGAGCGACTTTCACCGAGTTGATGATCCTCCAGCAACAGCTGATGTTTGTCTCAGTTTGCGTCCCTGGGAACAGCCCATAGACCTGAGTTACTCAGGATGAATCTCAACAAAAATCAACTCCCCTCTCTCTCTCTCACGAGACATTCTGTGGAAAGGCACATTCCACAGGAGATGGCAACCATCTCTTCCGCACACAGTCACCTCGAAGGCAACATGCAGATGGGATGTGAATCTGGGCATGTAAGAAGGATCTAATGAAGAGGATCTTTCTCACCACCAGCCAAGCTAGGCCTTGGTGCTTATTTGAAGATTCTGCTGGTGAGGCATTCTGCCAAATGACTTTGACTTCTGCTCAGGAATCCACCATCTCCTTTCCCCAATGGGCCTCTATGATATTCTGTGCAGGCCATTACCTGCTGGACTTGTGGTCAAAGGTTTTTCTCTGCTTATATCTCTCTAGCTCTCTCTCTCTGTCTCTTTTTCTCCTTCTCGCTCTCTCTAACCCTGTCTCTCTATCGCTCTGTCACTCTCTTTTCCTCATCTCTCTCACCCTGTCACTCTCTCTTTCACTCTTTTTCTCTTTCTCTCTCTCTAACACTGTTTCTCTCTCTCTAACACTGTTTCTCTCTCTCTCTCAGTCACTCTCTTCTTTTACTTTCTCTAACGCTCTCCCGCTCAGCCACTCTCGTTTTCTCTTTCTCTCTTTCTAGCACTGTCTCTCTCTTTTTCTCCCTCTCTTTCTCTCGAACGCTAAGTGCTACATTCTCTGTTTCTGAGGCTAAGTGCCGACGCCAGAGGAGGATCCGTGGTGTTTCGCGTCGGGAAAATCGGTGGGAAACCCGCACCGATTCCACGATGAGTGAGGGGCTAGCGCTGCGTGAAACACCCGTGGAATGCGCGGAAAACGGTTGGAGAATCACCGGGTCCGTGCTGCACATGCGCAGGGCTGACAAGCTGCAGCCGCGCTTACACCTACATCCCCCACATACGCACCAACCACGCTTGAAAAGATGGCGCCTGCTGTGCTGGACCGCCCCGACCTCACAGCCCAGCTCCTGGCCACCCCCCTCCAGCCCTGGGAGAAGCCCCCCCCCCACCGGCCAGCGGCACGGATCTCGGCCAGGTGCGGTGGTGCTGGACACTCTCCGCATGCCTTCTCGTTATCTCATCAGCCGCCACACCAGGCTCACGACCGCTGAGACCACAAGTGGCCCACGCCACCGAGGTGGGCCCACTAATGACATTCCAACGGGGTTGCGATTGCAATGCACGTGTCTCGATGATGTCGATTTGGAGGGGATGGAGGATTGCAACCCGCCGTCATACCGCCGCCTGCTGCCATTCTGGCATCGGGAGCCATTCTCCGCCCGATTGTCATTCCCGATTTCACCATCAGGAAACGGAAAATCCTGCCCTATATCTTTCTCTCTCTTTTATCCCTGCAGCTTCCATTAACCAACATCGTCAATCAGAAATTCATTCCCACCGTCAGAGGGGTTGGCATTTCTGTCAGTGACAAGAAACTCTCTCAGCAATCTGAACACAAACTCTTTTTCACTACTCTTCTGAAACTGAAGGAGCTTCAACATGGGAGCTACAAGTTCAGTGTCTGAAATCCAACCGACTGAACCCTGCAGATGTCCGAACATCCAAGCCGGAAATCTCCAGCCATTGGGATTCTTTTTTCCCACTTCCAGCGCATCCCCATCCACAGGTTTCCCGGGGAAGTGGGGTGGTTTCAGTGAGAAATCCCATTGACAAACGGCAGGAATACCATCGAATCGCTACAGTGCCGAAGGAGTGCATTCGTCCCATCGAGTCTGCACTGACCATCCAAAAGAGCACCCCACCTATACCCAATCCTCTGCCCTCTCCCCATAAACCCACCTAACCTGCACATCTCTGGACACCAAGGAGCAATTTTTTAGCACGGCCAATCCATCCAATCTGCACTTCTCCGGACTGTAAGAGGAAACTGGAGCACCCGGAGGAAAGCCACTTAAATTCTACACAATCAACCCAGGCCAGAATCAAATCCATGTCCCTGGCACCGTGAGGCAGCAGTGCTAACCACTATGCCACCGTGCCACTCTCTCGTGAAGAGAGATTGGGCAACCTGGACCTGTATTTTCTAGAGTTTCAAAGAATGAGAGGTGATCTCATTGAAACTGACAAACTAGTTAAAGGAATAGACAGGGTAGGTGCAGGTAAGGTGTTTCCCTAGGCTGGGAAGTGTAGAATCAGGGGGAATATTTTGAAATAAAGGGGTTGTGAATCTTTGGAATTCTCTACCCCAGAGGATTGTGGAAGCTCAGTCATTGAATGTGTTTAAAGCAGAGATTGAAAGATTTCTGATTAACAATGATGTCAGGGGATACGGGGATAGTGCGGGTAAAAGACATTGAAGAGTCTGACCAGCCATGATTGTATTGGATTGCAGAGCAGGCTCAATGGGTGGAATAGCCTATTCCTGCCCCTACATATTCAGAGATTGCGACATATATTGTGAACTAGCTCCCTCTGGTGGAAGGAGGAAAGGTACACGTTGCACTCTCATTTTGCACATCCCATTCGGTCCTATGCAACCCATCCAAGGTCATCTTGCCCATGAGACTCATCTTTTACTCCCTTCTCCCTACCCCCACGAAACAGTGGGCCATCCAACTGCCCTTACTGGCCCCCAGGATAGCTAACAATCCTCCCCTCTGGTTCTGTCCCACTCTCCTTCAAATCTGCTGTCATCACTCCTCTCCTCGAATAAAAAAAAACCTTGCCTTTGATCCGTGAAAGCTATCGCCCTATTCCTAACCTAATTTCCCTCTCCAAAGTCCTTGCTGAATCACACAGATTCATATGAAGATACAACAAGTGAAGAGGAAGGCAACTGAAATGTTGGTGTCTATCACAAGGGGGACGAAATATAAAAGTAGGGACACTTTACTGAAGATGTCCAGGAAATTGGTGAGACCACGGGCGAAATTCTCCGTTATCGGCGGAAAGTCCGCCGATCGGCGCAAAAAACGGCGCAAATCCGACTTGCGTCACGTCGGAAAAATGGGTCGAAAGTCTCCGGCCCGAAATGGGCTAGCAGCGACGTAACGGGATCCGCGCTTGCGCAGTGGTTCACGCCGTGCAGCGTCATACGTGCCGCACGGCGTGACGGCTTATAAGGCCGCGCTGCTCCCCCCACCCGACCGCAACAGCCGACCGCAACACCCGACTTGATGGCTGGCCGTCGCTCAGCACCGAGGTTCGAGTCACGGGATGTGGAGGCGCTCCTGGACGCGGTGGAGCACGGCCGCAGAGTTGCCCCACGCCACAGCCGGCGTCTGTGGAGGGAAGTGGCAGAGGCCGTCACCGCTGCGGCCCTGACACCACGGACAGGCACCCAGTGCCACAAGAAGGTGAACGACCTCGTCAGAGCAGGCAGGGTGAGCCTCCCCATATCCCCCCATCCCCCATATCCCCCCACCCCCATATCCCCCCTCCCCCATATCCCCCCTCCCCATATCCCCAATATCCCCCTCCCCATATCCCCCCTCCCCATATCCCCCCTCCCCATATCCCCCATATCCCCCCTCCCCATATCCCCCATATCCCCCCCCATATCCCCCCATATCCCCCTCCCCATATCCCCCCTCCCCATATCCCCCGTATCCCCCCTATCCCCCCTCCCCCATATCCCCCCTCCCCCATATCCCCACTCCCCCATATCCCCCCTCCCCCATATCCCCCACTCCCCCATATCACCCTATCCCCCCTCCCCATATCCCCCTCCCCCATATCCCCCCATCCCCCATATTCCCCATATCCCCCTCCCCCATATCCCCCCTCCCCATATCCCCCATATCCCCCCTCCCCCATATCCCCCCTCCCCCATATCCCCCCTCCCCCATATTGCCCCCTCCCCCATATCCCCCATATCCCCCCTCCCCCATATCCCCCCTCCCCCATGTCCCCAAGTGAATCCAGCCCTAACCTTAACCTCTGCAATGCACGCGCAACCGATGGCATGCATTCATATACCTGCCTAACAGTGTTGCCTTTTACCCCTGCCACCGCCCCCCCCACAGGATAAGCGCGCACACAACAATAGGGAGCGTGTGAGGACTGGAGGAGGCCCCGCTGATGAGAGGCCACTGACCAAACACGAGGAAAGGGCCCTGGAACTGGCTGGCGGACCTGAGGACCAGGAGGTTGCTGATGCAGAGGTCGGGGGTGTACTAGCAAGTGAGCCACCGACAGCCCGTCCCCATATCCCCCCTCCCCTATAATCCCCCTCCCCCATATCACCTGATCACTGCCTGATGTCTAACCATGCATGCTTCATTGTGTATCGCAGGACCAAACGTCCAGGCACCCATCCCCGCAGATGCAGACCGCCCGCAGGATGCCCCTCGGAGGCCATGGGAGACGGAGAGACCCGCACCCTCCAGCATGCGACGCCCGCAGGATGCCCCTCGGAGACCACGGGAGACGGAGAGACCCGGACCCTCCAGCATGCGACGCCCGTAGGATGCCCCTCGCATACCACGGGAGACGGAGAGACCCGGACCCTCCAGCATGCGACGCCCGCAGGATGCCCCTCGGAGGCCACGGGAGACGGAGAGACCCGGACCCTCCAGCATGCGATGCCCGCAGGATGCCCCTCGGAGGCCACGGGAGACGGAGAGACCCGCACCCTCCAGCATGCGACGCCCGCAGGATGCCCCTCGGAGGCCACGGGAGACGGAGAGACCCGCACCCTCCAGCATGCGACGCCCGCAGGATGCCCCTCGGAGGCCACGGGAGACGGAGAGACTTGGAGCAACAGGGAGACTACACCCCCGTCACGTGCGGGAGCGACCACCCAGCGACGAGGGGGGCAGCCACAGGCCCCCGTCACATCCGAGCCAGGACACCACTACCCAGGACACCACTACCCAGGACACTACTACCCAGGACACCACTACCCAGGACACCCCTACCCGGGACAGCACTACCCAGGACACCACTACCCGGGACACCACTACCCGGGACACCACTACCCGGGACAGAACTGCCCAGGCACCCCTACCCGGGACAGCACTACCCAGGAAGACGAAATACCGGACAGTGACTCAGAGTGGATGGGTGGAGACGAACCCCCACCCCAAAGTGCCATGGACTCAGAGTCGGACGAAGAGCACGACCCAACGCCACTGCTGTCACCAACACCCTCCACCATCGCAGAAACGCTCACCTCGGTTGGGCACTTTAGTGATGAGGCGTCTGGTACACTCACTGGTGTGCACAACACAGCCGTCCCGGTGCAGCAGGTGGAGGTAGGAGCAGCAGAGGCGCCGGGCGGTCGGAGGGCAGCCCAGCCCAAGCGAACATCTGCCGCCCAGATGGATCCCGGGTTCCTGGAGTTACCACACCCACACATAGATCCGATGCAACCACCGACCCGGAGATGAGCGAAGAGGGTGACGGGCGGCTTGCGGCAGCTGCAGTCGCAGGTGGAGGAGTCCACCCGCGTCCAGGAGCTGGGAGTGGTGCCGGTCATGCGTGCCACCCAAGCTGACACCGCACGGGTGGCGTCCGCGGTGGAGGCAATGGGTGCAACGGTGTCAGACAGGGGGAACGGTTTGCGAGGCCTGGGGCTTTCCGTGCAGGCGGCGTCTGTGGCCCAGGAAATGGCTGCCCTCTCACAGGAGGCCATGAGCCAGTGCCAGCGCCAGATGGCAGAGGCGCTCAACGCCATAGCCCAGTCTCTGCAGGCCATGGCCCAGTCTCAGCAGGCCATGGCCCAGTCTCAGCAGGCCATGGCCCAGTCTCTGCAGGCCATCGCTGAGGGCATCGGCGCCAGTGGCCATGTTCGAGCCGGCGTCGCACTGTCACAGACAGGGTTTGCCAACCCCCTGGGCTCCATGGCTGCAAACCTGCAGACCCCTGTCGATACCAGCACGGGCCTCCAGGACTGGCAGCGCCAGATGTCGGGGGGGCGTCGGATGGCCAGTCCGTTCGCATCCCCCACCCATGTAGAGGCCTGGGGGCCATCGGGCACCCCGAGGGAGGAGGAGGTGGTGTGGTCCGTCCCGGCTCCCTCTGTAGGGGAGGTCCCGGTACACCGCGACACCTCGGACTCCCCCCCTTCCATCCCAGGTGCATCGGGTGGGCAACGGGCAGGACAGGCTGGCAGCTCGCCATCCCAGTCGCCCGGGCTGCAGCCTGGCCCATCTATGCCAGGACGCCCCAGGAAACGGCCGCCAAAGGGATCCAGTGTCAGAGGGCAGGAATCACAGGAGTCCACCTCCAGTTCTGCTGTACCGTCTGGGGAACCACGTAGACGTAGTCAAAGGGCCCGTAAGGCCAAACAATTAACACTGAGTAAGTTGGAACGGGTGCAGGGCACAGATGAGTTTTAGGGGCTAGGGCACGTGCATGAACTCCTTTGGTTATTAAAGTCAGTGTTACACCTACAGAAGCTGCCTTTGTGCTCTGTCCAAAGCGTGCGGGGGTGTCATATACGTTGAGCGCAAGTGTGTGTGTGAGGGGTGGTCTTACCTCAGCCCCAGGTGAGTCTGCCCCGTTCCCCCTGGGCCGCCATCAACATCCCCCCGGGCAGAGGATGGGACCGTGCGCTGCAGTGTCACAGCCGCATGCAGGGATGGTCCGGGTGGATGGTGGTACTGTGGCCATGGGTCAGACATAGTCCAACGATGTAGAGCCAGGAGCTCACCACAGGGCGGGTTGTCATCATCCTCCATGGCCTGCAATAGACACGCGTCCGCCCGCAACTGTGTGAGCCCGGCCCGTTGTGCCGCAGGTGGATCGGCAATGGGGGGGGGTGGTGTGCATGCGGGTGGGGTGGGTGGGGTTGGGGAGGGGGGTGAGGGTGCTGGGTGGGTGGATGGGTGGGGGGTGTGGGTGGTCAGCTGTTGCCATGGTGTGCGGTCTGTGGCCATACTACCCGATTCCCACACCCATCTAGTCAGTGAAGCGGGCGGCTATCAGTCTGTCCCGTGCCCGCTGGGCCAGCCGGTAACGGTGGACAGCCACTCGCCTGTGTCTACCCCGTCTGCGCTGACCATTACCCCCATCCCCCTCATCTGGGGAGGACTGCGCCTCTTCCTGCTGCTCCTCCAGTCCGCCCTCCTCTGCCTGCGGCACATCGCCCCTCTGCTGGGCTATGTTGTGCAGGACGCAGCACACCACAATGATGCGGCCGACCCTAGCTGACCGATACTGGAGGGTGCCCCCAGAGAGGTCCAGGCACCTGAAACGCATCTTCAGCACGCCAAAGCACCTCTCTATCACTCCCCTTGTCGCTACATGGGCATCATTGTAGCGGTTCTCCGCCTCATTGTGTGGCCTCCGTATAGGCGTCATCAGCCACGATCGCAATGGGTAGCCCCTGTCGCCCAGCAACCAGCCCCTCAGCCGGGGATGGCGTCCCTTGTACATGCCGGGGATGGATGACTGCGACAACACGTATGAGTCGTGTACACTGCCTGGGTAACGGGCGCAGATGTGCAGGATCATCATGCGGTGGTCGCAGACCACCTGTATGTTCATCGAATAGGTCCCCTATTGGTGAACACGGCCCTGTTATCTGCAGGTGGCCGCACGGCGACGTGCACCCCATCGATCGCGCCCTGGACCATGGGGAACCCGGCCACGGCAGAGAAGCCCACGGCCCGGGCATCTTGGCTGGCCCGGTCCATGGGGAAGCGGATGTAGCGGTGCGCCATGGCATATAGGGCATCTGTCACTGCCCGGATGCACCGATGCACCGATGTCTGCGATATGCCGGACAGGTCCCCACTCGGTGCCTGGAATGACCCCGTTGCATAAAAGTTCAGGGCCACCGTAACCTGGACGGACACGGGGAGAGGGTGTCCCCCGCCAGTGCCACGCGGTGACAGGTGTGCCAGCAGGTGGCAGATGTGTGCCACGGTTTCCCGGCTCATCCGGAGTCTCCTCCTGCATTCCCGGTCCGTGAGGTCCTGGTATGACTGCCGGGGCCGGTACACACGGGGCGCCCTCGGGTGCCTCCGTTGCCGTGGGGCCGCGACGTCCTCCTCTCCCTCCTCGTCCTGTCGGTCAGGTGTCCCTCCAGCCTGGGCGGCTGCCGCCTGCCCCTCTGCGGCAGCCTGCGCCGCCTCTCTGGCACGCTCCTCCTCCTCATCCTCCTCCTCCTCATCCAGGGCAACATAGACATGAGCGGCTGCCGCCACGGCGGCCAACATCGCTGGATGATCGGAAAATATGACGGCCTGGTGGGGGGGAGGGGAACGACGACATGTCATCATTGCCCATATCCCCTCCTCCCCCCAGCCAGGTGGCATGGACCGCCTGGGTCCAACTGTTGGAGGCTGGCACCTGGCCAGGTGGACCAACTCACTTGCCCTCGCATCCCCCTCCCCGGCACGGACCCCCCCCAACCTCCACCCCGGCACGGTCCCCCCCTCCCCGGCACGGACCCCCCCCACCCAACCTCCACCCCGGCACGGACCCCCCCCCAACCTCCACCCCGGCACGGACACCCCCCCCAACCTCCACCCTGGCACGGACCCCCCCCCAACCTCCACCCCGGCACGGACCCCCCATCCCCCTGCACGGCACGGACCCCCCATCCCCCTGCACGGCACAGACCCCCCATCCCCCTCCCCGGCACGGACACCCCCCCCAACCTCTACCCCGGCACGGACCCCCCCTCCCAACCTCCACCCCGGCACGGACCCCCCCCAACCTCCACCCCGGCACGGACCCCCCCCCCAACCTCCACCCCGGCACGGACCCCCCCCCAACCTCCACCCCGGCACGGACACCCCCAACCTCCATCCCGGCACGGACCCCCCATCCCCCTCCCCGGCACGGACCCCCCCCCCAACCTCTACCCCGGCACGGACACCCCATCCCCCTCCCCGGCACGGATCCCACCCCCCCAACCTCCACCCCGGCACGGACACCCCCCCCCCCCAACCTCCACCCCGGCACGGAACCCCCCAACATCCACCCCGGCACGGACCCCCCCCAACCTCCACCCCGGCACGGACCCCCCCCAACCTCCACCCCGGCACGGACCCCCCCCCCAACCTCCACCCCGGCACGGACCCCCCAACCCCTCCCCGGCACGGACCACCCCCCCCAACCTCCACCCCGGCATGGACCCCCCATCCCCCTCCCCGGCACGAACCCCCCCCCCCAACCTCCACCCCGGAACGGACCCCCTCCCTCAAGCTCCACCACGGCACGGACCCCCCATCCCCATCCCCCTCCCCTGCACGGACCCCCCCCCAACCTCCACCCCGGCACGGACCCCCCATCCCCCTCCCCGGCACGGACCCCCCCCCAACCTCAACCCCGGCACGGACCCCCCCAACCTCCACCCAGGCACGGAACCCCCCCCAACCTCCACCCCGGCACGGACCCCCCCCCAACCTCCACCCCGGCACGGACCCCCCCAACCTCCACCCCGGCACGGACCCCCCACCCCCTCCCCGGCACGGACCCCCCCCCCAACCTCCACCCCGGCACGGACCCTCCATCCCCCTCCCCGGCACGGACCCCCCCCCACAACCTCCACCCCGGCACGGACCCACCCCCCCCAACCTCCACCCCGGCACGGACCCCCCCCAACCTCCACCCCGGCATGGAACCCCCCAACCTCCACCCCGGCACGGACCCCCCCCCCAACCTCCACCCCGGCACGGACCCCCCATCCCCCTCCCCGGCACTGACCCCCCCCCCCAACCTCCACCCCGGCACGGACCCCCCCCCCAATCTCCACCCCGGCACGGACCCCCCCCCCCAACCTCCACCCCGGCACGGACCCCCCCCAACCTGCACCCCGGCACGGACCCCCCCCAACCTCCACCCCGGCACGGACCCCCCATCCCCCTCCCCGGCACTGACCCGCCCCCAACCTCCACCCCGGCACGGACCACCCCCCCCATCTCCCTCCCCGGCACTGACCCCCCCCAACTTCCACCCCGGCACAGACCCCCCATCCCCCTCCCCGGCACGGACCTCCCCCCAACCTCCACCCCGGCACGGCCCCCCCCCCCCCCAACCTCCACCCCGGCACGGACCCCCCCCCCCCCAACCTCCACCCCGGCACGGACCCCCCCTCCCAACCTCCACCCCGGCACGAACCTCCCATCCCCCTCCCCGGCACGGCCCCCCCCCCAACCTCCACCCCGGAACGGACCCCCTCCCGGCACTCCCCCAGAGCCCAGCCTACTCTAACCAGCCCCCCCCCTCCCCCACCGCACACACACACACACAACCCGAGACACAACTCTCCTCACACATTCAGACTGCGGCCACGCCATCGCCTGCCCAGAGCCAACCCCCCAGGCCGTCACTCACCTCCACGCTGGTCGGCGTGAACCTGGAGCACAGGGTCACGCCGATGAAAAGGAGGTTTAATTTACGTCGACGTGAACGGTCATCACGTCGACGGGACTTTGGCCCATCCGGAAGGGAGAATATCGGCAGGCCCAAAATCGGCTGCCTTGCGCAGACCCGTGACATTTTCCGACGGCAGCGGCGACATTAACGCCCCGCCGACTTTTCTCCCTTCGTAGACTTCGGCAACCGGCGGGGGCGGGATTCACGGTGGCCAACGGCCATTCTCCGACCCGCTGGGGGGTCGGAGAATGACGCCCCACATCTGGAATACTTGGCAGGATTCTCTGGGGCCCCAGCCGCATATTTCTCAGTGGTGCACTGTTTTCTGGCAGTGGGATTCTCTCTTCCAGTCGCTTGTCAATGGGATTTCCCATTGACAACACCCACGCCACCAGGAGACCCAGGGGCAGGGGTGCACTGCCAGCGGGAACAGAGTACCTCGATGACTGGAGAATCCCAGCTATTGTGTCCAGTTTGGTCACCTCACCTGAAAAAGGATATAAATGCATTTGAAGAGTACAGAGTGGCTTCATTTGACTCATTCCTTGGGACTCAGGAACGTGAAGAAATGTTGAACAAGTCCAGCCTACTGGAGTTTAGAAGAATGATCTTATTGAAACATAAAAGATCCTGTGGACACTGGAGGATGTTTCCTCTTCTGAGACAGATTAGAACTACATGTGACCAGAGTCCCAAGGACCATAGGCGGCTCTCTCCTCTTGAGAGAGAGAGTTGACTGGCAGTGATTTAGCCTGAGGGTCACCACACCTCAGGCGAGGGACAAGGTTGAGAAGGCTGAGCCTTCATGGATAATCTCAGCCAGTACAGGAATTGAACCATCGCTCTGCATCTCAAACCAGCCGTCCAGCCAAATGTGCTGACCGACCCTCTAGATGAGAACGAGGAGACACGGCTTAAGAATAAAGAGGTCTTCCTTTTAAGGCTGAGATGAGGAGAATATTTCCCAGAGGGTGGTTAGTCTGTGGAATTTTCTTCCCCAGAGAGGAGAGGAGGCTGGGTCAATGAATTTATTCAGGACTGAGTGGCAAGGGTGTCAAGGGTCATGGGGGTGGGCACACAGAAAAGTCCAGCTTTTATTTTCATTCATTCATCGGATGTGGGTGTTGCTGGCTAGGCTGGTATTTGCTGCCCAATCCTAATTGCTCTTGAACTGAGTGGCTCGCTTGGTCATTTCAGAGGGTGTTTAAGAGTCAACCACATTGCTGTGGGTCAGGAGTCACATGTAGGCCAGACTGGGTAAGGACGGCATATTTCCTTTCCTAAAGGACATTAGTGAACCAGATGGGTTTTTACAACAATCGATAATGGCTCCGTGGTCATCCTTCAACTTTTAGTTCCACCATCTGCTGTAGTGAGATTCCAACCTGGGTGCCCAGAGAATTACCCTGGGTGTCTGGGTTACTAGTCCAGTGCCAATACCACCACACCTCCATCTTCCCACAGCCAAAATAGCCATGATATTATTGAATGGTGAAGTGGGCCCAGAGGGCTGAACGACTTACTCCTTGCTCCTAAGTCCTATGTTCCTGTGTAGCCTCCCACATCTTTTCCCATCTTTTTCAAAACTCCACATCTCAGTCCCCTCCAGGTTTCCACCTCAATCCTAGCACAAAATAAACCTATCAATATCGCAAATGACACCTTAGCCAGAATTTTCCGGCCGTTGAGATTCCATTTCCCTGCCGGCAGCACACCCTTGCCCAGGAGATTCCCGGTGGCGTGGGATGGCTTCAATGGGAAATTCCCATTGATAAGCAATGGAAGACGGAATCCCACCGCCAACAAATGGCACACCGGCAAGAAACATGCGGCTGGGGAACCGGAGAATCCGGCTCCTTATGTGACTACCACTGTGGTAAACCATCCTTCCTCATTCTCCTCATCCACTTCAACATTTCTGGCCAGTAACATAGAAAATAGGTGCAGAAGAAGGCCATTCGGCCCATCGAACCTGCACCATCATTCAGTATGATCATGGCTGATCATGCAAATTCAATATCCCACTCCCACTTTCTCTCCATATCCCTTGATCCCTTTAATCGCAAGGGCCACGTCCAGCTCCCTCTTGAATATATCCAACAAACCGGCCTCAACAGCTTTCTGTGGTAGAGAATTCCACAAGTTCCCAACTCTCTGAGAGAAGAGGTTCTGCTTCACCTCAGTACTGAATGGCTGACGCCTTATTCTTAGGCTGTGACCCATAGTTCTGGACATCCCCAATGTTGGGAACATTCTTTCCACATCCAGCCTGTCCAGTCCCATCAGGATTTCTGTGTTTCTGTGAGATATCCTCTCATTCTTCTAAACTCCAGTGAGTACAAGCCCAGTCGATCCAGTCTTTCTTCATATGTCAGTCCTGCCATCCCGGAAATTAGTCTGGTGAACCTTCGCTGGACACCCTCAATAGCAAGAATGCCCTTCCTCAAACTAGGAGACTGAAACTACACACAATACCCAAATGTGTGGCCTCACCATGGCCCTGTATAACTGCAGCAAGACATCCCTGCTCCGATACTCAAATCCTCTTGCTTTGAAGGCCAGCATGCTATTAGCTTTCCTCACCGCCTGCTGCACCTGCTTGCCAACCTTCAGCGACGGTTCCATCATGACGCCCAGGTCTCGTTGCACTTCCTCTTTCCTAAACTGCCACACTTCGGATAATAATCTGCCTTCCTGTTTTTGCCAACAAAGTGGATAACCTCACATTAACCCACATTGTATTTCATTTGCCAAGTATATGCCCACTGAGCCAGCCTGTCCAAGTCACCCTGCAGCCTCTTTGCATCCTCCTCACAGCACACACTGCCATCCAGCTTAGTGCCATATGTAAATTTGGAAATATTGCATGCAATTCCTTCATCCAAATCATTAATGTATATTATGCTTGTGCCTATCAGGTCCTCTAGTAGTGTGGTTTCTGGGGCCCTTGGGTGCCCTGCTGTCTCTTTGCGGAGGAAGTATTTTATTTGGAGGTGTCTCATTTCCTGTCCTTTTGCTAGTTTCCACTTCCTCGTCAGTTCGTCCAGTGTCGCCAGTCTGCGTGATGCACGATCAATTGAACAAAGACTAGAGTTGGATACAACTGAGGCTTTATTGCTCTAAGATGTGTGGCCTCACACAGCAGCTGGCAAAATGGCTGCTGAATGGAGGACACGCATACTTATACTCTGCCTATTGGGTGGAGCCAGCAGGCAGGGACTACCGGCGAACCTGTAGTACAGGTCCTACCTTACATCACCTAATAAAGGTGTAACAGTGGTTTACCACATTCACTCCCTGTTAAAATTGAGTCCGGCGGGGGTGGTGGAGAACTATATACAGCAATGAATTTATATTTACAGTATTTGAGCAGGAAAAAAAGCCTTTTGAAGTCCGATGGACCAGTTAGAGATTTAACCTGTCTGGTGCCCTGATGTTCCACTGGGAGCGACGTAGCTGTGGCGGCGATGTTGATGCTGGCCCGATGTTCGGTGACTCCAGGAGCGTGCCAAAATCCTCTTCATCCTCGGGCGTGGGCAGGGGAAGGATGGATGGTCCTGGTGGGGTTAATGCTGGGAGCGCCGGGGGAGGGGAGGGTGGCGGGGGGCCGGAGGGATGTGTGTGTGTGGAACCTGCTGGTGCCAGGTACCTGAGGGACACAGTATCCTGGCGGCCGTCGGGGTACGCCCCGTAGGCACTCTGGGGGTTTGCATGGAACAATTGCACCCTCTCCACCAATGGGTCCGCCTTGTGGAGTCGGACATGCCTACGGAACAGGACTGGTCCTGCAGCTGCGAACCAAGTCGGGAGCGACACCCCGGATGTGAACTTCCTGGGGAAGGCAAAGAGACGTTCATGGGGTGCGTTGTTAGTTACGGTGCACAGCAGTGACCGAATGGAGTGGAGTGTATCAGGGAGGACCTCCTGCCAGCGGGAGGCCGGGATGTTCCTGGACCGTAGGGCCAGTTGGACAGCCCTCCATACCGTCCCGTTCTCCCTCTCTACCTGTCCGTTTCCCCGGGGGTTATAGCTGGTCGTCCTGCTGGAGGCGATACCCCTGCTGAGCAGGAACTGACGCAGCTCATCACTCATGAATGAGGATCCCCTGTCACTGTGGATGTCGTCGAGGAAACCGAACAGAGCGAAGATAGTGTTCAGGGCTTTGATGACGGTGGCAGATGTCAAATCGGGGCATGGGATGGCGAAGGGGAATCTGGAGTACTCATCGACCACACTGAGAATATACGTGTTTCGGTCGGTGGAGGGGAGGGGCCCTTTGAAATCCACGCTGAGGCGTTCAAAGGGGCGGGAGGCCTTCACCAGGCATGCACGGTAGAAGTGCGGCTTGCACTCCGCGCAGACCTGGCAGTCCCTGGTGATTGTCCGTACTTCTTCGACGTAGTAGGGCAGATTGCGAGCCTTGACAAAATGGTACAACCGTGTGACTCCCGGGTGACAAAGGCTGTCGTGCAGGGCCCGGAGTCAGTCTACTTGTGCGCTGGCACATGTACCTCGGGATAGGGCATCTGGGGGCTCGTTGAGCTTGCCGGGGCGATACAAAATCTCGTAATTATGGGTGGAGAGCGCAAACCTCCACCTCAAGGTTTTATCGTTTTTGATCTTGCCCCGCTCTGTGTTATTGAACATGAAGGCTACCGACCGTTGGTCAGTGAGGAGGGTGAATCTCCTGCCGGCCAGGTAATGCCTCCAATGCCGCACAGCCTCAACAATAGCTTGGGCCTCTTTTTCAACGGATGAGTGCCGGATTTCTGAGGCATGGAGTGTGCAGGAGAAGAATGCCACGGGTCTGCCTGCCTGATTGAGGGTGGCGGCTAGGGCGACGTCAGATGCGTCGCTCTCTACTTGAAAGGGCAGTGTCTCGTCTACTGCATGCATCCTGGCCTTGGCGATATCGGCTCTGATACGGGCTAAGGCCTGTTGTGCCTCAGCCGTCAGGGGAAAGTGTGTGGACTGTATGAGTGGGCGGGCCTTGTCTGCATAGTTTGGGACCCACTGGGCGTAGTATGAGAAGAACCCCAGGCAGCGTTTGAGGGCTTAGGGGCAGTGGGGAAGGGGGAGATCCATGAGGGGGCGAATGCGGTCGGGATCGGGCCCCAGAACTCCGTTCTGGACCACATAGCCAAGTATGGCTAAGCGGGTCGTGCTAAACACGCACTTCTCCTTCTTGTAGGTGAGGTTGAGGAGAATGGCAATGTGGAGAAATTTGGCAAGGTTGGCATCGTGGTCCTGCTGGTCATGGCTGCAGATGGTGACGTTGTCTAGGTACGGGAAGGTGGCCCGCAAACCGTACCGGTCGACCATTTGGTCCATCTTCCTTTGGAAGACCGAGACCCCGTTAGTGACGCCAGAGGGAACCCTGAGGAAGTGATGGAGACGACCGTCCACCTCGAAGGTGGTGTATGGACGGTCTGATTTACGGATGGGGAGCTGATGGTAGGCGGATTTGCGGTCTACCGTTGAGAAGACCCGGTACTGTGCAATCTGATTGACCATATCAGATATGCATGGGAGCGGGTACGCATCGAGCTGCGTGTACCGATTGATGGTCTGGCTGTAGTCCACGACCATTCTGTGTTTCTCCCCAGTTTTAACGACGACCACTTGGGCTCTCCAGGGGCTGTTGCTGGCCTCGATGGTGCCTTCCTGAAGCAGCCACTGGACCTCGGACCTCATGACTGTCTTGGGTGCTGTACCGTCTGCTCCTGGTGGCGACGGGTTTGCAATCCGGGGTTAGATTTGTGAAGAGAGAAAATGGATCAAACTTTAGGGTCGCGAGGCCGCCCACAGTGAGGGGTGGTAGGGGCCCGCCGAATTTGAGGGTTAGGTTCTGGAGATTGCACTGGAAGTCCAGGCCTAGTAGTATCGCAGCGCAGAGGTTAGGCAGGACGTAGAGGCGGATGCCGCTGAATTCTACGCCCTGGACCGTGAGTGTGACCGTACAGTACCCCCGGATCGCGACGGAATAGGATCCGGATGCCAGGGAGATTCTTTGGTTGGCGGGGTGTACCGCAAGGGAGCAGCACCATACCGTATCCGGGAGTATGAAGCTTTTGGTGCTCCCGGGGTCCAGCAGGCAAGAGGTCACGTGGCCGTTGATTTTCACCTTGGTCGATGCGGTGGCCAGGTTTTGCGGATGAAACTGGTCGACCGTCACTGAGGCGAGTCGTGGTCGGTCGTCGCTGGCATCGGATGATGGGGAGCCTGGGGGGCCCAGGTCCTGGAATGCTGTCGGTGTCCATGCCCCGTGGGGGAGACAAGATGGCGGTGCCTGAAGATCCTGCGGGGGACAAAATGGCGGCACCCATGGGCCGTATTTTGCGGGGGTTGGACAAGACAAGTTGGCGGCGCCCATGGGCCGCACATGGACTGAGGGGGAGAAGATGGCGGCATTCACTTGCCGCGCGTGGCCTCGGGAGGTGAAGATTGCGGCGCCCACTGGCCGCGTGTGCTCCGGGGAGATGAAGATGGCGGTGCCCATTGTGTGTAGACTAGGGAGGTGGGGGCGATAGCGGCGACTGCGCGGGCCTGGCACACCGCGGCGAAGTGACCCTTTTTGCCGCAAGCCTTGCAAAGGGCCACGCGGGCTGGGCAGCATTGGCGAGGGTGTTTCTGCTGGCCGCAGAAGTAACATCGGGGACCCCCGGGGTGCGCGGGCTGGCGTGTGGCGCAGGCGTACTGGCTGGGTAAGTCCGCCGCTGGGGCGGCCGTCTGTGGGGTCCACGAAGCGTAGGAGGGGTGGGCCGCGCAGCTGGGGGGGTAGGCCTGAATGTTGCGCGAGGCGACCGTCATAGAGAGCGCTAGCTTCTTTGTCTCAGCTAGATCGAGCGTGGCCGCTTCTAACAGTCTTTGGCGTATGAGGTCTGACCCAATCCCTGTAATGAACGCGTCCCGCATAAGGAGGTTCGAATGTTCAGTGGCCGTAACAGTTTGACAGTCACAGTCCCGGACGAGTGAGGTTAGGGCCCGCCAGAAGTCTTCTATGGGCCACCAGGGAGTTGAGAGCGAGTGGCGAGTACATGCCTGGCAAAGAGCGTGTTCGTCTTCTGTGCGTAGTTTTCTTTGAGAAGCGCCATGACGTCGGCGTAGTTCGGGGAGTCCTGGATCAGCGGAAACACGTTGGAGCTCAACCTTGAGAACAGGATCTGTATCTTCTGAGCCTCCGGAACAGGGGTGGTCGCTGAGTTGATATACGTCTCGTAACAAGCTAGCCAGTGATTAAAGCCCCTTTTGGCGTTGCTTGATTGCGGATCCAGCTGCAGGCGATCTTTTGAGGTCCACCTTTTGAAAATCTTAGAGCAATAAATTGATGCACGATCAATTGAACAAAGACTAGAGTTGGATACAACTGAGGCTTTATTGCTCTAAGTTGTGTGGCCTCCCACAGCAGCTGGTGAAATGGCTGCTGAATGGAGGACACACGTATTTATACTCCGCCTACTGGGCGGAGCCAGCAGGCAGGGACTACCGGCGAACCTGTAGCACAGGTTCTACCTTACATCACCTAATAAAGGTGTAACAGTGGATTACCACACTGCGCCCTACATAGAAGCCCCCGACAATCAGTGTGCCCCCTCCCGCCTCCATCTTTTGAAGGTGGTATCTAGCATGGCTGGGGGGGAATCTGTGATTGCCACAGATGGGGGCCATAAGGGACATTTTAGTTATCCCAAAGTGCTGCCTCAGCTGGATCCACGTTCTCACCGTGGCCGCTACCATTGGGTTTGTTGTGTATCTTGTTGAGGGGATGTGAGTGCTGCTGTGGCCAGGGCCCGGAGGGTCATTCCTTTACAAGAGGCCTCCTCCATTTGTATCTAATCTGTGCCGGGTTCTTGTATCCATTCCCTCACTCTTTCTGCCGTTGCTGCCCAGTGGTAGTATTGTAGGTTCGGTAAAACCAAGCCCCCTTTGATTTTCCTTCTTTACAGTGTCGGTTTGGGGGTTCTCGGGTTCTTACCCTCCCCACACAAACCCCCTGATTAGATTGTCTACGTTTTGGAAAAAGGCCTTGGGGATGAAGATCAGAATGGATTTAAACAGGAAGAGGAACCTTGGAAGTACGTTCATCTTGATCGAATGCACTCTCCCAGCCAGGGGGAGTGGGAGTGAGCTCCACCTTTGAAGGTCCTTTTTTACTTCCACCACCAGGCTGGTCAGGTTCCACTTGTGGATCTGTGTCCAGTTTCTGGCTATCTGGATCCTCAGGTAACGGAATCTGTTCTGGGCCGTTTTAAACGGGAACCCCTCCAGCTCTGCCCCGCCCCATTTGGATTCACTGGGAATGCCTCACTTTTGCCCAAGTTAAATTTGTAGCCCAAAAAGGTTCCAAACTCTTTCAGGATTTGCAGTATTGCCTTCAGTCCCTACTAGAGGACCTGATAGGCACAAGCAGCGAGAAGGGGGGCTATGTGGGAAAATATACGGACAGTTACTAGACAGAGCTCGAAAGCCACTGGACGAGACCAGGCAAAAATGGGAGGACGAACTGGGGACAGAGGTAGGATGGGGACTCTGGAGGGAAGCACTGAGCAGGGTGAACTCCACCTCTTCCTGCGCAAGGCTAAACCTAATGCAGCTCAAAGTGGTGCACAGAGCGCTCCTGACCAGAACCAGAATGAGCAGGTTCTTCCCGGAGGTGGAGGATAAATGTGAGCGGTCCCAGAGGGGCCCGGCCAACCACACCCACATGTTCTGGGCTTGCCCCAAGCTTGCTGTGTTCTGGACAGCCTTCTCCGAGCCAATGTCCAAGGTTGTGGGGGTGAGGTTGCCCGATGGTCGCAATCTTCGGGGTATCGGAGCAGCCAGAGCTACACATGGGGAGGGGGCCAACGCCCTCGCTTTCGCTTCCCTAACCGCACGCCGGAGAATCCTGCTCGGCTGGCGATCGGCAGCACCACCCACAGCTGCAGACTGGCTCGCTGACCTCTCGGAATTTCTCCACCTGGAGAAGATTAAGTTCGCCACCCGAGGGTCAGAGGAAGGCTTCCTCGGTACTTGGGGCAGTTTGTCGGCATGTTCCAAAACCTGTTCGAGGCCAGCTATGAGGAGTAGGTTAAGAATAAAAAAACAAGATAGATGAGGAACCAAAGGACTACGCAACACAGGGAGGGGAGGGAGGGGGTTGAAGACGGAAGGAAGGTGGGGAAACCACAAAAGAAGAGACGAGGAGGGGGCGGGGGGGGGGCAGGGGAGAGGGGGGGGACCTATTGCCGATCCAGAGGGCGGCAAAATGTATATAGGGGCAATTAAATGAAAGACAATGTATATATGTGATGTATATATACTATTGTTTACAAATATGAGAAATGCCAGTAAAACAATTTCAAAACAAAATATTAATTTATATTGTGAGCAGCTGGGGCTTCAACACTGAACCCTGCAGTACCCCACTATCATTGCCTGCCACTCTGAAAAGGACCCATTTATTCCCACTCCATGCTTTCTGTCTGCCAACCAGCTCTCGATCCACGTCAATACATTGCCCCCAATACCATGAGTTTTGATTTTGCTCACTAATCCCTTGTGTGGGACCTTGTCAAAAGCCTTTTGAAAGTCCAGATACACAACATTTACTGGTTAACCCTTGTCCATTCCACTGGTCACATCCACAAAAAAACTCTGGAAGATTTGTCAAGCATGATTTCTCTTGATTGAATGCATGCTGACTTGGACCGATCCTGTCACCGCTTTCCAAATGCTCATTTTTTGATCCTTAATAATTGATCCCAGCATTTTTCCCACCACCGATGTCAGGCTAATTCTTCAATCAATGACATTCTAAGACCTAGTCATTATCTAATTTCTGTTTGTGGATTTAGCTGTGTGGATATTGGCTGCCACATTACCTACATTACAACAATGATGACACGTCAAAAAATACTTAATTGGTTGTAAAACATTCTGTGGTGGCAGGGGGATTGTTTAAATGCAAATTTTGGCAGTTTTGTTTGAGTTGATGACATGAGAGCAACACTTATAGAATCATAGAATTCCTACAATGCAGAAGGAGGCCATTCGGGCCATCGGGTCTGAACCGATCCTCTGAAAGAGCACCCATACTTAGGCCCACTCCCTCGTCCTATCCCTGCAACCCTAACCTACACATCCCTGGACACAAAGGAGAAATTTATCATGGCCAATCCACCTAACCTGCACATCTTTGGACTGTGGGAGGAAACCGGAGCACCCGGAGGAAACCCACGCAGACACGGGGAGAACGTGCAGACTCCACACAGTCACCCAAGGTCGGAATTGAACTCGGGTCCCTGGCGCTGTAAGACAGCAGTGTCACCATGTGTCTGTCATGCAATCTCCAGACAACAAAGACTACATTGTCGTAGAACTCAATAATTCCAAAATTTAAAGCTTTTTCGAAAACAAATCCATTCAATTTTTCAATTCAATTTCAATTCAAAAAGAGGACTCTGGTGCCACCTACTGATCATATTGTGCATGACATGAAGCTGAATTTTGTTTTACAAATTTAGAGTACCCAATTAATTTTTTACAATTAAGGGGCAATTTAGTGTGGCCAATCCACCTACTCTGCATATCTTTGGATTGTGGGGGCAAAACATGGGAAGAATGTGCAAACTCCCCACGGACAGTGACCCAGAAGCCGGGATCGAACCTGGGACCTCGGCGCCGTGAGTTAGCAGGGCTAACCTACTGCGCCACCGTGCTGCCCCTTATATGAAGCTGATTTAACAGCACCTGAGGGTCAGTGCAACTCGAATCAAAGGATGAAAATGAGTGGGTTACAGGCTGGAACTTAATCAAGGAGTCCTTGGGGTTTTTATATAGAATACCAAACATCAGATAGCGAGTTACAGGTTGGGATCAAATGGAATGAAACGAGCAAATGCTGGGAATATTCTGCTCTGGTAGCATCAAGTAGAGAGAGAGAAAAGCAGAGAGCGGGATCTTCCTCCCCACATCTCCGCCCTCACCCCCATGGTGGGCTCCCGAGCAGTGAGATGGACAAGCCATCTAAACGCCATAGGCATTGACTCGACTAAAAGATCCCGCCAGCAACCACATCCACCGCTCGAAAAAACACCGTGGAGGAGCCAGAAAGACCAGCCCAGACTCAGTGTTTTGAGTCCGCATCATTCTTCTTGAGAGCCTGCAGTCACACGGAATCTAAACGTCAACTCTGGGCACCATCTACCAGCCTCGCCATCCCTTATTCGCGACGCACGAGGCCGTTAAATCTCATGAGAGTCTTCTCGCGAGATTCACGATGCTCGTTGCTCCTCTCGAGATCTAGTTATCATGCGTAACGCACGGGATCCAGATTTACATATTAGAGTGAGCAGTTAGGCTCAATTGAATATGTCTGTGCCAGAGTTACTCAAGTTGTGGGACCTACAACCTAACCTCGGCGACCCTAACCTGGCGCCCTTTCACACTGGTTTACCGGCATTTGGGGGGCCAATCCCAGGCGATTGGGGGCCCTCAGGTGGATGGGCTCCCAGCAGCACTGTAGCCTGACATTCCAGATGTCACCCAGGCACTGTGGCACTGCTAGCCTGGCACCCTGACAGTGACACCTGGGCACCCTGGCTGGGGCAGTGCCAGGCTGGCAGTGCCAAAGGTGGCACCTTGTCTGTGTCGGCTCTGGAAATGCTCTGCCCTTATGGGGTGAGGTGCAGGGGGCTCGAGGAACTTCTAATTGGTAAGTTGGGGTGTTGGAAGGGGTCTGGATGCCGCAGTGGAGGGTCCAGAGGTCCGGGCGACATTTAAAAACACCCCAATCTCTTCCTGCACTGGCAAGGAATGTCCTCCAAAGCCCAAAAATGAAGCAGAGTCCCGTTTAATAGCGGGTTATCCCACTGAGTGTGCCAAAAATGGGACTCTTTCTTTTCCAATAAATCATGGCTCTATATCTCTCTCCATAGATGCTGCCAGACCTGCTGAGTCTTTCCACCATTTTCTGTTTTAATTTGCTGCATCTGCAATATTTTGTGTTCAATGCCATCGAGGGGTTTTACGGTGTTTTATTTGTCGAAGAACTGATACTCAAGAGTGAATTACAGAACTGGAATATAATCCAGGTTTATATATAGAGTAACAGGTTCCCGGGAGTGAGTTACAGACTGGAATCTAATCGAGAGATTCAAGGTGGTTTATATATAGAATAACAGATACCCGGGAGTGAGTTACAGACTGGAATCTAATCGAGGGGTTCGGGGTGGTTTATATATAGATTAACAGTTACCCGGGAGTGAGTTACAGACTGGAATCTAATCGAGAGATTCAAGGTGGTTTATATATAGAATAACAGTTACCCGGGAGTGAGTTACAGACTGGAATCTAATCGAGGGACTCAGGGTGGTTTATATATAGAATAACAGTTACCCGGGAGTGAGTTACAGACTAGAATCTAATCGAGGGGCTCAGGGTGGTTTATATATAGAATAACAGATACCCGAGAGTGAGTTACAGACTGGAATCTAATCGAGGGGTTCAGGGTGTTTTATATATAGATTAACAGTTACCCGGGAGTGAGTTACAGACTGGAATCTAATCGAGGTGTTCGGGGTGGTTTATATATAGAATAACAGGTACCCGGGAGTGAGTTACAGACTGGAATCTAATCGAGGAGTTCGGGGTGGTTTATATATAGAATAACAGATACCCGGGAGTGAGTTACAGACTGGAATCTAATCGAGGTGTTCGGGGTGGTTTATATATAGAATAACAGATACCCGAGAGTGAGTTACAGACTGGAATCTAATCGAGGGGTTCAGTGTGTTTATATATAGAATAACAGGTACCCGGGAGTGAGTTACAGACTGGAATCTAATCGAGGCGTTCAGGGTGATTAATGTATAGACTAACAGGACAAATATGAATGCGGAATACAGGGTTAACGGTAGAGTTCTTGGCAATGTGGAGGAGCAGAGAGATCTTTGGGTCTATGTTCATACATCTTTGAAAGTTGCCACTCAAGTGGATAGAGCTGTGAAGAAGGCCTATGGTGTGCTCGCGTTCATTAACAGAGGGATTGAATTTAAGAGCCGTGAGGTGATGATGCAGCTGTACAAAACTTTGGTAAGGCCACATTTGGAGTACTGTGTACAGTTCTGGTCGCCTCATTTTAGGAAGGATGTGGAAGCTTTGGAAAAGGTGCAAAGAAGATTTACCAGGATGTTGCCTGGAATGGAGAGTAGGTCTTACGAGGAAAGGTTGAGGGTGCTAGGCCTTTTCTCATTAGAACGGAGAAGGATGAGGGGCGACTTGATAGAGGTTTATAAGATGATCAGGGGAATAGATAGAGTAGACAGTCAGAGACTTTTTCCCCGGGTGGAACAAACCATTACAAGGGGACATAAATTTAAGGTGAAAGGTGGAAGATATAGGAGGGATATCAGAGGTAGGTTCTTTACCCAGAGAGTAGTGGGGGCATGGAATGCACTGCCTGTGGAAGTAGTTGAGTCGGAAACATTAGGGACCTTCAAGCAGCTATTGGATAGGTACATGGATTACGGTTAAATGATATAGTGTAGATTTATTTGTTCTCAAGGGCAGCACGGTAGCATTGTGGATAGCACAATTGCTTCACAGCTCCAGGGTCCCAGGTTCGATTCCGGCTTGGGTCACTGACTGTGCGGAGTCTGCACGTCCTCCCCGTGTCTGCGTGGGTTTCCTCCGGGTGCTCCGGTTTCCTCCCACAATCCAAAGATGTGCAGGTTAGGTGAATTGGCCAATGATAAATTGCCCTTAATGTCCAAATTGACCTTGGTGTTGGGTGAAGGTGTTGAGTTTGGGTAGGGTGCTCTTTCCAAGAGCCGGTGCAGACTCAAAGGGCCGAATGGCCTCCTTCTGCACTGTAAATTCAATGATAATCTATGATTAATCTAGGACAAAGGTTCGGCACAACATCGTGGGCCGAAGGGCCTGTTCTGTGCTGTATTTTCTATGTTCTATGTTCTATGTTAACAGGTACCCAGGAGTGAGTTACAGACTGGAATCTAATCGAGGGGTTCAGGGTGGTTTATATATAGAATAACAGGTACCCGGGAGTGAGTTACAGACTGGAATCTAATCGAGGAGCTCGGGTGGTTTATATATGGAAAAACAGGTACCCGGGAGTGAGCTACAGACTGGAATCTAATCGAGGGGTTCAGGGTGGTTTATATATAGAATAACAGATACCCGGGAGTGAGTTACAGACTGAAATCTAATCGAGGGGTTCAGGGTGGTTTATATATAGACTAACAGGTACCCAGGAGTGAGTTACAGACTGGAATCTAATCGAGGGGTTCAGGGTGGTTTATATATAGAATAACAAGTACCCGGGAGTGAGTTACAGACTGGAATCTAATCGAGGGGTTCAGGGTGGTTTATATATAGATTAACAGATACACGGGAGTGAGTTACAGAATGGCATCTAATCGAGGGGTTTGGGGTGGTTTATATATAGAATAACAGATAACCAGCTATGATGCATAGTCTCAAATCTAATCGAGGGGTTCGGGTGCTTTGTATACAGAAAAGCAGAGAGAGTTACATACTGGAATCTAATTGAGGAGTTCAGGGTGGTTTATGTATGAAATAACAGATACTCAGAAGTGAGTTATAGCGTGCAACTTAATCAAGGGGTTTGGAGAGGATTTGTATACAGAATATCAGCTAACGGCATTCTACGGCCCGGTAGCACGATGGTTAGCATTGTTGCTTCACAACGCCAGGGTCCCAGATTCAATTTCTGCTTGGGTCACTGTCTGTGCGGAGTCTGCATGTTCTCCCCGTGTCTGCACGGGTTTCCTCCGGGTGCTCCAATTTCCTCCCACAAGTCCTGAAAAACGTGCTGTTAAGTGAATTGGACATTCTGAATTCTCCCTCAGTGCCCCCGAACAGGCCCCGGAGTGTGGCGACTAGGGGATTCTCACAGTAACTTCATTGCAGTGTTAGTGTAAGCCTACTTGTGACAATAAAGATTATTATTAAAAAATAACAGATACTGGAGAGTGTTACAGACTGGAACCTAATAGTGGATTCAAGGTTATGTTTAAAATGACAGCGATGTGGGACTGAGTTAAGGGCTGGAATCTAACCAAGGGGTTCAGGTGGTTTATACTTAGAATAACAAATACCAGAGAGCGAGTTACAGACTGGAATGTAATCAAGAGGATCAGGTGGTTGATGCATCGAATAACAAGGACCAGGGGCTGAGTTACAGACTGGAATCTAATCGAGGGGTTCAGGGTGGTTTATATAGAATACCAGATACCCGGGAGTGAGTTACAGACTGGAATATAATCGAGGGGTTCGGGGTGGTTTATATATAGAATAACAGGTACCCGGGAGTGAGTTACAGACTGGAATCTAATCGAGGGGTTCAGACTGGTTTATATATAGAATACCAGATACCCGGGAGTGAGTTACAGACTGGAATCTAATCGCGGGGTTCAGGGTGGTTTATATACAGAATAACAGATACCCGGGAGCGAGTTACAGACTGGGATCTAATCGAGGGGTTCGGAGTGGTTTATATACAGAATAACAGATACCCGGGAGCGAGTTACAGACTGGGATCTAATCGAGGGGTTCGGGGTGGTTTATATATAGAATAACAGATACCCGGGAGCGAGTTACAGACTGGAATCTAATCGAGGGGTTCGGGGTGGTTTACATATGGAGTAACAGATACCCAGGAGTGAGTTACAGTCTGGAGTCTAATCGAGGGATTCAGGGGGTATATATATAGAATAGCAGATCCCAAGAGTGAATTCCAGACTGGAATCTAATCTCGAGATTTATGATGTTTGTGTATAAAATAACAGATAGTCAGGTGTGAGTTACAGATGGAATCGAATCAAGGGGTTTGGGTGATTTATAAATAGAATAACAGATACCCAAGAGTGAGTTACAGACTGGAATTTAATTGTGGGATTCGGGTGATTTATATATAGAATAACAGACACCAGAGTGAAATGCAGACTGGAATTTAATTGAGCAGTCCAGGTTGTATGTATTGGATATCAGTTACTTGGGAGTGATGTCTGGAATCTAATCGAGGGGTTCTGGTGGTTTTTACATAGAATAACAAATATTTGGGAGTGAGTTACAGACTGGAATCTAGTTGAGGGTTGACGGATTTTATAACTAAAATAACAGACACCTGGGACTGTGTTACAGACTGGAATCTAATCATGGGGATCAGTGGGGAAGGATGTTACAAGTTACAGAGGGACATAGATAAGCTGCAGCGCTGGGCTGAGAGGTGGCAAATGGAGTTTAATGCAGAAAAGTGTGAGGTGATTCATTTTGGAAGGAATAACAGGAAGACAGAGTACTGGGCTAATGGTAAGATTCTTGGCAGTGTGGATGAGCAGAGAGATCTCGGTGTCCATGTACATAGATCCCTGAAAGTTGCCACTCAGGTTGAGAGGGTTGTTAAGAAGGCGTACGGTGTGTTAGCTTTTATCGGTAGAGGGATTGAGTTTCGGAGCCATGAGGTCATGTTGCAGCTGTACAAAACTCTGGTGCGGCCGCATTTAGAGTATTGCGTGCAATTCTGGTCACCGCATTATAGGAAGGATGTGGAAGCATTGGAAAGGGTGCAGAGGAGATTTACCAGAATGTTGCCTGGTATGGAGGGAAGATCTTATGAGGAAAGGCTCAGGGACTTGAGGCTGTTTTCGTTAGAGAGAAGAAGGTTAAGAGGTGACTTAATTGAGGCATACAAGATGATCAGAGGATTGGATAGGGTGGACAGTGAGAGCCTTTTTCCTCAGATGGTGATGCCTAGCACGAGGGGACATAGCTTTAAATTGAGGGGAGATAGATATAAGACAGACGTCAGAGGTAGGTTCTTTACTCAGAGAGTAGTAAGGGTGTGCAATGCCCTGCCTGCAACAGTAGTGGACTCGCCAACACTAAGGGCATTCAAATAGTCATTGGATAGACATATGGACGATAAGGGAATAGTGTAAATGGGCTTTAGAGTGGTTTCACAGGTTGGCGCAACATCGAGGGCTGAAGGGCCTGTACTGCGCTGTAATGTTCTATGTTCTAAGATGGTTTATACATGGAATAAAAAGGACCTGGGAGTGAGTTTCATGCTGGAATTTAATTGAGTTGCTTGGGTGTGTTTCTATATAAAATAGGGGAGGCAGTGGCATGGTGGTATTGTTACTGGACTAATAATCCAGAGACCCAGGGAAATGCTCTGGGAACCCGGGTTCGAATCCCACCATGGCAGATGGTGAACTGCGAATTCAATAAAAATCTGGAATTAAAAGTCTGATGATGACCATGACACCATTGTTGATTATCGTAAAAACCCATCTGGTTCACTAATGTCCTTTAGGGAAGGAAATCTGTCATCCTTACCTGGTCTGTCCTCCATATGACTCCAGACCCACAGCAACATGGTTGACTCTGAAATGCGCTCAGGGATGGCAACAATGGGTGACACGATGGTGCAGTGGTTAGCACCGCTGCCTACGGCGCCGAGGATCCAGGTTCAATCCCTGCCCGGGTCACTGTGCGTTTGGAGTTTGCATTTTCTCCCCGTGTCTGTATAGGTCTCACCACCACAACCCAAAGATGTACAGGGTAGGTGAATTGGCCATGGTAAGTTGCCCCTTCATTGAAAAAGATTGGGTTCTCTAAATTTATGAACAAAAATAAAATAAAAAAAAACAAAAAAAGGGATGGGCATCAAATGCTGACCCAGCCAGCAATCCCCATATCCCATGAATGGAAAAAAACATACACGGGAGTGAATTATAGACTGGAATCTAATTGAGGAGTTTGAGTGGCTTTTATATCGAATAACAGATACACAGGAGTGAATTACAGTCAAGAATCTAATTGAGGGGTTCGGGTGGTTTATGTATAGACTAACAAATTCCAGTGTTTGAGTTACTGGCTGAAATCCAATGAATGGGTTGTGGGGTTTATATACAAAATAACAGATACCTGGGAGTGAGGTACAGGCTGGAATTTAATCGAGGATCTCAGGGGTTTTATATATAAAATAACAGAAACCCCGGAGGGTTTTACAGGCTGGAATCCTGTGGGGGAGGATTTAGTAGAATAACACACCCCGGGAGCAGGTAACAGATGGGAATCAAATTGAGGATTTACCTATAGAATAATAGGTATCTTGGAGTGAATTACAGGCTGCAATGTAATTGAGATGTTCCAGGGTCTATGTGTTGAATATTGAACGACTGGTCGTGAGTTACAGACCAGGGGCGAGATTCTCCGACCCCCCAGCGGGTCGGAGAATGGCCGTTGGCCGCCGTGAATTCCGCCCCCGCCGCCCGCCGAAGTCTCCGAAGGGAGAAAAGTCGGCGGGGCGTCAATGGCGCCGCAGACCTCGGAGAATGGCTCGGGTGGGCTCAAGGCAGCCGATTTTGGGGCTGCCGATATCCTCCCGTCCGGATGGGCCGAAGTCCCGCCGACGTGTTGACGGCTCACGTTGGCGTAAATCAAACCTCCTTTCAATCGGCGTCAACCTGTGCTCAAGGTTTACGCCGACCAGCGTGGAGGTGGGTGACGGCATGGGGGGTTGGCCGCTGGACAGGCGATGGCGTGGCCGCAGTCTGAATGTGTGGGGGAGAGGTTTGTGTAGGGTTTTGTGTGTGTGTGCGCGGCGGGGGGGGGGGGGGGGGGGGGGGGGGGGCGGGGGGGTTAGTGTGGGCTGGGCTCCGGGGGAGTGCCGGGAGGGGGGGTGAGTGCCGGGAGGGGGATGGGGTCCGTGCCGGGGAGGAGGATGGGGTCCGTGCCGGGGAGGAGGATGGAGTCCGTGCCGGGGAGGGGGATGGGGTCTGTGCCGGGGAGGAGGATGGGGTCCGTGCTGGGGAGGGGGATGGGGTCCGTGCTGGGGAGGGGGATGGGGGGACGGGGTCCGTGCCGGGGAGGAGGATGGGGGGACGGGGTCCGTGCTGGGGAGGGGGATGGGGTCCGTGCTGGGGAGGGGGATGGGGGGACGGGGTCCGTGCCAGGGAGGGATGTGGGGGGGGGGGGGGGGGCAAGTGAGTTGGTCCACTTGGCCAGGTGCCAGCCTCCAACAGTCGGACCCATGCGGTCCATGCCACCTGGCTGGGGGGAGGAGGGGATATGGGCAATGATGACATGTCGTCGTTCCCCTCCGCCCCACCAGGCCGTCATGTTTTCCGATCAGCCAGCGATGTTGGCCGCTGTGGCGGCAGCCGCTAATGTCTATGTTGCCCTGGATGAGGAGGAGGAGGAGCGTGCCAGAGAGGCGGCGCAGGCTGCCGCAGAGGGGCAGGCGGCAGCCGACCAGGCTGGAGGGACACCTGACCGACAGGACGAGGAGGGGGCGGAGGACGTCGCGGCCCCACGGCAATGGAGGCACCCGAGGGCGCCCCGTGTGTACCGGCCCCGGCAGTCATACCAGGACCTCACGGACCGAGAATGCAGGAGGAGACTCCGGATGAGCCGGAAACCGTGGCACACATCTGCCACCTGCTGGCGCACCTGTCACCGCGTGGCACTGGCGGGGGACACCCTCTCCCCGTGTCCGTCAAGGTTACGTTGGCCCTGAACTTTTATGCAATGGGGTCATTCCAGGCACCGAGTGGGGACCTGTCTGGCATATCGCAAACATCGGTGCACCGGTGCATCCGGGTAGTGACAGACGCCCTATATGCCATGGCGCACCGCTACATCCACTTCCCCGTGGACCGGGCCAGCCAAGATGCCCGGGCCGTGGGCTTCTCTGCCGTGGCCGGGTTCCCCATGGTCCAGGCGCGATCTATTGCAGGCCATGGAGGATGATGACAACCCGCCCTGCGATGACATCCTGGCTCCACATCGTTGGACTATGTCTGACCCATGGCCACAGTACCACCATCCACCCGGACCATCCCTGCATGCGGCTGTGACACTGCAGCGCACGGTCCCGTCCTCTGCCCGGGGGGATGTTCATGGCGGCCTAGGGGGAAGGGGGCAGACTCACCTGGGGCTGAGGTAAGACCACCCCTCACACACACACTTGCGCTCAACGTACATGACATCCCAGCACGCTTTGGACAGAGCACAAAGGCAGCTTCTGTAGGTGTAACATTGACTTTAATAACGAAAGGAGTTCATGCACGTGCCCTAGCCTCTAAACCTCATCTGTGCCCTGCACCCGTGCCAACTTACTCAGTGTCTAATTGTTTGGCCTTACGGACCCTATGACTATGTCTAGGTGGTTCCCCAGACGGTACAGCAGAACTGGAGGTGGACTCCTGTGATTCCTGCCCTCTGACACGGGATCCCTTTGGCGGCCGTTTCCTGGGGCGTCCTGGCCTAGATGGGCCAGGCTGCGGCCCGGGCGACTGGGATGGCGAGCTGCCAGCCTGTCCTGCCCGTTGCCCACCCGATGCACCTGGGACGGAAGGGGGGGAGTCCGAGGTGTTGCGGTGTTCCGGGATCTCCCCTACAGGGGGACCCGGGACGGACCACAGCACCTCCTCCTCCCTCGGGGTGCCCGATGGCCCCCCGGCCTCTACATGGGTGCGAGATGCGAACGGACTGGCCATCCGACGCCCCCCCGACATCTTGCGCTGCCAGTCCTGGAGGCCCGTGCTGGTATCGACAGGGGTCTGCAGGTTTGCAGCCATGGAGCTCAGGGGATTGGCAAACCCTGTCTGTGACTGTGCGACGCCGGCTCGCACATGGGCAATGGCGCCGATGCCCTCGGCGATGGCCTGCTGAGACTGGGCCATGGCCTGCAGAGACTGGGCCATGGCCTGCTGAGACTGGGCCATGGCCTGCAGAGATGGGCCATGGCCTGCAGAGACTGGGCCATGGCGTTGAGCGCCTCTGCCATCTGCCGCTGGCGCTGGCTCATGGCCTCCTGTGAGAGGGCAGACATGTCCTGGGCCACAGACGCCACCTGCACGGAAAGCCCCAGGCCTCGCAAACTGTTCCCCATGTCTGACACCGTCGCACCCATTGCCTCCACCGCGGACGCCACCCGTGCGGTGTCGGCCTGGGTGGCACGCATGACCGGCATCACTCCCAGCTCCTGGACGTGGGTGGACTCCTCCACCTGCGACTGCAGCCGCCGCAAGCCGGCCGTCACCCTCTTCGCTCGTCACCGGTTCGGTGGTTGCATCGGATCTATGGGTGGGTGTGGTAACTCCAGGAACCCGGGATCCATCTGGGCGGCAGATGTTCGCTTGGGCTGGGCTGCCCTCCGACCGCCCGGCCCCTCTGCTGCTCCTACCTCCACCTGCTGTACCGGGACGGCTGTGTTGTGCGCACCAGTGAGTGTGCCAGACGCCTCATCACTAAAGTGCCCAACCGAGGTGAGCGTCTCTGCGATGGTGGAGGGTGTTGGTGACAGCAGTGGCGTTGTGTCGTGCGCATCGTCCCACTCTGAGTCCATGGCACTTTGGGGTGGGTGTTCGTCTCCACCCATCCACTCTGTGTCACTGTCCTGTATTTCAGTTTCCTGGGTAGTGGTGTCCTGGGTAGGGGTGTCCTGGGTAGTGGTGTCCTGGGTAGTGGTGTCCTGGGTAGTGGTTTCGTGGCTCGACTGTGGCGGGGGCCTGTGGCTGCCCCTCTCGGCGCTGGGTGGCACATGCCTGCGTCGTCGCACCCGCACGAGACGGGGGCGTCGTCTCCCTGTTGCTCCAAGTCTCTCCGTCTCACGTGGTCTCCGAGGGGCATCCTGCGGGCGTCGCATGCCAGAGGGTCCGGGTCTCTCCATCTCCAGTGGTCTCCAAGGGGCATCCTGCGGGCGACGCATGCCAGAGGGTCCGGCTCTCTCCATCTCCAGTGGTCTCCAAGGGGCATCCTGCGGGCGTCGCATGCCAGAGGGTCCGGGTCTCTCCATCTCCAGTGGTCTCCGAGGGGCATCCTGCGGGCATCGCATGCCAGAGGGTCCGGGTCTCTCCATCTCCGGTGGTCTCCAAGGGGCATCCTGCGGGCGACGCATGCCAGAGGGTCCGGGTCTCTCCATCTCCAGTGGTCTCCAAGGGGCATCCTGCGGGCGTCGCATGCTAGAGGGTCCGGGTCTCTCCGTCTCCAGTGGTCTCCGAGGGGCATCATGTGGGCGTCGCATGCCGGAGGGTCCGGGTCTCTCCGTCTCCTGTGGCCTCCGAGGGGCATCCTGCGGGCGGTATGTATCTGCGGGGATGGGTGCCTCGACGTTTGCTCCTGCGATACACAATGAAGCATGCATGGTTAGACACGCAGGCAGTGATCAGGTGATATGGGGGAGGGAGATACAGGGGAGGGGGGATATGGGGGAGGGGGATATGGGGGAGGGGGATATGGGGACGGGCTGTCGGTGGCTCACTTGCTGGTGGGCCCCCGACCTCTGCATCAGCAACCTCCCGGTCCTCAGGTCCGCCAGCCAGTTCCAGGGCCCTTCCCTCATGTTCAGTCAGTGGCCTCTCATCAGCGGGGCGTCCTCCAGTCCTCACATGCTCCCTGGTGTTGTGTGCGCGTTTCTCCTGTGAGGGTGGGATGGGGGGGGATGGTGGTGGCAGCGGTAAAAGGCAACAGTGTTAGACAGGTATATGAATGCACGCCATCGGTTGCGCGTGTATTGCAGAGGTTAAGGTTAGGGCTGGATTCACTTGGGGAAATGGGGGAAGATGGATATGGGGGAGGGGGGATATGGGGGATATGGGGAGGGGGATATGGGGGAGGGGGGACATGGGGGATATGGGGGAGAGGGATATGCGGGAGGGGGATATGGGGATATGGGGGAGGGGGGATATGGGGGAGGGGGATATGGGGAGGGGGATATGGGGGAGGGGGGATATGGGGGATGGGGGTATGGGGGAATATGGGGAGGGGGGATATGGGGGATATGGGGGAGGGGTGATATGGGGGAGGGGGGATATGGGGAGGGTGGATATGGGGAGGGGGGATATGGGGGATATGGGGGGATATGGGGGAGGGGGGATATGGGGGAGGGGGGATATGGGGAGGGGGAAATGGGAGAAGGGGGATATGGGGAGGGGGATATGGGGGATATGGGGGAGGGGGGATATGGGGGAGGGGGGATATGGGGGATATGGGGGAGGGGCGATATGGGGGATATGGGGCAGGGGGGCTATGGGGGATATGGATATCGGGCAAGGGGGAGGCTCACCCTGGCTTCTCTGACGAGGTCATTCACCTTCTTGTGGCACTGGGTGCCTGTCCGTGGTGTCAGGGCCACAGCGGTGACGGCCTCTGCCACCTCCCTCCACAGACGCCAGCTGTGGCGTGGGGCAACTCTGCGGCCGTGCCCGGGATACAGGGCCTCCCTCCTCTGCTCCACTGCGACCAGGAGCGCATCAATGTCATGAGACTGGGACCTCGTGGCTGAGCGGCGGGCGGCCATCCGGTCGGGTGTTCTGGTCGGGTGGGGGGAGCAGCGCATCCTTAATGAGCCGTCACGCCGTGCGGCGTGTATGACGCCACACGGCGTGAACCACGTGAGCCAGCGCGGATAGCGTCACGTTGCTGCTAGCCCATTCCGGGCCGGAGACTTTGCGACGTTTTTGGCGGCGTGATGCAGGTGGGATTTGCGCCGTTTTTGCCGCCAGTCGGCGGACTTTGCGCCGATAACGGAGAATTTCGCCCCAGAATCTAATTGACGGGTTTATATAGCCTTATGTAGATAGGTGTCATAATGTGCCTTGTTAGGGCTCCGGTGAGGACCTGGCGACTTTTAATTACCTTGAAGTTGCGACATAAATATATATATTTTTAAAATTTAGAGTACCCAATTCATTTTTCCAAATAAGGGGCAATTTAGCGTCGCCAATCCATCTCCCCTGCACATCTTTTGGGTTGTGGGGACGAAACCCATGCAAACACGGGGAGAATGTGCAAACTCCACATGGACAGTGACCCAGCCAGGGATTGAACCTGGCACCTCGGCACCCTGAGGCAGCAGTGCTAACCACTGCACAACTGTGCTGCCCCCCCCATATAAATGTAAGTTGTTGTGAATGCGGACTCTTGGTGCTAGATGTTTCATGGTGTTGCTCTTCATTCCTGACGATGCCCAACCTATTCCCAGTAATAGAGACTGACAGGGCTGGATGGTGACCAATGTTAGGAAACCTGAGTATTTTCCACCACATAAGCATCCCGCCACTTCCATTTGCTGGCTGTGTAGGATTGATTTCACACGGACGCAAAATTCAACTTGGCTCACTCGCTGATCCAGCTGGAGAGATCTGCAACAATGACTAGCTTTTATCTTGTGAAGCATCCCAAGGTGATTTACAGATCACCAGCTCACGAGTTGGATTTAAAAACATTCAAGGGTCAGCCACGGCTAGCAGTCTCGACACCGGGTTAGAAAGTTGTTGTGTCCAAGCTCCACCCCAGAGATTTGGCCACTTAACCCAGGCTGGCAGTCTGAGGGAATTGCACCATGTCCGAGGTTAGGGTGGGGGCGAAGGGAGGTAGGGAGACAGAGATGGGCACCGGGGGTGCGAACTGCGCAGTGCGGGTACATTGTAAGTGGGAGTTTGTACAGTGTGGGCGGTGGGCAGGAGGGAGCAGGGAGGGTCGGAATGGAGCATGAGGGGCTGCATCTGCACAGGGGCGAAGAGTTTTTTTAAATTCAGCTTCTGAATGCGACCATTACTGTTCAGGCCAGCATTTGTCGGCCATCTCTAATTGTCCTTGTGAAGGTGGTGGTGGGCTGCCTTCTTGAACCACTGCAGCCCATGTGGTGTAGGTACACCCACAGTGCTGTTCGGGAGGGAGATCGAGGATAGTGACCTGGGCGATGGTGAAGGAACGGCCAATATATTTCCAAGTCTTGGAAAGTCTAGTAGTGACTTGGAGGGGAACTTCCAGGTGGTGATTTTCCCAGGTGCCTGCTGCCATAGCATTGTAGGGTCATAGAGTTTTACAGCACAAAAAGAGGCCTTTTGGCCCATCGTATCTATGCCGACCATCAAGCAACTATTCCAATCCCATCCTCCAGCACTTGGTCCATAACTTTGTACGCTATAGTGTTTCAAGTGCTCATCTAAATGCTTCTTAAAATGTTATGAGGTTTTCCGCCTCTCTCGCCCTTTCAGACAGTGAGTTTCAGATTCTCATCATCCTCTGGGTGACAAAGATTTTACCTCAAATCCCCTCTAAATGTCCTGCCCATTACTGTAAATCTGTGACCCCTGGTTATTGACCCCCTACTAAGGGGAAAGGTTCCTTCCTATCCACTTTATCTCTGTCCCTCATAATTTGCACACCTCGATCATGTTTCCCCTCAGCCTTCTCTGCTCGAAGGAGAACAATCCCAGCCTAGCCATCCTCCCTTCATAGCTGAAATGCTCCGATGACTTTCCTCTGCACCCTCCCTGGTGCAATCACATCCGTCCTATAGTCTGAGACGAAAACACAGTACTCTAGCTGTGGCGTATTGAGCATTTCAAACATTTTACGCCCTATCCTTCTGGATCCAAGTTTCCCAAATGCTGGGTCATGACCCCAGACGAGATTTTGGTGTCCCACATTTCGAGGCAGTAATGGCTCGGACCAAATGCGAACAGCTGTGATTTTACTAATGGCGGGTGTGGCCTCAGACATTCTTCTGATGTCTGATTGCTGCTGCAAAGAAGCCTGTGAAAAGATCTTTCTTTTTGACAAAAATCTTGGAGTTTAAACACTTCCCACAAGTTTAACCTCACCCCTCCCCCTACTCGAAACTCCCCCCCCCCACCCCCACCAACCTCCCACATGCTCTCACGGCTCTGCCCACACACACCCCCTTCCGCACTCCCACTCTGGAATCAGGGAAATTGTTCAAAAAGGGATCGCAAAGAAAAAATTTGGGAAGCACTGCTCCAAGTGGAGAAACATACAAAATAGGAGAAAAAGGAGGCCATTCAGCCCCTGGAGCTTGCGATAAAACCATGGTTCATCTATTTGCATTTCAAATCCCACATTCCCCATCCACCCCATGATCTTTTATACTCTTGTCTAATTAGAATCCATCTATCTCCGCCTTAAAAATATACAGACAGCGGGGTAAATTGTGAGTGACGTAACTAGCTTTCGGTAATGGGTTAATGCCTTGCTATTCCTTCCCCTAAGTCACAGAATACAAAGAACAAAGAAAATTACAGGACAGGACCAGTCCCTTCAAGCCTGTGCTAATCATGATGCCCCAACTGAAAAAAACTTTCTGCCCTTACTCAGTCCACATCCCTCTATTTCCTCCCAATTCATGTACCCATCCAGGTGCCTCTTAAATCAATAATATGCCGATTCACTTTATTACTGTGCAGTGGGGTTGGGTTGCTAGAGTAAATGGGGATGAGCGACCATAACATGATAGAATAGTTTATCAAGATGGAGAGTGAAGTAATTGATTCGGAGACTGGGGTGCTGAATTTTAATAAAGGGAACTATGAGGATATGAGGCATGAGTTGGCCTTGATAGATTGGGGAGAGTTACTCAAAGGGATACGAGTAGATAGACAACGGCAAACATTCAAGGAACGCATGGAGGAACTACAGCAACTGTTCATTCCTGTCTGGCACAAAAGCAAAGGGGGTAAGAGGGCCAATCCATGGCTTACAAAGGAAATTAGAAATAGTGTCCGATCCAAGGAAGAAGCGTACAGATTGGCCAAGAAAAATAATAGGTCTGAGGATTGGGAGCAGTTTAGAATTCAGCAAAGAAGGACGAAGGGATTGATTAAGAAGGGGAAAGTACAGTACGAAAGGAAGCTTGCAGGGAACATAAAGACTGACACTAAGGGGGCGGTTCTCCAATAATGGGCCCAAGTGTTCGCGTCGTCGTGAACGCCGTCGCGTTTGACGATGGCGCGAACAGGGCCCGGGTACCACAGATTCTGGCCCCCATACGGGGCCAGCACGGTGCTGGAGCAGTGCACGCCGCTCCAGCCTCCTTACGCGGTGGCAAATGGGCTTCGCGCCAACCCTCGTATGCGCAGTTGGGCCGCACCAACCTGCGCATGTGCGGGGGACTTCTTTAGCGCACCGGCCCCGACCAATATGGGGTCGGTGTTCAGGGGCTGGCCGCGCCAGGAAGTAGGCCCGGAGGGGGGGGGGAGAGACCGGCCTGCCGATCGGTGGGCCCCGATTGCAGGTCAGACCCCATCGGAGACCCCCCCCCGGTGAAGGAGCCCCCATCCCCCCCCCCACAGGCAGCCCCCGACCGTTCCCGCAGAGTTCCCGCCGGCAGCGACCAGGGGTGAACAGTGCCGGCGGGACTCTGTCGTATCGGCGTGGCCGCTCAGCCCATCCGGGCCGGAGAATCGGCGTCTCCGCCGATTCCAGTGGCCCGTGGCCAGCGCCGCGCCAAACGCGCCGGAGCAAATGGCGCCGATTCTCCGCACCTCAGAGAATCGTGCGCCGGCGTTGGAGCACGTGGCGCGGTTGCGGCGATTCTCCGCCCCGGCACGTGGCTCGGAGAATCGCCCCCTGAGAGTTTCTACAGATATGTGATGAGAAATAGATTGGTAAAGAGAAATGTAGGCCCACTGCAGACAGAAACAGGGGAATGCATAATAAGGGACAAAGAAATGGCTGAGCAATTAAATACAGTCTTTGGTTCTGTCTTCACAAATGAGGACACAAATCAGATCCCAGAAATGTTTGAGAATGAAAGGTTTAGTGAGAGGGAAGAACTGAGGGAGATCAACATTAGTAGAGAAATGGTGCTGGGAAAACTGATGGGATTGAATGTGGATAAATCCCAGAGCCTGAGAATCTGCATCCCAGAGTGCTGAAGGAGGTGGCTCTGGGAATACTGGATGCATTGGGCGTCATCTTCTGGGATTCTAAAGACTCTGGAACTGTTCCTGCAGATTGGAGGGTAGCTCACGTCACTACGATATTCAAAAAGGGAGGTAGAGAGAAAGCAGGGAATTATAGACCAGTAAGCCTAACATGCTTGAATCCATTTATAGTGGAACATTTAGAAAGCAGTGGCAGGATCAGTCAGAGTCATCATGGATTTATGAGGGGAAACTCATGCTTGACAAATCTGTTGGAATTCTTTGAAGAGGTAACCAGTACAGTTGACAAGGGGGAACCAGTCGATGTGGCATATTTGGACTTTCAGATGCCGTTTGACAAAGTCCCGCATAAGAGATTATTGTGCAAAATTAAGGCGCATGGGATTGGGGGAAATGTACTGAGGTGGATAGAAAACTGTTTGTCAGAGAGAAAATAAAGAGTAGGGATTAATGGGTCCTTTTCAAATTGGCAGGCAGTAACCAGTGGGGTACCGCAGAGATCAGTGCTGGGACCCCAGCTATTCACAATATATATTAATGACTTGGATGAGGGAACAAAATGTAACATCTCAAAGTTTGTAGATGATACAAAATTAGGTGGGCGGGTGAATTGTGACGAGGATGCAGGAATCCTACAGCAAGATCTGGACAGGTTGGGCGAGTGGGCAAACCAATGGCAGATGCAGTATAATTTGGATAAGTGTGAGGTTATTCATTTTGGAAGCAAAAACAGGAAGGCAGATTATGACCTGAATGGTTGTAAATTGGGAGAGGGGAGTGTGCAGCAGGACCTGGGTGTCCTTGTGCACCATTCGCTGAAGGTAAGCATGCAGGTGCAGCAGGCGGTAAAGAAGGCTAATGGTACGTTGGCCTTCATTGCAAGAGGTTTCGAGTATAGAAGCAGGGATGTGTTGCTGCAATTATACAGGGCCTTGGTGATACCATACCTGGAGTATTGTGTGCACTTTTGATCTCCTTCTCTGAGGAAGTATGTTCTTGCTCTTGAGGGAGTGCAGCGAAGGTTTACCAGACTGATTCCAGGGATGGCGGGACTGTCATATGAGGAGAGATTGACTAGGTTGGGATTGTTCTCACTGGAGTTCAGAAGAATGAGGGGGGATCTCATAGAGACTTATAAAATTCTAACAGGACTAGATATGGTAGATGCATGGAAGATGTTACCAATGATAGGTGTGTCCAAAACCAAGGGTCACAGCCTGAGGATTCAGGGTAAACCATTTCGGACAGAGATAAGGAGACACTTCTTCACATAAAGAGTGGTGAGTCTGTGGAATTCATTACCACAGGAAGTAGTTGATGCTAAAACTTTGAATCTATTCAAGAGGCGGCTGGATATAGCACTTGGGGAGAATGGGATCAAAGGCTATGTGGAGAAAGCAGGATTAGGCTATTGAGTTGGATGATCAGCCATGATCGTGATAAATGGCGGAGCAGGCTCGAAGGGCCAAAAGACCTCCTCCTACTCCTATCTTCTATGTATCTACGTATGTACCATCAGCCAGGAGCTGAAGGTAAAACATGGCGATTCCGGAAAGTGTAGCAATTCATCCTGTGAGCAGTTTGCATCTGTTCAGAGAGGGTATCTCAGAGGATGTGCAGAATGATTCAACAAGTAGGTTTTTCTGCTTATCACTGGTAAGAGGTTGATTATGCAATTTGTGGGGTGGCACGGTGGTGCAGTGGTTAGCACTGTTGCCTCACGCCGTCGAGGACCTGGGTTTGATGTGGAGTTTGCACATTCTCACAACGTGCAGTGGGCAGCACGGTAGCATTGTGGATAGCACAATTGCTTCACAGCTCCAGTGTCCCAGGTTCGATTCCGGCTTGGGTCACTGTCTGTGCGGAGTCTGCACATCCTCCCCGTGTGTGCGTGGGTTTCCTCCGGGTGCTCCGGTTTCCTCCCACAGTCCAAAGATGTGCAGGTTAGGTGGATTGGCCATGATAAATTGCCCTTAGTGTCCAAAATTGCCCTTAGTGTTGGGTGGGGTTACTGGGTTATGGGGATGGAGCAGAGGTGTTGACCTTGGGTAGGGTGCTCTTTCCAAGAGCCGGTGCAGACTCGATGGGCCGAATGGCCTCCTTCTGCACTGTAAATTCTATGATAATCTATGAAAACCCAAAGGTGTGCAGAGTAGGTGGATTGGCCAGCTAAATTGGGAAAAAATATTTAAAATAAAAGAAAATTATTGTGCAACTCATATCATACAATCATAGAAACCCTACAGTGCAGAAGGAGGCCATTCAGCCCATCGAGTCTGCACCAACCCTCTGAAAGAGCATTGTACCTCAGCCCACTCCTCTGCCTTATCCCAATAATCCCTTAACCTAACCTACACATTCTGGAAACGAAGGGACAATTTAGCTTGGCCAATCTGGCTAACCTGCTGTTATAACCTGCCTGCTTACCATTGGCTGGGGACTAATAACAATCCCACAATCCTGTGGGAGTATGAGCTTCCCCAATGAGGGGGGCGGAGAAACCATTAGTAAACACCAAGTATAAATAAAGCTGGCAAGTTTGGAACCAGCAGGAAGGAGTGTGCAGCAAGGGAAGTTGTTGCTGCTGTTATATATATATGTTATTGTAAATAAATGTTATTACTTTGGATCCTTAAAACTCGTGCTGGATTCTTTGTGGCCCTCACAAAACCTGCAATCTTTGGACACTGATGAACAATTTAGAACAGCCAATCCACCAAACCTGCACATCTTTGGAATGTGGAAGGAAACCAGAGGACCCTGAGGAAACCCACGCAGGCATGAGGAGAACATGCAAACTCCACACAGACATCACCCGAGACTGGAATCGTCCCTGGCGCTGTTAGGCAGCAGTGCTAACCACTGTGCAACTGCACCACCCGGTGTGTATCCCTACGCATGTGTATTGAAGCACAGAGTGACCGCATATGCCACAGGACAGATTCAAACTTAGCTTCCTCTGATAACCGCCTGTGTTTAATTCGGCCTCAACCACACCAAACAATGGAGCTGTGGAATTGGGCCAAACTTGTCACGAGAGGAAGTGAAGCAAAGTCTCCAAATAAAAACACAAAGTTATGAATTTTTCAGCCTCGTAATCTTGCAGCAGGCACTTTATTCTAGTGTATAAAATGGAAGAATGGCAATCCGTGCACAAAGTGTTTTGTAACAGGTTTTTAAATGGAAATTTCTCCAACCTAAAATGGCACACCACATCTTCCACCTGTCCTCATGAGAACAAAAGAAGGTTTGCGTTGATGTGCAGCACTTGTCTGGAGTTTGGGGATTCCCAGAACTCTTTGCTGCTAATGAGGGGCGTTCCCTGTTTGTCTCTTTGAAAAGGCGGCAGTGCAGCAAGGTCCCACTGGCAATTATGTGGCATATGGTGAGCTATTTCTGCACCTTGCCAGCCAGTAAACAAACCATCAGTGAGTGGGTAAAGGGCACAGAGTTTCTCAGTTCCTCTTGCTTAGGGAGTTCCAAGTCCACAGCTGCTGTGAAGAAGAGATGGGGGTCAGAATGCACTTAAGTTTAGTCTCCTTTCTTCACTTAACCTCAGACTGAACATCAGTTGAGTTCACTAGCAGCAGCATACTGCAGCCCTTGTGTAAGTCAGGACGATGGGTGGGGAAGGGGACGACAGGACTGGAGGAGGGGCTAGTGGTCACAGAGGAGTTCAGTAAGAGAGTTCAACAAAAAAGGTTTATTGTCAAAATAAATTGTGTGCAAGCACAATTCAAGTTCCAGCCATGACAGCACCACTCCTTCCTGGGCTGGCTTTTGTCCCAAGTCCAGGATCCCGCTGATGGGTCTCCGCCCTCTCAATGGGGGAGCTCAAACTCCACGAGGTTCCCGAGGAGATTAATCGGTTCATCCCCCTAGTCTTGTGGGGGTTATAACATGGGGTTAGGGCCGAAATGCAGTATCAGAACTGGCAAAGAAAGGGTGTTCTTCTAATAAGGTCTGCTCGCTTCAATTCTTCACTGTGCCTGTAGGGGTATGTGGTGTTTCATTGCAGTCAGAGGGCGGGGTGTGGTCTGCTGGTTATTCGCTCCTCATGCTCTCTCCTGTTTCCTGCTGTCAGTCAAACATGGAGAAGCACAAGTGAACTGTGGAAATTCCAGTTCAAAATCTCCAAGGAAGCACCTGGTGCGACATGACATTACTATAAATCAACAAAGCTCACTGAGATATCCACGTTACACAATCTTCTCTCGTTGTTATTAATATCCAGCAGTTACTAAAAAGGAAAAAATCAATTGGATTGGCCTGTTTTCTGGCAGTCTCCCCAACACAGACTCCTCCCACAGACATTGGACTTTTTTTCCTCCAGAGGGTTGAAAGATGTAAAAGGGAGGCGGTGGGGTAGTGGTATAGACACTGGGTTAGTAATCCAGAGACCCAGGGTAATTGCTCTCGGGATCCAGGTTCAAATCTCACCATGGCAGAATCATAGTATCCCGACATTGCAGAAGGAGGCTGTTTGGCCCATCAAGTCTGCACCGACCCTCTGAAAGAACACCCTGCCTAGGCCTCACTTCCCCTCAACACTGTTTGGCCCATCAAGTCTGCACCGAGCCTCTGAAAGAACACCCTGCCGAGGCCCCACTTCCCTGCGACCCGACCTAGCCTTTGGAACAGTTTATCATGACCAGTCCACCTAAAACCCACACAGACAGGGGAGAAAGTGAAACTTTCACACAGATAGTCACCCAACATTGGAATTGAACCCAGGTCCCTGACACTGTGAGCAGCAGTAGTGCTAGCCACTGTGCCACCCAAGATCAAGTTTGAATCTGGATCTAATAGTTTAATGGTGATCATGATACCATTTTGGTGGTCGTAAAACCCATCTGGTCTGGCCTACATGTGAGTCCTGACCTACAGCAATGTGGTTGACTCATAACAGCCCTCTGAAATAGTCCACCACTCAGGTCAAGGGCCCATCCAGTGGCACCAACATGAGTAAATTTAAAGAAAACCAGCATTTCTATTGTGTCTTTCATGATCTCAAGTCACTCCAAAGCACTTTGCGGCCAATGGGACGCTCGCCACTGTAGATAATGGTCATGTGTGGACTGTGCTTGATAAGCAGTGATGAAACTGAGACCCAGTTGGCCCTCTCAGGGGGAATGTAAATAACTACTTGGGAGTTCTCTTTAGGCTTATTCCCAAGGCAGAGCAAAATGTTTGCTGCAGAATTCTGAACACTGCCCTCAGTCTCAATTGGGAGTCAGAAACCCAGACGAGGTAGAGATTCAGTCGATGTGGATGTTGGCCGAAGAGGGCCAATTAAAGGTAAGAGGGCAGGCTCTCTGTTCAATTGAAGATGGCTGATGTGTTAGGCAGGTTGGTTCGGTGTGGACTGCACTCGGTGCAGGGAAGTTAGAAACAGACGTCTAACACAGGAGAAGATCCAACAATGCTTTATTCAACTAAATGAACTGCTGTACATATTCAGCTGTGGGTCGACACTATACTGATCTGACTAGTGACCTTGTAGTAGCCTGACCAGACTTACTAGCTACCGTATGGTGTTTGTGCTTGCTAGCTCGTGGACTCTGACTGTCTCAGTAGCTGGGTCCCGAGAGAGCGGGAAACCTAGTGCCCTCTGGCTTTATAGTGGTAGTGTCCTGTCTGGTGATTGGCTGTGCTGTGTTGTATGCTTACTGGTCATCCTGTGTGTCAATCACTGCCTGTCTGCATCTCATTATATACATGAGTGGATATTATGACATCTCCCCTTTTTTTTTCTTTGAGTTAAATAAATACTGAGGTATGTATATATATATATGTATACATATGCCTGACTCTGTACAAACAGTGATTAAACAAACGTATATACATGGAAAGGTATCGATAATGCAGATACATGGCAAACTAAGCAATATTTAGAAGAGTTAAGTCGATGGATTCAGTCACAAAACTTACAAAAGTTAAGTCTACAGTTTCAGTGTTTGTGGCGGGCGACGAATTCTTGTCGATCGCTTCAGAGGTGGATCAGGAGCCACCTGGAGAGGTGGATCGCTGCCATTGCGGTGGTCGCGTGGGCCAGCAGGATTACTGGCAGATCGGTGGCCTCGTGGCAGGGTACGTCCAGAGGAAGCATGATAGCCGGCAAGCACTGCGGTCAGGTGGTGGGCGTGGAACTCTTCGCAATGCCTGTCTGTTGCGCCGTAGCAGGGAGCCTTGCGAACAATGAAAGACCTTGGGGCAACTTGTTTGACAACAGCTGTGGCTGACCAACCGCCCTCAGGCAACTGGACGCGAACATGATCGGCTGGAGCCAGCTCAGGTAAATCCGTGGCATGAGCATCATATGTGGCCTCCTGTTGGGCCCGGGATTGCTGCACCTTTTGTAGTACCGTGAGGTGGTCAAGGTCTGGAACATGGATGGCTTGAACTGTGGTCCTCAGAGTACGATTCATGAGCATCTCCGCTGGAGACAACCCAGTGGACAGTGGGGTTGCCCTGTGTGCCAGCATCGCCAGGTTGAAGTCGGAGCCTGAGTCTGCAGCTTTGCACAGCAACCTCTTGACAATATGGACCCCTTTCTCAGTCTTCCCATTTGATTGCGGGTAGTGGGGACTGGAGGTAACATGATGGAAGTTGTAGGACTGTGCAAAATCAGACCATTCTTGCCTGTAAAAGCATGGACCATTGTCGCTCATTACCATGAGCGGTATCCCGTGCCTGGCGAACATTTCTTTGCAGGATTTGATGACCGCCTTCGACGTGAGATCGGACAGTTTCACCACTTCTGAGTAACTTTAGTGATTTGGTATGTTGTAGGTGGAACATAATCATAGAATTTACAGTGCAGAAGGAGGCCATTTGGCCCATCGATTCTGCAACGGCTCTTGGAAAGAGCACCCTACCCAAGGTCCACACCTCCACCCTATCCCCATAACCCAGTAACCCCGCCCAACACTAAGGACAATTTTGGACACTATGGGCAATTTAGCATGGCCAATCCACCTAACCTGCACATCTTTGGATTGTGGGAGGAAATCGGAGCACCCGGAGGAAACCCACGCACACACGGGAGAATGTGTAGACTCCGCACAGACAGTGACCCAAGCCGGGAATCGAACCTGGGACCCTGGAGCTGTGAAGCACTTGTGCTATCCACAATGCTACCGTGCTGCCCTGTGGCTTCCTTGTGGTGCACTTGACAAAGGAAGGTTCAGACGTGGAGATAACTTCAACGCGTTTATTAAACTATTTACACTTCTATTACTCGGGTTCGACACTACTGCTAATCCTGCTATAGCTACGCAGACTGACTAACCAGTTGCTGCAATCCACGTGGTGCATTAATATTGAATCAACCCTGTGTCTCTACTCACTGACTGTCTCCACTGGAAAGAGGCAGATCATGTGTGTGGTGTCCTTTATATATGGGTTGGTGTAATGCCCTCTTATGGTCGTGTCACCTCTGTGCGTATCGTGAATGTCCATTGGTCGTGTCCTATCTAACTGATCTATTGGTTGAGTGTGTGTGTGTGTGATGTCTTTGGTGCTCCCTCTAGTGTCTAGCTAGCCTACATGCATTTACATTGATGCACATCACCACATCCCCCCTTTTTTATATGTTACATATTTTCTGTACACTTTAAGAAAATTGAACAAAAAACAGGTAGATACGTTAAGGTATATACAAGTCATGGGAACAGTGATTAAACAATAAGTCCAAATCATTCGTGTGAGTCCAAAAACCATCAATCATCATGGTCAAATGTCTCTCTTCGCTATGAATGCCATCAACGTCCCTGTGCCACAGGAACCAAGAAGTGGTCAAATCATTTTGCTGTCTGATTTGGAGTCCCTTTCTTTTTTCGATGTTTGTGATGGTGCTGTCGGATGGCATCTTGTAGCTGATAAGGTGTTGGCGTTAAAGTGGTACCATCAACAGTAACATTCGAGGTCATGGATGTGCCATATGTTGAAGTTGGATGAGACTGTACATACTGGTTCTGGCCACATGCTGTGCAGGAAGGGTGATCCTGCTGAGAACCATTGAAGCTTGACGAATTGGAAACAGAATTGCTGCTCGCATAAATACTTGGTGATGGTGTGAAACTAGAACCTTGCATCTGATAGGAATATGCCGTCTGGCCAGGCTGGGGTGCAGCAAATCCTGGGCTGTAACTAAAGCATCCAGTCTGTAGTGCAGATTGTGCTTGCGGTAGTCCTCCTTCGGTCTTGATTCCATTAATGGGCAATCCGTAGTGCTGGCCTGTTTGAGAATATGCTGCATAGACTGCTGGCTGCTGCATGCCTGAATACTGGGTTTGTCCAGCATGAGCTGTCATTGGCTGCACTGTTGGTGTGGAAATAATGTGTGGATATAGCTGTGGTGAATATTGGTGTATTCCTCTTGGACTGTAGCCGCTGCTTGTTATTACTGACCCAGTGTAATTGTTAAGTGGTCCATCTCCTGTCGTTGTGGCATCTGCTGTCACCCTGAGCGTGCCATCACTGAGGTTGCGGCACTCCCTGTCTGGAGTAAAGTCCGGCTTACATGAATCAGAGTCGGCGTTTGGTTGCTCCCCATCTGGTCTGTTTTAACTGAGTCAGTGTTGGTTTTTTGATGCTCCCCTTCCGGAACATTAGCAGGTTCACTGGAGTCAGCTGAGATTTCTTGAAGTTGCACGTCTGGAGTCGGAACATGCAGGAATGCATTGACTTGTGGAGAGGTTCGAGCGAATGAGGGTGGAAGTATCGTGGTGTCACCGGAGTCACCAGTGATCTCACAGTGATCGTCGAGTGCCTCCGGACACACTAGCTGAGGTCTGTCACTTTGCACATCTTGCATTGGAAGTGGGATGCTGTCATCACTCATCTCACATACCGTGGGTAGAGCCTCAGTTGCTGCTTGCTGTTCACTTGGGTTGGGTAAATTGTCAGAGTCTTCATCTGGTGGTGCAAACAATGTGGGTGGACTGTCATTGTCTTGCTGTTGTCCTTCATTTGGGCTTGGACTGTCATCGTCGCTTTGTTCTTCACTGTAGCATGATAGACCTTCATGGTCGTCCTGCTGTGCACTGGAGCGTGGTAGACTCTCATAGTCTTCTTGCTGTTTACTTGAGCATGGCAGACTTGCATCATCTGCTGCTAGTTGGTCAGAGGAGGTTGCTAGACCCTCATGGTCTTAATCCTGCAAGGACTGCGTGTCGGAGTCTTGCGTTGCTTCTATCGTGGAGGCTGGCCATGAGCTCACTGCGGAGGCTTGTGACACTGGAGTCACGTCTTGTGTGTGCAAGGACTGTGCTCTGGAGTCTTGCGTTTCTTCTATCGTGGAGTCTGTCCACGAGCTCGCTGTGGAGGTTTGTGACACTGGAGTCACTTCTTGTTCGTGCAAGGACTGCGCTCTGGATTCTTGCATTTCTGCAATTGTGGAGTCTGTCCACGAGCTCACTGTGGAGGCTTGTGACACTGGAGTCACATCTTGTTCATGCAAGGACTGCGGTGTGGAATCTTGCGTGTCTTCATTCGTAGAGTCGGGAACCCTGAGCGGTGTGTGGACCATGTTCTGTGTGTCAGCAGGCCGCTTTCTGTGAGCTTGTACCGCTCTCTGTCTCGTGGTTTCAGGCCGCAGCATAATCCTGCACTCACGAGTCGGAATGTCATATCTGCTGGGCTTAAGATCCTCAAATCCGAAGAATTCGTCATCGGGATCATCAATGTGCAACACGTCTAGTTGCGGTTTGGATTTGGTACTAGGGTAGCCTCCCAAGGTGGAAGGTTCATCTGAGTCATATCATCCAGGACCATATCATCACTGTTTGCGTCGGAGCTGGCATTGGGCTCGCGAGGTCCAGAGAAAATGTAAAGGTTGGTTTCGAAGTATTCAAGGTCGGAATCATCGGTTTGGGTGTAGGTAACTGCTTGTTGCAGGGTTCTTCGGAGTTTAATTTCATTTCCTGGTTCAATTTGAGGCATTGTGCTGTCATTCCAGATGAAAGAAGGTTGTCTTACGGCTTTAAAAGATTTTTTCTTTGATTTGGGACGTTTCCCCTTTAAATGGGCGTGGTCCGGGGCCTCTGACGTCATGATGCATATGACATCATACCTTCCCGTTCTGTGCGCTTCTCGCGCAACTGTGCAAGTGCAGTCTCTTTAGAAAGATGGCCATCGATCAAAACTGTTCTCTGCTCCGGGATCTCGGCCTCGTGATGAGTACTGGCGATGGTGAGCAGAAGCTCTGTCTTTTCAGCATCGGCGACGTCTTCTAGTTCGGCTGCTACCAGGAACTTCTGACAGGTGGAGCAGTTGAGGACCGTGTTGTCAATATCCTGGTTAATGCCCGGCCAGTAAACCGCCTCCCGAGCTCTGCGTCGGCATTTCTCGACTCCAAGGTGACCCTCATGGAGTTGACCCAGCACCATAGCCTGCATGCTTTGAGGAATAACGATCCTGTCGAGTTTCAGAGGGATTCCCTCCACAACCGTCAGCTCGTCTTTAACATTAAAGAATTGGGGACATTGTCCCTTCTGCCAGCCATGGGTAAGGTGCTGCATCACACGCTGCAGTAAAGGATCCTTGGCCGTTCCCTCATGAATTTGGACCATCTGTTCGTCAGGGGTTGGGAGGTTGGTGGCACACAATTGCACTTGCACTTCTATGTGTCAGATAAAGTCACCTTGTTCACACGGTGTGGTGATGGACCGGGATAGGGCATCTGCAATGATCAGCTCTTTGCCTGGCATGTAGACAAGTTAGAAGTCATAGCGGTGGAGTTGAAGAAGAATTCGCTGTAACCAAGGTGTCATGTCATTTAAATCCTTCTGGATTATGTGGACGAGAGGCCTGTGGTCCATTTCCACCGTGAATTTCGACAGGCCGTAAACGTAATCATGAAACTTGACTCTTCCTGTCAGGAGACCCAGACACTCCTTTTCGATCTGGGCATACCGTTGCTCAGTGGGCATCATGGCCCTGGAGGCATATGCCACTGGAGCCCAGGACGAGGAGTCATCTCGCTGGAAGAGCACCGCCGCAATGCCGTCCTGGCTTGCTTCAGTTGATATCTTGGTTTCCTTGGTTGGGTCGGAGAACGCTAGAACTGGGGCTGTGGTGAGCTTTGCCTTCAGCTCACGCCATTCCGCTTCATGTGTGGGCAGCCACTGAAATTCCGTTGACTTCTTGACGAGATGGCGGAGGGCCGTGGTGTGGGATGCCATATTGGGAATGAATTTCCCGAGAAAGTTGACCATCCCGAGGAAGCGGAGGACCGCCTTCTTGTCCTCCGGGGTCTTCATGGCGTTGATTGCCAAGACCTTGTCGGTGTATGGCCGCACACCCTGCCGCGAGATGGCGTCGCCTAGAAGCTTTATGTCAGATTGACCAAATGAGCAATTGGCACGTTGAGCTGGAGACCATGTTCATGAATTCGCTGGAAGACCTGCTTGAGGCGAGCGATGTGATCCTGGGGCGTTGTGGACCAGATGATCACGTCGTCCATGTACACTCGCACCCCCTCGATGCCTTCCATCATCTGCTCCATGATGCGATGAAACACTTCGGAGGCAGATACGATACCGAAAGGCATGCGGTTGTAACAGTAGCGGCCGAACGGGGTGTTGAACGTGCACAGCTTGCGAATGGACGCGTCCAGCTGTATTTGCCAAAAACCACGGAAGCCGTCCAGCTGAGTGAAGAATTTGGCATGAGCCATCTCACTGGTTAAATCTTCACGCTTCGGGATCGCGTAGTGCTCCCGCATGATGTTGCGGTTTAGATCCTTGGGATCAATGCAAATGTGGAGCTCCCCTGATGGCTTCTTTATGCATACCATGGAGCTGACCCAGTCTGTTGACTCCACCACCTTCAAGATGATGCCCTGGTCTTGGAGGTCCTGTAGTTGCCTTTTCAGACGATCCTTGAGGGGCGCCAGCACCCGGCGTGATGCATGGATTACGAGGGTGGCGTTCGGCTTGAGCAGTATTTTGTATCGGGACGGCAGCGTGCCCATTCCATCGAATACACTGTGGTACTGCGTGATAATGTCGTCTATGTCAGCTTGCAAATTTCCATCGGGCGAGGCCGTTGCCGGTGACGATGACATGGTGTGAACTCGCTGAACCAGGTTCATGAGCTTGCAGGCGCAAGCACCGAGCAGGCGCAAGCACCGTCAGGCCTGACGATTTCAAATCGTAACGTTGCCATGATCACCTTGCTGGATACCCCTAGTTGACACGAGACACTGGCAGCTATGACATTGCCATTGTAGTCAAGGAGCTGGCAGGCCGGTGGAAGAATGCTTGGTCGGACCCGGATAGTGTCGAGGTCGGATTGTGAGATGAGGTTCGCTGATGCGCCGGTGTCCAGTTTAAATCGGGTGCGAGCCTTGTTAACTGTGAGGACAGCACACCACTCGTCGTCGGGATCTACACTGAGGATCGGGAGGCGTTGGCGCAGGTGTGGTGGAGGCCAGCTCATGTGTGGTTATGATGCCCACCCGATATGGAGACTTGAGGCAGTCAGCATCAGGGTCCGTTGGGCTGTCGGGATCAGAATCTTGCATGCCTTGTTGTATTGAGCGGATACTTCGGCGCCGCAGCTGGGATCGCTGGCTGCTGAGCGGACGAGCGGATCTGCAGAGGGCTGTGTAGTGGCCAAACTTGCCACACTGGAGACATCGGCGGCGTCTTGCTGGACATTGCCGCTTTAAGTGGGCGGAGCCACAATTCGGACACGTCATGACGCTGACGTCAGCGCGATCCGTGCGCCATCGCGCATGCGCAGTGCGGTCAGCCGACGTACGCACCTGCGCAGTGGGGTTGTCGGTCTCGTCGTCCACTCGGTCGTGGCACGCATGCGCAGGGACCCGGGAAAAGCACGTAAAACGGCCATTCTCCTCGATGCTCAGGCATCTGTGCAATGGTCTGCACCCTTCCTGCCTCGTGGGAGGCCAGCTTTGCAGTTTCTGCCACCCTGATGGGGGAGTAACGATTCTTAGCATGCTCATGGGCAACGCACGTCTCGATAGCGACAGAGAGGGTCAACTGTTTGATTTTAAGGCGCTGCTGCCGCAGGGAGTCGGAGTGGACCCCAAAAACGATCTGATCCCGGATCATGGAATCAGCCATCGAGTCATAGTTACATGACTGCGCTGGGATGCGGAGATGGGTCAAGAAGGACTGAAAAGGTTCATCCTTATGCTGAAGCCTCTGCTGGAAGATGTACCGTTCAAAGCTCTCATTCAGCTCAATTTCGCAGTGGCTGTCGAATTTCAGCAGGACTGTTTTGAATTTCGTTTTGTCTTCGCCGTCGGCGAACGTAAGTGAGTTGTAGATATGGATGGCATGGTCCCCCGCAGTGGAGAGAAATAGCGCGATCTTCCTGGCATCCGATGCTGCCTCAAGGTCGGAGGCCTCGATATACAAGAGGAACTTTTGCTTGAAGATTTTCCAGTTGGTGCCGAGGTTGCCGGAGATGCGGAGCTGCGGAGGAGGCTGGATGTTTTCCATTTCGCTGGATGGCTGCTTGCTGGTCGATGCTGATTCGCTCGAGATAGGTCCGTCAAGATCAGTATCACTCTGGTACCATGATGTGTTGGGCAGGTTGGTTCGATGTGGACTGCACTCGATGCAGGGAAGTTAGAGGCAGATGTCTAACACAGGAGAAGATCCAACACTGTTTTATTCAATGAGATGAACTGCTGTACATATTCATCTGTGGGTCGACACTGTACTGATCTGACTAGTGACCTTGTAGTAGCCTGACCAGACTTAGTGGGCGAGATTCTCCACTCCCGCGCCAGTTTGGAGATTCCCCTGGCGCACCATTTTTCCCCGCGACGCCGGTCCGACACCCTCCTGCGATTCACCCAAGCGGCGAGAATGGCCCCGTTGAGTTCTGCCGGCCAACCCGCACATGCACGGGTGACGCCAGTTACGCGGCGCTGGCTGCGTCATTTACACGGCGCTGCTTTTACGCGGCGCCAATGCCCGGCAAGCGCTGACGATGCTGCTTTTGCGACACGCCTCCCGAGTTTCTCGCGGCCCCGATCCTAGCCCATTTTCGGGCCCTGAATCGGTTGGGATCGGGGCCGTTTCGTGCCATCGTGAATCTCGACCGCGTTCACGACGGCGTGGGCACTTAGTCGCGGGAGCAGAGACTCGCGCCCACTAGCTACCGCATGGTGTTTCTGATTGCTAGCTCGTGGGATCTGACTGTCTCAGTAGCTGGGCCCCGAGAGAACGGGAAATCTAGTGCCCTCTGGCTTTATAGTGGTAGTGTTCTGTCTGGTGATTGGCTGTGCTGTGCTGTATGCTTACTGGTCATCCTGTGTGTCAATCACTGCCTGTCTGCATCTCATTATATACATGAGTGGATATTATGACACTGGCGGGCAGATGCCTGATGGTGAATAGGAGGCAGGTATTTGAGGGAACGTGTGCCCCAGGATGTTGATTGGGCTGATCATTTCAGTGATGGAGAGAGGCTGGTAAGGTTGGTATTTGCTTTTGTCATGAGAATGTAACTTTAAGAAATGCTTGTCTGCTCAAGTTACTGCAGTGATGTCAGAGTGTGGGTGGAGCTGAGCTCTGGCTCTGCTTTTTAGTTTCGCTTTGAGAAAAGCTTGGGTCTGTCTGTGTTTTTGGTTTCGTTTTAGTGTTGGAGCTGCAGCCAACCAAAAAAGGTGTAATGGTGTTCTCTCTGGCATGTAAAGACTATCTCTCGATCATTTGGTGAATTCAGAGTGATAACTGTTCTCAGTAGTGAATTTAAACCTGACGTGCTTCTGTTGAAAGGTTTTTTTTGTCATATGGATGTTAAAAGGAAAGTTTAAGGATTACTTAGTGTTGTATTCTTTGGGTTGTTGTATTTGAATTGATGGTTGCTAAGATGTTCGCTATGTTTTAAAAAGGTTAACTGAGTTAATAGAATAAACATTGTTTTGCTTTAAAAAATATACTATTAGATGTCTGCTGCACCATACCTGTAGAGTGGGCCGTGTGCTCCCCATACCACAATCTAGTAAGTGTTTTACCATTTACTGTATATTTCACCTCTATGTTAGACCTACCAAAATGCATTACCTCATATTTGACCGGATTAAACTCCATTTGCCATTTCTCTGCCCAAGTCCCCAACCTAATTATGTCTTGCTGTACCTTCTGACAATCCTCAACACTATCTGCCACTCCACCAATCTTGGTGTCATCCGCGAACTTACTAACCAGACCGGCTACATTTTCCTCCAAATCATTTACGTACGCCACAAACAACAGAGGCCCAAGCACCGATCCTTGTGGAACACCACGGGCCACAAACTTCCATTCCGAAAAACACCCTTCTACCGCTACCCTTTGACTTCTGTCACTGAACAAGTTCTGTATCCATCTTACCACCTCACCTCTGATCCCATGTGACTTCACCTTTTGTACCAGTCTGCCATGAGGCACCTTGTCAAAGGTTTTACTGAAGTCCATGTAACCAACATCCACCACCCTCCTCTCATCAATCATCTTTGTCACCTCCTCAAAAAACACGACCTCCCCTTCACAAAACCATGCTGTCTATTGCTTATGTATGTGACTCGAATCTCAGAACAAAGTGATTGCCTCTGAAGTAGTCCTGCTCAGCCAAAGATGTCCTCCATCTTTGTTGTAAAACACTCTTGTGACTCTCCAGGTTGGATTTTGTACTCCTGCACTGGTGAGTTTAAGGTGGGGGATAGGGGTGCTCTTAATATCCGGTGTGTGGCCTTTCTGCTACTTACACGACCCTGACCTGCCACAAATTTGATGAGGGACAATGGAGGCAATGGGTGGTCTGTCTATCCTTTGGCCGAATGAGGCTCTTATGTAGCCAGCTAATGGCCATGTAAGGCAATCATCCCACCACCAGTCACTATTGTACACGCAACAGAAAGAGGGCCACTTCACAAGGGAAACCCAGCAGCTTTCGCTGTGCAGGCTGATGTCAGGTAGAGGTGCGGGGAGGGGGCTGGCAGGTCCTCCTCTGTTCATTGGAGGTACTATCCTCCCAGTCATACTTCCACCTTTACACTCCCTTCACGCCAACCAGTCTCTTGAGGGTCAGTACTGAGGGAGTGCTGCACTGTCAGGGGGTCAGTACTGAGGGAACGCTGCACTGTCAGAGGGTCAGTATAATCATAATAATCTTTATTGTCACAAGTAGGCTTACATTAATACTGCAATGATGTTACTGTGAAAATCCCCTAGTCGCCACACTCCGGCGCCTGTTCAAGAACACAGACAGAGAATTCAGAATGTCCAATTCACCTAACCTGCACGTCTTTTGGGACTTGTGGGAGGAAACCAGAGCACCCGGAGGAAACCCACGCAGACACAGGGAGAACGTGCAGAATCCGCACGGACTGACCCAAGCAGGAATCAAACCTGGGACGCTGGCGCTGTGAAGCAACAGGCTAACCACTGCGCTACCATGCCCCCCATATTGGTACTAAGGTACTGCTGGCATTGTCCTGCATTAAAAGCCAGCTGTTTAGCCCACTGTGCTACACCAGCCCCTCAGCACTTTGGGATCATCTAGACCATCTGGGCTGCTGCAGTTGAAGAATGTGCCTCACTGACATCCGCAGATTGGCAATAAATGCCAGCCTTGCCAGCGACGGAGAGGGCCCAAAAAGCTATTTTAGAAGCAATTTCAATGGAAAATTTTGGGCAGCAGAGTGATTAGCTTCCAGTGGAGGGAGGGGGAGACATGAGAGATATTTGCTCATTCTGAAATTCGGGGCTGGATTCTTCGGTTCCCCAGCTGCGTGTTTCTGGGCAGCACGCCGTTCGCTCGCAGTGAGATTCTCTTCTCCCGCCAATTGTCAATGGGATTTCCCATGCAAACAACCTCCTGCCGCCTGGAAACCTGTCGACGGAATTGCGCTGCCAGCGGAAACAGAAAATCCCTACGGCCGGAGAATTCTGGCCAACTCCTTCCGATTCAGGTTAGAAACTGTGTGTTCGTAGATGTTAAATTGGGAAAGACTTTGAATTTGTATCACCCACCTCACGACGTAAGGGCCTGTGAAGATACTTCACGTTGATGAATTGCCTTTTCAAGCCACGCTTCAGTGAGAAATGCAGCATTGATAAACAAATCCAGTCCAAGATGATTTTAAGGCAGTTTGGCTTCTGAGGTTGATTGTGGGATAGATGGCACAGGACAGGAGGGAGGATTCACCTGCTTGTCTTTGGAAAAAATGCCATGGGAGATTTTTTTATATCTAGCTGAGATGCCAGATGGGGTTATATCTCCATTGAAGACACGAGGTGAGGTTCATTGCATAATCTCCCAGACGAAGAACAGTTATTCAGACGTGTGGGTTGGCAGGGTATTGTGCCATGCGTGACAATTGAGCAGGTCCCGAAGGGAAGGGAGGAGAGCAGAAGGCAAAAATTAGAAAGCCAACCCACCAGAAAATGCAAACGGAATCGAATTGCTGCTTTAAATATCACAGAGCTCTGCAAATAACTCAGAAGCGAAGGTTTTCTCGGTTTCAGAAGGGAAGTGAAATGATGCTGAGTTTGTGTTCAATGTTGGGAAGAACCTGTTGGCATTTGACTTCCTGATACTAATAGTCGTCTGCTCGTTTGTGGGAGCGTAGTGATTGGCAGGGATGAAAAAAATGAGAGAAAGCAACAGAGAGATGAGGGGAAAGCTAGAGTAATAGATCAAGATGGGGAGAGAGAGAGAAATGTTTTCTCAGTCTTCAGGCCCTGGCAGTCACCCATGTGACCACACTAAATCATTGAAGCATTGCCAACATTCAGAGTATTGGTAACTGGGGTTGATGAATTAATCTGCTAGTGCACACAGGTGGCAACATAATCACTGCGTACATGGGGGAGGAGATAAGCCTCATATATCGCTGTCAGTGAAAGGTTTAGCACAGTGGTGGGCAACCTGTGTCCCGCGGGTCTCATGCGGGCCGTCAGGGCTCTGACTGCAGCCCACAACACATTTTGTTGAGAGAGTGAGAGCGGGGTTTGCGAGAGCAAGAACGGAGCCAGGAGGATAAAAGAATCGCAGAAAGAGTGGGACCGAGAGTGGAGCCAGCATTTATAAGGCCGCGGGAAAGAACGAGAGTAAGAGCAGAGCGATTGGTTGGTTTTCCATATTTATCTTTAAATACTTTAACAATTTATTGCCAACTATAAGGCTTGCTTCATAGAGTCATAGAGGTCTGCAGCATGGAAACAGGCCCTTCGGCCCAGCTTGTCCATGCCGCCCAGTTTCTATCACTAAGCTAGTTCCACTTGCCCGCATTTGGCCCATATCCCTCTATATCCCCACTGCCCATGTAACTGTCTAACTGTTTTTTAAAGGAAAAAAATGTACCTGCCTCGACCACTGCCCCTGGCAGCCCGTTCCAGATGCTCACCACCCTCGGTGTGAAAAGATTTCCCCTCGGGCCTCTTTTGTATCTCTCCCCTCTCGCCTTAAACCTATGCCCGTTAGTTCTAGACTCTACCTTTGGGAAATGATGTTGACTATCTACCTTATCTATGTTCCTCATTATTTTATAGACCTCTCTAAGATCACCCCTAAGCCTCCTACGCTCCAGCGAAATAAGTCCCAGCCTATCCAGCCTCTCCTTCGAGCTCAGACCATCAAGTCCCTGTAGCATCCTTGTAGGTCTCTTCTGCACTCTTTCTAATTTAACAATATCCTTCCTATAATAGGGTGACCAGAACTGAACACAGTATTCCATGTGTGGTCTTACCAATGTCTTGTACAACTTCAATAAGACGTCACAAATCCTGTATTCAATATTATGTCCAATAAAACCTAGCATGTTGAATGCCTTCTTCACCACCCTGGCCATATGCGACTCCACCTTTAGGGAGCTATGAACCTGTATTCCTAAATCTCTTTGTTCTGTAACTCTCCCCAACTCCCTACCATTAACTGAATAGGTCCTGCCCTGATTTGATTGACCAAAATGCATCACCTCACATTTATCCAAATTAAACTTCATCTGCCATTCATCGGCCTACTGGCCCAATTGGTCAAGATCCTGTTGCAACCTTATACAACCTTCTTCATTATCCACTACGCCACCAATCTTGGTGTCATCTGCAAACTTACTAACAATGCCTCCTACATTCTCATCCAAATCATTAATATATATAACATAATAAAGTTTTGACAACAGCTGTAGCAAAGCTTTTTGGGAAAGGTAAGGTTTATTAATTAAAATCTAAATAAATAAAGTATCAGCGGCTTGGTGCACAGAGGTTAGCATTGCTGCCTCACAGTTCCAGGGAACCGGGTTCAATTCCAGCGTTGGGTCATTGTCTGCGTAGAATTTCAACTTTCTCCCCGTGTCTGCTTGGGTCACCTCCGGGTGCTCCAGTTTCCTCCCACTGTCCAAAGATGTCCAGACCAAGTGGATTGACTGTGATAAATTGCCCCTTAGTGTCCAAAAGGTTAGGTGGGATTACAAGAATAAGGTGGGAATGTGAGCCTAGGTAGGGTGCTCCTTTGGAGGGTTGGTTCAGACTTGATGGGCCGAATGGACTGTAGGGATTCTATGACTTCCAATATCTAAAGCACATACCTGAGTAATTAAGAAATGATACTGGTGTTAACTTTAATATGCATAGTAAATTGTCTAATATACATAAGGTATGTGTAAATACTTATTTTGTTTTTCCCATTTGAAGTTGTTGACAGTGCTTTTTAAAATTTTTAATTAATTTATTTTTAATTTAGAGTACTCAATTCTTTTTTTCCAATTAAGGAGGAATTTAGCGTGCCCATTCACGTACCCTACACATGTTTTTGGGTTGTAGGGGTGAGGCCCACGTAGACACGGGAAGAATGTTCAAACTCCACAGGGACAGTGACCCGGGACAGGGATCGAACCGGAGCCCTCGGCGTCGTGAGGCAGCAGTGCTAACCGCTGCTCCACCGTGCTGCCCCTAATAGTGTTATGGATTCAACATTTTCAGTAATTAATTATGAAATATTCAGTGTGTATTAAATGTATTTAATTTATTTATGGGGGTAATAGTTGGTGCACATGCCCAATTACAACCTTGCCGCCTACTCTCTAGCCTAGGTTGCTCATCCCTGGTTCAGCATCTTGATGAGCATTCCCTTCATTAGAACAGAAAGTCTAATACGCTAACGTTATTCAACGAATTGTTGATTCTGGTGACAGCGAGTACAGAATAACCCATCCACACTGGCTGTCCAGATCAAACTGGATAGTTCCACATTATAATCACACCACTGCAGGTAAATGGATAATGACTCGCCCACTGTGACTGAATCTGCTTCTCCTGGAAGCAATTTTGCAATGTGATCAGACGGCTGATAATTCAAGGAACTAAAATCCATGAACAAATTTCACAAGCTGCGATGGAATTCAGGGGGAAATCTCTCCGCTGGTTGGAGTCATATCTGGCATAAAGGAAGATGGTTGTGGTGGTTGGAGGTGTAAGGTAGGACCTGCTCTACAGGTTCGCCGGTAGCTCCTGCCGGCTGGCTCCGCCCAGGGAGAACTGTATAAATATGCATGACCTCCAGTGCCCTGCCATTTCTCCAGCTGCAGCAGGAGGCCTCGCATCTGACTGTAATAAAGCCACAGTTGTACCCAACTTTAGTCTTTGTGCAATTGATCATGCATCACATAGTAATTGTGTAGATCCTCCTCAGGCTGTATGACTCACATAAATGTATATGATTAACATTACGTGTATCACAATTGTACAGAAGCACCTCAGAGTGAAACCTGAGGCGTGATTTAACTAAATGGGGACAAAGCCCCACAGCAAGCACATTTAGCCACGTGTTTCCCGAAGCTCGCAGTGCTGAGAAACACCCGATATTTAACGTCCCCGTCCCCCCCCCCCCCCCCCCCCCATCCCGGTTAGATATGAGGACTCAGGACGGCATGGTGGTGCAATGGTTAGCACTGCAGTCTCACGGCACCGAGGTCCCAGGTCCGATCCTGGCTCTGGGCCACTGTCCGTATGGAGTTTTCACATTCTCCCCGGGTTTTGCCCCCGCAACACAAAGATGCACCGGATAGGTGGATTGGACACGCTAAATTGCCCCTTATATGGAAAAAATGAATTGGGTACTCTAAATTTTTTTTTTTAAGATATGAGGCGCCAGTGGGGAACAATGGGAGGGATTCATATCGCAACATCTTGTGAGATTGCGTTAGATCTTGCGAGGAGTTGTGAGTCGGATAGATCCTGGGAGCAGGTTCTCCTGGCTTCTGTCAGCCATGTTGCGCTCCGGCACGCTGCTTTTTGGGTGCAATGTGGCCGGTAGATCCTGCCCCTGATCTATGTAGAAAACCTAAATACTATTGCGCCATTTGTATTGACCATTTTGAAATGTTTGTATTGAAGCACCTCAAAGTGCCACAGGGTTGTCTATGTAGGCAAGTTAAAATTATTACACTTCCTGCGACAGCCATTTTTGAAATATGTGTGATGTTCTTCCAGATATTTGTTACAATTAAATTATATTTGTACAACAAAAAAAAAAGTTTTGGACATTCTTAAAGTGCTGGGAAAATGAGATAGGGCAGTGAAAAGGTGAGCTGTTAACTGCGCACTCAGGGAGCAACACATTCTTCAGCATGTGGCACAGATGATCATTGCTAGGCCGGCCTTTCAACCAAATCAAAAGTTAAGCAACATCTGCTTCTTTACTTCCTCTGAACTAACTGCAATGTGACCACTCCACTTTCAAATGTATGATTGTTGGGTTCAGTAGAGAGGCTGCTTAATGACCCATTCATCTATAACTCCCAGCCTCATTGGCCTGTGGGGCCCAGGCGACTCGGGTTTCTACTGAGTTTCCCGTTCCAACCGCACTGGTTTCCGCTGCTCAGGGTTTGTACACTGATTCTAGCCTCTTCCCCCGGCCTCCAAAGTGAATGGGCTGTTTAATTAACAGGGCCATTGCTACATTACGAACAGGAGGAGACGAGTCAGCTCTCCAAACTCATTCTGGCGTGCAACAATATTAGCTGCATACATGACTCGTCTGCCAGCCTTGGTTTTGTCGCTGGGGAGGGTGGCAGGGATGTTGATGAAATGGCGAAATTCCCAAGTTGTGTATTCCAGCAACCTCATATGTCTTTTGTTGACTATTCTAAAGATTGTTTTGTTGAAAACCTAAAGTTGCACTCGAACAGAAAAAGATGTTTGTGATATTTGGCCCTCGTGGGACTCCCTCTTTTAGTGATGAATAGAAAATTCTGAAGGGTTACCGTTTGAAATAAGAGGAAGCATCCTGTTTATTACAGATGTTATATTGTTCATTCTACAAAGATCAGATAGCACTGGGAGCCTTTGCTGAATTTGCTTCACGTCTCGCTGCTAGCTGCTGAAAATTAATGACCTCACATCCAACTTCGCTTTGCATCAAGGGATAGATTTTTGTTTTATTTATTGAATCATGGGATATGGGCTGGACAAGCATTTATTGCCCATCCCTAATTGCCCCTTGAGAAGCTGGTGGTGAGCTGCATTCTTGAACCACTACAGTCCCTGATGTGTAGGTACACCCACCGTACTGTTAGTGAGGGAGTTCCAGGAATGGCAATATATTTCCAAGTCAGGATGTTGTGTGGCTCTGAGGGGAACTTGTAGGCGATGGTGTTCCCATGCATCTGCTGCCCTTAATAATAATCTTTATTGTCACAAGTAGGCTTACATTAACACTGCAATGTAGTTACTGTGAAAATCCTCGAGTCGCCACATTTCGGAGCCTGTTCGGGTACACAGAGGGAGGATTCAGAATGTACAAATTACCTGACAGCATGTCTTTCGGGGCTTGTGGGAGGAAACCGGAGCACCCGGAGGAAACCCACGCAGACGCAGGGAGAACGTGCAGACTCCGCACAGACAGTGACCCAAGCTGGGAATCGAACCTGGGACCCTGGTGCTGAGAAGCAACAGTGCTACCATACCTTGTCCTTCGGGCTGGTAGAAGTCATGGGTTAGGAAGGTGCTGTCGAAGGAGCCTTGGCCAGTGGCTGTCGTGCTTCTTGTATGTAGTACACACTGTTGCCACTGTGCACCAGTGCTGAAGGGAGTGAATCCTTGGGCTGGTGATTGGGGTTCCGATGAAGTGGGCTGCTTTGTCCTAGATGGTGTCAAGCTTCTAGTGTGTTGCTGGAGCCGTACTCATCCAGGCAAGTGGACAGTATTCCATAACACTCCTAATTTGTGCCTTGTAGGTGAACAGGTTTTGCAAAGTGAGGAGGTGAGTTGCTCACTGCAGGATTCCCAGCCTCTGCGCTACTCTTGTAGCCACAGTATTTATATGGCTGAATCTAGTTCAGTTACTGGTCAATTGTAAATCTCAGGATGCTGATGGTGGGGGAATCAGTGAAGGTAATGTGGTTGAATGTCAACAGAAGACGGTTAGATTCTCTCCTGTTGGAGATGCTCATCGTCTGGCATGGAAGTTACTTGCTACTTATCAGCCCAAGCCTGCATGTGGTCCAAGTTTTGTTGAATGGTGCTGAACATTGTGCAGTCAGTTATCAGCAGATATCTCTATTTCTGAACTTACGATGGTGAGAAGATCATTGATGAAGCAGCTGAAGGTGGTCGGGCCTAGAACACGAGTAAAGTAAAGTCACCATAGTTCTAGATAACCATAGAATGCTTTCCCCTTTGAGGGGGCCGAAGAGCTGACTGGCGGTGATTTAACCTGAAAATTACCACACCTGAGGCGAGGGTAAGGTCGAGAAGGTGGTCCTTCATGAAGAGCCTCAGCCGGTACAGGAATTGAACCCATGCTGTTGGCCTCACATTGCATCACCAACCAGCTGTTCAGCCAACAGAGCTGAACACAACTGGGCTAAACTGAGCTACCCGAAAGATATTCTGGGGAATCCCTCTCGGAATGCTAGTGGTAAGGGTTTGCAAGGCAATTTCCCAGAAGTGCTAATTTGCCCTGGGCAAGTTCTACTGTGAAGGGAACCTTCAAAAAGTGTGATTTAAATCTCTAACTTCAGAGGGTTCTGCCAAGGTTAAACCAATAGTTATATGGGAGGTGGTGGTGTAGTGGTATTGCCACTAGACTAGTAAACCAGAGACCCAGAGTAATGCTCTGGGGACCCAGGTCAAATCCTGCTACTGAAGACGGTGAAATTTGAATTCAACCTGCAATTTAAAAAGTCTAATGAAACCATTGTCGATTGTCAGAAAAACCCATCTGGTTCATTAATGTCGTTTAGGGAAGGAAATCTGTCATCCTTACCTGGTCTGGCCTACAAGTGACTCCAGACCCACAGTAATGTTGTTGACCCTTAACTGCCTTCTCAAGGGCAATTAGGGAAGGGAAATAAATGCTGGCACAGCCTGTGGCGCCCACATCCCATGAATAATTTTTTTTTAAATCAGAAAAAGTTGGAAGAATTACCTCTTGTAACTTCTGGGTAACTAGTGTGAGCACCCAGACTGATTTCCCCCCATGGGACTACCCCCACGGAGCTTCATCCACGACTACACCACCACCCTGACCCTCCAAGGATTCCACCCCCCACCATGGGCCTGCAACCCCAACCTCTGACCCCCGACCTCTGACATTCCCATACCTCCCCCCATCCTTCCTCCGACTTCCCCCACGACCAATGCCCGGGATCTCATCCATCCTCCACAGCAATCCCCCCCGCTCCCCCTCCCCAAACAGCCAGACAGTAAAAAGTGCGGCAGACCCTTTATCCTTAAGTCTGCCTCATCTCTTCTAATACTGCCTTTTATGGCTGCAATATTCTCCAGTCCTGCCCTGAAGAAGAGGAATATGCTTCCGGTCATTGATTCCATAACTCTTCTTGGAGCATGGATGTCATGTGATGATGGGACCAGGCTCAGTACTGAGGGATCTGGGGACCGTGGTCATCTGATGTTAACCATTTTCTATTGTAGAGTGCCCCAATTAGGCAAGGCATTTGAGAGCAGTCGGCACTGAGTGACCAACACTCCACCAAGAGCCAGCGCCTTCGGGAGAGAATGACCCAAGAGCACAGCAAAGAAAAAAAATGAACACTTAATATTGGGACAAAATAATCTAGTTTGCTCTTTAGCACCGACAGGATTAAGAACAGAAAACAAATTACCAACTGACAAAGATTAGCAGGGCAAGGCCTTTCCTGCCCACACGTAAGAGAACATGGAAAAAACAGGCATTAATTTCTTTGCTGCAATGCCGTTTAACTTCCATAAACAAAGCCAATCCAAACTTTAAACAACTCCCACTGATTAGGGAAACAGGCATTCTGACAGGAAGTGATTTGAATAGAACAAAGGCCTGGCGGTAACCCACTGCTCCGGGAAGAATAAAACACCAATTGAACTCATTCTTGCATGAAAATGTTCAGGTCAAAAGGTCGTACACCTTGAGATGCTTGCTGGGACAATCCGATGTCATACAGTCTTACGGCACATAAAAAGGCCCTTCAGCCCATTGTGGCAGTGTCGACCATCAAGCCCCGATCTATTTTATTCCCATTTTGCAGCACTCAATCCATAACCTTGTATGCTGATACATTTCAAGTGCTCATCTAAATACTTCTTAAATATTGTGAGGGTTCCCACCTTGATCAGCCTTTCAGGCAGCGAGTTCCAGATTCCCACCATCCTCTAGATGAAGGCGTTTTTCTTCCAATCTCCTCTGAATCTCCTCCCCCTACCTTGAATCTATGCCCCCTGGTTATTGACCCCTGTTCCTTATCCACTCGGTGGACGGGGTATTGATCCATAGCTGTTTAAGTGGATATAAATGCTGTAATGAGGCAACGGGGTGATTTCTATTCTCAGAGGATGCAATTCTTTAGCAAGAGGGTTAAGGTTTAAAGTGAATAGGTGAAGTTAAGTACATAGTAGCCGAATGGCAAAACAGGTCTGAGGGTTTGAATAGCCTCTGCCAGTTCCTGCATTCTAAATGGGTCATAGGACCATCCAAATCTATCTTGCGACCTCCCGGATCGCGAATGACAACATTGTTTGTGTTGTTGTGCTCTTTGACCTGAAGCTCATATCATCTCCACCCCCTCCCCCCAACTGCCTCAGCTCACCTGCTTTTGAAAACCTCATCTGTACCTTTGATACCTCCAAACACGTCCGTGCCAATGCTCTGCTGGCCACTCTCGCACCCTGCCTTTTCCGTGATCTTGAGCACATCCAAAGCTCTTGTCATATCCCACACGGGACTTACAGGGTGGGAGTGATCATCTTTCCCGTGGTTCTTCCGGGGTACGGGCACCCCACTGAGGAACTCCATTCAGCGCTCTGTAAAAGGTCGGCCAGTAAGACATCAATAAAGGAGAGGAGCGGTAGGGATCTACCAGGAGTTGTATATAACGGAACTGTAAATATACCAAAGTCCTTTAATCTTACTCAGTGTGGACACCCTGGGCGCCCCCGCCGGGTCGGAGAATCGCCGGGGGGCGGGGGGGGGCGGCGTGAATCCCGCCCCCGCCGGCTGCCGAATTCTCTGGCGCTGGGGATTTGGCAGGGACGGGAATCGCGCTGCGCCAGTCGGCGGCCTCTGGCAGCGGCCCGCCCGGCAATTCTCTGGCACGCGATGGGTCGAGTGGCTGCCCATTTTCGGCCGGCCCTGCCGGCGTAAATTAGAGTAGGTACTTACCGGCGGGACCTGGCTACGCGGGTGGCCTCCGAGGTCCTCGGGGGGGCGTGGGGGGATCTGGCGCTCCCGCGCATGTGCCAACTCACGCCGGCCTGCGGAGGCCCTTCGGCGCCGGTTGGCGTGGCGCCAAGCCCCTTCTGCGCCGGTTGGCATGGGGCAAACCACTGCGGCGCCTGCCTAGCCCCTGATGGTGCGGAGGATTTAAAACTCTCTTCCTTGCGTTCAAACCCTGCTTTGCTAGGCCAGCATTTATAGCCCATCCAGAATTGCCCTTGAGATGGCAGTAGTGAGCTGCTTTCTTGATCCACTGCAGTCCCTGCGGGTAGGTACACCCACCGTACTGTTAGGGAGGGAGTTCCAGGATTTTGACTCTGACAGTGAAAGAGGGGCTGATACAGTTCCAAGTCAGGGTGGTGAGTGACTTAGAGAGAAATCTCCAGGTAATGGTGTTCACAAGTAACTGTCTTCTCTATGGTAGTGTTCGTAGGTTTGGAAGGTGCTGTCTAAAGAGCCTTGGATAGTTCCTTCAGTGCATCTTGTATGTGATACACACTGCTGCTACTGTGTGTCGGTGGTGGAGGGAGTGAATGTTTGTGGAAGGGGTGCCAATCAAGCGGGCTGCCTTGTCCTGGATGGTGTTGAGCCTCTTGTGTTGTTGCAGCTGCACTCATTGAGGTGAGTGGAGAATATTCCATCACACTCCAGATTTGTACCTTGTGGGTGGTGGACAATCTTTGGGAAGTCAGGAGGTGAGTTACTCACCACAGGATTCCTAGCCTCTGACCTGCTCTTGTAGCCACATTATTTATATGGCTTGTCCAGTTCAGTTTCCGGTTAATAGTTAACAACCAGGGGCGGGATTCTCCAACCCCGCGCCGGGCCGGAGAATCGCCAAGGAGCGGCGTGAATCCCGCCCCGCCGGCCCGACGTCGGCTGCCGGATTCTCCGCCGCTGGATTTCTTGAGGGGGCAGGAATCGCGTTGCGCCGGTCGGGGGCCATTGGCAGGTACCCCCCGGCGATTCTCCGCTCCGTGATGGGCCGAGTGGCCGCCCGTTTTCGGCTCGTCCCATCGGCGTAAATCAAACAAGGTCGTTACCGGCGGGACCTGGCTCTGCGGGCGGCCTGCGGAGTCCTCGGGGGGGAGCGCGTGTGGATCTGGCCCCTGGCAGGGGCCCCACGGTGGCCTGGCCCGCGATCGGGGCCCACCGATCCACGGGTGGGCCTGTGCCATGGGGGCACTCTTTCCCTCCGTGCCGGCTGCTGTAACGGTCCGCCATGGCCAGTGCGGAGAAGAAGCCCCCTGCGCATGCGCTGGGATCACGGCAGTACACGCTGGCTCTCCCGCGCATGCGCCAACTCGCGGCGGCCAGCGGAGGCCCTTTGGCACCGGTTGGCACGGTGCCACCATGCTAGCGCGGGCTGGCGTGGTGGCAACCCCGCCGGCGCTGGCCTAGTCCCTGAAGGTGCGGAAGATACCGCACCTTCCGGGCGGCCCGACGCCGGAGTGGTTCACGCCACTCCTCGGCACTGTACGGCCCGCCCCGCCGGATAGCGGAGAATCCCGGCCCAGGTTTCGGATAGGCGGATTCAGTGATGTTAATGCCATTGAATGGCAAGGGGGGATGGTTTGATTCTCTCTTATTGTAGATGGTCATTGCCAGGCACTTGTGTGCTGTGAATGTTACTTGCCATTGTCAATCCAAGCCTGGATATTGTCTGAGTGTTACTGCATTTGGACATGGACGGCTTCAGTAACTGAGGAGTCACAAATGGTACCGAACATTATGCAATCATCAGCGAACATCATCACATCTGGCCATATGTTGGAAGGAAGGTCATTGATGAAGCAGCTGAAGATGGTATGACTCCAACCATGGAAGAGTTTTCCCTCTGATTCCTGTTGACTCCAGTCTTGCTGGGTCTCCTTGATGCCATATTTGATCAAATGCTGCCTTGATGTCAAGGGCACTCACTCTCACCTCGCCTCTGGAGTTCAGCTCCAGAGGTTAATGCTGATTGTGTCCGGAAACAATGAGGGTTGCAGGTAAGTTCAGGAAGACATGTCTATACTATCTATGGAGAAATAACAGAACTAATGTTTTGAGTCAGGATGACTCTTTGTCAAAGCTGTATGGATATTGACAAAGCGTCATCCAGACTCGAAAGGTTACCTGGATAAAAGCAAATTACTGCGGATGCTGGAATCTGAAACAAAAGAGAAAATGCTGGAAAATCTCAGCAGGTCTGGCCTACAGATGCTGCCAGACCTGCTGAGAGTTTCCAGCACTTTCTCTTTCGAAAGCTTACCTCCATTCTCTCGCCAAAGATGCAGTCAGACCTGTTGAGATTAATCAGTATTTTCTATTTTTGCTTCAGATTCCAGCAACTGCAGTAATTTGTTTTTCATACCGATACTATCCATGCGTGACGAGGACTGCCAGCATTTGGGACCATCGCCTCATGCCGATGATTCCCCAACTACCTTAGTCCTGTTATTAAATGGAGTGATTCAATGTAGCTGCGTATTATCATTGGAATCCATCCCACCCACTGCATGCCATTGCACTTAACGTATTCACTGGACAACACCAGCAACAATAACAGGAAGACAACAAGTAATGTATAATCCTTTAAAGTAGCCAAAACGTGACATTGACCACATACGGAAACATTAGGGTAAGTGACTAATCGCTTAAGTGCTTGGAATCAGCAACAACAGGAATGAGGTAAGAGTGTGTGGAGTGTTCAGGGAGGATCAGGCAAAGGAGAGCCTGGAAGTAGGACCAAGGAATTAAAGGAGATGGGGCAGGGGGTGGGGGTGGAGCGGAATCAGGAAGCTTCTGTGGGTCAGGGTGCTGGCAAAGGCTTGGGCGAAGGTATGAATCAGTACAAATGATGGAATTTTGTTCCCCCACATCTTGGTTGAGGCAGAAGTTTTAAATTCCAGTCGAAAAGCAAAATGCAGTTGAGGCTGGAATTCTTAAAAAAATAAAATGCTGGAAATGCATCAAAGGTTACTGTGGTTGTTTTCCAATCCCTCCATGGCTTTTCCCACCAACCCCTAACTCTTTAATCTTCTCCAGCCCTAACAGCAACGCCCCCCCCCCACCCCCCAACTCTGCACCCTCCTCCAGGCCCTACAACACTCTTTATCTCCGTAACCATCTCCAGCCTTTAACCCTCCCTATCTCTGTAACCTCCCGCAGCCCCTATAACCTTCCCTATCTCAGTAACCTCCTCCAGTCCCTTCAATCCTCCCTATCTCATTTCCTCCTCCAGTCCCAATGACCAGCCCTATATCTGTAATCTTCTCCAGACCCTCCAACCCTCCCTATCTCTGTAACCTACTCCATCCCCTCCAACATTCCCCATCTCAGTTCCTCCTCCAGGTCTATCTCTGTAACAGTCCCCACCCTTTCTACCCTCCCTTTCTTTGTAATCGCCTCCAGGCCCTACAACCTCCCAATCTCTGTAACTGCCACCAACCCCTACAATGCTCCCAATCACGGTAAGCTCCTCCAGACCCTACAAGCCTCCCTATCTCAGTAATTTTGCACGGTAGCACAGTGGTTATCACTGTCGCTTCACAGCGGCAGGGACCCGTGTTCGATTCCCGGCTTGGGTCACTGTCTGTGCGGAGTCAGCGCGTTCTCCCCGTGTCTGCGTGGGTTTCCTTCGGGCGCTCCAGTTTCCTCCCATATGTCCCGAAAGACGTGTGAATAGGATATTCTGAATTCTCCCTCAGTGTACCCGAACAGGTCTCGGAGTGTGGCGACTAGGGTATTTTTACAGTAGCTTCATTGCAGCGTTAATGTAGGCCTACTTGTGACACTCGGGCAGCACGGTAGCATTGTCGGGCAGCACGGTAGCATTGTGGATAGCACAATTGCTTCACAGCTCCAGGGTCCCAGGTTCGATTCCGGCTTGGGTCACTGTCTGTGCGGAGTCTGCACATCCTCCCCGTGTGTGCGTGGGTTTCCTCCGGGTGCTCCGGTTTCCTCCCACAGTCCAAAGATGTGCGGGTTAGGTGGATTGGTCATGATAAATTGCCCTTAGTGTCCAAAATTGCCCTTAGTGTTGGGTGGGGTTGCTGGGTTGTGGGGATAGGGTGGAGGTGCTGAACTTGGGTGGGGTGCTCTTTCCAAGAGCTGGTGCAGACTCGATGGGCCGAATGGCCTCCTTCTGCACTGTAAATTCTATGAAACTAATAAAGATTATTATTATTTCCACTAGCGCTTAAACAGCCCCTATCACTATAACCTCCTCCAGCCCTACAACCCTACCTATCTCTGTTAGCTCCTCCAGCCCCCTACAAGACTTCCTATCTATCTCACCTCTTCAAGTCCCTACAACCTCCCTATCTTTGTAACTTCCTCCACCCTCTGCAACATCGCAACATCCCCTTTTTCAATAACCTAATCACTCCCTCCAACCTTCCCTCTCTTTGCAGCCTCTAGCGCTACAACTTGCCAAGATCTCTGTGCTCTACAATTTCAGGGCTCTTGTGCTCAACCGACCTCTCACCTATTTCATTCGCTCCACCATTGTTGGCTGCCAGGTCCCTAATCTCTAATTTTTTTGGTAATGGGTCCTCCTACAAATTGACTTGGGGTGTTCCACTACTTTAAATGTGCGACAGAAACACAAATCGGCATCTCCAAATTGTGGGGCCGGTCGCCGCTGCAATGCACGGTGCATGCGCTGAAAGAGACCATTAGCAAAACTATGGGTATCTCGTCTACCAACTTCATCAGTGCCTGGTTCCGAGAGAGGGAGGTCATCATGTTTTAATAAGATCACAAAAGGTTCAAGAATGTGTGGTATGACATTGGGGGCACTGAGTATGTGTGCAGATGAGTTACGTGTGAAGTAACTAATAGGCAGGAAACCAGTTCAAAATAGACCCTTTCAAGGGTTTGAAACTCCTTGTCATTATGCATTGAAGAGCAGGTCCCATGCATGCACACTACTTGACAAACAGCATGTCTGGAAATGGTCAATGGGGCCAACAGAGTGAAACAACACCATTAAGTAATTAAGGAATTGACAAATATTCCATAGAGAAACTGACTTTAAAATAATTGGGATAGAATCAAACACACTGATACCTGTTGAAATGAGCACAATTGAAGTGACAGAGTAAATTATTTGGATAAGAACAAGTAACGGTCTGGTAGCAAGTAAACCTGGTGAGGAGTAGCCGCAAGGTAGATGCAGATGATTGGAGAGCTGGAAAATATTTTAAGTCCATGCATGATGTTATTTTGAATGATATTTGAGTGAGAAAATTTGCAAGTGGAGAGTGTTACAGAGCAAGGGGTATCAATCCAATTATTCAGAGATCACGTTCAAGTTACAATAGTTTATGGAATAAACTGGAATGTTATGTTAAGTGAAGGGAAAACTGGAATCGAAAACAAAAACCAAGAAGTGACTTTTCTCCTTGCATAGATTACCCTACTCAAGGGCTAGAGAAAGAAAGTGACCAAGAATAATAATGAGAGAAGGGGTCAAAAAGTAAGATCTCACCCCCTGAACATCCACCGAAACAGACATGAAATGGTGATCACTCAACAGGTGGGGGGCAGTGAAAGGGGTCTGAGTTTACCGAGCCAGGTCTAAAGGACCTATAAGGAGGACCTGACATATGTAAGCACTGCAGAAATCTGCCCAGAATCAACAACATCCCAGGGCAGGTCGTCAGACAAACCATGCAGAGATTGCTCAAGATTATGTCAGGCGCTCCGCAGAACAGGCCCGTAAGAAACAATCACAGGTGAACCTAGCTGCCCAGACCCACCAGACTGAAACAATTAATTGAAGCCCTTGGTAAGGTTATGCCTCTCAAGATGACCTGACATCCCCTCTTCCCTGATAAGCGTGTTTCCTATATTTAACATTGTAACACTTTAGCGGCTTGCCCATTCTAGTGCTGAAGGCTGTCCTCAAATAAAGGGAGCATTAAAGGAACTGTGAATGTGTTCCTCTTAGCCTTTATTCCTTACATTTTCTTTTCTTTTCCTTTTTGCTTGACTTTAATTATGATCCATTCTATTAAGTTTAGAAGAATCAAAGTGTGTGTACTGATCGTCTAGTTTTATTCATATAGGGGCTAGTTGAATGTATGTAACCAATAAGCAAAATGTTAAAAGGAGCCCTGAATGTGGGAATTCAGTCATTTCTCATACAATGAATTAAACATTGTATTCCATTGTATTTAATACTGAGAACAGAGTGTTCCTTGTGTAATCAACTAATCCATTTTTAATTAGATCTCTGCCAAGCTATGAAATATGGCAAAGCGTGAGAAATACATTAATAGTAGCTGAGTATTTTTCCTCAGGCTGCACACGCAAACACTAAGCTCGATTTGTTAGGCACCGATCAATCTCAAGTAATGGCCAATGTTTGATTCGTTAAGTAGCAGACATTCATTTGACCAAACCGGGAGGTCCCAGCTAAAAATTAGAAGCCAGTAAATGCAAAGGAGGGGTTGAATCAGAGATAGGAATTCCCTTAAAAATAGACCTCGTGGTTAAGGTTCTTTGTTCCTGAATTTTTGAATCATCTATCTGTTTGTTTGTGTTTAGTGATCTCTCTTGTGCTGACGCTTTTGCCATGTGCTTGGCTTTTTAATGTATTGTTTGGTGTTTCATTTCTAAGTTTAAATTCAGTTTGTACTCGCCCATGGGCCAAGTTTTATTCTGTTCTGCAGTTCTTATTCAAGAACCAGTGAAGTGGCTGACAATAAATCATATTTTTGAACCTCGCCAACCAGACTATCGATTCTGTCTGCGCGTGTGTGAGAGCGCTTGTATGTGAGCGCACGTGAGCGTGTGTGGCGTTGGTTTTGGGTGGGAAATGCAGGCTGTGGCCATTACCAACCTACAGTTGTACTTCAGAGAACTGAAACATTGGGCGGGGTTCTCCAGTCCCCCAGCCGTGTGTTTCTCGGAAGCGTGCTGTTTGCTGGCGGCTAGATTCTATCTTCCCTCTGATTGTCAATGATTGTGATCACTCCATGCTGCTACGAAACCCTCTGGCATGGGCAAGCTGATGGCCACAAAATTGAATTGCCACGACTGGAGAATTCCAGCCATTATTTTCTGGTGCAGCCTCCAGTGGTACCATAAACATCCAATGGCTTAGCTGCTGAACGGCAGAGGAAATTGTCTTCAGCCCCACGCTTGACTCTGCCCAGAATCAATTTCACAAAGAGGCTGTTTTTAATACTGGTATTACACAAGAACACAAGAATTAGAAGCAGAAGTAGGCCACCAGGTCCTTCAAGCCTGCCGTCATTCAATATGATCATGGCTAATCCATGCCGGCCCCAACATCTTGGGCGGGATTCTTCAGAAACCGGCGGGGTGGGCAACTCCGGCGCGAAGGAGTGGCGTGAACCACTCCGGCATCGGGCCGCCCCGAAGGGGTGGAATCCTCCGCACCTTCAGGGGCTAGGCCAGCGCCGGAGTGGTTTGCGCCACGCCGGCCGGCGCAGAAGGGGCTTGTCGCCACGCCAACTGGTGCCGAAGGGCCTCCGCTGGTCGGCGCAAGTTGTCGCATGCACGGGAGCGCTAGCACGTGCTGGCGCCATCCCAGCGCATGCGCAGGGGGGATCATCTCCACACCGGCCATTGCGGACCGTTACACCGGCCGTAGCGGAGGAATAGAGTACCCCCACTGTACAGGCCTGCCCACGGATCGGTGGGCTCTGATTGCGGGCCAGGCTACCATTAGGCACCGCTCGGGGCCAGATCCCCCCGCGCCCCCCCCAGGACCGCGGAAGTCACCCGCGGAGCCAGGCCCCGCCGGTAAGTACCTGTCGTAACATACGCTGGCGGGACCCGCCGAAAACGGGCGGTCACTCAGCCCATCGCGGGCCGGAAAATCGCCGGGGGTGTGCTGTCAGCCGGCAGGTGCGGGATTCATGCCGCCTCCCGGCGATTCTCCGACCCGGCGGGGTGTCAGAGAATCCCGCCCCTTCTCTTTACCATTTCGCCTAAGCCCTCTATTCCTCGATCTATCAAATATTTATCCACTTCCAGTTTAAATACTTCTTGTGATCCACAACCCTCCAGGGCAGAGAATTCAAGAGCTTCATCACCTTCTGCAAGACGAAATTGCGACGCACCTCGGTTATAATGACTGCACCTTTACCTTGTAGCTAAGTCCCTTGTTTGAGACTCTCAAACTAGTGAAAACATTTCACCACCTACCTAGAACAGTAACATGACCATTTCACCATCATCTCCCCTCCTTCATGTCTCCTTATTCAGTCTCAAAGCCCTATGCTTTTGAAATTCTCTGTTAAATCTCCTCTTTACCCTTCCCTGCTCCATGGAGAACAATCTGCAGTCTCACCACATTAACAAGTTCCTCTGTCTGGTACAGTCTAATAAATAACTGCACTCGCAGTTGACATCCTTGCTGAGGTGCTCAGTGTTGGACAGTGGCTGCCGCGAGACTGGAAGAAAGCAATCGGATGGAACACGCAGTGCGTGACATGGCCCATACCCCACTCCAATGCTGCGGTGATTACCCCAACCATTCTCTGCTTCATCTGGGGGTCAAATATAGGCCTTGTTCGAAGGGACCTGTCGACAAAAGGGGGGGGGGGGAGAAACGTGCCAAACATCGCTCTAATCCTGATGCCCATCTTTTTGTGTGGCTGCATCAAGCTGTGTGTAGATCGTCAGTGTACAAATACGAAGTGCCACGACATACTGAGGTTCTACCTGTCACCAGTGTTGCTCAGGAAAAGGCGTGTTCTTCCTTCTGCGGTATACTTAAGAGACTATTCAAGTTTGCGTGACATGCTCTTTCCCAACTGGCTCCTCAGCCAACTCAACATTTAAGCATTGCCTGTCATTTAGCTTTGTAACTATTCTGGGGTGACAACACATCTGGGAAGCTAACTTATCCCTGCGATTAACACATTCTCTCGTAATGATCCTTAGTCCCCTCTCTGTTACTTTAAACAGGAACTTAACACATCAATTTTTAAGTGTGTTGACACTTCTGATGAAATGTTAGGGTCAAAACAAATGACAACTCCCTAAGATAACAGCAACAATCGGCAATGGTACACCACCTTGAGTGTAGGAGTTTGTAGCAAGGAACATGACAAGAATGATTATCAAACACGTTGTGACACGGGCTACTTTATCAGATGTTTGAGCAACTAGCTAAAAGCTTGTCAAGGGATGTATAAAATGCCGGAGCTCGAGAAGGGCAGAGCTGGAGGATATTACACAGATGGGGAAAGGTTGGAGGTGTTAAGTAATGGGTTAAGAGACATTCCAATTAGTTGTCTCATTTATGTTAAGCATCCAATAATTGACACTGATATGTAAAGGGGCTTCAGGTGGCCCTTGTGTCAGGTGATGTGATAGCTTTGTGCAAAGTCTGTTGAAGGAAATTAAAGGTGTATTGTGGAAAAGCAGCAGAACCTTTTAACTCTTTATACTACAGCAGCTAAACGTCTAACAAATGGTAGCAGAGGATGGTTGCTGTGTAAATGTGAAGGGTTGAAAGATTCAACTTTTCCAGACCAAACCAAGGAGTGAGTGAGAAAAACAAAATATGGCTGAACCGAGGTTAAAGATGGCTGGATATGATTACCCCCCTTTATTTTCTGAAAGAGGATTGTACGATCAATGGAGAAGTGCAGTTGTTATGTGGGCTAAGGTAACTGTCTGGGGAAAGAGAAAACAAGGCTCTTTCTTTACCTTATGACAGTAAAATCCGAAGCAAAGTGTTTTCTGAGCTGGAATTGGAAGAGTTAGACTCAGGAGAAGGTCTATTACGTTACATGGATAAGAGTTATAAAAAGGATGACTTGTTAAGTGCTTATGAAGCATGGTCAGATTTTGATAGGTTCCGGAAAATAGAGGAATTCTCCATGGAAGACTATATAATGGAATTTGCCAGACTATATAAAAGGCTGCAGAATCACAACCTGGAATTTCCACAGTCTGTGTTGGCCTTTAAATTACTTGACTGTGCTAGAGTGAGCAATATGGATAGGCTCCTGGTTTTGACAGGTCTTCATTTTGCGGGTAAGGATACCTTATTTGATCAGATGACAGAAGCTTTAAAAAAGGTTTCTGGGGAAACATTTGATTCCGATGGCTCTGATGACCCAAATAGGTCAGCCTGCAATAAAGCAGAATATAGAGGACACACTATTAACAGGATGGTGAAATTGCACGGCTACAAACAGGTTCCAAGGTTCCAAGACTATAGAGGGAGATCAGGATCCGGAAAGTATGATGACAGAAACCCAGTTAGAACCTACAATAGGAAAATGAAACCCAGAAATGCCCAGGGTATGATAAATCTATGGCTTTGATGTGACTCTCAATACCATTATGCTTTCAACTGCCCAACACATTATAATAGAGTGTTTGAAGCAACACATGACACGGAAGACTCAGAAGAGGAAAAAGATAGTGACCAGAAAGAAGGCATTGTCCTATTAACAAGTAGTATTACACCGGTAATGAGGGTGCTCGTTTCAGAATCCTTCAATTGTGCTGTATTGGACAGTGGCTGCACATCTACTGTGTGTGGAATTTACTGGTTAAAATGTTACCTGGACTCCTTGAATGCTGAAAATCGTAACAAGGTTAAGGAATTTGAATGTTCCACGAGTTTCAGGTTTGGGGATGATAATACTCTGAAGTCGCTGAAAAGAGTGGTGATCCCTTGCAATATTGCCGGAGTGAATCATTTCATTAGCATGGATGTTGTATCAAGTGAGATACCTTTGCTTCTGAGCAGACCGTCGATGAAGAAAGCACACATGAAACTGGATATGGAACAGGATAAGGCAACAGTTTTTGGAAAGACGGTGGACTTACAATTTACACAGTCGGGACACGACTGTATTGCATTACTGACAAATAATATTTAAGTACAGTTGTTATGGATGTGTTAACGGCAGTTGACAATGGGACTTTAGCTGATAAAAAGCTTGTTGTATTAAAACTGCATAGGCAATTTGTGCATCCGTCTCCTCGGAGGCTGAAAAATTTATTAAAGGATGCAGGGGTAAGGGATGAAGACTATACTAAACTGATAGAACAGGTTAGCGATCGCTGTGAAGTTTGTAGGAAGTACAGAAGGACACCAGCACGACCGATAGTAACCTTACCTTTGGCCAAGGATTTTAACAACATTGTGGCCATGGACCTTAAGATCTGGGATAAAGCCAATAATATATTTATTTTGCATTTTGTAGATTTAGCAACCAGATTTAGTCAATCAACGATTGTACGAAGTAAAGAAAAGAGCGTAATTCTGGATCAAATCGTGGAAAAATGGATAGGGACAGGAATGGGTCCACCTGCAAAATTCCTTACGAACAATGGGGGAGAATTTGCTAATGATGAGTTTAAGGATATGTGTGAAAATGTGAATATCACAGTTATGAATACGGCTGCGGAAAGCCCATTTAGTAATGGTGTGTGTGAAAGAAACCACGCGGTAATAGATGACATGCTACGGAAAATTTTGGCGGATAGACTGCAAGTTAAATTCAGCTTTAGCAGGGGCGGTACATGCAAATAATTCATTGCAATGGTTGGGGGCTATAGTCCTTATCAATTAGTGTTTGGTAGAAACCCTAAAATTCCGTCCATCTTAGATGACCAGCCCCCAGCTTGGGAAGGGACTACAATTAGCTCTGCTTTTGGGGAGCATTTAAATGCATTACAGAGCCGTAGAAAAGTCTTTTTTGAAGCAGAAGTCTGAAAGAATTTGCAGAGCTTTAAGACATAATGTACGGGCATCAGATGCCGTTTTTCAGCAAGGAGTCATGGTATACGATAAGAGAGACAATTCTAATGAATGGAAAGGCCCAGTGGAGATCATAGGCATAGATGGCAAAACAATTATTTTGCAACATGGTAATCAAACTGTTAGGGTACTGTAATGGGTACAGACTACAAATTTTCAAATTAGACCGAGCACACAGACATGACGAGGAACCAGAGTCATCTGGTACGCACGTGTTACAGAACTATGAGGACCAGTTAACTGATATAGCAGGGTTTCTGTAGAGGAACACAACACTTCTGATGAATTAGAACAGGCCATTTTTCCGAAAGGGCAAATGCCAAAAGTTGGTACAAAAGTGACATACTTGCCCTAAGGGTCGAGTCAATGGAAGGATGCAACTGTTATTAGTAGAGCAGAGAAGGCTACTGGAAAGTATAAACGTTGGTTGAATGTACAGCATTCAGGGGAGGGAGTCAAGACAATGGATTGGGAAAACAAAGTTCAAAAATGGAGGGCACAGAAACGCAGTGCCACTTCAGATAGTACATTGGATAGTGAACAGGTCTGCAGAAAAGGTTGAGAACTATTGAAAGGACATCCCACAGCAGAAGGGAAAGATCAAGCAGGAGCAGTACAGAACGAGATACCTGGCGGGAGAGGGGACGTAGTTTATCAAGATCTCGGAACATGAGTAAGACTACGAATATTAATAAGAGTAGAAGCCCACATGCACGTGAGATTTTGGTGGCTTTCAATAAATTAGATGAAAAAGTTATCAAAGATGCCAAACAGAAAGAACTGCATAGTTGGAGTGAATTTGGGGTATACACGGGAGTACCGGATAGGGGACAAAGAGCTCTATCCCACAGATGGATTTGCACGAAAAGGTTCTTCCGGATGGAACTTATAAGGCAAAGGCCAGGCTTGTGGCAAGGTGATTTGAAGAAAACTTAGAAGATCAGGATTTAAGGGTAGATTCACCTACGGCAGGAAAGACTATTTTAAAGATCTTCTTGGCTCTATTAACCACAAAGGCATGGGAATGCAAATCTATAGATATAAAAGCTGCCTTTTTGCAGGGGCATCAGCTCCAAAGAGACCTTTTTCTCCGTCCTCCGAAAGAGGCAGCTAACACAGAAGGGGTACTCTGGAAGTTGAATAAATGTGTATGTGGATTGAATGATGCATCTAGAGTCTGGTATTTTTCGGTAAGGTCAGTTTTGTTAAAGTTAGGCTGTTGCCAGTTGAAAGCAGATCCGGCAATGTTTTACTGGCACTGTAAAGGAAATCTTTCTGGCATCTTTATGATGCATGTTGATGATTTTTTTGTGGGGTGGGACTAGTGATTTTGAAGCTATTGTAATCTCTGGTTTGAGGAAAGAATTCAGGGTTGGAAGTCAGGCTTCCGGTGCATTTAAATATATTGGACTAGAAATTGGACAGACTAAGTTAGGGGCAACTTTATGTCAGCAATCTTATTTGGAAAGCATCAGCCCAATAGCAATTAGTCGTGGCCGGGTTTCACAAAAAGACGCAATGGTTTCAAAGATGGAAAAAGAGAAACTGTGAAGTTTAATTGGGCAACTGAATTGGTTAGGTAGACAGACGAGACCGGACGTGAGTTTTGATGTCTTAGAGTTGAGTACAAAAATGAATGATCCCAAAGTGGAAGACATAATAAGAGCAAATAAAAGCGTTGGTCAAACTAAAAATGCAGGAGTGTGTTTTGAGGTTCCCTGTTTTAGGTGACCTTCGGCACTTGAAACTCATAGTTTATAGTGATGTGTCCTATGCAAATTTATGTGATGGGGTTTCAAGTGCAGGAGGTTTTATAATTTTCCTTTTGGGGAACAATGGTAAATGTTGCCCTCTTGCGTGGGAAACAAAGAAAATAAGGAGAGTGGTGAAAAGCACTTTGGCTGCTGAGACGTTAAAGCCTTGTAGAGGCAGTGGATATGGCCTTTTATATGTCTCAGATATTGACAGAAATTTTGGGATTAGGTGATTTGGGAAATATACCTATTGAAAGTCACATTGACAATAAATCCCTATGGGAAAATGTGCACTCTACAAAAAGTGTCAATGAAAAAAGGTTGAGGATAGACATCGCAAGTTTGAAGCAGATGCTGGACAGAGGGGAGATAGCAAAAATTAAATGGGTTGACAGAAGCTATCAATTGTCAGACTGTTTTACAAAAAGAGGGGCTAATTCACAGAAACTGTTGGATATTGTTAAAGAAGGGCGCCTGTTTCTGTGACTGATTTATTTTCTTCTTTCAAAAAAAAATGAAAAAAACAATGAAAACAAAAAGAAGGGTAGAAATTGTGTGTGTTTTTGAGTTTCTTGTAACTTTGTTTCACCCAATTATTTTTTTCTCCAAGGAAGGGAAGACTGTTAAGTAATGGGTTAAGAGACATTCCAGTTAGTTGTCTCATTTATGTTAAGCCTCCAATAATTGACACTGATATGTAAAGGGGCTTCAGGTGGCCCTTGTGTCATGTGATGGGATGTGATAGTTTTGTGCAAAGTCTGTTGAAGAAAATTAAAGGTGTTTTGTGGAAAAGCAGCAGAATCTTTTGACTCTTTATACTACAGCAGCTAAACGTCTAACAGGAGGGGCTGGTGAAGGTTACAGAAATAGGGAAGGTTGTAGGAGATGGAGGATATTACAGAGATGGGGAGTGTTGTAGGGACTGGAGGAGATTACTGAGATGGGGGTTTACAGATGCTGGATGGGATTACAGAGATAGGGAAGATTGTAGGTACTGGAGGAGGTTATTGAGATGGGGGTTGTAGATGCTGGAGGAGGTTGCAGAGCTAGGGAGGGCTGTAGGGGTTGGTGGAGGTCATAGAGATAGGGATGGCTGTAGGGGCTGGAGGAAGTGACAGAGTTAGGGAGGGATGTAGGGACTGGAGGAGGTTACTGAAATGGGGGGATTGTAGGTTCTGGAGGAGTTTATAGCGATGAGGAGCGCTGTAGGGGCTGGAGGAGGTTACTGAGATAGGAAGGGCTGAAGAGGCTTGAGGAGGTTACAGAGATGGGGGGGGTTGTTGAGGCTGGTGGAGGTTACAGAGATGGGGAAGGTTGTTGGGGCTGGAGGAGGTGAGAGAGGTGTGGTGGGGCTAGAGGAGTTTACAGAGATTGAGAGAATTATAGGGGTTGGAGGAGATTAGGGAGATAGGGAATATTGTAGGGGCAGAGGAGGTAGCAAAGATTGGGATTGATGAGACCGTGGACTGGTTTGAAAACAGGGATGAGGGTATTACCATGGAGGCATTGCCAAAACAGGAATCCAATGCACGTCAGCAAGCACAACTGAGCTAACATCAACTGCTGGTTACCGATGAGAGCTCCAGGCTTATACGACTCCTTCTGTTTGGAAATGTGTCCTAACTTCACTGCTCTCCGTTCACATCCTGATTTTAAGACTATCCCCCAAGTCCTTCTTTCGTCAACTAGCAAAAATAGCCTCCCCGGAACTATCCTAGCTCTTCCCATAAATAGCTTGAACACTTGGGGACTGATATCTGTGGCAATCCCACTTCCCAGGCAAAAGCTCTGGAGATATGGGCTCAAATCCCACAATGCCAGGTGATGGAATTTTAATTGACTTAAAAATCTGGAATACAAAGTTAGTCTAAGTAATGCTGTGTATGACAATGAATGCTTTGTTAAAAAACTATCTGGTTCTGTCACATCCTTCAGGGAAGGTATTTCCTGCCTTACCCACGCTAGCCTATATGTGACTCTGGCCTATTTAGAAGTGTCTATAATATTTCCCTGATTACATTGAAGCACCTCTTCTCTCACATACAGACACATACACTGTCCTCGTGTTACCATATCTCACATACATAGACACACATTGACACACAACACAGACATTCACTGACCCACTGTTACCATATCTCACAGATACACACACATACTGACTGCCCCAGTGTTACCATATCTCACACACAGACATACAAACACAGACACTCACACTGACTGTCCCAGTGGTACCATATCTCACACACAGACAGACACACACACATTGACTGTCCCTGTGTTGCATATCTCACGCAGAAATACACATACACACACATTAGCTATCCCTGTGTTATCATATCTCTCACACAGCCATGCACACACACTGACTGCCCCAGTGTTATTATATCTCACACACAGACATACACACACACACTGACTGTCCTTGTGTTACCATATCTCACACACAGCCATACACACACACTGACTGCCCCAGTGTTATCATATCTCACACACATACACACACACATGCCCCGGTGTTACCATGAATTGGATTCTCTGATCTCCCAGTCACGTGTTTCTCAGCAGCATGCCATTTGCTGGTGGCGGGATTCTCTTTCCGCCACTAATCAATGGGATTTCCCATTGAAGCGAGCTCATGCTGCCGGGAAACCCACGGTTGGGGGTGCTGTGCCGATGGGTAAAGGGAATCCCAGCGGCTAGAGAATTTCTGCCCATCAGTGGAATTCTCCATTCTTGACAAGTGTTGACACCGGGGCAGCATTCGTGGACATTTAGGACCGCAAAATAAGCACTACACCTGGACCAATTTACCGACTGTTAAGATACAAGCACCGGCGTCACTGTAGAACACGGCACTGCAGCACAGTGGTTAACACTGTTGCTTCACAGCGCCAGGGTTGCAGGTTCAATTCCCGACTTGGGTCACTGGCTGTGCAGGGTCTGCACGTTCTCCCTGTGTCTGCATGGGTTTCCTCTGGGTGCACCGGTTTCCTCCCACTCATCCCGAAAGACGTGCTGTTAGGTAATTTGAACAAAGAACAAAGAACAAAGAAATGTACAGCACAGGAACAGGCCCTTCAGCCCTCCAAGCCTGTGCCGACCATGCGGCCCGTCTAAACTAAAATCTTCTACACTTCCTGGGTCCGTATCCCTCTATTCCCATCCTATTCATGTATTTGCCAAGATGCCCCTTAAATGTGTCTATCGTCCCTGCTTCCACCACCTCCTGCGGCAGCGAGTTCCAGGCACCCACTACCCTCTGTGTAAAAAACTTGCCTCGTACATCTCCTCTAAACCTTGCCCCTCGCACCTTAAACCTATGCCCCCTAGTAATTGACCACTTGTAGCGCACAATGGCTTATGAGAGAGACGAGTAGAGATGAAGTCGATGAGGCTTTATTGAGCGAGACTTGTCCCCAGCAGTTCAGCAACAGAATGGAGCGGCGGGGAGAAGCCCGGGTTCTTATACTCCGCCTTCAGGGCGGAGCCAGGAAGTCAACAGCCAACCAGGATCCGGGATCTGTCAGACAATAGCATCACGGCTTCAGAGTCCCACATGACCCCTAATACATACTACCACATTCACCCCTTGTTAAAAATGAACCCGGCGGGGTGGTGGTTCGCATGGTGGTAGGGGTTTACAAGGCTGGTCCTGGGAGGAAAATTTCGGGCATGTCATTACAGTTTTCGCCCTACACTGGGCTACGTACAAGGTTTGTGAAACTATTTACAATATTAGTAAGAGAAAAATTTTTTTGTTACAGTCCAACAACATTCTTGGTGTCACGCCGATGCCACGAGTCGAGCGGGCGGTCTGGTCTTCCTCGTCGATCGCCTCAGCACCGGTGGTGGTGCAGGTGCTTGTTCCGGCCTTGTCGTCTCCGGGAGCGTTTCGGTGTTTGTTCCTGTTTCACTCCTGGGCGGACACGGGAGGAGGACCGATCCTCCCGGGAAGGGGGTGGTCGCGGGGTGCGCCGGTGGCAGGGAGGGGATGATCGGTGTCGGGGGGGTGCGTGTGTTGCCGGCGGGCGCCAGGTCTCGCAGGGAGACCGTGTCCTGTCGGCCGTCGGGGTACGCCACGTAGGCGTACTGCGGGTTCGCGTGGAGGAGGTGAACCCTCTCAACCAACGGGTCCGACTTGTGCGCCCGCATATGTTTCCGGAGCAAGATGGGTCCTGGGGCCGCCAGCCAGGTCGGCAGCGACGTTCCGGAGGAGGACTTCCTGGGGACGACCAGGAGGCGCTCATGAGGCGTTTGGTTAGTGGTGGTACACAGCAGCGACCGGATGGAGTGGAGAGCGTCCGGGAGGACCTCCTGCCACCGGGAAACTGGGAGATCCCTGGACCATAGGGCCAGTAGGACGGTCTTCCAGACCGTGCCGTTCTCCCTCTCTACTTGCCCGTTCCCCCGGGGGTTGTAGCTGGTCGTCCTGCTCGAGGCTATGCCCTTGCTGAGCAGGAACTGGAGCAGCTCGTCACTCATGAAGGAGGACCCCCTGTCGCTATGGATATATGCGGGGCAACCGAACAGTGTGAATATGGTGCCAACGGCTTTAATGACTGTGGCCGCTGTCACGTCGGGGCAGGGAATGGCGAAGGGGAAACGGGAGTACTCGCCCACCATGTTCAGGAAGTATGTGTTGCGGTCGGTGGAGGGGAGAGGCCCTTTGAAATCCAGACTGAGGCATTCAAAGGGGCGGGTAGCCTTGATCAGGTGCGCTCTATCCGGCCTGAAAAAGTGCGGTTTGCACTCCGCGCAGAAGTGGCAGTTCCTGCTGACTGTACGGACCTCCTCCACAGAGTAGGGGAGGATGCGGGACTTTATAAAATGGTAGAACCGAGTGACCCCCGGGTGGCAGAGGTCCTCGTGGAGGGTTTGGAGATGGTCTATATTTGCATTGGCACATGAGATAGGGCATCGGACGGCTCGTTCTGCTTTCCGGGACGGTACAAGATCTCATAGTTGAAGGTGGAGAGCTCAATCCTCCACCTTAAGATCTTGTCATTTTTAATTTTGCCCCGCTGTGCATTATCGAACATGAAGGCTACCGACCGTTGGTCGGTGAGGAGAGTGAATCTCCTGCCGGCCAGGTAATGCCTCCAATGTCGCACAGCTTCCACTATGGCTTGGGCTTCCTTTTCCACTGAGGAGTGGCGGATTTCTGAGGCGTGGAGGGTTCGGGAGAAAAAGGCCACGGGTCTGCCCGCTTGGTTAAGGGTGGCCGCCAGAGCTACGTCGGATGCGTCGCTCTCAACCTGGAAGGGGAGGGACTCGTCGATGGCGCGCATCATGGCCTTTGCGATATCCGCTTTGATGCGGCTGAAGGCCTGGCGGGCCTCTGTCGACAGGGGGAAGGTCTGTATTAGCGGGCGGGCCTTGTCTGCATACTGGGGGACCCACTGGGCGTAATATGAAAAGAACTCCAGGCAGCTTTTCAGGGCGTTGGAGCATTCGGGGAGGGGAAATTCCATGAGGGGGCGCATGCGTTCGGGGTCGGGGCCTATTATCCATTGCGCACTACGTATCCCAGGATGGCCAACCGGTTTGTGCTAAAGACGCACTTTTCCTCGTTGTATGTGAGGTTCAAGGCGTCAGCGGTCTGGAGGAATTTTTGGAAGTTGGCGTCGTGGTCCTGCTGATCGTGGCCGCAGATGGTTACGTTATCGAGATACGGGAACGTGGCCTGCAACCCGTGCTGGTCAACCATTTTGTCCATCTCCCGTTGGAAGACCGAGACCCCGTTCGTGACACCAAATGGGACCCTTAGGAAGTGGTATAGACGCCCGTCTGCCTCAAAGGCTGTGTACTTGCAGTCACCTGGGCGGATGGGGAGCTGGTGGTAGGCGGACTTGAGGTCCATGGTGGAGGAAACCTAAGACTGGGCAATCCGATTTACCATGTCGGATATGCGGGGGAGAGGGTACGCATCTAGCTGTGTGTACCTGTTGATGGTCTGGCTATAGTCTATGACCATCCTTTTCTTCTCCCCGGTCTTTACTACTACCACCTGGGCTCTCCAGGGACTATTGCTGGCCTGGATTATGCCTTCCTTCAGCAGCCGCTGGACTTCAGACCGAATAAATATCCGGTCCTGGGCGCTGTACCGTCTGCTCCTGGTGGCGACGGGTTTGCAATCCGGGGTGAGGTTTGCAAACAAGGACGGCGGTTCAACCTTGAGGGTTGCGAGGCCGCAGATAGTGAGTGGGGGTATTGGGCCGCCGAATTGAAATGTTAAGCTCTGCAGGTTACACTGGAAATCTAATCCCAGTAATGTGGGCGCGCAGAGTTGGGGAAGGACGTAGAGCCTGTAGTTTTTAAACTCCCTCCCTTGCACCGTTAGGTTCGCGATGCAGAACCCTTTGATCTTTACGGAGTGGGATCCTGCAGCTAGGGAAATCTTTTGCGTACTTGGATGGATGGTCAGAATACAGCTTCTTACCGTGTCAGGGTGGATGAAACTATTGGTGCTCCCGGAGTCGATCAGGCATGATGTCCCGTGTCTGTTGATCAGCACCGTTGTTGTCGTCGTCTGGAGCGTCCGGGGCCGTGATTGATCCAGCGTCACCGAAGCCAGTCGTGGTCGTAGTGTCTCGGCGTCTTCTTCGGACCCCGTGGAGCCGTCGATGCTGGGGTCCTTTGTTGTCATCCAAGATGGCGGCGTCCCTGAATCGCACGCGGCCGTGGCTGGACAAAATGGCCACCCCCACGGATCGCACGTGGTCGGGGGTGGGCAAAATGGCCGCCCCATGAATCGAGCGTGGCTGGGGAGTCACAAGATGGCGGCGCACATCCCCCCCTCGTGGTGGCCGGGACCCAAAATGGCGGCGCCCGCGGGTCGCACATGGGGCGCTGGGGGGGGGTTAGGGAGCGTTTGGGATGCGCTGGGCTCGTTCTTCTCCGGGGATTGCGGCGACCACCCGGGACCAGCACACAGCCGCGTAATGGCCCTTTTTGCCGCAGTTTTTGCAAATAGCTGCGCGGGCCGGGCAGTGCTGCCGGGGGTGTTTCGCTTGCCCGCAGAAATAGCAGCGGGCCCCCCCGGGATGATCTGGCGCTTTAACCGCGCAAGCCTGTGAGGGAGGGCAGGGGGGGGGGTTGTCGTGACAGGGGTCCACGGAGCCCAAGGGGCTGCCGCGCGGTCGGGGCCGTAGACGCGGGAGTTTTGCGAGGCCACATCTAGGGAAGCTGCAATGGCCCGTGCCTCTGAGAGTCCTAGCGACTCTTTTTCTAAAAGTCTTTGGCGGATTTGGGGAGAGTTCATACCTGCCACAAACGCATCGCGAATTAGCATGTCCGTGTGTTCAATCGCGTTCACCGGCGGGCAGCTGCAGCCCCGTCCAAAAATTAGCAGCGCGGCGTAGAATTCCTCTAACGATTCTCCGGGACTTTGCCGTCTCTTTGCGAGTTGGTAGCGTGCGTAGACCTGGTTCATGGGGCGAACGTAAATGCTCTTCAGTGCTGCGAGCGCCGTCGGGAAATCCTCTGCGTCTTCTATGAGAGGGTAAATTTCCGGGCTTACCCTCGAATGCAGGACCTGCATTTTCTGGTCTTCTGTGATCTGACCGGGGGCCGTTCGGAGGTAGCCTTCAAAACAAGCTTGCCAGTGTTTAAAAACTGTTGCCGACTTCACTGCGTGGGGGCTGATCCGCAGGCATTCCGGGGCGATCCGGAGCTCCATAGTCCTTTAAGCTCGCTCAATAAATTGTAGCGCACAATGACTTACGAGAGAGATGAGTAGAGATGAAGTCGCTGAGGCTTTATTGAGCGAGACTTTTCCCCAGCAGTTCAGCAACAGAATGGAGCGGCGGGGAGAAGCCCGGGTTCTTATACTCCGCCTTCAGGGCGGAGCCAGGAGTCAACAGCCAACCAGGACCCGGGATCTGTCAGCCAATCGCATCACGACTTCACAGTCCCACATGACCCCTAATAAATACATACTACCACAGTGTGTGTGAGAGAAACACTGGGACAGTCAGTGTGTGTGTGTGAGAAACACTGGGACAGTCAGTGTGTGTGAGAGAGACACACTGGGACAGTCAGTGTGTGTGTGTGTGTGCGAGAGAGAAACACTGGGATAGTCAGTGTGTGTGAGAGAGAGAAACACTGGGACAGTCAATGTGTGTGTGTGAGAGAAACACTGGGACATTCAGTGTGTGTGTGTGAGAGAGAAACACTGGGACAGTCAGTGTGTGTGAGAGAGAGAAACACTGGGACAGTCAGTGTGTGTGTGAGAGAGAGAGAAGCACTGGGACAGTCAGTGTGTGTGTGTGAGGGAGGAACACTGGGACAGTCAGTGTGTGTGTGAGAGAGAAACACTCGAACAGTCAGTGTGTGTGTGAGAGAGAGAAACACTGGGACAGTCAGTGTGTGTGTGAGAGAGAGAGAGAAACACTGGGACAGTCAGTGTGTGTGTGAGAGAGAGAAACACTGGGACAGTCAGTGTGTGTGTGAGAGATGGAAACACTGGGACAGTTAGTGTGTGTGTGTGAGAGAGAGAAAAACACTGGGACAGTCAGAGTGTGTGTGAGAGAAACACTGGGACAGTCAGTGTGTGTGTGTGAGAAACACTGGGACAGTCAGTGTGTGTGTATTGAGATGGAAACACTGCGACAGTCAGAGAGTGTGTGAGAGAGAGAGAAAAACACTGGGACAGTCAGTGTGTGTGTGAGAGAGAGAAACACTGGGACAGTCAGTGTGTGTGTGTGAGAGATGGAAACACTGGGACAGTTAGTGTGTGTGTGTGAGATAGAGAAAAACACTGGGACAGTCAGAGTGTGTGTGAGAGAAACACTGGGAGAGTCAGTGTGTGTGTGTGAGAAACACTGGGACAGTCAGTGTGTGTGTATTGAGATGGAAACACTGGGACAGTCAGAGTGTGTGTGAGAGAGAGAGAAAAACACTGGGACAGTCAGTGTGTGTGTGAGAGAAACACTGGGACAGTCAGTGTGTGTGTGAGAGAAATACTGGGACAGTCAGTGTGTGTGACAGAGAAACACTGGGACAGTCAGTGTGTGTGTGTGAGAGAGAGAGAAACACTGGGACAGTCAGTGTGTGTGAGAGAGACACACTGCGACAGTCAGTGTGTGTGTGTGTGCGAGAGAGAAACACTGGGATAGTCAGTGTGTGTGAGAGAGAGAAACACTGGGACAGTCAATGTGTGTGTGTGAGAGAAACACTGGGACATTCAGTGTGTGTGTGTGAGAGAGAAACACTGGGACAGTCAGTGTATGTGAGAGAGAGAAACACTGGGACAGTCAGTGTGTGTGTGAGAGAGAGAGAAGCACTGGGACAGTCAGTGTGTGTGTGTGTGTGTGTGAGAGAGAAACACTGGGACAGTCAGTGTGTGTGTGAGAGAGAAACACTCGGACAGTCAGTGTGTGTGTGAGAGAGAGAAACACTGGGACAGTCAGTGTGTGTGAGAGAGAGAGAGAAAAACACTGGGACAGTCAGTGTGTGTGTGAGAGAGAGAAACACTGGGACAGTCAGCGTGTGTGTGTGAGCGATGGAAACACTGGGACAGTTAGTGTGTGAGAGAGAGAAAAACACTGGGACAGTCAGAGTGTGATTGAGAGAAACACTGGGACAGTCAGTGTGTGTGAGAGAGAGAAACACTGGGACAGTCAGTGTGTGTGTGTGAGAGAGAGAAAAACACTGGGACAGTCAGTGTGTGTGTGTGAGTGAGAAACACTGGGACAGTCAGTGTGTGTGTGAGAGAGAGAAACACTGGGACAGTCAGAGTGTGTGAGAGAGAAACACTGGGACAGTCAGTGTGTGTGAGAGAGAAACACTGGGACAGTCAGTGTGTGTGTGAGAGAGAGATACACTGGGACAGTCAGTGTGTGCATGAGAGAGAGAAACACTGGGACAGTCAGGGTGTGTGAGAGAGAAACACTGGGACAGTCAGTGTGTGTGTGAGAGAGAGAGAAATGCTGGGACAGTTAGTGTGTGTGAAAGAGAGAAACACTGGGACAGTCAGTGTGTGTGTGAGAGAGAGAGAAATGCTGGGACAGTTAGTGTGTGTGTGAGAGAGAGAAACACTGGGACAGTCAGTGTGTGTGAGAGAGAAACACTGGGACAGTCAGTGTGTGTGTGAGAGAGAGATACACTGGGACAGTCAGTGTGTGTGTGAGAGAGAGAAACACTGGGACAGTCAGTGTGTGTGAGAGAGAAACACTGGGACAGTCAGTGTGTGTGTGAGAGAGAGAAACACTGGGACAGTCAGTGTGTGTGTGTGAGAGAGAAACACTGGGACAGTCAGTGTGAGAGAGAGAGAGAAACACTGGGACAGTCAGTGTGTGTGTGTGAGAGAGAAACACTGGGACAGTCAGTCTGTGTGAGAGAGAGAAACACTAGGACAGTCAGTGTGTGTGAGAGAGAGATACTCTGGGACAGTCAGTGTGTGTGTGAGAGAGAGAAACACTGGGACAGTCAGTGTGTGTGAGAGAGAGAAACACTGGTACCGTCAGTGTGTGTGAGAGAGAAACACTGGGACAGTCAGTGTGTGTGTGAGAGAGAGATACACTGGGACAGTCAGTGTGTGTGTGAGAGAGAGAAACACTGGGACAGTCAGTGTGTGTGAGAGAGAAACACTGGGACAGTCAGTGTGTGTGTGAAAGAGAAACACTGGGACAGTCAGTGTGTGTGTGTGAGAGAGAAACACTGGGACAGTCAGTGTGAGAGAGAGAGAGAAACACTGGGACAGTCAGTGTGTGTGTGTGTGCGAGAGAGAAATACTGGGACAGTCAGTGTATGTGTGTGTGTGTGTGTGCGAGAGAGAGAGATAGAGAGAGTAACACGGGGACAGTGTGTGTGTGTGCGTGCGCGACCGAGAGAGGGTAACACTGGGACAGTGAATATGCGTGTGTGGTAGGCTATATTAGGGGTATCGCAATACCTAGGTGGGATGAACCTTATACTGTAGTATGCAGAAGAGATTTACCAGGATGTTGCCTGGTCTGGATGGCATTAGCTATGAGGAGCGATTGAACAAGCTCGGTTTGCTCTCACCGGAACAACGGAGGTTGAGGGGCTATCTGATAGAGGTCTACAGGATTATGAGGGGCATAGACAGAGTGGATAGTCAGAGGCTTCTTCCCAGGGTAGAGGGGTGTGGTAGTATGTATTGGGGGTCATGTGGGACTGTGAAGCCGTGATGCTATTGGCTGACAGATCCCGGGTCCTGGTTGGCTGTTGACTCCTGGCTCCGCCCTGAAGGCAGAGTATAAGAACGCGGGCTTTTCCCCGCCTCTCCATTCTGTTGCTGAACTGCTGGGGACAAGTCTCGCTCAATAAAGCCTCATCGACTTCATCTCTACTCGTCTCTCTTGTAAGTCATTGTGTGCTACAATTTATTGAGCGAGCTTAAAGGACTATGGAGCTCCGGATCGCCCCGGAATGCCTGCGGATCAGGCCCCACGCAGCGAAGTCGGCAGCAGTTTTTAAACACTGGCAAGCTTGTTTCGAAGGCTACCTCCGAACGGCCCCCGGCCGGATCACAGAAGACCAGAAAATGCAGGTCCTGCACTCGAGGGTAAGCCCGGAAATTTACCCTCTCATAGAAGACGCAGAGGATTTCCCGACGGCGCTCGCAGCACTGAAGAGCATCTACGTTCGCCCCGTGAACCAGGTCTACGCACGCTACCAACTCGCAACGAGACGGCAAAGTCCCGGAGAATCGTTAGAGGAATTCTACGCCGCTCTGCTAATTTTTGGACGGGGCTGCAGCTGCCCGCCGGTGAACGCGATTGAACACACGGACATGCTAATTCGCGATGCGTTTGTGGCAGGTATGAACTCTCCCCAAATCCGCCAAAGACCTTTAGAAAAAGAGTCGCTAGGACTCTCAGAGGCACGGGCCATTGCAGCTTCCCTAGATGTGGCCTCGCAAAACGCCCGCGCCTACGGCCCCGACCGCGCGGCAGTCCCTTGGGCTCCGTGGACCCCCGTCGCGACAACCCCCCCCCTCCCTCAGAGGCTTGCGGGTTAAAGCGCCAGATCATCCCGGGGGGGGGGGCCCGCTGCTATTTCTGCGGGCAAGCGAAACACCCCCGGCAGCGCTGCCCGGCCCGCGCAGCTATTTGCAAAAGCTGCGGCAAGAAGGGCCATTACGCGGCTGTGTGCCAGTCCCGGGTGGTCGCCGCAATCCCCGGAGAAGAACGAGCCCAGCGCATCCCAAACGCTCCCCAACCCCCCCAGCGCCCCATGTGCGACCCGCGGGCGCCGCCATTCTGGGTCCCGGCCACCACGAGGGGGGGATGGGCGCCGCCATCTTGTGACTCCCCAGCCACGTGCGATTCATGGGGACGGCCATTTTGTCCACCCCCGACCACGTGCGATCCATGGGGGCGGCCATTTTGTCCACCCCCGGCCGCGTGCGATTCATGGATGTCGCCATCTTGGATGACAACAAAGGACCCCAGCATCGACGGCTCCACGGGGTCTGAAGAAGACGTCGAGACACTACGACCACGACTGGCTTCGGTGACGCTGGATCAATCACGGCCCCGGACGCTCCAGGCGACGACAACAACGGTGCTGATCAACGGACACGAGACATCATGCCTGATCGACTCCGGGAGCACCAAAAGTTTCATTCACCCCGACACGGTAAGACGCTGTTTTCTGACCATCCACGCAAATGATTTCCCTAGCTGCAGGATCCCACTCCGTAGAGATCAAAGGGCTCTGCATCGCGAACCTAACGGTGCAAGGAAGGGAGTTTAAAAACTACAGGCTCTACGTCCTTCCCCAACTCTGCGCGCCCACATTACTGGGATTAGATTTCCAGTGTAACCTGCAGAGCCTAACATTTCAATTCTGCGGCCCAATACCCCCACTCACTATCTGCGGCCTCGCAACCCTCAAGGTTGAACCGCCGTCCTTGTTTGCAAACCTCACCCCGGATTGCAAACCCGTCGCCACTAGGAGCAGACGGTACAGCGCCCAGGACCGGATATTTATTTGGTCTGAAGTCCAGCGGCTGCTGAAAGAAGGCATAATCCAGGCCAGCAATAGTACCTGGAGAGCCCAGGTGGTAGTAGTAAAGACCGGGGAGAAGCAAAGGATGGTCATAGACTATAGCCAGACCATCAACAGGTACACACAGCTAGATGCGTACCCTCTCCCCCGCATATCCGACATGGTAAATCGGATTGCCCAGTATAAGGTTTCCTCCACCGTGGACCTCAAGTCCGCCTACCACCAGCTCCCCATCCGCCCAGGTGACCGCAAGTACACAGCCTTCGAGGCAGACGGGCGTCTATACCACTTCCTAAGGGTCCCATTTGGTGTCACGAACGGGGTCTCGGTCTTCCAACGGGAGATGGACCGAATGGTTGACCAGCACGGGTTGCAGGCCACGTTCCCGTATATCGATAATGTAACCATCTGCGGCCACGATCAGCAGGACCACGACGCCAACTTCCAAAAATTCCTCCAGACCGCTAACGCCTTGAACCTCACATACAACGAGGAAAAGTGCGTCTTTAGCACAAACCAGTTTGCCATCCTGGGATACGTAGTGCGCAATGGGATAATAGGCCCCGACCCCGAACGCATGCGCCCCCTCATGGAATTTCCCCTCCCCCACTGCTCCAAAGCCCTGAAACGTTGTCTGGGGTTCTTTTCATATTACGCCCAGTGGGTCCCCCAGTATGCAGACAAGGCCCGCCCGCTAATACAGACCACTACCTTCCCCCTGTCGACAGAGGCCCGCCAGGCCTTCAGCCGCATCAAAGCGGATATCGCAAAGGCCACGATGCGCGCCATCGACGAGTCCCTCCCCTTCCAGGTCGAGAGCGACGCATCCGACGTAGCTCTGGCGGCCACCCTTAACCAAGCGGGCAGACCCGTGGCCTTTTTCTCCCGAACCCTCCACGCCTCAGAAATCCGCCACTCCTCAGTGGAAAAGGAAGCCCAAGCCATAGTGGAAGCTGTGCGACATTGGAGGCATTACCTGGCCGGCAGGAGATTCACTCTCCTCACCGACCAACGGTCGGTAGCCTTCATGTTCAATAATGCACAGCGGGGCAAAATTAAAAATGACAAGATCTTAAGGTGGAGGATTGAGCTCTCCACCTTCAACTATGAGATCTTGTACCGTCCCGGAAAGCTGAACGAGCCGTCCGATGCCCTATCCCATGTGCCAACGCAAAAATAGACCGTCTCCAAACCCTCCACGAGGACCTCTGCCACCCGGGGGTCACTCGGTTCTACCATTTTATAAAGTCCCGCAACCTCCCCTACTCTGTGGAGGAGGTCCATACAGTCACCAGGAACTGCCACATCTGCGCGGAGTGCAAACCGGACTTTTTCAGGCCGGATAGAGCGCACCTGATCAAGGCTACCCGCCCCTTTGAATGCCTCAGTCTGGATTTCAAAGGGCCCCTCCCCTCCACCGACCGCAACACATACTTCCTGAACGTGGTGGACGAGTACTCCCGTTTCCCCTTCGCCATCCCCTGCCCCGACATGACAGCGGCCACAGTCATTAAAGCCCTTGGCACCATATTCACACTGTTCGGTTGCCCCGCATATATCCATAGCGACAGGGGGTCCTCCTTCATGAGTGACGAGCTGCACCAGTTCCTGCTCAGCAAGGGCATAGCCTCGAGCAGGACGACCAGCTACAACCCCCGGGGGAACGGGCAAGTAGAGAGGGAGAACGGCACGGTCTGGAAGACCGTCCTACTGGCCCTATGGTCCAGGGATCTCCCAGTTTCCCGGTGGCAGGAGGTCCTCCCGGACGCTCTCCACTCCATCCGGTCGCTGCTGTGTACCACCACTAACCAAACGCTTCATGAGCGCCTCCTGGTCTTCCCCAGGAAGTCCTCCTCCGGAACGTCGCTGCCGACCTGGCTGGCGGCCCCAGGACCCATCTTGCTCCGGAAACATATGCGGGCGCACAAGTCGGACCCGTTGGTTGAGAGGGTTCACCTCCTCCACGCGAACCCGCAGTACGCCTACGTGGCGTACCCCGACGGCCGACAGGACACGGTCTCCCTGCGAGACCTGGCGCCCGCCGGCAACACACGCACCCCCCCGACACCGATCATCCCCTCCCTGCCACCGGCGCACTCCGCGACCACCCCCTTCCCTGGAGGATCGGTCCTCCTCCCGTGTCTGCCCAGGAGTGAAACAGGAACAAACACCGAAATGCTCCCGGAGACGACAACGCCGGAACAAGCACCTGCACCACCTCCGGGGCTGAGGCGATCGACGAGGAAGACCAGACCGCCCGCTCGACTCGTGGCATCGGCGTGACACCAAGAATGTTGTTGGACTGTAACAAAAATAATATTGTAAATACTTTCACAAACCTTGTACATAGCCCAGTGTAGGGCGAAAACTGTAATGTCATGCCCGAAATTTTTCCTCCCAGGACCAGCCTTGTAAACCCCTACCACCATGCGAACCACCACCCTGCCGGGTTCATTTTTTAACAAGGGGTGAATGTGGTAGTATGTATTCGGGGTCATGTGGGACTGTGAAGCAGTGATGCTATTGGCTGACAGATCCCGGGTCCTGGTTGGCTGTTGACTCCTGGCTCCGCCCTGAAGGCGGAGTATAGGAACCCGGGCTTCTCCCCGCCGCTCCATTCTGTTGCTGAACTGCTGGGGACAAGTCTCGCTCACTAAAGCCTCATCGACTTCATCTCTACTCGTCTCTCTCGTAAGTCATTGTGCGCTACACACACACTGACTGTCCAGAGTGTTTTTCTCTCTCTCTCACACACACTCTGACTATCCCAGTGTTTCCATCTCTCACACACACACACTGACTGTCCCAGTGTGTCTCTCTCACACACACTGACTGTCCCAGTGTTTCTCACACACACACACTGACTGTCCCAGTGTTTCTCTCACACACACACTGACTGTCCCAGTGTTTTTCTCTCTCTCTCACACACACTCTGACTGTCCCACTGTTTCCATCTCTCACACACATACACTGACTGTCCCAGGGTTTTTCTCTCTCTCACACACACACTGACTGTCCCAGTGTTTCCATCTCTCACACACACACACTGACTGTCCCAGTGTTTCTCTCACACGCACTGACTGTCCCAGTGTTTCTCTCTCTCACACACACACTGACTGTCCCGGTGTTTCCATCTCTCACACACACACACTGACTGTCCCAGTGTTTCTCTCACACACACTTACTGTCCCAGTGTTTCGCTCTCTCACACGCACTGACTGTCCCAGTGTTTCCCTCTCTCACACACACACACTGACTGTCCCAGTGTTTTTCTCTCTCTCACACACACACTGACTGTCCCAGTGTTTCTCTCTCTCACACACACACACTGACTGTCCCAGTGTTTCTCTCACACACACACTGACTGTCCCAGTGTTTCTCTCTCACACACACACACACACTGACTATCCCAGTGTTTCTCTCACACACACACTGACTGTCCCAGTGTTTTTCTGTCTCTCACACACACACACTGACTGTCCCAGTGTTTCCATCTCTCACACACACACACTGACTGTCCCAGTGTTTCTCTCTCTCTCACACACACACTGACTGTCCCAGTGTTTCTCTCTCTCACACACACACACTGACTGTCCCAGCGTTTCGCTCTCTCACACACACACACTGACTGTCCCAGTGTTTCGCTCTCTCACACACACACACTGACTGTCCCAGTGTTTCTCTCTCTCTCACACACACACTGACTGTCCCAGTGTTTCTCTCTCTCACACACACACACTGACTGTCCCAGTGTTTCGCTCTCTCACACACACACACTGACTGTCCCAGTGTTTCGCTCTCTCACACGCACTGACTGTCCCAGTGTTTCCCTCTCTCACACACACACACTGACTGTCCCAGTGTTTTTCTCTCTCTCACACACACACTGACTGTCCCAGTGTTTCCATCTCTCACACACACACACTGACTGTCCCAGTGTTTCTCTCTCTCTCACACACACACTGACTGTCCCAGTGTTTCTCTCTCTCACACACACACACTGACTGTCCCAGTGTTTCGCTCTCTCACACGCACTGACTGTCCCAGTGTTTCCCTCTCTCACACACACACACTGACTGTCCCAGTGTTTTTCTCTCTCTCACACACACACTGACTGTCCCAGTGTTTCTCTCTCTCTTACACACGCTGACTGTCCCAGTGTTTCTCTCTCACACACACACACACTGACTGCCCCAGTGTTTTTCTGTCTCTCACACACACACACTGACTGTCCCAGTGTTTCCATCTCTCACACACACACACTGACTGTCCCAGTGTTTCTCTCTCACTCACACACACACTGACTGTCCCAGTGTTTCTCTCTCTCTCACACACACACTGACTGTCCCAGTGTTTCTCTCTCTCACACACACACACTGACTGTCCCAGTGTTTCGCTCTCTCACACGCACTGACTGTCCCAGTGTTTCCCTCTCTCACACACACTGACTGTCCCAGTGTTTTTCTCTCTCTCACACACACACTGACTGTCCCAGTGTTTCTCTCTCTCTTACACACACGCTGACTTTCCCAGTGTTTCTCTCTCTCACACACACACACTGACTGTCCCAGTGTTTTTCTCTCTCACACACACTGACTGTCCCAGTGTTTCTCTCTCTCACACACACACACTGACTGTCCCAGTGTTTCTCTCTCTCACATACACACGCTGACAGTCCCAGTGTTTCTCTCTCTCACACACACACACTGACTGTCCCAGTGATTCTCTCTCTCACACACACACACTGACTGTCCCAGTGTTTCCATCTCTCACACACACACACTGACTGTCCCAGTGTTTCTCTCTCTCACACACACACACTGACTGTCCCAGTGTTTCTCTCTCTCACACACACTGACTATCCCAGTGTTTCTCTCACACACACACTGACTGTCCCAGTGTTTCGCTCTCTCACACGCACTGACTGTCCCAGTGTTTCCCTCTCTCACACACACTGACTGTCCCAGTGTTTTTCTCTCTCTCACACACACACTGACTGTCCCAGTGTTTCTCTCTCTCTTACACACACGCTGACTTTCCCAGTGTTTCTCTCTCTCACACACACACACTGACTGTCCCAGTGTTTTTCTCTCTCACACACACTGACTGTCCCAGTGTTTCTCTCTCTCACACACACACACTGACTGTCCCAGTGTTTCTCTCTCTCACACACACACGCTGACAGTCCCAGTGTTTCTCTCTCTCACACACACACACTGACTGTCCCAGTGTTTCTCTCTCTCACACACACACACTGACTGTCCCAGTGTTTCCATCTCTCACACACACACACTGACTGTCCCAGTGTTTCTCTCTCTCACACACACACACACTGACTGTCCCAGTGTTTCTCTCTCACACACACACTGACTGTCCCAGTGTTTCTCTCTCTCACACACACACTGACTGTCCCAGTGTTTCTCTCTCTCACACACACTGACTGTCCCAGTGTTTCTCTCACACACACACACACACACTGACTGTCCCAGTGTTTCTCTCTCTCACACACACACACACTGACTGTCCCAGTGTTTCTCTCTCACACACACACTGACTGTCCCAGTGTTTCTCTCTCACACACACACTGACTGTCCCAGTGTTTCTCTCTCACACACACACTGACTGTCCCAGTGTTTCTCTCTCTCACACACACACTGACTGTCCCAGTGTTTCTCTCTCTCACACACACTGACTGTCCCAGTGTTTCTCTCACACACACACACACACACTGACTGTCCCAGTGTTTCTCTCTCTCACACACACACACACTGACTGTCCCAGTGTTTCTCTCTCACACACACACTGACTGTCCCAGTGTTTCTCTCTCACACACACACTGACTGTCCCAGTGTTTCTCTCACACACACACTGACTGTCCCAGTGTTTCTCTCTCACACACATGTCATTATATACACCAGTATATCATGGTGCAGATACACACTGATGGACCGTGCCATTGCGAATTCGGCCCATTTGAAGCGGAGAATCGCGGCGGCCACAGAGAATTCGGGGTTGGGCCTGCTAATGATATGCAAACGGTGTTTACTGTACGTGCGTTCTGGAATCCATTGACGACTCTGTTGAGGCGGCGAAGAGTTGCGATTTGGATTAAATCACCCCCCCCCGTGATTTTGGCATCTGAACCGATTCACTGCCCAATCGCATTTCCCGATTTCACCGTCGGCCAAAGTGGAATCCCGCCCCTGATCTCTCTCTCTCTTACCTGATGGACCCTGTCTAAAGGGTCAAAGTAAAGACCTTTCTCTCTCTACAGTCAGATTGACCTGCAAGGAAGTTCGGTCCAGCAGCAGCTGCAGGCAAAGGGCAGCAGGGTGGCGCAGAAGTTAGCAATGTTGTTTCACAGCGCTCGGGTCCCGGGTGTCATAATATACACCAGTATGTCATGTTGCAGATACACACACACTGATGGACACACAGCGGGACCAATCAACACACACAACACCGCAGCCAATCACCAGTTAGAGCACACGCACTATAAAGACAGGGGGCATCAGAGTTCCCACTCATTCAAGCTACAGCTCGCTAGGAGGACAGAGCTCACAGCCTGCAACACAGACATTCATCATGTGCTGAGTGCATTGACTGGTTAGGACAAGGCAAAAGTCTTTAGTTAAAGCTAGTATTGTGTTAACCCACAGTCAGAGTATGTTACAACAGTTAATGATTCAATAAAATAGTGTTGCACTATTTCACGTGTTGGTGACCTGTATGTGTTCCACGGATCCAGTGCACCCAACACAACATGATACCAGGTGTTGAGGGATATTAGCGCTTCTTAGACCTACTTGCAAGTGATCTGCCTTCCGCCAACATTCCGTCATCCTGCAACATGGACATCAGCCCGCCGCCGCCGGTCCGCATCGCCGGCAAAAGGGGCCAGCTGGAAGATATTCAAACAGCGCTTCCAGCTCTTCCTTGAGGCCACAGACAGGGAGGACGCCTAGAATACCAGGAAGATTGCTCTCCTCCTATCCACGGCTGGGGATCATGCCATCCACATTTTCAACTCTCTCACCTTTGCGGATGATGAAGATAAAACAAAGTTCAAGATGGTCCTCCCCAAGTTTGACGTCACTGCAGCGTAGAGGTGAATGAAAGTTTCGAGCGCTACGTGTTCCAACAGCGTTTGCAGGGTAAGGATGAATCTTTCCAATCCTTTCTCACGCACCACCGCATCCTTGCGCAGTTTTGCAGCTAAGGGCCCACCTCCGACTCCATGATACATGACCAGATCGTTTTCGATGTTCAGTCGGACTCCCTACGACAGCAGCTCCTCAAAGTAAAGCAGCTCACCCTAGCGACCGCCATTGAGACCTGCGTGCTACACGAACACGCCATGAGTCGGTATTCCCACATCCAAACGGCTGAAACGCCGCGGCAATGTCCCCACATGGCGGAACGGATCCAAGCGATTGAGCAACTCCAGGACCTCCGCCTGGATGAGGGCGGCCATTTTGCGCGCTTTTCGCAGACTCCCGCGCTTGTGCGCACCAAACGAGGGGACGGCGACGTCGAAGAACGTAATGCACAGGCACGCACGACCGCACCGCGCATGCGCGGTACGCAGTGAACGTGCTGACGCTACGACGTGCGGCAACTGTGGCTCCGCCCATTTAAAATGGCAATGCCCTGCAAAATTGCGACAATGCCTAAGATGTGACAGACTTGGCCACTATGCTGCCTTCTGCCGAGCAGCTCAGCCTGCCAATTCGTATCGCTTCAGCCAACCTCGCAGGAACGTCCGGGCAATTCAACCCACGGTCACCGAGTCCGATGTGGACATCCCACACAGCAGTGACACTGAGGACCCGAAGGCGCCTTTTCGAGTTGGGGTTGTGACAAAAAACAGGCTGTCCCCGAAGCAAAGATGTACAGTCAGTATACAGCATCAATCCAGATGATGAGTGGTGTGCCACCCTGACGGTCAACCGGTCCCAAATACGATTCCGCCTGGACACTGGTGCCTCCGCCAATCTCATTGCGCTGTCTGACTTCCAAAGCCTTTGTGTCAAGCCAGCCATCCTTCCATCAGCCTGCCAGCTATTTGGATTACAATGGCAATGCCATTGATGCCAGCAGCTCATGCCAACTTGAAGTGATGCACATGTCATGCAAAGCCATCCTTCCTTTTGAAATTGTGGGCTCCTCGAAAGCCTCCCTGCTTGGCGCGCAGGCATGCAAGCTGTTGAACCTAGTTCAGAGAGTTCACTCTCTCTCCTGATGACACATCTGCCTTTCAGGACACTGACTTCAGGGCGCAACTCGACGCCATCATCGACCAGCACCACAACGTCTTTGGAAGGCATGGGCATGCTCCCATATACCTACAAGATCTTATTAAAACAGAATGCCACACCTGTGGTGCACGCACCTTGCAGGGTCCCAGCACCCCTGAAGGACCGCCTCAAGCAGCAACTGCAGGACCTCCAGGACCAAGGAATGATCTCCAGAGTCACGGAACCAACCAACTGGGTCAGTTCCATGGTATGTGTGAAAAAGCCTTCCGGCGAATTGAGAATTTGCATTGATCCCAAGGATCTAAATTGCAATATCATGAGGGAGCATTATCCAATTCCCAAGCGCGAAGAGATCACATGCGAGATGGCTCGCACCAAGCTCTTCCACAAACTCGACGCCTCAAAAGGATTCTGACAAATCCAGCTCGACAAATTCGGCAGGAGACTGTGTACATTCAATACCCCCTTTGCCGTTTGGGATCATATCTGCTTCAGAAGTGTTCCATAGGATCATGGAACAAATGATGAAAGGCATTGAAGGTGTTCGCTGATCTGTTGGGTGTTCTGGATCACATACAGGTCACCAACACTTGAAGTAGTGCAACACTATTTTATTAAAAGGTTAACTATTTAAACATACTTGAACTGTGGGTTAATACGATACCAGCTTTAACTAAAGACCTTCGCCTTGTCCTAACCAGTTGATGCACTCAGCACATGGTGAATGGCTGTGTTGCAGGCTGTGAGCTCTGTGCTCCTAGCTAGCTGCTACTCAAATGAGCGGGAACTCTGATGTCCCCTGTGTTTATAGTGCGTGTGCTCTCACTGGTGATTGGCTGCGGTGTTGTGTATGTTGATTGGTCCCACTGTGTGTCCATCAGTGTGTGTCTGCACCATGATATACTGGTGTATATTATGACATGCCCCCTTTTATATAAAAAAATGTGCCTGCGTGACAATAAATAGTGTGTGGTGAATGTTCCTGACTACGTGTGTGTGAAATATTTACAGGACTATGTACATAAAACTAAGCTATTTACATGGGAAGGTGCCTGGTGCAGAAAAAAACAGTGTGTCACACAAATAACGAGATGAACATTATATACAAACCACTTGAACGATTAAACGGAAGAGCAGAACAGACCAGAGAGTCCATTAGTGCAAAGTTCACAAATTAAGTCTCTGAGGTGGGCGAATTCTGGTTGACTGCCTCAAGGGTGGGTCAGGAACCACCAGCTGAGGAGCGGGCGGGACTGCGTCAGAGTGAGGAGGATGCAGAGTAACCGGAATCTCTGCATAGTCCAGGTCAGGGAGAACACGAGGGCATGGCACTGGTGGAGGATCACATTGCGAGCGCAGAATGAGACGAAGGGCACACCGATTTCGGCGCAGAATGGAACCATCCGGTAGATGAACTAGGAACGAGCAGGAAGCCACCTGCCGAAGAACCACAGCGGTTGCAGACCAGCCACCAGCCGGAAGATGGATGCGGACATTGTCATCTGGAGCCAGAGCAGGGAGATCAGCCGCACGGGCGTCATGAGCCTCCTTGTGCTGTGCATGAGACAGTTGCATTCGTTGAAGGACCGGAACGTGGTCGAGGTCCGGGACATGAATGGATGGCACCGTCGTCCTCAGGGTGCGACCCATGAGCAGCTGGGCTGCCGACAGGCCAGTGGACAGTGGGGCCGAGCGATAGGCCAGCAGGGCGAGGTAGAAATCGGACCCAGCATCGGCAGCCTTGCAGAGAAGTCGTTTGACTATATGGACGACCTTCTCCGCTTTGCCATTGGATTGGGGGTACAGGGGACTGGATGTCACATGCACAAAGTTTTACGTCCTGGCAAAGTTGGACCATTCCTGGCTTGCGAAGCAGGGGCCATTGTCCGACATCACAGTGAATGGGATGCCGTGACGAGCAAAGGTCCCCTTGCAGGCACGGATGACTCCAGACGACGTGATGTCGTGCAAACGTACTACCTCTGGGTAGTTTGAAAAATAGTCTACAATCAGAACATAGTCCCTGCCCAGCGCGTGAAACAGGTCGATGCCGACCTTAGACCAAGGGAACATGACCAACTCATGGGGCTGTAGGGTCTCACGTGGTTGGGCCAGCTGGAACCGCTGATAGGTGGGGCAGTTGAGCACTGTGTTGGCAATGTCGTCATTGATGCCGGGTCAGTACATTGCCTCTCGGGCCCGTCGGCGGCACTTCTCCACACCAAGATGGCCCTCGTGTAGCTGTTCCAAGACGAGCTGGCGCATGCTGTGCGGGATAACAATGCGGTCCAGCTTCAGGAGGATACCATCGACTACCGCCAGATCGTCTCTGGTGTTGTAGAACTGCGGGAATTGGCCCTTGAGCCACCTGTCTGTTAGGTGGCGCATGACACACTGTAGCAGGGGGTCAGCCGCAGTCTCGCGGAGAATTTGGACGAGGTGTTCATCCGTGGCTGGTAGATTGGAGGCCACGAAGGCCACATGGGCGTCAACCTGGCAGACGAATCCCGCTGGGCCACACGGGGTGTTGACTGCCCTGGAGAGAGCGTCGGCAATGATCAGGTCTTTGCCCGGGGTGTATATGAACTGAATGTCGTATCGCCGGAGTTTGAGCAGAATGCGCTGGAGGCGAGGCGTCATGTCGTTCAAGTCTTTTTGTATTATATTGACCAGCGGGCGATGGTCGGTCTCGATGGTGAATTGGGGAAGGCCGTACACGTAATCATGAAATTTGACCACACCGGTCAACAGGCCCAGGCACTCCTTTTCGATATGCGCGTAGTGCTGTTCCGTGGGGGTCATGGCGCGTGACGCATATGCAACGGGGGCCCATGATGAGGCCTCATCGCATTGCAGGAGCACTGCCCCAATGCCAGATTGGCGGGCATCGGAAGAAATTTTTGTCTCTTTTGCTGGATCAAAAAAGGCCAATACCGGGGCCGTGGTGAGTTTGAAATGGGAGCTGGTGGTAGGCGGATTTCAGGTCCACCGTTGAGAAGACCCGGTACTGTGCAATCTGGTTAACCATGTCAGATATGCGTGGGAGGGGGTACGTGTTGAGCTGCGTGTTCCTGTTGATGGTCTGGCTGTAGTCCACGACCATTCGGTGTTTCTCCCCAGATTTAACCACTACCACTTGAGCTCTCCAGGGGCTGTTGCTGGCCTCGATGATGCCTTCCCGAATTAACCGCTGGACTTCAGACCTGATGAAGGTCTTATCCTGGGTTCTGTACTGTCTGCTCCTGGTGACGACGGGTTTGCAATCTGGAGTTAGATTAGTAAAGAGGGAAGGTGGGTCGACCTTTAGGGTCGCAAGGTCGCACACAGTCAGGGGTGGTAAGGGCCCGCCGAATTTCACAGTTAGGCTCTGGAGGTTACACTGGGAATCCAGGCCGAGGGTTAGTGCAGCGCAGAGGTTAGGGAGAATGTAGAGGCGGAAGCCGTGGAATTCTACGCCCTGGACCTTGAGCGTGACCGTACAGTACCCCCAGGTCGCTACGCAATGTGATCCGGAGGCCAGGGAGATTTTTGATTGGCGGGGGGTATCGTGAGGGAGCAGGGCCTTACCGTATCCGGGAGTATGAAGCTCTCGTTGCTCCCAGAGTCCAGCAGGCAAGCGGTCACATGGCCATCGACTTTCACGCTGGTGGATGCGTTGGTCAGGTTATGCGGGCGAGACTGGTCGAGTGACATGGCGCGAGCCTTGGTTGGTCGTCGGGTAATGGGGCGGCCGTTGAGTTCAGATCTTGGAACGCTGGTGGTGTCCATGTGCTGAGGGGTAGACAAGATGGCGGCGCCCGGAGATCTTGGGGGGTTACAAAATGGCGGTGCGCATGGAACGCACGTTGTGGGGTGGAGCAAGATGGTGGCGCTCATTAAACGCACGTGTTGCGTGGAGGGGAAGATGGTGGCACCCACTGATCACACATGGTCTGGGGGGGGAAGAGTAGATGGCGGCACCCATTGTCCATGACGGGGGGGGTGGTGGGGGCGATCACGGCCACTGAGCGGGCCTGGCACACCGCGGCGAAGTGGCCCTTCTTCCCGCAGGCTTTACAAAGGGCAGCGCGGGCTGGGCAGCGTTGCCAGGGGTGCTTTTGCTGGCCACAAAAGTAGCATCGGGGCCCCCCGGGGTTTGCTGGCTGGCGTATAGCGCAAGCATATTGAGTGGGCAGTGCCCCCGCTGGGGCGGCTGCCTGTGGGGTCCATGAAGCGTAGGAGGGGTGGGCCACACGGTTGGGGCGTAGGACTGGACGTTGCGCAGGGCGACCGACACGGAGAGCGCCAGCGTCTCTGCGAGGTCACGCGTGGCCCCTTCTAGGAGCCGTGGACGTATGATATCTGACCCAATTCCAGTCACAAAGGCGTCCCTCATAAGGAGGTCTGAGTGATCCTTAGCTGTAATGTCCTGGTAGTCACAGTCCCGAACTAGTGGGATTAGAGCCCTCCAGAAGTCTTCTGTGGACTCACCCGGTAGTTGAGGACGAGTGGCGAGCGCGTGCCTGGCAAAGAGCGTGTTTGTCTTTTGATCGTAATTGTCCTTGAGTTGAGTCATGGCTTCGGCGCAGTTCGGCGCATCCTGGATCAGCAAGAAGACTTTGGAGCTCAGCCTGGGATATAAGATCTGGATCTTCTCAGCCTCTGGAACAGGGGTCGGCGCCGCGTTGATATACGCTTCAAAGCAAGCTAGCCAGTGCTGGAAGTCCTTTCTGGCGTCGCTTGAGTGCGGATCCAGCTGGAGGCGATCTGGTTTAATCCGGAGGTCCATTCTTCGAAACTGATAGCAATAAATTGAGGCACAATCAATTTGGCTAAAGACGAAAGTTGAATCCAAACTGAGGCTTTATTGGTATCAGATGTATGGCCTCCCACAGCAGGTGGCGAAATGGCTGCGAGCTGGAGGACAAGCATATTTATACCCCGCCTCCTGGGCGGAGCCAGCAGGCAGGGGCTACAGGCGAACCTGTAGTGTAGGTTCTACCGTACAACCTCCAATATAAGTACAACAGTGGTTTACCACAGACAGTCAGTGTGTGTGAGAGAGAAACACTGGGGCAGTCAGTGTGTGTGTGAGAGAGAGAGACACTGGGACAGTCAGTGTGTGTTGTGTTGAGTGCTCTGGATCCGTGGAGCACATACAGGTCACCAACACTTGAAATAGTGCAACACTATTTTATTGAATCATTAACTGTTGTAACATACTCTGACTGTGGGTTAACATGATACTAGCTTTAACTAAAGAGCTTTGCCTTTTTCCACGTAATTTGAAAAGTAGTCCACATTCAGGACTTAGTCTCTCCCCAGCACGTGGAACAGGTCGATGCCCACCTTGATCCAAGGTGACGTGACCAACTCATGGGGCTGCAGGGTCTCACGTGGTTGGGCCGGCTGGAAGCTCTGACAAGTGGGGCAGTTGAGCACTGTGTTGGCTATGTCCTCATTAATGCCGGGCCAGTACACTGCCTCTCGGGCCCGTCGGCGGCACTTTTCCATGCCAAGGTGGCCCTCGTGTAGTTGTTCCAGGACAAGCTGGCGCATGCAATGCGGGATGACAATGCGGTCCAGTTTCAGAAGAACCCCATCTACTACCACCAGATCATCTCTGACATTATAGAATTGAGGGCATTGGCCCTTGAGCCACCCGTCTGTTAGGTGGCGCATGACACGCTGTAGCAAGGGGTCAGCCGCCGTCTCGCGGCGAATTTGGACGAGGTGTTCATCCGTGGCAGGTAAATTGGAGGCCACGAATGCCACATGGGCGTCAACCTGGCAGACGAATCCCTCTGGGTCACATGGAGTGTTGACTGTCCTGGAGAGAGCGCGGCAATGATGAGGTCTTTGCCTGGGTTGTATACCAGCTGGAAGTCATATCGCCGGTGTAAGGTTTTCGGGCAATTCGGCCTCTTTGGAACTGCCCAAGAATAAAAACCCAGACACTGTAAACTGACTTTTCAGCCAAGAAAACGGAACCAGTTTTCCCAGCAGGCTTGGTCCGCTGAGCTGAGTAGGGACATAAGTACATAAGTATTTACAAAAACCCCCCTAGGAGCTACAAGGAAGAAGGAGCCAGACAACAAGATAACATCAAAACACAGACAAAGGGGCACGGGAATACACAGGAGGCTTGCATGCAAGCAGGACAATGGGATGGTCATAGCCCCATGCAAATGTAAATGACCTGGCCTCCACCAGAGCAGAATCCAATTAACACCCCATCAACATAGCGAGGTGAGAATAGCAGCCATCTCCGGAGCAGCTGGAAGACACTGAAATTCTCCACAAGAGAGCCTAACCTCGTTATCCTAGAAAACAGACTGTCTGGGTTCAGCATATTGCGCTGGAAAAGCCCCTAGAAGATCAGCGGTAGAGAAAAACCAAGTTGGAGGCGGACCTGGGGGAGGTACTCCAATCTTGACAGAAGCTACCGGCAGAAACTCACTGGGAGGAGGGGGGCGGAGCCAGCGCCAAATTCAAATCGCGGACGGTAGAAAAAACCAAGTTGGAGGCGGACCTGGGGGAGGTACTCCAATCTTGACAGAAGCTACCGGCAGAAACTCACTGGGAGGAGGGGGGCGGAGCCAGCGCCAAATTCAAATCGCGGACGGTAGAAAAAACCAAGTTGGAGGCGGACCTGGGGGAGGTACTCCAATCTTGACAGAAGCTACCGGCAGAAACTCACTGGAAGGAGGGGGCGGAGCCAGCGCCAAATTCAAATCGCGCAGGTCTGCCTAGCTGGAAGGGGCGGACCTGCGAGGAATACCCGGAAACATACAGCTCTGACCGGCTCAAAGGGGGCGGGACCAGCGGGAACTTTAAAACTTACCTTTTTCAATGCAAAAGGGGCTGGCCGATCACAGAACAAAGCCAGGTAAAACAATATAAAAGGGGCTGTGTTTCGATTGAGGGGCTCTTCGTTCTTGGCTCGACCTCTGCACCCCTGACTTGACCTCTGCAGCCTGTGACCGTAAGTACCCTGCAGCAGCTTGCGAAACTCCCTTGACTTTAATAGTGGTTGAGGCTTTGGGGAAGGGAACTTGTTTTGTGCCTTGTGATATTGCTAAAAACTGTGTAATCATAAGAATTTTCGTTGTGTCCGCTATATTACTTTTGAATAGACTTAGTTTGTATTAGAGCATAAGATTTTATTGTGTTTCTTCTGTTGATGATTTTGACCTGGGTTTTGCAATAAACCTTGATTTGATGATAATTGGAGTCGTTTAAATTCTTCAATCTTTCACCAGCGATCTCTGACCAAGTCATTGTTAAAATACTCCTCACCTTAATTCCGGGTTCAAGAATCGAGGGTCATCTTGAGCGATTCACTCAGGACAGACTGCTGGTTAGGAAATAAACAGCAGTGTCCTATTCTCTCTCTTGGGAAAGCTACTCTAGTGGAGTAGGAACCGGGTGGGTGTTGCACCACCGGCAAGAGAGAGAATCACCTGGGTATTGGTAGGGGTCTGGAGATCTGTGTGATATAAGTCTCAGGCTGTCGGTTAGGAATAAACGGCAGGCTTGAATCAGTGCTCTCTTCAGTGGAAGTGTCCCAGTGCGACATCCCCTGGCCTCTGAAGTTTCAGTGCCAGCTGGAGAGAGATACACACAGATATTCAAACCCCAGATATCGGCCCAGTAGTGGAGTAGCGGAGATGGCACCCTCTACACCGGAGCTTGAGAAGAATACGCTGGAGGCGAGGCGTCATGTCGTTCAAGTCTTTCTGTATTATATTGACCAGCGTGCGATGGTCGGTCTCGACGGTGAATTGAGGAAGTCCGTACACATAATCGTGCACACCGGTCAGAAGGCCCAGGCGCTCCTTTTCTATCTGTGCGTAGCGCTGTTCCGTGGGGGTCATGGTGCGTGACGCATATGCAATGGGAGCCCATGATGAGGCCTCATCGCGTTGCAGGAGCACTGCCCCAATGCCGGATTGGCTGGCATCGGTCGAAATTTTTGTCTCTTTCGCTTGATCAAAGAAAGCTAAGACCGGGGCCGTGGTCAGTTTCGTCTTGAGTTCTCTCCATTCGCGCTCGTGGGCAGGGAGCCATTGGAAGTCTGTCGTCTTCCTGACCAGGTTCCTGAGAGCCGTGGTATGAGAGGCGAAGTTAGGGATGAACTTCCCTAAAAGGTTGACCATGCCCAGAAATCGGAGGACCGCCTTCTTGTCCTCTGGCATTTTCATGGCTGTGATAGCAGCCACCTTGTCCGCATCCGGCCGCACACCCAACTGGGAGATGTGATCCCCTAGGAACTTGAGTTCCGTCTGACCAAAAGAGCATTTGGCCCTGTTGAGGCGTAGGCCCTGCTCACGTAGGCATTTGAACTCGCGCTGGAGAAGACTGACATGCTCCTGCGGGGTGGTGGACCAAATGATTTCACACACACTGACTATCCCGGTGTTTCTCTCTCACACACACACTGACTGTCCAAGTGTTTCTCTCTCTCTCACACACACACTGACTGTCCCAGTGTTTCCATCTCTCACACACACACACTGACTGTCCCAGTGTTTCTCTCTCTCACACACACACTGACTGTCCCAGTGTTTCCATCTCTCACACACACACACTGACTGTCCCAGTGTTTCTCTCTCTCACACACTCACACTGGCTGTCCCAGTGTTTCTCTCTCTCACACACATACACTGACTGACCTGTGTCTCTCTCTCTCACACACATGCTGACTGTCCCAGTGTTTCTCTCTCTCACACACACACTGAATGTCCCAGTGTTTCTCTCTCTCACACACTCACACTGACTGTCCTAGTGTTTCTCTCTCTCACACACACACTGACTGTCCCAGTGTTTCTCTATCTCACAGTCACACACTGACTGTCCCAGTGTTTCTCTATCTCACAGTCACACACTGACTGTCCCAGTGTTTCTCTATCTCACAGTCACACACTGATAGTCCCAGTGTTTCTCTATCTCACAGTCACACACTGACTGTCCCAGTGTTTCTCTCTCTCTCTCACACACACACTGACTGTCCCAGTGTTTCTCTCTCTCACACACACACTGACTGTCCCAGTGTTTCGCTCTCTCTCACACACACACTGACTGTCCCAGTGTTTCTCTCTCACACACACACTGACTGTCCCAGTGTTTCTCTCTCACACACACACTGACTCTCCCAGGATTTCTCTCTCTCACACACAAACACTGACTGTCCCAGTGTTTCCATCTCTCACACACGCTGACTGTCCCAGTGTGTGGTAGTATGTATTGGGGGTCATGTGGGACTGGAAGCCCTAATGTCATTGGCTGACAGATCCCGGGTCCTGGTTGGCCGTTGACCTCTAGCTCCGCCTTGAAGGCGGAGTATAAGAAGCCGGAGTCCTCCCCCGCAGGCCATTCTACTATCGAGCTGCGGGGGAACAGACACGCTTAATAAAGCCTCATCGACTTCACTCTATTCGTCTCACGGAGTCTTTGTGCGCTACACAGTGTTTCTCTCTCTCACACACACACACACACTGACTGTCCCAGTATTTCTCTTTCTCACACACACACACTGACGCGCTCATGAGGCGTTTGGTTAGTGATGGTACACAGCAGCGACCGGATGGAGTGGAGAGCGTCCGGGAGGACCTCCTGCCACCGGGAAACTGGGAGATCCCTGGACCGTAGGGCCAGTAGGACGGTCTTCCAGACCGTGCCGTTCTCCCTCTCTACTTGCCCGTTCCCCCGGGGGTTGTAGCTGGTCGTCCTGCTCGAGGCTATGCCCTTGCTGAGCAGGAACTGGCGCAGCTCGTCACTCATGAAGGAGGACCCCCTGTCGCAATGGATATATGCGGGGCAACCGAACAGTGTGAATATGGTGCCAAGGGCTTTAATGACTGTGGCCGCTGTCATGTCGGGGCAGGGGATGGCGAAGGGGAAACGGGAGTACTCGTCCACCACGTTCAGGAAGTATGTGTTGCGGTCGGTGGAGGGGAGGGGCCCTTTGAAATCCAGACTGAGGCGTTCAAAGGGGCGGGAAGCCTTGATCAGGTGCGCTCTATCCGGCCTGAAAAAGTGCGGTTTGCACTCTGCGCAGATGTGGCAGTTCCTGGTGACTGTACGGACCTCCTCCACAGAGTAGGGGAGGTTGCGGGACTTTACGAAATGGTAGAATCGAGTGACCCCCGGGTGGCAGAGGTCCTCGTGGAGGGCGTGGAGGCGGTCTATTTGTGCGTTGGCACATGTGCCGCGGGATAGGGCATCGGACGGCTCGTTCAGCTTTCCGGGACGATACAAGATCATCTCATAATTGTAGGTGGAGAGTTCGATCCTCCACCTTAAGATCTTGTCATTCTTAATTTTGCCCCGCTGTGCATTATCGAACATGAAGGCTACCGACCGTTGGTCGGTGAGGAGAGTGAATCTCCTGCCGGCCAGGTAATGCCTCCAATGTCGCACAGCTTCCACTATGGCTTGGGCTTCCTTTTCCACTGAGGAGTGGCGGATTTCTGAGGCGTGGAGGGTCCAGGAGAAAAAGGCCATGGGTCTGCCCGCTTGGTTAAGGGTGGCCGCCAGAGCTACATCGGATGCGTCGCTCTCGATCTGGAAGGGGAGGGACTCGTCGATGTCGCGCATCGTGGCCTTTTCGATATCCGCTTTGATGCGGCTGAAGGCCTGGCGAGCCTCTGTCGACAGGGGGAAGGTAGTGGACTGTATTAGCGGGCGGGCCTTGTCTGCGTACTGGGGGACCCACTGGGCATAATATGAAAAGAAGCCCAGGCAACGTTTCAGGGCTTTGGAGCAGTGGGGGAGGGGAAATTCCATCAGGGGGCACGTGCGTTCGGGGTCGGGGCCTATTACTCCATTGCGCACTACGTATCCCAGGATGGCCAAACGGTTTGTGCTAAAAACGCATTTTTCCTCGTTATATGTGAGGTTCAGGGCGTTAGAGGTCTGGAGGGACTTTTGGAGGTTGGCGTCGTGGTCCTGCTGATCGTGGCCGCAGATGGTTACGTTGTCGAGATACGGGAACGTGGCCTGCAACCCGTGCTGGTCAACCATTCGGTCCATCCCCCGTTGGAAGACCGAGACCCCGTTCGTGACGCCAAATGGAACCCTTAGGAAGTGGTATAGCCGCCAGTCTGCCTCGAAGGCGGTGTACTTGCGGTCACCTGGGCGGATGGGGAGCTGGTGGTAGGCGGACTTGAGGTCCACGATGGAAAAGACCTTATACTGAGCAATCCGATTGACCATGTCAGATATGCAGGGGAGAGGGTACGCATCTAGCTGCGTGTACCTGTTGATGGTCTGACTATAGTCTACGACCATCCTTTGCTTCTCCCCAGTCTTTACGACTACCACCTGGGCTCTCCAGGGACGATTGCTGGCCTGGATTATGCCTTCCTTCAGCAACCGCTGGACTTCAGACCGAATAAATGTCCGGTCCTGGGCGCTGTACCTTCTGCTCCTAGTGGCGACGGGTTTGCAATCCGGGTGAGGTTTGCAAACAAGGACGGCGGTTCAACCTTGAGAGTTGCGAGGCCGCAGATAGTGAGTGGGGGTATTGGGCCGCCGAATTGGAATGTTAGGCTCTGAAGGTTACATTGGAAGTCTAATCCCAGTAATGTGGGCGCGCAGAGTTGGGGCAGGACGTAGAGCCTGTAGTTCTTAAACTCCCTCCCTTGCACCGTTAGGTTTGCGATGCAGAACCCTTTGATCTCCACTGATAGGGATCCTGCAGCTAGGGAAATCTTTTGCGTGCTTGGATGGATGGTCAGAAAACAGCGTCTTACCATGTCTGGGTGAATAAAACTTTCAGTGCTCCCGGAGTCGATCAGGCACGGCGTCTGGTATCCGTTGACCAGCACCGTTGTTGTCGTTGTCTGGAGCGTCCGGGGCCGCGATTGATCCAGTGTCACCGAAGCCAGTCGTGGTAGTAGTGTCGCGGCATCTTCTTCGGACCCCGTGGAGCCGTCGATGCTGGGGTCATTTGTTGTCAACCAAGATGGTGGCGTCCATGAATCGCACGCGGCCGGGGATGGACAAAATGGCCACCCCCATGGGTCGCACGTGGTCGGGGGTGGACAAAATGGCCACCCCCATGAATCGCACATGGCTGGGGGGTCACAAGATGGCGGCGCCCATCCTCCCCTCGTGGTGCCCGGGACCCAAATTGGCGGTGCCCGCGGGTCGCACATGGGGCGCTGGGGGGCTTGGGGGGTGTTCGGGATCTGTTGTCCTCATTCTTCTCCTGGGATTTCGGCGACCCCCCGGGACCGGCACACTGCCGCGAAATGGCCCTTTTTGCCGCAGCTTTTACAATTAGCTGCGCGGGCCGGGCAGCGCTGCCGGGGGTGTTTCACTTGTCCGCAAAAATAGCAGCGGGCACCCCCGGGATGGTCTGGCGCTTTAACTGCGCAAGCTTGCGGTGGGGGGGGGGCGGGGGGGTGGGGGTGCCGGGGAGTTGGTCGCGACGGGGGTCCACGGAGTCCAAGGGGCTGCCGCGCGGTCGGGGCCGTAGGCGCGGGCGTTTTGGGAGGCCACATCAAGGGAGGCTGCAAGGGCCCGTGCCTCTGAGAGTCCTAGCGACTCTCTTTCTAAAAGTCTTTGACGGATTTGGGGAGAGTTCATACCTGCCACGAATGCACCACGAATTAGCAGGTCCGTGTGTTCGATCGCGTTCACCGGCGGGCAGTTGCAGCCTCGTCCCAAAATTAGCAACGCGCCGTAGAATTCCTCGAGCGATTCTCCGGGAATTTGCCGTCTCGTCGCGAGTTGGTGGCGCGCGTAGACCTGGTTTACAGGCCGAACGTAGATGCCCTTCAGCAATGCAATAATTTTGTAGACCTCTATCAGGTCGCCCCTCAACCTCCGTCGTTCCAGTGAGAACAAACCGAGTACCACACAGGTACCACATTACCCCTAATACATACCACCACACTGTCCCAGTGTTTCTCTCTCTCACACACACACTCTGACTGTCCCAGTGTTTCTCTCTCTCACACACACACACTGACTGTCCCAGTGTTTCTCTCTCTCACACACACACTCTGACTGTCCCAGTGTTTCTCTCTCTCACACACACACTCTGACTGTCCCAGTGTTTCCATCTCTCACACACACACACTGACTGTCCCAGTGTTTCTCTCTCTCACACACACACACTGACTGTCCCAGTGTTTCTCTCTCTCACACATGCACACTGACTGTCCCAGTGTTTCTCTCTCTCACACACACACACTGACTGTCCCAGTGTTTCTCTCTCTCACACACACACTCTGACTGTCCCAGTGTTTCCATCTCTCACACACACACACTGACTGTCCCAGTGTTTCTCTCTCTCACACACACACACTGACTGTCCCAGTGTTTCTCTCTCTCACACATGCACACTGACTGTCCCAGTGTTTCTCTCTCTCACACACACACGCTGACTGTCCCAGTGTTTCTTTCTCTCACACACGCACTGACTATCCCAGTGTTTCTCTATCTCACACACACACACTGATAGTCCCAGTGTTTCTCTCTCTCTCTCACACACACACACTGACTGTCCCAGTGTTTCCATCTCTCACACACACACACTGACTGTCCCATTGTTTCCATCTCTCACACACGCACTGACTATCCCAGTGTTTCTCTATCTCACACACACACACTGATAGTCCCAGTGTTTCTCTCTCTCTCTCACACACACACACTGACTGTCCCAGTGTTTCCATCTCTCACACACACACACTGACTCTCCCAGTTGTGGTGTTGGGTGCTCTGAGGTACAGACGAACCAACACGGTTGCGATTGGTACAACGCAGTTTTATTCCAACTAGTTATTTACACATCTGACTTGGTACTCAGCACGTGGTGACCGTTTGAGTGTCTTGTTAATGCGGTCCTGGCCTTGTCCTGTCTCCAGGTGGACTGCCCGGGAGGTGTCGTGTTTCTTGTCTTATACTGTGTCTGCTCTTGTCTGTGATTGGCTGTCGTGTTATGTGTGCTAATTGGTCTGTTGGTCTGTCTATCATGATGTGTGTGTTGTGATGTGTGTTTGAATATCATGACATCCCCCCCTTTTTTACAAGATTATGTGCCTACGTGGTTATAAATATAAATGTGTCCTGAGTGCAGCTAAAGGTGTGTGCGTGATATTTACAGCATGTACATGTGGCGTAACTATATACAATGGGCGATGTCAGGTGTGACATGCCAACGAGGTTGTACCATAACAAAAGAAGAAGAAAGTTGAAATTTGGACCGATCAAACGAGGCCTGGAACGATAAAACAGTGACATGTTACAATACAGTAGTTGCTAAACTTTGACGTGTGAACAGTCTCATAAGTCCAGTCTAGTAGGTGGACGACGAATTCGGGTTGACTGCCTCAAGGGTGGGTCGAGAACCAGCGGCTGAGGTGCGAGCCTGGCCACGGGCGGTGACAGAAGGGGCATGGTATATGGCAGCTCCACGAAGTCGCTATCAGGAACCAGTGGAGGACACGGCGTCTGTGTATGGTTCCGTTGCAAGCGTGGAAGTAGGCGAAGGGCTCGGCGATTGCGCCTACGCACGGATCCATCCGGCATGCGTACCAGGAACGAGCGGGGAGCCACGTGTCGGAGAACTTCGGCAGGTGCTGACCAGCCACCGTTTGGTAGGTGAATGCGGACGTTATCTCCAGGAGCCAGGGAGGGAAGATCAGTTGCCCTTGTGTCGTACGATCTCTTCTGGCGATCGCGCTGCAGTTGCATCCTATGCAGTACCAGAGCATGGTCTATTGTTGGTGCCAGGATGGAAGGCACAGTGGTTCTGAGGGCGCGACCCATCAGCAGCTGTGCTGGCGAGAGACCCGTGGCTAGTGGGGCTGAGCGATACGTCCAGCAGGGCAAGGTAGAAGTCCGATCCGGCAGCAGCAGCCTTGCAGAGGAGCCGCTTGGCAATGTGAACGCCCTTCTCCGCAGTTCCATTGGACTGGGGATGCAGAGGGCTGGACGTCATGTGTGTGAAGGCATACGAGGCCGCAAAGGGCGACCATTCATGGCTGGCAAAACAGGGCCCATTGTCCGACATGACAGTCATTGGAATGCCGTGGCGAGCAAAGGTGTCTTTGCAGACCCTGATGACAGCAGACGACGTCAGATCGTGCAGGCGTATGACTTCTGGGTAATTGGAGAAGTAGTCCACTATGCTAACATAGTCCATGCCAAGCGCGTGAAATAGGTCGACACCCACCTTCGCCCAGGGGGACGTCACCAGCTCATGGGGCAGAAGCGTCTCAGGAGGTTGCGCCGGCTGAAACCTTTGGCAGGTTGTACAGTTGATCACCATGTTGGCAATATCGTCACTGATGCCCGGCCAGTATACCGCCTCTCGGGCCCTCCGTCTGCACTTCTCGACCCCCAAGTGGCCTTCGTGTATTTGATCGAGAACCAGCTGGCGCATACTGTGCGGAATCACAATCCGGTCCAGCTTCAGAAGGATCCCATCAATGATGGCTAGGTCGTCTCGTACATTATAGAACTGCGGGCACTGCCCTTTGAGCCATCCACCCGTCATGTGGCGCATCACTCGCTGTAAAAGGGGGTCGACCGCTGTCTCTCGGTGTATGCGGGCCAGACTGGAGTCATCAGCCGGCAGATTTGCCGCTGTCAAGGCCACCTGTGCCTCGACCTGACATACGAACCCCTCCGCATCTGGCGGCGTGCTCACTGCTCTGGATAGGGCATCCGCCACGATGAGGTCCTTCCCTGGAGTGTAGACCAGTTGGAAATGATACCTCCTGAGTTTAAGTAGGATTTCGGGAGGCGAGGGGTCATCTCGTTCAGGTCCTTGTTTATTGACCAGGGGGCGGTGGTCAATTTCGACCGTGAACCGTGGAAGACCATAGACGTAATTGTGGAACTTGTCTAAACCGATTAGCAAGCTCAGGCATTCTTTTTCGATTTGCGCGTAGCGCTGCTCTGTGGGGGTCATGGCCCGCGACGCATAGGCAACCGGGGCCCATGACGACGTGTCATCCCTCTGCAGGAGCACTGCTCCAATGCCGGATTGGCTGGCATCAGTTGAGATTTTGGTGGGACGAGACGTGTCGAAGAACGCCAACACTGGTGCCATGGTGAGTTTGCGTTTGAGCTCCTCCCATTCCAGCTGGTGTGTGTGTTGCCACTGGAACTCTGTAGATTTTTTGACGAGGTGGCGAAGAGTCGTTGTGACTGCTGTGTGGAGTTTGCACTTTCTCCCCATGTCTGCGTGGGATTCCTCCGGATGCTCCAGCTTCCTCCCGCAGTCCAAGGTTGTGAAGGTTAGGTGCATTTGCCATGATAAATTTCCCCTTCGTGCCAAACGGTGGATGAGGATACAGGACTAAAGCGAGGATTGGACCCAGGTAGGGTGCTCTTTCGAATGGTCGGTGCAGGTGGGCCGAATGGCCTCCTTCTGTGGGAATTCTATAATTCTATATATATTGGTTCACGTTCACTATATACATCAGTTACCATTCACTATATACACCGGTTACAATTCATATTTCTCTGCCTAACTTTGACTTGGCCTCCTGATCCCAACTCCCCCCTTTCTTCCCAATCCCCCTCCCCTTCTTGCTGTCTGGCGTATCTTCTTTGTTTGTTGGATTTTCCAACCTGGACCTGTTGAGCTAGTGTGGGGCTATGTATGCTGTTTTGAATTAGGTATGGTTGGGTTCTGGGCCTTTTTGTTCCCTCCCCCCCCCCCCCCCCCCCCCCCCCGCTCCCCTCCCTCTCCTGCCCCTCCTCTCCCCACTTTTCTTTTGTTTGTGTCCGTGGTTCTTTTGTGGATCCTCCCACACCCTAGCGTATTGGCTGCTGGCTACAAACAGGTCTTGGAATAGATTGGTGAATGGCTCCCATGTTTTGTGGAAGCCCTCTTCTGCCCCCCGGTTGGTGAATTTGATTTTTTCCATTTGGAGAAATTCCGATGGGTCGGACAGCCAGTCTGCAGCTTTGGGTGGTGCTGATCGCCAGCCGAGCAGGATTCTCCGGTGGACAAAGGCAAGGGAATCGGCCCTCCTCCCCAGAAAGAGTTCTGGCTGTTCTGATACCACAAATCTGGCACTTTCGGGCATGGCTTCACCCTCATCCCATCACCTTGGAACTCAAAGAAGGCTGTCCAAACCCGGTCTGTCTGGGGCAAGACCAGAACATGCGGGTGTGGTTGGCCGAGCTTCCTTGGCTCCGTTCACATTTGTCCTCCATTTCCAGCAAGAACCTGCTCATTCGGCTTCTGGTTAAGTTTCCTCTGTGTGTCCAACTTTCAGCTGCATTAAGTTTAGCCTTGCGGAAATGGAGGTGAAGTTGACCCTGTGCAATGATTCACTCCAGAGTCCCCACCCAATTTCGAAACCTAGGTCCTCCTCCCATTTTTCTCTTGGTCTCATCCAGTGGGGAGCATGCCTTTCCCAGCAATCACCCATACATGTCCACACAGTTTCCCCACCCTAGGATGTCCACGTCCAATAGATCCTCCAAAATCAACTGTTGCGGTGGCTGTGGGTATGTCTTTGTTTCGCTACATAGGAAGTTTTCAACTTGCATGTGTCCTAATTAATTTCCCCAGTCAGCTGGAACTTCTGTTAGTTCCTCTAGTATTGTCAGTCTGTTGTCTGTGTAGAAGTCCCTAACTGTCAGTGCCCCCCCCCCCCCCCCCCCCCGCCCCCCTCCGGCCTGTCTCCACCTTTTGAAGGTGGTGTCCATTTTGGCTGGTGCCCAGTGGTATATTGCAGTTTTGGGAGGGCTAGGCCTCCCCAATCCCCCCTTCCCCCCACCCACCAAACACACAAGCGCCATGATCAATTTTTCCACAGGGTTGTAAAAGGACTTGAGGATGTAGATCAATATGGATCTGAACATGAAGATGAACCTGGGCTGTACGCTCATCTCGATCGTCTACACCCTCCCCGCCAGGTAGAGTGGGAACGAGCCCCACCTCTGTCGAACCTTTTATACTTCATCACCAGTCTGGTCAGGTTCCACTTGTGTATCCATGTCGTTTCATGAACAATTTGGATCCTGAGGTAAAGGAATTTCTTTCAGGCTTGTTTTATGGGCCGGTTTAGCTCAGTGGGCTAGACAGCTGGCCTGTAATGCAGAACAAGGTCAGCAGCGCGGGTTCAATTCTCATACCGGCTTACCCGAACAGGCGCCGGAATGTGGTGACTAGGGGCTTTTCACAGTAACTTCATACTTGTGGCAATAAAAAGATTATTATTATTAAATGGCAGTCCTTCCATCTCTGGCCCTCCCCTTTGCGGGTTCACCAGAAAGATCTCACATTTTCTCAGGATGAGTTTGTAGGCCAAGAAGGTTCCAAACTCTTTCAAGAGCGCCATGATTCCTTCCATACTGCTTTGTGGGTCTGCGACGTAGCAGAGCAGGTCATTTGCATAGAGACAGAGAGATTCTGTCTCCTCTCCGGATCCCCTTCCCCTAGCGATTGCTAGGGCAAACAGCAGCGAGGACAGCGGGCATCTGTGCCTTGTGGGTCTGTGCAGATGGAAGTACTTAGAGCTGGTGGTGTTCATCCGTACGCTCGCCATGGGAGCATTTTACAGGAATTTCACCCAGATGGGGAACTCCATTCCAAGCCTGTACTGCTCCAATACCTTTATGAGGTACCTCCATTCGTCTCTGTCAAATTGTCAAAGGCCTTTTCTGCATCCAGGGAGATGACCACCTCTGGTACTCTCTCCCTGGATGGGGTCATTATCACGTTCAGCAAGCGCCTGATGTTCGACGGTTAGTTGTCTAGCCTTAACCAAGCCCGTCTGCTCTTCTGCCACCACCTCTGGTATGCAGTTCTCCAGTCACCTGGTTGGGATTTTGGCCAGTATTTTCACATCTACATTGAGCAGCTGTGTCTTTGTCTTTTTTGGGTATCAGCGAGATTGAGGCTTGTGTTAGCATAGGCGGCAGGGTAACTGTCCCAGTAACTCCGTGAACATCTGGATTTATTTTATTGGATTTGTTTTATTGTCACGTGTACCGAGGTACAGTGAAAAATATTCTTCTGCGTACAGTCCTGACAGATCATTCCATCCATGAAAAAAAACGTAAGGCAGACATAAATACACACTGTAAACATCTCAACACAGGCTTTGGGTGAAGCATACTGGAGTGTAGCACTACTCAGTAGAGAAGATGCGTGAAGAGATTAGATCAGACAATACGAGGGTCATTCAGGAATCTGGTAACCGCTGTTTTTGAATCTGTTAGTGCGTATTATCAGACTTTTGTATCTTCTGCCTGATGGGCGGGGTCCTTGATTATGCTGCCCGCTTACCCAAGGCAGCAAGACAGAGTCAATGGATGGGACGCACGTTTGCATGATGGACTGGGCTGTGTTCACGATTCTCTGTAGTTTCTTACGGTCTTGGGCCGAGCAGTTGCCATACCAAGCTGTGATGCAGCCAGATAGGATGCTTTCTATGGTGCATCTGTAAAAATTCGTAAGAGTCAATGTGGACGTGCTGAATTTCTAGTTTCCTGAGACAGCATAGGCGCTGTTGTGCTTTCTTGGTCACAGCGTCAACATGGGTGGACCAGGACAAATTGTTGGTGATGTGTACACCTAGGAATTTGAAACTGTCAACCATCTCCACCTTGGCACCATTGTTGCAGACAGGAATGGGTACGGTACTTTGCTTCCTGAAGTCAATGACCAGCTCTTTGTTTTGCTGGTACCTCCCGCAAGTCCGGGGCCAGTGCCGCTGTAAATGTTTTGTAGAAGTCCGTCGGGAATCCGTCTGGTCCCAGCGCCTTACCTCACCACCTGCATGGAGTTGATGTTCTCCAGTTCTAGTGGTGCTTCCAGCCCCTGTTTCCCATCTCCCCAACAACTGGCATGTCCAATCCATTGAGGAGCTGCTTCATCACCAAGTCCACTTCGGGGGACTAGAAGGCTTCAAATGCTTCGTTGATCATTTCCGGATCCGCTATTAGTTTGACTCTGCTGTCCCTAATCTGGGATATTTCCCTCATGGTGCCTGCTTTCTCAGCTGGTGAGCCAGCAGGTTTTGTCTCCGTGCTCGTACACAGTCCCCCGTGCCTGGTGGAGTTGGGCACTTCTTTCCTTCAGAGCAGCTCAAAGTCCATTTGTAGCTTCTTCCTCTCCGTCAGGAGCTCTACGGCCAGGGCATTGGAGTATTGCCGGCCTGCCTCTAGTATGTAGCAAATAGCTATTGCCTTTCCACCCTCTCTTTCCCATCTCTTAGTGCTTTGTGTGCAGTAATTTCACCCCTGATCACAGCCATCAACTCCTCCCAGAGAATGGAGGCAGAGACCTCCCCATTCCCGTTATTAGTAATACACTTGTCTAACCTCACATCCATGCAATATGGAGCATGTCGGAGATCACGATCATGGATTATTCCACTCTTAATAGCTCTGGAAGCACCGATTTCCCCACTATACAGAGGCCTGCGGGGAAGTTATGAATTACTGATTCCTGCCAGGTCATTGGATGTTATGAGATTGATTTGTGCTGTGACAGTGGGGCAGTTATAAGTTTGATTCCTGCAGGGTCAGTGGGGAGGATATGAGTTTGATTCCTGCAGGGTCAGTGGGGAGGATATAAGTTTGCTTCCTGCAGGGTCAGTGGGGAGGATATGAGTTTGATTCCTGCAGGGTCAGTGGGGAGGATATGAGTTGTATTCCTGCTGGGTGAGTGGGGAGGATATGAGTTTGATTCCTGCAGGGTCAGTGGGGAGGATATGAGTTGTATTCCTGCTGGGTGAATGGGGAGGATATGAGTTTGATTCCTGCAGGGTCAGTGGGGAGGATATGAGTTTTATTCCTGCTGGGTGAGTGGGGAGGATATGAGTTTGATTCCTGCAGGGTCAGTGGGGAGGATATGAGTTTGATTCCTGCAGGGTCAGTGGGGAGGATATGAGTTTGATTCCTGCAGGGTCAGTGGGGAGGATATGAGTTGTATTCCTGCTGGGTGAGTGGGGAGGATATGAGTTTGATTCCTGCAGGGTCAGTAGGGAGGATATGAGTTTTATTCCTGCAGGGTCAGTGGGGGGGATATGAGTTTGATTCCTGCAGGGTCAGTAGGGAGGATATAAGTTTGATTCCTGCAGGGTCAGTGGGGAGGATATGAGTTTGATTCCTGCAGGGTCAGTGGGGGGGATATGAGTTTGATTCCTGCAGGGTCAGTAGGGAGGATATAAGTTTGATTCCTGCAGGGTCAGTGGGGAGGATATGAGTTTGATTCCTGCAGGGTCAGTGGGGAGGATATGAGTTTGATTCCTGCTGGGTCAGTGGGGAGGATATAAGTTTGATTCCTGCAGGGTCAGTGGGGAGGATATGAGTTTGATTCCTGCTGGGTCAGTGGGGAGGATATGAGTTTGATTCCTGCAGAGTCAGTGGGGAGGATATGAGTTTGATTCCTGCAGGGTCAGTAGGGAGGATATAAGTTTGATTCCTGCAGGGTCAGTAAGGGGGATATGAGTTTTATTCCTGCAGGGTCAGTAGGGAGGATATAAGTTTGAATCCTGCAGGGTCAGTGGGGGCCGATATGAGTTTGATTCCTGCAGGGTCAGTGGGGCCCGATATGAGTTTGATTCCTGCAGGGTCAGTGGGGAGGATATGAGTTTTATTCCTGCTGGGTCAGTGGGGTGGATATAAGTTTGATTCCTGCAGAGTCAGTGGGGGGGGATATGAGTTTGATTCCTGCAGGGTCAGTGGGGAGGATATGAGTTTGATTCCTGCAGGGTCAGTGGGGGGGATAGCTTTCGCATTTATATTAGAAATCTAGTGCTAGGAAACAGAGAGTTAACAGTAACTTTGAAAATTTTTTAAAAAAATATTTAAAATTTAAAAAAAAACTTTTAATTTTAATTAATTGACGCAATGTCAGTTAGAGGGGTGCAGTGCTCTGACTGTGAGATGTGGCAGGTCCGGGAGGCTTCCAGCGTCCCGGATGGTTTCATCTGCAGAAAGTGCACCCAACTGGAGCTCCTCACAGACCGCATGGTTCGGTTGGAGCAGCAATTGGATGCACTTAGGAGCATGCATGTGGCAAAAAGCGTCATAGATCGCAGTTATATAAATATGGTCACACCCAAGGTGCAGGCAGAGAAATGGGTGACCACCAGAAAGGGCAGGCAGTCAGTGCAGGAATCCCCTGTGGTTGTCCCCCTCTCAAACAGGTATACCCCTTTGGATACTGTCGGGGGGGGATAGCCTATCAGGGGAAAACAGCAGCAGCCAGAGCAATGGCACCACAGCTGGCTCTGATGTTCAGAAGGGAGGGTCAAAGCGCAGAAGAGCAATAGTAATAGGGGACTCTATAGCCAGGGGCACAGATAGGCGCTTCTGTGGATGTGAAAGAGACTCCAGGATGGTATGTTGCCTCCCTGGTGCCAGGGTCCAGGATGTCTCCGAACGGGTAGAGCATCCTGAAGGGGGAGGGCAAACAGGCAGAGGTCGTTGTACATATTGGTGCTAACGACAGAGGCAGGAAGGGGCATGAGGTCCTGCAGCAGGAGTTCAGGGAGCTAGGCAGAAAGTTAAAAGACAGGACCTCTAGGTTTGTAATCTCGGGATTACTCCCTGTGCCACGTGCCAGTGAGGCTAGAAATAGGAAGATAGAGCAGCTAAACACGTGGCTAAACAGCTGGTGTAGGAGGGAGGGTTTCCGTTATCTGGACCACTGGGAGCTCTTCCGGGGCATGTGTGACCTATATAAGAAGGACGGTTGCATCTAAACCGGAGAGGCATAAATATCCTGGCCGCGAGGTTTGCTAGTGTCACACGGGAGGGTTTAAACTAGTATGGCAGGGGGGTGGGCATGGGAGCAATCGGTCAGAAGGTGAGAGCATTGAGGGAGAACTAGGGAATAGGGACAGTGGGGCTCTAAGGCAGAGCAGACAGGGAAAAGTTGCTGAACACAGCGGGTCTGGTGGCCTGAAGTGCATATGTTTTAATGCAAGAAGTATTACAGGTAAGGCAGATGAACTTAGAGCTTGGATTAGTACTTGGAACTATGATGTTGTTGCCATTACAGAGACCTGGTTGAGGGAAGGGCAGGATTGGCAGCTTAACGTTCCAGGATTTAGATGTTTCAGGCATGATAGAGGGGGATGTAAAAGGGGAGGCGGAGTTGCGCTACTGGTTAGGGAGAATATCACAGCTGTACTGCGGGAGGACACCTCAGAGGGCAGGGAGGCTATATAGATAGAGATCTGGAATAAGAAGAGTGCAGTCACAATGCTGTGGGTTTACTACAGGCCTCCCAACAGCCAGCGGGAGATAGAGGAGCAGATAGGTAGACAGATTTTGGAAAAGAGTAAAAACAACAGGGTTGTGGTGATGGGAGACTTTAACTTCCCCAATATTGACTGGGACTCACTTAGTGCCAGGGGCTTAGACGGGGCGGAGTTTGTAAGGAGCATCCAGGAGGGCTTCTTAAAACAATATGTAGACAGTCCAACTAGGGAAGGGGCGGTACTGGACCTGGTATTGGGGAATGAGCCCGGCCAGGTGGTAGATGTTTCAGTAGGGGAGCATTTCGGTAACAGTGACCACAATTCAATAAGTTTTAAAGTACTGATGGACAAGGATAAGAGTGGTCCTAGGATGAATGTGCTAAATTGGGGAAGGCTAATTATAACAATATTAGGCGGGAACTGAAGAACATAGATTGGGGGCGGATGTTTGAGGGCAAATCAACATCTGACATGTGGGAGGCTTTCAAGTGTCAGTTGAAAGGAATTCAGGACCGGCATGTTCCTGTGAGGAAGAAGGATAAATACGGCAATTTTCGGGAACCTTGGATAACGAGAGATATTGTAGGCCTCGTCAAAAAGAAAAAGGAGGCATTTGTCAGGGCTAAAAGGCTGGGAACAGACAAAGCCTGCGTGGAATATAAGGAAAGTCGGAAGGAACTTAAGCAAGGAGTCAGGAGGGCTAGAAGGGGTCATGAAAAGTCATTGGCAAATAGGGTTAAGGAAAATCCCAAGGCTTTTTACACGTACATAAAAAGCAAGAGGGTAGCCAGGGAAAGGGTTGGCCCACTGAAGGATAGGCAAGGGAATCTATGTGTGGAGCCAGAGGAAATGGGCGAGGTACTAAATGAATACTTTTCATCCGTATTCACCAAAGAGAAGAAATTGGTAGATGTTGAGTCTGGAGAATGGTGTATAGATAGCCTGGGTCACATTGAGATCCAAAAAGACGAGGTGTTGGGTGTCTTAAAAAATATTAAGGTAGATAAGTCCCCAGGGCCTGATGGGATCTACCCCAGAATACTGAAGGAGGCTGGAGAGGAAACTGCTGAGGCCTTGACAGAAATCTTTGGATCCTCGCTGTCTTCAGGGGACGTCCCGGAGGACTGGTGAATAGCCAATGTTGTTCCTCTGTTTAAGAAGGGTAGCAAGGATAATCCAGGGAACTACAGGCCGGTGAGCCTTACTTCAGTGGTAGGGAAATTACTGGAGAGAATTCTTCGAGATAGGATCTACTCGCATTTGGATGCAAATGGACGTATTATTGAGAGGCAGCATGGTTTTGTGAAGGGGAGGTCGTGCCTCACTAACTTGATAGAGTTTTTCGAGGAAGTCACTAAGATGATTGATGCAGGTAGGGCAGTGGATGTTGTCTATATGGACTTCAGGAAGGCCTTTGACAAGGTCCCTCATGCAGCGGGTAGACTAGTACAAAAGGTGAAGTCACACGGGATCAGGGGTGAGCTGGCAAGGTGGATACAGAACTGGCTAGGTCATAGAAGGCAGAGAGTAGCAATGGAAGGATGCTTTTCTAATTGGAGGGCTGTGACCAGTGGTGTTCCACAGGGATCAGTGCTGGGACCTTTGCTGTTTGTAGTATATATAAATGATTTGGAGGAAAATGTAACTGGTCTGATTAGTAAGTTTGCAGACGACACAAAGGTTGGTGGAATTGCGGATAGCGATGAGGACTGTCAGAGGATACAGCAGGATTTAGATTGTTTGGAGACTTGGGCGGAGAGATGGCAGATGGAGTTTAATCCGGACAAATGTGAGGTAATGCATTTTGGAAGGTCTAATGCAGGTAGGGAATATACAGTGAATGGTAGAACCCTCAAGAGTATTGAAAGTCAAAGAGATCTAGGAGAACAGGTCCACAGGTCACTGAAAGGGGCAACACAGGTGGAGAAGGTAGTTCAGAAGGCATACGGCATGCTTGCCTTCATTGGCCGGGGCATTGAGTATAAGAATTGGCAAGTCATGTTGCAGCTGTATAGAACTTTAGTCAGGCCACACTTGGAGGAAAGTGTCCAATTCTGGTCGCCACACTACCAGAAGGATGTGGAGGCTTTAGAGAGGGTGCAGAAGAGATTTACCAGAATGTTGCCTGGTATGGAGGGCATTAGCTATGAGGAGAGGTTGAATAAACTCGGTTTGTTCTCACTGGAATGAAGGAGGGTGAGGGGCGACCTGATAGAGGTCTACAAAATTATGAGGGGCATAGACAGAGTGGAGTCAGATGATTTTCCCCGGGGTAGAGGGGTCAATTACTCGGGGGCATAGGTTTCTGGTGGGAGGGGCAAGGTTTAGAGTAGATGTACGAGGCAAGTTTTTTACGCAGCGGGTAGTGGGTGCCTGGAACTCGCTACCGGAGGAGGTGGTGGAAGCAGGGATGATCGTGACATTTAAGGGGCATCTTGACAAACACATGAATAGAATGGGAATAGAGGGATACGGACCCAGGAAGTGTAGAAGATTGTAGTTTAGTCGGGCAGCATGGTCGGCACGGGCTTGGAGGGCCGAAGGGCCTGTTCCTGTGCTGTACATTTCTTTGTTCTTTGTTCTTTGTTCTTTGTTGTGTTGATATGAGTTTGATTCCTGCAGGGTCAGTGGGGAGTATATAAGTTTGATTCCTGCAGGGTGAGTGGGACCAATATGAGTTTGATTCCTGCTGGGTGAGTGGGGGGGGATATGAGTTTGATTCCTGCTGGTTGAATCGGGGTCGATATGAGTTTGATTCCTGCTGGGTGAGTGGGGCCCGATATGAGTTTTATTCCTGCTGGGTCAGTGGGGGAGATATGAGTTTGATTCCTGCAGGGTCAGTGGGGAGTATATACGTTTGATTCCTGCAGGGTCAGTGGGGACCAATATGAGTTTGATTCCTGCTGGGTGAGTGGGGGCCGATATGAGTTTGATTCCTGCTGGGTGAGTGGGGCCCGATATGAGTTTTATTCCTGCTGGGTCAGTGGGGTGGATATAAGTTTGATTCCTGCTGTGTCAGTGGGGAGGTAATGATTTAGATCCCTGCTGGGTCATTGGGGAGTTGGAGTTTGGTATCTGCTGGGTCAGTGGGGCGGATATTAATTTGCTTCTGCTGGTTCAGTGGAGAGAATATGAGTTTGATTTTTGCTGGGTCAATGGGGAAGATATGAGTGTGAATCCTGCTGGGTCAATGGGGCGGATATGAATTTGATTTGTGCTGGGTCAGTGTGGAGGAAAAGAGTTTGATTCCTATTGGGTGAGTGGGAAGGATATGAGGTTGGTTTGTGGTGGATCAGTGGGGAAAGAGATGAGTTTGATAACTGCTGAATTAGTGGAGTGGATATGGATTTGATTTGTGTTGAGTCAGTGGGCAAGGATATGAGATTGATTCCTGATGGGCCAGTGGGGAGTTTATGCGTTTGATTCCTGCTGGGTCAGTAGGGAGGATATGGGTTTGATTTGTGCTGGGGGTCTTGTGGGGACCAAGACGAGGATGATTCCTGCTGAGTTAGTGGAGCGGATATGAGTTTGATTTGTGTTGGGTCTATGGGGAGTTTCTGAGTTTGATTCCTGTTGGGTCAGTGTGGGCAGCTATGAGTTTGATTCCTGCTGGGTCAGTGGGGAGGATATCATTTTGACCTCTGCGAGGTTAATGCGGAGGAAATGAGTTTGATTCCGTGTGGAGGATATGAATTTGTTTGCTGCTGGGTTAGTGGATTATGATTTTGATTGCTGCTGTTACTGGGGGAGGATAAGAGTTTGATTCCTGCTGGGTTAGGGGGAGAACAAAGAATAAAAAAAAGTACAGCACAGGAACAGGCCCTTCGGCCCTCCAGGCCTGTGCCGACCATGCTGCCTTCTAAACTAAAATCTTCTACACCTCCGGGGTCCGTATCCCTCTATTCCCATCCTATTTATGTATTTGCCAAGATGCTCCTTACGTCACTATCGTCCCTGCTTCCACCACCTCCTCCGGCAGCGAGTTCCAGGCATCCACTACCCTCTGTGTAAAAAACATGCCTTGGACATCTTCTCTAAACCTTGCCACTCGCACCTTAAACCTATGCCCCCTAGTAATTGACCCCTCTACCCTGGAAAGAAGTCTCTGAATATCCACTCTGTCTATGCCCCTCATAATTATGTGAACCTCTATCAGGTCGCCCCTCAACCTCCTTTGTTCCAGTGAGAACAAACCAAGTTTATTCAACCTCTCCTCATAGCTAATGCCCTCCATATCAGGCAAATTTCTGGTAAATCTCTTCTGCACCCTCTCTAAAGCTTCCACATCCTTCTGGTTGTGTGGTAACCAGAATTGAACACTATACTCTAAGTGTGAACTAAGGTTCCATACAGCTGCAACATGACTTGACAATTTTTATACATGGTTGCAGGGGGTTCAGGACTGGAATTTAAACATCCAGGGATTCACAACCTATCGAAAAGACAGAGAGGTGGGCAGAGGGGGCGGGGTTGCCTTGTTAATTAGGAATTAAATTAAATCAATAGCACTAAACGACATAGGGTCAGATGATGTGGAGTTTGTGTGGGTAGAGTTGAGGAACCACAAAGGCAAAAAAACCATAATGGGAGTTATGTACAGGCCTCCTAACAGTGGTCAGGACCGGGGGCACAAAATGCACCACAAAATAGAAAGTGCATGTCAGAAAGGCAAGGTCACAGTGATCATGGGGGACTTTAATATGCAGGTGGACTGGGTAAATAATGCTGCCAGTGGACCCAAGGAAAGGGAATTCATTGAATGTTTACAGGAGGGCTTTTTGGAACAGCTTGTGATGGAGCCCACGAGGGAACAGGCCATTCTGGACTTAGTGTTATGTAATGAGCCAGACTTGATTAAAGATCTTAAAGTCAGGGAGCACTTAGGAGGCAGTGATCATAATATGGTAGAATTCAATCTCCAATTTGAAAGAAAGAAGGTAGAATCAGATGTAAAGGTGTTACAGTTAAATAAAGGTAACTACAGGGGCATGAGGGAGGAACTGACGAAAATCAACTGGGAGCAGAGCCTAGTGGGAAAGACAGTAGAACAGCAATGGCAGGAGTTTCTGGGAGTAATTGAGGACACAGTACAGACGTTCATCCCAAAGAAAAGAAAGGTTATCAGAGGGGGGATTAGGCAGCCATGGCTGACAAAGGAAGTTAGGGAATGCATCAAAGCAAAAGAGAAAGCCTAGAATGTGGCAAAGCGTAGTGGGAAGTCAGAAGATTGGGAAGACTACAAAAACAAACAGAGGATAACAAAGAGAGAAATAAGGAAAGAGAGGATCAAATTTGAAGGTAGGCTAGCCAGTAACATTAGGAATGATAGTAAAAGTTTCTTTCAAACATTAAAAACAAACGGGAGGCAAAAGTTGACATTGGGCCGCTCCAAAATGACGCTGGTAATCTAGTGATGGGAGACAAGGAAATAGCTGAGGAACTAAATAACTACTTTGCGTCAGTCTTCACAGTAGAAGACATGAGTAATATCCCAACAATTCCGGAAAGTCAGGGGGCAGAGTTGAATATGGTAGCCATCACAAAGGAGAAAGTGCTAGAGAAACTAAGAGGTCTAAAAATTGATAAATCCCCGGGCCCAGATGGGCTACATCCTAGAGTTATAAAGGAGATAGCTGAAGAAATAGTGGAGGCGTTAGTTATGATCTTTCAAAAGTCACTGGAGGCAGGGAAAGTCCCAGAGGATTGGAAAATCGCTGTTGTAACCCCCCTGTTCAAGAGGGGAACAAGGAAAAAGATGAAAAATTATAGGCCAATTAGCCTAACCTCGGTTGTTGGCAAGATTCTAGAATCCATTGTTAAGGATGAGATTTCTAAATTCTTGGAAGTGCAGGGTCGGATTAGGACAAGTCAGCATGGATTTAGTAAGGGGAGGTCGTGCCTGACAAACCTGTTAGAGTTCTTTGAAGAGATAACAAATAGGTTAGACCAAGGAGAGCCAATGGATGTTATCTATCTTGACTTCCAAAAGGCCTTTGATAAGGTGCCTCACAGGAGACTGCTGAGTAAAATAAGGGCCCATGGTATTCGAGGCAAGGTACTAACATGGATTGACGATTGGCTGTCAGGCAGAAGGCAGAGAGTTGGGATAAAAGGTCCTTTTTCGGAATGGCAACCGGTGACGAGTGGTGTCCCGCAGGGTTCAGTGTTGGGGCCACAGCTGTTCTCTTTATATATTAACGATCTAGATGACGGGACTGGGGGCATTCTGGCTAAGTTTGCCGATGATACAAAGATAGGTGGAGGGGCAGGTAGTCTGGAGGAGGTGGGGAGGCTGCAGAAAGATTTAGACAGTTTAGGAGAGTGGTCCAAGAAATGGCTGATGAAATTCAACGTGGGCAAGTGCGAGGTCTTGCACTTTGGAAAAAAGAATAGAGGCATGGACTATTTTCTAAACGGTGACAAAATTCATAATGCTGAAGTGCAAAGGGACTTGGGAGTCCTAGTCCAGGATTCTCTAAAGCTAAACTTGCAGGTTGAGTCCATAATTAAGAAAGCAAATGCAATGTTGTCATTCATCTCAAGAGGCTTGGAATATAAAAGCAGGGATGTACTTCTGAAGCTTTATAAAGCATTAGTTAGGCCCCATTTAAATACTGTGAGCAATTTTGGGCCCCACACCTCACATACTGGCACTGGAGCGGGTCCAGCGGAGATTCACACGGATGATCCCAGGAATGGTAGGCCTAACATACGATGAACGTCTGAGGATCCTGGGATTATATTCATTGGAGTTTAGGAGGTTGAGGGGAGATCTAATAGAAACTTACAAGATAATTAATGGCTTAGATAGGGTGGATGTAGGGAAGTTGTTTCCATGAGCAGGGGAGACTAGGACCCGGGGGAACAGCCTTAGAATAAAAGGGAGTCACTTTAGAACAGAGATGAGGAGAAATTTCTTCAGCCAGAGAGTGGTGGGTCTGTGGAATTCATTGCCACAGAGGGCGGTGGAGGCCAGGACGTTGAGTGTCTTTAAGACAGAAGTTGATAAATTCTTGATTTCTCAAGGAATTAAGGGCTATGGAGAGAGAGCGGGTAAATGGAGTTGAAATCAGCCATGATTGAATGGTGGAGTGGACTCGATGGGCCGAATGGCCTTACTTCCACTCCTATGTCTTATGGTCTTATACTCAATGCCCCGGCCAATGAAGGCAAGCATGCCATATGCCATCTTGACTACCTTCTCCACCTGTGTTGCCCCTTTCAGTGACCTGTGGACCTGTACACCTAGATCTCTCTGACTGTCAATACTCTTGAGGGTTCTACCATTCACTGCATATTCCCTACATATATTAGAACTTCCAAAATGCATTACCTCACATTTGGAGATGATGGCGTGAGTTTGGTTCCTGCTGGGTTAGTGTGGGCGGATATGAGTTTGGTTCCTGCTGGGTTCGTGGGAGATAATGTGAGTTTGATTCCTGCTGGGCTAGTGGGGGAGGATATGAGTTTGATTCCTGCTGGGTTAGTGGGAGATGATGTGAGTTTGATTCATGCTGGGTTATTGAGGGATGATATGAGTTTGATTCCTGCTGGATTAATGTGTGCAGATATGAGTTTGATTCCTGCTGGGTTAGTGTGGGCGGATATGAGTTTGATTCCTGCTGGGTTATTGAGGGAGGATATGAGTTTGATTCCTGCTGGGTTATTGAGGGAGGATATGAGTTTGATTCCTGCAGGGTTAGTGTGGGCGGATATGAGTTTGATTCCTGCTGGGCTAGTGGGGGAGGACATGAGTTTGATTCCTGCTGGGTTAGTGGGGGAGGATATGAGTTTGATTCCTGCGGGGCTAGTGGGGGAGGATATGAGTTTGATTCCTGCTGGGCTAGTGGGGGAGGATATGAGTTTGATTCCTGCTGGGTTAGTGGGGGAGGATATGAGTTTGATTCCTGCTGGGTTAGTGGGGGAGGATATGAGTTTGATTCCTGCTGGGCTAGTGGGGGAGGATATGAGTTTGATTCCTGCTGGGCTAGTGGGGGAGGATATGAGTTTGATTGCTGCTGGGTTAGTGTGGGCGGATATAAGTTTGATTCCTGCTGGGTTAGTGGGGGAGGATATGAGTTTGATTGCTGCTGGGTTAGTGTGGGCAGATATAAGTTTGATTGCTGCTGGGTTAGTGGGGGAGGATATGAGTTTGATTGCTGCTGGGTTAGTGTGGGCGGATATACGTTTGATTCCTGCTGGGTTAGTGGGGGAGGATATGCGTTTGATTACGGCTGGGTTAAATTTTAGAGCATGTTTGATTGCTGCAGGATTAACAGCCCTTGCTTTCTACATCATATTCCTATTGCTTCAAGGAGAAAACCACCTTCTGATCCTCTTATTTGGCTGACAATGCCGGAAAATTTGTGTTTGCAACTTCTATATTGAAATCCCAGTTTACCTGTCTGTGCAGCTGTGTCCTGTCAGTGTTATTTCACACAGTGAGCTGTGCCAGTGCTCTAACCTTCACACGTGTCTAATTAGCAGAGAGGACGTCCATGCTCAGCTGCTTGTACAATGCAAGTTATAAACAGCACGTGTTCTCACGATTTTTATCATCGCAGCAGATTGTGAATCTGACAGCAATCTAAGGGTTACAGGGTTGATTAATCAGAGATGTCGCTGCCTAAAAGCACGTCTTGTTCCCATGGGCCGTGGCTGCTGGGAACAAGTTGTTTCTGCTCATTGCCAGGTGGGACATCACTGGTCCTTTCTCGAACATAGCTCCTGACAGATTTCTCTTGGCCGGGAGGTGATTAAGTATAAAAGGCATGCTCCAGATCTGCAAGGCTGAACGATTTGGTTGCTGCACTTAGCTTGCAAACTCCAGTTGTATTCCTGAAGGCTTTATCACAACCATCCTCCTGCCCCGCCCCCACAGTCCTGCCATTGGCCACTCAACGTGTCTATCCTCACGATGCCCCACATCCCTCGGCAATTGCAAAGCAAAATCCTGCCTTCCTACCTGATTGGCTGTCGATCAAACAGTCATTTGACTGTGGCTAATGTTTTTACAACAAAGTCTTATGACTATATAGCACCTTTAACATGATAAAACATCACAAGGTGCTTCACAGGAACTTGACAAAGCAAAGTATATCACTGAGCCTTGTGAGGAAATAGTAGGTCAGGTGACCCAAAGCTTGGTCAAAGAGGTAGGTTTTCAGGTGTATCTGAAAGGAGGAATGTTAGGTGAAAAGGTGTAGGGAGGGTGTTCCACAACATTGGGGCCTTCCCAGGAAGGCACGCTGAGACAAATATTAGTTGCTGCTGGAGGATCATCAACTCAGTGAAAGTCACTCTTTGTTTTGCCCAAATCTTGTTGGTCTTCCAGTGCAAATAGATGTCCCCCACTGGCATGTTCCAAAGCCCAGGACTACATGCTGAGGGATACACTGAAGCTTGGGACAGATGTCAGAGAGGTGCAATGGGGAATGTCACTGTCTAAGACCTTTTAACCATAATGAATTGAGGAGGGGGGGAGGGGGGGGGGGTAATTGTAAAGCAACCCCTTGGGCTGTATGACTGGCATTGAATGTGAACGGTGAATATCGCATGTAGCACAATTGTAGGGGGGGGGGGGGGGTAATTGTAAAGCAACCCCTTGGGCTGTATGACTGACATTGAATGTGAACGGTGAATATCGCATGTAGCACAATTGTATTGAAGCACCTCAGTGTGCAACTTAATACCATTGCACCATTTGTAATGACCATTTTGAAATATCTGTCATGTTTCATTGACTGTATTAAAGCAGCTCAAAGCGAACCATGACATATGCAGAGAACCTGAATATTATTGAACTTTGTGTAATAGCCATTTTGAAATGTTTGTAATTTTTTTTCAGATAGTTTACGAATATGTATTACATGAAAAAGAAAGAAAAAAATTGGGGCCTTGAAGAATGTACCTTGGCAAAGAAGGTCTGGAGTGAGACGAACTGGTTTTTATTGAGGTTCATCCCAAGCAGCTCCTTGCAGGTTTCTCTACTCTATGGGCTGTTCCCAGGGATGCACACTGAGACCAACATCAGCTGTTGCTAAAGTCTGTGAAAGACGCTCTTTGGTCTGCCCAAAACCTCCAGTGCAAAGAGTTGTCCCATACCAAGTGTTGCAGACTGGCACATTCCAAAGTCCAGGACTATGTGCAGAGGGAGGCACTAAATTGGGGCAGCTGCAGTCAAGGCACAATGAGGGAAGGTCACTGTCTAAGACCTTCCAACCACAGTGAACTGACGGTGAATTACATAGAAACCCCTCAGGCTGTATGATTCATTAAATGTATAGGGTGAATATTACACATATCATAATTATACAGAAGCACCTCAGAGTACTGTCATAAAGCAGGTGAGTTTTCAGATTCCATCGAAAAGGAAAAGGTAAGATTTAAAGGTAAGTGAATGGGATGTAGGTTTGAGGGTTCGGACATCAAACAGAGGTTCCTGTCTTGGGCATGGGGTGGAGATCTAAACAGGGGAGGGGGAGATCTAGATGTGACTTGGGGTGGACATCAGTGGGTCATAGGGGACGCAGTATTGTGAAGGTGGGGTTATGGGGTTTCGGAGATCGGGGTGGTGTTGGACTTAAAGGGGTGGGGTATTTGGACATGGGGGAGTTGGGATTTTGGAAGTCACAGGGTGTGGGAGATTCAGACATCAAAGGATGAGGGTTCAGATAAGGGGGGGCTAGTGATTCAGACATCAGGGGGTGGGGCTTTGGATATCAGGGAGGGGGGGCTTGGATATCACTGGGTGGGGGCGGTTCAGATGTAGGGGGATGGGGAGTTGGACATCAGTGGGTGGTGGTTCGGAGATTGGAAGGTTGGGGGCTTGGTCATCTGGTGGGCTGAGGGTTGGATTTCAGGGGATGAGTTGGATATCAGTGGCGGGCTGGGTCAGAAATCGAGTGGGCGGCTTGGGTGGGGACGGTGGGCAATTTCTATTGCTCCACCATTGTCCAACTGTGTCTTTGACTGGATGGCCCTGAAGCTTGGGAATTCCTTCAACCTCTCTGCCTCTAGACCTCTCCTGAATAATAATAATAATAATCGCTTATTGTCACAAGTAGGCTTCAGTGAAGTTACTGTGAAAAGCCCCTAGTCGCCACATTCTGGAGCCTGTTCGGGGAGGCCGGTAGGGGAATTGAACCTTTGCTGCTGGCATTGTTCTGCATTACAAGCCAGAATATCTACCCTTCTGGCCAAGGTTTTGGCCACCTGCACGAGCTCATGAAGATGTCAAAGGTTGTTGGTAACACGAGACTAATTCCTGGGATGGCAGACTTTTTGTAGGAGGAGAGATTGAGTCAACTAGGTCTGTATTCACTGGAATGTAGAAAAATGAGAGGGGATCTAATTAAAACATGAAATTCTGACAGGGCTGAACAGACTGGAAGCAGGGATGTTGTTTCTACTGAGGGGCGGGGAAGAGGGTCTAGAACAATGGGTCACAGTCTCAGGAAACGGGGTCGGTCATTTCAGATTAAGATGAGGAGAAGAAAAATTTCCACTCCGAGGGTGATGAACCCGTGGAATTCTCTGTCACAGAAGGCTGCGGAGGCGAACTCACTGAACGTACTTAAGAAGGAAATAGATAGGGGGCGTCATTCTCCGCCGGCGGGAGTCTCCATTTTGCCGGCGCCCGGGGGTTTCCCGACGGCGTGGGGCTGCCCCACAATGGGAAACCTCATTGACCGGCCGGTGTTACGGAGACTCCCGCCGGCCGGTCGGGGCAGAAATGTGGCGGGCGGGGAGGAGAATTTCGCCCAAGATTTCTAGGGCAGGATTCTCCGATCCCCCGCCGGGTCGGAGAATCGCCGGGGGCTGGCGTGAATCCCGGCCCCGCCGGTTGCCGAATTCTCCGGCACCAGATATTCGGCGGGGGCGGGAATCGCGCCGCGCTGGTTGGCGGCCCCCCCCCCCCCGGCGATTCTCCGGCCCGCGATGGGCCGAAGTCCCGCCGCTGTCAACCCACGCCAGCCGGCGTGGATTGAACCACCTTTGGGACAGCGGGACAAGGCGGCGTGGGCAGGCTCCGGGGTCCTGGGGGGGGGGGCGCGGGGTGATCTGGCCCCGGGGGGTTCCCCCACGGTGGCCTGGCCCACGATCGGGGCCCATCGATCCGCGGGCGGGCCTGTGCCGTGGGGGCACTCTTTTCCTTCCGCCTTCGCCATGGTCTCCACCATGGGGGAGGCGGAAAGGACCCCCTCCACTGCGCATGCGCGGGGATGCCGTGAGCGGCCGCTGACGCTCCCGCGCATGCGCCACCCGACAAAGTCAGTTTTGCGCCAGCTGGCGGGGCACCAAAGGCTTTTCCCGCCAGCTGGCGGGGCGGAAATCAGTCCGGCGCGGGCCTAGCCCCTCAAGGCGAGGGCTCGGCCCCTCAAGGTGCGGAGACTTCCGCACCTTTGGGGCGGCCAATGCCGGACTGATTCGCGCCGTTTTTGGCACCGTTGGCGGACATCGCGCAGATATCGGAGAATCACGCCCCTAGACTTGAATGACATCAAGAGGTTTGGGGGAGTGTGGAAGTGTGATGTTGAGATAAAGGCACAGTCAAGAAATTGAATGGTGGAACATGCTCAAAGAGCCGATTGGCATACTCCTGCTCCTATTTGTTTCTGTGTAAAAACAAGTAAATTTGCCATCATCCCAGATGACCAGAGGCTACTTTCCCCTTTGAAGGGGAGGGTTGACTGGCGGTGATTTAACTTGAGGATCACCGCAGCTCAGGTGAGGGGCAAGGTTGGGAAGGTTGAATAACCTCAACCAATACCAACATCGAGGGCCGAAGGGCCTGTACTGCGCTGTAATGTTCTCTGTTCTATGTTCTAATACTGGAATTGAACTCGCGCTGTTGGCCTCACTTTGCATCACAAACCAGGCGTCCAGGAAGACCTGGCTAAAGTGGTGGAAATGATGCAATCCCAGCGCCGGGCGATCCAGAAAGTAGGGGAGCAGGAGGAGCAGTTGGCCTCATTGGTGGCTGAGGTGGGGATGATGCGGGAGACCCAAAAGATGCTGAAGGACAAGGTGGAGGATCTGGAGAATCGCTCCAGAAGACACAACTTGAGGATCGTGGTGATGCCCGAAGTCATCGAAGGTGGAGAGGCCGGAACATACTTGGCCAAAATGTTGGAGCAGTTGATGGGGGAGGGGGCCTTTCACTGGCCCCTGGAGGTCGACCGTGCACACAAGGCGCTGTTGAGGTGGTTGCAGGCGGGCGAGCCACCGAGGGCGATGGTGGAGCGATTACACCACACTCCGGATAAGGAGAAGATCCTGCAATGAGAGAGGCGGACGAGGAAGTGCACCTGGGAATGGAACGTACTGCTGGTGGACCAGCACCTGGGTACAGAACTAGTGAAGAGGAGAGCTGGGTTCAACTGGGTCAAGGCTGCCCTCTTTAAAAAGGGGGTGAAGTTCGGAGTACTTTACCCATCTCGCCTCTAGGGTGACTTTCCAGAAACATGCGTACTATTTGGACATGCTAGAAGATGAGATGGAGTTCATGAGGGACAATGGATTGGGAGGAGAGTGAGGACATTGAACTTTGGAGGAGTTTGTGCGAGTGTTTGCTTTTTTGAAAGAATTTCTCTGAAGAGTTTTTGATGGCGAGTTTTCTAGAAGGCAGGCCTTTCTTGTGGGAACATTGAGGTGGAGTGTACCTTTTGTTGCTCTTTAGATGGGTATGGATGGGGCGAGGGGAAATGGCGAACAGGGAGTTTGGAGGCCTTGTGTGAGGGCCACCAGGCTAGCTTAACGGGAGTGAAATGGGGGTTGCCACGAAGTAGGGGGGTTGATGTTTTGTTTAAGGGGGAGGGTTGTTGACAGGGTGTAGTTGGTGTGGCACAGTTGGAAAGGGATCGATGATGGTGGACATTTGAGGGTCGCCTGACAAGGGCTGGCCCAAAAAGAGATATGGCTGATCGGCAGGGATGGGGAATGGGGAGCCCCCCGACCAGGCTGGTCACTTGGAACATGAGAGGTTGAATGGGCCGGTCAAACGATCACGTGTGTTCGCACACCTGAGGAGTCTGTGTCTGGTTTTTCTACAAGAGACACACTTAAAGATAGGAGACCAGACAATGTTGAGGAAATGATGGGTGGGGCAGGTGTTCCACTCGGGACTGGATATGAAGAAGAGGGGGTGGCGGTGTTGGTGGTTAGACGGGTGATGTTCGAGGTGGGGGACATTGTGGCAGACCCGGTGGGTGGAGGGGTGGGGGGGGGTGCGAGGTTAGTGATGGTAAATGGGAAGCTGGAAGAGATGCCGGTGCTCCTGGTAAATGTTCATGCCCCAAATTGGGATGATGTAGATTTCATAGAACATAGAACAATACAGCGCAGTACAGGCCCTTCGGCCCACGATGTTGCACCGAAACAAAAGCCATCTAACCTACACTATGCCATTATCATCCATATGTTTATCCAATAAACTTTTAAATGCCCTCAATGTTGGCGAGTTCACTACTGTAGCAGGTAGGGCATTCCACGGCCTCACTACTCTTTGCGTAAAGAACCTACCTCTGACCTCTGTCCTATATCTATTACCCCTCAGTTTAAAGTTATGTCCCCTCGTGCCAGCCATATCCATCCGCGGGAGAAGGCTCTCACTGTCCACCCTATCCAACCCCCTGATCATTTTGTATGCCTCTATTAAGTCTCCTCTTAACCTTCTTCTCTCCAACGAAAACAACCTCAAGTCCATCAGCCTTTCCTCATAAGATTTTCCCTCCATACCAGGCAACATCCTGGTAAATCTCCTCTGCACCCGCTCCAAAGCCTCCACGTCCTTCCTATAATGCGGTGACCAGAACTGTACGCAATACTCCAAATGCGGCCGTACCAGAGTTCTGTACAGCTGCAACATGACCTCCCGACTCCGGAACTCAATCCCTCTACCAATAAAGGCCAACACTCCATAGGCCTTCTTCACAACCCTATCAACCTGGGTGGCAACTTTCAGGGATCTATGTACATGGACACCTAGATCCCTCTGCTCATCCACACTTTCAAGAACTTTACCATTAGCCAAATATTCCGCATTCCTGTTATTCCTTCCAAAGTGAATCACCTCACACTTCTCTACATTAAACTCCATTTGCCACCTCTCAGCCCAGCTCTGCAGCTTATCTATATCCCTCTGTAACCTGCTACATCCTTCCACACTATCGACAACACCACCGACTTTAGTATCGTCTGCAAATTTACTCACCCACCCTTCTGCGCCTTCCTCTAGGTCATTGATAAAAATGACAAACAGCAACGGCCCCAGAACAGATCCTTGTGGTACTCCACTTGTGACTGTACTCCATTCTGAACATTTCCCATCAACCACCACCTTCTGTCTTCTTTCAGCTAGCCAATTTCTGATCCACATCTCTAAATCACCCTCAATCCCCAGCCTCCGTATTTTTTGCAATAGCCTACCGTGGGGAACCTTATCAAACGCTTTGCTGAAATCCATATACACCACATCAACTGCTCTACCCTCGTCGACCTGTTCAGTCACCTTCTCAAAGAACTCAATAAGGTTTGTGAGGCATGACCTACCCTTCATAAAGCCATGCTGACTATCCCTGATCATATTATTCCTATCTAGATGATTATAAATCTTGTCCCTTATAATCCCCTCCAAGACTTTACCCACTACAGACGTGAGGCTCACCGGTCTATAGTTGCCGGGGTTGTCTCTGCTCCCCCTTTTTGAACAAAGGGACCACATTTGCTGTCCTCCAGTCCTCTGGCACTATTCCTGTAGCCAATGATGACATAAAAATCAAAGCCAATGGTCCAGCAATCTCTTCCCTGGCCTCCCATAGAATCCTAGGATAAATCCCATCAGGTCCCGGGGACTTATCTATTTTCAGCCTGTCCAGAATTGCCAACACCTCTTCCCTACGTACCTCAATGCCATCTATTCTATTAGCCTGGGGCTCAGCATTCTCCTCCACAACATTATCTTTTTCCTGAGTGAATACTGACGAAAAATATTCATTTAGTATCTCGCCTATCTCTTCAGACTCTACACACAATTTCCCATCCCTGTCCTTGACTGGTCCTACTCTTTCCCTAGTCATTCGCTTATTCCTGACATACCTATAGAAAGCTTTTGGGTTTTCCTTGATCCTTCCTGCCAAATACTTCTCATGTCCCCTCCTTGCTCGTCTTAGCTCTCTCTTTAGATCCTTCCTCGCTACCTTGTAACTATCCATCGCCCCAACCGAAACTTCACACTTCATCTTCACATAGGCCTCCTTCTTCCTCTTAACAAGAGATTCCACTTCCTTGGTAAACCACGGTTCCCTCGCTCGACGCCTTCCTCCCTGTCTGACCGGTACATACTTATCAAGAACACGCAGTAGCTGATCCTTGAACAAGCCCCACTTATCCAGTGTGCCCAACACTTGCAGCCTACTGCTCCACCTTATCCCCCCCAAGTCACGTCTAATGGCATCATAATTGCCCTTCCCCCAGCTATAACTCTTGCCCTGCGGTGTATACTTATCCCTTTCCATCATTAACGTAAACGTCACCGAATTGTGGTCACTGTCCCCAAAGTGCTCTCCTACCTCCAAATCCAACACCTGGCCTGGTTCATTACCCAAAACCAAATCCAACGTGGCCTCGCCTCTTGTTGGCCTGTCAACATATTGTTTCAGGAAACCCTCCTGCACACACTGTACAAAAAACGACCCATCTATTGTACTCGAACTATATATTTTCCAGTCAATATTTGGAAAGTTAAAGTCTCCCATAATAACTACCCTGTTACTTTCGCTCATATCCAGAATCATCTTCGCCATCCTTTCCTCTACATCCCTAGAACTATTAGGAGGCCTATAAAAAACTCCCAACAGGGTGACCTCTCCTTTCCTGTTTCTAACTTCAGCCAATACTACCTCGGAAGAAGAGTCCCCATCTAGCATCCTCTCCGCCACCGTAATACTGCTCTTGACTAGCAGCGCCACACCTCCCCCTCTTTTGCCTCCTTCTCTGAGCTTACTAAAACACCTAAACCCCGGAACCTGCAACATCCATTCCTGTCCCTGCTCTATCCATGTCTCCGAAATGGCCACAACATCGAAGTCCCAGGTACCAACCCACGCTGCCAGTTCCCCTACCTTGTTTCGTATACTCCTGGCATTGAAGTAGACACACTTCAAACCACCTACCTGAACGCTGGCCCCCTCCTGCGACGTCAAATCTGTGCTCCTGACCTCTATACTCTCATTCTCCCTTACCCTAAAACTACAATCCAGGTTCCCATGCCCCTGCTGCATTAGTTTAAACCCCCCCAAAGAGCACTAACAAATCTCCCCCCCAGGATATTTGTGCCCCTCAGGTTCAGATGTAGACCATCCTGTCTGTAGAGGTCCCACCTTCCCCAGAAAGAGCCCCAGTTATCCAAAAATCTGAAACCCTCCCGCCTGCACCATTATGTAGCCACGTGTTTAAATGCTCTCTCTCCCTATTCCTCATCTCACTATCACGTGGCACGGGCAACAACCCAGAGATAACAACTCTGTTTGTTCTAGTTCTGAGCTTCCATCCTAGCTCCCTGAAAGCCTGCCTGACATCCTTGTCCCCTTTCCTACCTATGTCGTTGGTGCCAATGTGGACCACGACTTGGGGCTGCTCCCCTTCCCCCCTAAGGACCCGGAAAACACGATCCGAGACATCACGTACCCTTGTACCTGGGAGGCAACATACCAAACGTGAGTCTCTCACGCTCCCACAAAATCTCCTATCTGTGCCCCTGACTATAGAGTCCCCAATTACTAATGCTCTGCTCCTCTCCCCCCTTCCCTTCTGAGCAACAGGGACAGACTCCGTGCCAGAGGCCCGTACCCCATGGCTTACCCCTGGTAAGTCCCCCCCCCACAAGTATCCAAAGCGGTATACTTGTTTCTCAGGGGAACGACCGCAGGGGATCCCTGCACTGACTGTTTTTTCCCAGTCCCTCTTACAGTTACCCACCTATCTCCAATCTTTGGTGTAACTAATTCCCTGAAGCTGCTATCTATGACCCCTTCTGCCTCCCGAATGATCCGAAGTTCTTCCAACTCCAGCTCCAGTTCCCTAACTCGGTCTTGGAGGAGCTGGAGATGGCAGCACTTCCTGCAGGTAAAATCAGCAGGGACACTAACTGCATCCCTCACCTCAAACATCCTGCAGGAGGAACATTGCACTCCCTTCCCTGCCATTCCTCTAACTTTCTACCAAGATCTGGCTAACAACTAAATTAAATTTTTATAAAAAATAATAATAATATAATAAAATATGGTACTTACCTCAGACCAATGGGTTTTATTATTAGGTTAGAGGAGGAGGGCGGGTGGGAGACAATACACGTGTAGTGTCTCGGGTTTCCTCTCCACCAGAATTTATTGGTGAGGGTCTTCCCAGACGTCCGCGGGTCGACTTCCTGATCCCGCCTAAAAAACTAATTTAAAAAAAAAAGAAAAATTCTCAGCTCCTGCTGAAATTGACTAATCAGCCAGCTGTTCTCACGCCGCCGAAATCGACTGGCCTGCCCCTGCAAAGACAAGTGCTTTTAAAGGTTGACTTACCTCCCAGCAACCTCCTTCCGCAATGCTCCCGCTGAAACTGACTCACCAGCTGTTCTCACGCCGCCGAAATCGACTGGCCTGCCCCTGCAAATACAAGTGCTTTTAAAGGTTGACTTACCTCCCAGCAACCTCCTTCCGCAGTGCTCCCGCTGAAACTGACTCACCAGCTGTTCTCCCGCCGCCGAAATCGACTGGCCTGCCCCTGCAAAGACAAGTGCTTTTAAAGGACAGACTTACCTCCCAGCAACCTCCTGCCGCAATGCTCCCGCTGAAACTGACTCACCAGCTGTTCTCCCGCCGAAATCGACTGGCCTGCCCCTGCAAAGACAAGTGCTTTTAAAGGTTGACTTACCTCCCAGCAACCTCCTTCCGCAGTGCTCCCGCTGAAACTGACTCACCAGCTGTTCTCCCACCGCCGAAATCGACTGGCCTGCCCCTGCAAAGACAAGTGCTTTTAAAGGTTGACTTACCTCCCAGCAACCTCCTTCCGCAATGCTCCCGCTGAAACTGACTCACCAGCTGTTCTCCCGCCGCCGAAATCGCCGAAATTCATGATGTGGGTGCTGGGCTAGATTCCTGATCTGGACTTGCGCTGGTTGATCATGGGGGATTTTAATACGGTTATGGAACTAAGTTTGGGCCAGTTGAGCCAGAGGTCGGTTAAGGTGTCGGCAGTGGCAAATGAGCTAAAGGGGTTCACATGGAGCACAGTGGGGTGCGAGGATGGGCGAGGACCAAACGGGTATTGTAAATGGGAGGCAGTTGTCGGCGAATGTGAGGAGGCTGCTTAATGTAATTATGATGCCTTCGGAGGGGCAGGAGGTGGTGGTGGCGATGGACGTGGAGAAGGCGTTTGATTGGGTGGAGTGGGACTGTCTGGGGGAGATGCTGGGGCGGTTTGGGTTCAGGGTTTGTGGACTGGGTCCGAATGCTATGCAAGGCACCGGCCGCAAGTGTGAGAATGAACAAAGTGAGTTTGGGATATTTTGATCTAGCATCGGGGGTCGAGGTAGGGGTGACCGCTGCTCATTGCTTTGGCGTTAGAGCCACTGGCAATGCCGCTTAGGGCGTCGGATGACTTGAGAGGGATTGTGCGGGGGACGCTGAGCACAGGGTCTTGCTCTATGCGGACAACATTCTGATATACATTTTGGACCCATTGGACAGTACTGGGGACATTATTGGGATTTTGGAGGAATTTGGCTGGTTTCCCAGGTACGAATTTAACATGGGAAGGAGCGAGGTGTTCCCAATAGAGGCTAGAGAGGACATTTGGGGAGCTGTCGTTCAAGGTAGTGGGGCGAGTTTTAGAAACCTGGGCATTCAAGTGACACAGGGCTGGGTGCAGCTGCACAAGCTGAATTTGACTCGGTTGGTGGAGCAGAAGAAGGGGGACTTTAAGAGGTGGGATGTGCTGGTGCTGGCAGGAGGGGTGCAGACAGTAAAAATGACGGTCCTGCCAAGGTTTCTGTTCATGTTTCGGAACATTCCAATCTTTGTCCCGAAGGCATTCTTTAAAAAGGTCAATGCGCTGATTTCTGGGTTTGTGTGGGAGGGGGAAGACTCTGTGGGTCGGGAGGGCATTTTTGGAGCAGGGCCGAGGATGGGGGGAGCTGGCGTTGCCGAACATGATGAACTATTACTGGCAGTGAACATTGCCATGGTTAGGATATGGGTCTGCATGGAGGCAGCTTCGTGTAGGGGAATGAATTTAAGGGTTTTATTGTCAGCGCCTCTGCCTTTCTCACCGGCCAGACACTCCGTGAGCCCAGTGTGGTGTCAGCCTTAAGGGTGTGGGGGCAGTGGAGGCATCACATGGGACTGGAGGGTGCCTCAGTGTGGGCACCGATCTGCGACAACCATACGTTTGTGCTGGGGGGGAGGGTTGAATACGAAGTTTCGGGGGTGGCGGCAGGCAGGGATTGAGCGGTCTGTTCACAGGGGGCAAATTTGCAAAGTTGGATGACCTGGAGGAAGAGTTGCCCAGAGGGAACGGTTTCAGGTACCTGCAGGTCTGGGATCTTGTAAGGAGAGAGGTGCCATCCTTCCCTGGGCTACCGGCCCTGGAGTTGCAGGATAAGGTACTGTCGAAGGATGAGATAGGGGAGGGGAAGGTGTTGGATGTCTACAAGGAGTTGATGGACTTGGAGAGGGCCTGCTGGAGAACATAAAGCGTAAGTGGGAGGAGAAGCTCGGAGGGGAGGTGGAGGCTGGGACGAGGGCTGAGGCCATGTGGAGGATGAATGTGTCCTTGGCGTGTGCAAGGCAAAGCCTCATTCAGTTTAATGTCCATAGAGCACACATGACGGTAGCGCAGATGAGTAGGTTTTTTTGAGGAGGTAGAGGATAGATGCCGGCCGTGTGCGCGGAGGCCCATGAGTCACGTCCACATGTTTTGTCCGAAGTTGAAGGGATTCTGGCAGGGATTCGCGGACGTGGGGCGAAATTCTCCCCCAACGGCGGGATGCCCGCCGACTGGCGCCAAAGCCGGCGCAAATCAGACGGGCATCGCGCCGGCAAAAAGGTGCGGAAGTCTCCGCATCTTTGGCGGCCTAGCCCCAACATTGAGGGGCTAGGCCGACGCCGGAGGGATTTCCGCCCCGCCAGCTGGCGGAAATGGCGTTTGTTGCCCCGCCAGCTGGCGCGGAAATGCGGCGCATGCGCGGGAGCGTCAGCGGCCGCTGTCAGTTTCCCCGCGCATGCGCGGGAGCGTCAGCGGCCGCCGAAAGTTTCCCGCGCATGCGCAGTGGGGAGAGTCTCTTCCGCCTCCACCATGGTGGAGGCCGTAGCGGAGGCAGAAGGGAAAGAGTGCCCCCACGGCACAGGCCCGCCCGCGGATCGGTGGGCCCCGATCGCGGGCCAGGCCACCGTGGGGGCACCCCCCGGGGTCAGATCGCCCCGCGCCCCCCCCCAGGACCCCGGAGCCCGCCCACGCTGCCTGGTCCCGCCGGTAAATACCAGGTTTGATTTACGTCGGCGGGACAGGCAGTTTCTGGGCGGGACTTCGGCCCATCCGGGCCGGAGAATCCAGCGGGGGGTCCCGCCAACCGGCGCGGCTGGATTCCCGCCCCCGCCCAATCTCCGGGAGCGGAGACTTCGGCGGGGGCGGGGGCGGGATTCACGGCGGCCAACGGCCATTCTCCGACCCGGCGGGGGGTCGGAGAATGACGCCCGTGATGTCCGAGGTGCTGGGGGTGAAGGTGGCTCCGTATCCAGAGGTAGTGATATTCGGGGTGTCGGAAGACCCGGGAGTTCAGGGGCCGAGAGCAGCCGATGTTTTGGTCTTTGCCTCCCTGATAACCCAGAGACGGATCTTACTTGGATGGAGGGACTCAGAGCCGCAGAAAGTGTGGGCGTGGGTGAGCAATCTGACGGAATTCCTGAGGCTGGTGAGGGTCAAGTTCTTCCTGAGGGGGTCGGTCGAGGATTCATTCGGAGGTGGAATGTGTTTATTGGTTCCTTTAAGCAGGATTGAGGGTCAGCAAGGTGGGGTGGGGGGGGGGGGGCAGAAGGAAGAGGGGTTAAAATGGGGAAGGCAGGATGGGAGAAGGGGTGGTATTGGGGGAACAGGGGAAGTGGATGTTGGTTGTTTATAATGTATGATTGTTCTTCTCCTTTTGTTTGTATATATGAAAATGCCTTGAATAAAACCATTTAAAAAAATGTAACACTCCTGGGAAGCTCCTTGAAGCATAGTATGTTAAAATGCGTTCATCCTTGGCTGAGCCCATTTTGTGGGGGCCATGAAGAATCCAGCACGAGTTGAAGGATAGAAAGAAATAACATTTATTTACAATAACATATATATACAACAGAAGCAACAATTCCCTTGCTGCTCACTCTCCTCTAGCTGGTTCAAAACTGGCCCAGCTTTATTTATGCAGGGAATCTGCTAATGATTTCTCCGCCCCCCCCCCCCTCATTGGGAAAGCTCATACTCCCAAAGGATTGTGGGATTGCCATTAGTCTCCAGCCAGTGGTAAGCAGGCAGGTTATAACAGCCCAATAATCTGCAGTCACTCGGATTGTAACTTTAACACCAGGGACCTTTTATTATGTACAGTATTATTATTATTTTTTAAAAAAAATTTTGTGCAGTATTATAATTAAATTGACAGAAGATACCTGACTATCTCATACCCCTTTCCCAATCCCCCATTTCTGACCACCCCCATTCTCAAACCTGTGTGCAAACACACACATGCAAACAAAACAGAGGCAATGGGTGTTTGAGACGTAAAGAAAATATCAATTAAAATAAAAGGATAAAGGATCTTTGCCAAGGATGGCTTCCAGTTAATGTCTTTCATGTTTTCGTTTCGGTACTTCTTCCTTCTAGGTTTGAGATGGTTTTCTCTAGTAAGGTTGTCTACTCTCTGCAAATTCAGGATTATTTCAAGTTTACAGCAAAGTTGTGCCATGCGCTCACTGGATTTCGAACAATAAAGCAGAACCAATCACTGACGATTGTCAAGCAGAACCCTGGGCGGGATTCTCCACTCCCGCGCCGAAGTGCCTACGCCGTCATGAACGCTGTCGAGGTTCACAACGGCGTGAAACGGCCCCTATCCTGACCGATTCAGGGCCCGATAATGGGCTAGGAGCGGGGCCGCGTCATTTACACGTGCCAGGCCTTGTCGCCACGTAAAGGCGGCGCCGCATACATGACGCAGCCGGCGCCGCATAACTGGTGTTACCCGCGCATGCGTGGTTGCCGTCCTCTCCGGGTCCGCCCCGCAAGAAGATGTCAGACGGATCTTGCGGGGCTGCGGAAGAGAGGACGGCCCGACGATCGGTGGGCACCGATCGCGGGCCAGACCGCATTTGAGGCCCCCCCCCCCCCGTGCGGGATCCCCCCCCCCCCCCCGCAGGCCGCCCCCCCCCCCCCAGCGTTCCCGCGCTGTTCCCGCCGGCAGCGACCAGGTGTGGACGGCGCCGGGGGGAACCCGCCGTTTTGGCCTGGCCGCTCGGCCCATCCGGGCCTGAGAATAGCAGGGGTGCCGGAGAATCGCCATTTTGGATGTCTCGGGCGATTCTCCGGCCTGCGCGGCGCGGAACTCAACGGGGCCGTTCTCGCCGCCTGGGAGAATCATGGGAGGGCGTCGGACCGGCGTCGGGGGAAAATTCAGCGACCCAGGCAATTCTCCCAACCGGCGCGGGAGTGGAGAGTCCCGCCCCCTATCTCTGGGTTACCAGTCGACTTCATCCAAAATCAGTTCCTACGAGTCTGTATCTCATCTCCAAAATACAACACCTAGGTGCACACTGTCCTGGCTGCTTCAGCTTCAGTCCTCTGTTTTAAAGGCACATTCTGATTATGGGTCCATGGACCAAAAATAATAAAAGAAAAGAAAATAGGAACAAATGAAATAAACAGGAAGGACCCTGACATACTGAAACCTGAGAGCTCAGCTTCATAAATAGAAGAATGGAGCACAAAAGGAAATTACCCCAAACCTTTAGAAATCTCTCTTTAGGCTCCAGCTGAAGCATTTTCAGTACAAGAGACCAGAAAAGCTGGGAGTGCTACTCTGAAAGCAGAGAAGGTTAAGAGGAAAGGTAATAATCACAGAAAGATTTATAGAGTAGAGGAACTGTTTCCGGTGGCAGTAGCTTTGGCACAGGCTTGAAATAATTGGCAAAAGAACCAAATATGGTGCGCGATTCTCCACTCCCGCGCCGAAGTGTCCACGCCGACCTCGACGGCGCGAAACGGCCCCGATCCCAACCGATTCAGGGCCCAATAATCAGGGCCGCGAGAAACTCGGGGGGGGGGGTGTGTCGCAAAGGCCGTGTCGTCACCGCGTGACGCCCGAATGACGCGGCGCTGCGTCATAAATGGCGCGATCCGCGCACAGAGGACCCAGAGGAGAAGAGAGGAGATGGCTGAGCCCCGAAGAGCCGCACCGAGGTTCCGGGACACGGACCTGGACACCCTGGTGGATGAGATCGAGAAGAGAAGGGACACCCTCTGCCCAAGACATGGGCATTGCCAGCCATCCAGCGCGGTGAGGCGCGGTTGGCGTGAGGTTGGCACCGCAGTCAGTGCTGTGGGGCAGACCCCCCCGGACGGGGGAGCAGTGTCGCAAGAAGCTGCATGGCCTCACCCAGGCTGCCAGGGTAAGTGCCATGAGGGTGCCCTCAGGCCCCCCCTTCCCCCTCAGTGCCAGGGGGGTGGGGAGTGGGGTGGGGGGGGGGGTCAGGGGGGCTGGGGGTGTTGGGGGGGATTGGGGCATCAGGGGCGGTGGTGGGGGGTGTCAGGGGGGGTTGGGAGTGTTGGGGGGGATTGGGGCATCAGGGGCAGTGGTGGGGGGTCAGGGGGGTTGGGGGGGTCATGGTGCCCAACTATCTACTCGACCCACATGAGCCCCGGGACCCCCCCTGGAGCGATGCCATGGCGTGCTGTCTCCTGAACCAGCAACAATGTTGTCTATATCTGCATGCCCTGATGATACCCGCCTAATAGTGATGCTTTATCCAACAACCCCCCCCCCGCCCCTCCCCCAGGACAAGACAGCTCACAACCAGCGTGAGCGCATGAGAACCGGAGGGGGTTCTCCGGTCCTGCACCCCCTAACTGTTCACGAGCAGAGGGCCCTGGACCTCGCTGGGGGATCCGCCACCCGGGAGGTCGCGCCATGCCAGGTCGGAGGCGCAGAAGCAAGTGAGAGAACCCTGCATGTCCTCTCCGCCCCCAACCCGCCATCGCCCCCCTCACACTCTGGCCAGTGCACCCACGATCCCATCCCCCCTCACACTCTGGCCAGTGCACCCCCGATCCCATCCCCCCTCACACTCTGGCCACTGCACCCCCGATCCCATCCCCCCCCTCACACTCTGGCCATTGCACCCTCGATCCCCTCCCCCCTCACACTGTGCACCCACCACCACCATACACCCGGGCCACCGTGTCTAACGAACCCCGAATCTTTATGTTCCCCAGGGCCACTCGCCGAACGTCCAGGGACGTCTCGCCCAGGAAACAGCGGAACATCGGCAACCGCAACTGCGCCCAGGGACGCACGCCAGAGGTTGGCAATCGGTCGGACAGGAGGGCAGACCTCTCAGTCTGGGACGCAGGACCGGGACGCTCAGACCACCGAGACAGACAATAGTGAGGGGCACAGGGTGGACATTCATGTCGAAGCCCACATCACGGCCACACACACTTCACCTGGAGGTCAAGACGACATGGCCCGCATGGAGCTTGCGCCGGGCCATGAGGGGGACCAGTACACACCAGACTTCCTGACGGATGATGACCTCGAGCTTGCGGCACTGCTGTCTCCCACACCGTTCACCATCGCAGAGACACTCACCTCGGTTGGGCATATAAGTGATGAGGCTCCCGGGTCACTGTCTGGTGCGCACCCCACAGCCGAGCCGCTACAGCAGGTGGAGTTTGGAGCAGCCAAGGGGCTGGACGGTCGGAGGGCAGCCCAGGCCCAGCAACCAGCTGACACCCAGACGGTTCCCGGGTTCCTGGATGTAATTGACCCACCCGGACAACCGATGCATGTGGACACCCAGGGACTGAATACCGGGATGAGGGCCATCTTCCAGGACCTGCACACGCAGCTGGAGGAGTTTATCCGCGTCCAGGAGCAGGGAGTGGTGCCACTCATCGCAGTCACCCAGGCCGACACCGCACGGGTAGCGTCCGCGGTGGAGGCAATGGGTGAAACGGTTTCGGCCATCGGTCAGGTTCTGCAAGGCGTTGGGCTTACCGTGCACGCGTCATCCATAGCCCAGGAGAGGGCTGCCCTCTCACAGGCAGCCATCTCACAGAGCCAACAGGACATTGCCGCCACTCTCCGGGCCCTGGCTGAGTCTCACCATGCCATGGCCTGGTCCCAGCAAGCAATGGCACAGTCCCAGCAGTCGGTCGCGGAGAGCATTGACCGTCTGGCGCACGTGATGGATGGCGTCGCGCACTCACAGGTCGAGATCGCACAGTCCTTGGCAGGAATGTGGCACTCCCTGGGCTCCGTCTCGGCGAACATTCGGACCGTGGTGATACCACTGCAGGCCTCCAGGACTGGCAGCGCCAGGTGTCGATGGTGCGACGGGGCATGTCACCGAGCGCATCTCCATCTCACAGTGAGACCCGGGGGCCACCGGGCTCCCCGAGGGAGGAGGAGGTTCTGGGGCCCGTCCCGGTAGCTCCATCAAGGGACGTCCCAGTACACTCGGCCTCCCCCCGTTCCGTCCCTGGTGCATCTGGTGGGGAGCGGGCAGGTCAGGGTGGCACAACGCCATCCAGCACGCCCGTCGAGCAGCCTGGCCCATCGAAGCCGCCCAAGGAAACGCGTGCCGACGGGGAGCCATGTCGAAGGGCGTGATTCACACCAGTCCACCTCCACTCCTGCTGTACCATCTGGGAACACACCTAGACGTAGTGGTAGGGCTCGTAAGGCAAAGACATTAGGCACATAAGAAGTTGGCATGGGTGCAGGGCACAGTCTAGTTGTAGTGGGTAGGGCACCTATGTTAACCACACGACTAAACTCACTGTTGAATTTGACTTGTAAGACTGTGTGCTATGTCCGGTGCCAGGGGGCTCGTGAGGGTGCCCGATTGGCTTAGTGGTATACGAGCCGTTCAAGGACTGTTCCGGATGTGCTGACCCTTTCCCCCCCTGCCTTCCATAATCGGACACCGTTGCCCTCGGTACACCGACGCCAGCCACCCCACGGGCATGTGGTGAAATATCTGTCATGAAGGCTGTGACCACCGGAGTGCATGGTTCAGCCATAGCCATAAGTCAGACCTCGACTGGCGAATCTGAGCAGAGCGGGCCGTCATCATTCAACATGGCACAGTTCACACTCGCTTACCCAATCATCACTGTTGTGCAATCCCGCAGTGTCGCAGTGGTAAGGTGATGTGGAATTGGTGCCGTGAACGTGGTCCGGGGGTGCGGGGGCTGCCGTTGCGCAGCCTCCTGGACGTAACGAGCAGCCAGGCAGTGTCTGTGTCCTGCGTCCCTCTCCCCACCCTGATGCGCGGCATCACCCTCATCCTCCGCATCCTCCTCTTCCTCATCCCCCTCATTTGCGTTGGCTCCGTTGCCGTCGGGTCCTCCCTCCAACTCCTCCACCAGGGCATCGCCCCTCTGCATGGCAATGTTGTGCAGCGCACAGCAGACCACAACTATGCGACCGACCCTGTCGGGCCGGTACTGCAGGGCCCCTCCAGATCGGTCCAGGCATCTGAATCTCATCTTCAGCAGGCCGAAGCACCGCTCCACCACACCCCTGGTTGCTGCATGGGCCTCGTTCTATAGGCTCTCCGCGTTGGTGTGAGGCCTCCGTATTGGCGTCAGCAGCCATGACCTCAATGGATAGCCCTTGTCGCCCAGCAACCAGCCCCTCAGTGGGGCGGGGGGGCATCCATCGAATATTGCGGGGATGAACGACTGTGCCAGAATGTAGACGTCATGCACACTCCCTGGGTACTTTGCACACACGTGCATGACCTTCATGTGGGGGTCGCACACCATCTGAATGTTCATGGAGTATGCGCCCTTTCCGTTCATGAACACTTCCCTGTTGTCTGCAGGCGGGTGCATGGGGACGTGCACACCATCGATTACACCCTGGACCATCGGTATCCCGGCCACCTTGGCGAATCCATGCGCCCGTGCTTCCTGCTGTGCTCGGTTCTCCGGGAATTAAATGTTCCTGTCCGCGATGGTGTACAAGGCGTCGGTGACGGCCCTGATGCACCTGTGGACCGATGCCTGTGATATCCCGGATAGGGCCCCGCTCGGTGCCTGGAAGGAACTGGGGCATTAAAGTTTAGGGCCACCGTCACCTTGATGGAGACTCATATCGCATGTCCTTCTCCCATTCCACGTGGTGCGAGGTGCGCCACGAGCTGGCATATATGTGCGACCGTCTCCCTGCTGAACCGTAGTCTCCTCCTGCATGTGATGTCCGTTAGGGCCTCGAACGACATTCTGTCACGGTACACCCTCGGCCTTGCTGGACGCCTGTGGCGCCCTGGCACCACCATCAGTGGATCCTCCTGCTCCACCTGCTCCTCCTCCTCTTCCTCCTGCTCCCCCCCAAGCACTTCCTGTGCATTCCTCGCCGTCTGACGGTCAATGTCCCCCTCGGCATCCTCCTGTACATTCGGGTCTGAGCGCCTGCGGCCTGCGTGGCGACGACGGGCCACTCCGCGGCCATCCCCTCTGCTGCACCGGCGACCGCTGCATCTGCAGCCACTGTGGGCCGTCCGACTCTACGCTGCCGGATGGCAAACTCCAGAGCTGCGGCTCCAACCACGGCAGTGAACATCGCTGTCTGGTTGGCATACATGGTGATCTGCAGGAGGGTGGTGGGGGGCAGAGAAACAACATGTTACACGGAGGTTCTTCCACACCTCGCCAGCCGGGTTGCATGGGATCCCTGTGTGCCCCGGTGGGATGGTCGGGCTGCAGACACGCACCCAGCCTAACATCTGGTCACTGTCTGCGCCCAAAGGTCAGTTCACACCGTACTGCTCACCAGTGTGCCAGTCGCCTGTGCCCATCGCAACCTGCGGCCGTGTCCTCGTCACCGTCCTGCCATATCAGGGCGGCTGACAGGTGGCATCCGCGGATGGACGATACCATCCACACTCTCCTTCACCCCCCTCCCACCTGCACGCCGCTCCCTCATCCCCCCTCCCACCTGCACGCCGCTCCCTCATCCCCCCTCCCACCTGCACGCCACTCCCTCATCCCCCCCTCCCACCTGCACACTCTCCCACCCCCCCCACCTGCACGCCACTCCCTCATCCCCCCTCCCACCTGCACGCCACTCCCTCATCCCTCCCTCCCACCTGCACACTCTCCCTCACCCCCCCTCCCACCTGCACACTCTCCCACCCCCCCCCACCTGCACGCCACTCCCTCATCCCCCCTCCCACCTGCACGCCACTCCCTCATCCCTCCCTCCCACCTGCACACTCTCCTTCACCCCCCTCCCACCTGCACGCCACTCCCTCATCCCCCCTCCCACCTGCACACTCTCCCTCACCCCCCCTCCCACCTGCACACTCTCCCTCACCCCCTCCCACCTGCACACTCTCCCTCACCCCCTCCCACCTGCACACTCTCCCTCATCCCCCCCTCCCACCTGCACACTCTCCCTCATCCCCCCTCCCACCTGCACACTCTCCCTCACCCCCCATCCCACCTGCACGCCACTCCCTCATCCCCCCTCCCACCTGCACACTCTCCCTCACCCCCCCTCCCACCTGCACACTCTCCCTCATCCCCCCTCCCACCTGCACACTCTCCCTCACCCCCTCCCACCTGCACACTCTTTCCCCATCCCCCCCTCCCACCTGCACACTCTCCCTCATCCCCCCTCCCACCTGCACACTCTCCCTCATCCCTCCCTCCCACCTGCACACTCTCCCTCATCAAGCCCTCCCACCTGCACACTCTCCCTCACCACCCTCCCACCTGCACGCCACTCCCTCATCCCCCTCCCACCTGCACACTCTCCCTCATCCCCCCTCCCACCTGCACACTCTCCCTCATCCCTCCCTCCCACCTGCACACTCTCCCTCATCCCCCCTCCCACCTGCACACTCTCCCTCATCCCTCCCTCCCACCTGCACACTCTCCCTCATCAAGCCCTCCCACCTGCACACTCTCCCTCACCACCCTCCCACCTGCACGCCACTCCTCATCCCCCTCCCACCTGCACACTCTCCCTCATCCCCCCTCCCACCTGCACACTCTCCCTCATCCCTCCCTCCCACCTGCACACTCTCCCTCATCCCCCCTCCCACCTGCACACTCTCCCTCATCCCTCCCTCCCACCTGCACACTCTCCCTCATCCCCCCTCCCACCTGCACACTCTCCCTCATCCCCCCTCCCACCTGCACACTCTCCCTCCCACCTGTACACTCTCCCTCATCCCCCCCTCCCACCTGCACACTCTCCCTCATCCCCCCTCCCACCTGCACACTCTCCCTCACCCGCCCTCCCACCTGCACATTCTCCCTCACCCCCCCTCCCACCTGCACGCCACTCCCTCATCCCCCCTCCCACCTGCACACTCTCCCTCATCCCCCCTCCCACCTGCACACTCTGCCTCATCCCCCCTTCCACCTGCACACTCTCCTCCCCCTCCCACCTGCACGCTCTCCCACCCCCTCCCACCTGCACACTTTCCCTCATCCCCCTCCCACCTGCACACTCTCCCTCCTCCCTCCCTCCCACCTGCACACTCTCCCTCACCCCCCTCCCACCTGCACACTCTCCCTCATCCCCCCTCCCACCTGCACACTCTCCCTCATCCCTCCCTCCCACCTGCACACCCTCCCTCATCAAGCCCTCCCACCTGCACACTCTCCCTCACCACCCTCCCACCTGCACGCCGCTCCCTCATCCCCCTCCCACCTGCACACTCTCCCTCATCCCCCCTCCCACCTGCACACTCTCCCTCATCCCTCCCTCCCACCTGCACACTCTCCCTCATCCCCCCTCCCACCTGCACACTCTCCCTCATCCCTCCCTCCCACCTGCACACTCTCCCTCATCCCCCTCCCACCTGCACACTCTCCCTCATCCCCCCCTCCCACCTGCACACTCTCCCTCATCCCCCCTCCCACCTGCACACTCTCCCTCATCCCCCCTCCCACCTGCACACTCTCCCTCACCCCCCCTCCCACCTGCACACTCTCCCTCACCCCCCCTCCCACCTGCACGCCACTCCCTCATCCCCCCCTCCCACCTGCACACTCTCCCTCATCCCCCCTCCCACCTGCACACTCTGCCTCATCCCCCTTCCACCTGCACACTCTCCTCCCCCTCCCACCTGCACGCTCTCCCACCCCCCTCCCACCTGCACACTTTCCCTCATCCCCCTCCCACCTGCACACTCTCCCTCCTCCCTCCCTCCCACCTGCACACTCTCCCTCACCCCCCCTCCCACCTGCACACTCTCCCTCATCCCCCCTCCCATCTGCACACTCTCCCTCACCCCCCCTCCCACCTGCACACTCTCCCTCATCCCCCCCTCCCACCTGCACACTCTCCCTCACCCCCCTCCCACCTGCACACTCTCCCTCACCCCCTCCCACCTGCACACTCTCCCTCACCCCCCTCCCACCTGCACGCTCTCCCACCCCCCCTCCCACCTGCACACTCTCTCCCCCCCACCTGCACAGTCTCCCCCCTCCCACCTGCACGCTCTCCCACCCCCCTCCCACCTGCACGCTCTCCCACCCCCCTCCCACCTGCACACTCTCCCCCCCTCCCTCCTGCACACTCTCCCCCCCCCCTCCACCTGCACGCTCTCCCACCCCCCCTCCCACCTGCACACTCTCCCCACCCCCCCCACCACCTGCACACTCTCCACCCCCCCCCCCTCCCACCTGCACGCTCTCCCACACCCCCTCCCACCTGCAATGAGTTGTTACGCTCCGGAATGGGCCACCTGAAAGGGTGGTGGAATATGATCAAACAGTAACTTTCACAAGTGGAATTGGTTAAAAAACTGGAGAGGAGGGTGCTACTGGGAAAAATGGATCAAGTTCGGGACAAATTGGATGGCTATTTCAAAGAGCATGGGCGGGATTCTCCGCAATCGGCGCAATGTCCGCCGACCGGCGCCAAAAACGGAGCGAATCAGTCCGGCATTGCGCCGGCCCAAAGGTGCGGAATCCTCCACATCTTGAATGGCCGAGCCCTCACCTTGAGGGGCTAGACCCGCGCCCGGCTGATTTCCGCCCCGCCAGCTGGCGGGAAAGGCCTTTAGTGCCCCGCCAGCTGGCGGGGAAATGACTTTGCCGTGTGGCGCATGCGTGGGAGCGTCAGCGGCCGCGCACAGCATCCCCGCGCATGCGCAGTGGAGGGGGTCTCTTCCGCCTCCGCCATAGTGGAGACCCTGGAGAAGGCGGAAGGAAAAGAGTGCCCATACGGCACAGGCCCGCCCGCGGATCGGTGGGCCCCGATCGCGGGCCAGGCCACCGTGGGGACACCCCCCGGGGCCAGAACGCCCCACGCGCCCCCCCAGGACCCCCCAATGACCCCGGGAGCCCGCCCGCGCCGCCTTGTCCCGCCGGTAAGAGAGGTGGTTTGATTCTCGCCGGCGGGACAGGCATTCCAGCAGCGGGACTTCGGCCCATCGCGGGCCGGAGAATCGCCGGGGGGGGGGGGGGCCGCCAACCGGCGCTCGACGCGATTTCCACCCCCGCCGAATATCCGGTGCCGGAGAATTCGGCAACCGGCGGGGACGGGATTCACGCCAGCCCCCAGCGATTCTCCAACCCGGCGGGGGGTCGGAGAATCCCGCCCCTGATACTGACATGATAGGCTGAATGGCCTCCTGTGTTGTATCACACCCTGATTCTCTGATGCTATGCTGGTGATCAGCCTATTATTACAATCATGCCTTTGTTTGGATTTGATTCAATTATAAAATGAACTGACCATTTTGTCACACATTATCCAACCAGATTCCGTAGTGAGGCAGAGTCAGTGCCTGAGGCCAGGAATCCGAGATGCCATCACTCCACTTTAATCATTGATTTAAACAGTCAGAGAAAAGTAGGAACAGGAATTTATTGCACTGAACCGTAACTTCCAGCTAATCAGTTGATTGCTAGCGGCACTCCCATTTAAGATGTACATCTGCAATTTCCAAGGAATATAATCTATGATATATCTTTTGTTTAAGTATCATCTGCTAGAAATTATCTCCATAAATTGCTGGTTATAAATCGATTATTCAGATATGGGGCGTCATTCTCCGACCCCCCAGAGGGTCGGAGAATGGCCGTTGGCCGCCGTGAATCCCGCCCCCCGCCGGTTGCCGAAGTCTCCGAAGGGAGAAAAGTCGGCGGGGCGTTAATGTCGCCGCTGCCGTCGGAGAATGTCACGGGTCTGCGCAAGGCAGCCGATTTTCGGCCTGCCGATATTCTCCCTTCCGGATGGGCCGAAGTCCCGTCGACGTGATGACCGTTCACGTCGACGTAAATTAAACCTCCTTTTCATCGGCGTGACCCTGTGCTCCAGGGTCACGCCGACCAGCGTGGAGGTAAGTGACGGCCTGGGGGTTGGCTCTGGGCAGGCGATGGCGTGGCCGCAGTCTGAATGCGTGAGGAGAGGTGTGTCTCGGATTGTGTGTGTGTGTGTGCGGCGGGGGGGGCGGGGGGGGGGGGGGTGGTTAGAGTAGGCTGGGCTCCGGGGGAGTGCCGGGAGGGGGTCCGTGCCGGGGAGGTGGATGGGTGGTCCGTGCCGGGGTGGAGGTTGGGGGGGGGGGGTGGTCCGTGCCGGGGTGGAGGTTGGGGGGTGGTCCGTGCCGTGCCGGGGTGGACGTTGGGGGGGGTCCGTGCCGTGCCGGGGTGGAGGTTGGGGGGGGGGTCCGTGCTGGGGTGGAGGTTGGGGGGGGGTCCGTGCCGGGGTGAGGTTGGGGGGGGTCCGTGCTGGGGTGGAGGTTGGGGGGGGGGTCCGTGCTGGGGATGAGGTTGGGGGGGGTCCGTGCTGGGATGGAGATTGGGGAGGGGTCCGTGCTGGGGTGGAGGTTGGGGGGGGACCGTGCCGGGGTAAGTTTGGGGGGGGTGCGTGCCGGGGTGGAGGTTGGGGGGGGTCCGTGCCGTGCCGGGGTGGAGGTTGGGGGGGGGGTCCGTGCCGTGCCGGGGTGGAGGTTGGGGGAGGGTCCGTGCTGGGGTGGAGGTTGGGGGGGGGGTCCGTGCCGGGGTGGAGGTTGGGGGGGGTCCGTGCTGGGGTGGAGGTTGGGGGGGGGGTCCGTGCCGGGGTGGAGGTTGGGGGGGGGTCCGTGCTGGGGTGGAGGTTGGGGGGGGGGGGGGGGTCCGTGCCGAGGAGGGGGATGGGAGGGCAAGTGAGTTGGTCCACCTGGCCAGGTGCCAGCCTCCAACAGTTGGACCCATGCGGTCCATGCCACCTGGCTGGGGGTAGGAGGGGATATGGGCAATGATGACATGTCGTCGTTCCCCTCCCCCCCACCAGGCCGTCATGTTTTCAGATCATCCAGCGATGTTGGCCGCCGTGGTGGCAGCCGCTCATGTCTATGTTGCCCTGGATGAGGAGGAGGAGGAGGAGGAGGAGCGTGCCAGAGGGGCAGGCGGCAGCCCGCCCAGGCTGGAGGGACACCTGACCGACAGGACGAGGAGGGGGAGGAGGACGTCGCGGCCCCACGGCAACGGAGGCACCCGAGGGCGCCCCGTGTGTACCGGCCCCGGCAGTCATACCAGGACCTCACGGACCGGGAATGCAGGAGGAGACTCCGGATGAGCCGGGAAACCGTGGCACACATCTGCCACCTGCTGGCACACCTGTCACTGCGTGGCACTGGCGGGGGACACCCTCTCCCCGCGTCCGTCAAGGTTACGGTGGCCCTGAACTTTTATGCAACGGGGTCATTCCAGGCACCGAGTGGGGACCTGTCCGGCATATCGCAGACATCGGTGCGCCGGTGCATCCGGGCAGTGACAGACGCCCTATATGCCATGGCGCACCACTACATCTGCTTCCCCGTGGACCGGGCCAGCCAAGATGCCCGGGCCGTGGGCTTCTCTGCCGTGGCCGGGTTCCGCTGGTCCAGGGCGCGGTCGATGGGATGCACGTCGCCGTGCGGCCACCTGCAGATAACAGGGCCGTGTTCACTAATAGGAAGGGGACCTATTCGATGAACGTACAGGTGGTCTGCGAGCACCGCATGATGATCCTGCACGTCTGCGCCCGTCACCCAGGCAGTGTTAACGACTCATTCGTGTTGTCGCGGTCATCCATCCCCGGCATGTACGAGGGATGCCATCCCCGGCTGAGGGGCTGGTTGCTGGGCGACAGGGGCTACCCATTGCGATCGTGGCTGATGACGCCTATACGGAGGCCACGCAATGAGGCGGAGAACCGCTACAATGATGCCCATGTAGCGACAAGGGGAGTGATCGAGAGGTGCTTTGGCGTGCTGAAGATGCGTTTCAGGTGCCTGGACCTCTCTGGGGGCGCCCTCCAGTATCGGTCAGATAGGGTCCGGCCGCATCATTGTGGTGTGCTGCGTCCTGCACAACATAGCCCAGCAGAGGGGCGATGTGCCACAGGCAGAGGAGGGCGGAGTGGAGGAGCAGCAGGAAGAGGCCCAGTCCTCCCCAGATGAGGGGGATGGGGGCAATGGTCAGGGCAGACGGGGTAGACACAGGCAGGTGGCTGTCCACCGTTACCGGCTGGCCCAGCGGGCACGGGACAGACTGATAGACGCCCGCTTCACTGACTAGATGGGCGTGGGAATCGGGTAGTATGGCCACAGACCGCACACCATGGCAACAGCCGACCACCCACACCCCCCACCCATCCACCCACCCAGCACGCTCACCCCCCTCCCCAACCCCACCCACACCACCCGCATGCACACCACCCCCCCCCATTGCCGATCCACCTGCGGCACAAAGGGCCGGGCTCACACAGTTGCGGGTGGACGCATGTCTATTGCAGGCAATGGAGGATGATGACAACCCGCCCTGCGATGAGCTCCTGGCTCTACATCGTTGGACTATGTCTGACCCATGGCCACAGTACCACCATCCACCCGGACCATCCCTGCATGCGGCTGTGACACTGCAGTGCACGGTCCCGTCCTCTGCCCGGGGGATGTTGATGGCGGCCCAGGGGGAAGGGGGCAGACTCACCTGGGGCTGAGGTAAGACCACCCCTCACACACACACTTGCGCTCAACGTACATGACACCCCCGCACGCTTTGGACAGAGCACAAAGGCAGCTTCGGTAGGTGTAACATTGACTTTAATAACCAAAGGAGTTCATGCACGTGCCCTAGCCCCTAAAACTCATCTGTGCCCTGCACCCGTGCCAACTTACTCAGTGTCTAATTGTTTGGCCTTACGGGCTCTTTGACTACGTCTACGTGGTTCCCCAGACGGTACAGCAGAACTGGAGGTGGACTCCTGTGATTCCTGCCCTCTGACACTGGATCCCTTTGGCGGCCGTTTCCTGGGGCGTCCTGGCCTAGATGGGCCAGGCTGCGGCCCGGGGGACTGGGATGGCAAGCTGCCAGCCTGTCCTGCCCGTTGCCCACCCGATGCACCTGGGACGGAAGGGGGGGAGTCCGAGGTGTCGCGGTGTACCGGGATCTCCCCTACAGAGGGAGCCGGGACGGACCACACCACCTCCTCCTCCCTCGGGGTGCCCGATGGCCCCCAGGCCCCTACATGGGTGGGAGATGCGAACGGACTGGCCATCCGATGCCCCCACGACATCTGGCGCTGCCAGTCCTGGAGACCCGTGCTGGTATCGACAGGGGTCTGCAGGTTTGCAGCCATGGAGCCCAGGGGGTTGGCAAACCCTGTCTGTGACAGTGCGACGCCGGCTCGCACATGGCCACTGGCGCCGATGCCCTCAGCGATGGCCTGCAGAGACTGGGCCATGGCCTGCTGAGACTGGGCCATGGCCTGCTGAGACTGGGCTATGGCGTTGAGCGCCTCTGCCATCTGGCGCTGGCACTGGCTCATGGCCTCCTGTGAGAGGGCAGCCATTTCCTGGGCCACAGACGCCGCCTGCACGGAAGGCCCCAGGCCTTGCAAACCGTTCCCTATGTCTGACACCGTCGCACCCATTGCCTCCACCGCGGACGCCACCTGTGCGGTGTCGGCCTGGGTGGCACGCATGACCGGCACCACTCCCAGCTCCTGGACGCGGGTGGACTCCTCCACCTGCGACCGCAGCCGCCGCAAGCCGCCCGTCACCCACTTCGCTCGTCGCCGGGTCGGTGGTTGCATCGGATCTATGCGTGGGTGTGGTAACTGCAGGAACCCGGGATCCATCTGGGCGGCAGATGTTCGCTTGGGCTGGGCTGCCCTCCGACCGCCCGGTCCCTCTGCTGCTCCTACCTCCACCTGCTCTACCGGGACGGCTGTGTTGTGCGCACCAGTGAGTGTACCAGACGCCTCATCACTAAAGTGCCCAACCGTGGTGAGTGTTTCTGCGATGGTGGAGGGTGTTGGTGACAGCAGTTGCGTTGTGTCGTGCTCTTCGTCCCACTCTGAGTCCATGGCACTTTGGGGTGGGGGTTCGTCTCCACCCATCCACTCTGACTCACTGTCCGGTATTTCGTCTTCCTGGGTAGTGCTGTCCCGGGTAGGGGTGTCCTGGGTAGTGGTGTCCTGGGTAGTGGTGTCCTGGGTAGTGGTGTCCTGGCTCGGATGTGACGGGGGCCTGTGGCTGCCCCCCTCGTCGCTGGGTGGTCGCTCCCGCACGTGACGGGGGTGTCGTCTCCCTGTTGTTCCAGGTCTCTCCGTCTCCCGTGGTGTGTGAGGGGCATCTTGCGGGCGTCGCATGCTGGAGGGTCCGGGTCTCTCCGTCTCCCGTGGTCTCCGAGGGGCATCCTGTGGGCGTCGCATGCTGGAGGGTCCGGGTCTCTCCGTCTCCTGTGGTCTCCGAGGGGCATCCTGCGGGCGTCGCATGCTGGAGGGTGCGGGTCTCTCCGTCTCCTGTGGTCTCCGAGGGGCATCCTGCGGCCGTCGCATGCTGGAGGGTGCGGGTCTCTCCGTCTCCTGTGGTCTCCGAGGGGCATCCTGCGGGCGTCGCATGCTGGAGGGTGCGGGTCTCTCCGTCTCCTGTGGTTTCCGAGGGGCATCCTGCGGGCGTCGCATGCTGGAGGGTGCGGGTCTCTCCGTCTCCTGTGGTCTCCGAGGGGCATCCTGCGGGCGGTGTGCATCTGCGGGGATGGGTGCCTGGACGTTTGGTCCTGCGATACACAATGAAGCATGCATGGTTAGACATCAGGCAGTGATCAGGTGATATGGGGGAGGGGGATATAGGGGAGGGGGGATATGGGGACGGGCTGTCGGTGGCTCACTCGCTAGTACGCCCCCGACCTCTGCATCAGCAACCTCCCGGTCCTCAGGTCCGCCAGCCAGTTCCAGGGCCCTTTCCTCGTGTATGGGGGATATGGGGGAGGGGGGATATGGGGGAGGGGGGGATATGGGGGATCTGGGGGAGGGGGATATGGGGGATATGGGGGAGGGGTATGGGATATGGGGGAGGGGGGATATGGGGGAGGGGGGATATGGGGGATATGGGGGATGGGGGGATATGGGGGAGGGGGGATATGGGGGATATGGGGGAGAGGGGGATATGGGGGAGGGGGGATATGGGGGAGGGGGGATATGGGGGAGGGAGGGATATGGGGAGGGGGGGATATGGGGGAGGCTCACCCTGCCTGCTCTGACGAGGTCGTTCACCTTCTTGTGGCACTGGGTGCCTGTCCGTGGTGTAGTTTTGCACAAGGCATACAAGGCTTTGTTTGGGTCAAGTGCTGCAAAATGGGATTAGAATACTTAGGTGGTTGTTTTTGATGGCACATCGTAAAACATCTCAAAAAACATTCCGTACATTTCAAAATGGCCATCACAGAAAGTCCAATAATATTCAAGTTTTTCCACATAGATCCTTGGCATCTGGGGTGCTTCAATATGGTCAAAGATGTCTGAAAGGTCTTAGACAGTGACCTTCCCCAATTGCGCCTCTGCGGCAGCTGCCCAAGCTTTAGGGTATCCCTTAGCACGTAGTCCTTGGCTTTGGAATGAGCCAGTTTGCAACATCAGGTCGGGGACAACTCGTTTCACTGGAAGATCGACCAGTTTCGGGCAGACGACGCGGTGAAAGTACAATGTTCAAAATTGAACTGGAGAACCACTGACAGGGGTTCGAAAAAGGTTGAGCGACAGCAAATGGGAGAGGCACACGGGTAAGATCAAGTGCTTTTTTACAGACCAATGACACGGATTTTCATACCATCCGGGTATAAATATATGTGGCTCAATCGAGTGCCCGTTATAGAAAGGATCAGAAGTTTTCTTAAGAGAAGGCTGATGCGCGCGCATTCCCTGTTTCAAACCTAGGTGGCAAATTGAAAATTTACACTGAGGAGTTCAGTCTTACTTGGAAGAAGCAGTTGAAGGAGTTAACTCTGTTGTAAACAAGTAAGCAAAAATCTAACTGCCAGTGATAATGGGCTGAGTAAACAGTTATTGCTTGGCAGGAAAGGGTGGATACAAGATACATGACCTCAAACAGGCTGTTTGCTTGATGCACCAGTTACAACCAGAGGCAGTTGGCCCAAGGGATTCCTGCTCCATTGCTAAGTAATTCCTTTGAAGGTGGGGGGGTGGGTTTCAAGATAATATATTCACAGTGACGAGGTATCCTTAATTAGCAGAGCGTATACTGCAACCATTTGAAAAACCTACAGTTCCACCATTTTACTGGAGAACTTTCTTCAATTCTTCAATTTCAGATTCTTCAATTTCAGACGATGGAATTGCCATGTGTAACAAATATTACAAGGACAGAGCGTGTTCTGAGAAGCCAGTTTTCAGGCAGAGAAACTGCATATGTTACAATTCAAGGTCTACTCTGCAACGTGTAACAAGGTTACCATTGTGATGGCCCCAGTAAGTCTGCTGATAGCAAAAGGGAGATGATTTAATGGCTACACCCAGATATCAGACCACCAATATCACTAATTGCAAGACAACATAATTGCAAATACAATCTTTGTAATGATTGGTATAGGTTAATTAGGTATGTTGGCCTTTAAACTGATTGGTTAAGTATTCTCATATGGTAGTTGAATTGGCCATATCTTTTTATTAAAACAGTAAAAAATATGTACAAGACCAATTGGTACAAACACTAATTTTGTGTTGGAGAAACAGGGTATCCTCCCCTCAGTACCAATGTATGGGGAGGGGGGTCAAGATACTCTGATTATTAAAACAGTTCACAACACAGTTGTACTAAAAAACAAACGGTACAAGCACTAAACTTTGCGCTGGAGAGACCTGGGGCGTCATTCTCCGACCCCCCGCCAGGTCGGAGAATGGCCGTTGGCCGCCGTGAATCCCGCCCCCGCCAAAGTCTCCGGTACCGGAGATTGGGCGGGAGCGGGAATCGGGCCGCGCCGGTTGGCGGGACCCCCCGCTCAATTCTCCGGCCCGGATGGGCCGAAGTCCCGCCCAGAAATTGCCTGTCCCGCCGGCGTAAATCAAAGCTGGTATTTACCGGCGGGACCAGGCGGCGTGGGCGGGCTCCGGGGTCCTGGGGGGGGCGCGGGCGATCTGGCCCCGGGGGGTGTCCCCACGGTGGCCTGGCCCGCGATCGGGGCCCACCGATCCGTGGGCGGGCCTGTGCCGTGGGGGCACTCTTTCCCTTCCGCCTCCGCCACGGCCTCCACCATGGCGGAGGCGGAAGAGACTCTCCCCACTGCGCATGCGCGGGAAACTGTCGGCGGCCGCTGACGCTCCCGCACATGCGCCGCATTTTTGCGCCAGCTGGCGGGGCAACAAACGCCATTTCCGCCAGCTGGCGGGGCAACAAACGCCATTTCCGCCAGCTGGCGGGGCGGAAATCCCTCCGGCGCCGGCCTAGCCCCTCAATGTTGGGGCTCGGCCCCCAAAGATGCGGAGCATTCCGCACCTTTGGGCCGGCGCGATGCCCGTCTGATTGCCGCGGTTTTGGGCGCCAGTCGGCGGACATCACGCCGTTGGGGGAGAATTTCGCCCCAGATATCCTCGCCTCTGTACCAACAGAAGGGAAAGGAAGGGGGGGAGAGATGGGAAAGGAGCTTGGTGGGGAGGGAGGGAGTCAGGGTGTTGGTGGACTAAATTGCCTCTGAATTGGAAAAAAAAATTGTGTGCTCTAAATTTTTTTTTAAAGTCCATAAGGTGTAGAGGCAGAAGTGGGCCATTCAGCCCATCAAGCCTGTTCTTGACTGATCTGCTATGAGCAACCTCAACTCTACTTTACCGCCTTAACATCATAACCCTTGATTCCCTTGCTGATTAAAAATTTGTTGTTGCAAAATGAAAGATGTCGGGCAAATGTACCCCAACTGACCTTGACCAGTTTGCAGTTGCCCTTTTTAACTCGGGTGCGCTACATGGTGGAATAGGCAAAGGAGACAAGATTCAGGTGATGATCCAACACAACTTTATTTAACACTGCAGCTGAAAATCTATATTAATCAAACTCTCTATAAATAAAGTCTCAAATCTCATGATATTCTTCATTAGTGTCACAAGTAGGTGTGTTATGTTGCTTCGGATAACACAGGCTGCTACTTGATGCAGTCTTAACTAAAGGATGCTCCAGACTCTGAAACGAGTTCAATGTGTTTATTGAACTATTAACACAGTTCTCAACTGAGTTCGAATCTCTGCTAATCTAACTGTAGTAACTCAGTCTAACTGTACCAGCTTGCTCAAAGCCACGTGCTGGGATGTGATGCTGCTGATCAACCCTGTCTAACTCTCTAGATGTCTGTCTGTGGAAAGATGCAGGGTGTGCGGGCCTCATCCCTTTTATCGTGTTTATGTCATGCCCCCTTGTGGGTGCCCCCTCTGAGTGTCCTGACTGCCCATTGGTTGTGTCGTATTCTGAGTGTTCATTGGTTGCATGTTTGCATATCATGACATCTCCCCCTTTTTTTGGAGATGTATATACATGTGAACGTGTCTGTCTAATGTGACTGACTGAGGAATACAGCACAGAACAAACAAAACAAATGCTCACAAGTCCAGTCTCTGAGGCTTACGTCTGATCCTCGTCGACCGCTGGGGAGGTGGTGGAGGGGATGACGGTGTCTTGACAGGCGAGTGGGAGGCACGACTGGTGGCCTCGTGGTTTGAGGTGTCTGGAGGTGGCAATTCGACATGTGGAAATGGAGGGGAAAGTGGTTGTCGTCAAGCAACTTTTCGAAGTGCCCTTCGATGCCTTCGCATAATGGAGCCATCAGCCATACGTATGACGTAGGATCTGGGTGCGGCCTGTCGAACAACGACAGACGGAGCAGACCACCCACCATCCGGTATCTTGATCCTGACCGTGTCTGCCCGGGATAGCACGTCCAGATCGGTGGCATGTGCGTCATAGCCCTGCTTCTGGCTGTCGCGAAGCTGCTGCATCTTCTGCAGCACCGGGAGGTGATCAAGGTTGGGCAGGTGTATGGCTGGAAGCGTCGTCCGCAGGTCCCGGTTCATTAGCTGTTGAGCTGGTGACATGCCAGTGGACAAGGGAGTCACCCAGTATGAAAGTAGTGCAAGGTGTATGTCGGAAGCGGAGTCCGAGGCCTTGCAGATGAGCTGCTTTTAATGATGTGCACCCCTTTTTTTGCCATTGGACTGCGGATAGTGCGGACTGGAGGTGACATGCCTGAAATTGTAGCTCTTGGCAAACGTGGACCATTCTCGACTGTGGAAGCACGAACCATTGTCGCTCATGACGGTGTTCGGGATGCCATACCGTGAGAATGGCTCTTTACACACTTTGATGACGGTCCGTGAGGTGAGGTCTGGCAGCTTCAGCACCTCAGGTTAGTTCAAAAAGTAATCGATGATTAATATATAATCGCGACCATTTGCGTGGAATAGGTCAATGCCAACCTTGGACCACGGAGAGGTCCCTAGGTCATGTGGTTGGAGCGTCTCCTTGCTCTGCGCTGGTTGGAACCTCTGACATGTTACGCAGTTCAGGACCATGTCCGTGATGTCCTGGTTGATGCCGGGCCAGTAGACAGCTTGCCGGGCCCTGCGTCTGCACTTTTCTACGCCCAGGTGTCCCTCATGAATCTGACGCAGCACCATGCACTGGAGACGTAGTGGGATGACTATCCTGTCCAGCTTGAGCAGGATGCCGTCGATCAGCGTCAGGTCGTCCTTGACGTTGTAGAATTGAGGGCATTGCCCTTTCTGCCAGTAATTGCTGAGGTTGTGGATTACTTGCTGCAACAGGGGGTCTTTGGCCGTCTTTTCTCGGATGAGAACGATCTTCTCATCTGTTGCCGGGAGAGTGCTTGCACACAGTTGTACCTGCAATTCAATGTGCTGGATGATCTCCAGTGGTTCACTGGGTGAGTTGACGGAGCGGGACAATGCATCGGCGATGATGATCTCCTTGCCAGGTGTGTACACCAAATTGAAAACATACCTCCGGAGTTTGAGCAGAGTTCTCTGCAAACGAGGCATCATGTCGTTCAGGTCCTTTTGGATGATGTGAACCAGAGGCCTATGATCCGTCTCAACAGTAAATGTTGGCAAGCCGTAGACATAATCCTGAAATTTGAGGATGCCAGTGAGAAGACCTAAACACTCCTTCGCAATCTGCGCATATCTGGTCTCAGTGGGTGTCATTGCCCGTGACGCGTATGCTACTGGTACCCAGGATGACGTGTCCTCTCTTTGAAGCAACATCGCCCCAATGCCATCCTGACTCGCATCTGTGGATATCTTGGTCTCTCGGTCTAGGTCAAAGAATGCAAGGAAGGTTGCAGTGGTGAGCTTGGCTTTCAGCTCCATCCACTCTGTTCGGTGCTCCGCCTTCCACTCAAAGGCAGTTGATTTTTTTCACCAGATTGCGTAGGGCCGTGGTGTGTGTGTGGCCAAATTCGGGATGAACTTGCCAAGGAAATAGACCATTCTTAGGAAGCGCAGTACTGCCTTCTTGTCCTCGGGGGCTTTCATTGCCTCGATGGCTTTAATTTTGTCTGTGCCCGGGCGCACACGTGTTGTGAAATCTGATCGCCCAGGAACTTCAGTGTGGATGTCTCAAAACAACACTTGGACCTGTTTAGCTTGAGGCCATGTTCATGTATGCGTCGGAATACTTGCTTGAGTCACGCCATATGTTCCTCTGGGGTTGTGGACCAGATTATGATATTGTCAACGTAGACACAAACCCCTTCTATCCCCTCCATCATCTGTTCCATGAGGCAATGGAAAATCTTTGATGCCGAGATGATGCCAAATGGCATTCGGTTGTAGCAGAACCTGCCAAAAGGCATGTTGAAGGTGCAGAGCCTTCTGCTGGATTCTTCAAGTTGGATTTGCCAAAATCCTTGGGATGTGTCCAATTTTGTGAAGAAGCGCGCGTGTGCCATCTCACTTGTGATTTCTTCCCTCTTCGGGATGGGGTAATGTTCCCGCATAATGTTTTTTGTTCAGATCTTTGGGGTCAATGCAGATGCGTGGGTCTCCCGAAGGTTTCTTTACGCACACCATCGAGCTGACCCAGTCGGTTGGTTCAGTGACCTTGGAGATGATGTCTTTTTGTTGTAGACTCGTGAGCTCTCCCTTCAGGCGCTCTCTCAGTGGAGCAGGGACATGTCGTGGTGCGTGGATCACTGGCTTGGCATCAGGCCGCAGTAGAATCTTGTACAAGTACGGCAGCGTGCCCATCCCGCTAAATACATCTGGGTACTGGGTTAGGATGTCGTCGATGCTGGCCTGAAGATCCGAATGGGCCGGCGTTGTGGTGTCGACCCTTTGAATGAGGTTCAGTTGTTTGCAGGCGTGTGCACCTAGCAGGGACGCCCTGTCTGGTTTAACAATCTCAAAGCGTAAGCTTGCTTGTGTGTGTCGGCTGGACACCTGTAGATGGCAGGACCCAGTGCCTTGATTGCATTTCCGTTGTAGTCCAGGAGTTTGCAGGCAGCTGGAAGGATTGTGGGGTCTTCTTGATTCTCTTGTGTCCACCTGCAAAATCAGGTTGGTGGAGGCCCCTGTGTCCAGTTTGAACTGGATGGGGCAGTGGTTGACCTTCATCACTGCATGCCATTCGTCCTCGGAATCCACGGCCAGGATTGATTGGACTTGCGATGTGCCCGGTGTGGCGTATTCGCACTTCGTAATAATGCCCACTTGGTAAGTGTTGTCCAGGTATTCATCATCTGGATCCATCACACTGCCTGGATCAGAGTCATGCATTCGGTGTTGCACACTTCTGATGCGACGCTGTCGGAATTGGGAGCGCTGGCTCCTGACTGGTGGTGCAGATCTGCACAGGGCTGCATAGTGGTTTGGTTTCCCACAGTTTAAACAGCGTTTGCCTCTTGCAGGGCAGTTTTTTAAAAAATGGGTGGTGCCGCAGTTCGCACACATCATGCGTCATGACGCTCAGTGCGTTGTTGCGCATGCGCGGTGCAGTTCTCGGACGTCTGCACCTGCGCAGTGCAGTTTTCGGCCGCTTCGTGTTCCCGATCGCATCTGCATGTGTCGGGCCCCGGGAACGGCGCGCAAAATGGCCTCTTTTGGCAATGTGGAGACGCTGCTTCCGGGAGATGGCCTGAACACTCTCCACCTCGTGGGAGGCTTGTTTTTCACTTTCTGCCGTTTTGTACTGTGAATAGCGATTTTTCGAGTGCTCATGCACAGTACACGTTTCAATCGCGACTGGCAGCGTCATGTGCTTGATTTTCAACAATTGCTCTCGTAGAGGATCAGAGCGGACTCCAAAAACGATTTGGTCTCTGATCATGGAGTCAGTGATATCACCGAAGTTGGAGGATTGTGCTAGCAGTCTAAGGTTAGTTCGATAGGAATTGAAGGATTCGTCTTTACCTTGCATTCTCTGCTTGAAGATGTAGCGCTCGAAGATTTTGTTGGTGTCCACCTCCCAGTGGCTGTCCAATTTGTCCAGGATGGTTTGGTACTTCGTTTTGTCCTGCCCTTCAGAAAAGTGAAAGGAGGTGAAGATCTCTAACGCATGGTCACCCGCAGTGGTGAGTAGAAGAGCTATCTTCCGAGCATCGGTCACGCCATTGAGGTCGGATGCTTCCACGTGTAGTTGAAATTTCTGCTTGAATGATCTCCAGTTGGCACTAAGATTGCCGGTTGTCCTGAGCTAATGAGGAGCCTGAATCTTGTCCATTGTGCCTGTATTCAGTAGCTGGTTGTCACGGATCTTGCTGAGTTGAACTAAATAGATTGAACAGTCACTCCTGGTATCATGTTGTGTTATGCTGCTTCGGATAACACAGGCTGCTACTTGATGCAGTCTTAACTAAAGGATGCTCCAGACTCTGAAATGAGTTCAACGTGTTTAATGAACTATTAACACAGTTCTCAAATGAGTTCGACTCTCTGCTGATCTAACTGTAGTAACTCAATCTAACTGTACCAACTTGCGCTAAGCCACGTGCTGAGGTGTGATGCTGCTGATCAACCCTGTCTAACTTTCTAGATGTCTGTCTGTGGAAAGAGCAGGGTGTGAGTGCCGCATCCCTTTTATAGTGTTTATGTCATGCCCCCTTGTGGTGATGCCACCTCTGAGTATCCTGACTGCCCATTGGTTGTGTCCTATTCTGAGTTCATTGGTTGCATGTTTGCATATCATGACAGTAGGCTTACATTAACACTGCCATGAAGTTACTGTGAAAACACCAGTTATCTACTTTGACACGTCTTCCGAGGATTCGCTACACCCTATTCACAGATTCCTATCACTATATTTGAACTGTTCAAAGAACAAGGAACAAAGAAATGTACAGCACAGGAACAGGCACTTTGGCCCTCCAAGCCTGTGTCGATCATAATGCCCTAACTAAAAACAAAACCTTCTGCCCTTACTCGGACCGTATCCCTCTATTTCCTCCCTATTCATGTACCCATCCAGATACCTCTTAAATGTTGTCAATGTGCCTGCTTCCACCAAAACCTCTGACAGCACATTCCAGGCACCCACTACTCCCTGTGTGAAAAACTTATCCCGCACATCTCCCTTAAACTTTCTCCCTCTCACCTTGAACCTGTGCCCCCTTGTAATTGACGCTTCCACCCTTGGAAAAAGCCTCTGACTATCCACCCTGTCTGTGCTGCTCATAATTTTGTAGACCTCTATCAAGTCTCCCCTTAGCCTCTGTCTTTCCAGTAAAAGCAATCATAGTTTATTCAACCTCTCCTCATATCCAACACTCTTGAGACTAGGCAACATGCTGGTGAACCTTCTTTGCACTCTCTCCTAAGCTTCCTCGTCCTTTTGATAATATGGTGACCAGAATTGCACGCAATAATAATAATAATCTTTTTTGTCACAAATATGAAGTTACTATGAAAAGCCCCTAGTCGCCACATTCGGGTAAGCTGCTACAGGAATTGAACCCACGCTGCTGGCCTTATTCTGCATTACAAACCAGCTGTCTAGCCCACTGAGCTAAACCAGCCCAATACTCCAAATACGGCCTAACCAAGGTTTTATGCAGCTGTAACATGATTTCCCAACTCCTGTACTCAATGCCCTGGCTGAGGAACGCAAGCATGACATATGCCTTCTTAATCACCTTGGCCACCTGTGTTGCCACTTTTAGGGAACTGTTACCTGCACACCCAGATTCCTCTGTATGATAATATTTCTAAGGGTTCTGCCATTTACAGTATAATTCATACCGAGATTTGATCATCCAAAATGCATCACCGCACATTTGTCTGGATTAAACTCAATCTGCCATTTCTGTGCCCAAGTCTCCAATCTATCCTGTTGTATCCTCTGACAATCCTCGGCACTAGCAGCAACTCCGCCAATCTTTGTGTCATCCATAAACGTACTAATCAGACCACCCACATTTTCCTCCAGATCATTTATATATATGACAAACAACAGAGATCCCAGCACTGATCCCTGCTGAACACCACTAGCTGCAGATCTCTATTCTGAAAAACACCCTTCCACCCTTACACTCTGTCTTCTATAACCAAACCGGTTCTGTATCTATCTAGCCAGCCCACCCAAATCCCATGTGATTTTAGTTTTTGTACAGTCTGCCATGTGGAACCTTTTCAAATGCCTTACTAAAGCCCATATAAACTACATCCACAGCCCCTCCCTCATCAATTTTCTTTGCCACCTCTTCAAATAGCTCAATCAAGTCAGTGAGACATGACCTTCCCCATACAAAGCCATGCTGCCTGTCACTATCTAGTCCATTTTTCTCCAAATGTGCATATATCCTGTCCCTCAGTATTTTCTCCAAACGTTTCCCCGCTCCTGATGTCAGGCTCACTGGCCTATAATTTGCTGGATTATCCCTGCATCCTTTCTTAAACAAGGGAATAACATTGGCTATTCTCCAGTCCTCTGGAACCTCGCCTGTGGTCAAAGAGGATGCGAAGATATCTATTAATGCCCCAGCTATTTCTCCCATTGCCTCCCGCAGTAACTTGGGATAGATCTCATGTGGCCCTGGGGACTTGTCTACCTTAATGCAATTTGGGATAATAAACACTTCTTACTTTGATCTATGACGTTCTCACGATCGCTCACACACCTATCCCTGACCTCAAAATCCAGCATGTCCTTCTCCCCAGTGAATAGTGATACAAAGTACCCATTAAGGATTTCACCCACTTCTTGTAGTTCCACGCATAACATCCCTCCATTGTCCTTGAGTGGAAACGACTGGTAATATCTGTTTAATAAGGCTGTTCCTCGATCTTTGCAGGTTCTGCAGTCATCGGTTTGAGCTCCCCCTCTCATCTAGGGCTGGTTCTGGCCTTCAGGTTGTCTCACTGGAGTGGTCTCTCGGGAGACGTGGTTGAAGAAGATGCAAAGGCAGAGAGCAAGGTCTCCAGGTTGCCTTTTTTATACTATTCGGAGGGGCAGACAGGAAGGTAAGGGAGGTGGTGTAGCTCTGATATTTAAGGATGACATCAGGGTGGAAGAGAGATGACAGAGGTTCTCTGGAGAAAAAGGTTGGATCCATTTGGGTGGAAATGAGAAATAGTAAGGAGAAAAGGTCACTAATTGGCGTCATCTAAAGACCACCAAATAATATCATCACTGTGGGGCCGGGCAATAAACACAGAAATAACTGATGAATGTAAAAATGGTACAGCAATCATCATGGGGGATTTTAATCTACATATCGATTGGTCAAACCAGGTCAGTCAAGGCAGCTTTGAGGAGGAGCTCATAGAATGTATCCCGGTAGTTTCCTCAAACAGTATGTAGTGGAACCTACGAGGGAGCAAGCTATCCTAGATCTGGTCCTGTGTAATGAGACAGGAACAATTAATGATCTCATAGTTAGGGATCTTCTCAGAAGGAGAGATCACAATATGGTTGAATTTAAAATAGAGATGGAGGGTAAGAAGGTAAAATCCAATACCAGTGTCTTGTGCTTAAACAAAGGAGACTACAATGGGATGAGGGAGGAGTTGGCTAAGGTAGTCTGGGAGCAAACACTTTATGGTGGGACAATTGAGGACCAATGGAGGTCTTTCAAACCGATTTTTCACAGTACTTGGCAAAAGTATATACAAGTGAAAAGGAAGGACTTTAGGAAAAGGGGTAATCAGCCATGGATATCTGAGGAAATAAAGAAGGATATCAAATTGAAAGAAAATGCATACAAAATGGCAAAGATTAGTTGGAAACTTGTGAATTGGAAAATCTTTAGAGGTCAACAGAAAACCATGAACAAGACGATAAAGAAACGTTAGAGAGATTATGAGAGTAAACTAGCTCAAAATATAAAAACCGATGCAAAGATTTCTACAAATATATAAAATGAAAAAGAGTGGCTTAAACATTGGTCCACATCTTCCGAGAGACCACTCAAGTGAGACAACCTGAAGACATTCGTCCTTTAGAGGATGAGAAGAGGGACTTAATAATGGGAAGTGAGGAAAAGACTGAGACATTGAACAGGTATTTTGTGTCGGTCTTCACAGTAGAAGACATAAATAACATTCCAATAATTGATGGCAAGGAAGCTATGGCAGGTGAGGACCTAAAAAAAATCATTATCACTAAGGACGTAGCATTGGGCAAGCTGATGGGGCTAAAAGTAGACAAGTCTCCTGGCCCTGAATAAACTCATCCCAGGGCACTAAAAGAGATGGTGGGGGAAATAACAATTGCGCTCATCAAATTTATCAAAATTCAGCGGACTTTCAGACGGTTCCGGCAGATTGGAAAACAGCAAATGTGACGCAACTATTCAAAAAAAGAGGTAGACAAAAGGCAGATAACTATAGACTGGTTAGCTTAACTTCTGTAGTGGGGAAAATGTTTGAATTTATCATCAATGAAGAAATAGCAAGATATTTGGAAAGAAATTGCCCCATTGAGCAGATGTAGCATGGGTTAATGAAAGGCAAGACATGTTTAATTAATTTATTGGAATTCTTTACGGACATTATGAGTGCGATGGACAACGTGGAACAGGTGGATGTGCCAAATCTGGATTTCCAGAAGGCATTTGACAAGGTGCCGCGCAAAAGGCTGCTGTAAGATAAAGGTGCATGGCATGACGGGTAATGTATTAGCATGGATAGAGGATTGGTTAACTAACAGAAAGCATAGAGTGGGGATAAATGAGTGTTTTTCTGGTTGGTGAATAGTGGCTAGTGGTGTGCCTCAGGGATCAATATTGGGACTGCAATTGTTTCCAATTTATCTAGATGATCTGGAGTTGGAGACCAAGTGTAATGTGTCGACGTTCGCAGATGACACTAAGATGAGTGGTGGAACAAAGTGTGCAGAGGACACTGAAGGTCTGCAGAGGGATATTGATAGTTTAAGTGAGTGGTTAAGGATCTGGCAGATGGAGTACATTGTTGGGTAAATGTGAGATCATCCATTTTGGTAGGAATAACAGCCAAATGGACTATTATTTAAATGGTAAAAAATTGCAGCATGCTGCTGTGCAGAGGGACCTTGGTGTCCTTGTGCATGAATCGCAAAACATTGTTTTGCAGGTGCAGCAGGTAATTAAGACAGTAAATGGAATTTTATCTTTCATTGTGAGAGGGATGGAGTTTAAAAACAGGGAGGTTACGTTGCAGCTGGCCACACCTGGAATACTGTGTACAGTTTTGGTCTCCTTACTTGAGAAAGGATGTGCTGGCACTGGAGAGGGTGCAGAGGAGATTCACTAGGTTGATTCCGGAGTTGAGAGGATTGGCTTATGAGGAGAGACTGAGTAGACTGGGACTACTGGGCAGCACGGTAGTCTTGTGGATAGCACAATTGCTTCACAGCTCCAGGGTCCCAGGTTCGATTCCGGCTCCGAATGAGGGGTATCTTATAGAAGCATATTAAATTATGAAAGGAATAGACAAAATAGGAGCAGGGAGGTTGTTTCCACTGGTGGGTGAAACTAGAACTAGGGGCCATTGCGTCTGAATAAAGGGGAGCATATTTGAGGAGGGTCATAGAATCCCTACAATGCAGAAGGAGGCTATTAAACTCATTCTGTCTGCACTGATTTTGAAAGCACTGTAAACATATCCAATCCAGATATTGAGAGGATGTTTCCCCTTGTGGGAGAGCCTGAAACCAGATGGCATTGTCCATGGGATTATCCATTTAAGACAGATATGAGGAGGAATCTTTTCCTTCAGAGGGTAGTGAATCTGGAATTCTTTACCGCAGAGAGCTGCAGAGGTTGGGTCGTCAAGTAAGTTCAAGACTGAGATAGACAGGGGTCGGGATTCTCCGAGCCCGCGCCGGGTCGGAGAATCGCCGGGGGGGCGCGAGAATCCCGCCACGCTGCTCCGATGCCGGACTGCCAATTCTCCGGCAACCGGTGAATCAGCAGCAATCGCACCCTCTCGGTCACCGCGACACCGGTCAAGGGCCGCTGAAATAGCGCGTGACGGGCCAAACGCCCGCCGAGTTCCGTCGAGTCCCGCCGGCGTGGTTCAGACCTGGTACCACCTGGCGGGAGCCTGGACCCGCAGCTGATGTGGATGTCCTGGTGGGGGGGGTGGGAGGACCTGACTCTGGGAGGGGTCCAGGCCCGTGATCGGGGGCTTCCCAACGGCGGGCGGCCGCGATCTGGAGGTGGCCTACCTCCTGCCGCGCAGGCCCGCTGTTCAGTCGCTGGCATGTTGCTCCGCGCAAGCACAGAGACGGCAAGCACGCGCATGTGCCGGCTCGGAGACGGCCGTGGCGTGCATGCTGGACCTGTGCCGGCCGTGTAGGGCCAGCTTTCGGCGCCGGTGCACAGTACTCCGGTGCCGTTCTCGCCCCCGAACAAGAGGAGTGTTGACGCTGGCGTCGCTCGTGCGGTTTTATTGCCGGCGTCAACACTTGGCCGCGATATCGGTGAATCCCGGCCAGGGTGTCAGGTGACCCATTAACTCCAGGATTATTATCGAAATGTTGATATTTTCGTTTCACTGTGAAAACCATGTTTAAACATAGCCAGACCTGCAATTTGCAAACTGCACAGATGGAACAGACCATCTTATCCAGGCAGATCTTGAACTGCTTGACTAGGTAACCACATTGTTACTCTGAGATGATGCCCTCTGGTTCTCAGCATCTACCCTGTCAAGCCCCCTCAGTGTCTCAATAGGTCGTGCTCATTCTTCTAAACTCCAATGAGTACAGGCCCAACCTACTCAACTTCAGCTCCTCAGAACATCCCTCCAGACCCTGGATCAACCTCGTGAACCATCTCTGGGCTGCCTCCAATGTCAGTATATCTTTCGTAAGATAAGGGGACCAAATCTTTTCACAGTACTCCGGGTGTAGTCTAACGAGTGCTTGTAATGGAGGAAACACAGCATCTGGCCTTCCTTGCATATGACTCCAGACCGACAGCAATGTGTTTAACTCTGGATGAGACATTCAGTTCAACAGACTGTTTGAGGTGGGCAACAAATGTTGCCCTTGCCAGTGATGCCCATATCCTATGAAATCATTTTTTTAAAAGTTGATTGCATAAAGCGAGCACTCGCAAATCGCAATGAGGAATAGACTTTCAGGATGTGGCTCGTATCGAGATCACAGCATCATGCCCTCAGATGTGCTTTTTAGGTGAATTGGACATTCTGAATTTTTCCTCAGTGTACCTGAACAGGCACCGGAGTGTGGCGACGAGGGGATTTTCACAGTAACTTTATTGCAATGTTAATGTAAGACTACTTGTGATACAAATAAAGATTATTATTATCAAAAGTGCTTTGCAGCCAATGGCGTCCCTTTGAAGTGCAATCGCCATTGCGATGCAGGAAAAATGGCAGCTGATTTGCGCACAGCAAGATTCCAACAACAGCAACACCATAATGGTGCAATCACATTTTCAAGCGATGGTGATTGTGGGATCAATACTGACCAGGACATGGGGCGAATTATCCATTCCCCCACCGCTCGATTTCCAAACAGCAACACGGAATCTTCTATGTCCACCCAAGCTGATGGGGCTGAGGTTTAATATCCCATCTGAAACACGGCGCACACAAAAGCGCTGTGCTCCCGCATTCAAGCCAGAGTCTCTCGATGCAGAGGTGAGAAAGCTACCCACTCAACCACAGCTCGATGAGATTATCAACTGGATAACAAACAGATAATCTCCTTTTAATATTGAGTGAGAGATAGGTATCAGCATCTGACTGGGAGGGAGAAATGACTCTTCTGAAGGCTTCGGGGGTGGGGTGGGGTGGGGGGATACGCCTTGTTGTGTTATGTAATTTGGAATAACATAAGCTGCCACTTGATGCAGTTTTGAGTAAAAGATGCTCCAGACTTTGAAGTGAGTTCAGTGTGTTTTATTGAACTATTAGCACAGTTCTCAATGAGTTCGACTCTCTGCTAATCTATATGTAGTAACTCAGTCTAACTGAACCAGCCTTGCTCTAAGCCACATGCTGGTGTGTGATGCTGAGGATACACCCTGTCTCACTCTGTAGATGTTGGTCTGTGGAAAGAGATGGGGTGTGAGTGCCTCACCCCTCTGCTATATTTAAAGAATAGCCCTAATGACTTTCTCTTCACCTGAGAGGGCTATCAGGACATCGGTTTAAGGCTGAGCTGGAAGTCTGTGTTCCCAGCAGTACAGCACTCCTGTCTGCACCAGAAGGGTGAGGATTATGAGCTTGTATCTTTGGAGTGAGACTGAAGGAGCAGGAATACAGCCTAATGGATCACAGCTAGAAGCTGTGAGCATTGCTGCAAGTCTGTGTTTTATAACTGTGTTGCTGCTTTCAGACTCTGGGACCATTTACTGGTCCATTAGACCCACCCTGTTGGCAGTTTTCTTCACTGCAAAGTTGCCCTGGGTGTCAAAGTGGCAGTAAAGCAGTCTGAAAAAGTAACGTGAGAACGATATCAGCAGGGGGCTGTTTGCAGTGCTTCTGACATGTCGGAAACCTTTTTAAAAAGAAAGTGTTTGCTTTGATCAGTTCCGAGGAATATATGTTCTCCTATCATGCTCTATGTGTATGCCATTTAAGAATAGATTATACGCAGTTCCATTGTGTTCAAATGCTTCTGGCTTAACTATTATTTTTCAATCCCTTACTTTAACGCCTCCCGAATCACTGGAAAACTGCAGTTTGATATTCAATGCTGAGTCATCATAATTTAATCAAAGTCCGTGGTATCTTGGGCAACAGGAAATGGACTGGGCCTCATGAATCGGGCTTTTGTTCAATGTGTTTTAATGAGTCACTATCCCTTCATCCATCACAAGCAATCTCTACATCCACCAGGGTAATATGACCTGTTACCAGGAAAGAATCCTAGAAGAATCACTCCACACTCGGGTTTAGTCCAAAAGTCAAACAGTTTATTGATTACTCCGGCGGAAAGTAAGCCTCTGGGAACTTCTTCCCTAAATAAAGGCAAATCATCGATATTTATACATGGGAAAGAGCCATTGTTCACAACACGCTCCCCATTTAAAATAAAATACCACACCGGAAATGCAACAATCCTTCACTGTCTTTAAGTTCACAAAAGCCAATCCAATAGATAGACTTTTATCCCCCTCGAGCCCCCAATTGTTATGGGCGAGGTGTTTTCAGAACCCCAAAATGTGTCATGGAGTTCAACAACCTCTCCCTTTAATGGATTTGTTGCTTTTCCTAGCACACGGCTTTTCCCCTAGGTGTGGGATTACAATTATGGACACGTGGATTTTTAAACACAAAACACTATTTATTCCATGAGCTCAACTTAGCATCTTCAATAAACATTGGATCTCTTAAAACCCCTTACTTCAAAGATAACTCAGAAAATATTGCAACAGTAAATAATTCCTTTAAATGTTTCTTGAACATCCTTGAGACTTCCTCATCTTGACTTTTTCAGCTGGTTCCATTGTTCGGAGACAATAGCTGCTGAAAGGGTCAATGTGTCGGTTTGATCTAGTTTAGCTGCTGAAGAACCATTGTGTGTGTCTGTGTAGACCGACCTGCTGCATGAATGTGGCAAAGTAAACCCCATGATGCCTCTGCAACATGTTATCCTCCATTTTGACGAGAGTTTATACATTCTTCGTGTCATCGCAAACTATATATTTAATATAAGTATTACATATGCAGGTCCCTCTGCCCTGGGAACTCACTCCAACGCCATCATCACTATCCCCTCCCCTCAAAAAAAGATGGCAGTTTCACATAGTATCGTAAAAGTGGAATGAGAGATAGGGAGGTTTGGAATTCCCAGAGTGTAGGGCCCAGGCAGCTGAAGGCAGAGCTACCAATAAAGGGGAAAGGAAATTGGACGGGGCACACAAGAGGCCAGGATTGGAAGAACATAATAATAATCATCTTTATTAATGTCACAAGTAGGCTTACATTAACACTGCAATGAAGTTACTGTGAAAATCCCCGAGTCATCACACTATGGTGCCTGTTGGTACACTGAGGGAGAATTCAGAATGTCCAGTTCACCTAACAAGCACGTCTTTTGGGACTTGTGGGATGAAACCGGAGCACGTAGAGATCTTGGAGGATCTGAGGGCTGGAGGAGGTTACGCAGGTAGGGAGGATTGTAGTGGCTAGAGGAGGTTACAGAAATAAGGAGAGTTTGGGGGGCTGGAGGAGGTTACACAAATGGGGAGTATTGTGGCTGGAGGACGCAACACAGATAAGATGGATTGCAGTGGCTCGTGGAGGTTACAAAGATAGGGAGGGTTTGGGCATTGGAGGAAGTGACATGTGTGGCAGGGTAATAGGGGCTGGAGGAGGTTACAGAGACAGGAAAGGTCATAGGTGCTGGAGGAGGTGACAGAGATATGGAAGGTTGTAGGGGTTAGAGGAGATTACAGAGAAAGGGGGGGGCTGCAGGGGTTGGAAGCGGTTATAGAGATAAGGGAGGGTAGAGGAAGCTAGAGAGATATGGAGGGTTGTGGGGGCTGAGGGAGATTCCAGAGATACGGTAGGCTATAGAGGCTGAGGGAGGTTCAAAGAATCCCTACAGTCCAGAAGGAGGCCATTCGTCCCATCGAGTCTGCACGGACGCTTTGAAGGACCGCCCTACCTAAACCCAATCCCCGACCTATCTCAATGACTTCACCTGAAGGGGCAATTTACCATCTAAACTGCACATGTTTGGACTGTAGGAGGAAACGAGCACACGGAGGAAACCCACGCAGACCTGGGAAGAATGTACAAACTTCACGCAGACAGTTGCCCGAGGTCGGAATCGAACCCGGATCCCTGGCACCGCGAGGCAACAGTGCTAACCACTGTGCCACTGTGTCACCGAATACTGCGCTAGGCTGAGTCTAGGGGCTGGGAAGGTTACAGAGATAGGGTTGTAGAGGCTGGAGGAGATTACAGAAAGAGGGAGGGTCAAGGGGGAGGTTACAGAGATAAGGAGAGTTGTGGGGGCTGGAGGAGATTACAGCGGTAGGGAGGATTGCAGGGGCTGAAGGAGATTACAGAGATGGGAAGCGTTGTAGGGGTGGGAGGTGGTAACAGGATAGGGAGGGTTAAGGGGCTGCGGGAAGTAATTGAGATAGGGGAGGTTGTAGGTGCTGGAGGAGATTTTCGAGATAGAGAGGGGAAAGACCATGATGAGTTCTGACATTGCAAATTGGGAAATAAAGTTGAGGTCATCTGGAATTTGGCTGGGCTTCCTCTATCCCATTCTGGTTCCACTCTATCATACCCTCTCTCTGTTCAGTCTACATGGGTTGGCGGAAATCCCAATGACTCAAAGGGAAAATTCTTGGTCAAAGATTGAAATTCATTATTGCCCTCATTTCCACTATCTCATTGACGTCTTCCAAACCTGTAATCTCCACTCTGAAGTTCTCCCTTCTCTGACTGTCATTGCTTCCGCATCATCCCTCCTCGCCCCCTACATTCTGTGCACAATCCACTGTCACCTTGAGAACCTATATCCCCATTTCTGCACATCCCTCACTGTAAATCCCTGCTGCACTGTCCCTTTTGAAAAACAAAATGCCGCTTTGCCTCTTTCTCTTTGGAAAATGTGGCTACAGGGATGGTGCAGGAGGGAGGGTTTCAGATTTCTGGATAATTGGGGCTCATTCTGGGGTTGGTGGGACCTGTACAAACGGGATGGTCTACACCTGGACCAGAGGGGTACCAATATCCGGGGGGGGGGGGGGGGGGAATTTGCTAATGCTCTTCGGGAGGGTTTAAACTAGTTCAGCAGGGGATTGGGAACCTGAATTGTAGCTCCAGTATACAGGAGGTTGAGAGAAGTGAGGTCATGAGTAAGGTTTCAAAGTTGCAGGAGTGTACCGGCAGGCAGGAAGGTGGTTTAAAGTGTGTCTTCTTCAATGCCAGGAGCATCCGGAATAAGGTGGGTGAACTTGCGGCCTGGGTTGGTACCTGGGACTTCGATGTTGTGGCCATTTCGTAGACATGGATAGAGCAGGAACAGGAATGGTTGTTGCAGGTGCCGGGGTTTAGATATTTCAGTAAGCTCAGGGAAGGTGGTAAAAGAGGGGGAGGGGTGGCAATGTTAGTCAAGGACAGTATTACGGTGGCAGAAAGGACGTTTGATGAGGACTCGTCTACTGAGGTAGTATGGGCTGAGGTTAGAAACAAGAAAGGAGAGGTCACCCTGTTAGGGGTTTTCTATAGGCCTCCGAAAAGTTCCAGGGATGTAGAGGAAAGGATTGCAAAGATGATTCTGGATAGGAGCAAAAGCAACAGGGTAGTTGTTATGGGGGACTTTAACTTTCCAAATATTGACTGGAAACGCTATAGTTCGAGTACTTTAGATGGGTCTGTTTTTGTCCAATGTGTGCAGGAGGGTTTCCTGACACAGTATGTAGATAGGCCAATGAGAGGCGAGACCATATTGGTTTGGTACTGGGTAATGAACCAGGACAGGTGTTAGATTTGGAGGTAGGTGAGCACTTTGGTGATAGTGACCACAATTCGATTAAGTTTATTTTATTGATGGAAAAAGATAGGTATATACCGCAGGGCAAAAGCTATATCTGGGGGAAAGGCAATTATGATGCGATGAGGCAAGACGTAGGATGCGTCGGATGGAGAGGAAAACTGCAGGGGCTGGGCACAATGGAAATGTGGAGCTTGTTCAAGGAACAGCTACTGCGTGTCCTTGATAAGTATGTACCTGTCAGGCAGGGAGTAAGTGGTCGAGCAAGGGAACCGTGGTTTACTAAAGCAGTCCAAACACTTGTCAAGAGGAAGAAGGAGGCTTATGTAAAGATGAGACATGAAGGTTCAGTTAGGGCGCTCGAGAGTTACAAGTTAGCTAGGAAGGACCTAAAGAGAGAGCTAAGAAGAGCCAGGAGGGGACATGAGAAGTCTTTGGCAGATAGGATCAAGGATAACCCTAAAGCTTTCTATAGATATGTCAGGAACAAATGAATGACGAGGGTAAGAGTAGGGCCAGTCAAGAACAGTAGTGGGAAGTTGTGCTTGGAGTCCGAGGAGATTGGAGAGGTGCTAAATGAATATTTTTCGTCAGTATTCACACAGGGAAAAAGACAATGTTGTCGAGGAGAATACTGAGATACAGGCTACTAGACTAGAAGGGCTTGAGGTTCATAAGGAGGAGGTGTTAGCGATTCTGGAAAGTGTGAAAATAGATAAGTCCCCTGGGCCGGATGGGATTTATGCTCGGATTCTCTGGGAAGCTAGGGAGGAGATTGCTGAGCCTTTGGCTTTGATCTTTAAGTCATCTTTGCCTCCAGGAATAGTGCCAGAAGACTGGAGGATAGCAAATGTTGTCCCCTTGTTCAAGAAGGGGAGTAGAGACAACCCCGGTAACTATAGACCAGTGAGCCTTACTTCTGTTGTGGGCAAAATCTTGGAAAGGTTTATGAGAGACAGGATGTATAATCATGTGGAAAGGAATAATTTGATTAGATATAGTCAACACGGTTTTGTGAAGGGTAGGTCGTGCCTCACAAACCTTATTGAGTTCTTTGAGAAGGTGACCAAACAGGTGGATGAGGGTAAAGCAGTTGATGTGGTGTATATGGATTTCAGTAAAGCGTTTGATAAAGTTCCCCACGGTAGGCTACTGCAGAAAATACGGAGGCATGGGATTCAGGGTGATTTAGCAGTTTGGATCAGAAATTGGCTAGCTGGAAGAAGACAAAGGGTGGTGGTTGATGGGAAATCTTCAGACTGGAGTCCAGTTACTAGTGGTGTACCACAAGGATCTGTTTTGGGGCCACTGCTATTTGTCATTTTTATAAATGACCTGGAGGAGGGCGCAGAAGGATGGGTGAGTAAATTTGCAGATGACACTAAAGTCGGTGGAGTTGTGAACAGTGCGGAAGGATGTTACAAGTTACAGAGGGACATAGCTAAGCTGCAGCACTGGGCTCAGAGGTGGCAAATGGAGTTTAATGCAGAAAAGTCTGAGGTGATTCATTTTGGAAGGAATAACAGGAAGACAGAGTACTGGGCTAATGGTAAGATTCTTGGCAGTGTGGATGAGCAGAGAGATCTCGGTGTCCATGTACATAGATCCCTGAAAGTTGCCACCCAGGTTGAGAGGGTTGTTAAGAAGGCGTATGGTGTGTTAGTTTTTATTGGTAGAGGGATTGAGTTTCGGAGCCATGAGGTCATGTTGCAGCTGTACAAAACTCTGGTGCGGCCGCATTTGGAGTATTGCGTGCAATTCTGGTCACCGCATTATAGGAAGGATGTGGAAGCATTGGAAAGGGTGCAGAGGAGATTTACCAAAATGTTGCCTGGTATGGAGGGAAGATCTTATGAGGAAAGGCTGAGGGACTTGAGGCTGTTTTCGTCAGAGAGAAGAAAGTTAAGAGGTGACTTAATTGAGGCATACAAGATGATCAGAGGATTGGATAGGGTGGACAGTGAGAGCCTTTTTCCTCGGATGGTGATGTCTAGCACGAGGGGACATAGCTTTAAATTCAGGGGAGATAGATATAGGACAGATGTCAGAGGTAGGTTCTTTACTCAGAGAGTAGTAAGGGCGTGGAATGCCCTACCTGCAACAGTAGTGGACTCGCCAACACTAAGGGCATTCAAATGGTCATTGGATAGACATATGGACGATAAGGGAATAGTGTAGATGGGCTTTAGAGTGGTTTCACAGGTCGGCGCTACATCGAAGTCCGAAGGGCCTGTACTGCGCTGTAATGTTCTATGTTCTATGTTCTAACGTGCAGACTCCGCACAGACAGTGACCCAGTGGGGAATCGAACCTGGGACCCTGGTGCTGTGAAGCCACAGTCCTATCCACTTGTGCTACCGTGCTGTCCATCATCTGATATCATCTGATCATGAGCACCTCACAGATTCACCTTGCACATAGATCTTGCTATGTGTAAATTCGCTGCTAAGGTTCTGACATCACAGTAGTGGCTGCAACGCAAAGGACCATAATAGGAGTGAAATAGTTTGTAATGCCCTGAGGTCCTGAAAGGCTTGTTATAAAGTGCTGCTCTTTTTAATGTTGATTGCAAAGTCAGCAAATTAGACATGCCCACTTATTAATTGTTAGTATTTTAATAATGCAATACTGATCTGTACTTGTTCAGCCCTGAGTTTGTTAGTTAGTTGCAGACCTATTTTTTGCGATGGTCTTGTCTCAGTACTGTGTAACTGTGAGCAGGATGTGATTTACTTGGAGATTACAGGGTGAGAGAGAGAGAGGATGAGAAGTACCTGGCATGTGTGACCAACCATCACAATATTATCCAGGCAGGCATTCACCTACTTGTCCACAGATTTCTACTTTGCTATGTTTTGATCTGGTGTTGCAAAGTCTCCTGGAATTGCCAGCATTTAAGGATTAATTAAGCAATGCTGGAGAAAGATTACAGGAAAACAACTGTGCGTCACTTTTGAAACATTTTCTTTCCACGTTAAAATCATGGAAATGGTTCGGTGACAGCCAGGAACCGTCCAATCAGGCCATGAAAATTCTATTTTTAATAAAAATTTAGAGCATCAATTATTTTTTTTCCAATTAAGGGGCAATTTAGCGTGGCCAATCCACCTAACCTGCACATCTTTGGGTTGTGGGGATGAAACCCACTCAGACACGGGAAGAATGTGCATACTCCACATGGACAGTGACCCAGGGCCAGGATCGAATCCGGATCCTCAATGCCGTAGGCAGCAGTGTTAACCACTGCGCCACCGTGCCGCCCGTCTTCAGATTCTAAATGACTGTCATGTAGGCGGTACAATCATGATGGGCGTGTGGGGTGATCAATGGCGGGACTGTGGGTGGCGTGGCATGCTGTCCAGACATCACGCAGCAGAACTCCCTGGAACATGCCCCATATTGGCAATGCAAGTCAGAGTGAATCTGTCTTCACTCGGTCATGGAGACATTGGTGAACCAACTCTACCTGCTGGGAAGCGTGGTCCGACAGATAAAAACAACACAACTGTATGAAACGTTCACACGTTACAATATCCCAATATCTTGCATCGTGTGCCAACCCGTCGGTTGTGTCCAAACATGCCTCCAGGAAGTGACCAAGCCATAGTTGCAAGGGGCAATGAGTTTGTTATCTTGCCCTGAGGAGAGGAGTCCTGCATGCAGAATTGTCCTGCCCCTCAAAGCTTCACAGATTGCACTCATGCTCGACCAGTCATGCTTGCCACACCCAACCAAGCAGAATTATACTATCATGCAACAATATCACACAGGACAAAGCTCATCAAGCCTCTACTGGACCATTGCTCTTTGAAAGAACCATCTATTTTGTCCCACTACCCCATCCTCCACCCCCTCCCCCACACACCGCTTTCTCCTGATTTCCCTGCAATTGTTTTCCCACTAAATATTCATCCAATTACATTTTGCAAGTTACCATTCTTTCCACCACCTGTCCAGATAGTACATTCCAGATCATTATGCTGCGTCCTCGCGAGCAAATGCACCTGGCTTGAGCGACCAGCCATCACACATTGAAGGAAAGAGATTTCTGACGATCACTTCAGGTTTTTTTCCCAATCACTTCCCAATCGGCGCCCCCTCTAGTTACCAACTTTCCTGCTACTGGAAACAGTTTCCAATTGTTTAGAAACTGTAATAACCTGTATGGGACTCATCCAGCTGGGGATGATTGTTTCCCTGTGCTCATAGGACTGTGAGTTAACCCAGCATGACACTGTAGAGCCAGCTAAAAGGGAGAGAGTGCACAGTGAAGTGTAACCGGGCCCTGTGTAAATAATGCTGTTGTTAAGTAAACGTCTTTCTTTGAACTCGTCAGACTCCCCTCATCCTTTATTAAAAAACATAGAAAATACGAGCAGGAGGAGGCCATTCGGCCCTTCAAGCCTGCTCAGCCATTCAGCATGACCATGGCTGATCCTCTATTTCAATGCCATATTCCCGCTCCTCCCCATACCCATTGCCACCTTTAGAGTCTAGAAATCCATTTCCTTCTTAAATTTATTCAGTCACTTGGTCTCCAAAACCTTTTGTGATCGAGAATTGCACAGGTTCACCGCCCTCTGAGTGAAGAAATCTTTCCTCATCTCAGTCCTAAATGGCCTACCCTGTATTCTGAGACTGTGAACCCTTTTTCTAGACACCCAGACAGAGGAACAACATTCTTGCACCAGCCTGTCCTGTTTGGCCAGTGATTCCAGCTGGGGAAGGGTAAGAGGTGGAAGACGGGATGGCTGAACGCGTGTAATCTTGTGCTGTTCAACTCATGACTTGTTCATTCCTGCCAAGCATGGCGATTCTTGGGGCGGGGCAGGCAGGAAGTCGTCCTCCCTGCCCTTACTTCATGGGCATGAAGGTTCAGGCATCATAATTAAAGGACACGTGGACAGCATCCTTCCAATTCCAGCCTTCGCTCCACTCTAACTTTTATTTTGTCAATACGTCATTCATTTGTAAAATACCTGAAATTACATTACAAAAGTTTCAAAATGGCCATCACACAAAGTGCAGTAATATTCAAGTTTTCCATAAAGATTGTGTTGCACTTCGAGGTGCTTCAGTACAAAGAAACATTTCAGACATTTCAATATGATCATTGCAAATGGTGCAAAGGTATTTAGGTTTCCTACGTAGAGGTGCTTCAATACAATTGTGATACTTGTCATATTCACCATACACATTCAATGTCAGTCATACAGCCTGAGGGGGTTCTATACAATTCCCCTCCCCTCAGTTCACTATGTCTGAAAGGTCTCAGATAGCGACCTTCAAATTGCACCTCTGCGGCAACTGCCCCAAGGATTAGTGCTTCCCTCAGCACATACTCCTGAGTTTTGGAACATTCAGTCTGGAACATTCTGTTGGGGCAACACTTTGCACTGGAAGACCAACAAGTTTGAGTCCGGCCAAAGAGCATCTTTCACTGATTTCATCATCCTCCAGCAGCAGCTGATGTTAGTCTCGGTGTGCACCCCTGGGAACAGCCTGCAGAGCAGAGTCCTGCGTCACAGAGGTGCTCGGGATAAACCCCGTCAAAAACCACCTCATCTCTTTTCTTTGCAAAGGCACTTTCCAGAAGGAGGTGGACACCACCCTCTTCCTCACCACAGTAACCTCAATGTTAACATGTGGATGGGGTGAGACTCCGGGTCTAGGTAGGATCTCATCAGGAGGGCCTTTTTCACCACCAGCCAAGCTAGGTCTTCGTGCTTGTTTGAAAGTTGGCAAGCCGACTTTCCTTTTTGCAAAAATATAGTCGTAAAACATCTGAAAGAACACTGCAAACATTTCAAAGTGCCCAACTCTTCCGCCTTCCCCCAGCTTGTGCTAACACCACCTGACATGAATAAAGTTATGAAAGGTCCCCAACAAGTTGCAGCATGGTAGCACAGTGGTTAGCACTGTTGCTTCACAGCTCCAGGATCCCAGGTTCGATTCCCGGCTTCGGTCACTGTGCAGATTTGGCACGTTCTCCCCGTGTGTGCGTGGGTTTCCTCTGGGTGCTCCGGTTTCCTCCCACAGTCCAAAGAAGTGTAGGTTAGGTGGATTGGCCATGATAAATTGCACTTAGTGTCCAAAAAGGTGAGGTAGGGTTACTGCGTTACGGGGATAGGTTGGAGGTGTGGGCTCAGGTAGGGTACTCTTTCCAAATGCCGGTGCAGACCCGATGGGCCGAATGGCCTCTTTCTGCATTGTAAACTCTATGATTCTATGATATGTTGAAAGCAGCTAACTTCAAAAGCTGTGGAACAAGTGAAACTCGCTGAGCACACGCCTCTCACATACAGCTGAATTTGAATTTCCCAATTGGGAGGGAAATTGATTTGGCGGCAGGCGACTTAATTCTGGCCTGGTGACCATGTAATAAGCATGCGTGAGGTGTTAATGCATGCAAAGAGTTTTCCAACATTGTTCGTCAGGAAGCTCAATCTGCCTTTAACCCCCTTTTCAAGTCCCTGGAATTCCGTCTATTCATCCCAACTTCGAGGCCCTGATTTTGGGCCTTATGCTTGATTGGGTTACCCCGCTCACCATGCACTCTGTGGCTGGCGGGACCAGAAGTATTGGCCCTGTGCCTAACAACCAATATCGGAATGATGTCTCAGTTATCTAGGATTACATAGAAGGTTAAGGGTGGCACTGATTGATTTTTTTAGGCCTCCCTGCCAGCTGGACCTTCTGGTCCCACTGATTGTGACTGTCCCCCACCCCCTCCCCCGCCCCACGGGGGGTTCCCCAGTGGCAGAATTGTCAAGCAGGGCAAATCGGCATGAATATCGGAGGGAATGGAAGATCCCATCAGTAGTCCCATAGAGAGTCGTATCCCGCCACAGAAAATACACCTGGTAAGGGGGGTTTAATCCTGCACAGAGATTGACACATTTCCCATCACCACGGGTATGAACCCGTCATAACCCCACGAGGACCATGGGGAAGCCATCATTGATCTCCCCATAGAACACAGAACATAGAGTGCAGAAGGAGGTCATTCGGCCCATCGAGTCTGCACCGACCCACTTAACCCTATAAATTGCCCCTTAACCCATAACCCAATAACCCCCTCCTAACCTTTTTGGTCACGAAGGGCAATTTATCATGGCCAATCCAGCTAACCTGCATGTCTTTGGACTGTGGGCGGAAACCGGAGCACCCGGAGGAAACCCACTCAGACACGGGGAGAACGTGCAGACTCCGCACAGACAGTGACCCAGCGGGGAATCGAACCTGGGACCCTGGCACTGTGAAACCACAGTGCTATCCACTTGTGCTACTGTGCTGCCCACAATGGGACCTGTGGAGAATGAGCTTCGCAGATAGGGGGCAGAAGCCAACCACCCAGGACTCATAATAAGCTAATATAAAAGCAGGCCCAAAACAGGGCATGGTGTGGTTTGCCTTCCCAACTGGGATTGTATTGGGAGCGATATGCTGCGTTATGCAGACCTTTGTAAATCGTGTAAATAAATCTATGTTAATTTACCGCCAGTCTCCTTTGCGTCATTGGAGAAGCCAAGACAGATGGATGGAGTGAGGATACAGATAAAGATACAGAGCAGCAGGATATTTTATTTCCACTCCCCCCATGCAGCCATCAAAAAGGAAGTTGAATTTGCACGGCGCCAGAGTTTTCCCTCAGCTTCTGTTGTGTGCCTCCCTAAAGGGATTCTCCCCCCTCTCGCCCACTTCATGCTTCCCTGGTACTAGTATATCACCCACCCACCACGCCCCCCCCCCCCACCCCGGCAAAGACTAACCCACATATCAAAGTCTTATTGCAAAACACTTCTTATCTGTGAGTGGGCGCCGTCCCTTTAAATCTGAGCTGCTGGCTCCATCAATTCAGCCCACCCATTGGTCAGAGTTGTGCTTCAGAATGTCCTGGGAGTGGCTGAAGGAGCACACACACAATGTGACAGGTATGCCGACACATGAAATAAATTGTGACAGGGGTGGAAAGGTATCTTAATAGTGTCTGAAATAACACTGCGTCAAAGTCAATTCTTGGAAACACAGTGACTGACTGAGCTGATGAGTCCCTTCTTTGCATTCTGTAAAGTACGTAACACAATTTGAATGCTCCCTGTATTTGTTTATGAAATATCTATGTCACAGTGCCAATTGTTTGGAACTACTCATACTTCTGCAAAACCTGGAAGCTTGAAGAGGACAGTTAAAGAACAGGTTCTATTTATTCTTTTTTTTTACATTTAGAGTACCCAATTTTTTTTTCCAATTAAGGGGCAATTTAGCATGTCCAATCTACCTAACCTGCACAACTTTTGGGTCGTGGGGGTGAAACCCACGCAGACATGGGGAGAATGTGCAAACTCCACATGGACAGTGACCCAGGACCGGAATTCGAACCCGGGTCCTCAGCGTCGTAGTCCCAGTGCTAACCACTGCACCACATGTCGCCCTCTATGTATTCTCTGAAGGCCAGAACACCCCTTGAGTCTGTTCCCCTTCAAATGCAATCGTGGCTGATTTTCTGACTCAACTTCACTTTCCTGGTCGTTTCCCCATATCCCTGGATTCCTTGAGGGATCCAAAATCTGTCTATCTGCCCTTGAATATGCTGAACAATGTAGCACACACAATGTTCCTGGGTGAACAATTCCAAAGAGTCACAAAATGAAGGAAGTTCTCCTCAGCTCAGTGCTGGACAATCAGTCTGTTATCCTGAGACAGAGCTCCACCCCTCTCTGCACTGATTCTGAATTCCCCAGCAAGGGGAAACAACTCCTCACTATCTATCTTGTCAAGCCCCTTCACAATCATGTTTCAATATGATAGTCTTTCATTCTTTTAAACTCCAAAGAGTATAGGCCCAATTCACTTTGCCTCTCACCGTGGGACAATACTCTCAACCCAGTACACGACATTACATAATCAAGTGATGCATGTTCAAAAACCCTGAAGGCAGCAGGACTGGTAAATAAGGTGGTTAAGAAGGGAAATACATAGATACGTAGAAGGTAGGAGCAGGAGGAGACCTTTTGGCCCTTCGAGCCTTCTCCGCCATTCATCACGATCATGGCTGATCATCCAACTCAATAGCATAATCCTGCTCTCTCCCAATAGCCTTTGATCCCTGTGATGAACGGTTACTGTATTACTGTACCCTTATAATCATGTGAGGTGATGTCCCCTTTAAGACCGGGCTTGGAACCCTGGGGGACTCCGCCACTGGCCCCGCCCACCTGGGAGCCGTATATAAGGGGCCGCCTTGTGGGCGGCACCCAGTAAGCACCCGCCTCGGCACCAGGCTAGTTCTTAGCTTGGTAAAGCCTTCTTTACAGTTTTACTCTCGTTATTGAGGTAAAGCCTTCTTTACAGTTTTACTCTCGTTATTGAGGGTACAACAATCCCATTCTTCCCAAGTGCTATATCCAGCCGCCTCTTGAATATATTCAAAGTTTTAGCATCAACTACTTCCTGTGGTAATGAATTCCACAGGCTCATCACTCTTTGCATGAAGAAATGTCTCCTTATCTCTGTCCGAAATGGGACACTAACTTTATTAGTCAAGGCATAGAATTCAAGTGCACGGAGGTTATGATGGAGCTGTATAAAACGCTCATTAGGTCACAGTTAGAGTACTGTGAGCAGCTGGGTCGCCACGCTATATGAAGGGTCCGATTGTATTAGAAAAGGTACAAAAGAGATTCACCAGGATGTGCCAGGGCTGGAGCATTTCAGCTTATGAAGAGAGGTTGGTTAGAAATCATAGAATCCTGTCAGTGCAGAAGGAGGCCATTCGGCCTTCCGAGTCTGCACTGACCCCTCTGAAAGAGTACCCTATCCAGGCACCCATCATATCCCCTGCAACCCTGTAAATACACCTACCCGGTACATCCCTGGACACGAAGGGGTAATTTAGCACGGCCAATCCACTTAACTTGCACATCTTTGGACTGTGGGAGGAAACCGGAGCATCCGGAGGAAACCCACGCAGACACGAGGAGAAAGTCCAAACCCCACACAGACAGTGACTTGTTCAGACAACTCCAGCCAGCTCGCAACAATGGTGCCGACGAGACCATCCCCAAGATTCGGGGACGCTGACCTGGAGGGGCTGCTAGACGCTGTGCAGGCCAGGAGGGATGTCCAGTTCCCCCGAGGGTCCAGGCAAAAACCGACAATGCCTCCGCTGTGGCAAGATGGGCCACTACGCTGCCTGCTGTCGAGCAGCTCAATCTGCCAATGCTCCGCAATTCCGACAACCTCGCAGGGACGTGCGGACCATTCAGCCTCCTTACTACAAGTCGTGCCCAGACGATATCCAGACCAGTGACACAGACGACCGGGACGCCTTCCGTGTTGCGGTCATTGATGGGAACCAGATGTCTCCAGCCAGGACCCGCCAGCCGTTGCAAGTGAACAGTGTCAATCCGGGTGATGAATGGTGTGCCACCCTAATGGCAACCGATCACCGATAACATTCCGTCTGGACACTGGCGCTTCCGCCAACCTCATAGCATGGTCAGCTTTCTATGCCTTGAAGGTCAGACCACCAATTCGGCCATCCTGTTGCAAGATGGTTGACTACAATGGAAACATTATCCCGGTCATGGGATCCTACCAGCTCCAGGTGACATACAACACATACACGGCCACACTGTCATTCAAAATAGTCGAATCATCAAAGGACTCCCTGCTCGGCGCACAGGCATGCAAGGTTCTCCACCTCGTGCAGCGGGTCCACGCTCTGTCTCCAGAAGGCACATCAGACTTCCCGGATGCAGAATTTAGGGCACAGCTTCAATCGCTCCTTGCCCACAACCAGGAGGCATTCGAGGGCATGGGCACTATACCTACAGAATACAGCTCAAACCGGACGCCACCCCGGTCATTCACGCACCTCGCAGGGTCCCAGCGCCACTCAAAGACCGTCTCAAGCAGCAGCTGCAGGATCTCCAGGACCAAGGGGCTCTAACCCGGGTCACGGAGCCCACCCCATGGGTCAGCTCCATGGTGTGTGTTAAGAAGCCCCCTGGCGAGCTCCGGATCTTCAGCCGCTACTCCCAAATTCAAGCGGCCGAATCGGCGCGGCAGGGGTCCTACGCGGCCGGATCGGCAAGGCAGGCGTCCTATGAGGCCGAACGGGTCCAGGCGATTGAGTTCCTCCCGGACATTTCGCGCGCTTTCCGCGGCCTCCCGCGTATACAAAAGACCTCCACAACAACATAATGGGGGAACACTACCCCATACCCAAACGGGAAGAGATCACGAGCGAAATGGCCCGGGCTAAAATCTTTACAAAACTGGATGCCTCGAAGGGTTTTTGGCAGATCCATCTGGACCAGTCCAGCAGGAAGCTGTGCACCTTCAATACTCCTTTCGGCAGGTTCTGCTATAACAGAATGCCATCTCGGCATCCAAAGTCTTTCACAGGATCATGGAACAGATGATGGAGGGCATCGAAGGGGTGTGCGTCTACGTTGACGACATCATCATCTGGTCCACCACACCACAGGAGCACATCAATCGTCTCCAGCGCGTCTTTGCGCGGATACGGGAAAACGGCCTGCGCCTCAACCGAGCCAAGTGTTCTTTCGGCCAAATCGAGCTGAAGTTTCGGGGGGACCACATATCCGGGTTCGGGGTCCGTCCGGATGCAGACAAGGTGAGCGCCATTACAGCCATGCCGCAGCCGGCAGACAAGAAAGCAGTGCTACGCTTCCTAGGCATGGTCAACTTCCCGGGGAAGTTCATTCCCAACCTTGCCTCCCACATGACAGCTCTTCGCCACCTCGTCAAGAAGTCCACGGAGTTCCAGTGGCTGCCCACACACCAGAAGGAATGGGAGGAGCTCAAAATTAAGCTCACCACAGCCCCGGTATTGGCGTTTTTCGACACATCTCGTGACACTAAAATTTCGACTGATGCCAGCCAGTCCGGCATTGGGGCGGTACTCCTACAGCGGGATGACACTGCGTCATGGGCCCCGGTCGCCTATGCCTCGCTGGCCATGACCCCCACAGAACAGCGCTACGCGCAGATCAAAAAGGAGTGCCTGGGTTTGCTAACCGGAATAGTCAAGTTCCATGACTACGTGTATGGTCTCCCCCAGTTTACCGTTGAGACTGACCATCGCCACCTGGTCAGCATCATACATAAGGACCTGAACGAAATGACCCCTCGCCTCCAGTGCATCCTACTCAAATTCAGGAGGTACGACGTCCAACTGGTCTACACCCCGGGAAAGGACCTTATCACTGCGGATGCCCTATCTAGAGCAGTCAGCACACCGCCCGACTCGGAGGGGTTCGTCTGTCAGGTCGAAGCGCAGGTGGCCTTCACATCGGCAAATCTGCCAGCCGACGACTCCAGTCTTGCCCGTATTCGCCGGGAGACTGCGGGTGATCCCCTTCTACAACGGGTGATGCGCCACATGACGGGAGGGTGGCTCAAAGGACAGTGCCCGCAGTTCTACAATATCCGGGACGACTTGGCCGTCATTGATGGTGTCCTCCTAAAGCTGGACCGGATTGTGATTCCGCACAGCATGCACAAGCTAGTCCTCGACCAAGTACACAAAGGCCATCTGGGAGTCGAGAAGTGCAGACGGAGGGCCCGAGAGGCGGTATACTGGCCGGGCATCAGTGATGACATTGCCAATATGGTGCTCAACTGCCCCACCTGCCAAAGGTTTCAGCCGGCGCAACCTCCTGAGATGCTTCAGCCCCATGAGCTGTGACGTCCCCCCGGGGCGAAGGTGGGTGTGGACCTTTTTCACGCGCTCGGCAGGGACTCTGTCATCATCATTGATTACTTTTCAAACTATCCAGAGGTCATACGCCTGCACGATTTGACATCGTCCGCTGTCATATGGGCCTGCAAAGACACCTTCGCTCGCCACAGCATTCCGATTACTGTCATGTCGGACAATGGGCCCTGTTTTGCCAGCCAGGAATGGTCTTCCTTTGCTGCTTCGTATGGCTGGCACACGTGACGTCCAGCCCTCTGCATCCCCAGTCCAATGGAAAGGCGGAGAAGGGCGTTCACATCGTCAAGCGGCTCCTCTGCAAGGCTGCTGCTGCCGGATCGGATTTCTGCCTAGCCCTGCTCGCCTATCGCTCGGCCCCACTAGCCACTGGCCTCTCACCAGCCCAGCTGTTGATGGGTCGCGCCCTCAGGACCACTGTGCCATCCATTCTGGTACCCACAACCAACCATGCTCCGGTACTGCACAGGATGCAACAGCAGCGCGTTCGCCAGAAGATAGCATATGACACGGGCAACTGATCTTCCCGCCCTGGCGCCTGGAGACGACGTCCGCATCCACCTACCAGAAGGTGGCTGGTCAGCACCTGCCGAAGTTCTCCAACGCGTGGCTCCCCGCTCGTTCCTGGTTCGCATGCCTGATGGCTCCATTCGCAGGCACAATCGCCGGGCTCTTCGCCTGCTTCCACGCTCGCTACGGGAACTTACACCGGTACCACGCCCTCCTGTTGTTCCTGATGTCGACTTCGTGGAGCTTCCTGCCACCATGCCCATTCCATCGTCGCCCGTGGCCAGGCCCATTCCTCAGCCGGTGGATCCTGACCCACCCTTGAGGCGGTCAACCCGAATTCGTCGCCCACCTACTCGACTGGACTTATGAGCCTGTTTGAACATTGAACTCATAATACCACTGTGTTAATATGTTTATATTTGTCCTTGTCGTTACAGGAGTTCGTTTTGACGTTCAACATTTCCCCCTCTTTTGTTTATGGTACAACCTCGTTGCTATGTCGCACCTGACATCGCCCCTTGTATATAGTTTAGCCCCATGTACATGCTGTAGATATTGCACACACACACATTCAGCTGCACTCAGTCCACATCTCTATTTATAACCACATAGGCACATGTTCTTGTAAAAAAAAGGGGGATGTCATGATATTGAGGTAAACATCATGGTGCAAACATACATACATACTGTTGGACAGATCAACGGACCAATCAATACACACACCACAACCAATCACAGGCAAGAGCATACACACTATAAAATGGGGAACACGACACTTCCCGCGCATTCCAGCAGGAGACAGCTCAGGGCACAGAACTCACAGCAAGCCACTCAGACATCCACCATGTGCTGAGTGCCACTCCAAGATAGTGTTAAGGGCTGGGTCCACAGATTCAAGGGTAATGAACGAACCACAGTAACCAGTTTACCACTGTAAATATATGTTGGTAATAAAACTGAGTTGTACCATCCGCAACCGTGTTGGTTCGTCTGTGTAGCAGAGCACCCAACACATCAGACCCAATGGTCCGAATGGCCAACGGCTGCACTGTAGGAATTCTACAATTCTATGATTCTTTGATTTATCGGTTCTGTTGACAATATCCATTTACCTTTCTTGTCAAACATTCTCTGGTGAATACAACTCGAGGTGCTTTCCATGGTTGCCAGCCTTCTGGCAGGCTATGGTGAGAGGACTTTATATAGTAGCCGTTTTCCACTGAGCCTTTGTGGCTGCTATCCCAAGCTTTTGTGCATCCCTTAGAATGTTGCCCAGGATCTTAGGAAGTCCCTGTCTGCAACACGTTGTTGACAGTTCTTTGCACTGGAAGATCAGAAGGTCTCCGGCAGGCCAAAGAGCACCTTCCACCAAGTGGACGGCCCTCCAGCTACAGTTGACGTTCGCCTTGGTGCATATTACAGGGAACAGTCAGTAGAGCACAGAGTCCTGCGCCACGGAACTGCTCAGGATGGACCTTGACAAAAAACTGCCCCATCTATTTTAAAACCTTCTTAGCTAAGGCACATTTTAGAAAGGTGTGGTAGTACCAGGTATTGCGGTACCTGAGAGGCTGATGACCATTGGTCAGACCCAGGAGTCTACCATTGGCTGTATTGCGTAGCTCCGCCCTGAAGGCAGGGTATAAGAGATGGTGCCGTCCCAGCAGCCTTCACTTTCTGTATCGAAGCTGCTGGGGAAAAGGTTCTAGCAGATTAAAGCCTTCAGTTATGGAATCACTTTGTCTTGAGTGTAATTGATTGCACATCAATTTAATCTGCTCCAGCTTAGCAGAGGAAGTTGGAAGGATGGATCTCCGCATCAAACCGGAGCGCCTCCAGCACAGCCCCCACGCGGGTAACTCTGCTGCTATTTTTAAACACTGGCTGGCGTGCTTTAAGGGCGTGCTTTAAGGGCTACCTCGACACGGCCGTAGGCACCCCCATGGAAGGACAGAAGATGCATCTCCTACGCTCCCGGGTCAGCCCTGGGATCTACCCCCTTATCGAGGAGGCGGAGAGCTATGCTGCCGCTATCGAACTGCTAGAAGGACATTACATCCGCCCTGTAAACCAGGTCTATGCTCGTCACTTGCTTGCGACTAGGCGGCAAAGCCCCGAGGAAACGTTGGAAGATTTCTATCGGGCGCTACTGGTGCTGGGCCGAAACTGTGGCTGCCCGCAAGTTTCGGGGAGCGAGCACATGGAACATTTTATTAGGGATGCTTTCGTTGCAGGTATGAGATTCCCCGATATCTGCCGAAGACTCCAAGAAAGGGACACTCTGGGACTTACAGAGGCACAGGCCCTGGCAGGGTCCATGGACGTTGCCTACAAAAACGCGCTGTCTTTTGCACCGATCGCACGGCAGCCCCCTGGACTGCATGGCACGCTGCAGCGGCAGCCCCTCAGACCTTCCTCCTGACCCCGCAAGCCTGCGAGGCAAGACGGCCCGCTGACGCCGCCGGGCCCCGCTGTTTCCTCTGCGGGCGGGCGAATCATCCCGGCCCGCGCTGCCCGGCCCGCACCGCCACCTGCAAAGGGTGCGGCAAGAAGGGCCACGTTGTGGGGGTCTGCCAGGCCCGCGCCGTGACCGTGGTCTCCAGCGACTATGGACCGCTGCGGCTACCCTCCCTTCAGGCCCCGACCGGCCAGCGCTCACCGCCACCCCCCTATCCTAGCGCCACGTGAGACCCACGGACGCGGCCATCTTGCCCCCCCGGACTCCACGCTGGACGGGTGGGCGCCGCCATTTTATCCATCGCCGCCGCCATCTTCTTCATCCCCGGACAACATGTGCGACCCATGGGCGACGCCATCTTGGATGGGGATCCAGGCCCCCAGCTCGGTCGACTACACGCTGCCCGACCAGAACTCGCAACTGCTTCATCTGGCCTCGGTGACACTGGACCAAAGTCGACCTCGGACACTCGCAACGGCTACAACGACGGTCCTCATCAACGGCCACGAGATGTCGTGCCTGATTAACTCTGGGAGCACGGAAAGCTTTGCTCACCCCGACACGGTAAGGCGCTGTTCACTTGTAACCCACCCTAAAAAATCAAAGGATCTCCCTGGCCTCCGGGTCACACTCGGTGGAGATACAGGGGTTCTGCCTAGCGAGCCTCACTGTCCAAGGCAGGAAATTCAACAATTTCCGCCTGTACATCCTGCCTCTGCGCGGCTACCCTCCTGAGCCTGGATTTCCAATGCCATTTGCAAAGCCTGACTTTTAAATTCGGCGGCCCTATACCTCCCCTTACTGTCTGCGGCCTCGCGACCCTTAAGGTCGACCTGCCTTCCCTGTTTGCGAACCTCACCTCGGATTGCAAACCCGTCGCCACCAGGAGCAGAGGGTACAGTGCCCAGGACCGGACCTTCATCAGGTCAGAGGTCCAAAGGCTGCTGGGGTAAGGAGTCATCGAAGCGAGCAACAGTCCCTGGAGAGCTCAAGTAGTGGTGTTAAAGACCGGGGAGAAGCAGAGGATGGTCATAGACTACAGCCAGACCATCAACAGGTTTACGCAGCTAGATGCGTACCCTCTCCCCGTATAGCCGACCTGGTAAACAGGATCGCACAATACAAGGTCTTCTCCACGGTGGATCTCAAGTCCGCCTACCACCAGCTACCCCTCCGCACTAGTGACCGCAAGTACACTGCCTTCGAAGCAGATGGATGGCTCTATCAATTTTTAAGAGTTCCCTTTGGTATCACTAATGGGGTCTCGGTCTTCCAGCGAGAGATGGACCGAATGGTTGACCGGTACGGCTAACGCGCAATGTTCCCGTATCTGGATAACGTCACCATCTGCAGCCATGACCAGCAGGACCACGACACCAACCTCTGCAAATTCCACTAGACCGCTAAAATCCTTAATCTGACATACAATAAGGATAAATGCGTGTTTAGCACCGACCGCCTATCCATTCTAGGCTACGTAGTGCGAAGTGGAGTCATAGGCCCCGACCCTGAGTGCATGCGCCCCCTTATGGAGTTCCCCCTCCCTCACTGCCCAAGGCCCTGAAGCGCTGCCTCGGGTTCTTCAGCTATTATGCACAGTGGGTCCCCAATTACGCAGACAAAGCCCAAACCCTGATCCAGTCCAGAACCTTCCCCCTGTCGACGGAGGCCCGCCAGGCTTTCAGCTGCATCAAAGCAGACATTACAAAGGCCACGATGCGCGCCATCGACGAGTCCCTCCCCTTCCAGGTCAAGAGCGATGCGTCCGACGTAGCTCTGGCCGCCACCCTCAACCAAGCGGGCAGGCCCGTGGCTTTCTTCTCCCGTACCCTCCATGCTTCCGAAATTCGCCACTCCTCGGTCGAAAAAGAAGCACAAGCCATAGTTGAAGCTGTGAGACATTGGAGGCATTACCTGGCCGGCAGGAGATTCACTCTCCTCACGGACCAATGGTCGGTTGCCTTCATGTTTGATAATGCACTGCGGGGCAAGATTAAAAACGACAAGATCTTGCGGTGGAGGATAGAACGCTCCACCTTCAACTATGAGATCTTGTACCATCCGGGGAAGCTAAACGAGCCTCCTGATGCCCTGTCCCGTGGCACTTGTGCTACTGCACAAGTGGACCGCCTCCGAGCCCTCCACGAGGACCCATGCCACCCGGGGGTCACTCGTTTTTTCCATTTTGTCAAGACCAGCAACCTGCCCTACCCAATCGAGGAGGTCAGGACAGTCACCAGGGACTGACAAATCTGCGCAGAGTGCAAACCGCACTTCTACCGGCCAGAGAGTGCGCACCTGATAAAGGCTTCCCGTCCCTTTGAACGCCTCAGCATGGACTTCAAAGGCCCCCTCCCCTCCACCGACCACAACATGTGATTGATGAGTACTCCCGGTTCCCATTCACCATCCCCTGCCCAGACATGACCACAACCACCGTCATCAAGGCCCTGCAGGGTATCTTTACACTGTTCGGTTTCCCGCATACATTCACAGTGATAGGGGGTCCTCCTTTATGAGCGACGAACTGCGTCAATTCCTTCTCAGCAAAGGCATTGCCTTGAGCAGGACGACCCGTTACAACCCCCGGGGAAACGGGCAGGTAGAGAGGGAGAACGGAACGGTCAAACAAAGAACAAAGAACAAAGAAATGTACAGCACAGGAACAGGCCCTTCGGCCCTCCAAGCCCGTGCCGACCATACTGCCCGACTAAACTACAATCTTCTACACTTCCTGGGTCCGTATCCTTCTATTCCCATCCTATTCATATATTTGTCAAGATGCCCCTTAAATGTCCCTATCGTCCCTGCTTCCACTACCTCCTCCGATAGCGAGTTCCAGGTATCCACTACCCTCTGCGTAAAAAACTTGCCTCATACATCCACTCTAAACCTTGCCCCTCTCACCTTAAACCTATGCCCCCTAGTAATTGACCCCTCCACCCTGGGGAAAAGCCTCTGACTATCCACTCTGTCTATGCCCCTCATAATTTTGTATACCTCTATCAGGTCGCCCCTCAACCTCCTTCGTTCCAGTGAGAACAAACCGAGTTTATTCAACCGCTCCTCATAGCTTATGCCCTCCATACCAGGCAACATTCTGGTAAATCTCTTCTGCACCCTCTCTAAAGCCTCCACATCCTTCTGGTAGTGTGGCGACCAGAATTGAACACTATACTCCAAGTGTGGCCTAACTAAGGTTCTATACAGCTGCAACATGACTTGCCAATTCTTATACTCAATGCCCCGGCCAATGAAGGCAAGCATGCCGTATGCCTTCTTGACTACCTTCTCCACCTGTGTTGCCCCTTTCAATGACCTGTGGACCTGTACTCCTAGATCTCTTTGACTTTCAATACTCTTGAGGGTTCTACCATTCACTGTATATTCCCTACCTGCATTAGACCTTCCAAAATGCATTACCTCACATTTGGTCTGGAAGACCGTTCTACTGGCCCTACGGTCCAGGAATCCCCCGGTCTCCCGCTGGCAAGAGGTCCTCCCGATGGCCCTCCACGCCATCCGGTCACTGCTCTGTACAACCACAAATCAGACATCTCATGAACGTCTCCTTGTTTTCCCCAGGAAGTCCACCTCCGGGACCTCGCTCCCAACCTGGCTAGCGACGCCTGGACCCATCCTGCTTCGGAAGCACGTGCGGGCGCACAAGTCGGACCCGTTGGTCGAGAGGGTCCACCTGCTGCACGCTAACCCCCAGTACGCCTACGTGGCGTTCCCTGATGGCCGGCAAGACACAGTCTCCCTTCGGGACCTGGTGCCCGCCGGAACCCCACGCGCACGCAAGCCATTGCCCCCACCCCCACCTCCCCCACAGCACCTCACTGGAGGGTCAGTACTCCCGCCGCTCCTGCCTAGGCCCGACCACCCACCGACGCCCCCTACAGGCGCCCCCCCTCCCTGTCAATCTTTCGCCCCAACAGCGCCGCCGAGGGGTGACGAAGCTGCCAGGGAGGACGACACCACGCTCCCGGAGTCGCAACCGCCGGGACCCGCGTCAGAATCACCGCCGAAGCCCAGACGCTCCAGAAGGACGACCAGGCCGCCCGATCGACTGATTGCTGCACTATGAACACTTTGTACACATCCTCGACATCACGGTACCTCCATACCTGGTCATACCATGCTAAAGGCGATTATTAACGCTGGCCACCACCCCACCGGGCTCTTTTTAACAGGGGATGAATGTGGTAGTACCAGGTATTGCGGTACCTGGGAGGCTGATGACCATTGGTCAGACCCAGGAGTCTACCATTGGCTGTATTACGTAGCACCGCCCTGAAGGCGGGGTATAAGAGATGGTGCCGTCCCAGCAGCCTTCACTTTCTGTATCGAAGCTGCTGGGGAAAAGGTTCTAGCAGATTAAAGCCTTCAGTTATGGAATCACTTCGTCTTGAGTGTAATTGGTTGCACATCAAAAGGGATGGGCAACAGTCTATTCCCTGCCGCAGCCACTTTGAGGGCTGTGTACAGGGGTGAGGTGAGACTCCCAACGTGCATGAAGGATCTAATGGGGAGGTTCCCTTCTCATCATCAGTCAAACAGCAGTTTGGTGCCTGTTTTAAAAGTTTTGGTGATATGAATTGTGCCAAATGGCTTTGACAGTCTATTCAAGGAATCGTCCGACAGGATCCAAGGTCTTTTGTTCCCCTTTACCGAATGTGTATGCCCACACTTTCTGGTCCCATCATTGTAAATTTTCTCTGCACCCTCTCAGTTCTATCCCTAGAGAAATAAAGCCTGGTGCTTGGCTTGCTTTTTCTATGATCTTGCTAATCCACAGTGCCTGGAGTATTTATACCCTGAGATTTCATCGTCCCCTCACCAAGTTAGACATGCACCCACCAAGTAATAAGTGACCTCCCTATTTTTCCTACCAATATGTATTCCCTCTTATCTATCTTCTTATAAGTCATTACTGTAATGTTTACAATATTGGTCACCTTATTGAATGAAGGATGTAAATGCATTGCAAGCAGTTCAGAGAAAGTTCACCATACTTTTTTTAGAAAACATTTTATTGAGGCATTTATAATTTTAACATGTCAACATTCTAAATAACAGAGCGGTCCGACACACGGAAAAATCCCACAATAACATACCCAACTTTCCCCTGCCCTAACTCCTAGCTACCCATATATTAGATTCCCTGTCCTTATACTCCACTTCCATGCCTCCCCTTCCCCCCACCCAATTCTCCCACTTCTGCTGATGGTCAGTTTTCCTCAAAGAAGTCGATGAACGGCTGCCACCTGCGAGCGAACCCCTGTAATGAACCCCTTAAGACGAACTTCATCTTCTCTAGCCTGAGAAACCCTGCCATGTCACTGACCCCACCCTGCCATGTCACTGACCCCACCCTGCCATGTCACTGACCCCACCCTGCCATGTCACTGACCCCACCCTGCCATGTCACTGACCCCACCCTGCCATGTCACTGACCCCACCCTGCCATGTCACTGACCCCACCCTGCCATGTCAATGACTCACACTCCCGACTTTAAAGGCTCCGAGTCCCTCCATCCCAACAAAATCCGTCTCCGGGCCACCAGGGAGGCAAAGACCAAAACGTTGGCCTTTCTTCCCCCCTGGGCCCCCGGATCCTTTGACACTCCAAATATTGCCACCTCTGGACTCTGAGTCACCCTCCCTTCCAGGACCTCTGACATGACATCCGCAAATCCCTGGCAGAATCCCCAAATCAAAGGGCCAAGTGGCCTACTCCTGCTCCTAATTCATATGTCCATATGTTATTAATGTAGATCGGAGATATTTGAGACTTTAGCACTGATCCCTGCAACACTCCACAGCCTGTTAACTTGAAAATGCCCTCTCTATCCCTAATCTCCGCTTCATGGGGGGAGTGGTGGTGGGGGGGGGGGGGGGGGTCCAGAACAAGGGGGGTCACAGTCTCAGGAAATGAGGTAGACCATTTAGGAATGAGATGAGGAAAGATTTCTTCACTGATGGTGGTGAACCTATGGAATTCTCTGCCACAGAGGGCTGTGGAGGGCAAATCACTCAATATACTTAAGAAGAAAATAAATAGATTTCTAGACGCTAAAGATGCCAAGGGGTATGGGGAGAGGGCTGGAGTTTGATGTTAAGATAGAGAATCAGTCATTATCGTGTTGAATGGCAGAACCGGCTCGGAGGGCTCAATAGCCTACTCCTGTTCCTATGTTTCTATTAATTAACCAAACTCCATAAGCGCAAACATATTACCCCAAACTCCATGAGTACATAACTTGCATATTACCCTTCTGTGCAGCACCTAATCAAATGTATTTTGGAAATTCAAGTATACGACATTCACTGTCTATTGTTCTGGTTACATCTTCAAAAATACTCAAATAAATTTGTCAAACATGATTTTCCTTTCATTAAGCCACATTGACTCTGTAAGATCCTATTACGATTTTCTAAGTGCATTGTTAAGACTTGTTTAAATAGCATTTTCCCGCTAACTGATAATAGGTTAACAAGCCTGAAATGACTAGCTTGCAATCGGCTAATGTAAAAGGAATTTTGCAAAGTCATGATCAGTGCTTCACTGTCTCTGTAGCTATCTCTTTCAGATGTAAGCCATCAGGCGCTGGGGGCTTGTAGGCTTTTAGCCCTGAAGTTTATCTGATCATTTTTCTTGACTGATATTAATTTCATTAAATTCCTCCCTCTCATTAGACACTTGGTAACCTTCTATTCCCGGTGGATCATCTGTGTCTTTTACTATGAAGAACTAAGTGGTACAATTTTAAAGGGTGGGGGGGGGGGGCAGGGAAAGACAACCTGTACCTATACAAACTTTTAAAGGAACAGCACAAGTTGAGAAGGTGCTCCTCAAGCTCTGAGCCTCAGTCAACAGACGAGTGACCTGTTCCCAGAATGGCTAGCTATGGACACAGATGGAAGTCTGACTTTGTGTAATGTTTTTGAAACTTTTTTTTTTCCGGGACCCACTTTTACCAACCGGCCAACCTTCTGGACATGCTGGCTGACCTTCGTGACCATACCGGTCGACCTTCATGACACACTTTGATGCGACAGGTGAGCCTCCTTGGTCCTCAAGATCTCGCTTGCTTTGTCATTCAATGCTACATTTCTACTAAGGACTCCAGCTGATGACTTAAGTTCTCGCTGCATCCTTTGAAAAGAATCAAGAGGTTTGTCCTCAAACTCGCCATGCTTTGTCTTCAAATGTCTTTGAGGTTTTGAGGATTTTTAACTGTAATTTTCCAGTACTTCCCTGCATATAACACACATGGGCTTTGCATTCTGAAATGCATTGGCAAAATTAACAAAGCCATACCACACAAAATCATTTAGCCACTTTTTTGTTCCCAATTTCAGTTCTTCCTTTGTTTAAAATGATCCATCTTCAGTTCGTCACAGCCCTGCTGCTTGCTTGCCCGCAGCTAGAAAATGCAGCTAGAAAAGGAGGTTGGGATTGCTTTGGCGACCTTAGAGATCGAGACGCTATTTACAATGCAGTTCTCCACGGTACCAAACAGGTCTATGTGAGGCCTCAGCTGTCCGTTCCCCATTCAGGCCCCTTATACAATGCGAATCCTGTTGAATAACCATGTGTTTCTCGGCACTGCGACCGCCGGGAAACACGCAGCTAAACACGTTTGCTAAGGGACTCTGTTCCTATTTGGGTGAATTGCGTATGTTTTCACAAAGGCGTTAAATATATCACTTGGGCTAATGGGATCAAAGGATAAAGAGAAAGCAGGTACAAATTAATGAATTGGATGACGAGCCATGATCATAATGAATGGTGGAGTAGGCTCGAATGGCCTCCACCTGCTCCTATTTTCTGTATTTCTATGTAAAATACTGGTTAGTCCTCAGCTATGTGTTCAATCCTAGGCACCACATTTTAGATTGTCAAAGCCTGCAGGTGGTACAGCAGAGACTTACAAGAATGATATCAGTGAAGATGCGCTTCAGTTATATGAAGCGATAATTTTCGTTAGGTTGAGAAGTCGAGGACAAGAGGACTTAGTCTTTTAAAATTAGAGCCAGTCCTTTAAGGAGTGAAATTATGAAACACATCTGCACACAAAGGATGGTAAAAGATGGAAACACTCTTCTGAAAACAGCTCCTGACACCAAACCAATTGTTAATTTTCAAACATAAATTGATGGATTTTTGTTATCCAAGAAAGATATTAGTAGGTATTGGCAAACATCACAGGTCAGCCATGATCTCACTGAATAAGTGTGAATAGGCCGAAAAGGCTAAATGGTTGACATCTTTTCCTATCTTTATAGGGTTATAGGATTGAATTCTCCGTCGGTGGGATCCTCCATTTCGCAGTCAGCGCATTCACGCCCGTGGATTTCCCGCCCACAGAGTCCTTGATGCAGAGATAGTGAAGAGGAGATTAAGGGCGGGATTCTCTGGTTCCCCAGCTGCGTGTCTCTTGGCGTTATGCCGTTCGCTGGTGGTAGGATTCTCTCCACCCGTCGCTTGTCATTGGGATTTTTCAGTGAAGCCTGCGAGAGGGGGTGTGCTGCTGGCAGGAACGGAAAATCCCAACTACCCGAGATTTCGGGTCCCTAGTGCTGTGAGTCAGTAGTGCTAACTATTGTGCCACATTTATGTAAGGACATGAATCCTTAGGAAAGGATTTGTAATTAAAGTACCAAATATATACTTTACAGTTGTTTCTACTGACATCAGACACTGTATAGCACTGGGATACAGTACTGGTGAATATAGATCTGTCACTGTCGAACACTGGGGTACAGTACAGGTGAGTATAGATCTGTCACTGTCTAACATTTGGGTGCAGTACTGGTGAGCACAGATCTGTCACTGTATAACACTGGGTTTCTGTACAGGTGGGTACAGGTCTGTCACTGTATAACACTGGGGTACAGTACAGGTGGGTCCAGGTCAGTCACTGTATAACACTGGGGTACAGCACAGGTGTGGGAAAGGTCTGTCACTGTATAACACTGGGATACAGTACTGGTGGGGACAGGTCTGTCACTGTATAACACTGGAGTACAGTACTGGTGGGGACAGGTCTGTCACTGTATAACACTGGGGTACAATACTGGTGGGGACAGGACTGTCTCTGTATAACACTGGGGTACAGTACTGGTGGGTACAGGTCTGTCACTGTATAACACTGGGGTACAGTACTGGTGGGGACAGGTCTGTCACTGTATAACACTGGGGGACAGTACTGGTGGGTACAGGTCTGTCACTGTATAACACTGGGGTACAGTACTGGTGGGTACAGGTCTGTCACTGTATAACACTGGGGTACAGTACTGGTGGGGACAGGTCTGTCACTGTATAACACTGGGGTACAGTACTGGTGGGTACAGGTCTGTCACTGTATAACACTGGGGTACAGCACAGGTGGGTACAGATCTGTCACTGTATAACACTGGGGTACAGCACAGGTGGGTACAGGTCTGTCACTGTATAACATTGGGGTATAGTATTGGTGAGCACAGATCTGTCACTGTATAACATTGGGGTATAGTACTGGTGTGTACAGGTCTGTCACTGTATAACACGGGTACAGCACAGCTGGGGACAGGTCTGTCACTGTATAACATTGGGGTACAGTACTGGTGGTTACAGGTCTGTCACTGTATAACACTGGGGTACAGTACTGGTGGGGACAGGTCTGTCACTGTAAAACACTGGGGTTCAGTACTGGTGGGTACAGGTCTGTCACTGTATAACACTGGGTTACAGTACTGGTGGGGACAGGTCTGTCACTGTAAAACACTGGGGTTCAGTACTGGTGGGTACAGGCCTGTCACTGTATAACACTGGGGTACAGTACTGGTGGGTACAGGTCTGTCACTGTATCACACTGGGGTACAGTACTGGTGGGTACAGGTCTGTCACTGTATAACACTGGGGTACAGTAGTGGTGGGGACAGGCTGTCACTGTATAACACTGGGAGACAGTACTGGTGGGGACAGGTCTGTCACTGTATAACACTGGGGTACAGTACTGGTGGGTACAGGTCTGTCACTGTATAACACTGGGGTACAGTACTGGTGGGGACAGGTCTGTCACTGTATAACACTGAGGTATAGTACTGGTGGGGACAGGTCTGTCACTGTATAACACTGGGATACAGTACTGGTGGGGACACGTCTGTCACTGTATAACACTGGGGTACAGTACTGGTGGGGACAGGTCTGTCACTGTATAACACTGAGGTACAGTACTGGTGGGGACAGGTCTGTCACTGTATAACACTGGGGTACAGTACTGGTGGGTACAGGTCTGTCACTGTATAACACTGGGGTACAGTATTGGTGGGGACAGGCTGTCACTGTATAACACTGGGGTACAGTACTGGTGGGGACAGGCTTGTCATTGTATAACATTGGGGTACAGTACTGGTGGGGACAGGTCTGTCTCTGTCTAACACTGGGGTACAGTACTGGTGGGGACAGGTCTGTCACTGTATAACACAGGGGTACAGTACTGGTGGGGACAGGTCTGTCACTGAATAACACTGGGGTACAGTACTGGTGGGGACAGGTCTGTCACTGTATAACACTGGGGTACAGTGCTGGTGGGGACAGGTCTGTCACTGTATAACACAGGGGTACAGTATTGATGGGGACAGGTCTGTCTCTGTATAACACTGGGATACAGTACTGGTGGGGACAGGTCTGTCACTGTATAACACTGGGATACAGTACTGATGGGGACAGGTCTGTCTCTGTATAACACTGGGATACAGTACTGGTGGGGACAGGTCTGTCACTGTATAACACTGGGGTACAGTACTGGTGGGGACCAGTCTGTCTCTGTATAATACTGGGGTACAGTACTGGTGGGGACAGGTCTGTCACTGTATAACACTGGGGTACAGTACTGGTGGGGACAGGTCTGTCACTGTATAACACTGGGTACAGTACTGATGGGGACAGGTCTGTCTCTGTATAACACTGGGATATAGTACTGCTGCAGACAGGTCTGTCACTGTATAACACTGGGGTACAGTACTGGTGGGGACAGGTCTGTCACTGTATAATACTGGGGTACAGTACTGGTGGGGACAGGTCTGTCACTGTATAACACTGGGGTACAGTACTGGTGGGGACAGGTCTGTCACTGTATAACATGGGGGTACAGTACTGGTGGGGACAGGTCTGTCACTGTATAACATGGGGGTACAGTACGGGTGGATACATGTCTGTCACTGTATAATAATGGGATACAGTGCTGGTAGATACAGGTCTGACTCTGTGTTGCACTGGGATATAGTACTGGTGGTACAAGTCTGACACGGTATAATGCTGGGGCATAGTACTGGTGAGTACAAATCTGTCACTGTATAACATTGGGATACAGTACTGGTGGGGACAGGTCTGTCACTGTATAACACTGGGGTACAGTACTGGTAGATACAGGTCTGACACTATAATCCAGTATAGTAATACAGTACAGGATACAGTACTGGAGTGTACAGGTCTGTCTCTGTATAACATTGGGGTACAGTACTGTTGGGTGCATGTCTGCCACTGTGTAAAACCGGAGTACGTGACTGCTGGGTAAATCTGTCGCTGTTTAATATCGGCATATGGTACCTCTGAGTTAGGCAGAGATGATAACCATCAGCGAATCCTGCTGTGGACTGCAATTTGCTGAGCCCCCTGGATGTTGTCATGTGCAAACACTGTCAGTGATGCCACCCACTGTCAAATACCCCACCACTACTCCAGTGGAATTTATGCTGCCTCGTGTTACAATACATCCATTTACAGTGTTAGAATGAGCTGTTGGGAACCAAGAAGCAGAGTCAACTATCCAGCTAATGCCAACAAAGAGGTAATCACATCATTGATTCCAAAAATGAAGTGAAGGTTCATGTTGATTCATACCATGTTCCTCAGCCTATTGTGTATTTAACAGATTTCTCCCCTTACACAATTGTGTTTCTCCAGTTACTAATAACAAAGCTAATGTGTGTTACTCAGTGATGAGAAGAGCACGAGGTCACCTCATTTGTTTTCCTCTATTTGGAGAGCTTCTGTTTTACTGTACACAATGTTCTCTGGAATATCTACCTTAAAAAACAACGTGCATTACACAGAAAGTGATGGACAAGTGACACTGATTTGTTGGGTCATCAAGATATCAAAAAGGCTTCACCCTGACTTGAAGTTAACAGTCCTCACTCGCTCAGCTTTATGCTTTTGGACAGCATAGATTCTCGCTTCAGTTTGATCTGAAGCAAAATGATCTGTCAAAAAAGAGCAGGTGGTCTGAAAAATATTTATCCCTCAATAAGCATCAGTGTAAAAAAGAACAACAGTAAACAGTCATTATCGCATTGCTGTTTGTGGGATCTTGCTGCGTACAAATTAGCTGCTGCGCTTTCTGCACCTCGGGTGACTGCTCTTCGGAAGTACTTGTCTGGGACGCACTTTGGTTATGGAGTTGTGGAAGGCGCTATAGAAATGTGAGTCTCCTTTGAAATGAAATGGAGGAACAGACCAAAATGGTTGAATAGCTCCTCCTATTCCACTGCTCTCGAGGATGAGGGTGGACATCATGGTCTACCTTAGGTACTTGTTGGCAAACTGTAATAATCCCGTCAGTGTTAAGGGAACAGTACGGTAGTTTGTGGCTAGCACAGCTGCTTCACAGCTCCAGGGTCCCAAGTTCGATGCCCGGCTTGGGTCACGGTGCGGAGTCTGCATGTGTTTCCTCTGGGTGCTTCGGTTTCCTTCCACCATCCAAAGATGTGCAGGCTAGGTGGACTGGCCATGTTAAATTGCCCTTAGTGTCCAAAAAGGTTGGGTAGGGTTACTGGTTTATGGGGATAGGGTGAAGGTGTGGGCTTGGGTAGGGTGCTCTTTCCAAGGGCAGACTCGATGGGCCGAATGGCCTCCTGTGCACTGTAAATTTTATGATTCTATGATAAACCATGCCAGCAAACCCAGGTGGTTCAATTCCATTCAACGCTGGACACAGGTACCAATAGCCCAGACACTGGGATTTTCTTTGATCTTTGATCCCACCAATGGCAACCCATCGCTACCACCCCGCATGCCAACCCCACCCACCCCTTCCCACACTGCAGTGAGTTTCTCTGGCAGCAGGGCAGACGAGAAAAAAACACCATAGGCATCAGAGGGACCGGAAAATCCAGCCAGTGGTGAGCCGCCTCCATCCCCGGATGGGAGAGGGTTGGACAATCCCACTTTGGTCCCTAAACATTGTGGAGAGAACATGGCAGTCAAAGTTATCCCATCAGGATTTCAGGGACTTCCTCACAGTGGGGCATTCATCGCCACACGTCCGAATGAGTCAGGTGGGCTAGCGTCAACTGGTCCTCATCTGTCTGACCTTTTCATATGCATTGCCTTCCGGAAGCGTCTGAAAAATGATGATTCACTCCACAGCAGGAACTGTCATCGAAGGTTTCTTACTTCATGAAATTCCCCACATCGAACTGCCAAAGCCTGTTTGAAGTTCCTCTTCCTTCAACTACCATTGCTCTTGAGTAACCATGGACTTTCACAGAATCGATGCATGATTACGCTCAGCTAAGTACTGCAGTGGTTAATCCTTGCCTTTCGAAAACTGAAATTACAGCTTTCAAATGGAATTACAATAGGGCTTACATCCAGTCCAACAGGTCTGTGCTTGTGTTTATACACCACACAAGCTTCATTTGATCATATCTAAAGCCTTCTGCTTCTCCTGAAATATGCACAACCACACCCTGTGGTAGTAAGTTCCACATATTCACTGCTGTCTGGGGAAAGATGTTTCTCCTCAATGTCCAGCTGTATTTATTTGTGATTATCTTACATTTGTGGCTTCTAGTTTTGGTCTTCCCATCAAAGGGGAACATTTTAAATCTATCTATCTATATATGTATATAGACATATATATATATAATCTGCTGTCACCCTCCCATCACGTACAATTCTGATGCAAAACTACAGTTGCTTTTGCTATGAAGGGAGGATGGTTAGATTGGGCTTATTTCCCTTCGAGCAAAGAAGGCTGAGGGAGACCTGATCAAGTTGTATAAGATTATGAGGCACATAGATCGGGTAGATAGAAATAAACCTTTCCTCTTAGTAGAGAGGTCACTATAAGATCATGGGTAGGATGTTGAGAGGGGTTTGAGGAAAATCTTTTTCACCCAGAGGGTGGTGGGATCTGGAAGCCTCTGGCAGAAAGGGTGTGTTATAACCTGCCTACTTACCATTGGCTGGGGACTAATGACTATCCCACAATCCTGTGGGAGTATGAGCTTCCCCAATGAGGGGGGCGGAGAAACCACTAGTAAACTCCTAGTATAAATAAGCTGGCCAGTTCAGGAACCAGCAGGAAGGAGTGTGTAGCAAGGGAAGTTACTGCTACTGTTATGTATATATGTTATAGTAAATAAATGTTATCACTTTGTATCCTTAAAACTCGTGCTGGATTCTTCGTGGCCCTCACAAAAGGGTGGTAGAGGCAGGAAACCTCACAACGTTTAAGAAGCATTTAGATGAGCACTTGAAATGGCAGAGCACAGAAGGCTACTGACCAAGTGCTGGAAAATGGGATTAGAATTGATAGGTGCTTGATGGCAGGCACAGAGATGATGGGTCAAAGGACATCTTTGTCTACTGTAAAACACTATGGCTGGGCTTCTCCCTTTTGGGGACGAAGTCCCCACGCAGACGGGAAAACCGGCGCCAATCACTCCGATGTCAACAGCCCCCGAAAGTAAGTTCTCTGCATTTTCGGGGCGAGGTGGACGGCGGAGGGGTTGGTGGCACTCCAGCTGGCTCCGAAGGGATGGCGCGAGTTCGCGCATGCACCGTTGGCTCGGTGTGATTCCGCGCATACGCAGACCGGCCAGTGTATTTCGGCGCGTGCGCGGGGCTTCTCTTCTCCGCGCCGGCCCCTGTAGGGCTCCGCCATGGCCGAAGTGCCCCCATGGAACAAGCCCGCCCGCAGATCGGTGGGCCTCGATTGCGGGCCAGGCCACCGTGGGGACCCCCCTGGGGTCGGATCTGTAGTGTTACCTGCGTGGTCGATAACACGTGTTACTCAATCCTTGGCTGATGGTGAGGTCCTCTGAACCTTGTTGAAAAAGACTCGAAATCGTCTAGTAACAACAAAGATTTATTGAGTAACTATAACTATTAATGCGTGAGTTCTTTACCTTAACATGGGAACTAGGAATTGGATAACAAGATTTAACAATTGTAACTAAATGTAACTCCACTAACTATCTATGTAATTCTGATGTTCCCCTGTTCACAGCACACCCGAGAGAGAGACAGAGACTCTGTGGCTGCCCTTTATACTCCTGTTGGTCCAGCCCTCTGGTGATCATGTGGTGCTGCTATCTACCCATTAACCCCTTGTGTGCATGCACCTACAGAGATCACCACACCATCCCCCCCCCGAGGACCGCCCATGCACACTCACCTGTCAGGTCCCGCTGGTGCGTGAGTTGAGTGATTCACACCGGCGGGACTGGGCAAAAATGGGCGGCCGCTGGGCCCATTGGGGCCTGGAGAATCGCCGGGGGTGGGCCGCTGCCAACGGGGCCCGACTGGCATGGCGGGAATCCCGCCCCCGCCTGAAAAACAGCGCCGGAAAATACGGCAGCCGCCGTCGGGAAGGCGGGGTGGGATTCGCGCCGTACCCCACCCCCCCCCCCGCCCCCCCGGGGATGTTCCGACCCGTTGGGGGGTCGGAGAATCCCGCCCTATGACTCATTTCTTCACCATTGCTTGTCTAAAATCCTGGGTCTACACCCCGCCACCCCTACCCCGCCCTTGCTGTATTTTAGATGTACCCACACCACATGGGCTGCAACGGCTCAAGAAGGCAGCTCACCACCAACTTCTCTCAAGGAGAATGAATGTTGCCCTTGTCAGGAACACTGAAATCCCATGAAACAATTTTAAATAATCACGATAGGTGAGTGATGGCTGAGTGAAAGGTAGATTTTAGTCAGAGTTCTAATGAAGGAGGGGTGGACAGGCAAAAAGGTTCAGGGAGGAAATACCACAGATTGGGACCCAGAAAGGGCCGTCAGTGTTGGAGCGGTTAAAATCAGGAATGTGCAGCATGTCAATGTTGGAGGAGCAGGCACATCTCTGAGAGTTGTAGTGTTTGGAGGAGGGTGCAGAGATAGGGAGGGGTGCAGGGGCTGAGGAGGTTACAGAGACATGAAGAGTTGTTGGGGCTGGAGGAATTGACAGTTACAGGGAGGGCTGTAGGGCTGTAGGAGATAATAATCTTTATTAGTGTCACAAGTAGGCTTACGTTAACATTGCAATAAAGTTACTTTGAAAATCACCTAGTCATATTGCCACACTCCAGCGCCTGTTCCGGTACACTGAGGGAGAATTCAGAATGTCCAATTCACCTAACAAGCACGTCTTTCACGAATTGTGGGAGGAAACCGGAGCGCCCAGTTGTAACCCACGCAGACACGGGGAGAACGTGCAAACTCCACACAGACAGTGACCCAAGCCAGGATTTGAACCCGGGTCCCTGGTGCTGTGAAGCAACAGTGCTAACCACAGTGCGACAGAGATAGGAAGGTTTAGAAGGGCTGGACGAGGTTACAGAGATTGTGAGTGTTTTAGGGGCTGGAGGCAGTTACAGAGATGGTTGCGGTGATCCACTGTAATAGATTATCACAGAATTTATCATAGAATTTACAGTGCAGAAGGAGGCCATTTGGCCCATCGAGTCTGCACCGGCTCTTGGAAAGAGCACCCTACCAAAGGTCAACACCTCCACCCTATCCCCATAACCCAGTAACCCCACCCAACACTAAGGGCAATTTGGGACACACAGGGCAATTTAGCATGGCCAATCCACCGAACCTGCACATCTTTGGACTGTGGGAGGAAACCGGAGCACCCGGAGGAAACCCACGCAGACACGGGGAGGATGTGCAGACTCCGCACAGACAGTGACCCAAGCCGGAATCGAACCTGGGACCCTGGAGCTGTGAAGCATTTGTGCTATCCACAATGCTACCGTGCTGCCCAATAGGAGATGTAAGGTAGGATTTGCACTACAGGTAGATCCTGCCGGCTGGCTCCGCCCAGGGAGAACTGTATAAATATGCATGACCTCCAGTGCCCTGCCATTTCAGCGGCTGCAGCAGGAGGCCTCGCATCTAGAACATAAAACATAGAACGATACAGCGCAGTACAGGCCCTTCGGCCCACGATGTTGCACCGAAACAAAAGCCATCTAACATACACTATGCCATTATCATCCATATGTTTATCCAATAAACTTTTAAATGTCCTCAAAGTTGGCGAGTTCACTACTGTAGCAGGTAGGGCATTCCACGGCCTCACTACTCTTTGCGTAAAGAACCTACCTCTGACCTCTGTCCTATATCTATTACCCCTCAGTTTAAAGCTATGTCCCCTCGTGCCAGCCATTTCCATCCGCGGGAGAAGGCTCTCACTGTCCACCCTATCCAACCCCCTGATCATTTTGTATGCCTCTATTAAGTCTCCTCTTAACCTTCTTCTCTCCAACGAAAACAACCTCAAGTCCATCAGCCTTTCCTCATAAGATTTTCCCTCCATACCAGGCAACATCCTGGTAAATCTCCTCTGCACCCGCTCCAAAGCCTCCACGTCCTTCCTATAATGCGGTGACCAGAACTGTACGCAATACTCCAAATGCGGCCGTACCAGAGTTCTGTACAGCTGCAACATGACCTCCTGACTCCGGAACTCAATCCCTCTACCAATAAAGGCCAACACTCCATAGGCCTTCTTCACAACCCTATCAACCTGGGTGGCAACTTTCAGGGATCTATGTACATGGACACCTAGATCCCTCTGCTCATCCACACTTCCAAGAACGTTACCATTAGCCAAATATTCCACATTCCTGTTATTCCTTCCAAAGTGAATCACCTCACACTTCTCTACATTAAACTCCATTTGCCACCTCTCAGCCCAGCTCTGCAGCTTATCTATATCCCTCTGTAACCTGCTACATCCTTCCACACTATCGACAACACCACCGACTTTAGTATCGTCTGCAAATTTACTCACCCACCCTTCTGCGCCTTCCTCTAGGTCATTGATAAAAATGACAAACAGCAACGGCCCCAGAACAGATCCTTGTGGTACTCCACTTGTAACTGAACTCCATTCTGAACATTTCCCATCAACCACCACCCTCTGTCTTCTTTCAGCTAGCCAATTTCTGATCCACATCTCTAAATCACCCTCAATCCCCAGCCTCCGTATTTTCTGCAATAGCCTACCGTGGGGAACCTTATCAAACGCTTTGCTGAAATCCATATACACCACATCAACTGCTCTACCCTCGTCTACCTGTTCAGTCACCTTCTCAAAGAACTCGATAAGGTTTGTGAGGCATGACCTACCCTTCACAAAGCCATGCTGACTATCCCTGATCATATTATTCCTATCTAGATGATTATAAATCTTGTCTCTTATAATCCCCTCCAAGACTTTACCCACTACAGACGTGAGGCTCACCGGTCTATAGTTGCCGGGGTTGTCTCTGCTCCCCTTTTTGAACAAAGGGACCACATTTGCTATCCTCCAGTCCTCTGGCACTATTCCTGTAGCCAATGATGACATAAAAATCAAAGCCAAATGTCCAGCAATCTCTTCCCTGGCCTCCCAGAGAATCCTAGGATAAATCCCATCAGGACCCGGGGACTTATCTTTTTTCAGCCTGTCCAGAATTGCCAACACCTCTTCCCTACGTACCTCAATGCCATCTATTCTATTAGCCTGGGTCTCAGCATTCTCCTCCACAACATTATCTTTTTCCTGAGTGAATACTGACGAAAAATATTCATTTAGTATCTCGCCTATCTCTTCAGACTCCACACACAACTTCCCATCCCTGTCCTTGACTGGTCCTACTCTTTCCCTAGTCATTCGCTTATTCCTGACATACCTATAGAAAGCTTTTGGGTTTTCCTTGATCCTACCTGCCAAATACTTCTCATGTCCCCTCCTGACTGTAATAAAGCCACAGTTGTACCCAACTTTAGTCTTTGTGCAATTGATCGTGCATCAATTTATTACAGTCAGGTTTTCCACAGAATGGATATCCGAATTAAGCCCGATCGCCTGCAGCTGGATCCTCACTTGCCCGACGCCAGGAAAGACTTTACTCACTGGCGAGCATGTTTTGAGGCTTACATCAACGTGGCGGACCCCGCGCCAACGGAGGCTCAGAAGATAAACGTCCTGTACTCCAGACTGAGCTCCAGCGTGTTCCCATTGATCCAAGATGCCACGACTTACACAAAAGCGATGGAACTCCTCAAAGAACGCTACGCGCAGAAGGCGAACACGCTCTTCGCCAGGCACGTACTTGCCACCCGCTCGCAACTACCTGGTGAGTCCATCGAAGACTTCTGCGGGCCATAATTCCACTTGTCCGGGACTTTGACTGTCAGGCCGTCACGGCCGCCGAACACGCGAATCTCCTCATGCGCGATGCCTTCGTGACGGGGATTGCGTCGGACCGCATCCGAGAACGATTGCTGGAAGGGACCATGCTCGAACTAGCAGAGACAAAAACCTTGGGGCTCTCCACGACGGTCTCATCCCGTAACGTACAATCGTACCTCTCCCGCCGCGCTGCCCACCCTTCTACTCCTTCCTACCCCTCAGGGACCCCGCCGATGACCTCCTCAGCCGGGGCCCTGCCTTCGCAATACGCTTGCGCCGCACGCCGATCCGCCACCCCGGGGGTCCCCGCTGCTACTTCTGCGATCAGCAGAAGCATCCCCTCCAACACTGCCCGGCCCACACTACCGTTTGTAAAGCCTGCAGTAAAAAGGGCCACTTCGTGGCTGTGTGCCAGGCCCGCGCAGTCACCGCGATCGCGCGCGCTATCTCCCCATCCCCCACCCCAGACGCACAATGGGAGTCGCCATATTCTCCTCCCGTTTCCATGTGCGACCAATGGGTGCCGCCATCTTGCCCCGACCCCACAATGTACGCACCATGGGTGCCGCCATCTTGTCCCGACTCCGCAATGTGCGCACCATGGGCGCCGCAATCTTGTCCCGACCCCGCAATGAGCGCACCATGGGCGCCGCCATCTTGTGCCCCACAGGGTCCCCGGACATCTCGATATCGGAACCGCACCCGCTCGCCACCCGAACCATCCGATGGATACCCGCAGCTCGCTTCGATGACGCTGGACCACTCTCGCCCGCACAACCTGGCAACCGCGTTGACGACGGTTAAAATCAACGGCCACGCAACCTCGTGCCTGCTGGACTCCGGGAGCACCGAAAGCTTCGTTCATCCAGATACAGCAAGGCGCTGCTCCCTCACGGTCCACCCGGCCAATCAAAGGATCTCCCTAGCCTCCGGATCCCACACCGTCCTGATCCAAGGCTTTTGTACAGTCACCCTCACGGTCCAGGGCGTAGAATTTAGTAACTTCCGCCTCTATGTCCTTCCTAATCTCTGCGCTGCACTCCTGTTGGGCCTGGACTTCCAGTGCAACCTCCAGAGCCTCACCCTCAAATTCGGCGGGCCCTTACCCCCCCTGACCGTTTGCGGCCTCGCGACCCTCAAGGTCGATCCCCTCTCCATTTTTGCAAATCTAACTGCGGATTGCAAGCCCGTTGCCACTAGGAGCAGACGGTACAGCACCCAGGACAAGACCTTAATCAGGCCGAAGTCCAGCAGCTGGGTAAGGAGGGTATTATCGAGGCCAGCAACAGCCCCTGGAGAGCCCAAGTGGCAGTGGTTAAATCTGGGGAGAAACACAGGATGGTCGTGGACTACAGCCAGACCATGAATCGGTACACGCAGCTCGACGCGTACCCCCTCCCACGCATATCTGATATGGTCAATCAGATTGCGCAGTACCGGCTCTTCTCAACAATTGACTTGAAATCCACCTATCACCAGCTCCCCATCCGGAAGTTGGACCGGCCACACACTGCCTTTGCGGCGGACGGTCGCCTGTACCACTTCCTTAGGGTCCCTTTCGATGTCACAAACGGGGTCTCAGTCTTCCAAAGAGAGATGAACCGAATGGTCGACCAGTACGGTTTGCGGGCCACCTTTCCGTACTTAGATAATGTCACCATCTGCGGCCATGATCAGCAGGACCGTGATGCCAACCTCGATAAATTCCTCCGCACTGCCACTCTTCTCAACCTGACCGACAACAAAGAGAAGTGTGTGTTCAGCACGACCCGGTTAGCCATTCTCGGCTATGTAGTCCAAAATGGTCTTCTCGGGCCCGACCCCGAGCGCATGTGCCCCCTCATGGAACTTCCCCTCCCCCACTGCCCCAAGGCCCTCAAACGCTGCCTGGGGTTCTTTTCCTACTACGCTCAGTGGGTCCCAAACTATGCGGACAAGGCCCGCCCACTCATTCAGTCCACCCAATTCCCCCTTGCGACCGATGCACAACATGCTTTCACCTGCATCAGAGCAGCCATCGCCAAGGCCGGGATGTGAGCAGTGGACGAGTCACTGCGTTTCCAAGTAGAAAGCGACGCTTCAGACATAGCCCTTGCCGCCACCCTAAACCAGGCAGGCAGACCCGTGGCATTCTTTTCCCGCACCCTTCATGCCTCTAAAATTCGACACTCATCCATCGAGAAGGAGGCTCAGGCTATCGTTGAAGCTGTGCAGCATTGGAGGCATTACCTGGCTGGTAAGAGATTCAATCTCCTTACGGACCAACGGTCGGTAGCCTTCATGTTCAATAACACACAGCGGGGCAAGATCAAAAATGATAAAATCTTGGGGTGGACAATCGAGCTCTCCAGCTATAATTACAAGATCTTGTATCGCCCCGGTAAACTCAACGAGCCCCCAGACATCCTCTCCTGAGGTACATGTGCCAGCGCACAAGTGGACCAACTCCGGGCCCTACACGACAGCCTTTGTCACCCGGGGGTCACCCGATTGTACCATCTGGTCAAAGCTCGCAATCTGCCCTACTCCGTTGAGGAAGTAAGGACAGTCACCAGGACTGCCAGGTCTGTGCGGAGTGCAAGCCGCACTTCTACCGGTCAGACCGTGCGCGCCTGGTGAAGGCTTCCCACCCCTTTGAACGACTCAGTGTGGATTTCAAAGGGCCCCTCCCCTCCACCGACCGGAACACGTATATTCTCAGTGTGGTCAGTGAGTACTCCAGATTCCCCTTCGCCATCCCATGCCCTGATATGTCGTCTGCCACCGTCATCAAGGCCCTCAGCACCATCTTCGCTCTGTTCGGTTTCCCCGCCTACATCCACAGTGTCAGGGGATCCTCATTCATGAGCGATGAGCTGCGTCAGTTCCTGCTGAGCAGGAGAATGGCCTCCAGCAGGACAACCAGCTACAACCCCTGGGGAAACGGGCAAGTAGAACGGGAGAATGGGACGGTTTGGAGGGCCGTCCAGCTGCCCCTACGATCCAGGAACCTCCCAGCGTCTCGCTGGCAGGAGGTCCTCCCTGACGCTCTGCACTCGATCCAGTCACCGCTGACAAATCCCAAATTTCTTTACCCGTCAGTCTGGCCTCAATAAAAGTCGAGATGAATTTGCAGGTACAGCATTAGTTATTTTATTTGGCTTGCAAGTCTTTCTCAATTCAGAGCAAGTACAAAGCACATCTTGCTTCATACACCTCCCGAATCAAGTGAGTCTGTAGGACAAAGGGATCTCTACTACTCACACAACTGGCATCAAGTTTCACATACACGATTCCCATAGGTCATCCTATACCCCTCCTGACCTATCCATACACTCTAATTGGCTCACTTCCAATCCCTTCCTCTGGCCCCTATTACCCAGCATCCTTTTCCCCTCCTTTGGTGGACACACCTCCTCCTTGCTTTGCCATGCGGTCTGAAATCCTTTGTCTGTGAACTCACCAGAATGAGACTGGCCTATCTCTACATTACAGTAACTAATATCTCTAAAGTAACTATTTTATATCACATTCGTCATTCCCTCCTTTTATCATTCTATGATAACCGAACTATCCAATCCATAGCTACGGTCCCTTATCTAAAAAGATCCGTCGCTGCATTTCCAATTCCTGGCGTAGCCCCCCTTCATCTGCTGCACCCTCATGGATTTTGACAGCTAAGATTTTAGGGGCGTTGATCTGTTCCAGTGCACCCCGCATTCTACCCATCACACATTTAAGGATGGCTGGGCCCACAAAGATGCAGCCAATAGCCACTGCTAAATACATGGCCATATTTATCAACCAGTCCTTCCAACCTCCAAATCCCCAGTTACCCCAAGAGCCAGGATCCTGCATTCCGTCCAGGTGATCCCGTATGTGATCCATAAATGTAGTGATGTTAGCGGTTAAGTCTTGAACTCCCATGATACACTTGCCCTGTACTATGGCGCATACCCCACCCTCACGGGCCAGAAGATAGTCAAGAGCATACCGGTTCTGCATTGCAAACAACCGCAGCTGAGACAATTCCTTGGTTATTGCCCCGAGGGCTCCCAAGGTTTCATTTCCCAAGATGGTAAGGCCACAAATAAAATAATTCCTATCACTGACAGCCAAGGAACCCCCCACACCTCCCAGTGTCAAGACGCTCCGAATTCCCCACCGGGCTGAGGGGCCCCGGTTGGGTGCGAGAACCTGAGGTTTTTTCCAGTTCTCGCAGAATTCAGCTGAGACTGCCCGGCGTGCTAACTGATTATGCAGCATCCACGCCGAGGGGCAGGGGACTGTGGTAGGGACTAGAGTCCCAATAGCAATTTGGCGGGGAAATGGGGGTGACAAAACATTAGTTGCTGTACCATTTTTTTTTTAAAAGTAGTATCCTTGTTCCGTGTACAGGTGAGCATCACAATCAGTATATCGGTTGCGTAGGGATCCCCCAGTAGCCCAGTTTATCCAGCTTTGGAACGCCCATTCGGGCCGCCTAGCAATGCGGAAAGCCCTCGTCCCAACAGTGATATGAGAGACATTCGGCCGGCCACAAAGGAGCTGGATGCCGGCGTTCAATAGAACGCCAGTGGTGTTGTAACAAACGCATTGGCCAGACGCCTGGGTGATATGACACCTCCTGTCCGTACAGGTGGGGAACAGACATGTTATATTCATTTCCACCTCTACCAGCAAACAGCCGTATCCTTCACTGCTGAAGCAATTCTCGTATGACCGGGAATCCCTATTGGGAGTGAAGTGGCTAGGTATATACGCCCTCCACCGTTGCAGCCATCATACTGTGAGTGGGAATTATCCCGAGGAAGGGGAAGGCAAATAGCCGGTGGTGCTGAACCCGGATCGTAAGGAAGAGTGACTTGCTCGGGCGGTGACTCGGAACGCTGACAATGAACCACCGTTTGGGGAGTGCCCCAAAGCGGTGAAACAGAAAATAACCTAGACACCGCTGCGGGGTTCGGATAGCAGACAAATCGTCCGTGGCCATACAAGCGGTGGTAAATCTGGTAGAAGTGATTCATACTATCCAGGTTTTCCTCAGTTTGGCCTTTAACTAAATTAAGTGTATCTCCCGATAACCTACGTTCTAGCTGTACTTCCCTTCTCACACTCCCCGTCCTCTCTCTAGTCCCTCTCTCTCTCTCACAGCCTCTTCCTACGCTCTCCTGACGGTCTGATGTTACCTTTATCGCACCAATCTTAACACATCCAAAATCAAATTTACATGTACTCCAAAAACAAGGCAATGTCCATATAATGTTCCCTTCCCATCGCCGGGACCGGTGCAATTGCTTCATGACTCCTGCATTTTCCGTTATCCTGATGACCTTCCATGAGTCGATACCATGTCCTCGTATATGGGGGCAGCGAAGAACATCACCTCTGCATAAACAAAATGTCCTTGTAGTTTGGTTGGGGTTACAAATGTAGATAATATTTCCCTTTTCCATGTCCGTCGCCAATAACACTCCAAGCGAGGTGAAGCCGAATATCACACAGACGGTGCGTAGCCACCCCATCATGCTCCACACCTGTAAAATAGCACTGGGGAAGGGAGGCAGGTTAATCTGTCCAAGAAAATGAGGCCCGTTATCAGAACTCAACTGAGCTGGTATACTGTACTGGGGAATGATTTCCCGCATCAGAACTTTAACCACAGTAGCAGCTTTATTATCGGTAGTCGGATACGCCTCAACCCATCTGCTGAACCCATCCACAATGACCAAAACATATTTATAACATTGACACCTTTCCAACTCAATGTAATCCATCTGTAGTGTCTCAAAGGGACCACTGGGCAACGGGGTTTGCCCCATCCCACAAGGGATACCGTTGCTGGTGTTATATTGCTGACAAATCAAACACCGATTACTGATACTCTGGGCCAACCCCTGCATTTCAGGGTGCCACCAAGTGTCCAGCAACAAATCACTAGTCCCTCGAGCCCCACAATGAGTTGCAAAGTGTACACATTCAGTGACCCATAAAGCCAGTACATCAGACATACAAATCTGATGTGTTGGCGTGGTCCATAAAGAGGAAACAGAATCATATGTACAACCTAACCATTTCCACATTTGTTTATCACTCTCAGGAGCGTCCTCCTGTAACCTTATGACGTCTTGGATGGTTGGCATTGACTTGTCAGAAGCAGACATATTTATAGTAGATCGTTTAGTCTGACTTAACATTTTAGGCACCATCTCTTGCTGAATTTGCGCGGCTGTCCACGCTGCACAATCTGCTTCTTCATTACCAACGTCAACTGGGGTCTTACCATTTGTGTGGGCAGCGCATTTAATGACGAAAATCTGCGCGGGCATAAGGAGGGCCTGCAGTAAGTCATTAACTAAACCCCGGTGGGATATTTGACCACACATAATCATGTCAGGTTGTTCTGATGAAATATCACTCAAATCGTCCCTTATTGTGGTAGTTTCCTGAATCAAGGCTAAACAGTCGTGGCCAGGTACGTCTTCATGGACAGGGGGACCACTAAGAAAACAGGCTGGATTGATAGTGGTACAGTGTTTAAATGTCAGACGTGGATTGTTCAAAAGGTATATCTCATACCTATTCTGACGAGTTGCGGTAAGATGCTGAGTCTGCAGTTGCCTCAGTAGTGCGATGACCGAGTGGGAGCTATACACCGTAATATCCTATTGGAGAGTGAGAGCATGTAATGGCTGTGCGATGGCATTGATTGAACGTAAATCCTGTACTAATCAGTACTGGTCTGGCTTGGCTGGTTTAGGCACAGCAAGTATGGGTGTGTTACATTCTGATTGGCAAGGGACCAAAATACCCTGTTGCAACAGCTCTCGGATTAATTTGTCCATAGACGGGGCTGCAGTCGAGTGTTAATCGTTTCAGGGACCTCAAAATATTTTATGGCAGTGCCGTCTGGCGTGATTTGAAGTGCGTACTCTGTTGGATCTGAATGATCCACTGCCCTCCTTACCATAGATCCCAGATCCCTGGCATGGTACTGGTCGTGGACCTGACGTGTAATATGAGGGCTTACTGAAGCTGACTGTGGCCATAAATGTGGTGGTATTGTAACAAAATCGGCTGTACCTTCTTTTCCCGTGACTGTGGCTGTAACTTTGACTGGCCATTCGGTCCCAATTAATGGCCGGTATTTGTCCTCCAACTCCCTGTTTTGTCCGGTTCTGTCATAGGCCAGGGTAACGTGATGCAGTGAATGTTCAATGTCTAACGTCCACCACTGGGGGTGATAGAAATATAGCACTGTTGTCTCATCCTCCATGATTGGACCGTTACCCCTTTGTCTCCGTACTCTAGCTGTAGCTGGAAGATACACAGTAAATCTCGGGCCAACAAGTTACAGTCCAATCCAGTAGTCACTACAAACTGATGATCTGCAGACTTATTCTCGTAAGTGACTGTCACAGGTTCAGAAATAGGATACTCACACACCTGTCCTTGGAACCCCGACAAATGCTGCGTGTGGTCGGATAATGGTAGTCGAAGTTCTGATTGCACAGAAGACATGGCTGCTCCAGTGTCGATTACAAATGGGTGAAGTTCATCTCCTATCTGCAGAGAGATAATAGGTTCCCTGTCTGATTGGAGAGTCCTTATGACTAAATTAGCTAGTCAATCCTGTGTTGGGAAAGGGTTTGCCTAGGAGAAGTCAGTGTATCTCGTCTGTCCTTCCCTTGGTGGGTACCCCCTCCTTCTGCTGCCTGTCTTTTAAAGGGGCATTCCTGTTGCCAGTGATCTGCACGGCCACAATTAAAACATGCATTGCTCCCTCTATATCTGCCCCGTCCTCTTCTCCCAGTAGACCAATGGCCCCTCAGAGGGGGTGGCGGTTGTAAAGCTGTTGGTGCATACGGTGGGCCATAAAAAGGAGCTGAGGGTCCCTTTGGGTGGGTTTGATATCCTCCCCCTCGCTGATCCACCCACCCAAAGTCACAATATTGGGGCTCCAGCTGGTAAGCTACCATTTCCCGCTTGTTGGGGTCGCAGATCATCCTTTTTCATTACACACTCAGTCTTAATCTTTGTAACTGGCTGAAGTGCGGCGTGGCTAGCATAATTCAAGTGATTAAGATGATTGCGGTACTCTGCTGGGGTTAACACCTGCTGGACTAGGGCCCAGAGGTCCCTAGAATCAGCTTGATAAATTGAGATGGTAGTTCTCAGGGAATCCACGAAAGCAGCAGGAGATTCTTTTCTATCTGGGATTGTAGCCATAATAGCCATCATCTCACTGGGTGTCCATGGGAAATAAACGTCTATCATGGGCTGGGGCCTGGCGTCAAGGTTTGGTATCTTCCTAATCGGCAACTGTCTCCGAGTCTCACCAGGGGGCACTCTAGCTATTTCCTCTGGTTCTTCCAAGACTTCGACGTCCCTCCCTGTCACTGGAGGGAGTTCTTTCTCTTTCAATCCTGGCATCTCCCTTTGTTCTCGAAATTTGCGGTTTCCCGTTGGTCTGAAGGGATTTAGGTGGTATGCTTAATTGTTTCTGGTTAGGATCAAGCCCTTCTCTCGCTGTCCGAGATCGGGTCCTAGAGCTAACTGGGCTTGTGGAACAGAGCTCCTCCTCCCCCTACTGATCGTGAAGATGGTAAATCGGGACCCACGCTATCAACCAAAAGGGCTGGAGTTACTGGCATGATTGGAATCTGGGGAGCAGTGGCTGGATATAAATTATTATACTCTGGTGGTTCTGGAATTAGTGCAGACAATGCTACAGGTGCAGTCAGAACTTTTACTGACATTTTTAAATCATCGAATTGATCATTTTCTGTCAATTCAAGGCCAGCCATTGAACTACGTAGCCCATCTTTTGTTTGACCCGAGCATTTCCTGTCTTTATTTGCGCGTTTTTTTTTTGTTTTTTTTTTTGAATGCACATTCCTTTTTCAAGACCTGTAATGTTTTTTTTTGTTACCCTGTTCACTAATTGGAATTCCCATTTTAAGGGCATTGTCCTGCCAACTTGATAACATGATCCTATCTCTTTCCTCTTGACAATATTTTCTCCATAATCTAATTAACTCTTTAGCTTTCATACTTTGGCTCTTTCTCTTTTTAAAATTATATATTTTTTTATTTGCTTATTTATAACCAATGTCAATTTTTGCTCCATGGCAAAACGATTGAAAAGGTTCTAACAGTGTTCTTTTAAAACTTAAAATGTTTGAACATTCAAATTGAATTACTGCAACTTGCAAGCTTAGCTCTGATCTCAACTCAGAACTAAATTTACGATTTGCCTAACACAAACTTGTATAACATTTACAACTTAATTAATTCTTTATCTTAACAATTTTTCTTTTAACAAGTTTTTCTTACATTCTCAAAAATGTTGGCTGCTATCAATGAGGGAGCAGTTAGCTGCGGTGATGTATACCGGAGCAAAGTCAACTGTCATCTCCAGATTTACACTTTTTAAAATGGTATCAGTGAATTTCTTTAAGTTTCTATTAATTCATAAATAAAATGAGATAAACATTATTTCAAGTAAGTAAAACTTAAGATTCTGGCAATTTCAATCAATTGCTTTCGAAAATAATAACTTTTATCAAAGAGGTGGAGAAACCCACTGGTTTCCTTTAATTAATTCAAAACGTAACTTTGCTGGAGTTCACTGACTCAAAGGAAAGGTATCCGATTACACTACAGGCTGCTGCTGTTATCTCAAGGCCTGAGTGAGAAGCACTGTCTGTAGTCTTTAACTTTGGCTGCTGCTGTTAACCCTTTGAGAGACTTCTGCTTCAACTAACATGCAGCATCCAGCTCTATGGATGTTCGTTGTCTTGAAATTTTCCAAGCAATTCCCCACAATCTCAACTAGTCCTCAGAACTGCGTTTTTCGCCACTACAGTCCAAGGGTACAATTTTAGCTTAATCAACTATAGATTTAAAACACTCACACATGGAATTGAATCATCTTCAGATTTAAAAACACTTATTGAACTGAACCTTCATCTACTGAAGTCCCATCAGCCCTAAAAACACTTACTTAACTGAACCTCTATCTACTGAAGTCACATCAGCCTTAAAAACACTTACTTACCTGAACCTCCATCTACTGAAGTCACATCAGCCTTAAAAACACTTATACTTGGAATTGAATCATCGTTTTAGATGTCCCATCAACCCAAAACCTAACCCAAGCCGAATCAACAATATGAAATCCCATCAATTAAATTTCTAATCCCCAGACTGACCTTTGATTTCGTCGAGACGATCTTTCCGTACCAACCGCGAGTGACCAGACTAATCAGACGATAAGAAGAGGGGAAAAATCAATGCGCGGTCATTTTCCAGCTGTACATTGTGGGCCCCTTTTTCCCATCCTCCTGTTCATAATCAGTCTAATTCTGATTTCACAGTTGGTCAGAACCGTCTTGAGAAATCCTGGGTTTTCGGCACCAAATGAAAAATCCCAAATTTCTTTACCCGTCAGTCTGGCCTCAATAAAAGTCGAGATGGATTTGCAGGTACAGCATTAGTTATTTTATTTGGCTTGCAAGCCTTTCTCAATTCACAGCAAGTACAAAGCACATCTTGCTTCGTACACCTCTGGAACCAAGTGAGTCTGGAGGACAAAGGGATCTCTACTACTCACACAACTGGCATCAAGTTTCACATACACGATTCCCATAGGTCATCCTATACCCCTCCTGACCTATCCATACACTCTAATTGGCTCACTTCCAATCTCTTCCTCTGGCCCCTATTACCCAGCATCCTTTTCCCCTCCTTTGGTGGACACACCTCCTCCTTGCTTTGCCATGCGGTCTGAAATCCTTTGTCTGTGAACTCACCAGAATGAGACTGGCCTATCTCTACATTACAGTAACTAATAACTCTGAAGTAACTATTTTATATCACATTCGTCACCGCCACTAATAACACACCCCATGAACGTATTTTTACCTTCCCCTGAAAGTCCAGATCCCGACTTGGCTCGCTGCTCCAGGACCGGTCCTTCGCCGTAGGCATGTCCGACTCCACAAGGCAGACCCCTTGGTGGACAGAGTTCACCTGGTCCACGCCAACCCTCAAATGCCTACATTGAGTTCCCCGACGGCCACCAAGATACTGTCTCACTCAGGAACCTGGCACCGTCAGGTTCCACCCCAACACACACCCCCACCAATGTGCCCCCCCCACCTCCCACCGCGCCGCCAATATTGACCCCACCAGACCCCCCCCCCCTCCCCTTTTCCGCACAAGAGGACAAAGAGGGCTTTGGCACGCTCCTGGAGTTCCCCGATGACTAGCCAGCATCAGCACCTCCACCACCGCCAGCACCGACTTCACCGCCACCGTTACACCGATCCCAACGAAGCACCAAAGCACCGGACCGGCTGAACCTTTGACGGACTCCAGACCGTCAACATGGACTTTTCTTTCCCTACCACTGTACATAATTGCACTAATTGTATATAGTTTCACGTCACCCCCGCCGGACTTATTTGTAACACGGGGTGAATGTGGTGATCCACTGTAATAGGAGATGTAAGGTAGGACCTGCACTACAGGTTCACCGGTAGCTCCTGCCGGCCGGCTCCGCCCCGGGAGAACTGTATAAATATGCATGACCTCCAGTGCCCTGCCATTTCGCCAGCTGCAGCAGGAGCCCTCGCATCTGACTGGAATAAAGCCACAGTTGTACCCAACTTTAGTCTTTGTGCAATTGATCGTGCATCAATGGGAGGGTTGAAGTGTCTGGAGGAGGTTACAGAGACATGGAGGGTTCTATGGGCTGGAGGAGGTTACAAAGATAGGAAGGTTTAGAGGGCTGCAGGAGGCTAGAGCGAGATAGGTAGGGTTTTAGGGGTTGGGAATATTATAGTGATTGGGAGGGTTATTGGCACTGCAGGAGGTCACAGAGATCTGGTGGTTTTTTGGGGCTGGAGGAGGTTACAATCAGGAGGGCTTTAGCTTGCTGTATTTTTGGTGAACAATTGTCTCTGCTCTCAGGACCCTTGATCCTGAGACAAACAATTGAAATGGGCGTTACAAATCACAGAAACCAGATACCTGGAGATTATTTCAAGAAAGGCATTCAGGGTTCAGTTTCAAGCAAAACCTTTAGCTTGAGCCACAAATACTTCTTCCCAGTTTGACAAAGCATGATATTTTATCACCGTGACCACACATTAAAGCACAACTACAATAGCAGTGAACAACAAACATGATACAGTTCATTATTACCAAGTTAGTTGCTTTATTTCTGGAATAATGCTCCATAGATTTGTCCACTAATAACAGCGAGGAACAAACCGGACACAATGTGAAAGGTTTAAACTTGTTGCACATATTACAAAAAATTGCCTGTTCTGCTTGCATTGCAAGGGTCAAAAATCATTTGTAGGGGTGTTATACAGACTACGAATTGTCATGGTAATGTTAGGAATAGCATTAGACAGGAAATCATAGATGCATATGAGAAATAAATATGTGCGATTTTGGGTGACTTTAATCTGCATATAGATTGGGCGAGACAAATCAGCCACAGCATAATAGAGGAAGAATTTCTGGAGTGTGGACTGTATGGTTGAGGAACCAACAAGGTAACAGATCACCTTGGACTGGGCATTGTGCAATGAGAAAGGATTAGTTGGCAACCTCGTTGTTAGAGAACTCTTGGAGATGAGTGACCAAAATATGATAGAATTCTTTGACAAGGTGGTTAATGAGGCAGTTGATTCTAAGACAGGGTCCTGAACCTCAATAAAGGTAACTATGATGGTATGAGGCATGAGCTGGCTATGATAGACTGGGAAACATTACTGAAAGGAAGGACAGTGGACAGGCAATGGCAGGCATTCAAGGAACGAATAGGTGAACTCCAAAAGTTGTTTATTCCTATTTGACGCAAGAGTAGAAAGGGAACTGTGGCAAAACCATGGCTTACAAGGGAAATTAGAGATAGTATTAGATTCAAAGACGAGGCATATAAATTAGCAAGAAAACACAATAGGACTGAGAATTGGGAACAGTTTAAAATTCAGCAAAGGCGAACCAAGGGATTGATTAAGAAGGGGAAAATACAATATGAAAGTAAACCAGCGGGGAACATAAAAACTGACTTTAAAGGTTTCTATGGGCGCGATCCAATGTCCACGCTGTGCTTGAAAATCAGCTCACTGCGGCAGCGTGGCTGATAGAATGCGGGAGACCCTGCTTCAGGGATCTACCTGGTTCACAATGCGTCGCGAGATCTAACGCAATCGCGCGAGATGTTGCAATGTAAATCCTGCCCACTGTGGCCGGGATCACTTTTTCGCAAATCTGCATATAAACACGAGACAGCTAGTCTCACTTTGATGTGCAGATTCCTGAGTACCTGAGGCCTTGGGATCTATCCCCTTCACCTCTGAGACCTTGGGTGAGCGTCGGTCCGTGCTGGTCTCAACAAATAGGGACCAGATTGAACGGCACTTATGGGGGTCTCCCAGCGGATTGGCGGCCCCCAGATGCACGTGCATTGGGCATGGTAGTACCCTGGCACTACTAGTGCCACCCAGGCACCCTGGCAGTGCAGGAGTTCTGGCTAGTGGAGTTCCTAGGTATAGAAAATGGGACTATATGTGGCCTCAGCCGCACATTCCCCGCTGAGGCCTCTTATTTAACATGAGTGGTGTTTTATAACCATATATGTGCTTCGAGCACCAGGAAACACGCACTAAACGCTCTCATTATGGGACTTTGTTCCCATTTAGTTGAATCATGCCCCATCGGTAAGTAACACGTAAAATATTGACAAGAACAAATGTAGGCCTCATACAGTCAGAAATTCAGAGTGGAGAACAAAGAAATGGCTGAGGAACTAAATTTGTTCTTTGCTTCTGTCTTCACAAAATAAGATAGGAATAATGTACCGGAAGTTCTGAGAAACATAAGTTTTAGTGAGTAGCAGAGAACTGGTTTGGGGGAAATTAATGGAATTGAAGGTGGATAAATCTCCAGGGCCTGATAATCATCACCCCAGAGTACTTAAGGAAGTGCCCACTAGAAATAGTAGATCCATTGGTGATCTTTTTCCAAAATTCTTTGGGCTCTGGCATGGTTCCTACATAGTGGAGAGTAGCTAATATAACCTCGCAATTCAAAAAGTGAGGTAAAGAGAAAACAGGAAACTATAGACCAGTGAGCCTAAAGTCGAAAGTAGGGAAGTTACGAGAACCCATTATCAAGGATTTCACAACACAACATTTGGAAAGCAGTGGTATAAACAGACAAAGTCAGTATGGATTTATGAAAGAAAGAAAGAAAGAAATCTTTATTGTTACAAGTTGGCTTACATTAACACTGCAATGAAGTGTGGTAGTCACCACTGTTGTATTATATTGTATATATTGTACAGATTAACTTGCTTACATTGCAGGTCAGCTGTTGAGTTCGGGAGTGAGAGCTGGGACCTTAGAATCAGCGCGGGAATTTTGAAAAAGCGCGGGGGCTGCGAGGCAGAGGGGACCATTTAAAAGGTCGCTGTCTGTGGTGAGGTGAGTACAGATTAACAACTTACTTACCTTGCAGGCCAAGTCGATTTCAGCAGGAGCGGAGCAGGCTAGTCCAATTCAGCGGGGGCAGTGCGGAAGTGATTTCTGCGAGGTAAGTTTCTCCTTTAAATTTTTTTTAAAATTCTAGTGTTTAAGGTGGGAACAGGAAGTCGACCCGTGGACTTCTGGGAAGACCCTCACCAATAAATTCTGGTGGAGAGGAAACCCGAGACACTACATGTGTAGTGTCTCCCACCCGCCCTCCTCCTCTAACCTAATAATAAAACCCTTTGGTGAGAGGTAAGTACCATATTTTATTATTGTTATTAATAATTTTTTAATTTTTTTTATATATAAAAAAATTTAATTTAGTTGTTAGCCAGATCTTGGTAGAAAGTTAGAGGAATGGCAGGGAAGGGAGTGCAATGTTCCTCCTGCAGGATGTTTGAGGTGAGGGATGCCGTTAGTGTCCCTGCTGATTTTACCTGCAGGAAGTGCTGCCATCTCCAGCTCCTCCAAGACCGAGTTAGGGAACTGGAGCTGGAGTTGGAAGAACTTCGGATCATTCGGGAGGCAGAGGGGGTCATAGATAGCAGCTTCAGGGAATTAGTTACACCAAAGATTGGAGATAGATGGGTAACTGTAAGAGGGACGGGGAAAAAACAGTCAGTGCAGGGATCCCCTGCGGTCGTTCCCCTGAGAAACAAGTATACCGCTTTGGATACTTGTGGGGGGGGGGACTTAGCAGGGATAAGCCATGGGGTACGGGCCTCTGGCACAGAGTCTGTCCCTGTTGCTCAGAAGGGAAGGGGGGAGAGGAGCAGAACATTAGTAATTGGGGACTCTATAGTCAGGGGCACAGATAGGAGATTTTGTGGGAGCGTGAGAGACTCACGTTTGGTATGTTGCCTCCCAGGTGCAAGGGTACGTGATGTCTCGGATCGTGTTTTCCGGGTCCTTAAGGGGGAGGGGGAGCAGCCCCAAGTCGTGGTCCACATTGGCACTAACGACATAGGTAGGAAAGGGGATAAGGATGTCAGGCAGGCTTTCAGGGAGCTAGGATGGAAGCTCAGAACTAGAACAAACAGAGTTGTTATCTCTGGGTTGTTGCCCGTGCCACGTGATAGTGAGATGAGGAATAGGGAGAGAGAGCAATTAAACACGTGGCTACAGGGATGGTGCAGGCGGGAGGGATTCAGATTTCTGGATAACTGGGGCTCTTTCTGGGGAAGGTGGGACCTCTACAGACAGGATGGTCTACATCTGAACCTGCGGGGCACAAATATCCTGGGGGGGAGATTTGTTAGTGCTCTTTGGGGGGGTTTAAACTAATGCAGCAGGGGCATGGGAACCTGGATTGTAGTTTTAGAGTAAGGGAGAATGAGAGTATAGAGGTCAGGAGCTCAGATTTGACGTCGCAGGAGGGGGCCAGTGTTCAGGTAGGTGGTTTGAAGTGTGTCTACTTCAATGCCAGGAGTATACGAAATAAGGTAGGGGAACTGGCAGCATGGGTTGGTACCTGGGACTTCGATGTTGTGGCCATTTCGGAGACATGGATAGAGCAGGGACAGGAATGGATGTTGCAGGTTCCGGGGTTTAGGTGTTTTAGTAAGCTCAGAGAAGGAGGCAAAAGAGGGGGAGGTGTGGCGCTGCTAGTCAAGAGCAGTATTACGGTGGCGGAGAGGATGCTAGATGGGGACTCATCTTCCGAGGTAGTATGGGCTGAGGTTAGAAACAGGAAAGGAGAGGTCACCCTGTTGGGAGTTTTCTATAGGCCTCCAAATAGTTCTAGGGATGTAGAGGAAAGGATGGCGAGGATGATCCTGGATAAGAGCGAAAGTAATAGGGTAGTTATTATGGGAGACTTTAACTTTCCAAATATTGACTGGAAAAGATATAGTTCGAGTACATTAGATGGGTCGTTTTTTGTACAGTGTGTGCAGGAGGGTTTCCTGACACAGTTTGTTGACAGGCCAACAAGAGGCGAGGCCACATTGGATTTGGTTTTGGGTAATGAACCAGGCCAGGTGTTGGATTTGGAGGTAGGTGAGCACTTTGGGGACAGTGACCACAATTCGGTGACGTTTACGTTAATGATGGAAAGGGATAAGTATACACCGCAAGGCAAGAGTTATAGCTGGGGGAAGGGAAATTATGATGCCATTAGACGTGACTTGGGGGGGGATAAGGTGGAGAAGTAGGCTGCAAGTGTTGGACACACTGGATAAGTGGAGCTTGTTCAAGGATCAGCTACTGCGTGTTCTTGATAAGTATGTACCGGTCAGGCGGGGAGGAAGGTGCCGAGCGAGGGAACCGTGGTTTACCAAAGAAGTGGAATCTCTTGTTAAGAGGAAGAAGGAGGCCTATGTGAAGATGAGGTGTGAAGTTTCAGTTGGGGCGATGGATAGTTACAAGGTAGCGAGGAAGGATCTAAAGAGAGAGCTAAGACGAGCAAGGAGGGGACATGAGAAGTATTTGGCAGGAAGGATCAAGGAAAACCCAAAAGCTTTCTATAGGTATGTCAGGAATAAGCGAATGACTAGGGACAGAGTAGGACCAGTCAAGGGCAGGGATGGGAAGTTGTGTGTAGAGTCTGAAGAGATAGGCGAGATACGTTGTGGAGGAGAATGCTGAGCTCCAGGTAAATAGATTAGATGGCATTGAGGTACGTAGGGAAGAGGTGTTGGCAATTCTGGACAGGCTGAAAATAGATAAGTCCCCGGGACCTGATGGGATTTATCCTAGGATTCTCTGGGAGGCCAGGGAAGAGATTGCTGGACCATTGGCTTTGATTTTTATGGCATCATTGGATACAGGAATAGTGCCAGAGGACTGGAGGATAGCAAATGTGGTCCCTTTGTTCAAAAAGGGGAGCAGAGACAACCCCGGCAACTATAGACCGGTGAGCCTCACGTCTGTAGTGGGTAAAGTCTTGGAGGGGATTATAAGAGACAAGAAAGAAGACAGAGGTTGGTGGTTGATGGGAAATGTTCAGAATGGAGTTCTGTCACAAGTGGAGTACCACAAGGATCTGTTCTGGGGCCGTTGCTGTTTGTCATTTTTATCAATGACCTAGAGGAAGGCGCAGAAGGGTGGGTGAGTAAATTTGCAGACGATACTAAAGTCGGTGGTGTTGTCGATAGTGTGGAAGGAAGTAGCAGGTTACAGAGGGATATAGATAAGCTGCAGTGCTGGGCTGAGAGGTGGCAAATGGAGTTTAATGTAGAGAAGTGTGAGGTGATTCACTTTGGAAGGAAAAACAGGAATGTGGAATATTTGGCTAATGGAAAAGTTCTTGAAAGTGTGGATGAGCAGAGGGATCTAGGTGTCCATGTACATAGATCCCTGAAAGTTGCCACCCAGGTTGATAGGGTGGTGAAGAAGGCCTATGGAGTGTTGGCCTTTATTGGTAGAGGGATTGAGTTCCGGAGTCAGGAGGTCATGTTGCAGCTGTACAGAACTCTGGTACGGCCGCATTTGGAGTATTGCGTACAGTTCTGGTCACCGCATTATAGGAAGGACGTGGAGGCTTTGGAACGGGTGCAGAGGAGATTTACCAGGATGTTGCCTGGTATGGAGGGAAAATCTTATGAGGAAAGGCTGATGGACTTGAGGTTGTTTTCGTTAGAGAGAAGAAGGTTAAGAGGAGACTTAATAGAGGCATACAAAATGATCAGAGGGTTAGATAGGGTGGACAGTGAGAGCCTTCTCCTGCGGATGGAAATGGCTAGCACGAGGGGACATAGCCTTAAACTGAGGGGTAATAGATATAGGACAGAGGTCAGGGGTAGGTTCTTTACGCAAAGAGTAGTGAGGCCGTGGAATGCCCTACCTGCTACAGTAGTGAACTCGCCAACATTGAGGGCATTTAAAAGTTTATTGGATAAACATATGGATGATAATGGCATAGTGTAGGTTAGATGGCTTTTGTTTCGGTGCAACATCGTGGGCCGAAGGGCCTGTACTGCGCTGTATTGTTCTATGTTCTATGTTCTATAGTGGTATTACGGTAAGGCCCCTGTGCTACAGGTACGGGGGTAGATCCCTGCCTGCTGGCTCTGCCCAGTAGGCGGAGTACAAATGTGTGTGCTCTCTGAACAGCAGCCATTTCGCCAGCTGCTGTAGGAGGCCACACATCTCTGTGTAATAAAGCCTCAATTACATTCTACTCTCGTCTCGTCGTAATTGATAGTGCATCATGAAGTTACTGTGAAAAGTCCCCAGTCGCCACATTTCTGCGCCTATTTGGGTACACAGAGGGAGAACTCAGAATTTCCAATTTACCTAATCGCACATCTTTTGGACTTGTGGGAGGAAACCGGAGCACCCGGAGGAAACCCACGCAGGCGCGGGGAGAACGTGCAGCATCCGCACGGACAGTGACTCAAGCTGGGAATCGAACCTGGGACCCTGGCGCTGTGAAGCCATAGTGCTAACCACTATGCTACCATGCAAAGAGAAATCGTGCTTGACAAATCTACTGGAGATCTTGAAGATATAACCAGTAGAGTTGACCAGGGAGTACCGGTGGATGTGGTTTATCTAGACTTTCAGAAGGCTTTCGACAAGATCTCACACAGCAGATTACAATGTAAAGTTAAAGCGCATGGGATTGTGGGTAGTGTCTTGAGATGGATAGAAAACTGGTTAGCAGACAGGAAACAAAGAGTTTGAATAAATGTATCTTTTTCTGATTGGCAAGCAGTGACTAGTGGGGTACCGCAGGGATCAGTGCTGGGATCCCAACTGTTCACATTATACATATATTATTTGGAAAAGGGAACTAAATGTCTTATCTCCAAATTTGCAAATGATACACTGTTGGGTGGGAGGGTAAGCTGTGAGGAGGATGCAGAGATGCTTCAACGGGATTTGGACAGGCTGAGTGAGTGGGCATACACATGGCAGATGCGGTATAATGTGGATAAATATGAGGTTATCCACTTCAGTATAAAAAATAGGAAGGCAAATAATTATTTGATTTGGTGTAAATTGAGAGTGGTGGATACTAAGCGAGACCTTGGTGTCCTCATGCATCAGTCACTGAAAGTTTGCGTGTCGGTATAGCAGGCAATAAAGAAGGCAAATGGTATGTTGGTATTCGTAGCAAGAGGATTTGAGTACAGGAATAAAGATGTTTTACTGCACTTGTAGAGAGAGTTGGTCAGGTCACATCTGATCTATTGTGTGCAATTTTGGTGTCCTTATCTTAGGATGGGTGTTTTTGGCTGAGGAAGGGAGTACAGTGAAGGTTTACCAGGCTGATTCCTGGGATGGCAGGACTGTCACAAGAGGAGAGGCTAAGTCGGTAAGGATTATATTCATTGGCGTTTGGAAAAGTTAGAGGGAATCTCATCAAAATTTATAAAATTCTAACAGGGTTAAACAGGGATGATTCAGAAAGAATGTTCTCAATGGTGGGAGAGTCCAGAACTAGGGGCTATAGTTAGAGGATAAGAGGTAAATCTTTTGGGACTGAGTGAGGAGATATTTCTTCACGCAGAGAGTGGTGAATCTGTGGAAATCATTGCCGCAAAAAGTAGTCGAGGCCAAAATGTTGTGTAATTTTAAGGAATTAAATATAGCTGTTGTGGCTAAAGGAATCAAGGAATATGAAAGGAAGGTGGGATCAGGGTATTGAATTTGATGATCAGCTATGATCATAATGAATAGCAGAGCAGGCTCGAAGGGCCGAATGGCCTCCTCCTGTTTCTATTTCCTATATGTGGTTCTATGTAAATATTGTACCCCAAATCAGTCATGTGACTTTCTGTACACCATATGGTATTCTGAAATGTCTCACGACACTTACAATTACAGATTTAAATATTGATTTCGTATATAGCCCAAGGGGTTTTACATGGGGACAGCGTGTTTTCTGGCGTCGCGCTGGTGGATTTGAAAGTATGAGGGGTGTTTACTTAAAATAAAACAGGGTGGCCAGCCCACGAATGTTATCTGACAGTGCTGAGACTAGACAGATGTCAACCAATCAGAGTGGGCGGGACTTCCTGTTCCTATGAGCTCACAGTCCCACTTTGTAATAGCTAAGGCTGCCACCCATGTATTACTGGCGAAGAGCCTCCAGGTTTCTCCTTGGTGAGATGCTGATTGACTTTTCAGGCACGGCAGGGGGCAGGGAGGAATGGTGTGGAATCCGTACCCCCATTAGACCACGCTACCAACCTCTCAGTGCACCATGGTGGAAGGACCTCAGACAGTGAACTTTTCACAAGCTTTAGTGTGTCCCTCAGCACATAGTCCTGGCTCTTGGTATGTGCAGTCTGCAACATGCAGCCGTTGACATTTTGTGGTGGAGGACCAGTAAGTTTCTGACAGACTGAAGAGCCTCTTTCTCTGAGTTGATGGTCCACCAGCAGCATCAGCTGATGTTTATCTCGAGCAGTGGCCCTATTCTTTGCCAAGTTTCTTCTCATGGTGCTTACGCTAAAGAAAAATGTCCTGTATTTCTGCAGGGCATCCCAAATAAGCAGTTTTTGAAGTCCAGTCACTGTTGCAATGTTGAGGTTACCAGGCAACCAACTGTTTCACTGCTACTCTCAACCCACACAATTTAGAATCACCAAAAATTTAAGAAGTTGACATACACGATATGTAACTCGACTCCTGACCTCAACGCAGCATTTGTCCAAGGTGGGAGGGGGCGGGGGGCCGGCCCTACCTCAAAATTGGCGCTCAGCAGAGCTTTCTAATCACAGAGGAGGCCCCTTGCCCGACATGAATGTGTTTATATGTAAACCGACATGCTCCCAAATAAAGTTCATGTGGAAGACAAAGGGCAGGAAATTCCGGACCCGCCTATACCCCACTCCCCCCACGACATGTTTTCTGGTGACAGAGGGGGCCCGCAATTGGCTGGTGGCCATGATCGCATTGAATGTCAGAGTAGGCTCGATGTGCCGAATGGTGTACTCCCCCCGATATCTATAGCGTTTTGTGTGGCTCGCCCATCTCAACGCTTGGAAACCCACCGCAGGGAGGGTTGCCTTCAGCGGGACTAAAAGATCCTACGGATATGAAAAGCCAAAGCTCTTGTGTGGTCTAACTCTGCTCTGATTCGTTGACGCAATCACATGACAAGCTTTCAAATAAACCTCAGGAGACCCACAGGGACATCCCAATTGGTCTCCCCGTGGGACTGGTGGAATACGAGCTCCCTCGCTAGTGGGCAGGCGCCCAGCAATTCGGGCTTGTAAAAATCACCTCGTTAAAAGCCAGCCCGGACTGGGATCAGCGAGAGCAGTAATCCTGATTGTGACCTTAGGACTGGAAGCCGCATTGCGGCCTTTATATTCGTTGTCAATTTAAACTACTATTGGATTGACCTTCTCGTGCTTCCTGAGCTTTCAGAAACTTAGGCAAATTTGGCTAATCTGGAGTTACCAGTGTGGAATTTTAGCTTATCACAGGCATCATTTCATGAGATTTTCTATTCTACTGGGAAGAACAGTTGACGCCCTTAACATAACTGGAAATGTGCTGTCATCCGAGTTTGCCACATTGCAATTTCACTGCAGTTATTAACAGGATGTAAAATACTCTCTAATGTTCATTAGGCGTGTTGGTCGATATAATAGCTGTGCAGAAATGCCACTAATGCTCTCAGCTGCTGATGGAAGCAGTGAGAAATGAGCCAAGAATGCAGGTAATAGTCAGTCTCGGCTGTGAATCAAGCCTACATTTACAAATTCGATTCACAGATTGAAACCTTTTCCAGTTACAGAAAGGGAGCAGCATTGGATTTGATGTGGGTTGAGCCACACGGGTTGGCATCAATCATACCTGCACTTTAGCAAATCCAGGCAGATGGTTAAAGTGTGGCTGGCTCATTCATGTGCCACAGAAGAATGGGTAGCTCATGAGCTAGACTATGTATTTATGGCCTGCCTGCGGTGGCCATTTGGGATGCAGAGCAAAGCCTACCTTGCAACATGCCTGAGGTATGGTGGCCCTCAGGTTAAATCACCACCAGTTAGCCCTACCCCTCAAAGGGGAAAGTAACCTATGGACATTTGGGACTATGGTGACTTTACCTTACGTTTTACCTGATGCAGTGGCTGTGCACTGCCAGATCGCTCCAGCTGTTCTTCGGAAGGACTCAACCATGCCTAGATTCGAGGCGATTGGTACCTCAAGGCAGCGTTTGTCTAAACTGGAGTCGGCGAACACTTTGTGACCAAAAAGGAGTCTGCAATGCAGGGCCAGGCTTGCAGCGGGTCACAGTCCAGGCCACTACGGTCAAATGACGGTAAGAGGGCAGCATTTGCAGGCATGCCTTCCTCCTCACACCCACCACTTTGCCTTCATCATCCTGCTTTAAAAGACTTCCCAACCTTCCCTTCTCTGATGGTCCGCACTCTCCACCATCCACTGCCTCACACATTAGTCCAGTGTTTTTAAGGCTTTTTTGCCAGAGACCCATTTTTACCAACCGGCCAACCTTCGGGCCCACGCCGGCTGACCTTCAGGATCCACGCCGGCTGGCATTTGTGACTCATGCCGGCTGACCTTCACGACGCATGCGGGTCAACATTCGCGACCCACCATTTTTTTCTACCGGTAATGTGAGAGGTGAGCCTGCTTGGTTCTCATTTACTTGTTTGCTGCTGACAAAATGGAGGAATCGCAATCGCGCCCAAAGCACGTGATGTCGACGTTTGGGGGGCGTGACCTGCTCTCTGCCTCCCTTCAGGCACGAAGATTGCGCAAATTCTCACACAACAGCCGCAGCAGACGGCTTTTAACAATGCTGGCTGCGAGCGGCCTTCGAAATGACGGCCGCGACCATATAAAAAACAAGCGCGCGCACTGTACATGCATGTCCGCTCATAGGCGCGCATGCACAGAACCACCGTGATTGTTGCCGCTACACCACTCCACTAGGTTCTCTATCTCCCTCCTGTCTTCTGACTCGTCGTTGTTCGAGATCAGCAAACTTGTAGACGGAGTTGGAACCAAATTTTGCCATGCAGTCGTGTGTGTAGAGGGAGTATTGTAGGTAGCTAAGTATGCAGCCTTGCGGGACCCCGGTATTGAGGACTATTGTGGAGGAGGTGTTGTTGTTTATCTTACTGATTGTGGTCCATGGGTCAGAAAGTTGAGAATCCATTTGCAGAGTGAGGAGTCAAGTCCCAGATTTTGGAGCTTTGATATGAGCTTGGCTGGGATTACGGTGTTGAAGGCGGAGCTGTAGCCAATACATAGGAGGCTGATGTAGAAGTCCTTGTTGTTGAGATGCTCCAGGGATGAGTGTAAGGCCAGGGAGAAGGCGTCTGCTGTGCACCGGTTGCGGTGGTATGCAAATTACAGTGGAGCTCGGCATTCTGGGAGTATGGAGTTGATGTGCCTCATGACCAATCTCTCGTAGCACTGCATTACAATCGATAACCGGGCCACTGGTTGGTAGTCATTGAGGCATGTTGCCTCATTCTTCTTTGACACTGGTAAAATGGGGGTCTTCTTGAAGCAGGTGGATACCTCGGAACGGAGTGGGGAGAGGTTGAAGATGTCCACGAACACATCTGCCAGCTGGTCCGCGCAGGATCTGAGTGCACAACCAGGGACTCCGGACCCGTCACCTTCCTCGGGTTCACTTTCAGGAAGGCCGACCTGACTTTGAAAGCTGTGATGTTGGGTATGGGTGTGTCCGGGGCTTCTGGGGCACTCGAACCGAGCATAGAATGCATTGAGTTAATCGGAGAGGGGCGCTGCTGCCAGAGGTACTGTTCGGCTTCGCTTTGTAGCCTGTTATGTTGTTTAGGCTTTGCCACAACCAACGAGAGTCTGTAACGCTAGTCTGTGACTCTAGTTTGGTCTGATATTGTCTCTTGGCATCTCGGATGGCTTTGCGGAGGTCTAAAACTGAATTTTCTGTCTCGGTCAGGGTCGCCTGACTTGAGCCCCTCAGACCTGGCCTTCAGTAGGGAGTCAATCTCCTGATTAAGCCATGGTTTTCGGTTGGGGAATGTTTGTACTACTTTCTTCAGCACGCAACCGTCCACACATTTGCTGATGAAGTCTGTGATGGTGTGGTATCCTCGCTTAGGTTGGTTGCTGAGTTCTTCAAGCAGTCACATAGGAGCTCTTCTGTTGCGTCGGACCAGTGCTGCATGACCTTCTTAACCGGATTCTCCCGCTTAAGCTTCTGCTTGTATGCCGGGAGAAGGAGCACCGTCTTATGGTCTGATTTCCCAAAGTGTGGTCAGCGGATGGAACGGAGGCGCCCTTGATTTTTGTGTAGCAGTGGTTTAGAGTGTTGTCACCCCTGTTAGGACATGATATGTGTTGGTAGAATTTTGGCAGTACACTCTTTTTTTAATACATTTAGAGTACCCAATTCATTTTTTCCAAGGGGCAATTTTAGCGCAGGCAATCCACCTACACTTCGCGTCTTTGGGTTGTGGGGTCGAAACCCACGCAAACACGCAGAGAATGTGCAAGCTCCACACGGACAGTGACCCAGAGCCGGGATCGAACCTGGGATCTCGGCGCCGTGAGACAGAAGTGTTGGCAGTATACTCTTGAGGTTGACCTTTTTGAAGTCCCTGGCCTCGATGAACAAGGCCTCCGGGTGTTGTGTTTTATTATTGTTTATAACTGTGTACAGTTCATCCAGCACCTTCTTCACTTCTGCCTGGGGTGGGATGTAGACCGCTGTGATAATGGCGGAAGTGAAATCGCACATTACAATCCCCACACTATTCTGCGTCCAATCACGTTTTCCGATTTCGGCATCAGCCCAGTGCTTTCCCCTACCTGTCCTGCTGTGATACTTCCCAATGCCACCTTGACAAACACATGCACAAAACATCTCACAAGACGACATAGGCCATTCAGCCCATCGAGCCTGCTCCAACATTCAATACGAACATGGCTGACCGACACTTGAACACCTTTTACATCCACTATCCCCATAAACCCTTTACATCATTGATAATCAGAAATCTATCAATCTCTACCTGAAACACAGTCAATGACGGAACCTCCATGAACACAAACACTCTCACCTCTTTCCTGCCGGGTATACCGGATATCAATGGCTGAGGGAAGGTGACTACAGGAGGAAGCGGAGAATTATTTTAACTCCTCTCCCCATTCAAGCAGCAGGTAAGGGAGATTGTGGGAATGGGTCTCATCGTGACCGTGGCAAGTGGTGAGGATGGGAGGTTGCATCCTTCAGGATTCCTTGCCAATCCTTCCAGCTGGAATCAGTGTCTAAGGAGAGTCTCGAACAATATGGCAGGCCCCAATTTTGCTTGCAATCCCGCTGCAGGACATTCCAAAGTGAGATTGGTTGTTAGAACTCCAATCTTGCAGCCGCAACCAAATTTGAACCCGGCACATCTGTGGTAAAACCCCGCTACCGGAGGGTCCTTTTAAAACCCTCCAAATGGACTATATTGAGCTGGAAAGATGTCAATGTTATAAACATGTATTAGTTATTGTTGATGTATTTAGTAAATGGATAGAAGCTTACCCCACTGCAGATAACAAAGCTTCCATGGTAGTAAAAGTTTGATGCGAGAAATTGTTCCTAGATTTGGGATTCCATATCGATTAAGCTCTGATAATGGACCTCATTTTGTGGGACAGATCAATGAGGAATTTTGTACTCAGCTGGGAATAAAACAACAATTACATTGCGCATACCGACCCCAAGCAGCGGGAATGGTAGAAAGGGCTAATTAGACATTAAAAACAAAACTGGCAAAACTACAGGCAGAGACTGGAGCCACTTAGCTCAAATTATCGCCAATTGCCCTCTTCCAAATACGTGCAACCCAGCTGGAAAGACACGACTGAGTCCCGCCAAAATTTTATACGGACGGCCCTTGTGCACTCCTTGGGATCAAGGGAAACCTAAAGAAGTACAGTTTCACCATATGACCACTGAAATGGCCAACTATGTGATAGCCTTGACTAAAGTACTAATAGGCCTCCATTCACGGGTACGAGCTGCTTATGAGGAGATACCTCCCATGTCCAGTTCTGTCACTATTAATCCGGGGGAGTATGTTCTGATTCGTAATTGGGTTAGGAAAGGATTAGAACCCCGATGGGAAGGACCACACCAGGTCCTACTCACTACTCCCACTGCCGTAAAAGTGGAAGGCAGAAATGCCTGGATCCACATCCACCATTGTAAGGTTGTGAAAATGCAATAGAGAATAACCCTCTGTTTCGAGCCCTTGGTAATAACTCCGGCATCACTTAAAGGATGAAGGCCACACTTAGAACATAGAACATAGAACGATACAGCGCAGTACAGGCCCTTCGGCCCACGATGTTGCACCGAAACAAAAGCCATCTAACCTACACTATGCCATTATCATCCATATGCTTATCCAATAAACTTTTAAATGCCCTCAATGTTGGCGAGTTCACTACTGTTGCAGGTAGGGCATTCCACGGCCTCACCACTCTTTGTGTAAAGAACCTACCTCTGACCTCTGTCCTATATCTATTACCCCTCAGTTTAAAGCTATGTCCCCTCGTGCCAGCCATATCCATCCGCGGGAGAAGGCTCTCACTGTCCACCCTATCTAACCCCCTGATCATTTTGTATGCCTCTATTAAGTCTCTTCTTAACCTTCTTCTCTCCAACGAAAACAACCTCAAGTCCATCAGCCTTTCCTCATAAGATTTTCCCTCCATACCAGGCAACATCCTGGTAAATCTCCTCTGCACCCGCTCCACTTATTATCGTAACCCTGCTGGGACTTTTGGAAATTGGAGGAGAGGCCAAGCGAAGAACCTGTGGCCCCAAGGGAAGATGGGCTCATCACCTCTGTCAAGGAGACACCTTACAATGCACCAGCCAAGGCTCAGGAGAAGGACCTTGGAACGCGACCCCTGCGGATGGATGTTCGGCCTACGTACAATGATGCAATCGGACCATACTCATCAGTGGAGTGACTAAGGGCAACCTACCCCGTCATCAGGTCAACTGTAAATGGGACTATAGCTGCAGAAAAAAAAATAAGACTTTACCCTTGGGATGCGTTGACCAAGGGAGGGTAAGGCTGCGGGAAAAAAGGGAATTACATGTAAACACGCATCTGTATATGTCATATGTGTACGCAAAGGATATGAATGTTTCTGGTTGCTGGGTATGTACACATATCCCGACCCATGCTAAGGGAGGGATCCCCCTCAGACCTGTTCCCCTTAACCTGTCAGAAACAGTAGAATGGTATATTTACCAGGATGGTACTCGTCAATCCCCCAGGACTATGAGAATTGCATCTATGGTAAGACACCCAGACGGCGGGGCAGCTTCTAGTTTATCGTTTCTCCCCATATCCCCAAGACCTTGGAAGAGGGGGGCTATCCAGTGAACACCTTTGAGATGTGGTACCAACCAAGTTATAACAGATCCCACCAGCCTCCGTTTCTTACCCTCACTAATACCACCAACATGGGAAGACCATTGGGAATAATATGTTTAGTAAGGAATGTGGTTAAAGGGATATTCGTAGGTGCTAGTCGATGCAAGCACAAATTTGTAGTGGCCAACATATCCAAGATCTATCCCGTATATACGTCTCCTCAGTTTTATGCGTGTACACTGGACGTCCCATACGCAAATGGGACAGGTACCTTCAAGTACTCCCTGATGGCTGAAGGGTTTGATGTGGACAAACTCACTTCATACAATGGGACGTACTTGATTTGTGGCCACAAGGCATAACCCTGGCTGCCAGAGAATTGGACGGGATCCTGTTATCTGGGGTATGTAGTCCCCTTTATACACCACCTCGCCAATTTAGGCGACCATTACCAAATGATGAAGCGACAAAAGAGAGCAATAACCGAAACGCAGCGATTCTTTGGGACCCTGCTTCCCTCTATCGGGGTAGCTCTTGTAATGAAGGAAATAAGGAAGGTAGCAAAAATCCTGGAAGAGGTAGCAAACGATACCACTGAAGCATTGACTGAGATAAATAATGAAATGGTGGCAATAAGAACCATAGCCCTACAAAACCGAATGGCCCTCGATTACCTCCTTGCAAACAAAGGTGGGACTTGTGCCGTGATCGGTTCGGAATGTTGTACCTACATCCCCGATAGTTCGGAGAACATCACCCACCTCATGGATCATATCCGCAAAGAGGTTAAGAAACTGCATGAAACATCAAGAGATGGGTGGTTAGATTGGTTGTTTGCCGGATCATGGGGGTCTTACCTAGTGCATGGATTGATAATCCTGGTAGTTGTAATACTTGTAATAATTATGCTTAGCTTCCCAATGAAATGCTTGTGCAAAAGTGTTGGTGCAGCAGTAATTTCTCAACAGTTAATGCAGCAACATGAAGTGAGCCTTGAAGAGTTAATGGATGTGAAAGAGGGTGCTGAGGAACGTAAGAAAATGATAGAAGTGCAGATAGAATGGGAGAGACTGAGTCGAGTGGCTATGGATTAGAAGTTATCATGAAATGATAACAGGGGGGAATGAGTGTTTGGCTCAAGATAGGATAGAGCTCGATGGGAAAATGGAATTTCAAATAGAGCTTTGTGTAAACTGGAATGTCAAGGCTTTGTAATCGCTTTTGCTTTTGCACTCGACAGTTTGCAGTAACAAGATACAGCCTTGGGAATGGTTCCGAATTCTAAAGATAACTATAACTAAGCTGAGAGCAACAGAATGTCGTAATTTAGGCCTCCTCTAAGGGGGCCGTCCTCAGAAAAGAAACAGTGTCATATATTGTATATAAGCTACTGTCGGATGTATTAACTTTGGCTTGCTACTGTACCTCTCCGAAATACGGTGGTGCAGCCCCGGCCATGAATAAATGTATGTTAAAGTGACTTGGTGTTCGATTGATCATTTCATCCGGACTGAAGGGAAACAAATTCTCAGTCATGCCCGAGTGCAATTGTTGGCCTTGAACCGATTGTGAGAATCTCAGATGCTAATCTGTGATGAATGTCCCTTTGGAATATAGCACATGCTGAACACATGCCCAAAGTCAGGCACCTGTGCTGTAATAGGCCTCGTGTTTATATTTTATTCAGTATTACAGTATTTGGGCTTCACTGACAAGATCAGCATTTGTTGCCCATCCCTTAATACCTTTAAGAAGGTGGTGGTGAGTTGCCTCTTTGAACTGCTGCAGTCGATGTGGTGTAGGTACAACCACTGTGCTATGAGGCAGGGAGTTCCAGGATTTTGACTGAGTGACAGTCAAGGAGCAGCAATACATTTCCAAGTCAGGATGGTGTGTGACTTGGAGGGGAACTTCCAGGTGGTGGGGTTCCCATGTATCTTCTGCCATTGTCCTTCTAGATGGTAGGGGCCATGGGTTTGGAAGGTCCTGCCTAAGGAGCCTTGCTGAGTTCCTGCAGTGCATCTTGTAGATGATACACACCTCTGCTACTGTGCGTCAGTGGTGGAGGGAGGGAATGTCTGTAGAACGGGTGCCACTAAAGTGGGCTGCTTTGCCCTGGATGGTATTGAGCTTCTCGAGTGTTGTTGGAGCTGCACTCATCCAGTGCAGAGTATTCCAATACACTCCTGACTTATGTTTTGTAGATCGATGGTGGACAGGATTTGAGAAGCCAGGAGGTGAGTTACTCGCTGCAGGATTTGCAACCTCTGACTTGCTCTTGTAGCCAGAGTATTTAAATAATAATGACAATCTTTATTAGTGTTACAAGTAGGCTTACATTAACACTGCTATGCAGTTACTGTAGATGGCTAGTCCAGTTCAGTTTCTGGTCAATGGTAACCCTTTGGATGTTGATAGTGGGGGATTCAGCATTGGCAATGCCATTGAATGTCAAGGGGCAATGGTTGGATTCTCTTTTAGTGGAGATGGTCATTGCCTAGAAATTGTGATGTGTAAATGTTACTTGTGTCACCAGAAGACCCATCTGCCTGGCATGGATCTCCTGCACTTCTTCCTCTATCTCTTCCAAACCCTGCAATTGCAAAGGCAAGCATGCAGAGACAAACCTGCAGGCAACCTATTAGAAAATGTCCACCACTTCTCGGGCTACAAACTTAACTTGGGCAAAAGCGAGACATTCCCAGTGAACCCAAAAGGGGGAGGGACAGAGCTGAAGGGGCTCCCGTTCAAAACGTCCCAGAACAGATTCTGTTACCTGGGGATCCAAATAGTCAGAGACTGGACACAGATCCACAAGTGGAACCTGACCAGCCTGGTGGAGGAAGGAAGAAAGGACCTTCAACGTTGGGGCTCACTCCCACTCTCCCTGGCGGGAAGAGTGCAGACGATCAAGATGGACGTACTGCCAAGGTTCCTCTTTCTGTTTAGATCCATCCCGATCTTCATCCCCAAGGCCTTTTTCCAAAACATAGACAGGCTAATCATGGTGTTTGTGTGGCTGGGCAAGAACCCGAAAATTCCCAAACCAACACTGTAAAGAGGGAAAATCAGAGGGGGCCAGGCTCTACTGAACCTACAATACTACCACTGGGCAGCAACGGCAGAAAAAGTGAGGGGATGGGTACAAGAACACGACACAGATTGGGTACAAATAGAGGAGGCATCCTGTAAAGGAACGACCCTCCGGGCCCTGGCCACAGCAGCACTCCCATCCTCCTCAACAAGGTACACAACGAGCCCAGTGGTAGCGGCCACGCTGAGAACGTGGACCCAGTTGGGACGTCACTTCAGGATAGCCAAAATGTCCCTTATGGCCCCCATCTGCGGCAATCACCGATTCTCCCCAGCCATGCTAGATACCACCTTCAAAAGATGGAGGTGTGATGGGGGCACATTGACGGCCGGGGACTTCTACGTAGGGCACAGACTGGCGACACTGGATGAACTGACAAGGAAGTGGAATCTAGCAAGAGGACAGGAATTGAGACACCTTCAAATAAAGCACTTCCTCCGCAAGAGACAGTAGGGTACCCCGGGGCCCCAGAAACCATACTACCAGAGGACCTGATAGGCACAAGCAGCGAGAAGGGGGGGCTATGTGGGAAAATATACAGACAGCTACTGGACAGAGCCCAAACACCACTGGATGGGACCAGACAAAAATGGGAGGACGAACTGGGGACAGAGGTAGGATGGGGACTCTGGAGTGAAGCACTGAGCAGGGTGAACTCCACCTCTTCCTGCACAAGGCTAAGCCTAATGCAGCTCAAAGTGGTGCACAGAGCGCACCTGACCAGAAATTGAATGAGCAGGTTCTTCCCGGAAGTGGAGGACTGATGCGACCAGCAATTCACATGAGACAATTAGTAGAAGTGAACAGTGGTTTTAATAAGCTAGATCTGTGCCTGCCTGCGACTGCTCTGTACTGAGTGCTGCCTATAGGCTGCAGGTTTATATACCACCTCCGAGGGGGTGGAGCCACAGGCGGAGCCCACAAGGGCATCAACATAATACAATACAATACAGTGGTGAATTGCAGTAGCAATACGTTCACCGCAAGGATAAATGTGAACGGTGCCAGAGGGGCCCGGCCAACCACACCCACATGTTTTGGGCTTGCCCCAAGCTTGCTGGGTTCTGGACAGCCTTCTCCGAGGCAATGTCCAAGGTTGTGGGGGTGAGAGTGAATCCATGCCCAATAGTGGCAATCTTCGGGGTATTGCAGCAGCCAGAGCTACGCATGGGGAAGTGGGCCAACGCCCTTGCTTTTGCTTCCCTAATCGCACGCCAGAGAATCCTCCTCGGCTGGCGATTGGCAGCACCACCCACAGCTGCAGACTGGCTCGCTGACCTCTTGGGGGGGGGGGGGGGGGGGGGGGTGATGGGGAAACCACAAGAGAAGAGGAAGGCGCTGAACCCGAAACCAATGGGGGGGGGGGGGGGGGGGAGGAAGAAGGGGGGATATCATAGACCGATCCAGAAGGCAGCAAAATGTACGTACAGTTAGTCAAATGAAGGACAAAACTAACCTGTCTGTAAAATAAAACAAATTAGCGTGGGCAAGAAAAATGTAATGTGTATAAGTAACAACTGTTTATAAATAAGATTTTCAACAAAAAAAAAAATGTCCACCAGAACCATAAGACCATAAGACATTGAAGCAGAATTAGGCCGCTCGGTCGATCAAGTCTGCTCCGCCATTCAATCATGGCTGATATTTTTCTCACCCCCCTTCTCCTCATAACCCCTGATCCCATTATTAATCAAGAACCTATCTATCTCTGTCTTAAAGATACTCAGTGATTTGGCCTCCACAGCCTTCTGCGGCAAAGAGTTCCACAGATTCACCACTCTCTGGCTGAAGAAATTCCTCCTCATCTCTGTTTTAAACGATCTTCCCTTTAGTCTGAGATTATGTCGTCTGGTTCTAGTTTTTCCGACAAGTGGAAATATCCTCTCCATGTCCACACTATCCATGCCTCCCAATTTCGCACACTTGCCTTATTCTGATGCAGCACCCAAATCACATTCACAAACAGGTGGAATACACAGGCGCAGACAGAAACAGGCACACACTCTGGAAGTCCGCTGCATGCCGTCCCCGACCGGCCGGGTTCCCGATGGCATGGGACTCCCATGGTCTTATCCATCGGGAACTCAGCGTGGCAGCTGCGGACCCAATCCAGCACCGCCACAGTCGGGGGAGGGCCGATCTGCAGGCATGAGGGGCATTATTCGGGGCTGGGGGCACTCTGGGGGGACGGTCCAGGGCATGCGAGCCGGCCGAAGGGGGGGACTATTTTTGCGGGCCGGATCCGCGGGCTGCATCTGCCATGAAGCATGGCGCGGCCACTGCAGGCCGCCGCCGTGCACATGCGCGACCACTGACCCGGCAATGCTCCGGGCCATAACGGCAGCTAGAGCTGGGAGCTCTGCGCTGCCTGGCTGCTAGCCACCCCAGGAGCAGGGAATCGGTGGCCATTTTGCGCAAGTTTTCCTGGTGTAAAACACCACCATTTTCATGCCGGCATGGGGACGTAGAATCCAGCCCCATATGCCACACTCATGGACACACATGCAAACACATACACATGCTCCCATTACACAAACATGCACACTCACACTACTTGTACAGACATGCGCATGCGGAGATGCATAGGTACACTCACACACATACAAATGCAGTCGTACAAACACACACGTGCTCACGTACTCACACACCCAAATTCACACACACATTCACACAGATAAATATGCACACGTGCACACACATAAAACAAGTGATGCTGTAAGTGTGAATCAGGCATTGAACAGACCTTTCCTTCTGACGGTGAGAGACATTTCCCAAGGCAAAAGCCACATTGTCAGTCCCGTGGGGGTCACACCTACTGCACTTTCATCTGGCAGGTTGCAGATGGCACAAGATCTTGGAAAGTGCTTTGCACAAACAATTAACCCCAATCCCCTGAGGAAAGCCTTTGAGCTCAGCTCTGACTCACAAACTGTAAATAATTCATTCTCAATAGCATTTGCTAATAATTTGATTCTGTATCTCCAGTACATAATGCAGGATGTATTTGCAAAACTTGATATTAATAAATCTTTAATGGATTATTCGGGAATTGTTCAAATTGTTGACTGTATTTGGGGAGGTGGTATTGGTATTGTCACTGGACTAATAATCCAGAGATCGAGGGTAATGCTCAAGGGACACTGGTTCAACTCTCACCACAACAGATAGGGGAATTTGCATTCAGTAAAAATAAATCTGGAATTTCAAAGTCTAGCGATGACCTTGATACCATTATTGAAACACCCCCGTCTGGTTCACTAATGTCTGTTAAGGAAGGAAATCTGCTGTCCTCACCTGGTCTGACCTACATGTATTTCCGGACCCATTGAGGTTGACTCTTTACTGCCACTCAGTTCAGGACATTGAGAGATGGGGAAGCTGGCCTTACCAGTGATGCCCACATTCCATGAAAGAATAAAGAATTTCAGGAGCCCAGTACGAGTGTGTTGCTGGTCATATTCCCACTTGAGTCTGAAAATTGTGGATTCCATCCTGCTGGATGGAGATTAGAATAAAGAGCGTGATTCAGTGGTCACGTTGGGCTCGAGCGAGAGCGCAATGATGCCATTAAATAGCAGGAGAACTCAAAAGCGAAGGCCGTACCAGGCGCCAATCTGTTCGCGATCCATTAGGCCCGCTCGCCATAGTGTGGCGAGAAACCAATAATCACCACTTAAGCCCAAATTCCATACAATTAACAGGCATCACCCCATATCCAACAGCCTCCCGTGATCTAATTGATGTGTTGGGCAGGTAGGTTCGAAGTGGACTGCACTCGATGCAGGAAAGCTAGAAACAGACGTCCAACACTGGTTTATTCAGTGAACTGATATACATATGTTCTATATGTTCATGTTCTATATAAGCATATGGATGATAATGGCATAGTGTAGGTTAGATGGCTTTTGTTTTGGTGCAACATTGTGGGCCGAAGGGCCTGTACTGCTCTGTATCGTTCTATGTTCTATGTTCTATATTCAGCTGTGGGTCGACACTATAGTGAACTGACTGGAGACCTTGTAGTAGCCTGATCAGACTTACTAGCTGCATGGTGTTTGCACTGTGCTAGCTCGTGGACTCTGACTGTCTCAGTGGCTGGGTCCCGAGAGAGCGGGAAACCTAGTGTCCTCTGGCTTTATAGTGGTAGTGTCCTCTCTGGTGATTAGCTGCACTGTGATGTGTGCTTACTGGTGATCCTGTGTGTCAATCACTGCCTGTCTGCATCTCATTATATACATGAGTGGATATTCTGACACTAATCGTCTTGCCAAGCAAGTGGTCACCCAGGCGCCGATTAGTACTCTTGTTTATAAACATGAAACTGGCAGAGGGGCTTCTGTGGGGACCTGAGGAGGTGAATAGCTATCTTCTCTTACAGACAAAGGGCCCAGGGGCACTCGGCTTGCTGCCCCTGTGCTCGGAGGGGAGGTGGGGGTTCAGCCTCAGCTGAGGTGGGCCACCTTGGGATTGAGGGTATCGGAGCAGGGGGGGGGGGGGACCTCGACTCGGGGGGGAGGGGCGCTACCGCTTGCGGGTTCGCAGTACCATCCCTGGATATTGTATACCTGTCTCGTTCCCCTGGCAACCTAGCCCCTGCCTGTCTGCACCACTGAACACCCATAACTCTCACTGACCGTGGAGGCCTCTGGCCTTGCAGCTGAAGGCCACTGCAAATAGGGAATTAGCAATCGTACTTATGTGAGAACTTCATGCATCCAAGTGGATCCCTGTGGGTAGGCATGCCGTGTAGCATGTGGGGATTATTGCCCAGCATTCCAATCAGACCGTGATGCCGGATGTGGTGTTGGGTTCTCTGGTGCACAGATGAGCCAACACAGTTGTATGTGGTACAACTCTATTTTATTTTAACTCTTATATACAGTTTGTTCTGGATACTCTGCACGTGCTGTCTCCCTGAGTGTGTCGTGTAGCAGGTCTGTCCTGGTCCTCGTCTCCAGCTAATACTGACCACCAGGTGTCGTGTTTGTGCTTTTATATCTTTCTGTGATTGGTTGTGGTGTTGTGTGTTCTGATTTGTCTGTTGGTGTGTCTATCATGATGTGTGTGTTTGAATATCATGACACCGGACACTGTGCCTGGACACTGCAGGAGGCAACACCATGGGAAGCAGCAGCCAACATCCAAACATCCAGGGAATGGGCCCCGGTACTGGGGATATGTCCGCGATCGGAAGGTGGGTGAGTGCAACAGGGAAGTGACCTGTGCCCGGTCCAGGTGATGTTATGTGCGAGTGTCTGGGGTACAGTGTCTGGGATCCGGTGAGCAGGAGCCCCTGTTGTGGCCGGGTGTGGGTGGGCAGGGTGTGCTGGGGGTGCCAGGAGAGCAATGGGGAAACTGGAGGGTCACGGGGTGGAAGACATTGCTGTTTGTCAGTCTCACACCCTCTCCCAATACCTTACAGATATTGAACAGTATGGATGATATTCTGGACCCTGCGGAACTTGCCCTAGTGGTGCTGCTGGCAGGCTGGGCAGCCAGGACGGAGAAGGCAGTGGAAGCAGCAGTGTTAACAGAGACTCGAGGCGGCAGCCGATCTGCAGGACACACCCCACAGCGCCCCACACCCTGAGAACCACGCCAGGGTGAGTCCCAGGGGGGAGGCCCACGATGGCCCAAGCTGTACGAGCGTCACTGGTCTTTCGAACGAATGGCAGACAGCGCATGCTGGAGGAGGCTCCGCCTCAACAAGCAGATGGGTGCGGCACCTGTGCCATGACTTCATGGACTTGGCACCACGTGGAGGAGGACACCCGCTCTCTGTGGGCATCAAGGTCATCGCAGCTTTGAACCTCTATGTCTCAGGATTATTCTCGGGTTTGAGAGAGGACTTGGGTGGCATCTTGCAGGCGACAGTCCACAGGTGCATCCGAGAGGTCACGGGTACCCTGTTTGCCAGGGCAGCTGACCTTATCCACTTTGACATGGACCAAACCCAACAAGATGTCCAGGCAGCAGGATTCTCTGCCATCGACGGGATGCCACAGGTCCAGGGGGTAATAGATGGCATGAATGTCACCCTACATGCACCGGGCCATCTGGGAGTGCCCTATGTCAACAGGAAGGGGTTCCACTCCCGAACATCCAGCTCGTGTGCGACCACTGCTTTAAGATCATGCAGTTGTGTGCACTTCCCAGCGAGTGTGCATGACGGCTACATCCTGGGCCAGTCAGACACCTGGGCCCCTTTGAGGGCAACCCCAGGATGGCCGGTTGGCTCTTGGGGGATAAGCGGTACCACTGAGGACCTGGCTAATGACACCAATAAGGAGGTCAGTGACTGATGTGGAGATCTGGTACAATGAGGCCCATGTGGCCACCTGGTCTGCCATTGAGTGGTGCATTGGACTGCTGAAAATGCATTTTCGATGCCTTGACTGCTCTGGTGATGCACGGCAGTACCAACCCCCGAGGGTCACAGGCTTTGTGGTGGTCTGTGTGTCCTCCACAACCTGGCAGGGCAGCGGGATGACGTACTGGAGTTGGAGGACGAAGAATACGTGGTCACCTCTGAGGAGGAGGATGAGGAAGAGCCATACCAGGAGGGGCTGGAGAACGATACTGGGGACCAGTCAGAGGCTGGAGGTCAGGGGCAGTGCGAAGGGTACGGCAAATCCAGAGGGCCAGGGAGGCCCTCAGCCTCGCTCGCTTCACATATGACGTGGCCTCGTCCGTCATCGCACCCCCTCCCCCTCCCTCCTTCTTCCTCCCCCTACCTCCTTCCATTCCTCTGCACCCCCGCTTCACCATCCACACCTTCTCCTTCCAACCCCCTTCTTCATTTCCCACCCTCCGAGGGGGCTGTGTAAGATCAATGCAGGGAGCGAGAACTGTGTCGGCACTGTCAGCGGGTCACTGTCGAGGGCAGGGGTTGATGTTAACCCACAGAGCTGAGCGTTGATGCTCCGGAGGGCCCGTTGCACTTACTGGCGGCACATGCCCCAGCTGGCCACATTGTACTGGATGCTGACTGCAAGAAGTCTTGTTATCAGGGGGACGGGATTCTGGTGGCCGTCATCTCCATTCCATAGGATGATTCCTCGGTGACACCGAGTGCCCACTCCTCCCGGTCAGTGCCCATAGGGGCAGCTGGATCGAGCCCCGATTGCTCCTGTGTTATCTGGCTCTGCCAGACCTGACGACTCCCCAATGTCCGCAGCATGGTGTCGACACCCTCGGCGATGCCCTTCAGCGACTGGGACACGACCCCAGCAACTGGAGAATGCTGCGCAGCACCTCGGCTATACCCGTCTGACATGCCCCGCTGCGCTTTGGATATGCATGGTTCGTGTGGAGGGTGAGTAGTTTGGGGGAGGGCGGCATGGGCTGCATGGGTGGGCCAGGCAACAGTACCCTACTGGGCGAGGGAGGTGCCTGGTGGGGTGCTTTTTAATTTGCACCTGTGAGAAATAATTCACTGGGTAGGTAAATAAAAAACATTAAAATTTGAGAAATCACCTAAATAAGTTTGGCAGCGGGATTGCAGAGAAGGACCATGAGAAGGAGATTAAATGTGCTGTTGCGAATCTATAAGCATTTGCCCGAGCTCCAATTATATAATTTACTGTGCACTTTGATCTGAGAGATAGGAGTCTCTGGAGTAACTGTAGATCAGAGACAGGGTCCACAATCAACATCCAGGAAACCTTTCCAGACTAAACTTCCAGATCTCTGAGCTATCAAAGACTAGCTACAATCCCCGTCCTCGCGCTATTTCCTGCTCAGCAAGTCAGCAGTTTCTTCACCTAAACATTCAGACTCCTTCAACCTCTTGACTCACCATGGAAAAGGAGTTCCTTTTGGAAGGAATGCAGGATCAGGGAGTGAGAGGTGGTTGATGTTCAACCACGAGCACAGTAGCACGATGTTCAACCACAGGCAGCACGGTAGCACAAGTGATCAGCACTGTGGCTTCACAGCGCCAGGGTCCCAGGTTCGAATCCCTGCTGGGTCACTGGCTGTGCGGAGTCTGCATGTTCGCCCCGTGTCTGCGTGTGTTTCGTCCGGTTTCCTCCCACAGTCCAAAGACGTGCCGGTTAGGTGGATTGGCCATGATAAATTGCCCTTAGTGACCAAAAAGGTTAGGAGGGGTTATTGGGTTACGGGAATGGGGTGGAAGTGAGGGCTTAAGTGGGCCGGTGCAGACACGATGGGCCGAATGGCCTCCTTCTGCACTGTATGTTCTATGTTCCAGGGCAAATTAATCAGGCTTTCGGTAAAGCAGGCAACGTACTCAGCATGAAAAAAGGCAGCTTCAGGTCCCTTTTCTTCCCATTTTAAAAATTCCATACATGTGTTGCCTCAATGCAAAGACCTCGAGCTGGGTTCTCCATTGGCAAGATCCTCCATGTTGCCGGCAGCGCACTCATGCCTGCGGATTTCCCGACGGCATGAGGGTGGCTACAATGGGAAAGCCCATTGGCCAGCTGCCGGCACATCGGATTCCGCTGCCGGTTGGGGCGTGTCGCACCAGAAAATCCCACCCCTCCTCTCCATCTCACAGCAGGTCATCTGTCTTTTGTCCTTAAAGTTGCTACTTTCTGTTGCAGTTTCTACATCTCTGACACATCTCCCTCCCTTCAGTTCTGATGAAGAGTATGTGGACTTGAAACGCTAAATCTATTTCTCTCCGGATTGATGCAGGCAGGCCTGTTGAGTATTCCCAGCATCCTCTGTTCTTGTTTCAGATTCCTGCATCCGCAGTATTTTGCTTATTTTTGGGTCCTGTCGAGTGGGGTGGGGGATCAGAATCCCAATCCGCTCCCAGCATCTGTCTCACCCAATTCCTAATTTAACTGAAGCCGGGGAGCCAATTCACTCCAATACGATAATGGGGATGTGGGGAAGATACAGGGTTGTTTGTGCTGCCCATTCAGACCTGAGAGACCCAGATTCCCGCAAAGTGGCATTGTCAACCCTCACTTACAGCCAGAAACTTTCCAAAACTGTGGAAGAATCTATCGGAAATTTGTAAACACATTGTGCAGCATTGCACTACAACACGATTAAGCGAACTATGCAAGGAAGGTTCATTTTACAATTCTGGGTGGGGACCAGTCCATAATTGTTGGGAAGGAGGATTACGCTTGACTGATCATGAGGCCAAAATGAAATTCCAGGATATTGAGGTTAATGACAAACAATTTGGGAACTTCTAAAAAACAGCTTCACACTTAACTGAGCAGCACACACGGCTAAATTTAGAAGAGTATTTTGGAATCCGGCCTATGTACGCGCATTTTATCTGATATACTTCATTTGTGATTTGTCAACGGCTTCCTTCCTGCAGAAGAGAGGGGCCCTTATCTTGAGAGGACATTAGCAGCTTGCACTCTGTGACGCTGACCAGAGGAATTAAGCAGGCCTTGTCTCCCCACAGCCTCACGAGCCAGGCCGTCTGAGCATCAGAACTGACAGCTTCCGTACTTGCTGCACAGCTAGCCACCACTACTTTGCTACTGATAGGCAAGGGAGCTGAGGAGGACTGTCCTTTGTTGCTAGAAAACACCGAGCCTTTGGTGGATTTTGGAGAGCAATAAAGGGTGATCATGTGATGTGCTGTCAGTGGCAGGAAAATACACTAATGCTTGGATCCAGCTGTGTTCTGTTTGATTCAATCAAATAACATGAAACAAAGATTTTTTTAAAAATTACTCTTTCATGGGATCTCGGCGTCACTGGTGGGACCAGCATTTGTTCAATTTCTAATTCTCTTCCCGCACCTTGTGGTAGGGGGGATTGGAGTGAGGGGGATTGGAGTGAGGGGGATTGGAGTGAGGGGGTTTGAGCTGAGGGGGATTGGAGTGAGGGGCATTAGACTGAGGCAGACTGTTTCCATTGTTAGTAATTCCTGGAACAGGACTCTAGTCTGTCACCAGAGGCTTATAGTTTGAGGGGTGTCACTCCACATCACGTGTGGATGACCAGGAGTCTCTCTCACTCTTACCACCAGCCATCGGTGTCTTGGAAGAATTTTCCAGGTTGATGCTCAACCTGTTTGGCCGCATAATGAATGCACGCTCCTTGGTCAGCAAGTCCTGGGGTGGAGGGTGGCACGGTGGCACAGTGGTTAGTGCTGCTGCTTACAGCGCTGAGGACCCGGGTTCAATCCTGGCCCTGGGTCACTGTCCGTGTGGAGGTAGAACATTCTCCTCATGTCTGCGTGGGTTTCGCCCCCACAACCCAAAGATGTGCAGCTTAGGTGGATTGGCCACGCTAAATTGCCCCTTAATTGGAAAAAAATAATTGGGTACTCAAATTTTTTTAAAAAGAATTCCTGGGGCTGGAAAGCGAACCATTACATCCCAAGACCAGATTTTGTAGCCCATCCCTAAATGCCTTTGAGTGGTTTGTTCGTCCGACAGTTAAGAGGGCAGTTAAGAGTCAGCCACATTGCTGTGGGTCTGGGGTCGCATGTGGGCCAGGCCAGGTAAAAATGGCAGATTTCTTTCCCTGAAGGACATTAGTGAAGCAGATGGATTTTGACAACAATTGATGATGGTTTCATGGTCACCTTTACTCAGGCTAGCTTTGAAATTTTAAATTCCAGATTTTTATTAATTGAATTTAAATCCCACCAGCTACTGTGCTGGGGTCTGAGCCCATGTCCTCAGAGCATTAATCTCAAGATGTACAGGTTAGGTGGATTGGCTATACTAAATTGCCCCTAAATGAGATTGTGAGAATAGGGCGGGGGATTGAGCCTGTGTAGGGTGCTCTTTCAGAGGGTTGGTGCAGACCGGTATCACGGTAGCATTGTGGATAGCACAATTGCTTCACAGATCCAGGGTCCCAGGTTCGATTCCGGCTTGGGTCACTGGCTGTGCGGAGTCTGCACATCCTCCCCGTGTGTGCGTGGGTTTCCTCCGGGTGCTCCGGTTTCCTCCCACAGTCCAAAGATGTGCAGTTAGGTGGATTGGCCGTGATAAATTGCCCTTAGTGTCCAAAATTGCCCTTAGTGTTGGGTGGGGTTTATGGGTTATGGGGATAGGTTGGAGGTGTTGACCTTGGGTAGGGTGCTCTTTCCAAGAGCCGGTGCAGAGTCGATGGGCCGAATGGCCTCCCTCTGCACTGTAAATTCTATGATAATTTATGACCTGAAGAGCCTCCTTCTGCACTGTTGGGATTCCATGATTCTATGAATGTTCTGGAGACCTGGGTTTGTATCCCACCATGGCAGATAGTAAAATCTGATTTCCATAACAATCTGGAATTCAAGGTCTAATGATGACCGTGAAACCATTGTTCACTAGTCTCCTTCAGGGAAGTAAATCTGCACTCCTTATCTGGTCTACATGTGACTCAGGAACCTGGAAAGCAAGGTAAAGTCACCATAGTCCAGGTGACCATGGGCTGCTTTCTCCTTTGAGGGGGGAGAGCTGACTGGTGATGATTTAACCTGAGGATCACCACACCTCAGACAGAGGGCAAGGTTGAGAAGCCTTCATTAATAACCGAGCCCACACTGTTGGCCTTGCTCTGCATTAATAATAAAATAAATAAATAATCTTTATTGTCACAAGTCGGCTGACATTTACACTGCAATGAAGTTACTGTGAAAAGCCCCTAGTCACCACATTCCGGTGCCTGTTTGGTACACAGAGGGAGAATTCAGAATTTTCAGCTGGCACAGGAATTGAACCCTCGCTGCTCGCTTGGTTCTGCATCATAAACCAGCTGTTAAGCCCACTGAGCTAAACCAGCTCAAACCAGCTGTCCAGACAACTGAGCTAAACAAGCCCCCAGAATGCCAGAACCTCAGCAATGGGGTTGTCTGCCCTCTCAGGTGGCCCAGCAAGTCACTAAGTTAAAGGGCAACTAGTGATGGGCAATACATTCTGGCTGAACCAGAAACACCCAGAGCTCATGAATGAATTTTTAACAATTCACCCCTATGCTCACCGATCTACGTTGACTCCCAGTTCCTCAAACCCTTGATATTTAAAATTCTCATTATTTTCAAGTCCCATTTGTGACCTCACCTTTTCCCAACTCTGAAATGTCCTCCAGCCTTGCAACCTGGCCAGCTGTCTGTAATGCTGCAATTTGAGCCTCTTAGAAACATATATTCCCTACAGTGCAGAAGGACAGCGAGTCTGCATCAGCCCCTGAAACAGCATCCTGCCAAGGCCCATTCGCCCACCCTATCCCCTAACATTTGGACACTACGGGGAAATTTATCATGGCCAATTCACCTAACCTGCACATCTTTGGACTGTTGGAGGAAACCTGGGGGAAACCCATGCTGACAAGTGAAGAACGTGCAAACTCCACACAGACAGTCACCCAAGGTTGGAATTGAACCCAGATCCTGGCGCTGTGAGGCAGCAGTGCTAACCACTGTGCTATTGTGCCACTCTACTTTGAGGATCTTGGATTTTCATTGCCCCTTCATTGGCGACCGGGCCCTCAGCAGCCTGGGCCTTGAGCTCTGGTGATCCTACCTCACCTTCTCTACATCTGCTTTCTGCTTTCAGACAAACCTTAAAACCTCACTTCTCAACTCAGCTTTTTGGTCATCTGCCATAATATCTCCTTATGTGGCTCAGTGTCAAAACTTTGTTTGTTTTGTGTTGTGTTGTTTTACAACTTTAATGATTCAATATAAAGATAGAGTCTGGAATTTTCTGGCCTTTAGGATTCCCTGTTCCCACCAGCAGTGGACCCCACCCGCGGGTTTCCCGGCGGGACAGGGTGACTTCAATGGCAAATCCCATTGACAAGCGGCGGAAGACAGAACCCCACTGCCAGCGAACGGCGCATCGCCGAGAAACACACAGCTGAGGGAGTGGAGAATCCAGCTCATAATATTTATGTTGCTGTTCGGCTGGTGTCCTTGGAGCTGAACCCTTGCTGTCTCATGCAGCACCTTCAGAAATGGAGGAGAGGAAATTTACAATATAACATGCCAAAGAAATGTCAGAGTGCCCTTTGTGGGGGATGTACCTCAGATCCCTTGTACCGACATGACACCTCAATGTGTTCATTGAATGTTGTGCGGATCCTAGAACGAGTTTTAACAAGCCCGACTAATGAAATAATGTTGCCTACCAGCCTATCGTGAAGGGCAAAGAAATTAACTTTAGTTTCCTCCTCCAAAGCCATGGGAGAGAAGAATGCTGCAGATTGATGGTAGCTTAGCAACCTAGTAAAATGATATCAATAGGGAGATAACGCAGCTAATGATCAATGGTGAAACATGATATCAACCTGTCACCATGCGATAAAATGCTAAAACAAACTGGAAACGCCTATCCCAATTGACCGTAACCTATTGTCAGTTCACTTATTGACAGCTTATTAATGGTGTGTGTGTGTGTTCTGTCTCTGTGCACAAATCATGAGACAATTTACCACTTTCTTGATGAAGCCTTCTATCACCATAAGTGCCCACAGCAAACGACTATGAGGTTTGATATTTTCAGTCATGGGCACCGCCCTTTCCCCACAACTAAATCCACGCCCTATATGACCTGGAAGGACAAGGGCAGTATGGGAACACTATCGCCTCCAACGTTACCCATGGTTACCCAAGAGATGCTGACTTTAGGACATATTTCAGTCTTTCCTTCATAAGTCGAAAATCCTGGGAATCCCTATCGTAACAGCACAATGGAGGAGCTTCAGTTCAGCAACTGACTGCAGTTGTTCAAGAAGGTAGCTTACCATCAGAGTAAGGGCAATTAGAGATGGGAAATTTGTGTCGGCTTTACCATTGATGCACTCAACCTGCGAATCTTGTCTTGAAAAATCAGTATACCAGAACAGCAGATTATTTCTGAAAATATTCATTAGTCCAGGCAGCACCTATGGGAGAAATATTCTCTCCCTCATACAGCAGTGGAGGAAGGGTCATTGAGTGTTTTGAAGGCTGAGATGGATAGATTATAATAATCTTATTTAGTGTCACAAGTAGGCTTACATTAACACTGCAATGAATTTACTGTGAAAAGCCCCTCGTCGACACATTCCGGCACCTGTTTGGGTACACAGAGGGAGAATTCAGAATATCCAAATTACCTAACAGCATGTCTTTCGGAACTTATGGGAGGAAACCGGAGCACCTGGAAGAAACCCATGCAGAAATGTGGAGAACGTGGAGACTCTGCACAGACAGTCTCCAAGTCGGGAATTGAACCCAGGCCCCTGGAGCGGTGAAGCAACAGTGCTACCACTATGCTACCGTGCCGCCCTTCATGGCTGTGACAGGCACCCTAGACTAGTGAGTGGGCTGCAAGCTTGAGACTGGGCTTGTTCACTAACCAAGACCACATGAATGAGATTGAATGCATTTAATACACATCAAATATATCTCAATGAGTCATGGAAAATGCATAATAATTTATACATTAATAGAACTATCAATTTCAAATGGTAAAAACAAAATAAATAATTGTGCTTTGATTGGTCACAGAGGGAGTACACAACTCTCACAGGCAATGTTGTGAGCAAGCAGCACACTCCTCACTTCATTTGCCCTTGCTTTACGTGCAAATCATTCAGTCTCATCAGTAGGAAAAAATTTGCAGAGGCAGCAACCATCAGAATGTAGCAGTCCTGCACGTGGGCAATGGTCAGCAAGATGTCTCGTGGGCTGTTCTCAGAAACCTGTTGTGCCGCATGTGGCACTCGAGTCACAGTTTGCCCACCACTGGTATCGGGGCGAGGAAGGAAAGTAGAGTTGAGGCCACATCAAACCAGCCATGACCTTATCAGCTGGCAGAATAGGCCCGAGGGGCCAAATGGCCTATTCCTCCGTCTAACTTGTATATTTGTGCGTTCGTCGTTAGCTTTTCAGATCTTTTTTGTCAGAACTGGGATAAGTCGAGATGTACAGGTTTTGAGCAAGAACCATCAGGGAAAGTAGGTCAAAGACCAGAGCAGAAAGCTTTATGGCAGGATGGAAGGTAAGTGTCGCATCTGCTGGCATTTTCCACTCATAGCGGCAATCATCAGCACTGGTTCTCTTCACACCAATGCTGCCTGAATTGCTGAGTGTTCACTGCCATTTTCTGTTTGTATTTCAGAGTTCCAGCAACTGGAGTATTTTGCCTTTGTACACCAGAGGTTAGGGTCGCAGTGGTTAGCAGCACTGCCTCACAGCGCCGAGGGACCAGCGTTCGATTCCGGCCTGGGGCCTGGCTGTGCGGAGTTTGCACATTTTCCCCGTGTCTGCTTGGGTTTCCTCCGTGTGCCCTGTTTTCCTCCCATAGTCCAAAGATGTGCAGGTTAAGTGGATTGGCTATGCTAAATTGCCACTTAGTTTGCCTGGGTGAGTCTGGCTATGCTTGATGTGCTGTAAGGCTTCTTAAACTATAAACCCCTGCTGACAGACAAGCGACCTGTTCCAGGAATAGTTAGCTACAGAAACACATGCCAGGGTGCGGAATGTTTGAGAGAGATACACCAAAGGCAGCTAGTTGTGCCAATACGATAAAAGTAACAAAACATAGGAGCATGGGGATTAAGGTGGATTTAGTTGGCCTTTTTCCACCCAAATATTATGGTATTTGAAGGCAAAAGCTGTATGAGTTTCCAGGGAAGGTAATACTCCTCTGGTGGGCTTGGTGTATGGATCAGCGGACAAGAAGTGCCAAGAGAAAGAGAGAGCAGCTGGAACAGGAAAGTATTTGTGGTGAGACACAGATGAAGATGGTGGAGGGAAAGGGGGCAGCACTGCACACCCAGTGGCCGTGGAGCAGCTGGTGGAGTTTTTAAATAACAAATTCCAGCAGCAGAGGAAAGAGGCCTAGCAACATTTGGCCAAGATGGTGGAGCTGCTTAGGGCGGCGATTGAGTGAGTGGAGCAGAGGCAGGAGGCTCAGGGCCTGGTGATCCAGAAGTTGGAGTAGTCGGTGGTGGAGCATGAAGAGTGGCTAACCTTGCTGGAGGTGGAGATCGGGATGGTGATGAGCTGCCAGAAGAGGCTGAGAGAGAAATTGGAGGATCTCGAGAACCACTCCCGGAGGCAGAATTTGAGGATTGTTTGGCTGCCTGAAGACATCAAGGGAGCAGAGGCCAACACGTATGTGGCGAGCATGCTGGAGAGGTTGATGTGGGAAGGGGCCTTTGATCAGCCCCTCGAGGTGGGTCAGGTGCCCAAGGTACTGAGCAGGAGGCCGCAGGTGTGGGAACCGCCGAGAGTGATGGTGGTGAGGCTGCACCAATTCCTGGATAAAGAAAGGATCCTGTGGTGGGCGAGGCAAACCAAGAAATGCACCCGGGAGGGGGTGAGCTGTGGATTTACCAATGCCTGTGTGCAGAGCTGGTGAAGCAGAGGGAAGGGTACAATCGGGTAAAGGCAGCCCTCAACAAGAAGGGGATGGGTGGGGTTTTGTACCCTGCCCGCAACGAAAAACAGGAATTTTATTTTGACTCACCAGAGGAGGCGATAGACTTTCTGAGAGACCATGGATAGGAGGAGTGTGAGGACATTGAACTTTGGAGAGGAGTATTGTGCGAATTGTGAGGCACATTAGGTGGGTAAATTGAGATAGGTTGTGACAGGGAGTGGTGATGATGAGTGTGCCTTTGTTTCTCTATGTCTTTTTTAATTTAGAGTACCCAATTCATTTTTTCCTATTCAGGGGCAATTTAACATGGCCAATCCACCGAGCCTGCACATCTTTAGGTTGTGGGCACGAAACCCACACAAACAAGGGGAAAATGTGCAAACTCCACATGGACAGTGACCCAGAGCCGGGATCAAACCTGGGCGCCATATGGCAGCAGTGATAACCACTGCGCCACCCTGCTGCCCCTTGTTTCTCTTTGTTTGTTGGTGGTGGGGAGCATTGGGGAGGGGGTGAACTGGAAGGGTGAGGGGAAGTCAGAGACCTTGGGCAGGGGCCACTATGCTAGCTGGGTGGGTTAGTTAACAGGAGTGAAGTGGGTGGTCGCCAGGAGGATGGCGTGGGGGGGAGGGCCTGAAGGTCGTTATTTTGTTTGCTCGTGGGGGGGGATAGGGTTGCTGACATGGGTGCGGTTGGTGTGGCGCAATGGGAAAGGGAGAGATGGCGGTGGACATCTAAGGGTGGGCCTGGTGGGGCGCATGACGCAGGCCGGGGGCTGGCCTAAAAAGGGATATGGCTGAGCGGCAGGGGAGGGGAGCCCCTGACCAAGCTGTTCACGTGGAACATGCGAGGGCTGAATGGGCCGGTTAAACGGTCATGTGCTTTTGCACTTCTGAGGAGCCTGAAGGCGGAATAGGGTGGAATTCTGTGATCCAGAGACTAAGTGTTGACACTGTCGGAAACCCTGTCGCGTTTCTCGCTCCAGCAGCTGATCCCGGCATCAACTGGGCGCTGCGGGGTCCGTGCATGTGCAGTGGCACCGGCGCCAATGGGCGCATGCGCAGTGGCTTCCTTCAACGCGCCGGCCCCAACGCAACATGGCGCAGGGCTACAGGGGCCGGTGTGGAAGAAAGGAGGCCCCCAGCCAGAGAGGCCGGCCCGCCGATAGATGGGCCCCGATTGCGGGCCAGGCCACATTGGAGGGCCCCCGGGGTCGGACCCCCCACAGGCCACCCCCCCGACCCTTCCACGCCGAGTTCCCGCCGGCTGAGAGCAGGTGTGGACGGCGCCGGTGGGACTCGGCTTTTTTACGACGGCCGCTCGGCCCACCCGGTTGCGGGGCTTCTCCAGCCCGGCCCTGGGCTGAGGGAGTACCGCCCTGCATTCTTGCAGGAGACACACCTGAAGTTGGGGGATCAGACGAGGTCAAGGAAGGGATAGCTGGGGCAGAATTTCTAATAAGAGGTTGCCATAAAGACGAGAGAGGCGACGGTGTTGGTTAGTAAGAGAGTGGCTTTTGAGGTGGGTTAATATTGTGGCCGATCAAGGGGGTAGGTATGTGATGATCAGTGGGAAGTTTTATTTTATAAATTTAGAGTACCCAATTCACTTTTCCAATTAATGGGCAATTTAGCGTGGCCAATCCACGTATCCTGAACATCTTTGGGTTGTGGGGGTGAAACCCATGCAAACACGGGGAGAATATGCAAACCCCACACGGACCCAGAGCCGGGATCGAACCTGGGACCTTGATGCCTTGAGGCAGCAGTGATAACCACTGCGCCACCGTGCGGCCCTTGGCCAGTGGGAAATTTGAGGGGATGCCAATGGTCCTGGTGAATGTTTATGTCCCGAACTGGGATGATGTGGACTTTGAGGCGGTTGTTAGGGAGATCACGGCTGATTATGGTGGGGGGGGGGGGGGGTTGCTGTTTCAATATGGTCCTAGATCCGAGTTTGGGCCAGTCGAGTCCTCAGTCGTTGAGGGTGTTGGCGATGGCCAGGGAGTTGAGGGAGTTCATGGAATGCGTGGTGGGGGGAGGACCTGTGGTGTTTTGGGCGGCCAAGGGAGACGTTTTTATACTTCTCCCATGTGGACTGGGTGTGTTCCGTGATCGACGTTTCTTTTACGGACAAGGCGCTGCTGGCGGGGGTGGCCGACTCGGAGTTCTCGGTGATGGTGGTTTCTGACCACGCGCCACACTGGGTGGATTAGTGGGTGGTTCAGGGGGAGGCCTGATGGCCGCAGTGGAGGCTAGATGTGGGGTTGCTGGCGGATGAGGAGGTGTGTGAGCGGGTAAAGGACTGCCATTCGGGGGTATGTGGAGTTGAACAATACGGGGCAGGTAACAGTCAACATGCTGCGGGAGGTACTTAAGGTGGTAGTTAGGGGACATTTAGTTTGATCTGAGTGAATAAGGAGGGTGGAGCGAGAGGAGATGATGATGCTGGTAGAGGAGATTCTGAGGGTCGATTGGATGTACTTGGTGGTGCCGGAGGAGGGATTGTTAAAGGAGAGGCTGAGGCTCCACATTGAGTTTGAGCTAGTGTCCACGGGGAGGGCAGTGGGGCAGTTGCGGTGGGCCAGGGGGGCAGTGTATTAATATGGGGAAAACGCAAATAGGATGCTGGCCCATCAGCTGAGGAAGCAGGCAGCAGCGAGGGAGATTGGTAGGGTGAAGGATGAGAGAGGTAAGGTGGGGACGGATCCGAGGGGGCATTTCAGGCCTTCTATAGGAAGCTGTACGAGACGGGGACCTGGCTGGGGAGGAGCGGATGCAGGCAGGAAAGGCCCTGGGGCCGGATGAGTTCCCAGTCGAGTTTTATAAGAAGTTTGGTGCGATGCTGGGGCCGTTGTTGGTGAGGACGTACAATGAGGTGAGGGATGGGGGAGCTCTTCCCCACATTGTTGCAGGCATCCATCTCCCTGACCTTAAAGAAAGATAAGGACCCAGAGCAGTGTGGGTTGTACTGCCCGATATCGCTGCTGAACTTTGACACAAAGTTGTGGCGAAGGTGCTAGCATCACAAATTGAGGACTGTGTGCCAGGGGTGAAAGGGGTGGACCAGGTGGGGTTTGTGAAGGGAAAGCAGATGTCGGCGAATGGGCTCAGGCTGTTTAATGTCACTATGGCACCCTCGGAGAGGAGACAACAGACCTTAAATGCAAATCAGCTCACTGTCCTTCCATTACTAATCATTAAATCTAACATTTACATTGAACCAAATATTTACATATAAATTTCCTTTCAAGAGTTGTCATTGGAATATTAAAACAACATTTGTCACCACTGATGTGTTGGGTGTTCTGGATCACAAACAGGTCACCAACACTTGAAGTGGTGCAACTCTATTTTATTATAAGGTTAACTATATTAACATACTTGAACTGTGGGTAAATGCAATACCAGCTTTAACTGTTGACCCTTGCCTAGTCCTAACCAGGTGATGCATTCAGCACATGGTGAATGTCTGTGTTGCAGGCTGCGAGCTCTGTGCTCCGAGCTGGCTGCTACTAGAATGAGCCGGAACTCTCCTGTCCCCTGTCTTTATCGTGTGTGTGCTCTCACTGGTGATTGGCTGCGGTGTTGTGTATGCTGATTGGTCCCACTGCAGGTCCATCAGTGTGTGTGTGTGTGTGTGTGTGTCTGCACCATAATATACTGGTGTGTATTATGACATCCCCCCTTTTATATAAAGAACATGTGCCTGTGTGACAATAAATATTGTGTAGTGAATGTGCCTGACTATGTGTGTGCATGTTATTTACATGACTATGTACATGAGGCTAATCTATTTACACGGGAAGGTGCCTGTTGCAGAGAAATAGGGTGTCACACCAACAACGAAATGAACATTATATACAAACTACTGGAACGATGAAACAGGATAACAGAACAGATCAAAGAGTCCAACATTGTAAAACTCATAAGTCAAGTCTCTGAGGTGGGCGACGAATTCTGGTTGACCGCCTCAAGGGTGGGTTAGGAGCCACTGGCTGAGGAACGGGCTGGGCCACGGCAGAGTGAGGAGGATGCAGAGTATTCGGAATCTCCACATAGTCCATGTTGGGGACAACAGGAGGGCGTGGCACCGGTGGAGGATCACGTAGCGAGCGTGGAACTAGACAAAGGGCAGGCTGATTGCGGCGGCAAATGGAACCATTTGGCAGATGAACCAGGAATGAGCGGGGAGACACCTGCCGAAGAACCACAGCAGTTGCAGACCAGCCTCCCTCCGGAAGGTGGATGCGGATGTTGTCACTCAGCGCCAGAGCAGGGAGATCAGTCGCCCGAGCGTCATGCGCCGCCTTGTGTTGTGCACGAGACTGTTGCATCCGCAGAAGAACCGAAGCGTGGTCGAGGTCTGGGACTTGAATGGACGGCACCGTGGTCCTGAAGGTGCGACCCATGAGCAGCTGGGCTGGCGACAGGCCCGTGGAGAGTGGGGCCGAACGATAGGCCAGCAAGGCGAGGTAGAAGTCGGATCCTGCATCGGCAGTCTTGCAGAGGAGCCGTTTGACGATGTGGACGCCCTTTTCCGCTTTGCCATTGGATTGGGGCTGCAGGGGACTGGATGTCACATGCACAAAGTTGTGCCTGCTGGCAAAGTTGGACCATTCCTGGCTCGCGCCGCAGGGGCCATTGTCCGACATCACAGTGAGTGGGATGCCGTGACGAGCAAACGTCTCTCTGCAGGCATGGATGACCGCCGATGATGTGATGTTGTGCAGGCGTGTGACCTCCGGGTAGTTCGAAAAATAGTCTACAATCAGAACATAGTCCCTGCCCAGCGCATGGAACAGGTCAACGCCTACCTTAGACCAAGGGGACGTGACCAACTCATGGGGCTGTAGGATCACACGTGGTTGGGCCGGCTGGAACCGCTGACAGGTGGGGCAGTTGAGCACTGTGTTGGCGATGTCCTCATTGATGCTGGGCCAGTACACAGCCTCTCGGGCCCTCCGCGGCACTTCTCCATGCCAAGATGACCCTCGTGTAGCTGTTCCAAAACGAGTTGGCGCATGCTGTACGGGATCACGATGCGGTCCAGCTTCAGGAGGACACCATTGACTACTGCCAGATCATCTCTGATATTGGAGAACTGCGGGTATTGGCCCTTGAGCCACCCATCCGTCATGTGGCGCATTACACGCTGTAGTAGGGGGTCTGCCGCAGTCTCGCGGCGAATGTGGATAAGGCGTTCATCCGTGGCCGGCAGATTGGAGGCCGTGAAGGCCACATGGGCGTCAACCTGGCAGACAAATCCCTCTGGGTCACACGGGGTGTTGAGTGCCCTGGACAGAGCGTCGGCTATGTTCAGGTCCTTTCCCGGGGTGTATAGGAGCTGGAAATCATACCGCCGGAGTTTAAGCAGAATGCGCTGGAGGCGAGGGTTCATATCATTCAGGTCTTTTTGTATAATGTTGACCAGCGGGCGAAGGTCAGTCTCGACAGTGAATTGGGGGAGGCCGTACACGTAATTGTCATGATATTCAGGCACACATCATAGCACATACATACATACATACTGATGGATAAATCAACGGACCAATCAACACATACAGCACGACAGCCAATCACAGGCAAGAGCATACACAGTACAAAACAGGGAACACAACACTTCCTGGGCACTCAAGCAGGAGACGACTCAGGGCACAGAGCTCATTGCAGGCCACTCAGACATCCACCATGTGCTGAGTGCCACCACAAGACAGAATTAGGAATAGGTCCACAGAATCAAAGGTCATGATCGAACCTCAGTTTACCAATGTAAATAGTTGTCTGAAATAAAACTGCGTTGTACCATTCACAACCGTGTTGGTTCATCTGTGTGGCAGACCACCCAACACTTCAGTAATCCTGAAATTTGTTGACCCTAGTCAACAGGCCCAGGCACTCTTTTTCGATCTGCGTGTAGCGCTGTTCCGTGGGGGTCATAGCACGTGACGCATATGCAACGGGGGTCCATGATGAGGCCTCATCGCGTTGCAGGAGCACCGCCCCAATGCCGGATTGGCTGGCATCCGTGAAATTTTTGTTTCCTTCGTGGGATCAAACAATGCCAATACCGGGGCCGTGGTAAGCTTTGTCTTAAGCTCCTCCCATTCGCGCTCGTGGGCGGGAAGCCATTGGAAGTCTGTCGGCTTCCTGACCAGGTTCCGGAGAGCTGTGGTATGGGAGGCGAGGTTGGGGATGAACTTCCCCAGGAAGTTGACCATGCCCAAAATTCGGAGGACTGCCCTCTTATCCGCTGGCTTCTGCATGGCCGTGATGGCTGTCACCTTGTCCGCATCCAGCCGCACACCCAACCGGGAAATGTGGTCCCCTGGGAACTTGAGTTCCGTCTGGCCGAAGGGACATTTGGCTCTGTTGAGGTGAAGGCATTGGTCCCGTAGTCGTTTGAAAATGCGCTGGAGGCGACTGATATGCTCCTGCGGGGTGGTGGACCAAATGATGATGCCGTCAACATAGACGCACACTCCCTCAATGCCCTCCATCATTTGCTCCATGATCCGGTGGAATACTTCTGATGCCGATATAATCCCAAACGGCATCCTGTTGTAGCAGTATCTGCCAAACGGGGTATTAAAGGTACACAGCTTTCTACTGGACCTGTCTTGTTGAATTTGCCAGAATCCTTTCGAGGTGTCAAGTTTGGTGACGGTGTTGGCCTGAGCCATCTCGCACGTGATCTCCTCGCGCTTGGGGATAGGGTAATACTCCCTCATTATGTTGCGATTCAGATCCTTTGGGTCAATGCAGATCCGGAGCTCGCCGGAAGGCTTCTTTACGCACACCATGGAGCTAACCCAGTCGGTTGGTTCCGTTACTCTGGAGAGCACTCCTTGGTCCTGGAGGACCTGCAGCTGCTGCTTGAGGCGGTCCTTGAGGGGTGTTGGGACTCTGCGAGGTGAATGAACCACAGGCGTGGAGTCATGTTTGAGCAGGATTTTGTAAGTGCATGGAAGCGTGCCCATGCCTTCGAAAACGTCGCGGTGCTGGTCGATGATGGCATTGAGTTGCGCCCTGAAGTCCGCATCCTGGAAGGCAGACGTGTCCTCTGGAGAGAGAGAGTGTACTTGTTGAACGAGGTTTAAGAGTTTGCACGCCTGTGCGCCTAGCAGAGAGTCCTTCGAGGAGCCCACGATCTCGAAGGGAAGGATGGCTTTTCGTGAGTTGTGCGTCACTTCGAGTTGGCGTGAACCGGTAGCAAGAATAACTTTGCCATTGTAGTCCACTAGTTGGCAGGTCGACAGAAGAATGGTTGGTTTAACCCCAAGGGTCTGAAAGGCTGATCACGCTAGGAGATTAGCGGCAGCACCAGTGTCCAGGCGGAATCGTATCTGGGATCAGTTGACCGTCGGGGTGGCACACCACTCATCGTCTGGATCAATGCTGTGCGCTGACAGCGGCTGGTGGTTTTGATTCGGGGACAGCCTGTTCTTTGTTATAACAGCGACTCAAAAAGGCTTCCTCGGGTCCTCGGTGTTGCTGGTCTGCGGGAAGTCGGAATCTGACTCGGTTTGGGCGTAGGTAACTGCTTGTTGCAGGGTTCTTCGGAGGTTTATTTCATTTCCTGGTTCAATTTGAGGCATTGTGCTGTCATTCCAGGTGAAGGAAGGTTGTTTTACAGCTTTAAAATATTTTTTCTTTGATTTGGGACGTTTCCCCTTTAAATGGGCGTAGTCATGACATGCGTGACGTAGCACGTAGGAGGCGTTTTCACATGCGCAGATCACGGTTCCTTTACTGATGGCCGTTTTTGTGATTGCGCATGCGTAGCGTCGCGCAACTGCGCAAGTGCAGTCCCTTTAGAAAGATGGCCGACGACCAAAATCGTTCTCTGCTCCGGGATTTCAGCCTCGAGGTGAGTACTGGCGTTCTCTTACCTTTCTTAACAGTATTTGCCGAATTTGCCCAGGACTGCCTGGAAGTTGCTCCTGTTTTGCCCCTTGGAGAACTTGAATTTTTAAAAGATTTCTTCTGCTCTGGCACCTGCGATGGTGAGGTGAAGCTCTGTTTTCTCAGGATCGGCCAGGTCTTCTAGTTTGGCTGCCAGCAGGAAGATTTCAAACTTTTGCCGGAATGCCCGCCAGTTTTCGCGGAGATTGCCGTGGCACTGGAGCTGCTGCGGAATCCGGATCTTGAACATCTTGCCTGGGTATCGTTGCTGGTTGTCACTGTACACTGAGGTATGGCTATCTGGACTGAACCAGTTCACTCCTGGTGTCATGATGTGTTGGGTGTTCTGGATCACAAACAGGTCACCAGCACTTGAAGTGGTGCAACTCTATTTTATTATCAGGTTAACTATATTAACATACTTGAACTGTGGGTAAATGCAATACCAGCTTTAACTGTTGACCCTTGCCTAGTCCTAACCAGGTGATGCACTCAGCACATGATGAATGTCTGTGTTGCAGGCTGTGCGCTCTGTGCTCCGAGCTGGCTGTCACTAGAGTGAGCGGGAACTCTCCTGTCCCCTGTCTTTATAGTGCGTGTGCTCTCACTGGTGATTGGTCCCACTGCGTGTCCATCAGTGTGTGTGTGTCTGCACCATAATATACTGGTGTATATTATGACAACCACCACATGCCTCTTTTTTTTTATTTGTTCATTGGATGTCACTATCTGGGCTTGTATTTATTGCCAATCCTTCCCTCGTTGTGCCGTTTGTTCGGCTATTTCAGAGGGCATCTCAGCATCAACCACATTGCTGTGGATCTGGAGTCACATGTAGGCCAGACCAGGTAAGGGTGGCAGATTTCATTCCCATAAAGGACATTGTTGAACCAGATGGGTTTTTGTGACAATCAACAATACTTTCCTGACCATCATTAGTTGCAGATGTAATTGAATTAAAACTGCACCACCTGCTGTAGTGGGATTTGAACCCATGACCCCCAGAGCCATTACCCGAGGTCTCTAGATTACTAGCCCAGTGATAATACCACTACATCACTGCCTCCCCATGACATCTGAGCTCCTCACACAACTCCTAAACCTGAAAGTGATTGCACCAGAGAGGGTGCAGAGGAGATTCATCAGGATGTTTCCTGGGCCAGAGTGTGTCAGCTATGAAGACTGGCTGATTAGGCTGGGGTTGTTCCCCTCGGAGCAAAGAGTGCTGAGGGAGGAGCCTGATCGAGGTGTACAAAATTGTGAGGGACATAGATAAGGTAGATAGGAAGACGATTTTCTTAGTAGAGGGGCCAATACCAAATGGAATAGGCAGGGACCCTCACAACATTTAAGAAGCATTTAGATGAGTACATGAAATACCACAACATGCAAAGCTACGGGCCAAGTGCTGGTAAATAAATGGGATTAGAATAGCTCGGTACTTGATGGTTGGTGTAGAAACAATGGGCTGAAGGGCCTTTTCTTGTGCTGCAAAACTCTATGGGGGCGATTCTTTGGCTGTGTTGCACCCGGCACCAATCCCGCTTTGACGGGAAAATAACAGGAGAAGCCAAAAACGGGATTTGCGCTGGCACTAAGCAGATTGTCATTCTCCCAATCCCCTCCACAGAATCCGATGCGACCATCAATTCACTCGAGACGGGAGTAGAAGTAAACCGTGGCTTTAATCAACTTAGAACAGTGCCTGCCTGTGACTGATCCAATATTGAGAACCGCCTACAGGTTGACTGCTCTTTATACCTTCCTTCAAGGGGAGGAGCCATGGGCAGAGCCCATACTGGCCCCAACATGTTCCCCTATGGGTAATGCCATACAATGGCCCATAGGAGGAGCCCACAAGGGCAACAGCATAGCACAGATACAAATACAAGGGCAACAGCACAGATACAATTACAATGGTGGATTATTGGCAAAATACATTCACCACATTCACCCCCTGTTAAAAAAATGAAGTCCGGCGGGGGTGATGGGTTCATAAGTTCAGCCAGTCTGGCGCATGGATTGTGCGCTGTGATCGCCGAAGCTCTGGCATAGTTGCTGGCCCGGCTGTCGAGCCCGTCCGTGCTGGCACCGGTAGTGAGGGCATCGGTGCGGGTACAGACGTGGACTCTGGGAGCATCTCTTCTGGAGCTTCATTCCTGTGGATTGGTGAAGGGGGGATGGCGGGCGGGAGGGAGCGCGGGAGCCATATCGGGGCGGGGGCGCTGGTCATGGTAGCTTGGGCGGGATATGGTGGGGGGGTGGTGGTGGTGGTGGTGGAACCGGCAGGAGCCAGGTCCCAGAAGGAGACCGTATCCTGTCGGCCATCGGGGTGTTCGATACAAGCGTACTGGGGGTTGGGGTGTATGAGCTGGACCCTCTCTACCAGAGGATCGGACTGATGGCTCCTGATGTGTTTTCTGAGTAGGACTGGCCCTGGCGTCTTCAGCCAGGATGGAAGCGAGGTGGATCTCCTGGGAAAACAAATAGGCGGTCATGAGGGGTCTTGTTTGTGGCCGTGCACAGTAGAGACCTAATAGAGTGGGGCGCCAGGGGGAGGACCTCCAGCCAGTGAGAAACTGGAAGATTCCTGGATGGCAAGGTCAGTAAGACGGTCTTCCAGACCGTCGCGTTCTCCCTCTCCACCTGCCCGTTTCACCTGGGGTTATAACTGGTAGTCCTGCTCGAGGTGATGCCCTTACTGAGCAGGTACTGACCCAGTTCTTCGCTCATGAACGACAAGCCCTGGTCACTGTGGACATAATTGGAGAAAACAAACAGGGTGAAGACACTATGTAGGGCTTTAATGACGGTGGACGTGGTCATGTTGGGGCAAGGGATTGCAAAGGGGAAGCGGGAGAAAATAATGTTGAGGAAATATGTATTGCAGTTATCGGAGTGGAGGGGCGCTTTGAAATCGATACTGAGGCGCTCCAAGGGCCGGGATGCTTTCACCAGGTGGGCCTTATCTGGTCGATAGAAGTGCGGTTTACACTCTGCACAGATCTGGCAGTCCCTGGTCATAGCTCTGACCTCCCCGGTGGAGAAGGGCAGGTTGCGGGCCTTGATATAGTGGATAAGCCGGGTGACCCCGCGTTGCAGAGGTCATCGTGGATAGCCCGTAGTCGGTCGCCTTGCACGCTGGCGCATGTGCCGCGGGACATGGCATCTGGGGGCTCGTTGAGCTTCCCAGGACGATACACTATATCGTAATTATAGGTGGAGAGTTCGATCCTCCACCTCAAGATCTTATCGTTCTTGATTTTGCCCCGCTGCATATTATCGAACATGAAGGCTACCGATCATTGGTCGGTGACGAGGGTAAACCTCCTACCAGCGAGGTAGTGCCTCCAGTGCCGTACGGCTTCCACAATGGCTTGGGCCTCTTTTTCGACTGAGGAGTGCCGAATTTTGGTGTGCGAAAAAAATGCTGCCGGTCTGCCTGCTTGGTTGAGGGTAGCGGCGAGAGCGACCTCCGATGCGTCGTTCTCCACCTGGAAGGGGGCGGACCCGTCCACCGCGCGCATCGCAGCTTTGACGATGTCCGCCTTGATGCAGCTGAAGGCCTGCATCACTGGCGGGCCTCAGTTACCAGTGGGAAGATGGTGGCCTTGATTAGTGGGCGGGCTTTGTCCGCATAGTTGGGGACCCACTGGCCATAATATTAAAAGAACCCGAGGCACCTCTTCAGGGCCTTGGGGCAGTGGGGGAGGGGGAGTTGCAGGAGGGGGTGTATACGGTTGGTTCGGGTCCTAGAACCCCGTTTTCCACGACGTAGCTGAGGATGGCTAGTCTGGTTGTGCGGAAAACGCATTTCTCCTTGTTGTACGTGAGGTTTAGGGTTTGGGCGGTTTGGAGAAATCTGCGGAGGTTGGCGTCATGGTCCTGCTGATCATGGCTGCAGATGGTGACACTGTCCAAGTACGGAAATGTGGCCCGCAGCCCGTACCGGTCCACCATTCGGTCCAGTGTTCGTTGGAACACCGAAACCCCGTTCGTGACACCAAAGGGGACCCGGAGGAACTGGAAAAGGCGGCTGTCTGCCTCAAAAGCCATGTAGTGGTGGTCCTCCGGGCGGATTGGGAGCTGGTGGTATGCAGACTTCAGATCCACCGTGGAGAACACCCGGTAGTGTGCGATCTGATTGAGCATGTCTGCAATCCGGGGAAGGGGTTACGCACCGAGTTGCATGTACCGGTTTATGGTTTGGCTGTAATCTACAACCATCCGGTTCTTTTCCCCGGTCTTGACGACCACCACCTGAGCTCTCCAGGGACTATTGCTGGCCTCGATGATACCCTCCCGCAAAAGTCGCTGGACCTCGGACCTGATAAAAGTCCTGTCCTGTATGCTCTACCGCCTGCTTCTGGTGGCGATTGGTTTGCAGTCGGCGGTGAGGTTTGCGAAGAGTAGGGGAGGGTCAACTTTTAGGGTCGCGAGGCTGCATATGGCGAGTGGGGGTAGGGGCCCCCCGAACTTCAGGGTTAGGCTCCTGAGGTTGCATTGGAAATCTAGTCCCAACAGGAGAGGAGCGCAGAGGTCTGGGAGCACATATAATTTAAAATTGGCGTACTCGGCGCCCTGTATTGCTAGGGTTGCGGTAGTGCCCCCTCGGATTTGCACCGAGTGCGACCCAGAGGCAAGGGAGATGGTATGGTGCGCCGGGAAAATTGGAAGCGAGCAGCGGCTTACCATGTCCGGGTGAATGAAGCTCTCTGTGCTCCCGGAGTCGAAAAGGCAGGGCGTCTCGTGCCCGTTTACCCGGACGGTCATCATGGAACTCCGGAGGTGTTTGGGTCGCGACTGGCCCAGGGTGACCGCGCTGAGTTGCGGGTAGCCGGCGTGGTCGGAGGTGCTGGGGCGGTTCCGCGATGGCTGCCCTTGTTGATCGTACGCGTCGAGCGGCGTAGCAGATGGCGGCCAAGATGGCGGTCCCCGTTGGTCGTGCGTGTCGGACGGTGAGGAAGATGGCGTCCGAGATGGCGGCCCCCATGGATCGCGCGTGGCCGGCCGCGTGGGGGAGGATGGCCAAGATGGCAGCCCCCGTGAGTTGCACGTGCTGTGTGGGCTGGAAGATGGCTGCCCTCACGGATAGCACGAGGCTGATGACGCGCCTGCAGGGAGCGGAGTCGGCAGACACGCTGCGGGGTCTGCGGGCCTGTGAGTCTGGGGATCGGACCTGTGAGTTAGAGTTCTTGGACCTGGCCAGGCAAACTTTGACGAAATGTCCTTTTCTCCCGCAGCTGCTGCAGTTTGTGTTACGGGCCGGGCAGTGCTGCCAAGAGTGTTGGGACTGCCCGCAGGAATAGCAGGGTAGCCCCCCCAATGGTGGGCGGGCGGCCGCGTGGCACAGGCCTGGGGTAGTCTTTGGTCGGGGGTCCGCGAGGGGGTCGCATGGTCAGCCAGGAACGCTTTAAGGCTCTGGAACGCTACTTCCAGAGAGGAGGCTAACTTTACCGTCTGATCCAGGTCCAGGGCCCCCTTTTCGAGTAGGTCCAGTCTCAAGTAGTTGGACCGGACTCCCGCCACGTAGACGTCTCGGACGGCGAGTTCCATATGTTGAGTGGCCGTAACGGCCTGGTAGTTGCAGCTGCGTGCGAGGGTTTTGATGTTGCGTAGGTAGTCTTCTAGCAATTCTCCGGGGCGATGGCGGTGAGTGGTGAGGATGTGTCATGCGTAGACCTCGTTCACGGGCCGTACATAGAGGCGTTCGAGCATCACGAGGGTGTATGCGTAGGAGGAGTCCTTGTCGTGTTGAACAGAGATTCGATGGCTCACCCATGCGCGGAGGAGGCTCAGCTTCTGTTCGTCAGTGAGGGAAGGCATGGAGGAGGCCCACTCTCCTGCCCCATCCTGTAACTCCACCTGACCTGCACATATTTAGACAGTAAGGGGTAATTTAGCATGGCCAATCCACCTGACTTGTACATCTTCGAACTGTGGGAAGAAACCAGAGCACCCAAAGGAAACTCACAAAGATACGGGTCGAACTTGCAGTGACAGACAGCCACCCATGATTGGAATTGAACCCAGGTCCCTGACGCTATGGCATGATCAGGCTCTCGCCCAGAAAGAGCGAGAAACTGTTCTCACATCATTAGAGTTTATTTGAATCTTATTAGCGCGATTTAAGTCGAATGCAGCGGCTGTTCAGGAATCACCCAGCTCCCCCAGCAGGAAGCCACGCCATTCAGTACTGCTCTATAAAAGCAGGGATCAGGCGCCATGGACACTGAGGTGGAGCAAGGAGGTGCGTAGACCTCTCTACCTACCTCCTCAACTCAAGGGCACTAACTCCAGCTGACATCGCTTCCCAGACAGTATTTGTCTCAGTGCTCTTGGGTGTCCTACCTCCTTGCGGTACAGAATGTCTGCCTCTCCTCCATGCTGCTTTTGGCCTGGTTTGGCTGGGAGTGAGTGGTGAGGGACTGTTTAATTGCTGCTACCCCTTGTTAGCAATGAACAACTGAGCCCCGAGTCGGGCGAATCACACACATGGGGCGGGATTCTCCGACCCCCCGCCGGGTCGGAGAATCGCTGGGGGGGTGGCGTGAATCCCGCCCCCGCCCGACATGTCCGACACCGGGGATTTGGCGGGGACGGGAATTTGGCGGGGACGGGAATTGCGCCCCGCCAGTCGGCGGCCCCCCCCCCCCGGCGATTCTCCGGCCTGCAATGGGCCGAGTGGCCACCTGTTTTGGGCCGGTCCCGCCGCCGTAAATTACAGTAGGTACTTACCGGCGGGACATGCTGCGCGGGCGGCCTCCGGCGTCCTCGGGGGGGGGGCACGGGGGGATCTGGCCCCAGGAGGTGCCTCCACGGTGGCCTGGCCCGCGATTGGGACCCACCGATCCGCGGGCGGACCTCTGCCGTGGGGGCACTCTATTCCTCCGCATCGGCTGGTGTAAAAGTCCGTGATGGCCGACGCGGACATGAGCCCCCCCGCGCATGTGCTGGGATGACGCCAGCACACGCTGGCGCTCCCACGCATGCGCCAACTCGCACCAGCCGGCGGAGGCCCTTCGGCGCCGTTTGGCGTGGCGCCATGCCCCTTCCGCGCCAGCCGGTGCCGGCCTAGCCCTTGAAGGTGCGGAATCTTCCGCACCTTTGGGGCAACCTGACGCCGGACTGCTTCGCCCCACTCCTCGGCGCTGGTACGGCCCATCCCGCCGGGTAGGGGAGAATCCCGCCCATGGGGTTTTGGGCATGGTGTATTTCACGTGGGGGTTCACTTTTTGCGCCAAGTGTGGTAAAATTGTGATCTGACTTGTGCCCATACATCCAACAGAAATCACCCCATGATTCCCACCCTCAATGAGAGTAATTTTTTTTGAGAATCGCAGCCGATAAAACCCAATTCTCCAGGAACATTTCGAAGTGTGGTATTAAGCAGGAATTGTCGCGAGCTTCTCAGCACTTGGCCCAGCAAAACTGGCAACGCAATTCAACATTAATTGGTGCACTTAATAAGGCCTCGTGGACTTCTAGCCACAAACAACGGCTCGCCAGCTGATTCGCCGGCACCGTGCTCGTCAGCCCCCGGTAACAAGATTGAGCAGCACTTAAGCTGCACTTGCTCAGCCAAGCTCAGCCAGCTCACAATAATGGAGCCGAGTTGTCGCCCCCAAGATTCAGGGACGCTGACTTGGGGAGACTCCTGGACACGGTGGACACCACCCCCCAACCGTGCCTCCAGATGCCCCCCCTCCCAAGACTGTGAACGCACATGTGTGGCCAACGATGCCCTCTCTGTTTCTCCTCAGGAAAATCTCTCCCATAATTGGTGGGAGAGGGCCCAGACTGGCGGTGGGGTGCTGGACATCAGAATCCTCACCACCTTCGAGGAACAGAGCTTGGCAGAGACCAGAATGGCCGAGGATAGATCTGTCACCCTTACGGAGGCTGGCGGATGCCGCAGAGGTAAGAAACCACTGGGCTCCACCCGGAGGACCTGTCAGATGTGAGTAGCGATTGCCTTACTGACTGACCCATCCCTCCCACTGACCACATGACCATTCTCCCGTAGGTCCTCCAGCTGACGGTGCCGGCCCATCCCGGGAAGCCCCCTCCCCTGACTCCGAGGAGAACACCTCGGAGAAGAGCTCTGAGGATGCCACCGTAGTCACAGCACAGCTGTCATCACCACCCTCCACCAGTGCAGATACGCACACCTTGGTGGGATATGTTAGTGGACAGGCTACTGGGGCACATTCTGGTGAGCACCACACTGCTGATGATACACATCAGGTGGCGGCAGGAACCCCCAGGCGAGACAGCAGTCAGAGGGCTGCTAAATCCCAGGACCCAGCTGGGTCCCAGTCTGATGCTGAGCCTCTGGAATTGGGTTCCCCGGAGCTGGTGAAGATGATAGGGAACGGCCGGGACATTCAGAGGGAGATACCAGCGTCGCTCCAGCAGGTCCATAGCTGCTTGGAGGAGTCCCAGAGGTGAAAGGCACTGGCAAGGAGTAGCACCGAGGCCATTACTGCAAGGGTGGCAACGGCAGTGGAGAGCCTGGTGCACGACGCCGGCACCATAAGTGAAGGTGGCCAGTCGGTGACGGCCATGGCTGAGGGCCTCGGAAGAATGTACGCCTCGCTGGGGGGTCTCACCCTGTACCAGGCTGACCTTGGTGAGGTTCTGCGGGACATGTCCTCCTCTCAGTCGGGCATGGCTGAGGCGCTGCAGAGCATGCCCCACTCACTGAGGAGCATCGCCAAGCACGTCGACACAATGGTGCAGACCATGGGGAGCTGCCAGGGTTGACAGAGCCAGATGATGCAGGGGAGCCGGGGCTCAAATCAGCTGCCCCTCCATCCCAAAGTGGACACCAGGGTCCTAAGGGCACTGATTGGGTGGAGGGGGCGCTGAGTGCCGTCCTGGACCCGGCCATAGAGTGGGGATGGTGGGCACCTGTTCCTCCGAGTTCCACCCCTCTGATAAGGCTATGTCTCATGGTGAGTACACAGGACAGAGCGGCACGGCTGTGCATTTGCTGGCAACAAGCCGAAAAGTGAACTGGGGACCATCCAGTCCCAGAGCCCCCAGGGGATGCCCACCAGGGGTATCGAAGGCCATGGAACGAATGGGCAGTTGCCAGCCTCCACCTCAGATGTGCATCCTTGGAAAGCGACATAGTGGTAGAAGTAGGAGGGCTAGGCACGTTGAGGATCACTGAGGGCACCGGGGAAGGGGGCAGTGGGTGGGGGGAGGGTAGGTAGAGGTTTGGGGGGTGGGGGAGGGAGCACCACCGGAGGGGGGTATTGTACAGCACATTAAACTCTTATTTGCACAACCAGTATGATGCCTCTGTCATTTTCTTCCGCAATGTGGAACAACCTCTGGACCATTAGCCCATCTCTCCAGGATTCCCCCCCTCCCCGTGGAGTTTACCCACCATCCGGCTGTGGACATGTCCCCAGAATTGTGTCCCATCCCCTGGGTGTTCAGATAGAACATAGACCATACAGTGCAGAAGGAGGCCATTCGGCCCATCGAGTCTGCACCGACCCACTTAAGCCCTCATTACCACCCTATCCCCGTAACCCAATAACCCTTCCTAACCTTTTTGGACACTAAGGGCAATTTAGCATTGCCAATCCAACTAACCTGCACGTCTTTGGACTGTGGGAGGAAACCGGAGCACCCGGAGGAAACCTGCGCAGACACGGGGAGAATGTGCAGACTCCACACAGACAGTGTCCCAGCGGGGAATTGAACCTGGGACCCTGGCGCTGTGAAGCTACAGTGCTAGCCACATGTGCTACCGTGGTGCCCAAATTGGATGTTGCATGTGTAGTGTTGCCTCCCGCAGTGTTCAAGCACATTGTCCAGGCATCAAGGTTTGATTGGGATGCTAGGCAATGACTCCCACATGCTACATTGCCCGCCCACCCACAGGAATCCACTTGCTCGCTTAACCACGATTGCCAATTCCCTATCAGCAATAGCCTTCAGCTGTGCAACCAGAAACCTCAGCAGTCAGTGGGGGCTGTGGGTAATTGGTGGGGTAGGCGGACAGGGAGAAGAGTTGCTCCCGGAACGGTTACACATGATCCTGGGGTTGGCATGGTGGTGTCACGAGCAGTTGTCCCCGGTTCACCCCCCACCACCTCCCCGCAACCCCCCCTGGAGGCCCACCCCAGCGGAGGAACCTCCACCCCCGGCTGAGCTTAAGTGGCGATAATTGGTTTCTCGCCACCCTCCAGTGAGATCCCAATTTTGCCTGTGGGAGTGGGCTGGTTGCATCACAAACTGTTTGGCGCACGGCGCGGATCCCGTTTCTGGCATCTCCCATTAGTCACCGGCCTCGTTACGCTTGAGCGAGAGCGTAACAAGGCCGGAGAATGTCTCTACGGCTCCATGCTTCATGAACAGTGTTATGGGCGAGGCATTTTCAGAACCCCAAAATGTATCACGGAGTTCAACCAACCACTCCCTTTAATGGATTAGTTGCTTTTCCGAGCACACGGCTTTTTCCCTGGGTGTGGGATTACAATTATGGACACGTGGGTTTTTAAACATAAAACACTGTTTATTCCATGAACTCAACTTAACATCTTCAATAAACATTGGATCTCTTAACACCCCTTACTTCAAAGATAACTCAGAAAATATTGCAACAGTAAATACTTCCTTAAAATGTTCCTTAAAATTTCCAAGAGACTTAACACCTTTAAACAAAATCACATCAGGTTAAAGGCTTTACTTTAAATCACCCAAATGATCCAGAGATAGTGTTTCATGGCAGAAATCCAGCTCACTGCAAAACACAGACACACACCCAGCTCTTTTCCAAACCAGAACTTCTCAAGCTCTTTTCCAAACCAGAACTTCTCAAGCTGCTGTCTCAAACTGGCTTTCTCCTTTTAATCAGCTCACAGCAAAACAGCCAGGCACTTTTAAACTGCTCTCAGCAAAACCAGCCAGGCACTTTTCAAAACTGAAACTTCAAAATGGCTGAACTGAGCTGAGCTCCACCCACTCTCAGACATCACTGTTTTCTTAAAGGTACATTGCTTATGCATCCATTTCTTAAAGGCACTCTTGCATGACACCTCCCCTCAAGAAAAAAAAACCCATCAACTTCAAGATGGTTTCATTTTTCACTTTTGCACCATCCACTAAGAAATGGACACAGTAAATATATCTTTTCATTTTTTTAAAAACACATGCAAACAGGTATAATAATACAGTCCATTTCTCTTTGTTCTTCTTCCTCCAACCAAAATCCTTCTCGATTGACAGTCTCTTTGAACAAAGTCTCTGCACGATCCATCCATTCCTCTACTCCTCGGCATTTCTCTTTAGAATCAGATACTTTAGTTCAATCTGACCACAGAGCCCCTTGCAATTCTCCAATACAGGAGCATTTGTGATCACAGCTTTCAGGCAGTCAAATGCCTGTTGAAAGCCCGCTGTCCCTTGAAACCTTTGACGTTTCTTTTGCAAGTCCATCAGTTGAGTAATCATGCCTCAAAACGTTTGCACAACTGTTCGATCAATTTCATTCATGCTAGGAGATCGCATTATTTCACTTTGTTTTGAGGATAACGGAAACTCCGCAAGGAAAGTGATTCGGGCTTCTCCAAATTCACTTTCGGCTAGGTTCATTACCAAACCTGCCTCCTGAAGTCGATCGAAGAACTCCATACGATGGTTTAAATGTTCTTTCCATGTCTGTAAATTGGAAAAAAAAGCAGATTGTCCCACTTTCTCCATGCAATCCTTCAATGGTGGGACAGCATAAGAGTCCGTTCTTGTAACTGCATTCACCTTTCTGTCGTCCACACACAACCGTTGGGTACCGTCTGCTTTAGGTACCATCACTATGGATGAGCTCCATTGGCTGCAACCCACTTCAATTATGCCATTCTTCAGCATACTCTCAGTCTCTCTGTTAACCTGTGCCAATTTTAAAGGATTAAGTCTATATGTATGTTGTTTGATAGGAACAGCATTTCCAACAGCTACATCATGAATAGCCATTTTAGTACTTCCCAATTTATCTCTACAAACTTGCCCATGTGATATCAATAACTCTTTCAGGTCAGTTTGTTTATCCTTGACATGTGTGACTTAATTGACAAAATTTAACTACATCTTTATGTAGTCCAGGCCAATAAAAATGTTTCTGGATTTTTGCTTGAGTTTTCCTTATTCCCAAATGACCTCCCACTGGTACCTCATGTGCAACTCGCAACACCTCCTTTCTCTACCCTACCGGCAATACTACTTGATGAACGTCTGCCCACTTTTCATCCACCTGCATGTGTACAGGTCTCCATTTTCTCATCAAGAAATCATTTTTACGGTAATACCACTCTGGTATACTCTCCGATTCCTCTTCCAAAGAACAACAAAGAACAAAGAAATGTACAGCACAGGAACAGGCCCTTCGGCCCTCCAAGCCCGTGCCGACCATACTGCCCGACTAAACTACAATCTTCTACACTTCCTGGGTCCGTATCCTTCTATTCCCATCCTATTCATATATTTGTCAAGATGCCCCTTAAATGTCCCTATCGTCCCTGCTTCCACTACCTCCTCCGGTAGTGAGTTCCAGGCACCCACTACCCTCTGCGTAAAAAACTTGCCTCGTACATCTACTCTAAACCTTGCCCCTCTCACCTTAAACCTATGTCCCCTAGTAATTGACCCCTCTACCCTGGGGAAAAGCCTCTGACTATCCACTCTGTCTATGCCCCTCATAATTTTGTATACCTCTATCAGGTCGCCCCTCAACCTCCTTCGTTCCAGTGAGAACAAACCGAGTTTATTCAATCGCTCCTCATAGCTTATGCCCTCCATACCAGGCAACATTCTGGTAAATCTCTTCTGCACCCTCTCTAAAGCCTCCACATCCTTCTGGTAGTGTGGCGACCAGAATTGAACACTATACTCCAAGTGTGGCCTAACTAAGGTTCTATACAGCTGCAACATGACTTGCCAATTCTTATACTCAATGCCCCGGCCAATGAAGGCAAGCATGCCGTATGCCTTCTTGACTACCTTCTCCACCTGTGTTGCCCCTTTCAATGACCTGTGGACCTGTACTTCCGTATATGCTTTCTGATATATCCGTTTTATTTCTACATATTTCTATTGTAACTACGCCAATTTTCTGGAGCTAAAACTATCCGGCTCATCCTCCACCTGTTCTTGTTCTTTTTCAACCATCTGGTCAAAAATCATTTCTGATAAGTGCACTTCAACTTCACCTTCACTCTTTGATTTCTCCTCTTGTCTTAACCTGTGAATGTGTGACCTTGTTACTACACAATCCGGAAAAATCCCAGGATATTCGTCCTTCAACCCTTCAGTTGACTGATTTTCCACTGGCTTATCAACCACAATAGGCACCACTCCCACCTGTGACCCAGCTTTTTCATTACCCAAGATAAACTGTATTCCTGGACAAGATAGTTTATCTATTACTCCTACTACCACTTCACCACTCTTCACTGGACTTTCGAACCTTACTTTATATAATGGAACGCTACTCCTCTCCCCTGAATTCCACATATCACCACCTTTTCTGGCAACATTTTCCAAAACTACATAATTCCTCATCTCTTACCATTAAAGATTGACTAGCTCCAGTATCTCTTAAAATTGTGACTTCTTTACCTGCTCCTCCTGATACACATGAGTAAACTTTACCCACACAAGTAAATTCTTTGAAGACATCTGGCACCTTCTTAACAATTACTTCTTGAACAGACTGTACAGTCATTTGCAGCTCCTTCGCTTCCCTTGGGCTTTCCTTTACCACTCCAACAAACTCCACTGTCTTATCCTGTTTTACCACATCAGCCTTCCCAGAGCTTTTCTTCAACCACCAACACTGTGACTTTACATGGCCTAGTTTATGACAGTGAAAACATCTGAAACATTTCATTTCTTTTCCACCCACCTGGATTTCTTTTTTAATCTGAGGTACACTCTCTTTATTGTCTCCCATCAGATCACCTTTACGTTTACCACTTGAGTATTTCTCATGTCCCCAGTTTCTATCCCTCACCGGCTGAAACTGATGTTGGAAACCAATCTTTGATTTATGAACTAATTCATAATCATTTGCCATTTCCACTGCTAATCTCACAGTTTTAACCCTCTGTTCTTCCACATGAGTTCTCACTACATCAGGAATTCAATTTTTAAACTCCTCCAAAAGTATAATTTCTCTGAGAGCTTCATACATTTGGTCTATTTTCAAAGCCCTTATCCACCTATCAAAATTACTCTGTTTGAGCCTTTCAAACTCCATGTATGTTTGACCAAATTAATTCATTAAATTTCTAAACCTTTGTCTGTAAGCTTCAGGCACTAGCTCATATGCACTTAAGATGGATTTCTTCACCTCCCTATACGTTCCAGATACCTCCTCCGGTAGTGATGCAAACACTTCACTAGCTCTACTTGCCAGCTTTGTTTGAATCAGTAACACCCACATGTCCTCTGGCCATTTCATTTGTTTAGCTACCTTTTCAAATTAAATGAAAAAGGCTTCCACTTCCTTCTCGTCAAACCTTGGCAATGCTTGGACATATTTAAATAGATTCCCACCAAGCATTTGACTATGATGCTCTTTCTCACTATCCTCATAAAAATAATCCAACTGTACGTTTCCCTTTACGTCTGCCAGTTTCAATTGATTGTCATGTTTCATGGCCATTTTCTGAAGTTCAAACTCCCTCTCTATCTTTTTTCCTGATCTGTATCTCCCTTTCTTTTTCTTTTTGTTCTGCTAGGGCTATTCTTTCTTTTCTCCTTTCTTCTCTCTCCTTTTCTTTTTCCTCTCTCTCTCATTCTTTTTCCTCCCTCTCTCTTTCTCTTTCCTCGCTCTCTCTTTCGTATGCCAGCCGCTTTAATTCTCTCATATTCCATTTGGTTAATTTGCAACTGAATTTTTGCCATTTTCAATGTGTCAAACTCTATCTCAGGCAACTTTAAATGCTTAACCACCGCCATAATTACCTCACCTTTTCGCATTTTGTAGGTAATGTTAACTGCAATGTTCTTGCCAGACCCAAAAGTCTGCATTTAGTCTCTGTCCGTAAGGTATCACATGTCACTGCGTCCAACCCCAAAATCCTCTGAGCCTCTGAAAGAGCCATTGTTCACAACACTCTCCGCACTTAAACTAAAATACCACACTGGAAAAGCAACAATCCTTCACTGTCTTTAAGTTCACAAAAGCCAATCCAATAGATAGACTTTTATCCCCCTCGAGCCCCCAATTGTTATGGGCGAGGGGTGTTTAGAACCCCAAAATGTATCATGGAGTTCAACCAACCTCTCCCTTTAATGGATTTGTTGCTTTTCCGAGCACACGGCATTTTCCATAGGTGTAATATTACAATTATGGACACGTGGGTTTTTAAAAAAATATATATTTTATTCAAATTTTTTCCGGTCAAACAAAACAATACAAAGATTTACCTTTTTACAACAATAAAACAATATATATAACAAGAACAAAGAACAAAGAAATGTACAGCACAGGAACAGGCCCTTCGGCCCTCCAAGCCCGTGCCGACCATGCTGCCCGACTAAACTACAATCTTCTACACTTCCTGGGTCCGTATCCCTCTATTCCCATCCTATTCATGTATTTGTCAAGATGCCCCTTAAATGTCACTATCATCTCTGCTTCCACCACCTCCTCCGGTAGCGAGTTCCAGGCACCCACTACCCTCTGCGTAAAAAACTTGCCTCGTACATCTACTCTAAACCTTGCCCCTCTCACCTTAAACCTATGCCCCCTAGTAATTGACCCCTCTACACTGGGGAAAAGCCTCTGACTATCCACTCTGTCTATGCCCCTCATAATTTTGTAGACCTCTATCAGGTCTCCCCTCAACCTCCTTCGTTCAAGTGAGAACAAACCGAGTTTATTCAACCGCTCCTCATAGCTAATGCCCTCCATACCAGGCAACATTCTGGTAAATCTCTTCTGCACCCTCTCTAAAGCCTCCACATCCTTCTGGTAGTGTGGCGACCAGAATTGAACACTATACTCCAAGTGTGGCCTAACTAAGGTTCTATACAGCTGCAACATGGCTTGCCAATTCTTATACTCAATGCCCCGGCCAATGAAGGCAAGCATGCCGTGTGCCTTCTTGACTACCTTCTCCACCTGTGTTGCCCCTTTCAATGACCTGTGGACCTGTACTCCTAGATCTCTTTGACTTTTAATACTCTTGAGGGTTCTACCATTCACTGTATATTCCCTACCTGCATTAGACCTTCCAAAATGCATTACCTCACATTTGTCCGGATTAAACTCCATCTGCCATCTCTCCGCCCAAGTCTCCAAACAATCTAAATCCTGCTGTATCCTCCGACAGTCCTCATCGCTATCCGCAATTCCACCAACCTTTGTGTCGTCTACAAACTTACTAATCAGACCAGTTACATTTCCCTCCAAATCATTTATATATACCACAAAGAGCAAAGGTCCCAGCACAGATCCCTGTGGAACACCACTGGTCACAGCCCTCCAATTAGAAAAGCATCCTTCCATTGCTACTCTCTGCCTTCTATGGCCTAGCCAGTTCTGTATCCACCTTGCCAGCTCACCCCTGATCCCGTGTGACTTCACCTTTTGTACTAGTCTACCATGGGGGACCTTGTCAAAGGCCTTACTGAAGTCCATATAGACAACATCTACTGCCCTACCTGAATCAATCATCTTAGTGACCTCCTCGAAAAAAACTCTATCAAGTTAGTGAGACACGACCTCCCCTTCACAAAACCGTGCTGCCTCTCACTAATACGTCCATTTGCTTCCAAATGGGAGTAGATCCTGTCTCGAAGAATTCTCTCCAGTAATTTCCCTACCACTGAAGTAAGGCTCACCGGCCTGTAGTTCCCGGGATTATCCTTGCTACCCTTCTTAAACAGAGGAACAACATTGGCTATTCTCCAGTCCTCCGGGACATCCCCTGAAGACAGCGAGGATCCAAAGATTTCTGTCAAGGCCTCAGCAATTTCCTCTCCAGCCTCCTTCAGTATTCTGGGGTAGATCCCATCAGGCCCTGGGGACTTATCTACCTTAATATTTTTTAAGACACCCAACACCTCGTCTTTTTGGATCTCAATGTGACCCAGGCTATCTACACACCCTTCTCCAGACTCAACATTTACCAATTTCTTCTCTTTGGTGAATACTGATGCAAAGTATTCATTTAGTACCTCACCCATTTCCTCTGGCTCCACACATAGATTCCCTTGCCTATCCTTCAGTGGGCCAACCCTTTCCCTGGCTACCCTCTTGCTTTTTATGTACGTGTAAAAAGCCTTGGGATTTTCCTTAACTCTATTTGCCAATTACTTTTCGTGACCCCTTCTAGCCCTCCTGACTCCTTGCTTAAGTTCCTTCCTACTTTCCTTATATTCCACGCAGGCTTAGTCTGTTCCCAGCCTTTTAGCCCTGACACATGCCTCCTTTTTCTTTTTGACGAGGCCTACAATATCACTCGTCATCCAAGGTTCCCGAAAACTGCCGTATTTATCCTTCTTCCTCACAGGAACATGCCGGTCCTGAATTCCTTTCAACTGACACTTGAAAGCCTCCCACATGTCAGATGTTGATTTGCCCTCAAACATCCGCCCCCAATCTATGTTCTTCAGTTCCCGCCTAATATTGTTATAATTAGCCTTCCCCCAATTTAGCACATTCATCCTAGGACCACTCTTATCCTTGTCCACCAGTACTTTAAAACTTACTGAATTGTGGTCACTGTTACCGAAATGCTCCCCTACTGAAACATCTACCACCTGGCCGGGCTCATTCCCCAATACCAGGTCCAGTACCGCCCCTTCCCTAGTTGGACTGTCTACATATTGTATTAAGAAGCCCTCCTGGATGCTCCTTACAAACTCCGCCCCGTCTAAGCCCCTGGCACTAAGTGAGTCCCAGTCAATATTGGGGAAGTTGAAGTCTCCCATCACCACAACCCTGTTGTTTTTACTCTTTTCCAAAATCGGTCTACCTATCTGCTCCTCTATCTCCCGCTGGCTGTTGGGAGGCCTGTAGTAAACCCTCAACATTGTGACTGCACCCTTCTTATTCCTGATCTCTACCCATATAGCCTCACTGCCCTCTGAGGTGTCCTCCCGCAGTACAGCTGTGATATTCTCCCGAACCAGTAGCGCAACTCCACCTCCCCTTTTACATCCCCCTCTATCCCGCCTGAAACATCTAAATCCTGGAACGTTTAGCTGCCAATCCTGCCCTTCCCTCAACCAGGTCTCTGTAATGGCAACAACATCATAGTTCCAAGTACTAATCCAAGCTCTAAGTTCATCTGCCTTACCCGTAATACTTCTTGCATTAAAACATATGCACTTCAGGCCACCCGACCCGCTGTGTTCAGCAACTTCTCCCTGTCTGCTCTGCCTCAGAGCCACACTGTCCCTATTCCCTAGTTCTCCCTTAATGCTCTCACCTTCTGACCTATTGCTCCCGTGCCCACCCCCCTGCCATACTAGTTTAAACCCTCCCGTGTGACACTAGCAAACCTCGCGGCCAGGATATTTATGCCTCTCCGGTTTAGATGCAACCCGTCCTTCTTATACAGGTCACACCTGCCCCGGAAGAGCTCCCAGTGGTCCAGATAACGGAAACCCTCCCTCCTACACCAGCTGTTTAGCCACGTGTTTAGCTGCTCTATCTTCCTATTTCTAGCCTCACCTTCGTGACCATCACCGGAAGGCACTGAAACACAAAAAGGAATCTCGGGAGGACTACCATTTTGACCGCCTGACCCTACCCACCAGTGACAGGGGCACCATGTACCATCTCTTAAAATCCTCCTCCATCTGTTCCACCAATCTTGTTAAATTAAGCCTATGTAAGGTTCCCCAACTCCTGGCTATCTGAATCCCTAAGTACCTGAAATCTCTTATTACCTTCCTCAGCGGTAAATCATCTATTCCCCTGCTCTGCTCCCCCGGATGCACCACAAACAACTCACTCTTCCCCATATTTAATTTGTACCCCGAAAATTCCCCAAACTCCCTGAGTGTCTGCATTATCTCAGGCATCCCCTCCACTGGGTCCGCAACATAACAGTGATCGTTTTAACAAATAAATAAATAATATATAAACTAAATGGCAACTGCCATAACAAAATAATAACTCTCCAGAGATAAAATCAAACAATCCAATATACATAACCAAGTACATATATATATATACAAAAACACCACTGAGGACCTGCCCGAGACCTCCCCACCCCCCCCCCCTCTCCCCTCCCCCCTGGGTTGCCGCTGTTGCCTTCCCATTTCCTTTATCGTTCTGCGAGGTAGTCAATGAACGGTTGCCACCGCCTGGTGAACCCTTGAGCCGAACCCCTTCGTGCAAACTTTATCCTTTCTAGTTTATAAACCCTGCCATGTCATTTATCCAGGTCTCCACGCCCGGGTGTTTGGCTTCCTTCCACATAAGCAATATCCTTCGCCGGGCTACTAGGGATGCAAAGGCCAGGACATCAGCCTCTTTCGCTTCCTGCACTCCCGGCTCTTCTGCAACCCCAAATATTGCCAACCCCCAGCCTGGCTCGACCCGGACCCCCACCACCTTCGAAAGCACCTTTGCCACCCCCACCCAGAACCCCTGCAGTGCCGGGCATGGCCAAAACATGTGGGTGTCGTTTGCTGGGCTTCTCAAGCATCTCCCACACCTATCCTCTACCCCGAAAAATTTACTGAGCCTTGCTCTGGTCATATGCGCCCTGTGCAAAACCTTGAATTGTATCAGGATTAGCCTGGCGCACGAGGACGACGGGTTTACCCTACGTAGGGCATCAGCCCACCGCCCATCCTCAATCTCTTCCCCCAGCTCTTCTTCCCATTTCCCCTACAGCTCATCCACCATGATCTCCCCCTCATCCCTCATTTCCCTGTATATATCCGACACCCTACCATCCCCCACCCATGTCCCTGAGATCACTCTGTCTTGAATCTCCTGCGTCGGGAGCTGCGGGAATTCCCTCACCTGTTGCCTCGCAAATGCCCTCAGTTGCATGTACCGAAATGCATTCCCTTGGGGCAACCCATATTTTTTCGTCAGCGCTCCCAGACTCGCAAACGTCCCGTCTACGAACAGATCTCTCAGTTGCACAACCCCAGCTCTCTGCCATACTCCAAATCCCCCATCTATTCTCTCCGGGACAAACCTATGATTATTTCTTATCGGGGACCGCACCGAGGCTCCCGTCCTTCCCCTATGTCGTCTCCACTGCCCCCAAATTTTTAGCGTTGCCACCACCACTGGACTTGTGGTGTATTTCTTCGGGGAGAACGGCAACGTCACCAGTGCTTGTAAGCTGGTTCCTTTGCAGGACGCCATCTCCAATCTCTTCCACGCCGCTCCCTCCCCTTCTCCCATCCACTTACACACCATTGAGATATTGGCGGCCCAGTAGTATTCACTTAGGCTCGGTAGTGCCAGCCCCCCCCCTATTCCTGCTACGTTGCAAGAAACCCCTCCTCACTCTCGGAGTCTTCCCGGCCCACACAAAACTCATGACACTTTTCTCAATTTTCTTGAAAAAAGCCTTCGTGACCATCACCGGAAGGCACTGAAACACAAAAAGGAATCTCGGGAGGACTACCATTTTGACCGCCTGACCCTACCCACCAGTGACAGGGGCACCATGTCCCATCTCTTAAAATCCTCCTCCATCTGTTCCACCAATCTTGTTAAATTAAGCCTATGTAAGGTTCCCCAACTCCTGGCTATCTGAATCCCTAAGTACCTGAAATCTCTTATTACCTTCCTCAGAGGTAAATCATCTATTCCCCTGCTCTGCTCCCCCGGATGCACCACAAACAACTCACTCTTCCCCATATTCAATTTGTACCCCGAAAATTCCCCAAACTCCCTGAGTGTCTGCATTATCTCAGGCATCCCCTCCACTGGGTCCGCAACATACAGCAATAAATCATCTGCATACAAAGATACCCGGTGTTCTTCTCCTCCCCCAAGTACTCCCCTCCACTTCCTGGAGCCCCTCAGTGCTATGGCCAGGGACTCAATCGCTAATGCAAACAGTAACGGAGACAGGGGACACCCCTGCCTCGTCCCTCTATGAAGACGGAAGTAGTCAGACCTCTGCCTGTTCGTGATCACACTCGCCACCGGGGCCCTGTACAGCAGCTGTACCCATCCAATAAACCCTTCTCCAAAACCAAATCTCCTCAGCACCTCCCACAGATAATCCCACTCCACTCTGTCGAATGCTTTCTTGGCGTCCATCGCCACCACTATCTCCGCCTCCCCCTCTGGTGGGGGCATCATCATTACCCCTAGCAACCTCCGTATGTTCGTGTTCAGCTGTCTCCCCTTAACGAACCAAGTTTGATCCTCGTGGACCACCCCCAGGACACAGTCCTCTATCCTCGTCGCCATCACCTTGGCCAGGGGCTTAGCATCTACATTTAAAAGGGAAATGGGCCTGGAGGACCCACACTGCAGCGGGTCTTTATCCTTCTTCAAAAGGAGCGATATCGTCGCCTCCGACATAGTCGGGGGCAACTGCCCCCTTTCCCTGGCCTCATTAAAGGTTCTCGTCAAAAGCGGGGCCAGTAGGTCCATATATTTCCTATAAAATTCCACCGGGAATCCATCCGGTTCCGGGGCCTTCCCCGCTTGCATGCTCCCAATCCCTTTTACCACCTCCTCCATCTCAATCTGTGCTCCCAGTCCCGCCCTCTCCTGCTCCTCCACCTTCGGGAATTCCAGCTGATCCAGGAAACACCTCATTCCCTCCTTCCCTTCCGGGGGCTGAGCCTTATATAACCTCTCATAGAATGCCTTGAACACCCCGTTCACTCTCTCCGCTCCATCTCTCCCTCCTCATCTCTCACCCCACCTATCTCCCTCGCTGCTCCCCTCTTCCTCAATTGGTAGGCCAGTAGCCGACTCGCCTTCTCTCCATACTCATATTGTACACCCTGTGCCCTCCTCCACTGTGCCTCTGCCTTACCAGTGGTCAGCAGGTCAAACTCCATATGTAACCTTTGTCTTTCCCTGTACAGTCCCTCCTCCGGTGCCTCTGCATATTGCCTGTCCACCCTCAAAAGTTCTTTCAACAATCGCTCCCTTTCTTTACCCTCTTGCTTCCCTTTATGTGCTCTAATGGATATCAGTTCCCCTCTGACCACCGCCTTCAACGCCTCCCAGACCACTCCCACCTGAACCTCCCCATTGTCATTAAGCTCCAAGTACCTTTCAATACACCCCCTCACCCTTAAACATACCCCCTCATCCGCTAATAAGCCCATATCCATTCTCCAGAGTGGGTGCTGTTCTTTTTCCTCTCCTACCTCCAGGTCTACCCAATGTGGAGCGTGGTCCGAAATGGCTATGGCCGTATATTCCGTCCCTGTCACCTTCGGAATCAGTGCCCTTCCCAAGACAAAAAAGTCTATCCGTGAGTATACTTTGTGAACATGGGAGAAAAATGAAAACTCCTTACTCCTAGGCCTACTAAATCTCCAGGGGTCTACTCCTCCTATCTGCTCCATGAAGTCCTTGAGCACCCTGGCCGCTGCCGGCCTCCTCCCAGTCCTGGACCTCGACCGGTCCAGCCCTGGATCAAGCACCGTATTGAAGTCTCCCCCCATTACCAACTTTCCCGCCTCCAGGTCCGGGATACGTCCCAACATACACCTCATAAAATTTGCATCATCCCAGTTCGGGGCATATACGTTCACCAGAACCACCGTCTCCCCTTGCAATCTGCCACTCACCATCACGTATCTACCCCCACTATCCGCCACTATGGTCTTTGCCTCAAACAGTACCCGTTTCCCCACTAAGATAGCCACCCCCCTGTTCTTCGCATCTAAGCCCGAATGGAACACCTGTACTACCCATCCTTTACGTAGTCTGACCTGGTCGATCAGTTTCAGATGCGTCTCCTGCAACATAACCACATCTGCCTTTAATTTCTTTAGGTGTGCGAGTACCCGTGCCCTTTTAATCGGCCCATTCAGCCCTCTCACGTTCCACGTGATCAGCCGGGTTGGGGGGGCTCTTTACCCTTGTCGATTAACCATCCCCTTTTTTAACCCAGCTCCTCACCCAGTTCCCACGTACCCGTATATCCCCCCGACGGTGCACTCCCGCCTCGACCACCCCATCCCATAACAGCTCCCCCTTCTCCTTAGCAGCAGCAACCCAGTTAACCCCCCCCTCCGCTAGATCCCCCTCTAGCGTAGTTGCACCCCCCCATGTTGCTCCCAGAAGTCAGCAAACTCTGGCTGACCTCGGCTTCCCCCCTTATCCTCGGCTCCCACTGTGCGAGGCCCCCTCCTTCCTTCCTGCGTCCCTGTTCCCGCCATAATTACCATAGCGCGGGAACAAAGCCCGCGTTTCCCACTCGGCCCCGCCCCTAATGGCCGGCGCCCACAGTTCCTCATGCTCCCCCCCCCCCCCCCCCCCAACATCGGGAAGAGAGAAAAGTTACAGGATCACAAAATTAACAAATTGAAAAATCATCCCCCACCCCCCCCGCCCCCTGTAATCACACCACCACTTTGTCCCAAAAGCTCTTTCTCTCGCCAGACTATTCCAGCTTCTCGTCCACAATGAATGTCCACGCCTCTTCTGCCGTCTCAAAGTAGTGGTGCTTCCCTTGGTGTATGACCCACAATCTCGCTGGTTGCAACATTCCAAACTGGACCTTCTTTTTGTGAAGCACCGCCTTAGCCCGATTGAAACTTGCCCTCCTTCTCGCCACCTCCGCACTCCAATCTTGGTATACGCGGATCACCGCGTTCTCCCACCTACAGCTCCGAGTTTTCTTCGCCCATCTGAGAACCGTCTCTCTGTCATTGTAGCGGAGAAACCTCACCACTATAGCTCGAGGTATTTCTCCAGCCTTTGGTCTTCGTGCCAGAACTCGATAAGCTCCCTCCACCTCCAAAGGGCCCGTCGGGGCCTCCGATCCCATTAGTGAGTGAAGCATCGTGCTCACATATGTCCCGATGTCCGCCCCTTCTGTGCCTTCGGGAAGACCCAGGACTCTTAAATTATTTCTCCTTGAGTTATTCTCCAGCGCTTCCAACCTCTCCACACATCTTTTATGCTGTGCCTTGTGTGTTTCTGCCTTCATACCAGGCCCTGTATTTCATCTTCGTTTTCAGCAGTCTTTGCCTTCACGACCCGAAGCTCCAGCTCTTGGGTCCTCTGCTCCTCTTTTAGTCTTTCAATCGCCTGCAATATCGGGGCCAACAGCTCCTTCTTCAACTCCTTCTTCAGCTCTTCCACACAGCGCCGCAGGAACTCTTGCTGCTCCGGGCCCCATCGCAAACGGCCACCTTCCGACGCCATCTTGCTTTGAGCTTCCCTTCCTTGCCGCTGCTCCAGAGGATCCTCCGCAATCCGGCCGCTATCCTCTCCCTTTTCCATGCGTGTCCGGGGGGATTCCCTTCTGGTTTACCGCAGTGTTTTTGCCGTTTAAATTGCCGTTTGGGCTCCTATTAAGAGCCCAAAAGTCCGTTCCAACGGGAGCTGCCGAAACGTGCGACTCAGCTGGTCATTGCCGCACCCGGAAGTGACACGTGGGTTTTTAAACACAAAACACTGTTTATTCCATGAACTCAACTTAACATCTTAAATAAACATCTTAAATATACATTGGATCGCTTAACACCCCTTACTTCAAAGATAACTCAGAAAATATTGCAACAGTAAACACTTCCTTAAAATGTTCCTTCAAACTTCCAAAAGACTTAACACTTTTAAACATTATCACATCAGGTTAAAGGCTTTACTTTAAATCACCCAAATGATCCAGAGATAGTGTTTCATGGCAGAAATCCAGCTCACTGCAAAACACAGACACACACCCAGCTCTTTCCCAAACCAGAACTTCTCAAGCTGCTGTCTCAAACTGGCTTTCGCCTTTTAGGCAGCTCACAGCAAAATCAGCCAGGCACTTTTCAAAACTGAAACTTCAAAATGGCTGAACTGAGCTGAGCTCCACCCACTCTCTGACATCACTATTTTCTTAAAGGTACATTGCTTACACATCCAATTCTTAAAGGCACTGACAACAGGAACATATATCAATTTGGGGTACTTCCCTATCAATTCCTGTCTCTCTCGTAAATGCCAGCTATGGGTCAATGTAAACAATGTTGTCTTTGAGATAGAACGCTATTGTTTCCAGTCACCACTCCAAAGGCCTCGTTGTGTCATCCAGCCTTACACTCCTCGTGTTAGTGCCGATGGAGTGCTGCATTGTAGGAAGTGCTGTGTTTCAGGTCGTTTCCCCTCTTGGTTGTTAATAGAAAAAAATCTCATGCCCGAATTTTGAAGAAGAGGATTCCAGCACACCGCCCCCTCCCTCCCCTGCCCCCCATGTCTGGACCAGTACTTATCGCTTTCCCAATCCCCAAAATGCAGATTATCTGGTCGATATCACATTTCTAGTCATGTGGGATCTTGTTGTGCTCCTCCTGATTTGCTGCATTTCAGGTAAAACATTGTCAAGCAGAATAGTGGTCCAGCAAAGGGGATTTGGAACCCACAACTTTGCCATTATCAGCAGCATGCTTGAGAGGAACCAGTTTGAATGGAGTTCAGTGACAGTGGAACACACTGCCTGAAACTGGAACTGACTACCTGAAAAGGCGGCAGGGTCGGCAACCCTTGTAAGATTAAAGAAGCATTTCGACAAGCATTTGAAGCGGCGTAGCATGCTACCCTTAACTGCCCTTGAGAAGGTTTCTCCCACTACACTGCAGTTTACCTGGTTAATGTGGATGTTTGATAAAGGCCAGGGGTGTGATTTAATGGCCATGTTGCGCTTCAGTGAGAGTACGACCAGGCCGTTTGATCTTGGGAGAGGCCAAAAACGAGAACCGCTCCGGGCACCGATCTGTTTGCGATCGAACCGGCCTGCACCCATTGGCAGAATCAGGATCTCGCCTGAGCATGGCGAGAAACCGATAATCACCACTTAAACCCAATCTCCAAAAATTAACGGGAGCGATCCCCGTTATCCCATGATCCAACCCCCTCCACAGAAAGTGGACAAAGAGTCCGGGGGCACAGCAGTTCCTGCCCTGGCACTCGGAAGGGGGTGGGGGTGCTCCCAGGTGTCCAGCAAGGGTTGGGCTGAGTCACCATGGGGGGGCAGGGGCATGGTTTGCAGGGCAGAGGAGCGGCCGCCCATAGCTGTACTGCACTGTACCCCCCTGGAGGATCGGCCACTTTGTGGTGGTCTGCTGAGTCCTCCACAATTGGCACAGCAGCGGGGTGACGTGCTGGAGGTGGAGGGGGTGGAATATGTGGCCATCTCTGAGGAGGAGGACGAGGAGGTGCCAGACCAGGAGGGGTTGGATGACGAGCACGGTGAGGATCTGAAGGACCAGCAAGAGGATGGACGAAAGGTGGGAGCTGCAGGGGTCAGGTAAGCCCGGAGGGCCAGGAAGGCCCTCAACCTTGCCCACTTCACAGAGGAAGTCCGTCATTCCCCCCTCTCAAAAGTGTGTTGACCACGGTTCAGGGTAAGCACATTCCTTTTAGAGTGAAGGGTAAGGCTGGTAGAAGTAGGGAACCCTGAATGACTCGGGACATTGAGGCCCTGGTCAAAAAGAAGAAGGAGGCATAAGACATTCATAGGCAGCTGGGATCAAATGGATCCCTTGAAGAGTATAGAGGTTGTTCGAGTAGAGTTAAGAGAGAAATCAGGTGGGCAAAAAGGGGACATGAGATTGCTTTGGCAGATAAGGCAACGGAAAATCCAAAGAGCTTCTACAAATAGAAAAAGGGCAAAAGAGTGACTAGGGATAGGGTAGGGCTTCTTAAGGATCTACAAAGTCATCTCTGTGCGGATCCACAAGAGATGGGTGAGATCCTAAATGAATATTTCTCATCAGTATTTACTGTTGAGAAAAGTATGGATGTTAGGGAACTTAGGGAAATAAATAGTGATGTCTTGAGGAGTGTTTCTATTACAGAGAAGCAGGTGCTGGAAGTCTCAAAGCACATTAAGGTAGATAAATTCCCAGAACCTGATGAAATATATCACAGGACATTGTGTGAGGCCAGGGAGGAAATTGTGGGTCCCCTGGCAGAGATATTTGAATCATCATCAGCCACAGGAGAGGTGCCTGAAGATTGGAGGGTACCAAATCTTGTGCCTTTCTTTAAGGACGGCCTCTGGGAAAAGCCTGGGAACACAGACCGGTGAGCCTGCGACTTTGTTCCCTGGAGCATAGGAGGCTGAGGGGTGATATAAAATAATGAGGAGTATAAATAAGGTAGATAGTCAACATCTTTTCCCAAAGGGAAGGGAGTCTAAAACTAGAGGGCACAGGTTTAAGATGAGAGAGGAGAGATGCAAAAGTGTCCAGAGGGGCAATCATTTCAAACAGAGGGTGGTAAGTGTCCGGAACGAGCTGCCAGAGGCAGTAGTAGAGGTGGGTGCAATTTTGTCTTTTAAAAAGCATTTAGACAGTAATATGGGAAAGATGGGTATTGAGGTATATTGGCCAAATGCAGGCAATCGGGACCAGCTTAGTGGTAAAAACTGGGCGGCATGGACAAGTTGGGCCTAAGAGCCTGTTTCCATGCTGTAAACCTCCATGACTCTATGACTATGACTCTCCCACACCACGCCCTTCCCACCCTTCCCCCATCCTTCTGCCTTCCCCCTCCCCCCCCCCCCTCCACTTATCATCCTCCTGCACCCCCCCAACCCCACCTCCATTCCCATCCCCCCCCAGGTCTGTGTAACATCACTGTAGGGCGAGGGGATTGTGTCGGTACTGTCAATGGGTCACGGTCTTGGGCGGGTGGGCGGGTGGGGGTTGATGATAACCCACAGAGAGCTGAGCGCTGGAGCCCCCAGTTCAATGCCATAGTCTGACCACAGCCTGTCGTCTCAGTACTCGCTCACACCCATCACCTGTTAATAATATGCTAGGGGTTGGGGAGGGAGTGGGAGAGAGAGGAAACCAGGACCCCCATGACCGCGGAGATGGGTAATCAAATTGGTTCTCGGCACGCATTGCTGGACAATGTGCCAGAGGTGTCATACTGATCGAGGCGAACAGATTTTAATAGTTCATAACAGTGACCCTAACGCCCTCTCTTTCGATGGTGCTGCCCAACTGACCATACCACTCCCAAACCCTCTGCCACCTTTCCCCCAGCACCCCTGCCTTCTCCACTTAACCCCCACTTACCCCTTGCCCCGGTACTCCTTCCCCCCTACCCCTCAGTGCCTTCTCAGTGATCCTCCACCAGCTTAGCATTCTGTGCTCTACCGCTGCATCTAGTTGTGTCCCCAGGATGCATAACAGAGATGGAGGCAGCCTGCTGCCTACCGCGTCCAATGACCTTCTATTGTCAGGGGGGTGGAACTCAGGGGAGCTGGTGGCCGCCATCACTGTCATGATATTCAGATAAACATCATGGTGCAAACACACATACACACTGATGGACAGATCAACGGACCAATCAACACACACACAACATCGCAGCCAATCACAAGCAAGGGCACACGCGCTATAAAACGAAGAACACCACAGTTCCCACTGATTCCAGCAGGAGACAGCTCAGGGCACAGAGCTCACAGCAAGCTACTCAGACATTCACCATGTGCTGAGTGCCACTCCAAGATAGTGTTAGGGCTGGGTCCACAGGTTAAAGGGTAATGAACGAACCACAGTAACAAGTTTACAGATGTTGTCATTGATAGTAATAAAACAGAGTTGTACCATCTGCAACTGTGTTGGTTTGTCTGTGTAGCAGAGCACCCAACACGACAATCGCCATTCCATAAGATAGCTCCAGGTTTACACCCAGCAGCCCCATCTCCTGGTCGGTGCCCCTAGGGCCCTGGAGTCACCTTGGGATGGAGAGCAGCTGGATTGAGCCCTGACTGCCCCTGCGTCATTTGGCTCTGCCAGCCCTGGCAGCTACCCAATTTCCATAGCATGGTGTCGACGCCATTGGCGTTGCCCTTCAGTGACTGGGACACATCCCCCAGCAACGTGAACATACTCTACTGCGCCACGCCTACGCCCAACTCAGACTGAGACATGTTCCACAGCGCCTCGGCAATGTCCCCTGGGACTGGGACATGCCGCAGCGCCTCGTCAAGGTCCAACTGGTACTGGATGAGGTCCCCCAGTGACTTAGACATGCTGTCGAGGCACTCTGTCATGGCTGTCACTGACTGAGCTACACCTTGGACACTTCCACTCATGCTGCTGACATTGTTCACCAGGCCCCCCATCGCCTGCACCCATAGCCTCTGGGACTCCTTCAAACGGCTATGGACCTGCTGGAGTGTCACAGACATCCCCCTCTCAATCTCTCGGCCGCACCCTATCATCTGCATTAGCTCCAGGTAAACCTGGTCCAGAGGCTCAGCATCTGACTGGGACCCATCTGGGACCTGGGATCCTACAGACCTCCGACTGCTGTCTCGCCTGGGAGTTCCTGCCTCCACCTGATGTGCATCAGCAGGTGAGTGGTGCTCACTGGAATGTGCCCCAGAAGCCTGTCCACTACTTTTGCCCACTGAGGTGCGTGTCTCTGCGGTGGTGGAGGGCAGGCATGACAGGTGTGTTGTGACTATTATGATGGCATCCTCGGAGATCTCCTCCGAGATGTTCTCTTGGGAGGTGGGGGGTGGGGGAGCAATAGGGCCCCAATAGGGCGGCACCGTCGGTTGCACGTCCTGCCGGAGAATGGACATGTGATCAGTAGGAGGGTGGGTCAGTCTGTATGACATTAACAACTCATGTTTAGCAGGTCATCTGGGTGGGGGCCAGAGGATCCTCACCTCTGCGCCGCACACCAACCTCCACGTTGGTCACTGCTCAGCCCTCGGCCACCCCCGCAACCTCCAGGGCCTGGTGCTCATTTACCTCTTTTCCAGGTAAATGCTAATATGTAAATACTATGTTGGTCCGCACATGTTCTGGACCAATGTGTTTTCCCATCAGAATTGCAGGTGATCAGATGTCGGGGGTTAAGATTCCTGTTGGGCCTTTATCTACATCCCATTAGCAAGATGCAAGACACTGTACTCTGGTAGGAATTGCTGGCTGCATGGGTTTGTGGGAGAGCAAAATCCCTCCTTCATTTTACACCAGCGAGAAACTGAGCTTTGGAGTTCTTGCCAAAATGTCTCCCCCACCCCCACTTGACATTAAACACGCCATGGGAGGGGTGGGGCAAAGGATGGGTTAAGGAAAATCCGTCCTCCATTTTTATTTTTCCTACCAAATTGGATAACTTCACATTTTTTCACATTACATTCCTTGGGCCATGTTATTGCTAAATCACCTATCCCATCTAAATCAACTTGAGTCCTCTTTGCATCATCCTCTCAATTCAATTCATGATTGGGCGATAGTGCAGGTGGGCAGATGTTGGTGTACTGATAATGTCACTGGGCTAGTAATCTAGAGGCCCAGGCTAATGAACAGGTGCCAAAGTGTGGCGATTAGCAGATTTTCACAGTAACTCCTTTGCAGTGTTAATGTAAGACTGGCTGTGACACAAATAAAGATTAGTATGGTAATGCTCTATGGAAATATATTCAAAACCCAACACAGCTGGTGGAATTTAAATTTCAACCGGCAATTAAAAGCTCATCTCAGTAATGTGACCATGAAATCAATGTTGGTTCTTGTTAAAAACCCATCTGGTTCACTAATGTCCTTTAGGGAAGGAAATCTGCCATCCTTACCTGGTCTGGCCTACACGTGTCTCCAGGCCCACAGCAACATGGTTGACTCTTAAAGGGCCCTCTGAAATGTCCTAGGACGTCACTCAGTTCAAAGGCAATTAGGGATGGCCACACACCATGAAAGCATAAAGAAGAGGAAACAAATCATAACCCTGTCGCGTATTGTGTCATCAACAAACGGGACACTTGAGCCGGGATTCAGCGACCTCGCTCATTCCGGATTCCCAGTCCCACTTAAAGCGAATGGAGTTTTGGCCGGGAAGCCAAATTTTCCATATTTGCTTGCAGCGGGACGGCAAAGGAAGGGGTCAAACAGCCATATTAACCCATTTCCATTATTTCTTTTTTTAAAGATATTTTTATTCGGAAAAGTTTTTCATTACAACAAGGTAAAATAAAACAATAACATACAGCAAACACCATTTCAAAATAAACCCACCCACATGTAACCGCCCACCCCCCCCTCACCCCAATCCCCAATGCCATTTCCATTATTTCAATGTCAAGAAACAAAATTGTTTTAGTGTTCCTATTATTTCCAACCCGCAACCACCCCTCCCCAGCTGTATCTCCCAGGCATGTCCAAGGGATTAATTTTCAATCCCTGGTGAAGACTCCAGGGCAATCCTTGAAGGTTGGCATCCTTACCTGGCGTAAAACCATAGTGCCTTCCTTGATAAGGCGGCAAGGCCTGATGAGATACAGCCAACCCCGATCTGTACACACCAATGAGGACCTTCGCTGCGACATAATGGGAGAAATGGCATCGCTATTGTGGGTAACTATTCAGGGGTATTATTTGATGTTTTTGATCTGCAGCTGGGGTAGACCTCAGATGACAGATGGCAAAAATAAGAAGGCAGTGGTATTGTCACTGGGCTAGTAACCTGGGTAACCAGGGCAATGCTCCGAGGACCTGCGTTTGAAATAAACCACAGCACATGGTGAAATTTGGAATTTGAAATAAAAAGTCTCATGATATTCATGAAACCTTTGCCGATTGTCGTAAAAACCCATATGGTTCATGTTATAACCTGCCTACTTACCATTGGCTGGGGACTAATGACTATCCCACAATCCTGTGGGAGTATGAGCTTCCCCAATGAGGGGGGCGGAGAAACCACTAGTAAACTCCTAGTATAAATTAGCTGGCCAGTTCAGGAACCAGGAGGAAGGAGTATGTAGCAAGGGAAGTTACTGCTACTGTTATGTATATATGTTATAGTAAATAAATGTTATTACTTTGTATCCTTAAAACTCATGCTGGATTCTTCGTGGCCCTTACAAAACTGGCGACTAAGGTAAAAGTGAATAGCTGTCTACACTGCTGAAGCCACCTCCCTGGATTTTTGTTGGATACAGGTTGGAAGTTGTTTTCTATTATACCATGCCTCTGTACGGACGTTTGGATGTTTTTGATGCTGCGCTGGAAAGCTGGAACCAGTACACACAACTGATGCGTTACTATTTCCGGGCAAACAATATCACCGAAAACGAGCGCCAGGTGGTCATATTGCTCACCACCTGCGGCCCGCATACGTTTGGGGTGATTAGGAGCCTTACGTACCCAGCTGCACCGGACACCAAAACGTTTGATGAACTTGTGAATATAGTGGGGCAACACTTTAACCCAACCCCGTCCACGATAGTCCAGCGTTACCGGTTTAATACCGCTGAGGGGACCCCTGGAGAATCCCTTGCCGACTTTCTATCCAGGCTACGCAGGATTGCGGAGTACTGTGACTATGGTGAGACCTTGTCAGAAATGTTACGCGACCGTTTGGTTTGCGGTATTAACAATGCAGCCACCCAGAGAAAGCTGTTAGCGGAGCCAACGTTGATTTTCAACAGGCCATTCAAATAGTCTTGTCCCGAGAGAGCGCAGAGCGAGGGGTACAGGAGCTACAGGGAATGGAAGTGCATGCCTTGGGGCGCAACCCTTTCCGTCCAAAAACGTCCCCCCGCACTCCTGCGATACCTTGGGCGAGGCAACGTCCGGACCGACGCCAGTGGCCATCGGACATTCCTCCCCGAAGGGAGCCTTCTCCAGAGCCAATGGATGAGGATCCATGTCCGTGTCAGACTTGTAGGCGTCGACCCCGTCACGGACGGCGGTCCTGGGGACGCCAGAGGCGCCGTCGTTCCGACCGAAACTGGGACCAGCCCAGGGGCCGTAACTGGGACCAGCCCAGAGGCCGTACCTTCCATGTGGATGAACCTGCGGCGACTACTCCTGAGGACGTGGAGACGGAGGACGACTGCCTGCAGCTGCATTGTGTGGCAGCTCCCCGTGTGGCCCCCATTAAGGTGACAGTACGGGTCAATGGCCACCCGCTTGAGATGGAGTTGGATACTGGTGCAGCGGTCTCCGTGATCGCCCAGAGGACATTCGACCGCATCAAGCAGGGTATACAGACCCTTCCATTAACCGACTCACAGGCCAGGTTGGCCACCTACACGGGGGAACCACTGGACATTGCAGGAACTACAATGACCCCTGTTGTCTATGGACGCCAGGAGGGGCGTTTCCCACTTATCGTGGTGCACGGCCATGGGCCCAGCCTGTTGGGTCGGGACTGGTTGCGCCATTTGCGGTTGCAATGGCAGCACATCCTCCAAACAGTTTCTGAAGGGTTGACTGAGGTGCTAGGACGATACCCAGATGTATTCCAGCTTGGTTTGGGGAAAATAAAAGGGGCTGTAGCCCGTATCCAAGTTGAACCAGGAGCCATGCCGCGCTATTTCCGGGCGCGCCCAGTGCCTTACGCCTTGCTCGAGAAGGTAGAAGGGGAGCTCACTCGTTTGGAGAGTTTGGGTATTATCAGGCCCGTCCGTTTTGCTGACTGGGCAGCACCAATTGTACCTGTAATGAAGTCAGATGCCACAGTTCGCTTGTGTGGCGACTATAAACTTACAGTGAATACAGTTTCCCGACTCGACCGATATCCAGTGCCTCGCATAGAGGATCTCTACGCGAAACTTGCAGGTGGACTCTCGTTCACAAAATTAGATATGAGTCATGCCTACCTGCAGTTGGAGCTGGACCCTGCCTCCCGACCATATGTAACGATTAATACACACCGGGGCCTGTATGAATATACACGGTTGCCCTTTGGAGTATCCTCTGCCTGCGCAATTTTTCAACATGTTATGGAGGGCATTTTGAGAGGTTTACCACGTGTGGCTGTCTACCTAGATGACGTTTTGATTACAGGGACGTCGGAGCAAGAGCATTTGGGAAATCTGGAGGCAGTCCTTAGATGCCTTTCGGAGGCTGGAGTCTGTTTACGTCGCACAAAGTGCGTATTTCAGGCAAAGGAAGTAGTCTACCTAGGTTATCGGGTGGACCGCGAGGGTCTGCACCCCGTCGCAGAGAAGGTGCGTGCAATTCAACATGCCCCCGCCCTGACTGACACTTCGCATCTTCGTTCTTTTCTCGGTCTCGTAAACTATTACGGGAAGTTCCTCCCCAATCTGGCAACTACGCTGGCCCCTTTGCACCTTCTGCTAAAGAAAAATCACACCTGGGTTTGGGGTCAGCCGCAAGAAACCGCTTTCCGGCGAGTAAAGCAACAATTGTCATCGTCTGGGTTACTAACCCACTATGATCCTGGAAAGCCTTTGCTCGTCACATGTGATGCATCCCCGTATGGTATTGGGGCCGTCCTGTCCCACAAGATGGAGAACGGGGCCGAGCGACCGATAGCTTTCGCCTCCCGCACATTGACTGCAGCGGAGAACAAGTACGCGCAGATCGAGAAGGAGGGCCTGGCAGTGGTTTTTGCGGTGAAACGCTTCCACCAGTACGTGTACGGCTGCCATTTCACTATCGTGACTGATCATAAGCCCCTGCTGGGACTTTTCAGAGAGGATATGCCAATACCGCCCATTGCTTCTGCACGGATCCAGCGCTGGGTTTTGTTGCTTGCTGCATACGAGTATTCTCTGGAGCACAAACCAGGTACGCAGATAGCAAATGCCGACGCACTGAGCCGATTACCTTTATCGACCGGCCCCATGTCGACCCCCACGACCGGTGAGGTGGTTGCAACCCTAAATTCTATGGACACCTTGCCTGTCACGGCATCACAGATCTGTGAGTGGACCCAGACGGAGCCAATCCTGTCAAAGGTTCGGCACATAGTCCTGTATGGTGGGCAGCATAGACAGCTCCCAGGCGAGTTGCGGGCATTTTCCTCCAAGCTGTCAGAATTCAGCGTGGAAGACGGCATCCTCTTGTGGGGGACGCGTGTGATTGTCCCGGAAAAAGGCCAGGAGCTGATACTATCAGACTTGCACAATGGGCATCCAGGCGTGACCAAAATGAAAATGTTGGCCCGGAGTTATGTCTGGTGGCCAGGCATCGACACCGACATTGAGAAGGTGGCCCAAAACTGCACCATTTGCCAGGAGCATCAGAAGCTTCCGCCGGCCGCGCCCCTACATCACTGGGAATGGCCAGGGCGGCCTTGGGCACGCTTGCATGCAGATTTCGCAGGCCCTTTTCAAGGATCCATGTTCCTTCTACTAATTGACGCCCAGCCCAAATGGCTAGAGGTGCATAAGATGCAGGGGACAACGTCCTGCGCAACAATTGAAAAGATGCGTTTATCGTTTAGTACGCATGGCCTCCCCGAGGTGCTGGTCACGGATAATGGCACTCCATTCACGAGTGAGGAGTTTGCTGGGTTCACAAAGATGAACGGCATCCACCATATCCGCACTGCCCCTTACCACCCGGCTTCAAATGGGTTGGCAGAGCGCGCAGTGCAGACATTCAAAAGAGGCCTAAAGAAGCAGTCTTCCGGATCAATGGACACAAGACTGGCTCGCTTTTTGTTTACGTACAGGACCACCCCCCATGCAGTGACTGGGGTAGCTCCCGCAGAACTCCTAATGGGCCGGAGACTTTGCACCCGCCTTAGTATGGTTTTCCCGGACATTGGCGCAAAAGTACGCCGCACACAAGAACGGCAGGGACAGGGATTTTCTCGGCATCATCCGATTCGGCAGTTTGCGCCCGGTGACCCAGTATTCATTCGGAATTTTGCTGGTGGTGCCCAATGGGTTCCTGGTGTAATCTTTCGCCAAACGGGCCCTATATCTTACCACGTGCAAGCCCAGGGTCGTCTCCAGCGAAAACATGTAGACCACGTTCGGTCCAGAAGATCATCCCCTCAAAAGATTCCCCGCCCCCGGAGCTCATTTCAACAGCCGCAGAGACCAGAGACAAGGGAAGGTAGTCCTCACAATCTTCCACTGGTGCCTCACTCGAAGCCTGCACAGGTCGTTATGGGACCGAATGGAGATAGAGACGCTGACATGACGGAGGCAGCAGACTCTGACTCCGAGATGGAGACACAGGATGCATCAGAGGGGGAATCCTCGGGTCCACGGGCCGTGGCTGTACAACCGCGCCGTTCATCACGGAAGCGCCGGTCTCCGTCTCGTTACACGCCGCCTGATCCAGCGCCGCGTGCAAATGGCGTCCGGCCTGCGGCCAAACGAGTCCGACGCCGTCCTTCGCCAGGGTCTTCGGTGGATTATTTGGACTTTGGGGGGGAGGGATGTTATAACCTGCCTACTTACCATTGGCTGGGGACTAATGACTATCCCACAATCCTGTGGGAGTATGAGCGTCCCCAATGAGAGGGGCGGAGAAACCACTAGTAAACTCCTAGTATAAATTAGCTGGCCAGTTCAGGAACCAGGAGGAAGGAGTATGTAGCAAGGGAAGTTACTGCTACTGTTATGTATATATGTTATAGTAAATAAATGTTATTACTTTGTATCCTTAAAACTCATGCTGGATTCTTCGTGGCCCCCACAAAAGTTCACTTATAATAATTTTTGTTATTGTCAAAGTAAGCTTACATTGACACTGCAATAAAGTTACAGTGAAAATAATGTCCTTTAGAGAAGGTAATCTGCCATACTTATCTGGTCTGCCCTACATGTGACTCTCGACCCACAGCAATGTGGTTGGCATTAACTACCCGCTGAAATCTCCGAGCAAGCTACTCAGATTAAGGGTAATTAGGGATGGCAATTAATGCCAGCCCAACCAGTGACTCCCACCTCCCATGAAAGAATTTATTTTAAAATGTTGCCCTCATTGCCGGTTAGAATACATCAATGCTCTGACTTTTACACTCTGATGTTCTCCATAAGTCACGTGGAGACCTAACAGTAGAACTGGATTTGGGATGGCGGAATTGAGGTCGGATTCCAGAAATGGGGGGAACAGTTTCAGGCAGGATCTGGGAATGCTGGGGTCGCTTTAGCCTGCAGATTGCACTGAGTGGGCGGACGAGGAGGCCCTCGGGTACATTTAAGCCAAACTCAGTTTAAATAAATATTTGAGGGCATTCCCGCTGTGAATTCATTGAATCGCAGAACCTTACAGCCCAGAAACTAGGTCTTTGAAACAGCTACCCGAGTTAGTCACTCTCAGGTTGCTTTTCCCCCACAGACATGCAAGTTTATAAAGCAGGAATCAAATTTCCCTTTCGAACGTCACAATTATGGATGGGATTTTGAGTCGTGCCTACCAGGAGAGCGGATGTTTTTGGCCAAGGTCAATGAATCTTTAAGTGATCCGCCCAATTTCCCATCCCGTCTGCGACAATTCTACGGCATGCAAGACAGGAACATTAACCTCCATATTAGGGGGGGGGACACAATAGCACAGTGGTTAGCACAGTTGCGTCACGGCTCCCGGGTCCCAGGTTTGATTCCCGGTGTGGGTCATTGTCTGTGCGGAGTTTGTACTTCCTCTCCGTGTCTCTGTGGGTTTCCTCCGGATTCCTCCCACAGTCCAAAGATGTGCAGGTTAGATTGCCCTTAGTGTCCTAAAAGGTTGGGTGGGGTTGCTGGGTTATGGGGATGGGGTGGAGGTGTGGGCTTAGGTAGGGTACTCTTTCCGGGGACCGGTGCAGACTTGATGGGCTGAATGGCCTCCTTTGCACTGTAAATTCTATGATTTTATGATTCTATGATCTGCGTTGACCACCCCTTAAAGCAGCGTACTCCAGATCATAACAACACGCTGTGTTGAACAGAATTATCTTGTGCATAGGAACATTTTCCTCTGGCACTAATGACTTTGCCAAATTAGAAAGACGACAGCCAACCTCTTATGTTCTCGTGTATTCCAGACGAATGAGATCACATGAGCTGGGGAGGCCTTTATCAGGCTAAGTTGTCTTGTGGCTGCATTACACTTGAAATGAAATGAAAATGAAAATGAAAATCACTTATTGTCACAAATAGGCTTCAATGAAGTTACTGTGAAAAGCCCCTAGTCGCCACATTCCGGCGCCTGTTCGGGGAGGCTGTTACGGTAATTGAACCATGCTGCTGGCCTGCCTTGGTCTGCTTTCAAAGCCAGCGATTTAGCCCTGTGCTAAACTAAGGAAGGGGTAGACAGGCAATGCAGAAAATTCTCACTGTTGGCGAAGGTAAATCATACAACAATGTGCAAAATTCCAAATACTAACCTGTTTAATACGTGTTCATGCATACTGGCTCACAAAAATAGCTCTGCACACAGCAAAACATTACAAATATTTACAAACATCAATTGTCAAGTACAGTAATTCAGTAGCTAAATCATCTCTCACCTTTAATAATGCAGGTTTCAGTTTCATGGTTGCATTGTGCATTGAGAGGCAGAGGGTTCAGATGTCAGCAGGGAAATAAAGTCAGAGGATCCATTGTACTCATTACACATCCATATGACTTTCCTTATTTCCAAATATAGCCATTAAAAACAGCACAAGAAAGTTAGACTGGGGCAAGAGCACCAAAGGTCGTATAATTTTACACAATGGTCAAGGCAGGGTCAGTTAATTCAGTTAAAGCACTGTGATCCAGTGTCCAGAGCTGTGCACCACAGCTAATTGGAAAGCATTGATTGGAGGCAATGTGGACTGACACAAAACAATAGCAAAAATGTCAATTTGAATCATAGAATGATACAGGACCGAGAGATGCCAATTGACCCATCATGCCTGTGACGGCTATTTGATCCAACCACCTGATTGGTGTTTGCTAGCTGCTCTTTCCTTGTTTTTCACCCCACTTCTTTGGGTAGAATTTTCCCATTGAATCCATAGAAGTCCTACAGTGTAGAATGTTGCCATTCGGCCCATTGAGTCTGCACCGACCCTCTTAAAGAACACCCGAACCAGGCTCCCTCCCTATTCCTGCAGCCCCACAACCCCACTTAACCCACTAAGCCTGGACACTAAGGGGCAATTTAACATAGTGAATCCACCCAACCTGTACATCTTTGGACTGTGGGAGGAAGCTGGAGTACCCGGTGGAACCTCATGCAGATATGGGGAGAAAGTGCAAACTCCACACAGACAGGGCTGTATTGGATCCCGAGTCCCTGGCGCTGTGCGGCAGCAGTGCTAACCACTGTGCTGCCGTGTCACCCTTTTTTTTAGAGTGCTGACTGAGGTGCGAAAACTGGCGTGTAGCTAGCCGGCTCCACAGCTGGCCTTTCTCGCCACATTGTGCATCAATTTGTGCAAAAATAAGCTACAGGTCGTAGAGTACAGGCTCTGGTGGGCCTTATCTCAAACAATGACGATCAGACTACAGAAGGGAGATAAATCACTTGGTTGCATGGTGTACCGAAAACAACCTCTCTCTAAATGTTGGAAAGACCAAGGAACTGATCATCGACTTCAGGAAGTGTAGCATGACACATACTCCCGTCTGCATCAATAGCTCCGAAGTGGAGCTGGTAGATAGCTTTAAGTCTTGGTCCACTCACGTTGATGCAACAGTCAAGAAAGTCCAACAACGTCTCTACTTCCTACGGAAACTAAAGAAATTCAGCATGTCTGCATCGACTCTCACAAACTTCTACAGATGTGCGATAGAGACCATCCTATCCGGCTGCATCACAACCTGGTATGGCAACTGCTCGGCCCAAGATCGCAAGGAACTGCAGGGTGTGGTGAACTCAGCCCAACGCATCACACAAGCTTGCCACCCTCACATTGATTCTGTCTATACCTCCCGCTGCCTCAGGAAGGCAGACAGCATTATCAGAGATCCCTCCCACCCAGACATTGCCTTCTTCCAGACCCTTGCATCAAGCAGAAGGTACAGAAGTCTGAAGACCCGCACATCCAGACATAGGAACAGCTTCTTCCCCACAGCTACAAGACTCCTCAACGACTCCCCCTCTGACTGATCTGTTTCCTGTAAGAGCACTATTCACGACGCCATTTGCTGCACAAGCTCATGTATTTGCTTTGTTTGGCCCATTGTTCCGCACTGTAACCAATCACTGTTTGTCGATGTACCATTTGTCAATGTTCTCTGTTGATTATTCCTTTTGTCTACTATGTACGTACTCTGTATGTTCTCTCGGCCGCAGAAAAATACTTTTCACTGTACTTTGGTGCATGTGACAATAAATCAAATCAAATCAAATCTAGGCATGACCTACAGGGTCAGGCTGGCTGGGCAGAGCTGGAAAATGTGCCCGCTCTCAAATTAAAGAAGGACAGGAACTCCATCCATGCACACGGAGACTCCATCCACGTCCAAGGGGAACCCCCACCCCCCCAGCTCCGCCGACGGACATGGGGAACGACCCAACCCCATGGACCACAAAATCACATATCAGGGGAATCCCCTTTCATGGAGCTCCTCATTGGGCCTTCGCCCTGCACTGTCCCTGGCACTTCCAAGACACTGCTAGAGTGTAGCATGTGGGTGTCAGGGGAGCAGTGTCAGAGGGCTGTGTCAGGGTGCCAGAGGAAATTACTGTGCAGTGCCAGAGTACTGCCTGGGCATGACCCTGTTCCCCCAGAGACTATGCTCACCTATGTGCCCCCTCCTCCCCCAGTGCACTCCCGCCATCTTTGTTCCCATCAATGTGTGTGTGTGTGTGGGGGCGGGGGGCCGGGGGGGGGGGTGCAATGTGGGGGAGAACACACTGGGCTGCCAATAAAGAATGCGGGTGCAAATTCCGAACCTATGTGTTCATCCTGTTTACTTCTGAATGTTACTCATGAATCTGCTTCCGCCGTGCTTTTGGGCGTGCCATCCAGTTTGGTGCCATTCAGGAAGAAAAATGAATTTTTCATGAGTTCCTGAGTTATTTGTTTTCTCAATCGCTTAAATCTGTGCCACTGTGGAATCAACATTTTTGCCACTGGAAAGGTTACTTCATAATGACCCTATCAAAACCCTTCATTATTTTGAGCACTGGAGTAGATTTTCCTCTTCGCCTCCTCTGCCCTAAGGAGAGTAATCCCAGCTTCTCCAGTCTCTCCACATTAACTGAAGTTCTTCACCCCTGGTACCATTCTAGCCAATCTTCCTCACATCTCTCCAAGGCTTTGACAACCTTTCCGAAGTGTGATTCCTGGAATTGGGCACAATAGTTCAATAAAGAAGGAAACTGCTTCAGCATAACTTGCTTGCTTTTGTGCTCATTTCCCTTTACAATAAAGCCAAGAACTCCCAGTTATTTCTTTTGACAATCATGGTAGCACAGTGGTTAGCACTGTGGCTTCACAGTGCCAGGGACCCGGGATCGATTCCCGGCTTAGGTCACTGTCTGTGCGGAGTCTGCACGTTCTCTCTGTGCCTGCGTGGGTTTCCTCCGGGTGCTCCGGTTTCCTCCCACAAGTCCCGAAAGACATGCTGTTAGGTAATTTAGGCATTCTGAACTCTCCCTCCATGTACCCAAAAAGAAGCCGGAATGTGGAGATGGGATTTTCACAGTAACTTCATTGCAGTGTTAATGTAAGCCTACTTGTGACAATGAAGATTATTAAAAAAAAGAATAGAGGCATAGAATTCCTACAGTGCAGAAGGAGGCTATTCAGCCCATTGTGTCTACACCAACCCTCTGAAAGAGCTCCCTACCTCGGCCCACACCTCCATAACCCCATAACCTGAACATTCTAGGACACTAAGGGGCAATTTTGTTTTTATCATGGCCAATCCACATAACCTGCACATCTTTGGACTGTGGGAGGAAACCGGAACACCCAGAGGAAACCCATGCAGTCATGGGGACAGAGTCAAACTCCATACAGAGAGCCACCCAACACCGCAATTGAACCCGAGTCTCTGGCGCCATGAGGCAGCAGTGTTAACCATTGTACCACCGTACTGCCACCACTGTAGATGCACAGCAAGTCCCTCTGTCCCCACATCCTCTCAAATGGGTGAGCAAATAAGCAACAATGGTGGATGTTCAGGGAGATATTAAATACCTCTCAATTAGAGTATATTCCTGAGAGGAAGAGGAATTGTAAATGGGAGAAAAACATTCCATGGCTAAACAAGGAAGTCAAAGAAGACATAAACTAGGGCACACCATACTGCAAAAGCTAGTGGTAATCTGGAGGTTTGGAAGAACTTTAGGTTCAGCAAAAGGCTACTCAAAATAAAATCAAAAGAGCTAAGATGAACTACGAAACCAAACAACCAGGAAATATACACACTGATACCAAAAGCTTCTCTAAGTGCATAAAAAGAAAGAGAATTGCTAAAGTAAAAGTTGGCCCTTTAGAGGAAGATACTGATGAGGTAATAATGGGGAACACAGAGATGGTAGAGGCCGTGAAACAATATTTTGCCTCTGTCTTCATAGTCAACGATAATAATAACATTTTTCCATAAACTGCAGTTAACGCAGAGGAACTTGGTGCAATTACCATCACTGTGGAGAAGGTATTGAATAAACTAATGGGATTAAAGGCAGATAAGTCTCCGGGACCTGATGGCCTGCACCCTCGGGTTGAAGGAGGTGGCAGCGGAGATAGTGGATGCATTGGTTATGATATTTCAAACTTCCCTGGATTCTGAAAAAGTCCCGATAGGTTGGAAATATGCTAATGTGGCACCCCTATTCAAAAAGGGAGAGAGGCAAAATATAGGAAACTATAGGCCGGTTAGCTTGACCTCTGTGGTGGGGAAGTTGCTGGAATCAATCATTAAGGAGGAGATGACTGTACATTTGGAAAAACAAAGCTCAATCCACCACTGTCAGCATGGTTTTATGAAGGGTAAGTCAACTTCCGGGTGCGGCTATGCAGAGCTAGGTCGCATATTCGGTAGCTCCCGCTTGGAACGGACTTTTGGGATCTTTTACAGGGCCCCCACGGCATTTGTTTGACATTTCCCGGTGTGGGAGGAAGGCTGCAGCATTCCCCTCACAGTGTCCCCCAGGAATGTTGTGTCTTTTGGATACCAGACCCGGCAGAAACAGTAAAAGATTTGGCTTTAACTGCAGGATAAACAGAGCCTCTGCCAGCATGCAGGCAGGGGAAGGGCAAGCTTAAAGCTGCAATCTGGCTTGACTCTATCAAAGGTGAATTCTAGCAGCAGAGGGAACAACTGTGAAAAGATCTACCAAGGCCATTGAAGAAGCAGGGACGAGGCTTCCGGTGGCGGCCATGGAGGAGTAGGTCGCGCATTCGGCAGCTCCCGTCTTGAACCGACTCTCAGACCTTTTTCAGGAGTTTCCATAGACTTTTTGGGGCAGACTGGTGAAGCAAACACTGCCAACTTCTATGAAACGGACCAGAAGTGTAACGGCCAAAGGAGCGGCACTGGAGCAACGGGAGAAGCGAGGGAAAGAAAACAAAATGGCGGCAGCCAGGGACAAAGGGGAGCTGCAGGAGTTCATCAAGCGCTGCTTCGAGGAGCAGCGCGAGGAGATGCGCAAAGAGATGTTGCCGCCTATGCTTTCGGCAATTGAAGGACTCGGGATCACGCAGAAGGCCCACAAAGCTAAGATCCAGGAGGTACAGAAAAGAGTCAGTCAGAACGAGGACGAGCTCGTGGGCCTAGCTGTGAGAGTGGAGCAGGACGAGGTGCTACACAAGAGGTGGGCGGGAAGACTCGAAGACCTGGAGAACAGGTCGAGGAGAAAGAATCTGCGAATCCTGGGTCTCCCTGAGGGAGTGGAGGGGGCTGATGCTGGGGCATACGCGAGAACTATGCTCGAGGCGACGACGGGCACGAAGGCCCCTTCGAGGCCGCTGGAGTTGGACGGGGCACATCGGGTGCTGGCGAAGAAGCCCCAGGCAAATGAGCCGCCAATGGCGATGGTGGTGAGGTTCCACCGGTTCACGGACAGAGAGTGGGTCCTGAGATGAGCCAAGAAGGAGCGGAGCAGTAAGTGGGACAATGCAGAGATCCGAATATACACGGACTGGAGCACGGAGGTTGCAAAGCAGAGAGTGGGTTTCAACCGGGCCAAAGCGGCATTGTACCGGAAAGAAGTGAAATTCAGAATGCTGCAGCCAGCGCGACTGTGGGTCACATACAAGGGCCAACACTATTACTTTGAAACGCGTGGACCTTTGTACAAGCCGAAACGTTGGACTCTAACTGAGGGTTTGTGAGGGTGGGGGGGATGTTTTGGGGTTTGATGTGTGATGATTGTTGTATATAGGGGGTCAATCACCCGCAGGAAATGTTACATGGGCTGGGGAAGAGAGACAAGGCCGCGACAGGAGCTGCGCCAGAGGGGGCGGAGCGGGCTTTGGAAAGCGCGGGGTTTTTTCCTGCACGCGTGAAGAAAGGCGGGAAGGGGAACGAAGGAATGCATATGGATTGGGAGACTCCCACACGGGGAGGTCAATGGGACGGCGGGGGAAGCCGGGGTCAGCAGGCATCAGCTGACTTACGAGAGTGACATGGGGGGAGCAAAAAATCTAGACAGGGGTCTAGCGGGGGGGAAAGGGGGGGGAAAAGGGTTGCTGCTGCACTGGCCGAAAGGGAATGGGACACAGAAGAGGTGGGGGACTGGACGGTGAGGGAGGCGTGGACACGGGATTGGCCCAGAAAAGGAGATGGCTAGTCGGCGGGGCGTGAGGGGGGGGGGGGTGAGAGCCCCTCCAATCCGGCTGATAACGTGGAATGTGAGGGGCCAGAATGGGCCGGTGAAGAGGGCTCGAGTGTTCGCGCATTTAAAGGGACTGAAGGCGGACCTGACCATGCTCCAAGAGACACATCTGAAGGTGGCGGACCAGGTCAGGTTAAGAAAGGGATGGGTAGGACAGGTATTCCACTCGGGACTGGACGCGAAGAATAGAGGGGTGGCAATATTGGTGGGAAAGCGGGTGTCATTTGAGGCCAAGACTATTGTAGCGGACAATGGAGGACGATATGTAATGGTGAGCGGTAGGCTGCAAGGGACGTGGGTGGTGTTGGTAAACGTATACGCCCCGAACTGGGATGATGCAGGATTCATGAAGCGCATGTTGGGGCGCATTCTGGACCTGGAGATAGGAGGCCTGATAATGGGAGGGGACTTCAATACAGTGTTGAATCCAGCACTGGACCGCTCCAAATCAAGGACTGGAAAGAGGCCGGCGGCGGCCAAGGTACTTAGGGGGTTTATGGATCAGATGGGGGGAGTGGACCCATGGCGGTTTGCAAGGCCACAGGCCAGGGAATTTTCTTTCTTCTCCCATGTACACAAAGCCTACTCCCGGATAGATTTCTTTGTTCTGGGTAGGGCGCTCATCCCGAGGGTGGAGGGGACGGAGTATTCGGCTATAGCCGTTTCGGACCATGCCCCGCACTGGGTGGAACTGGAGCTGGGAGAGGAGAGGGACCAACGCCCGTTGTGGCGGCTGGATGTGGGACTGCTGGCGGACGAGGTGGTGTGTGGGAAGGTGAGGGCGTGTATCGAAAGGTACTTTGAGGCCAACGACAATGGGGAGGTGCGGGTGGGGGTGGTATGGGAGGCGTTGAAGGCGGTGATCAGGGGAGAGCTAATTTCCATTAGGGCTCATAGGGAGAAGACAGTGGGTATGGAAAGCGAGAGGTTAGTGGGGGAGATTTTGAGAGTGGACAGGAGATACGCAGAGGCCCCGGAGGAAAGATTACTTGGGGAAAGACGACGGCTCCAGACGGAGTTTGACCTGTTGACCACAGGGAAGGCGGAGGCACAGTGGAGGAAAGCGCAGGGGGCGACCTACGAGTATGGGGAAAAGGCTAGTAGGATGCTGGCACACCAGCTCCGTAAGAGGATGGCAGCGAGGGAAATAGGGGGAGTCAAAGATGGAAGGGGAGCCACGGTTCGGAGTGCGACGAAAATAAACGAGGTATTCAAGGCCTTTTATGAAGAGCTGTACAGATCTCAGCACCCAGCGGGGGCAGAGGGGATGAGACGATTCCTAGATCAGCTGAGATTCCCGAGGGTGGAGGAGCAAGAGCTGGCTGGTTTGGGGGCACCAATTGGGTTGGAGGAGCTGAGCAAGGGTTTGGGGAGCATGCAGGCGGGGAAGGCCCCGGGACCGGACGGATTCCCGGTGGAGTTCTACAGGAAGTACGCAGACCTGTTGGCCCCGCTACTGGTGAGGACCTTTAATGAGGCAAGAGAGGAGGGGACCCTGCCCCCGACAATGTCGGAAGCGACAATTTCTTTGATCCTAAAGTGGGACAAGGACCCACTGCAATGTGGATCGTACAGGCCGATCTCGCTCCTCAATGTGGATGCAAAGTTGCTGGCAAAAGTGCTGGCCACGAGGATCGAGGACTGTGTCCCGGGGGTAATCCACGAGGACCAGACGGGATTTGTAAAGGGCAGGCAACTAAACACCAAAGTGCGGCGGCTCTTAAACATGATAATGATGCCATCGGAGGAGGGAGAGGCGGAGATAGTGGCAGCTATGGACGGAGAAGGCCTTTGACCGAGTAGAGTGGGAGTACCTCTGGGAGGTGCTGCGTAGGTTTGGGTTCGGGGTAGGGTTTATCAATTGGGTTAAGCTCCTTTACAGAGCCCCGATGGCGAGTGTAGTGACGAACCGGCGGAGGTCGGAGTACTTTCGACTGTACCAAGGGACGAGGCAGGGGTGCCCCCTGCCCCCCTGTTGTTCGCATTGGCGATCGAACCATTGGTCATGTCATTGAGGGAGTCTAATAAATGGAAGGGGGTGGTCCGAGGGGGAGAAGAGCATCAGGTGTCGCTATATGCGGATGACCTGTTGCTGTACGTGGCGGATCCAATGGAGGGGATGGTGGAGGTCATGCAGACTCTAAGGGAGTTTGGGGAGTTTTCGGGCTATAAGCTCAATGTAGGGAAGAGTGAGCTCTTTGTATTACAGGCGGGGGACCAAGAAAGAGAGATGGGGGACCTACCGCTGAGGAGGGCGGAGGGGAGCTTTCGGTATCTGGGGATCCAGATAGCCAGGAGTTGGGGGACCCTACATAAACTGAATCGGACGAGGTTGGTGGAGCAAATGGAGGAGGATTTCAAAAGATGGGACATGTTACCGCTCTCATTGGCAGGTAGAGTGCAGTCGGTCAAAATGGTGGTCCTTCCGAGGTTTCTGTTTGTGTTTCAGTGCCTTCCCATCGTGATCACTAAGGCCTTTTTTAAGAGAGTAGGCAGGAGTATTGTGGGGTTTGTGTGGACAAATAAGACCCCGAGAGTAAGGAGAGGGTTCCTGGAACGCAGTAGGGACCGAGGAGGGTTGGCGCTGCCAAACCTGGGGAGCTACTACTGGGCAGCAAATGTGGCGATGATCCGCAAGTGGGTTATGGAGGGAGAGGGGGCGGCATGGAAGAGGATGGAGATGGCGACCTGTAAAGGAACGAGCCTGGGGGGCGTTGGTGATGGCACCGCTGCCGCTCTCGCCGACAAAGTATACCACGAGCCCGGTGGTGGCAGCAACGCTAAGGATCTGGGGCCAGTGGAGACGGCACCGGGGTGCAATGGGAGCATCGGTGTGTTCCCCGATCAGGGGTAACCACCGGTTTGTCCCGGGGAAGATGGACGGGGGGTTCCAGAGCTGGCATCGGGCGGGGATTGGAAGAATGGGGGACCTGTTCATCGATGGGACGTTTGCGAGCCTAGGGGCACTGGAGGAGAAGTTCGAGTTACCCCTGGGAAATGCCTTTAGATATATGCAGGTGAGGGCTTTTGTGAGGCAACAGGTGAAGGAATTCCCGTTGCTCCCGGCACAAGAAGTTCAAGATAGGGTGATCTCGGGTGTATGGGTCGGGGAGGGCAAGGTGTCGGAAATACACCAGGAGTTGAAAGAAGAGGGGGAAGCGCTAGTAGAAGAATTGAAGGGTAAATGAGAGGAGGAGCTGGGGGAGGAGATCGAGGAAGGTCTGTGGGCTGATGCCCTAGGTAGGGTTCATTCCTCCTCCTCGTGTGCCAGGCTCAGCCTGATACAATTTAAGGTGGTCCACAGAGCGCACTTGACGGGGGCAAGGTTGAGTAGGTTCTTTGGGGTAGAGGACAGATGTGGAAGGTGCTCAGGGAGCCCGGCGAACCATGTCCATATGATTTGGTCATGCCCGGCACTGGAGGGGTTCTGGAGAGGAGTGGCGGGAGCAATATCTCAGGTGGTGAAAGTCTGGGTCAAGCCAAGCTGGGGGCTAGCAATATTCGGAGTAGTGGACGAACCGGGAGTGCAGGAGGCGAAAGAGGCCGGCATTCTGGCCTTTGCGTCCCTAGTAGCCCGGCGAAGGATCTTGCTAATGTGGAAGGAGGGGGGGGGGGATGTCCTGGGGGGGGGGGGGGGGGGGGGGGGACTGCCTGGGAGGGTGGATGAGCAAGAGATAACATGAAGGGTTGGGGAAACTGGCACGTACGGGTGAGGGCCAGTGTACAAAGCTGTGTAAATATATAATTTTGCCATGTATATATCTTGCTCTGCGCGATTTCTTGTTTTTTTTTTTGTTACGAGGGGTTATTGTTTGTAAGGGAGAAAAATTGTGTTAAAAAACTTTAATAAATATATATATTTTTTAAAAATGAAGGGTAAGTCATGCTTGACAAACTTGCTTGAGTTCTTTGAGGATGTAACCAGTGAGGTGGATAATGGGGAACCTGTGAATGTGGTATGTCTAGACTTCCAAAAGACATTTGACAGGATGCCGCATAAAAGATTGATCCCGAAGGTGAGATTGTAAGGGTTTGGGGGTAGAGTTCTAGATTGGATTGAGGATTGGCTGACTGACAGAAAGCAGAGTGTTGAACTAAATGGCCCTTCTCTGGCTGGCGAACTGTAATGTGTGAGGTGCCTTGGGCCTCAACAGTTTACAATCTATATAAATGATCTGCAAGCAGGGACAGAGTGTAAAATAGCGAAATTTGTGGATGACACTAAAATAGGTGGGAGAGTAGGCTGTGAAGAGGTGATAATGAGTTAACAAATGGATATAGATAGGCTAGGAGTATAGGCCAACATTTGGCAGATGGAGTTTAATGTGGATAAATGAGGTTATTCATTTGGTTGAAGAAATAGAAAGGCAAATTATTATCCAAATGGAAAGCAGGTTCAATATGCGTCTGGGCAGAGGGATTTGGGTGTCTTTGTTCATGAATAGAAAGTCGGTATGCAGATACACCATGTAATAAAAAAGGCAAATGGGATTTTCGCGTTTATTGCAAAAGGAATGGAGTATAAAAATACAGAAGCGTAGGAGCTGCTCCATTTCCTCTTCCTCACAAGGACCGCTGACTTCCCTTTCCATATCACCCAACTCTACTCCTGCCTCAAACCATCTTCTGCTGAAATCTCGTGCTATTTTTCACTTTAGACTCGACTATTCCAATGCTCTTCGTCCTCCATTAGCTTCAGATCATCCAATAGTCTGCTCCAAGCTCACATCATGGCCACCATGACTGATCACTCTTGTACAAGCTGACCGACATCGATTTGAGGTTTTGTCGCATCTTAGTCTTAAAATTCTCATTCTTGTGTTCAGATCCCTCTCTGGCCTCACCTCTTTCCATCTGTGTCAGCTTCTCCACACTTAAAAACCCTCTGCAATCTTCACATTCATCTAATTAAGACATTATACCCAATGCCGAGATCCATCACCCCATGCAGGCTGTGAGAATGTTCCTTTGGGTTTTTTTTTTACTTTGGGCGATGATGCAAAATGGGTGAAGTCCACCCACCCCCCAGGTTGGAACCACGCTGGCAAAACTCGGCGGGAACTCGGCCGGTCGATCGCGGAGAATCGCCGCCGGGGCCGTTTTCAATGGCCCCTGACTGGCGCCGCGTCGACCGCATGCGCGCGACAGCTGCCGATTCTCTGGTTGCCGGAAAATCGCATCGCGGAGTCGGCGCGGCGTGGCGGGAATTTCCGGCGTCACCGGCAATTCTCTGACCCGGTGCTGGGTCGGAGAATTTCAGCCAAGGACTCCCAAGTCCCTTTGTGCTTCTGATTTCCAAAGCATTTCCCCATTTAGAAAATAGTTATGCTTCCATTCCTCCTTCCAAAGTGCATAACTTCACATTTTTCCACATTATATTCCATCTGCCACTTCATTGCCCACTCTCCTAGCCTGTCCAAATCCTTCTGCAGCCCCCTGCTTCCTCAATACTACCTGTCCCTCTACATATCTTTGCATCATCTGCAAACTTAGCAACAGTGCCTTCAGTTCCTTCTTCCAGATCATTAATGTATATTGTGAACAGTTGTGGTCCCAGCACTGACTCCTGAGGCAGACCACTAGTCACCTGAAAGAAACCCCTTTATCCCTACTCCCTGCCTTCTGCCAATCAGCCAATCCTCTATCCATACCAGGGGCGTCATTCTCCGACCCCCCAGAGGGTCGGAGAATGCCCGTTGGCCGCCGTGAATCCCGCCCCCGCCGAAGTCTCCGAAGGGGGAAAAGTTGGCGGGGCGTTAATGGCGCCGCTGCCGCGGAGAATGTCACGGGTCTGCGCAAGGCAGCCGATTTTCGGCCTGCCGATATTCTCCCTTCCGGATGGGCCGAAGTCCCATCGACGTGATGACCGTTCACGTCGACGTGAACCAAACCTCCTTTTCATCGGCGTGACCCGGTGCTCCAGGCTCACGCCGACCAGCGTGGAGGTGATTGACGGCCTGGGGGGTTGGCTGTGGGCAGGAAATGGCATGGCCGCAGACTGATTGCGTGAGGAGAGGTGTGTCTCGGCTTGTGTGTGTGTGTGTGCGGCGGGGGGGGTGTGGTTAGAGTAGGCTGGGCTCCGGGGGAGTGCCGGGAGGGGGTCCGTGCCGGGGTGGAGGTTGGGGGGGGGGTCCGTGCCGGGGTGGAGGTTGGGGGTTGGGGGGGGTCCGTGCTGGGGTGGAGGTTGGGGGTTGGGGGGGGTCCGTGCTGGGGTGGAGGTTGGGGGTTAGGGGGGGTCCGTGCTGGGGTGGAGGTTGGGGGTTGGGGGGGTCCGTGCTGGGGTGGAGGTTGGGGGTTGGGGGGGGGTCCGTGCTGGGGTGAAGGTTGGGGAGGGGGTCTGTGCTGGGGTGGAGGTTGGGGAGGGGGTCCGTGCTGGGGTGGAGGTTGGGGAGGGGGTCCGTGCTGGGGTGGTTGGGGAGGGGGTCCGTGCCGGGTGGAGGTTGGGGAGGGGGCCCGTGCCGGGGTGGAGGTTGGGGAGGGGGTCCGTGCCGGGGTGGAGGTTGGGGAGGGGGTCCGTGCCGGGGTGGATGTTGGGGGGGGGTCCGTGCCGAGGAGGGTGATGGGAGGGCAAGTGAGTTGGTCCACCTGGCCAGGTGCCAGCCTCCAACAGTTGGACCCATGCGGTCCATGCCACCTGGCTGGGGGGAGGAGGGGATATGGGCAATGATGACATGTCGTCGTTCCCCTCCCCCCCACCAGGCCGTCATGTTTTCAGATCATCCAGCGATGTTGGCCGCCGTGGTGGCAGACGCTCATGTCTATGTTGCCCTGGATGAGGAGGAGGAGGAGGAGGATCTTTGCCAGAGAGGCGGGGCAGGCTGCCGCAGAGGGGCAGGCGGCAGCCGCCCAGGCTGGAGGGACACCTGACCGACAGGACGAGGAGGGGGAGGAGGACGTCGCGGCCCCACGGCAACGGAGGCACCCGAGGGCGCCCCGTGTGTACCGGCCCCGGCAGTCATACCAGGACCTCACGGACCGGGAATGCAGGAGGAGACTCCGGATGAGCCGGGAAACCGTGGCACACATCTGCCACCTGCTGGCACACTTGTCACCGCGTGGCACTGGCGGGGGACACCCTCTCCCCGTGTCCGTCAAGGTTACGGTGGCCCTGAACTTTTATGCAACGGGGTCATTCCAGGCACCGAGTGGGGACCTGTCCGGCATATCGCAGACATCGGTGCACCGGTGCATCCGGGCAGTGACAGATGCCCTTTATGCCATGGCGCACCGCTATATCCGCTTCCCCGTGGACCGGGCCAGCCAAGATGCCCGGGCCGTGGGCTTCTCTGCCGTGGCCGGGTTCCCCATGGTCCAGGGCGCGATCGATGGGATGCACGTCGCCGTGCGGCCACCTGCAGATAACAGGGCCGTGTTCACTAATAGGAAGGGGACCTATTCGATGAACGTACAGGTGGTCTGCGAGCACCGCATGATGATCCTGCACGTCTGCGCCCGTCACCCAGGCAGTGTACACGACTCATTCGTGTTGTCGCAGTCATCCATCCCCGGCATGTACGAGGGACGCCATCCCCGGCTGAGGGGCTGGTTGCTGGGCGACAGGGGCTACCCATTGCGATCGTGGCTGATGACGCCTATACGGAGGCCACGCAATGAGGCGGAGAACCGCTACAATGATGCCCATGTAGCGACAAGGGGAGTGATCAAGAGGTGCTTTGGCGTGCTGAAGATGCGTTTCAGGTGCCTGGACCTCTCTGGGGGCGCCCTCCAGTATCGGTCAGATAGGGTCGGCCGCATCATTGTGGTGTGCTGCGTCCTACACAACATAGCCCAGCAGAGGGGCAATGTGCCGCAGGCAGAGGAGGGCGGAGTGGAGGAGCAGCAGGAAGAGGCCCAGTCCTCCCCAGATGAGGGGGATGGGGGCAATGGTCAGGGCAGACGGGGTAGACACAGACGGGTGGCTGTCCACCGTTACCGGCTGGCCCAGCGGGCACGGGACAGACTGATAGACGCCCGCTTCACTGACTAGATGGGCGTGGGAATCGGGTAGCATGGCCACAGACCGCACACCATGGCAACAGCCGACCACCCACACCCCCCACCCATCCACCCACCCAGCACCCTCACCCCCCTCCCCAACCCCACACACCCCACCCGCATGCACACCACCCCCCCCCCCATTGCCGATCCACCGGCGGCACAACGGGCCGGGCTCACACAGTTGCGGGTGGACGCGTGTCTATCGCAGGCCATGGAGGATGATGACAACCCGCCCTGCGATGAGCTCCTGGCTCTACATCGTTGGACTATGTCTGACCCATGGCCACAGTACCACCATCCACCCGGACCATCCCTGCATGCGGCTGTGACACTGCAGCGCACGGACCCGTCCTCTGCCCGGGGGATGTTGATGGCGGCCCAGGGGGAAGGGGGCAGACTCACCTGGGGCTGAAGTAAGACCACCCCTCACACACACACTTGCGCTCAACGTACATGACACCCCCGCACACTTTGGACAGAGCACAAAGGCAGCTTCGGTAGGTGTAACATTGACTTTAATAACGAACGGAGTTCATGCATGTGCCCTAGCCCCTAAAACTCATCTGTGCCCTGCACCCGTGCCAACTTACTCAGTGTCTAATTGTTTGGCCTTACGGGCCCTTTGACTACGTCTACGTGGTTCCCCAGACGGTACAGCAGAACTGGAGGTGGACTCCTGTGATTCCTGCCCTCTGACACGGGATCCCTTTGGCGGCCGTTTCCTGGGGCGTCCTGGCCTAGATGGGCCAGGCTGCGGCCCGGGCGACTGGGATGGCGAGCTGCCAGCCTGTCCTGCCCGTTGCCCACCCGATGCACCTGGGACGGAAGGGGGGGAGTCCGAGGTGTCGCCGTGTACCGGGACCTCCCCTACAGAGGGAGCCGGGACGGACCACACCACCTCCTCCTCCCTCGGGGTGCCCGATGGCCCCCAGGCCTCTACATGGGTGGGGGATGCGAACGGACTGGCCATCCGACGCCCCCCCGACATCTGGCGCTGCCAGTCCTGGAGGCCCGTGCTGGTATCGACAGGGGTCTGCAGGTTTGCAGCCATGGAGCCCAGGGTGTTGGCAAACCCTGTCTGTGACAGTGCGACGCCGGCTCGCACATGGCCACTGGCGCCGATGCCCTCAGCGATGGCCTCCTGAGACTGGGCCATGGCCTGCAGAGACTGGGCCATGGCCTGCTGAGACTGGGCCATGGCCTGCTGAGACTGGGCCATGGCCTGCTGAGACTGGGCCATGGCCTGCAGAGACTGGGCTATGGCATTGAGCGCCTCTGCCATCTGGCGCTGGCACTGGCTCATGGCCTCCTGTGAGAGGGCAGCCATTTCCTGGGCCACAGACGCCGCCTGCACGGAAGGCCCCAGGCCTCACAAACCGTTCCCCATGTCTGACACCGTCGCAACCATTGCCTCCACCGCGGACGCCTCCCGTGCGGTGTCAGCCTGCGTGGCACGCATGACCAGGACCACTCCCAGCTCCTGGACGCGGGTGGACTCCTCTACCTGCGACCGCAGCCGCCGCAAGCCGCCCGTCACCCTCTTCGCTCGTCTCCGGGTCGGTGGTTGCATCGGATCTATGTGTGGGTGTGGTAACTGCAGGAACCCGGGATCCATCTGGGCGGCAGATGTTCGCTTGGGCTGGGCTGCCCTCCGACCGCCCGGTCCCTCTGCTGCTCCTACCTCCACCTGCTGTACCGGGACGGCTGTGTTGTGCGCACCAGTGAGTGTACCAGACGCCTCATCACTAAAGTGCCCAACCGTGGTGAGTGTTTCTGCGATGGTGGAGGGTGTTGGTGACAGCAGTGGCGTTGTGTCGTGCTCTTCGTCCCACTCTGAGTCCATGGCACTTTGGGGTGGGGGTTCGTCTCCACCCATCCACTCTGAGTCACTGTCCGGTATTTCGTCTTCCTGGGTAGTGCTGTCCCGGGTAGTGCGGTCCCGGGTAGGGGTGTCCTGGGTAGTGGTGTCCTGGGTAGTGGTGTCCTGGGTAGTGGTGTCCTGGCTCGGATGTGACGGGGGCCTGTGGCTGCCCCCCTCATCGCTGGGTGGTCGCTCCCGCACGTGACGGGGGGTGTCGTCTCCCTGTTGCTCCAGGTCTCTCCGTCTCCCATGGTGTGCGAGGGGCATCCTGCGGGCGTCGCAAGCTGGAGGGTCCGGGTCTCTCCGTCTCCCGTGGTGTCCGAGGGGCATCCTGCGGGCGTCGCATGCTGGAGGGTCCGGGTCTCTCCGTCTCCCGTGGTCTCCGAGGGGCATCCTGCGGGCGGTGTGCATCTGCGGGGATGGGTGCCTGGACGTTTGGTCCTGCGATACACAATGAAGCATGCATGGTTAGACATCAGGCAGTGATCAGGTGATACGGGGGAGGGGGATATAGGGGAGGGGGGATATGGGGACGGGCTGTCAGTGGCTCACTTGCTGGTGGGCCCCCGACCTCTGCATCAGCAACCTCCCGGTCCTCAGGTCCTCCAGCCAGTTCCAGGGCCCTTTCCTCGTGTACGGTCAGTGGCCTCTCATCAGCGGGCCCTCCTCCAGTCCTCACATGCTCCCTATTGTTGTGTGCACGCTTCTCCTGTGGGGGGGGGGGGTTGGTGGCAGGGGTAAAAGGCAGGTATATGAATATGTAAAAGTGTTAGGCAGGTATATGAATGCACGCCATCGGTTGTGCGTGCGTTACAGAGGTTAAGGTTAGGGCTGGATTCACTTGGGGATATGGGGGATATGGGGGAGGGGGGGCTATGGGGGAGGGGGGATATGGGGGATATGGGGGAGGGGGGATATGGGGAGGGGGGATATTGGGGATATGGGGAGGGGGGATATGGGGAGGGGGGATATGGGGGATGGGGGGATATGGGGGAGGGGGGATATGGGGGAGGGGGGGATATGGGGGAGGGGGGATATGGGGGAGGGGGATATGGGGGACGGGGGATATGGGGGAGGGGGGATATGGGGGAGGGGGGGATATGGGTGAGTGTGGGATATGGGGGAGGGGGGAAAAGGGGGGATATGGGGAGGGGGGATATGGGGGAGGGGGGATATGGGGAGGGGGGATATGGGGAGGGGGGATATGGGGGAGGGGGATATGGGGGATATGGGGGAGGGGGGATATGGGGGAGGGGGGATATGGGGGAGGGGGGATATGGGGGAGGGGGGATATGGGGAAGGGGGGGATATGGGGGATATGGGGGAGGGGGATATGGGGGAGGGGGGGATATGGGGAGGGGGGATATGGGGGATATGGGGGATATGGGGGAGGGGGGATATGGGGGAGGGGGGATATGGGGGAGGGGGGGATATGGGGGAGGGGGGATATGGGGGGGATATGGGGGAGCGGGGGATATGGGGGAGGGGGGATATGGGGGAGCGGGGGATATGGGGAGGGGGGATATGGGGGAGGGGGGATATGGGGGAGGGGGGATATGGGGGAGGGGGGATATGGGGGAGGGGGGATATGGGGGAGCGGGGATATGGGGGAGGGGGGATATGGGGAGGGGGGGATATGGGGGAGGCTCACCCTGCCTGCTCTGACGACGTCGTTCACCTTCTTGTGGCACTGGGTGCCTGTCCGTGGTGCCAGGGCCACAGCGGTGACGGCCTCTGCCACTTCCCTCCACAGACGCCGGCTGTGGCGTGGGGCAACTCTGCGGCCGTGCCCGGGATACAGGGCCTCCCTCCTCTGCTCCACTGCGTCCAGGAGCGCCTCCACATGGCGTGACTCGAACCTCGGGGCTGAGCGATGGCCAGCCATCCAGTCGGGTGTTGCGGTCGGGTGTTGCGGTCGGGTGGGGGGGAGCAGCACGGCCTTATGAGCCGTCACGCCGTGCAGCGCGTATGACGCTGCACGGCGTGAACCACTGCGCAAGCGCGGATCCCGTTACGTCGCTGCTAGCCCATTTCGGGCCAGAGACTATCGATCCATTTTTATGACGTGACGCAAGTGGGATTTGCGCCGTTTTTTGCGCCGATCGGCGGACTTTCCGCCGATAACGGAGAATTTCGCCCCAGGATCTTACCCTTAACACCATGGGCTCTTAACTTATTTAACAGTCTCCTATGCAGCACCTTGTCAAAGGCCTTCTGGAAATCTACCAACTTCTACGTACATTGATTGAGGTCACATCATTTGGGAAATTTTAGTTGCATATTGCTCAAGGTCCTGTTGAGGATTGTGCATGCCACAGAGCTATTGCAAGCACATGGAACTATCTTGTGACTCAAGCCGACCATTAATTTGCAGCAGCTCACAGTAGCAAATTAAAAGCAAGAAGTCGGTGTCTTAAAGTGACACACCTAAACAAGCCTTCATTGTTACAGTGGGATCGGCCTGTGCAAAGTAGTCGTATGTGCCAGAGAAAGGGACTGTGTTACCTCTAAAACTTTGTCCAGGTATACTTTATTGCCGGTTGAGCTGCTCCATTCATTGGAGTTTAGAAGAATGTGAGGTGACCTTATTGAGACATAGGGAATGATTCTCCGGCCGCGTTGTGGTTTCGCTTGAGCGCAAACCGGCCGGAGAATGCCAGGAAAGGCCACCAGCGAGGTTCCCAACTGGCTCTGTGCCTCCCGGATTCTCCGAAGTCCCGCGAGACGTCGGAGTCAGAACCCCATACCAAATGAGCGGGGGGACCAAATGACACTCGCGGAAGTAGGTCATAAACCTACTTAAGACCTACCTGCGTGGGATCCACCAGCGTCCTTCGATTCTTCGGCCTCCAGCGAGGCTGCAGCTGGGCGCCGATCAGTGCTAGTCCAGGCGGAACGGCACCCGGAAGGTTTACTGGGCCACGAGAGACCCCTGCCACTGCCAAGGTGCCTGGATAGCACTGCCAAACTAGCAGGAGCACTGCCTGGGTGTCAGGGTGGAAGTGCAAGGGCTCTCGAGTGCCAGGGTGGCACTGCCAAGGGTCGGGGGAAAGGGGGCCATGCCCATGAAATGAGGGCGGTGGGGGTTTGAAGAGTAGGGGAGTGCAGGGCAGGTAAGTAGGGGTGATGGGTGGGGGCCCTAGAAGGGAGGGGGTGCTGTATGGCGGCTTGGGGGGCCTAAAGAGTGGGGACCTCCAGGGACTCCACAGCGAGGTGTCCTCACGTGGGAGGTGTGGGGTAGTGTCCATGTGTGTGGGGATGACATTGGCCATGGATGGGAGGTGGGGGGGGAGGGGGGGTGGACCCACAAGCTTACTTAGAGATCGGGGCACTCTTTCAAAACGGCAGCCTGATCACTGAGTTCAGCTTCCCAGTGCAAAAAAAATTCGAAGTGTGGGCTAAACAGGTGAGAAATTCCCCAGGATCCAAAAAAGTGACTAAGTAATTGAATAGTGGTGGGGAACTCGCCTGCAGATCCGGTGGGAAACTCCCTGAAAAATCCACCACAAATTAACTTTAAAATGTTTTGGGAGAATTGCGTCCATATAGGATTCTCTATGCTGAGAAGTTGTTACCCCTTGTGGAAGTGCCTAGGACAGTGGTGGGCAACCTATGTCTTGGGAGCCACATGCGGCACATGAGGTTTCTGTTGATCATTGGCCATGCAAATGGTTCACAGGGTTGCCACATTCTGCTGGTTTCCATCCGTGTAGTTTTTTTCTTACTCGTTCGACTGAACTGATTTGCACATAAAGCAAGGGCAAGTGATGTGAGGTGCATGCTGATTGCACACACCATTGACTGTGAAAGCCGTGCGCTCCCTCGGTGTCCAAATTGTAAATATTTATTTTGTTTTTGCCATTTGAAGTTGATGACAGTCCTATTAATAGACGAATTGACTAATTAATAAACCATTGACTTGTTTTAAGAAATATTCAATGCATATCAAATGTATTCAGACTTATTCATGGGGTCATGGTTAGTGATTAAGCCCAATTTCAATCTTGTAGCCCACTAAGATGAAGGAGGGCCATTCATGCGGCCCACTCAACAGCCTAGATTGCCTATCACTGGTCTAAAATCAGAGGACTTAATCTCAGAGTAAGGAATTGTCATGCGAGAGTGCCTTTAAGACATGGATGTTGAAGCAATGTACCTTTAAAAAAACAGTGATGTCAGAGAGTGGGTGGGGCTCAGCTCAGTTCAGCCATTTTGCAGTCTGTGATTTGCAGGTTTTTTTAGTTTCAGTTCAAAAGCAGTGTCTGTGTGTTCCCAGAGAGCTGCAAGTTTAGCAGTTTGGTTTTGCTGAGAGCAGCCAAAAAGTGCCTGGCTGGTTTTGTAGAGAGCAGTTTAAGAGTAAAAAGCCAGTTTGCGACAGTCTCTGCCATTCTACAGAAAATATATATATCCTTTAACCTGACGCGATACTGTTTAAAGGTGTTAAGTCTCTTGGAAGTTTGAAGGAACATTTTAAGGAATTATTTACTGTTGCAATATTTTCTGAGTTATCTTTGAAGTAAGGGGTGTTAAGAGATCCAATGTTTATTTAAGATGTTAAGTTGAGTTCATGGAATAAACAGTGTTTTGTGTTTAAAAACCCACGTGTCCATAATTGTAATCCCACACCTAGGGAAAAAGCCGTGTGCTCGGAAAAGCAACAAATCCATTAAAGGGAGAGGTTGGTTGAACTCCATGATACATTTTGGGGTTCTGTAAAGCCTCGACCATAACAGGATCGTCTATTTAAGACACAGATGAGAAGGAATTTCTTCTCTCAGAGGGTAGTGAATCTGTGGAATTCTTTACCACAGAGAGCTGCAGAGGCTGGGTCGTTAAGCAAGTTCAAGACTGAGATAGACATATTTTTAATCAGTCAGGGAGTCAAGGGCTATGGAGATAAGGCGGGAAAGTGAAGTTGAGGATTATCACATCAGATCAATCATGAATGCAGAGAAGACTCGATGGGCCGAATGGCCTCCTGCTCCTACATCTTATGGTCTTATGCCCTATTGTCACTTTATTAGTTCGGCAGTGGCTCTGTTGATACCACTCTCACATTTGTGTCATAATGCCGTGGTTTTAGATTTCCAGAAGGAATTCATCAGGCGAATGAGGGTCCGGAAGTTCTTCCACAGACCACAAGAGGCCGACAGCGAACCCAATGAGACAACCAATGAATCAGAACAGCAGACCGAGAGAGCTGTGGTGTGGCAGCCGAAGAGGAAAGAGTCGAATTGGACCCCTCCGGAAGGCCGCTGCCCTAGACTCGACATGTATGCTCAAGCCGTCAGGAGTCACGTCAATGCCAGATTCATCAGTCGCATTCTCAAGACAGCCCCGAACGTCACCCAAGCACAACGCAACGCCATCCATGCTCTCAAGACCAACCGCAACATCATCATCAAATCAGCAGGCAAAGGAGGAGCCACCATGATACTGAACAGAACAGGCTACTGCAAAGAAGTGTACCGACAACTCAACAACCAAGAACACTACAGACAGTTACCTGCAGATCCGACCAAGGAACAGACCCGCCAACTCAACAGACTGATCAAGAACTTAGATCCAGACCTTCAGAGCACCCTACGTGCTCTCATCTCATGTACTCCCTGCGTTGGAGATCTGTACTGCCTCCCGAAAATACACAACGCCAACACACCAGGCCGTCCTATCGTATCAGGCAATGGGACCCGGTGTGAGAACCTCTCTGGCTACATCGAGGGCATCTTGAAACCCATCATACAAGGTACGGCCAGCTGCTGTCGCGAAACGACGGACTTCTCACAGAAACTCAGCTCCCATGGACCAGTTGAACTAGGAACATTCCTCGTCACAATGGACGTCTCGGCACTCTACACCAGCATCCCCCATGATGACGGCATTGCTGCAACAGCCTCAGTACTCAACACCGACAACTGCCAATCTCCAGACTCAATTCTGCAACTCATCCGCTTCATTCTGTATCACAACGTCGTCACCTTCGACAACAAGTTCTTCACCCAAACACACGGAACAGCCATGGGGACCAAATTCACACCTCAATATGTCAAATCTTCATGCACAAGTTTGAACAAGACCTCCTCATCTCACAGGACCTTCAACCAAAGTTATACACCAGATACATCCTTTGGACCCACGGTGAAGAATCACTGAAACGACTACACGATGACATCAGTAAGTTCCATCCCACCATCAGACTCACCATGGACTACTCTCCAAAATCAGTTGCATTCTTAGACACATTCATCTCCATCAAGGACGGTCACCTCAGCACTTTGCTTTATTGCAAGCCCACGGATAACCTCACGATGCTCCACTTCTCCAGCTTCCACCCTAAACACATTAAAGAAGCCACCCACGATGGACAAGCCCTCCGTATACACATGATCTGCTCAGATGAGGAGGAGCGTAACAGACATCTACAGATGCTGAAAGTTGCCCTCGTACGAACGGGATATGGCGCTCGACTCACCGGTCGACAGTTCCAACGCACCACGGCAAAAAATCGCACTGACCTCCTCACAAGACAAACATGGGACACAACCGACAGAGTACCCTTCGTCGGCCAGTGCTTCCCTGGAACGGAGAAACTACGACATCTTCTTCGCAGCCTTCAACACGTCATCGATGAAGACGAACATCTTGCCATGGTCAACCCCACACCCCCACTACTTGCCTCCAAACAACGTACAACCTCAAACAAACCATTGTTTGCAGCAAATTACCCAGCCTTCAGAACAGTGACCACGACACCACACAACCCTGCCATGGCAATCTCTGTGAGACCTGCCAGATCATCAACATGGGTACCACCATCACAAGTGAGAACACCACCCACCAGGTACGCGGTACATACTCGTGCGACTCAGCCAACATTTTCTAACTCATACGCTGCAGGAAAAGATGTCTCGAAGCGTGGTACATTGGCGAGACCATGCAGACACTGTGAGAATGGATGAACGGACATCGCGTGACAATCGCCAGGCAGGAATGTTCCCTTCCAGTCGGGGAACACTTCAGCAGTCAAGGGCATTCAGCCTCTGATCTTCGGGTAAGCGTTCTCCAAGGCAGCCTTCAGGACGCGCGACAACGCAGAATCGCCGAGCAGAAACTTCTCGCCATGGGTACGGCCTCAACCGGGACCTTGGATTCATGTTGCATTACATTAACCCCACCATCTGGCCTGGGCTTGCGAAATCCTAACAACTGTCCTGGCTTGAGACAATTCAACCTCTTTAAACTGTGATTACTCCTCTCTCTGGATCTGTAAAGACTTAATTACCTGCAAAGGCTCGCATTCAAAGTATCGTCTTGCATCTTTGACTTTGTCTATATATATGTTTCCGGATCCTACCTCTTCATTCACCTGAGGAAGGAGCAGTGCTCCGAAAGCTAGTGATTCGAAACACACCTGTTGGACTTTAACCTGGTGTTGTAAGACTCTTACAAGGATTCAGGAGTGCATTGATCTTCCCAGCTTTGCATCTGTGTGACCTCATGTACACGCTGTGATTTGTCTGCAATGCTGGGATCCATTTTGCCAGGTTCTCTCCTGTCACAAAGATTTGTATATGCCTGGGATCAGTGGAAAGCACGCTTGCGTCAGAGTGAGAAGTTTGTGGGTTCAAATGACATTCTTAAGCAGAAAATCCAGGCTGACAACGCAGTGCATTGCAGGGTGAGTGCTGCACCTTGGGTAGGCCTGTCTTTTTGGATGAGACACCAAACCAAGGAGTCCTCTCTGCTCTCTCTGGAATTTGCAAAATATAGAACATAGAACATACAGTGCAGAAGGAGGCCATTCGGCCCTTCGAGTTGAGTCTGCACCGACCCACTTAAGCCCTCACTTCCACCCTATCCCCATGACCCAATAACCCCTCCTAACCTTTTTGGTCACTAAGAGCAATTTATCATAGCCAATCCACCTAACCTGCACGTCTTTGGACTGTGGGAGGAAACCAGAGCACCCGAAGGAATCCCACGCAGACACGAGGAGAACGTCCGGACTCCACACAGACAGTGACCCAGCAGGAGATCGAACCTGGGACTCTGGCACTGCGAAGCCACAGTGCTATCCATTTGTGCTACTGTGCTGCCCTCCATCACTACTATCCATCACTACTATTCCGTTCGGAGAACAGGGGAGTTCTCCACATTTCCTGACCCATGTCAATGAATATCATCAGCAGATGAATTGGTTATTATCACATTTTGCTGTTGTGGGATCTTGCTGTGTGCTAATGGGCTTATTTGTTTCATACATTACAACAGGAACCACACTTCAAAACCATACTCCATTGGCTGTAAAGTGTGTTGGGTCATCCTGAAGTAGTGAAGTCTGCTCCATCATTCAATCATGGCTCATTTGGGCAGCACAGTAGCACAAGTGGATAGTACTGTGGCTTCACAGTGCTAGGGTCCTAGGCTCCATTCCCCGCTGGGTCACTGTCTGTGTGGAGTCTGCATGTTCTCCCCATGTCTAAGTGGGTTTCCTCCGGGTGCTCCGGTTTCCTTCCACAGTCCAAAGACGTGTGTAATGGATATCACGTTCACCGCAGGATTCGGATTAAAATAAGGCATTAATACAAACAGCATTCTAATTCAAGATGGAATAAAACCACTCCAGCTAAAGGTCAGCTAGAGGTTATCACCTGATGGGAGAGGCTCCAAGCTGGTCTCAAGGACTCATTAATATTAAACAATTAAAGGCTCTTTTTATGAGGGCCACGAAGAATCCAGCACGAGTTTTAAGGATACAAAGTAATGACATTTATTTACAATAACATATATATATAACAGCAGCAGCAACTTCCCTTGCTGCACACTCCTTCCTGCTAGTTCCTAAACTGGCCAGCTTTATTTACACTAGGAGTTTACTAATGGTTTCTCCGCCCCCCTCATTGGGGAAGCTCATACTCCCACAGGATTGTGGGATTGTCATTAGTCCCCAGCCAATGGTAAGCAGGCAGGTTATAACAGCTCTTTTAGACAGACCAATAAATTCTTTGAGAGAACTCCCTATACCTAGAAGTATTCAAAATATGAGAACAGATAAACAGATACACAAATCCTTCTCAAACTATACCTTTGGACACTTGCAATAACACCTTCACAAAAGGGTCTGTTTCTAATATCTGGAGAAAGTGACAGCACTGAAAAAAGACAGGCACCAAACGGGGGCCCCCTTGCCAATATATTAGGACTCCTGACAATTACACAGACCCTATAACTATTAAAAGATTTATCAGTGATATAGTCAGTTCTGTTCTTCGAAGCTTGTCTCGTCGAACAAAACCTCAGGTTGTAAGTATGGTTTTGTATAACTTCTTAGAAATGTATTAAGAAACTGATAGAGATACTTTAGGATTTTTCCATGTTTAGATATCTCATTCTATTGAGAGAAGTTAGTATGTTAGCAGATAACATAGGACTGTTAACAATCTTGTATTAATAACAGATAACTAGAAGGATTGTTTAGTCCACTTATACTTTAACTCTGCAATTCAGTATGTATCTATTGGGAGTATTTTCACAATAAAGATACTTTAATTAATATTATACTGTGCGAAAATTAATCTTGAAGTTGAACTCCTAGACACTCATTTAGGAAGCCCTGAATAGGCTAGGACCCACTCCGCTAGAGGTATTGATTTAGTTATGAGTGACGAATCTGAACTCTCCCCATAAAAAGTAACTGAGACCTTGTTTAACTGCTTGAGACCTGGAAAAGCATTCTCCCTTCGTGAGATCTATTCTGAGTCTTGGCAGGAAAACAGGTTTCCCTCTTTTGATAGGTTTACCTAGAGCATAGGTTAGTAATAGAGTATTATCAGGTCCGGAATAACCTAAATCCACGACATGTGCAGGTTAGGTGGATTGGCCATGATAAATTGCCCTTAGTGACCAAAAAGGTTAGGAGGGGTTATTGGGTTACGGGAATAGGGTAGAAGTGAGGGCTTGAGTGGGTCGGTGCAGACTTGATGGGCCGAATGGCCCCCTTCTGCACTGTATGTTCTATGTTATATGTTCATTTGACTATCCTCCCCATTCTCCTGCCTTCTCCCCAAAGACCCTTGATCCCCTTATTAATCATGAACCTATCTATCTTTATCTTAAAGAGATAGTGACTTGGACTCCACAGCCTTCTGCGCGCAAAGAGTTAAGAGGTAAACTAAAGGCCTTGATGTACCGTCAATGACCACGAGGCGAGAATGGTGAAACAATCGAGGCTTTATTGCACAAGATGTTGTGCCTCCTGCAGCTGGAACCAGAATGGGAGCAGTGCAGGAGAGCATACACTTTTATACTTCGCCTGCTGGGAGGAGCCAGCAGGCTGGAATTTACTGTGGTACCTGTAATGCAGTGGCAGCACCGTAATACATGCAATGTGTTACCAGTGGTGTTTACTACAGGCCTTCAATGGAAACCACTCCATAAAGGAATAAAAAAAATGAATTCAGATGAAATTTCTTGACCGAGAAAATGGTTAGGGTGTGTGATGCAACCATCAATTCACGCGAGACAGTGAGTGGAAGTAAAGTGTGGCTTTAAACGACGAGAACAGTGCCTGCCTGCGACTGTTCTGCTAGTGAGACCCGCCTACAGGGCAGCTGCTCTTTATTCCTCCCCTCAAAGGGCGGAGCCAGGGGCGGAGCCCACAAGGGCACCAACATGATACATTCAGAGTACTGGCTGTCCCGACAGCTTATTTGTCTGATTTGCGCCTGGCAGTTCCCCGTTAACAAGGGTAGAGCTGCTTTTAACTGCACCCTCTGAACTCACTCCCGGTCAGCACATGAGCATGGCACCATGAAGACCTGCTCCATGCTTCGGGAATGCTAACCTGGCCAGGCTGCTGGTTGCTGTGGAGGCACGAAGGGACGCCCTGTCCCCCTGAGGGGGTGGGAGTACCAGCAGCAGGGCCTTCAATGCAGCCTGGGAGGCGGTGGCAGCAGCCGTCAATTCAGGCAGCATGACTAGGATGACCGTTGTACAGTGCAGGAAGAAGACTGACGACCTCCATCAGGCCGGAAGGGTAAGTTAACACCAGCACACTGGCATCAATTCTGCTTGCCACAAGGATTCCGGTGACGGGGATGTGCTGAGAAGTCGCACATCAGGTGGCTCTCTTCCTACGAACCCGAAAATAGGCTCTTTCACCTGAAATAGCCCGCTAGGACAAAGGAAAAAATATCCCCATACTTTAACCAACAGTAGCGCAAAGGGAAATGCTGAACCACAGCCACTCCAGAAGCCGTGTAGAAGTGAAAAAAGACAGGAGAAGCAAATGGCTGAGCCGGCAGACGCACGGGGCAACTAAACCTGGGCCTTGCTAGAACGAGAAGGACCGCACCACTGCACAAGGTGCCCCCCCCTCATCAGGGTTTGGGTGGAGGATGTTTCTCTCAAGGAAACTGAGAGAACACAGAGAGGAAATTAAAACCGACATCCAGGCTGCGGTGAGGGTTTCGGTCGCGGAAGGTCTGGTGACCATGCAGATGGCCTGAGACACGACAGAGAGGCGACTCGAAGCTCAAGAAAGCCCCATATAAAAGCTAGAGAAAGCCGAAACAGACCAGAGCGACTAGATTGCCAATCTGGATAAAGAAATATCAAGGTTGGTCGCAAGCAGGAGAGTCTGAAGGGAAAGATCGATAACCAGGAATACTGATCGAGGCGCCAAAACTTGCGGTTTGTGGGCCTGCCGGAGGGGATTGAAGGCAGGAACCCCATGGACTACGTGGCCTAAATGCTGAGCATTGTGGTGGCAACGGATGGATTCCCCAACCCACCAGGAATAGACAGAACCCACCGGTCGCTTCGCCAAGGTCCAGAGCTGGGGAACAACTGAGGGCGATAATCGATAAAATGCGCCAGCACCAAGACTGGTAACGAATCCTGCGCTGGGCAAAGCAAACAACTGTAACGGGGAAGTCACCGGATCAGGATCTACCAGGACATTGTGGCTGACTTTCGGGCAGAATTCAACAGGGCAAAGGCTGCCCTGCACAAGAGCCAAGTAAGGTTTGGAATGTTCAGAGGTAGGGTAGGGACTCTGGAGCGAAGCACTGAGCAGGGCTAACTCCATCTCCACGTCCCGGCTTCCTGCCACAGTCCAAAGATGTGCAGGTTAGGTGGATTGGCCATGCTAAATTGCCCCTTAAGTACTGGGTTGCGGGAATAGGGTGGAGGGCTTAAGTGGGGTGCTCTTTCCATGGGCTAGTGCAGATGTCATGGGCCAAATGACCTCCTTCTACGCTGTAAATTCTCTGATTCTCTGATTCTCCTGAACAAGTTTCAGCCTAATGCAGCTCAAAGTGGTGCACAGAGCGAACCTGACCAGAACCCGAATGAGCAGGTTCTTCCCGGAGGTAGAGGATAAATGTGAACGGTGCCAGAGGGGCCCGGCCAAACACACCCATTCTGCGCGGCTGGCGATCGTCAGCACCACCCACAGCTGCAGATTGGGGGAGGGGAGGGAGGGAGGGGGGGAAAACAAAAAGAAGAGAAGAGAAGGGCCTGCCCAATGCCCCCCAATGGAGGTTGGACATTTCCCTCCTGCCGAATAAGGCTTTCTGCAAGAAAATATCACAGGCCATAGACGAGTGCATTACTCCCATGTTCTGGGAGGTGCTGAAGGTTGTGATCAGGGGTGAAATTATTGCTTACAAAACACAAAGAGGTAGGGAAGAGAGGGTGGCTAGGCAACAGTTAAGCAACTCCGTACTGGAAGTAGACAGACAATACTCCGAGGCCCCGACCATAGAGCTCCTGCGGAGAGGAAGAAGCTTCAAATGGACTTTGAGCTGCTGTCCACAAGGAAAGCAGTGTACCAACTCCACCAGGCAGGGGATTCCTTGTACGAACATGGAGACAAAACCAGCCGCCTGCTGGCTCACCAGCTGAGAAAGCAGGCAGGCCACAAGGGAAATAGCTCTGATTAGAGACAGCGAAGGCAGACTCGTAGCGGAGCCGGAAAAGGTCAACAAAGCAATCAGGCATTTTACCGTGGGCTGTACACCCCCGAGCTCCCAGGAGGGCACTAGAGGATGAAACAGTGCCTCGATGGACTGGACATGGCAGTCTTTGGGGGGAGGGGGGACAGGAAACAGGGGCTGGAAGCACTGCTAGACCTGGGAGAAGTCATGGAGAGCATCAACTCCATGCAGGTGGGGAAGGAACCGGGACCGGATGGATTTCCGGGGGACTTCTACAAGAAATTTGCGATGGCACTGGCCCTGCACCTGTGGGAGATGTTCACAGACTCGCTGGCAAGGGGAACCCTGCCATCTAGGCTAACACAAGCCTCAGTCTCGCTAATACCTAAAAAAAACAAAGACCCAACAGAATGCGAGTCCTACAGACCCATTTCGCTGCTAAACATAGACATGAAGAAATTGGCCAAGATCCTAGCCGAAAGGCTGGAGGACTGCGTATTAGAGGTGGTAGCAGAAAACCAGATGGGCTTTGCCAAGGGTAGACAGCCAACTTTGAACATCAGGTGCCTGCTGAACATAATCATGACCCCACCCGGGGGGAGAGACCACCTGAGGTGATCGTCTCCCTGGACGCAGAAAAGGCCTTCGACAGAGTCGAATGTAAGTACCTCATAGAGGCACTGGAGCGGTTTGGGCTTAGAGCACGGTTCACCGCCTGGGTGAAACTCCTGCACAACGCTCCCAAAGTGAGAGCACGGACAAATACACCGGGTCTAAGTACGTCCAGCTGCACAGAGGCAGGGATGCCCATTGTCCTTGCTGCTGTTCGCTCTCGCGATCGAGCCACTCGCAATCGCATTCAGGCAAAGAACTGGAAGGCGATCTGCAGAAGAGACAGAGAGCACAGAGTCTTGCTCGATGCAGATGTCCTGCTCCTCTACATCTCGAATCTGCAAAGTGGCATGGAAGGAATCATGGTGCTCTTGAAAGAGTTTGGAGCCTTCTCGGGCTAAAGCCTCAGATCCGAACAACGGCCATTGTTCCTCTGACTGAGTGGGCACCCGAAGCTAAGTATAGGCGTTAGCGTTAGAGATAGTTTAGTTTGTAGTACTTTGTGCATGTGTAGATATTACTGTGTGTGTAAATAAATAGTATTGACTTTGAACTAACTAACTGGTGTATTGGCTCTTTGATCAATATTCGGGTTTGGACCTTGTGGTGGTATCGAGAGATACCTGGCGACTCTAGAGCAAACATAATTAGGAGTCAGGAAGGCGACCATATTGACCGCCATATTCATAACCAGAGAACCAGAGCAACACCCCCTAGCAGGTTAGTGACTGGCACCTCACACCCTCCCCACATCCAATCAACATGCTTTTGTCCTAGCACACCCTGGCACCCACCAGCACAACCCCTCCACGTCCAGGTGCGGTGCTCACACATGCCATCTGCGGTAGACGCCCCGGTGCACCAAGCATGCAGCTCACAATGCCCTCTCTCTGTCCCCCCAGGAGACGTCAGCCCATAATAGGTGGATCTGGAGCTGGCAAGGAGAGAGGAGTCACCAATGGTGAGGTTGGCCTGCGCCATGAAGGTGAGGATCCACTGCACCTTCACCCAGATAACCTGCCTCAAGTGAGTTGTTCACGTCAGACAAAATGATCCTTCTCTCCCACTGACCACATGTTCATCCCCCCACAGGATCTCCACCTGATGAGGCGGGCCATAGCATCCCCCACCCCACTATCACCCAAAAGAACACGCCGGAGGATAGCTCCAAGGAGATCACATCGAGGCGTCACAACTGTCATCCCCACCCTCCACCAGTGCAGAGACACACCTCGGTGGGTGATATGAGTGGACGGGCTTCTGGGACACAATCTGGTAAGGACCACACAGATGCTGATGTACATCAGGTAGAGGCAGGAATATCCAAGGGAGTCAGCAGTCGGAGGTCTGCTGGATCCCAGAACTGAGTCCCAGTCAGATGTCGAACCTCTGGGCAAAGTTAAACTCGAGCTGATTCTGATGCTAAGGCGGGGCCGTTAGATTCAAGAGGGGATGTCAGCCACACTCCGATGAGTTCATAGCTGATTGCAGGAGTCCCAAAGGTGCCGGTTGCAGGAGATGGCACCGGCAATGTATGGCACCAAGGCCAACACTGCTGGGGAGGTGGAAAACCTGAAGCACAATGTCAGTATCTTGAGTGCTGGTGTCCAAGGCATGGCTTATTCCATGACAGCCATGGCATGAGGGTCTCAACATCACTTCACAGGGCCGAATGGCATCTTCCTACTTCTATTTTCTGTGTATGTTTGTATAGGCAGCATCAGGTATTGAACTTGATGATCAGCCATGATCATAATGAATGGCAGAGCAGGCTTGAAGGGCCGAATGGGTCCTCCTGCTTCTAGTTTCTATGTATGGTTCTATGTATATCCCAGTTGTTGAGGGATGTGGCGCAGACACAGGTGGACATTGCAGAGGCACTGCAGAGAATGGCTCAGATGCAGGTGGACATTGCCGCAGCACGTAGGCGCATTTCCCAGTCACTGAGGAGCAGCACTTAGGGTGTCAACATCATGATGCAGTAAACGGGGAGGCGCCGTTACTGGCAGAGTCAGATGACGCAGAGACCTCAAGAGCGCACTCCAGCTGCCCCTCCGTCCCTTGGAGACCCCTAGAGCCCTACAGGCATCGATGGGAGGACAGAACACTGAAGGCTGAGCCGGTGCCTACCGCCATGGAGACGGTGGAGGTCTCCACATCACCTGAATCTCCTCCTCCTGAAACCGGCGCGTCTCAAGGTCAGCAGCCAAAACAGGCAAGTCCGGAGATGCCAGTGACACCGGTAAGTTGGCCAGGGCCCTCCGGCTCCAGGTCCTCCAGAGGATCTCTGCCTAGGGCATCATAGGCCACAGGGCACAAGAAACAACAGGTTGCCTCCACCTCTGATGTGCAACCTGCGGACACACCTAGATGTAGCAGCAGAGTACAGAAGATTAAGAAGATTGAGGATCACTTTGTGGGCTTGGGGTTGGGTGTACTATCTGTACCTAGGGACAATTTAAGTTTCAAATGTTCACCATTAAACATCCAATTCCATATGCAGCCTCTGTCGTGTTATTCTGCACAGCAGACCTGTCTGCACCCCCACCCCCTGCTGCCCTCTGCACCCCCATCCCCTCCAACATGTTGACTGCTGCTGTGCCAGGTTGTGGAGGGCACAGCAGACTACCATGGAGTGCCAAGTCTGTAAGAACATGGTGCAGGTGCTGCATCATTTCCTTGTTAAGAAGGAGTCTCCTCGGGCAGCATGGTGGTGCTGTGGTTAGCACTGTTGCCTCACAGTGTCGAGGACCTGGGTTCGATCCCGGCCCCGAGTCACTGTCCATGTGTTGTTTGCACATTCTCCCCGTGTCTGCGTGCGTCTCACCCCCACAACCCAAAAATATGTCCAGGGTAGGTGAATGGGACCTTAGTGTTGGTTGAGTGGGGCTACTGGGTTATGGGGATAGGGTGGTGTGGGCTTGGGTAGGGTGCTCTTTCCAAGAGCCAGTGCAAAGTCGATGGGCCGAATGGCCTCCTTCTGTACTGTAAATTCTATGAAATATGAAATTGCCCCTTAATTGGGAAAAAATAATTGGGTACTCTATCAGTCAGGGCTTCCATCATATCCCCGAGCCTCCCCCACCCTTCCATATCCCACCTTCTCTTAGAGTGCCATCCATCGAGCCAGTTGTGCTGGAGAATTCCGCTCTCTACACATTCACAGCAGGGGGACCTTGACCCCACAACCCTGCTGGGAACATTTGGGAGACCGAGCTCTGGTGCCTTCCCTTGATCTACCCACTCACCCTTTGACAAAGGGTCATCTGGAGTCGAAACTTTAGCTCTTTTCTCTCCTTACAGATGCTGCCAGACCTGCTGAGATTTTCCAGCATTTTCTCTTTTGGTTTCAGATTCCAGCAACCGCAGTAATTTGCTTTTATCCAGTGTTTAACTCACTGTCACTTCTCTTCCAGGAATGTCTACCCTGAAGACGTGCTGCTCTTCTCTCCAACAGGATTTCCATATGTCTCTCCCCCAATATCCACCTTCACTGCTTTCCATTTTTCTCTTCGTGTTGGACAAGGTATTTACCAAGACTCGCTTCCACAGCCATATTTCTTTCCTCGGTGACTGTCGTCATCTCCGACTTACCCCACGGGGATTTCAACTTAAATTCCATCCTGCATGTAACCACCAGGATTACAGGTACCTCCAGGACATACAACATGCTTCCAACTGCTGCTCTCGCCGCATCCTGAAAGCCACACTCAGTGCCATGCACCGCCACATGTAGACACTCAACATCTCTCTCCAGCATCACCATTTTACTCTCTCTCAAAGCTGTATCATTCGACGCCTTAACAAGAAACTTTTCCTGTTTCTTGTAGATGTTAAGGAACGCAAGCTTCAACAACTTATTAACACTACTGCTCATCCCAGGCTCTCCACCAGTCCCAATCCCTCATACCCCATTTCTTCTAGCCCCAGCCCTTGCCGCGTGTTCTCCATACCATCCGACCTTCCCCTCTCTGAGGCTGAGCGTGCTGTTCTCAGAAAACGACTCAGCTTTGTGCTTTTACGTCACCACCTCAATGAAGTCCAGGCTCAACGTGATGTTGAACTCTTCTTTTGTCGCCTTCATCTCCATGTGCACTTCTTTGGGCAAGAGTCTTCCCCCCATTCCACTGATCCTTTCATGTGCCTCCAACATTCTGCCTCCAATTGGACACCCCTGCCGGGACAATTACCTGCTCTTGATCTTTACATTGAGAATTGTCGACGGGACATTGGCCGTCTTAATTTTTCTGCCCTTCTCATCCATTCCAATCTCTCTCTCTCCGAACTTTTCGCTCTTCACTCCCTCAGGTCCAACCTTGACTTTGTCATGAAACCTGCCGACAAAGGGGGTGCTGTAGTCGTCTGGTGTACTGACCTCTACGTTGCAGAGGCTGAGAGCCAACACTCAGATACTTCCTCTTACCTCCCCCTGGACCATGACTAGACCACTGAACATCAAGCCATTATCTCCAACACCATTAGCGACCTCATTTCCTCCGGATGTCTTCCCATGACGGCTCCCAACCCTGGACAGCCCGCTTTTACCTACTTCTCAAAATCCACAAAAAGGACTGTCCTTTTGGTAGGCCCATTGTGTCAGCATGCTCCTGCCCCACCGAACAGCTTTGACAAAGGGTCATATTGACTCAAAACGTGAGCCCTCTTCTGAACTTACAGATGCTGCCAGACCTGCTGAGACTTTCCAGCATTTTCTCTTTTGGTTTCAAAAAACACTGAAGAAATATTTTCAATTTATATCATGAGCAGTAAAAGTGACATGAATTCATTTCATGCCCTGTGCTGCGCACATTATTCAGCAGTGAGGTACGCCAACATGAGTTTCAGTTTAAAATTCACAAATAGCAGTGGCTGGCACTCCCAGTTTCCAGGTAAGTCTGTTCGCTGGTTAGCTGATAACAGTGGTTGTTTTAACAGTGCAGCCCTTCAGGGTTTGGAGTGTGGCCCAGGAGACATTTTGTTGACTGTCGCCCATGCACAGGGTTGCCACATTCCTTTAGTTTCCACCCACGTAGCTTTTTTCCTACAGGTTTAACTGGAAATAAACATACGTGAAGCAAAGGCATGTGAGATGAGGTTTGTGTTGAATGCACACAACATTGAATATGAGAGCCTTGCGTTCCCTCTGCGTCCAATCAAGCATGAATATTTATTTTGTTTTTACCACTTCAAGTTGATGGCAGTTCTATTAATATAGGAATGATTAAGCATTTTCTAGAACTTGTTTTGAAATATTCGACGTGTATTAAATGTCTTCAATCTTATTCAAGGGATCATTGTTAGTGAACAAGCCCGATTTCAATCTTGCGGACCACTGGGATGAAGGAGGGCTAATCATGCGGCCCACTCGCTAGCTAAGGTTGCCGTTCACTGCTGTACAGTCAACGACGAATACTTACTGAGCAGGGAAAAAATAGGGAGCCATGTCTCACAACGTGTGCCGAATTTCCACAGTTGTACAGGAACATCGTGCCTGAATTCACAACAGGTTCAGCAGACAAATTTGTGCTTTCTGGGATTAACAAGAATTTGATTATACAAGCAGATTAAATAGATACTCTGTGCTCATGAGGCATTTCCCTGGTGGGCTGATCTCCTGTTTTGGTTGTTTAAACACATAAGCGCATAAAGTTGTTGGATGGCCGCAACTCAGTGGGCAGCACTCTGAGTTCAAATGTCATTCAGGCCCCATTTCATGAACCCATAATCTAAACGGACAGAGCAGCATGATAAAGGTGGCTGCCTTTCAGGTGAAACCTTGGTCACCCTCTCAGGTGGATGTCGAAAATCCCATGGCACTACTCCGAAGCGGAGCAGTTCTCCCTGGTGTCTGACCAATGTTTATCTCTCAAACAACATCAGCGAAAAAAAACAAACTCTCTGTTTATTTATCTCACCGCTGTGTGTGGGACCTTGTGGTGGATGCCATGCTTACTACATTACAACAGGGACCTCACTTTAGAAGCACTTTGCCAGCAGTGAAGCACTTGGGGAGGTTGTGGATTGTGGGGTTCGAGGGTGGAACCACTAATGTTGGGGTCAATTGGGGGCCAACTCCCACATTGTGGGAACCATCATCAATGATTTCCCCACGTTGGCTCACCCGTGGTCAGATGGCACACCTGCCATCCAGGTAATGAGAGTGGGCAGGTTTTCAATATTCCTGGACCAAAAGAAGGAGCGCCAGCCTGCCATTTTTGGCAAAAGAACAAGAGAGAGGACACCTCCATCTCAGAACCCGCACGGGTATTATAGGATAGGGATGATTGACAACCCCATTGATCTTGCAGAGGAGGAGCTCCCCCAATAAGAGGGCACCCTTAACAATACATGGCTTCACACAAATAGAGTCAACCACTAAGGTACCGACTAGAGAAGACCAAGTAGGGATCTACAGGGGCTGCTGTAATAATAGTTTGTTGCAAAATAAAGTAAGTTTTTGTTTCAATCAAACTCGGTGTTGATCTTCGTTGCTCTCACAACACATTTTCAGCAAATTTGAAAGTCTTAAACTAAAAAATGGCCTCAGCTTTGAAGTAACCAGTGTGGGAGGGGAGCTCTTCTACAGGGAGGCCTATGACCACAGAGGTGGCCAGGGTGGGCCTCAAAGCCTACATGGAGAACTGGACCTCCATCTGTTCTCAGTCTGGAAGGCCACTTTCAGGCAGCTGACCGAGTTCCCCAAGGCTCTGGGAGCCTGCAGGCCAACTGGAATGTTGTAGTCAGTCTCAGATAGTTGGACTTAATTGATCTATCGCCTATCTTAATGAGCTATCTCCCTCTTTCCTCACCTCCACGTGAATGCAAGTTTTTTCTTCATTGTTGGCCCAGCACAGGGGTTCCCAGACTGGGTTCCACGAGCAAAGGCAAGGGAGAGGAGGGGAGGGGAGTGGAGAGGAGAGGAGAGTGTGGTCTGCAAGGAGGGAAGAGCGGGGACAGTGAGGAGCGGAGAGCAGGAGGCACAGGACTCTGCCAGGTGGGAAGATCAGGGCTTGCTAGAGTGAGAGCCCGGCCTGCGAGGAGAGGGTAAGGGGGATTGTCAGGGATGGCCAGGCCTCTGGAAAGGGGTAAGTGGGATGGGCCTCAGGCAACGAACAGGAAGGGAGTGGGCCCTAGAGAGAGGTGAGCCTGTGTGTGAGAGGGAAAAGTGTGTGAAATAGATGAGTGTGTGTGTGAGAGAGATAGTTGTGTGTGAGAGAGGGATAGTTGTTTGAGAGAAAGATACTTGTGTGTGTGAGACAGGGATTATTGTATGCATGAGAGAGAGATGAGCGTGTGTCAGAGACAAAGATAAGCATGTGTGAGAGAGAGAAGAAATAGAAAAGACTTCCATAAATTAGGTTTGTGCATGTTTGTACCTGTTGTTGGAAAACATTAATTTTTTGTGGTTTGGCTCTTCAACACAATAATATTTCTCAGTGGTTACTTCAGTACTCTTGAGAGGTCAAACAGGTACCACGGCTGGAAGAATTTGGGAAACTCTGGTCTGGGATCTGCCAGGAGTGAAATTCCAATGATCGCAGTGGTAATTCTTGTATATTTACACCAGTGCATTTCACACTGCTCACTGTTCACGATCACTCATTCTTCTTACATTTTTCTTCTGTGCACCCTATCCCATCCTATATTGACAACAGCTTGGGGGAGAAATGGGAGAGGGGGCAGTTCGAACAAGGGCACACAAGTCAAACTACATTTCCTCAAGTTGTATTTCCCTCTTTGTTGGCAAAAATTTGCATTTTTTCTACTTATTAATTCACAGGATGTGTGCACTGCTAACAACATATGTTGTCCATCCCAAGTTGCCACTGAGAAGGAGGTGGAACGCACCTTCTTGAGTGGCTGTGGCCCAATTGTGATAGGTGCTGGTAGAGAGTGTTCCACAATTTCGACCCAGAAACAGTGAAGGAACGGTGAGCTATTTCCAAGTCAGGGTGGTGCGCGACTCAGAGGGGAAGTAGGAGGTGGTGGTGTTTCAGTGCACCTACCCTCCCTCAGTCTTTGAAGTGGTTGTGGTCATGGGTTTGAGAGATGGTATTGAAAAAACCTTGGTGAGTTTCTGCGGTGTATACCAGATTCACTGTGCACTGGTGCTTGAGGGAGTGGAATGTCTAAGGTGGTGGATGGAGTGCATTGTCCTAGCAAAGCAGAATTCTGTAAATGACCAGGGAACAGCGAGGATACTGATCGCCAGGCAAAGCATCTTGAAAAGTAGCAGTGAAGCAACAATACTGACGTAAACAAAATGGAAAAAAATGATCTAACCCAAACAGATAGTAGTACAATGCTTTGGTAGTCACAGAGGAGCCCAGAAAGGAGAGTCAAGAGAATGGTTTATTACCAAAAGTAAAGTACCCACAAGTAACAGACCCAGTCCCAGCTGGAACTACTCTGCAACTTGGCTCCTACCCAGGCCGGCTTTTAAGGTCCTGAGTTAACTATCCCGCTAAAGGGCCTCTGCCCCTCAGCCAGGGAGCGTGTATTCCACGAGGCTCACGGAGCAGATTAATCAGGTTATCCACGTGGGTCTCATGGGGGTTATAACAAACGCAAAGAAAACAGTCTAAGTATCAGAATTTTTCTCTCCACAAGTAGAGGATTGAAGCCAGTTTTGCATTTACTTTCAGAGACTGTGCTCCCACGGTTGAGTGTTCATGGTGTAAATAGTATATGGGAGTACATAGAATGAAGAGCTTGATTGAACCCTCATTCGTTTCAGAGAATGAAGAGCAGGAAGCAAATATAGTTAGTTTTAATAATCTTTATTAGTGTCACAAGTCGGCTTAAATTAACACCGCAATGAGTTATTGTAAAAATCCCCTAGTCGCCACATTCTGGCGCCTGTTCAGGTACACTGAGGGAGAATTCAGAATGCCCAATTCACCCAACAGCACGTCTTTCCGGACTGTGGAAGGAAACCAGGGCACCCAGACGAAACCCACACAGACACGGGAAGAACGTGCAGACTCCGCACAGTTGGTGACCCAAGCCGGGAATCGAGCTTGGGACCCTGGCGCTATTAACCAACAGTGTTAACCACTGTGCTACCATGCTTGATGTGCCGTCTTTAGTCATCAGGTGATTAGAGTGCTAATCCTCACATGAGTCAGCTGTGACTCAGAAGGTAGCTTTTTCACCTCGGAGTAAGAAGGCTGTTGTTTCAATTCTCACTCCGGGTAAAGTACAGAAATCTAGGTTAACACGATGCTGTACTGTTAGAGGTGCAGTCTTTTGTGTGAGATATTAAAGCAAGGTCCCCCCTTCTCTCTTGGGCTGTTAATAAATGCCATGGGACTATTTGAAGACAAGCAGGGGAATTCTCCATGATGTTCTGGCCAATAATTATCCCTCAATCAACATCATTAAAAGAGATTATCTGATCATTATCGCATTGCTGTTTGGGGAATTTGCTATGTTGCAACTGACTGCTGTACATAGAACATAGAACGGGGCAGCACGGGTGCATGGTGGTTAGCACAATTGCTTCACAGTTCCAGGGTCCCAGGTTCGATTCCTGGCTTGGTTCACTGTCTGTGCGGAGTCTGCACTTTCTCCCCGTGTGTGCGTGGGTTTCCTCCGGGTGCTCCGGTTTCCTCCCACAGTCCAAAGATGTGCAGGTTAGGTGGATTGGCTATGCTAAATTGCCCTTAGTGTTCAAAATTGCCCACAGTGTTGGGTGGGGTTACTGGGTTATGGGGATAGGGTGGAGATGTGGGCTTAGGTAGGGTGCTCTTTCAAAAAAAAAAGAGCTGGTACAGACTCGATGGGCCGAATGGCACTGTAAATTCTATGAAATTCTATAGAACAGTACAGCACAGAACAGGCCCTTCGGCCCTCGATGTTGTGCTGAGCATTGTCCGAAACCAAGATCAAGCTATCCCACACCCTGTCACTCTGGTGTGCTCCATGTGCCTATCCAATAACCGCTTGAAAGTTCTTAAAGTGTCCGACTCCACTATCACAGCAGGCAGTCCATTCCACACCCTAACCACTCTCTGAGTAAAGAACCCACCTCGGACATCCCTCCTATATCTCCCACCCTGAATCTTATAGTTATGCCCACCTGTACGTCTTACATTACACTGTCTGTCATAACCTGGGGTTAAGCAGGTCGTGGGCCACTTATGAGACTGGGGGATTGATATTCCCAAAGCATTATGGGGAATACACACTCCCCCTTCTACATCCTGTATAATATCGGAGGGCCGTGAACTGTGAGCTAGCTCCTGGAGTAGAGTAACTGCTCTGTACTCTTGTTCTGTTGCATTAAACCTTTCTCCTGTTCGTATCGATGTGGACTCCTTTATGGACCTTATAATACGGCGTTGACACTTCAAAAAGTAATTTGGGGTGTCTTGGGGTGTTAGGGCAGCACGGTAGCACAAGTGGATAGTGTAGCCATCTGAGATGGCCACCTGCAAAGGACCATGGGAATTATGGCCAACCCAGGACTCAGACAGATACAGAGTTTGTGTGTATTTGCAACCCAGATAGCTAGACCTGATCGAAACCCCCGCTAGTTTGCATTCTAATGGCCCATTTCCCTAGAACAATAGGACTGCACTCAAGAAACCGATACAGCCACAGACTGATCAGCGCCACTCTCTTTACTCAGAGAGCCCAACCGCCAAGGTCAATGACCGCTAAGGACCCACCCAGCCACCAAGGCACCCGCCCCTTTATTGGCCAAAATCGAAGGCAGTGATCTAAGCCCTGTTGAACTATTGGGTCCAAGATTAAGGACCGCCCCAAAGAGTGTGAAACCCTAGAGGGATAAAAGGGGACACAGCCATGTGTTCAACATCTTTTGTACCCGGCCTGTGCCAGCCTCCTTTGAATCCGGCCTATGCCAGCCCAACTGCAGCATAATGACCAGACAGCCAAGTTCAAGACCACGATTGCTACCTGATGGTTGAGCCCAGCAGAGATAGAGCCACTTCTTCAAACCAGCCACGTGATCAAGATAAAGGCCTTATCCACTTACACAGTGCCGGTCACCTGAAGTTAAGTATAGATGATTGTAGTTGATAGGTGTAGTTTAACTTGTAGTATATTGTGCTTGCATTTCGAAGTAATCCTTGTGTGTAAATAAACCATCTTTGAACTTGAACTGACTAACTGGTTGTGTGGTCATTTGACCAATATACGGGAAAGCCTTGTGGTTCAGTAAGAGAAATAGAAACACCCACATTATTGGCGACGCTGTTGGGACATAACATCATATCATAAAAAGAGCCTCAGTATCATATTGGCAACATTATTATAATATTCCATTAAATTGGCAACAATAGCACTGTGGCTTCACAGCGCCAGGGTCCCAGGTTCAATTCCCCGCTGGGTCACTGTCTGTGCGGAGTCTGCACGTTCTCCCCGTGTGTGTGTGGGTTTCCTCCGGGTGCTCCGGTTCCCTCCCACAGTCCAAAGATGTGCAGGTTAGGTGGATTGGCCACGATAAATTGCCCTTAGTAACCAAAACGTTAGGAGGGGTTATTGGGTTACGGGGATAGGGTGGAAGTGAGGGCTTAAGTGGGTCGGTGCAGACACGATGGGCCGAATGGCCTCCTTCTGCACTGTATGTTCTATGGGGTCATGAAAGATGGTATACAAATGGAAACTTTTCTTTTAATTTTTTGAAATATAGACTTTTATTCATAAATGTTTTGAAGTACAATACAGGATATTTGAGATGCCTCACCACACACAATTACAGGTTACATTTACAATATGCACTTTTACTTCATGTCAAACTTGAAAACCCAAGGAGTTTTATATAGGTTTCAACACCTCGGTGTACTATGAGAGGAGGTATTTGGAGAGTGACCTTTCCTCATTGGACCTCTGTAGCGGCTGCCCCAGAGAGGTATGCACCTGGTCCTAGACCTTATAATGTGCCAATCGGCAACACTCGGCCTTTGCGCTGGAAGACCAACAATGTTTGATTTTCACCAAATTCATGGTTTCCAGCTTAATTTGATAATTACCTCAGTGTGTCCCTGCTAATAGCCCATCGAGCATGGAGTCTTTCAATACAAAGCTGCTCAGGATGAAAATCAACAAAAACCACTGCATCTCATTCCAGTCTGCTTTGCAAAAGCACATTTCAGAAGAAGATGGGTGTCCCTTTAATGGCAATACAGCATAGTAAGGGTCACATGGCCTGTGCAACCAATCGGGACTCAGAGTTTGGAATCACTCCATGATGAGGGAGTCTCCTAGGCAAAGAGACACTTTGGGCGTTAGCTACAGCCATGAGGCTGCTGTACAATTCTTGGGCGGGATTCTCCCGCACCCGGCGGGATGAAGTGGCGTGAACCACTCTGGCATTGGGACACCCCAAAGGAGCGGAATCCTCCGCACCTTAGGGGCTAGTCCTGCCCCGGAGTGGTTGGCGCCCCGCCGGCTGGGGTGGAAGGCCTTTGGCGCCACGCCAGCCAGGGCCGAAGGGAGTCCGCAGGCCGACGCAGGTCCGTGCATGCGTGGGAGCGTCAGCGGCTGCTGACATCATCCCCGCGCATGCGCAGGGGGTGTTCACCTACGCGTCGGCCATGGCGGAGGCTGCCATGGCCGGCGCATAGGAAAAGAGTGCCCCCACGGCACAGGGCCGCCCGCGGATCGGTGGGCCCCGATCGTGGGCCAGGCCACCGTGGGGGCAGCCCCCGGGCCAGATTGCCCCACGCCCCCCCCCCCCCCAGGATCCCGGAGCCCACCCGCGCTGCCAGGTCCCGCCGGTAAGGGGCCTAGTTCAATTTACGCCGGCGGGACTGGCATAGAACCAACAGGACTTCGGCCCATCACGGGCCGGAGAATCGCTTGGGGGGGGGGGGCGGGATTCACGATGCCCCCCGGCGATTCTCCGACCCGGTGGGGGGTTAGAGAATCCCGCCCCTTATTAATAAATACATTTCTGTTTTCACTAATGAAGTCCGTAAAAGTGCTTTGTTACATCTGATGATGAGGATAAATTATCCTGACACTGCCTCTGGCTTGACACCTGTGAGTATCCTGCTTTAATCAAAGTCTGAAAAAAATGCACTTACCAGAATGCCTCTCTTTGGGCAAATAGACCTATTTGACTCTTCCACGGAGGACTAGACACAATATGTTGCGTGTCTTGGCTACTTTTTCCAAGCAAACTAAATAGGAGAGGAGGCAAAATGCAAAACAATTCTCCAAAAAGTTTGTGGAACTCATTCCTAAATCCTTATTCTCTGTCCTCCAGCCCCAAGTGTACCTGAGTGCAAATCATTTCATGAGCTAGCAGATTTATTGAAGGCTCAATTGCAACTTCAACCATCAATCGTTCTTCAGACATTCAAATTAAATTTGAGGGCGAGAGCCCCAGGTGAATTGATTGCGACTTACATTGCTGAACTGAAGCAATTATCAGGGTATTGCGATTTTGGAGCCACTCTGGATGACATGTTATGGGATCAGATAGTCTGTGGTGTGAACAATGACGCTATACAATGCAAATTGTTTGCAGTGGTCGACATGAGTTTTAAATGAGCAATGGTGGCAGCGCTGGCCATGGAAAGTGCTGAAAAGAACGCCCTAGCTCTGTAGAGTAGGACAAAATGTAGAAACATAGAAAATAGGAGTAGGAGTTCATTTGGCCCTTCGAGCCTTTTCCACCATTCATTATGATAATGGCTGTTCATCCAACTCAATAGCCTCATCCCACCTCCTCCCCCCTCCAACGCCCCCCCCCATCCTTTGAGAACTTTCACCATAAGTGCTATATTTAATTACTTCTTAAAAACATACGGGACTTGATTCTCCGTTCCCGAGACTTCGTGTGGATTCCGGGGCAGGATAAGTTGAGTTCTACGACAGCAAAACTGGCGCTGCATCTGGACCAATTAAGGGGCTAGCTGTGCCACGTGGAACACGATTTGATTCCAATGAGAAACAGTGCCGGATTCACCAGATTCAGGATTGACACTCAGGTGGCTGACAAGCTGCAGCTGCACATACACACTTCACTCCCCACACACACCATCCCAGCCAACAAGATGGCAGCAAGGAGAGCAGCACACCATTTCACAGAGGCTGAACTCAGGACTCTGCTGGCCGCCGTGGAGGGGAAACGGGCGAACCTGCACCCCGGGGTGGGAAGGAGGTGCTCCCAAACCTGTTGTACTATTATTGGGCAGCAAACAGGGAGATAGTGAGATGCTAGTGGGGGAAGGGGGGTCAAAATGGATGCTGGTGGAGAAGGCCTCATTTGTGCGGGCAAGCTTGAGGGCCCTGGTGGCGGCCCTGCTCTGTTTCCCCGAGTAGGCACACTAGCAATCCTGTTGCTGTGTCATCACTCAAAATATAGAACCACTTGAGGTGGCAATTTAGGGATTATGTCGGTACTGGCCCCAATTGGCCACAATATGGGGGAACCACATGTTTATACCAGGAGAGATTGATGTGGTGTACAGAAGTGGTAAAGGCAGGTTCGGCACCTGTTCGTGGAGGGACGTTTGGCAAGGACAGAAGAATTGCAGGGGCAGTTTGAGTTGCCATGGGGGGGGCGCATGCAGATATTTTCAGGTCCAGGATTTTCCATGTAAGGAGCTGCCCTCATTCCCTCAGCTGCCAAAGCATATGCTGTTGGATAAACTGCAAACTCATATTGAGCTGGCAGTGGGTGGGGGGATTGATGACATTTATGGGTGGTTTGTGGAGGGGAAAGGTGGAAATGGAAGGAGGAATTGGGGATAGAGCTTGGGGGGAGGAGGTGCTATCTGGGGTGAAATCATGCGCCAGATTAAGTTACTGTTTAAGGTGCATAGAACACATATGACTTGTGCCCGTACTAGTGGGTTATTCCCAGGGGTGGAGGATCTATGTAAGAGATGTGGGAGGGGGCAAAACTGGGGGGTTTCTGGACAGCGGCTTTCGAGACTCCGTGAGAAATAATGGGGGGTGAGGATGTTGCTGTGCCCATTGATGTCGATTTTTGGTGTTTCGGAGCTGCTGGAGGGGAGGGGGGCCGATATTGTGGCCTTCACCTGTCTGATTGCCCAGCGGCGAATCTTACTGAGTTGGAGGTCGGCAGTGCTACCAGGGGTTTTGGAATGGCTGGGGGATTTTATGAATTTTTAAAACTTGAGAAGATCAAGTTTGCACTCAGGGGATTGTTGTGTTATGCTGCTTCAGATAACACAGGCTGCTACTTGATGTAGTCTTAACTAAAGGATGCATAATAGTTTATTAAACTATTAACACAGTACTCAAATGAGTTTGACTCTGCTAATCTAACTGTAGTAACTCAGTCTAACTGTAGCAGCTTGCTCTAAGCCACGTGCTGGGGTGTGATGCTGCTGATCAACCCTGTCTAACTCTCTAGATGTCTGTCTGTGGAGAGACAGGATGTGAGTGCCTCATCCCTTTTATAGTGTTTATGTCATGCCCCCTTGTGGTGATGCCACCTCTCTAAGTGTCCTGACTGCCCATTGGTTGTGTCCTATTCTGCGTGTTCATTGGTTGCATGTTTGCATATCATAAAATCTCCCCCCTTTTTTTCTTTTTCTTTTTAGATGTATGTACATGTGAATGTGACTGTCTAATGTGACAGACTGAGGAATACAGAACAGAACTAACAAAATAAATGCTCATAAGTATAGTCTCTGAGGCTTACGTCTGATCCTCGTCGACCGCCGGAGAGGTGGTGGAGGGGATGATGGTGTCTTGACAGGCGAGTGGGAGGCACGACTGGTAGCCTCGTGGTTCGAGGTGTCTGGAGGTGGCAATTCAACATGTGGAAATGGAGGGGGTAGTGGTGTGGTATTATAGGTATACGGTACCTGAGAGGCTAAAGTACCATTGGTCAAACCTGTATGCTTGCTATTGGCTCGAGTGTATAATAGCTCCACCCTGATAGGTGGGGTATAAGAACCCGTGCCGCCCCAGCAGCCCTCATTCTGTATCTGAGCTGCTGGGGGAAACATCTAGCTTATTAAAGCCTTCAGTTGGACTACAACCTCGCTTTAGTGGCCATTGATCGTGCATCAATTTAATAAGCTAGATTTTTAAGAAGAAAGGATGGAGCTCCGAATCAAGCCGGAGTGTCTGCAACTTAGCCCCCACGCGGCGAACTCAGCGGCAATCTTTAAGCACTGGCTGGCGTGTTTTAAAGGGTATCTCGAGACGGTCGAAAACGCACCCACGGGAGAACAGAAACTGCACGTTCTGCATTCAAGGGTGAGCCCGGAGATTTACACCCTCATCGAGGAAGCGGAAGACTTCGATGCAGCACCCGAGCTGCTAAAAGGACACTATATTCGCCCGGTAAACCAGGTCTACGTCCGGCACTTGCTTGCAACAAGACGGCAAACCCCTGGGGAATCGTTGGAGGAATTCTACCGCGCACTCCTGGTGCTGGGAAGAAGTTGCGGCTGCCCGCAAGTTTCGGCGAGTGAACACACGGAACTCTTAGTCCGGGACGCTTTCGTGGCAGGAATGCTTTCATCACAAATCCGCCAGCACCTGTTAGAGAAGGATATCCTGGGTCTCAGGGAGGCACGGGCCCTTGCAGGCACCCTGGACGTGGTGTCCAGGAACGCCCGTGCCTACGTTCCCGACCGCGCGGCAGCCCTCTGGGCAGCGTGGAACCCCGCAGCGGCTGACCCCGAGACTTCCCCCGTTCCCCCGCAGGCCTGCGCTGCAAGGCGGCCTGGCAACCCCGAGGTGCCCCGCTGCTACTTTTGCGGGCAGGCCAAGCACCCCCGCCAGCGCTGCCCGGCCCGCGCATCCACCTGCAAGGGACGCGGCAAAAAGGGCCATTTCGTGGGATATGTCAGGTCTGAGCGGTGGCTGCGGTCTCCAGCGGCGAATCCGGACGCCCACCACAAACTTCTCCACGGGCCCAGTGTGGCCAGCGGCCGCCACCACCCCCATAGCCCAGTGCCACGTGCGGACCCCGGGTGTCCCCATCTTGTTCCACAGACGCCATGCTTGAGGGATGGGCGCCGCCATTTTATGCACCCCCGGCCATGTGTGACCTATGGGAGACGCCATCTTGGATGAACCCCCAGGACCCCAGCTTGGCCGACCACACACTGCCTGAACAGAATTCCCAACTACTGCGATTGGCCTCGGTGACTCTGGATCAGTCTCGACCTCGAACACACTCAACCGCTACGACGACCGTTTTCATCAACGGGCACAAGACGTCCTGCCGAGACACTGGGAGCATGGAGAGCTTCATACAACCTGACACGGTAAGGCGCTGTTCCCTCCTCATCCACCCTGTTAATCAGAAAATCTCACTGGCCTCCAGTTACCACTCAGTGGAGATAAAGGGGTTTGTGTAGCAAACCTCACAGTCCAGGGAAGGGAGTTCAAAAGTTTCCGTCTCTACGTCCTTCCCCACCTCTGCGCGGCTACACTCCTGGGTTTAGACTTCCAGTGTAACCTTCAAAGTCTGACCTTCCAATTCGGCGGCCCAATACCCCTACTTACTGTCTGCGGCCTCGCGACCTTAAGGTCGACCCGCCTTCCCTGTTTGCGAACCTCACCTAGGATTGCAAACCCATCGCCACCAGGAGCAGACGCTACAGTGCCCAGGACCGGATCTTTGTTAGGTCAGAGCTCCAAAGGCTACAGAGGGAAGGGGTCATTGAAGCCAGTAACAGCCCCTGGAGAGCTCAAGTAGTGGTGGTAAAGACCGGGGAGAAGCATAGGATGGTCATCGACTGCAGTCAGACCATCAACAGGTTTACGCAGCTGGACGCGTACCCCCTCCCCCACACTGTCTGTGCGGAGTCTGCACATCCTCCCCGTGTGTGCGTGGGTTTCCTCCGGGTGCTCCGGTTTCCTCCCACAGTCCAAAGATGTGCAGGTTAGGTGGATTGGCCATGATAAATTGCCCTTAGTGTCCAAAATTGCCCTTAGTGTTGGATGGGGTTACTGGGTTATGGGGATAGGGTGGAGGTGTTGACCTTGGGTAAGGTGCTCTTTCCAAGAGCCGGTGCAGACTCGATGGGCCGAATGGCCTCCTTCTGCACTGTAAAAAAAAATTCTATGAAATATCCGACCTGGTAAACAGGATCGCGCATGATAAGGTCTTCTCCACGGTGGATCTCAAGTCCGTCTACCACCAGCTCCCCATCCGCACTAGTGACCGCAAATACACTGCCTTCAAGGCAGAAGGGCGGCCCTATCACTTCTTAAGGGTTCCCTTTGGTGTCACTAACGGGGTCTCGGTCTTCCAGCGCGAGATGTACCGAATGGTTGACCGGTACGGTTTACGGGCAACATTCCCGTATCCCGATAATGTCACCATCTGCGGCCATGACCAGCAGGACCACGACACCAACCTCCGCAAATTTCTCCAGACCACTAAAATCCTTAACCTAACATACAATAAGGATAAATGCGTGTTTAGCACCGACCGTCTAGCCATTCTCGGCTACGTAGTGCGAAATGGAGTTATAGGCCCTGATCCTGAATGCATGCGATTTCCCCCTCCCTCACTGCTCTAAGGCCCTAAAACGCTGCCTATGGTTTTTTAGTTACAACGCCCAGTGGGTCCCCAACTATATGGACAAGGCCCATCCCCTGATCCAATTCACAGTTTTTCCCCTGTCGATAGAGGCCCGCCAGGCCTTCAGCCGCATCAAAGTAGACATTGCAAAGGCCACGATGCATGCCATCGATGAGTCCCTCCCCTTCCAGGTCGAGAGCGATGCGTCCGACGTAGCTCTGGCGGCAATCCTCAAACAAGCGGGCAGACCCGTGGCCTTCTTCTACCGTACCCTCCATGCTTCCGAAATCCACCACTCCTCAGTCGAAAAGGAGGCCCAGGCCATAGTAGAAGCTGTGCGACATTGGAGGCATTACCTGGCCGGCAGTATAATCAGTCTCCTCACGGACCAACGGTCGGTTGCTTTCATGTTCGATAATGCACAGCGGGGCAAGATAAAAAATGACAAGATCTTGCGGTGGAGGATCGAACTCTCCGCCTTCAACTACGAGATCTTGTATCGTCCTGGGAAGCTAAACGAGCCTCCTGACGCCCTCACGAACATCTCCTTGTCTTCCCTCGGAAGTCCTCCTCTGGGACCTCGCTCCCGACCTGGCTCGCAGCACCCGGACCCAACCTGCTCCGAAAACATGTGCGGGTGCACAAGTCGGACCCGTTGGGCGAGAGGGTCCATCAGCTCCATGCTAACCCCCAGTATGCCTACGTGGTGTACCCCGACGGCCGACAAGATACGGTCTCCCTACGGGACCTGGTGCCCGCCGGAACTCCACACACATTCCAGCCACCAGTCCCACCCTCCCCTCCACCGCAGCACCTTCCAGGAAGATCAGTCCATCCGCCGCCCCTGTCTAGGCTCCCCCACCAACCGACGCCCCCAGGTCAGCCGTTTTCCCCACCAGCGCCGTCTAGGGGTGACGAAGCTGCCATGGAGATCGAAGCCATGCTCCCGGAGTCACAGACGCCCGAACCTCCACCGGAGTCACCACCGAGGCTCAGACGATCACAGAGGACGACCAGGGCCCCCGATCGACTGATTGCGTCATTCTAACTGTAATCTGCAAATATAAAACACCAAATGTACATAGCTACCGGACTTGTAAATAGTTACTAAATACTGTACGGAAGTATTACGGTACCTCCATAACTAATTATACCATGTTGTTATGTTTTGTAGTTTCTGGCCACCACCCCCGCCGGACTTTTTTGTAACAGGGGGTGAATGTGGTATTATAGGTATTACGGTACCCGAGAGGCTAAAGTAACATTGTAGAACTGTATGCTTGCTATTGGCTAGAGTGTATAATAGCTCCGCCCAGATAGGCGGGGTATAAGAACCCGTGCCACCCCAGCAGCCCTCATTCTGTACCTGAGCTGCTGGGGGAAACATCTAGCTTATTACAGCCTTCAGTTGGACTACAACCTCGCTTTAGTGGTCATTGATCGTGCATCAAGTGGTTGTGGGCAAGCAACTTTTCACAGAGCCCTTCGATTCCTTCGCACAATGGAGCCATCAGCCATATGTATGACATAGGATTTGGGCGCAGCCTGTCGAACAACGACAGCCAGAGCAGACCACCCACCATCCGGTATCTTGATCCTGACCATGTCTGCCGGGGACAGCACGTCCAGATCAGTGGCATCTGCGTCATAGCCCTGCTTCTGGCTGTCGTGAAGCTGCTGTATCTTCTGCAGCACCGGGAGGTGATCAAGGTTGGGCAGGTGTATGGCTGGAAGCATCACCCGCAGGTCCCTGTTCATCAGCAGTTGAGCTGGTGACATGCCAGTGGACAAGGGAGCCGCCCGGTACGCAAGTAGTGCAAGGTGTATGTCGGAAGCGGAGTCCGAGGCCTTGCGGATGAGATGCTTAATGATGTGCACCCCGTTTTCGACTTTGCCATTGGACTGTGGATAGTGCGGACTGGAGCTGACATGCCTGAAATTGTAGCTCTTCGCAAACGTGGACCATTCTCGACTGTGGAAGCACGGGCCATTGTCGCTCATGACGGTGTTCGGGATGCCATGCCGTGAGAATGTCTCTTTGCACACTTTGATGACGGTCCGTGAGGTGTGGTCTGGCAGCTTCAGCACCTCAGGATAGTTCGAAAAGTAATCCATGATTAAGATATAGTCGCGACCATTCGCGAGGAATAGGTCAATGCCAACCCTGAACCACAGAGAGGTCCCTAGGTCATGTGGTTGGAGCGTCTCCTTGCTCTGCGCTGGTTGGAACCTCTGACAGGTTTCGCAGTTCAGGACCATGTCCGTGATGTCCTCGTTGATGCCGGGCCAGTAGACAGCTTGCCGGGCCCTGCGTCTGCACTTTTCTATGTCCAGGTGTCCCTCATGAATCTGCCACAGCAGCATGCTCTGGAGACGTAGTGGGATGACTATCCTCTCCAGCTTGAGCAGGATGCCATCGATCAGCGTCAGGTCGTTCTTGACATTGTAGAATTGAGGGCATTGCCCTTTCTGCCAGAAATTGCTGAGGTTGTGGATGACTCGCTGCAACAGGAGGTCTTTGGCCATCTCTTCTCAGATGATAATGATCTTCTCATCTGTTGCCGGGAGACTGCTTGCACACAGTTGTACCTGCAATTCAATGTGCTGGATGATCTCCAGTGGTTCACTGGGTGAGTTGACGGAGGGGGACAATGCATCGGCGATGATGAGCTCCTTGCCAGGCGTGTACACCAAATTGAAAACATACCTCCGGAGTTTGAGCAGAGTTCTCTGCAAACGAGGCGGCATGTCGTTCAGGTCCTTTTGGATGATGTGGACCAGAGGCCTATGATCCGTCTCAACAGTAAATCTTGGCAAGCCGTAGACATAATCATGAAATTTGAGGATGTTGGTGAGAAGACCTAAACACTCCTTCTCAATCTGCGCATATCTGGTCTCAGTGGGTGTCATTGCCCCTGACGCGTATGCTGCTGGTATCCAGGATGACGTGTCGTCTCTTTGAGGCAACACCGCCCCAATGCCACCCTGACTTGCATCTGTGGATATCTTGGTCTCTCGGTCTAGGTCAAAGAATGCAAGGACGGGTGCAGTGGTGAGATTGACTTTAAGCTCCAGCCACTCTGTTATCAGGTTGCGTCGGGCCGTGGTGTGTGTGGCCAAATTCAGGATGAACTTGTCAAGGAAATTGACCATTCCCACGAAGCGCAGTACTGCCTTCTTGTCCTCGGGGACTTTCATTGCCTCGATGGCTTTAATTTTGTCTGTGTCCGGGCGCACACGTGTTGTGAAATCTGATCGCCCAGGAATTTCAGCGTGGATGTCCCAAAGCAGCACTTGGACCTGTTTAGCTTGAGGCCATGTTCATGTATACATCGGAATACTTTCTTGAGTCGCGACACATGTTCCTCTGGGGTTGTGGACCAGATTATGATATTTTCAACGTTGACACAAACCCCTTCTATTCCCTCCATCATCTGTTCCATGATGCGATGGAAAATCTCTGATGCCGAGATGAGGCCTAATGGTATTCATTTGTAGCAGAACCTGCCAAAAAGGCGTGTTGAAGGTGCAGAGCCTTCTGCTGGATTTTTCAAGTTGGATTTGCCAAAATCCTTGGGATGCGTCCAATTTTGTGAAGAAGCGTGCGTGTGCCATCTCACTTGGGATTTCTTCCCTCTTTGGGATGGGGTAATGTTCCCGCATAATATTTTTGTTTAGATCCTTGTGGTCAATGCAGATGCGTAGGTCCCCCGAAGGCTTCTTTACACACACCATCGAGCTGATCCAGTCGGTTGGTTCAGTGAATTTGGAGATGATGCTTTTTTGTTGTAGACTCGTGAGCTCTCCCTTCAGGTGCTCTCTCAGTGGAGCAGGGACATGTCGTGGTGCGTGGACCACTGACTTGGCATCAGGCCGCAGTAGAATCTTGTACTGTACGGCAGCGTGCCCACCCCACTAAATAAATCTGGGTACTGGGTGAGGATGTCGTTGATGCTGGCCTGAAGATCCGAATGGGACGACGTCGTGGTGTAGATCCTTTGAATGAGGTTCAGTTGCTTGCAGGCGTGTGCACCTAGCAGATACGCCGTGACTAGTTTAACAATGTTGAAGCTTAAGCTTGCTTGTGTGTGTCGGCTGGACACCTGTAGGTGGCAGGACCCAGTGCCTTGATTGTGTTTCCATTGTAGTCCAGGAGTTTGCAGGCAGCTGGAAGGATTGTGGGGGGCTACTTGATTCTCTTGAAGTCCACCTGCGAAATCAGGTTGGCGGAGGCACCTGTGTCCAGTTTGAACTGAATGGGACAGTGGTTGACGTTCATCACTGCATGCTATTCGTCCTCGGAATCCACAGCCAGGATTGATTGGACTCGCGATGTGTCCCGTGTGGTGTATTTGCACTTCGTAATAATGCACACTCGGTAAGTGTTGTCCAGGTATTCATCATCTGGATCCGTTGCACTTCCTGGATCAGAATCATTCATTCGGTGTTGCACACTTCTGATGCGACGCTGTCGGAATTGGGAGCGCTGGCTCCTGACTGGTGGTGCAGATCTGCACAGGGCTGCATAGTGGTTTGGTTTCCCACAGTTTAAACAGTGTTTGATTCTTGCAGGGCAGTTTTTTAAAAAATGGGCGGTGCCGCAGTTCACACACGTCCTGACATCGGCGTCATGACGCTCAGTGTGTCATTGCGCATGCGCGATGCGGTTCTCGGAGGTCTCCACTTGCGCAGTGCAGTTTTTGGCCGCTTCGTGTTCCCGCATTGCACATGCGTTGGGCCCTGGGAAGAGCGCACAAAATGGCCGCTTTCGTCAATGTGGAGGCGCTGCATCCGGGAGATGGCCTGAACACTCTCCACCTTGTGGGAGGCTTGTTTTTCACTTTCTGCCGTTTTGTACTGTGAATAGCGATTTTTCGAGTGCTCATGCGCAGTACACGTTTCAATCGCGACTGGCAGGGTCATGTGCTTGATTTTCAACAATTGCTCTCGCAGAGGATCAGAGTGAACTCCAAAAACGATTTGGTCTCTGATCATGGAGTCAGTGATATCACTAAAGTTGCAGGATTGCGCTAGCAGTCTAAGGTTAGTTAGATAGGAGTTGAAGGATCCGTCTTTACCTTGCATCCTCTGCTTGAAGATGTAGCACTCGAAGATTTTGTTGGTGTCCACCTCGCAGTGGCTGTCGAATTTGTCCAGGATGGTTTGGTACTTCGTTTTGTCCTGCCCTTCGGAAAAGTGAAAGGAGTTGAAGATCTCTATCACATGGTCACCCGCTGTGGTGAGTAGAAGAGCTATCTTCCGAGCACCGGTCGCGCCATTGAGGTCGGATGCTTCCACATATAGTTGAAATTTCTGCTTGAATGATCTCCAGTTGGCACTCAGATTGCCGGTGGTCCTGAGCTGATGAGGAGCCTTAATCTTGTCCATTGTGCCTGTATTCAGTAGCTGGTTGTCACGGATCTTGCTGAGTTGAACTAAATAGATTGAATAGTCACTCCTGATATTATGTTGTGTTATGCTGCTTCGGATAACACAGGCTGCTACTTGATGCAGTCTTAATTAAAGGATGCTCCAGACTCTGAAATGAGTTCAACATGTTTATTGAACTATTAACACAGTTCTCAAATGAATTTGACTCTCTGCTAATCTAACTGTAGTAACTCAGTCTAACTGTACCAGCTTGATCTGAGCCATGTGCTGGGGTGTGATACTGCTGATCAACCCTGTCTAACTCTCTAGATGTCTGTCTGTGGAAAGAGGCAGGGTGTCATTGCCTCATCCCTTTTATAGTGTTTATGACATGCCCCCTTGCGGTGCTGCCACCTCTGAGTATCCTGACTGCCCATTGGCTGTGTCTTATTCTGAGTGTTCATTGGTTGCATGTTTGCATATCATGACAGTGGTCAGAAGAGGCGTTCTAGTGCCGCCAGTTGGGGCGGGGTGGGGGGGTGGGTGGGGGGAGAGGCGATGGCTGAGGGTGGTTTTGGGGTAGTTTATGGAAGAAAAGGGGGAAATTGACAAACTATTTGAAACATATTTATATTTGGCTGCTGTTGTTTGTGTATGGTATTGATTGTGTTTTGAATAAAATATATTTAAAAAACCACCAGCCTACTCTAGTACACACATCTGTCTTTTGGCATGTCTTCGGCATGCGTGATATTCCAAAGGAAAATGGAGTGTCTGCTGCAGAGGTTGCCGTGGGTTGTAATATATGAAGTCTACGATGAGCCGGCTGTTTAAGATAATGTCCTTACTGCTGGATCGACAGAGGCTGAGCATCCAGCAAACTTAGAACAGATATTAAAGAGATTTCAGGAGGCTGGTGTTCGCCTCGAGAAAAAGAAGTGCACCTTTTAAGCCACGGCGGTGACCTACCTGGAGCACTGTGTAGATGCGCACGGATTATACCCCATGAAAGGCAAGGTCAAGGCGCTAAAGGAGGAACCTACCCCACAAATCCAACTGAACTGAAATTGTTTTGGGGGATGGTAAACTACTGTGGGTATTTTTTACCAAACTTCTCGATGTTATTGGCACCCCTTGCATATTCTGCCAAAGAAACACCATCGTTAGTCTTGGTAGACTCCCCAGGAGGAAACTTTCAACAGAGTAAAGCAATTACTGCATTCCTCAAACCTGTTGGTACACTTCAGCCTAGCAAAAGAATTGATATTGACCTGCAATGCGCCTCTCTACATGGTGTTGGTGCGGTGTTGCCCCATGAGCTGGACAATGGCTCTGAAAGGCCGAGAGGGTATGTGTCAAGAACTTGTTCAGAGACACAAAAAAGTCTGTTCACGAATTGAGAAGGAAGGACTATCAATAGTCATTGGCGTCAAGAAATTCCACATGAAGGCATTTACCATTGTTCCCAACCACAGACCGCTCTTGGCTCTCTTCAAAGAGGACAAGACTACCCCACGGATCACCTCGCCGAGAATTCAACGATGGCCGTTAATTCTGTCTGGCTATGAATATAATTTCAAGCACCGAACTGAAACAGACATTGAAAACACGGATGCTCGCAGCTGCCTATCCTTGCAGGAAAGTGTCATGTGTGCTCCATTACCACAAGAAGTCATTGTGGCATTACATTTTTTAGACACATTGCTGACCTTGGCGAAACAGATTCAGGATGTGGACCAATCTATTCCTGTCCAAAGTGAGAGACAAAATACTTACAGGATGTGTAAATGAGTAAGTTCATGAGCAAATTAAACCAGTCATTACCCGTGAGAATAAATTGAGTTGTTAGGGTTAGGATGGCATCGTACTCTGGGGAGCAAGAGTACTAGGCAAGATTCTTCCAACTGAATTATGCAGCTTTCATTCTGGCGCATCTGAGGTGAAGCCACTTGTCAGGAGTTATGTGAGGTGGCCTGGTATTGATGCTGATATCGAGAAGCTAGTCAAACACTGTCACAATTGCCAACTATGACAAAGGTTGCCTGCTACAGCCCCACTGCAACTTTGGGAATGGCTTGGACGTCTGGGTCCAAATCCATATTGCTTATTTTAGTCCAATCCTGGGCACAATGTTTTTGCTCACAATTGATGCACTCTGAAAATGGATGGATATTTTTGAGGCTAGCCCCCAACATTGCATGCTACCATCAAAAGATTATGTGAATGCTTTTCAACTCACAGATCACCTGGTGTCAGACAATGGAACCGTATTCACAAGTGCTGAGTTTCTAAACTCCACTGCTGTCAATGGTATTCAACACATTAGAACTGTGCCTTACAAGGGCGGCATGGGTGGTGCAGTGGTTAGCACTGCCGCCTCATAGTGCCGAGGACTCAGGTTCAATCCCAACCCTGGGTCACTGCCCATGTGGAGTTTGCAGTTTCTCCCCATGTCTACATGGGTCTCACCCCCTCAACCCAAAGATATGCAGGGTAGGTGGATTGGCCACACTAAGTTGCCTGTTAATTGGAAAAGTTAAAAAGAAAGAACGCACCTTGCCATCCAGCATCAAACAGACAAGCTGAGAGAACCATCCAAACTTTCAAGTCTGGCCTATAGAAACTGTCACGAGGAACCTTGGAGACCAAAATCTCTCAATTCCTCCTTAGCTATCATACCACTCAACATGCAACAATGGGAGTTCTACCAGCAGAACTGCTAATGAAAAGTCTTCTCAGAATGAGACCGAGCCTCATGTTTCCAAATTTGCCAGTGAGGGCAAAAGCCAGCCAACGTAATCAGAAAGCAAGTCATGATATGCAAAGTAAAGCACAATTATTCATGATAACTGACGTTAAAAATGTGAGACATTTTGGTAGTGGATCAAGTTGGTTCCGCACCGCATTGGAATTATTATTTTGAAGACCGACACCTTCCATAACTAGTGGGCGTGGAGGGACAGTTTGTTCACAAACATGTGGACCACTTGAGGAGTAGAGAGAGGCTCCAGCAGCCATTGTTGCCATCAAGAAATGTTTTTGGGGCGGCACAGTGGCGCGGTGGTTAGCACTGCTGCCTAACGACACCGAGGACCTGGGTTCGATCCCGGCCCCAGGCCACTGTCCATGTGGAGTTTACACATTCTCCCCGTGTCTGATTGGGTCTCACCCCCACAACCCAAAGATGTACAGGGTAGGAGGATTGGCCACACTAAATTGTCTCTTAATTGGGAACAAAATGGGCAGCATGGTGGCACAGTGGATAGCACTTCTGCGTCACGGCGCCGAGGTCCAAGGCTGCATCATGTTCCTCTGGGGCAGGCTCTGTTGCTGCACGCTTTGCTGCTGCACACTCCACATCATGTTCCTCTGGGGCAGGCTCTGTTGCTGCACACTTTGCTGCTGCACACTCCACTGCTTCCGCTTCCTCCTCCTCAAGCAGCTCCAGCTCGTACAGCCACAGGGCATCCCCCAGGGCTGAGGTGACAAGCAGGAAGGCTACCATTGCTGGTTGAATTCCAATATCCATTATTTGCAGGGGGTGAACATGTTAGCATGGTGCATACCCCCATGCCCAACCAGATCCAATGGGCTTCATGGTGTCCCCAGCATGCAGTACGGACTCTGTCCCCACGTGACCCCCGCCCCCCCCAATCCCCGCACCCTGGCCCTGTCTGTGCCTGGCACAGTGGGGACTCTGGTCCTGGCGCCCGTCCCTGCTGCCAGAGGTATCATCGGCTGGTGCCACCCTTGCTAGCGGTACGCTCTATGACCCCTGCCCGGCACCCCTGCTGGGGCTACAGTGGGTGTTGCCCTTGGTGTGCCGCCTGATGTCCCGCCGGTGGGTGGCGGCCAGTTGGGTGGTGGGGGTCTGAGGGCACTCATACAGCCAGTGCTACTCTGCCGAACCAGGGGCCAAGGTGAGTGGTCAGTGGGGTACAAAGCAAAATGGCTGCCTTGCAGGCTGCAGCATTGGCATTTTGTGCCTGGACAGTAGCCCAGTCCTGTGGTGGGGTCACCCCGGCCACCCAGCCCATTCCCCCATCACACCCCTCTTTCCGGCCCTGGCAGGGCGCCTCCACCCAGTCCAGCCAGAGTCCGGCCCGGCAGCTGACAGTCGCGCCTCTCCGTGTCCTACCTCTTCCCTCTCTCCCTCATCGGCCACGACACCAGTTTCATGATTTTTAAAAGAACAAGTGAACCGTGCCATTGCGAATTCGGCCCATTTGAAGCGGAGAATCGCGGCGGCCACAGAGAATTCGGGGTTGGGCCCGCTAATGATATGCAAACGGTGTTTACTGTACGTGCGTTCTGGAATCCATTGACGACGCTGTTGAGGCGACGAAGAGTTGCGATTTGGATTAAATCACCCCCCCCCCCCGCCGTGATTTTGGCATCTGAACCGATTCACTGCCCAATCGCATTTCCCGATTTTGCCGTCGGCCAAAGTGGAATCCCGCCCCTGATCTCTCTCTCTCTTACCTGATGGACCCTGTCTAAAGGGTCAAAGTAAAGACCTTTCTCTCTCTACAGTCAGATTGACCTGCAAGGAAGTTCGGTCCAGCAGCAGCTGCAGGCAAAGGGCAGCAGGGTGGCGCAGAAGTTAGCAATGTTGTTTCACAGCGCTAGGGTCCCGGGTGTCATAATATACACCAGTATATCATGTTGCAGATACACACACACTGATGGACACACAGCGGGACCAATCAACACACACAACACCGCAGCCAATCACCAGTTAGAGCACACGCACTATAAAGACAGGGGGCATCAGAGTTCCCGCTCATTCGAGCTGCAGCACAGATCTTCACCATGTGCTGAGTTCATAGACTGGTTAGGACAAGGCATAGGTCTTTAGTTCAATCCAATATCGTGTTAACCCACAGTGAAAGTATGTTAAACAATTTCTGACTTAATAATATAGTGTTGCACTATTTTAAGTGTTGGTGGCCTGTATGTGTTCCACGGATCCAGAGCGCCCAACACATCATGATACCAGGAGTTGAGGGATGTTAAAACTTCTTAGACCTACCTGCAAGTGATCTGCCTTCCACCAGCATACAGCCAGCCTGCAAAATGGACAGCGTCCACCCGCCGCCGCCGCTCCGCATCGCCGGTAACCTAGGGGCCAACTGGAAGATATTCAGACAACGCTTCCAGCTCTACCTGGAGGCCACAGACCGGGAGGATGCCTCGGACACCAGGAAGATCGCTCTCTTCCTATCCACGGCCGGGGACCATGCCATCCACATTTTCAATTCTCTCACCTTTGCGGATGATGAAGATAAAACAAAGTTCAAGACGGTCCTCCTCAAGTTTGACACTCACTGCAGCATAGAGGTGAATGAAAGTTTCGCATGCTATGTATTCCAACAGCGTTTGCAGGGTAAGGATGAACCTTTCCAGTCCTTTCTCACCCACCTCCGCATCCTTGCGCAGTCCTACAGCTACGGGCCCCCCTCCGACTCCATGATACACGTATTGGTGGCCTGTATGTGTTCCACGGATCCAGAGCGCCCAACATATCACCGGGTTCGATTCCCGCTTGGGTCACTGTCTGTGCGGAGTCTGCACATTCTCCCCATGTCACTGTGGGTTTCATAGAACATACAGTGCAGAAGGAGGCCATTCGGCCCATCGAGTCTGCTTAAAACCTCACCTCCACTCCATCCCCACAATCCAATAACCCCTCCCAACCATTTTGGTCACTAAGGGCAATTTGTCATGGCCAATCCACCCAACCTGCACGTCTTTGGACTGTGGGAGGAAACCGGAGCACACGGAGGAAACCCACGCAGACACGGGGAGAACGTGCAGACTGCGCACAGTGACCCAGCGGGGAATCGAACCTGGGACCCTGGAGCTGTGAAGCCACAGTGCTATCCACTTGTGCTACCATGCTGCCCAATCCACTTGTGCTGTCCTGCTGCCCAGTTTTCCTGCAGGTTTCCTCCCGCAAGTACCGAAAGACGTGCTGTTCGGTGATTTGGATATTCTGAATTCTCCTTCGGTGTATCTGTGCTGGGGCCTCTGTTGTTTGTAGTATACATAAACGATTTGGAGGAAAATGTAGCCAGTCTGATTAGTAAGTTCGCAGATGACACCAAGGTTGGTGGAGTGGCAGATAGTGTTGAGGATTGTCAGAAGATACAGCAGGACATAGATAGGTTGGAGACTTGGGCGGAGAAATGGCAAATGGAATTTAATCCGGACAAATGTGAGGTAATGCATTTTGGTAGGTCTAACATCGAGGGGAAATATACCGGAAATGGCAAACCTCATAGGAATATAGAAAGTCAGAGAGATCTGGGTGTACAGGTCCACAGATCTTTAAAGATGGCAACACAAGTGGACAAGGTAGTCAAGAAAGCAGACGGAATGCTTGCCTTCATTGGATGGGGCATCGAGGTGGGCAGTACTGTAGCACAGTGGTTAGCACAGTTATTTCACAGCTCCAAGGCCCCAGTTTCGATTCCTGGCTTGGGTCACTGTCTGTGAGGAGTCTGCCCATTCTCCCCGTGTCTGCGTGGGATTCCTCTGGGTGCTCCAGTTTTCTCCCGCAATCTGAAGATGTGCAGGTTAGGTGGATTGGCCTTGACAAATTGCGCTTAGTGTCCAAAAAAAAAGATTAGCTTGGGTTACGGGGATAGGGTGCCGACCATTTGGGCTGAATGGCCTCCTTCTGCACTGTAAATTCTATGATTCTATGTTTCTATAAAAACTGGCAAGTCTTTGTGTGGTCGCGAGGGACTCTGAGGGTGAGAAGGGTGTTCCTGGAGCGGAGTAGAGATAGGGGGGGGCTGGCGCTGCCCAACCTCTGTGGGCACTACTGGGCCGCCAATGCGACAATGGTGCGCAAGTGGGTGATGGAGGGGGAGGGGGCTGCATGGAAGAGGCTGGAGACGGCGTCCTGTGTGGGTACGAGTCTGGGTGCGCTGGCAACGGCGCCGCTGCCGCTCCCTCCATGGAGGTATACCACGAGCCCGGTGGTGGTGGCGGCCCTCAAAATTTGGGGGCAGTGGAGGCGGCATAGGGGGGAAGTTAGGGCCTCGGCGTGGACCCCATTACGGGGGAACCACCGGTTCGCCCCAGGAAGAACAGGTGGAGGGTTTTCGGGGTGGCACAGGGCAGGGATACGAAAGTTGGGGGAGCTGTTTGTGGACGGGAAGTTCGCGAGCTTGGGTGAGCTGGAGGAGAAGTACGGGCTCCCCCCGGGGAACACCTTCAGGTACTTACAGGTAAGGGCGTTTGCCAGACGGCAGGTGGTGGAATTCCCACGGCTACTGCCACACACAGTACAGGGTGGGGTGCTCTCGGGGGGGTGGGTGGGAGTGGGGAAGATCTCAAAAACTTGCCGGTTGGTGCAGGAGGAGGAGGGGGCCTCGGTGGTGGAGTTGAAAGGTAAGTGGGAGGAGGAGTTGGGAGAGGAGATCGAAGAGGCGACGTGGGCAGATGCCCTAGGGAGGGTGAGCTCTTCCTCTTCGTGCGCGAGGCTCAGCCTCATACAGTTTAAGGTGCTGCACAGGGCACACGTGACCGGGACAAGGATGAGCAGGTTCTTTGGGGGTGAGGACAGGTGTGTTAGGTGCTCAGGGAGCCCAGCAAATCACACCCATATGTTCTGGGCATGCCCAGCGCTGGAGGAATTTTGGAAGGGCGTAGCGAGGACGGTGTCGAGGGTGGTGGGATCCAGTGTCAAACCGGGCTGGGGGCTCGCAATATTTGGGGTGGCAGAGGAGCCGGGAGTGGAGGAGGTGAAAGAGGCCGGAATTCTGGCCTTTGCGTCCCTGGTAGCCCAGCGAAGGATTCTCCTTCAGTGGAAAGATACGAGGCCCCCAAGCGTGGAATCCTGGATCAACGATATGGCAGGATTCATTAAATTGGAGAGGGTGAAATTCGCCTTGAGAGGGTCAGTACAAGGGTTCTTTAGGCAGTGGCAACCGTTCTTAGACTTTCTGGCAGAACGATAGACATTGGTCAATGGCAGCAGCAGCTCGGGGGGGGGGTTTACTTTATTTTTGTTTATGTTATTTACACTGGAAGGGTCTGAGGGGGTGTATACACCTGTTGTCTTAAGTCGGGGTGTTAATGTTAATTTATTATTTAGGTACGGGGGGGAGGGGGGAGGGGGGTTGCTTTTTTAGATTGTGTTTTGTACTTAACCCTGTTGGGTTCTTTTTTCTTTCTCATTTTGTTATTGATATTTTATGAAAACCTTTAATAAAAAATTTTTTTTTTTAAACTGGCAAGTCATGCTACAGTTGAACCTTGTGTCATGAGAATGTCGCTTTAAGAAATGTTTGGCTGCTCATGTTACTGCAGTGATGTCAGAGTGTGGGTGGAACTGAGCTCTGGCTCTGCTTTTTAGCTTCACTTTGAGAAAAGCTTGGGTGTGTCTGTGTCTTTTTGGTTTCATTTTCAGTGTTGGAGCTGAAACCAGACAAAGCAGCTGTACTGCTGTTCTCTCTACCATGAAAAGACTGCCTCTTGATCATTTTGGTGAATTCAGAATTATAAATGTTCTGAGTCGTGACTTTAACCTCTGTTAAAGGTTATATTTTTTGTAAGTCTTCTGGATGTTAAAAGGAGAGCGTGCAAATTACTTAGTGTTGTATTCTTTGGGGGTTGTATTTGAATTAATCGTTGCTACGATGTTCACTGTATATTTTAAAAAGGTTAACTTGAGTGCATAGAATAAACATTGTTTTGCTTTTAAATATACTTTTCCATTTCTGCTGTACCACCCCTGTATAGTGGGCCGTGTGCTCCCCATACCACAATATATTAAAAGTTGTGGGTCAGGTGAACTCCATGATACACTTTGTGGTTCTCTAAACCCTGGCCCATAACAAATTGGAGGCACTAGGGGGATAAAAGTCTATCTATTAGATTGGCTTAGTGAACTTAAAGACAGTGAGGGGTGAGCATATTGTGGTTGCTTTTCAGGTGTGGTATTTTAGTTCAAGTGGGGAGAATGTTGTGGTCAATGGCTCTTTCAGAGGCTCTGAAGTTTTTGGGCGTGGAGACGGTCACATGCAGTACCTTACGGACAGAGACTAAAAGCAGACAGTTAGATTTGGCAAAAACATTGCAGTTAACATTACCTGACAAAATGCGAAAAGATGAGGTAATTATGGCGGTGGCTAAGCATTTAAAGTTGCCTGAGATACAGTTTGACTCATTGGAAATGGCAAAAATTCAGTTACAAATTAAACAAATGGAACATGAGAAAGAATTAAAGCAGCTTGAATACGAAACAGAGAGAGAGGAAAAAGAAAGAGAGAGAGAGGAAAAAGAGAGAGGAGAAAGGAAAACAGAAAGAATAGCCCTAGCAGAACAAAAAGAAAGAGAAAGGGAGATACAGATCAGGGAAAAAGATAAAGAGAGAGAGTTTGAATTTTAGAAAATGGCCATGAAACATGACAGTCAGTTAAAATGGGCAGGCGTAAAGGGAAACGTACAGTTGGATGATAGTGATGAGGAAGAGCAGAGCGTTAAAACTGCGAGATTAGCAGCAGAAATGGCAGATGATTATGAATTCGTTCAGAAATCCAAGTTTGGATTCCAACATCAGTTTCAGCCTGTGAGGGATAGAAACTGGGGACATGAAAAATACTCATGTGGTAAAGGTAAAGGTGATCTGATGGGCGATAATAAGGAGTGTGCCACAGATTAAGAAAGAAATCCAGGAGGATGGAAAAGAAATGAAAAATTTCAAATGTTTTCACTGTAATAAACTAGGCCATGTAAAGTCACAGTGTTGGTGGTTGAAGAAAAGCATTGGGAAGGCTGATGTGGTAAAACAGGATAAGACAGTGGGATTTGTTAAAGTGATAAAGGAAAGCCCAAGTGATGCGAAGGAGGTGGAAAAGATTGTACAGCCTGATCAAGAGGTGATTGATAAGGAGGTGCCAGATCTCTTTAAAGAATTTACTTGTGTGGGTAAAGTTTACTCATGTGTATCAGGAGGTGATCAGAGGTGGGCTGGCAAGATGGGTACAGAACTGGCTGGGTCATAGAAGGCAGAGAGTAGTAATGGAAGGGTGCTTTCTAATTGGAAGGTTGTGACTAGTAGTGTTCCGCACGGATCAGTGCTAAGACCTTTGCTGTTCGTAGTATGTATAAATGATTTGGAGGAAAATGTAACTGGTCTGATTAGTAAGTTTGCAGACTACACAAAGGTTGGTGGAATTGCGGATAGCGATGAGGACTGTCAGAGGATACAGCAGTATTTAGATCGTTTGGAGACTTGGGCAGAGAGGTGGTAGATGGAGTTTAATCTGGACAAATGTGAGGTAATACATTTTGGAAGGTCTAATGCAGGTCGGGAATATACAGTGAATGGTAGATCCTCCAGAGTATTGAAAGTCAGAGAGATCTAGGTGTACAGGTCCACAGGTCATTGAAAGGGGCAACACAGGTGGAGAAGGTAGTCAAGAAGGCATATGGCATAGAACATAGAACAGAGAACATAGAATGATACAGCGCAGTACAGGCCCTTCGGCCCACGATGTTGCACCGAAACAAAAGCCATCTAACCTACACTATGCCATTATCATCCATATGCTTATCCAATAAACTTTTAAATGCCCTCAATGTTGGTGAGTTCACTACTGTTGCAGGTAGGGCATTCCACGGCCTCACCACTCTTTGCGTAAAGAACCTACCTCTGTCCTATATCTATTACCCCTCAGTTTAAAGCTATGTCCCCTTGTGCCAGCCATTTCCATCCGCGGGAGAAGGCTCTCACTGTCCACCCTATCTAACCCCCTGATCATTTTGTATGCCTCTATTAAGTCTCCACTTAACCTTCTTCTCTCCAACGAAAACAACCTCAAGTCCATCAGCCTTTCCTCATAAGATTATCCCTCCATACCAGGCAACATCCTGGTAAATCTCCTCTGCACCCGCTCCAAAGCCTCCACGTCCTTCCTATAATGCGGTGACCAGAACTGTACGCAATACTCCAAATGCGGCCGTACCAGAGTTTTGTACAGCTGCAACATGACCTCATGACTCCGGAACTCAATCCCTCTACCAATAAAGGCCAACACTCCATAGGCCTTCTTCACAACCCTATCAACCTGGGTGGCAACTTTCAGGGATCTATGTACATGGACACCTAGATCCCTCTGCTCATCCACACTTCCAAGAACTTTACCATTAGCCAAATATTCCACATTCCGCATGAAGGCATGCTTGCCTTCATTGGCTGGGGCATTGAGTATAAGAATTGGCAAGTCATGTTGCAGCTGTATAGAACCTCAGTTAGGCCACACTTGGAGTAGAGTGTTCAATTCTGGTCGCCACACTACCAGAAGGATGTGGAGGCTTTAGAGAGATTTACCAGGATGTTGCCTGGTATGGAGGGCATTAGCTAAGAGGAGCAGTTGAATAAACTAGGTTTGTTCTCAGTGGAACGACGGAGGTTGAGGGGTGACCTGATAGAGGTCTACAAAATTATGAGGGGCATAGACAGAGGCCTTTTCACAGGGTAGAGGGGTCAATTACTAGGGGGCATAGGTTTAAGGTGCGAGGGGCAAGGTTTAGAGGAGATGTTTTTTATACAGAGGGTAGTGGCTGCCTGGAACTCGCTGCCGGAGGAGGTGGTGGAAGTAGGGATGATAGTGACATTTAAGGGGCATCTTGATAAATACATGAATAGGATGGGAATAGAGGGATACGGACCCAGGAAGTGTAGAAGATTTTAGTTTAGATGGGCAGCATGGTCGGCACAGGCTTGGAGGGCCGAAGGGCCTGTTCCTGTGCTGTACCTTTCTTTGTTCTTTGAGCAGGTAAAGAAGTCACAATTTTAAGAGGTATGGGAGCTAGTCAATCTTTAATGATAAGAGATGAGGAGTTATGTAGTCTGGGAAGAATATTGCCAGAAAAGGTGGTAATATGTGCAATTCAGGGTGAGAGGAGTTGTGTTCCATTATATAAGGTAAGGTTGGAAAGTCCAGTGAAGAGTGGTGAAGTAGGAGTCATAGAGAAACTATCTTGTTCTGGAATACAGTTTATCTTGCGTAATGATATAGCCGGATCGCAGGTGGCAGTGATGCCTACTGTGGTGGATAAGCCAGTGGAAAATCAGACAACTGAAGTGTTGAAGGACGAATATCCTGGGATTTTTCCGGATTGTGTAATAACAACGTCGCAAAGTCACAGGTTAAGACAAGAGGAGAATTCAAAGAGTGAAGATGAAGTTGAAGTGCAATTATCAGAAACAATTTTTGATCAGATGGTTGTATAAGAACAAGAACAGGTGGAGAATGAGGTGGATATTTTTAGTTCAGGAAAATTGGCGGATTTACAACAAAAAGATGTAGAAATAAAACGGATGTATCAGAAGGCATACACGGATGAGGAATCTGAGTGTATACCAGAGTGTTATTACTGTAAAAGTGATGTCTTGATGAGAAAATGGAGACCTTTACATATGCAGGAGGATGAAAAGTGGGCAGATGTTCATCAAGTAGTATTGCCGGTAGGGTATAGAAAGAGGTCATTTGGGAATAAGGAAAACTCAAGCTAATATCCACAAACATTTTTATTGGCCTGGACTACATAAAGATTTAGTTAAATTTTGTCAATCATGTCACACATGTCAAGTGATAGGGAACCCTCAAGCAGTGATAAAACCAGCGCCCTTAATACCCATTCCAGCATTTGAGGAACCTTTCACAAGGGTCTTAATTGATTGTGTAGGACCGCTTCCTGAAACAAAAAGTGGGAATCAATATCATTTGACTATAATGGATGTGTCTACTAGGTATCCAGAGGCCATTCCAGTACGTAATATTACAGCTAAAAAGATTGTGGAGGAGTTACTTAAATTCTTTACTGCATATGGACTACCACAGAATTACAATCGGATCAAGGATCGAATTTTACCTCAAGGTTATTCAAAGAAGTTATGAATAGCTGAGGAATAAAACAATTTAAATCAACTGCGTATCATCCAGAATCGCAGGGAACATTAGAAAGGTGGCATCAGACATTAAAGACAATGTTGAGGGCATATTGTCAAGATTATCCAGAGGATTGGGATAAAGGAATCCCATTCGTATTGTCTCCAATTAGGGATGTACCTAATGAGTCAACCAAATGAAATGAAATGAAATGAAAATCGCTTATTGTCACAAGTAGGCTTCAATGAAGTTACTGTGAAAAGCCCCTAGTCGCCACATTCCGGCCCCTGTTCGGGGAGGCTGGTACGGGAATTGAACCATGCTGCTGGCCTGCTTGGTCTGCTTTAAAAGTCAGCGATTTAGCCCAGTGTGCTAAACCAGCCCAAATTTAGTCCTTTTGAACTAATTTTTGTTCATGAGGTAAGAGGACCACTTAAATTGATTCAGGAAAAATTGGTGGGTGAGAAATCGGAAATTACATTATTGGATTACGTGTCAAATTTTAGGGAACGATTAAATAGAGCAGGTGAATTGGCTAGACAACATTTAAAAGTTGCACAGAATGTGATGAAACGCAAAATGTGATTGACAGGAAATTAAGTGAAGTGAATTCATGGTAAAAACACCGGATAGAAGGAAGACTCACCGAGTGTGTCGTGTGAATATGCTTAAAAGGTACTTTGAAAGGGACGCACAAGAGTGGGCTCTCCTCCTGAAAATTTGGAACTAGGCACTTTAATCCCAAAATAGCCTGGTAAAACTGGGAGAAAATAGCCCTAACCTTCCTCCAATACCATCACGTCAAGACATGCCAAGCAGCAGCAATTCCAGAGACGGAGAAGATGGCAAAGACAGCAAAAGTCTCAAAAGAAGAAACAACAAGAAGAAAGACAGCAAGCACGCCAGTTGACGAGGTCCCGGGCACACCCAATTGAGATGGACCGCCAGGCTGCACAAGGAGCACCCCACCCCCAATGCACAGGTGGGGGGAGTTCCTTACATAGGAACTCAAGGAGCTCAAAGAGGTTATTAAGACGGAGGGCAATGGCAAAAGTGGCGGGGCAGAGGTGCTGATTACCCTGCAGGCGGCTCTGGAAAAGTCAGAAAAGAGACTCAGGACGTAACAATCAGAGAAGGAGTCGACAGACCAGAGCGATTAATGGCCGCATTAGAGACGCAAATGGCAAGGTTGGTGGTGATGCAAGGAACATTAAGGGGGAAGGTCGAGGAACAGAAAAATCCATGCCAGAAACTCCGCATGCAGGGCCTACCGGAGAGAACCGAGGGCAGGAACCCCACACAATATGTGGACCAAATACTGGGCAACCTGCTGGGAAGAGATAGCTTTTCCAAACAGCCAGAAATGAACAGAGCCCACATTTCACTCCGGCCTAAGCCCAAGGCCGGGGAACAGCCATGGGCCGTCATTGCAAAGCTGTACTGGTACCAGGGGCAGAAAACAATCCTAAACTGGACAAGATAGACATGGTCCTGCAACTGGGAGGATCACTTGATCCAGGTGTATCAGGGCATCGGGGCAGACCTGGCAAAGCGCTGGGCACAATTCAACAGAGCTAAGTCAACTCTTTATAAGAACAATGTGCAGTTTGGATTGCTGTACCCAGCCAATCTCTGGGTGACCTTCCAGGGCAGGGAATATTACATTACTGCAGAGGCGGACGCGGCTATGTTCGTCCACAGACATGGGCTGGGAAGACAGCAACAGAACTAATGCTGAACCAAGTACCCAAATAGATTGGGACAATGAGAAACTGTTTGCGCGGGACTGTACCACCTTGTTTTGAGCGCGGGAGCTAAATTTCAGAAAGGAGGGGCGATGCAGGAGGGGGAGAGTAGGGGAAGGGGGACAGGAATATAGTGGTCAGGGGTGGTATAGATTGACCCCAGGATGGGGGCCACCATACTAGCGGGTAAGCTAGCACCAGGAAGTACGGTTGGGGGAGGGGGATCCCTAAATAAAGGAAAAACACCGGAGTGCAGGCACTCACCCACATGGCATACACACAGTTGGCAACCATCTTGGGTGGCTCCTGGACAAAGGGAAACCACAGAGTGTCGGGGCACATCCACAAGTTAAATATGATTGATCCCGCAGGAGAGGGGGACAGAAACCCCCATCAGAATAGTCACCTGGAATAGTCAAGGACTTAATGGCCCAGTGAAAAGATCCAGAGTCTTCACCCACCTGAACAGCAGGAAGGCCGACATAGTCTTCCTCCATGAAACACACCTGAGGGAGAAGGACCGATTGCAGGTAAGGCAGGACTGGGTGGGACAGACGTACTATTCATGCTATGGGACGAGTGCTCGAGGGGTTGCGGGGGCCATACTGCTCAACAAGAAGACAGCATTTACAGTGACGAGGATGGTTACGGTCCAAGGGGGAAAGCAGTATCCTGGAAGGGGCTCTTACACCCTGGACACACAGATATAATGAAAATCGGGGGAACAAACCTAATTGGTGACGGAACTAGGCACATTCATGAAACAGATGGGGGCAGTGGACCCATGGAGGTTCACATACCCAGGGAGATTCTGTTGGAGATTCGTGTTGATTCTGATGGAGATTCGTCGTCCATCACGTTGTTGTGAAAGTCTTCTCTGGTTTTCAAGAGTGCGCGATGATTTCTTCTTAAAACCAACCCATCCTCTGTCTGTGCATTGTAGGAACGAGGTGCTACTTCTTCAAGTACAATGGCTTTTCTCGACCAATTGCCCGAATCTTCTACTCTCACAATGTCATCACTACTCAGAGGTGGTAACGTTCTGGACACTCTATCATAGAACTGCTTTTGTTTTGCTTTAATGTTTTGCATTCCCTGCAGTACCACTGCATTCTCCTCCTTCTTTTCCAAGTATTGAAGTGTGGTACACAACCGTCTATTCATGAGTGACAGCTGGTGAGCTACCATGTGACAATGGTAACACTTTGTAACGTGATTTCATTAGATATGGATCAGATTGGCTGCCCATTGCTTTCTGTAATGATTGTTTTACAATATGTACACTTTTTTCGTTAAGATCTTTGGGATCCATGCCGCTATGAGCACCACCATTTTTTTGTTTCACACATACCATGGAGTTTACCCAGTCGGCAGGTTCTTCTATCTTCTTGCTAACTTTTAATTTTGTCATTCTGTCTAGATCCTTTTTGAGATGATCCCAAAGAGGTGCAGGTACTCTTCTTGGTGCATGTATCACAGGATTTGCATCTTCTTTGAGTTGTATCTTGGAGGTGAATGGTAGTGCATCAAAACCTGTGAACACATCACTAAATTTGCTGGTATGTTCTCAGAATCATTGGAGTGTTGATCCAATCTTTTGTGGATGCTATATATCAACTGCACGAGATTGAATTCTTCACAGGACTGATCACCTAATCATGAATCCAAGCCCTCAGATACAATACAGAATGGGATAGAATAAGCTGTGTTCTTCACCACTACACTCAGGTCACATGCAACATAACATTGAATGCTTGAACCATTATTATTTCTCAGAGATATTTTGTGATTTCTTCGAATCGGCTGAATTTTTAGAGTTTAGATTTTTAAAATCAGTTATGTTGATTAAATTGGTTTTGGCACCAGTGCCTAACTTCAATTGGACCACTGTATTGTTCACTTCAAGTGGGAGCAGCCATTTGTCCTCTTAACCACATTTATTTTAAATGTTTGCATTTTTTTAAGTGCTGGAGAATTTTTTGATGTCTCCAAAAAAGTATTCTTCTCTGTTATTACTCCAACAAACAATGATGTTTCATCACTGGAGACTGTGTCTTCCACTGTGCTGACTGGTCTAGGATTGAGCTCAGAGCAACAATTCTGATTAAACTGATTTTTTTTCTTTGCATCTGAAAGAAAACTTGCCAAACGCTGGACACTGCCTTAATTTGTGCCTTTGACCACATCTTTTACACAGAAATACTTTGTCCTGATCTTTAACTTGTTAGTTGGCGTGCAAGGACAGAACTGCCAACCTTTCCCAACAGAAATCAGAATCCCAGATACCAAAAATCAGTATTTTGGCAGTAAAATCCGGATTATCATTTCAAAAGGAAAATACCCACCAATCTGAAGTATAGTTTTACACCTTCATTGCACAAATCTAAAACACAGATGAAAAATGCAAATGCTAGGCTTCATACATGTCCATCATCATGAGTGGGTGTTTTCAAATTAAGTTTCACGCATTCAGTAAATCTAAGAATGAAAAATGTGAACAAAACATTTGCCTTTTTACATGAAGTTCAAAATTGTCCTAAACGCTTGATTAACTTAATTGAATTCTTATAAGAAACTGTTTATCAACAAAAGGAATCCAGTGAATTTCTTTCCTTCAAAAAATATATCCATGAAGTAGCACTAACAATTTGCTGTTCAAATTAGGGTTTATGATAGTAAAACTAAAAGAACACAAAGTAAAGAATGGCCACAAAAAGGTGAAAGCAGAAGGTATGGTTAATTGAATGCATGATGATTCAGGATTAGATTTCCAGCATTTTTGTTTCATACTCAGCTGCAAAAGGCACAGTTTCCACAAGTAAAACAAGGCTTTCTGAACTGAATCCTGCTTAAACTTAATAATCTGCAATGCATTGCTAGCTGCACTCTATCAGTCGAGAAAGAGGGAAGGAGTTAAAATTTCAGATCAATGACCTTTCAACAATTCCAAAATGTTAACTCTGCTTCTCTTCTCATTGATGCTGCCTGACCTGAGTATTAACAGCACTTTCTTTTCTTTGAATACATAGCAGTGCTCTACAAAGATTAGTTATGGAGTTAGTGTTCAGTCTACTTACTGTAGACCACAATCCCTCGACGTGATTTTTTTTATCCCAATAAAATCCAGGCACCTCGATGCCTCAGAAACCGCGTGAAGGTCAGGATTACCTGACAGTGTCAGGTGATCCTGACATTTGCGCGGTCCCGCACATGAGGCATAGAGGTGCGTATCGGTTTCCTTGGCAACAGGGCCCCACGCAGAGGCAGCGTCCCCTCTCCTCTCCGCCCCCACACTAACAACGCATGCGTGTCTGACACGCATAAGTTGTTAGTGTGCGGGGGGGAGAGAAGTGGGGGACGGGGCCTCTGTGCTGGGCCCTGTCGCCAAAGAAACCAAGTAATGTGTTTTGGGAGGCGGTTTTGCCATATTGCAATGAGAGAAAGCGTAATTCCGTATTCAAACGGATTTTCCTTATAAAATACGGAAACTCCGTGTTAGTTGGCAACTCTGCAAGGAGCTGTAGGAACTTTCCCACCTTTTTTGGACGTTTCCTGCCTTTTTGGAAAAACAGTGGCAACCGGAGTGTTTTCCTCCAAGAAGCCACCATTACCGAGAAACATTTTAGAATGCCGTGCTGCTAGCTCATGAGCCCCATAAATCTTTACTGTTTGTTCCAAAGACAGCTTTGATTCCCTCAGCAACTATTTCCTTACTTATTTCATTCACACCAAGTACAACCTGGTCCTGAATCATGGAAGATTCCACTGTAGAAAAATTACAGGTTTTATCTTTTAACTTTAAATCAGTGATGAAATGATTTATGGACTCTTCTGCCTTCTGTAAACGTGATCTAAACTCATAGCGCTCATGAATTTAATTCTTTCTTAGGGTGCAATGTTCATCAAATCTTAGGATATATCATTAAAGTTTTTACTATCTTCATTGTTTGCAAATTTAAATGTATTGAACACAACAATTTATTTGGGCCCTGCTACTGTTAGGAGTATTGCTACTTTACGTGAATCTGATTGATCTCCTGCAGTAAGAAACAGATTAAATTGTTGTTTAAACACACGCAGTTGCTGTCTACATTACCATGAAATCTAAGATTCATTGGTGGCTTCAACAACTCCATGTAATTCATTCATGAAGTCTGCAAAATCTTCAAATATCTGTGGACCTCGTGACAGGCTTGATTTATTCTCAGTGTTTAATACCGTCCAACCCTGGTACCATGTAACGTTCTTGTTGGATGGCCTGATTTATATTACAAGAACACTTGTAACTAAAGCAGTAAATGTTTTGTTAACATTAACTGTGGATCAAATATAGACAAAACAACAGATGAATAACAGTATGAACAAGCACAAACCACTGTCTCTCTCCCAGGTCCCTGATCGGTCTGAGGTCACCTGACTCGAACATTTATTTAAATATGAATGATATCCCTCGTGGTCAGAAGGTGAATTACTCAACCATGATATCACTACAGGTGGTACACATGGCTGCCACTGTTCATCAGTGGAGAAGAAAGTGAATATTTGTGGAAGGGATGTCAATCAAGCAGGCTGCTTTATCCTGGATGGTGTTGAACGTCTTGAGTTTTGTTGCAGTTGCGCTGATCCAGGCAAGTGGAGAGTATTCCATCACACTCCTGACTTATGCCTTGTAGATGGTGGGCAGGCTTTGGAGAGTCAGGAGATGAGTTGCTCACCACAGAATTTCTTTGAACTGCTCTAGTAACCACAGTATTTATATGGCTAGTCCAGTTCAGTTTCTATCAATGGCAGTCCCCAGGATGTTGATATTCATTAAACTACAGAAGTAAACAAACAGGTTTCAGAAGTGGGGAATGAAAGGTTTAGATCTACTAATATACATCCACATATACTGACATTGTTATGCATCAGAGTAACACCATTGGCTAGTGTAATGTCACATGTCATGCTCCAACATCAACAGAATCTTTTGTAGATTTTTGTGGGAGTTAACCATTGTGGTAGTATGTATTGGGGGTCATGTGGGACTGGAAGCCCTAATGTCATTGGCTGACAGATCCTGGGTCCTGGTTGGCCGTTGACCTCATGCTCCGCCCTGAAGGCGAAGTATAAGAAGCCGGTGCCTTCCCCCGCAGGCCAGTTTACTATCGGGCTGCTGGGGAACAGACACGCTTAATAAAGCCTCATCAACTTCACTCTATTCGTCTCACGGAGTCTGTGTGCGCTACAATTTATTAAGTGTGCCTAAAAATGACTATGGAGCTCAGGATCATTCCGGAATGCCTGAGGATCAGCCCCCGCGCAGTGAATGCGGCAGCAGCCTTCAAACACTGGCAGACTTGCTTCGAGGCCTACATCAGATCGACCACAGGCCGAGTCTCAGATGAACAAAAACTGCAGGTCCTGCACTCGAGGGTGAGCACGGAGATTTTCACCCTCATTGAAGACACCGACGATTTCCTGACGGCGTTCACAGCACTGAGAAGTCTCTACGTTCCCCCAGTTAACCAAATCTACGCTCGCTACCAGCTCGCGACAAGACGGCAAGCTCCCGGAGAATCGATGGACGAGTTCTACGCCGCGCTGCTGATTTTGGGAAGAGCCTGCAGCTGCCCGTCGGTGAATGCAAACGAACATACGGACATGTTAATGCGCGACGCTTTTGTGGCAGGTATGCAATCCTCCCAAATCCGCCAAAGACTTCTAGAAAAAGAGTCGCTAGGACTCTCAGAGGCACGGGCCCTGGCAGCCTCGCTGGACGTAGCAGGCAGGCCATTGGGCCCCGTACGTACCCGTCGCGGCAAACCCCCTACCCCCCCCCCCCCGGACACCCCACAGGCTTGCGCAGTCCAAACGCCGAGTCGCACCGGGGGCGACCGCTGTTATTTCTGCGGCCAGGCGAAGCACCCCCGACAACGCTGTCCGGCCCGCGCAGCCATCTGCAAAAGCTGCGGGAAAAAGGGCCACTATGCGGTGGTGTGCCGATCCCGCGAGGTCGCCGCCGTCCCGGGGCCACAGGGAGCCCTACAGGCAGTCGATGCCTCCCAACCCCCCCAGCACGCCATGTGCGACCCGCAGGCGCAGCCGCTCTGGGTCCCGACCACCGCGACCCCGGGAGAACTGGGAGCCCTGCACGCCGCCTACGCTCCCCAACCCCCCTCCCCGCAGTCCATGTACGACCCGCCGCCGGCGCTCCCGATTTGGGTGCCGGCCAACACTCTCCACGGAGAGGAGGGGGTTTTTCGCATCCCTAATGCCACCCTCACCCCCGTCCCGCGCCCCACGCCTGACCCGCCGGCGCAACCTACCTGGACCCCGACCACCGCTGTCCCCGGCGAGGGAGCTCCGCACGGTCCCAGCGCTCGCGGCCCCACGACTGACCCGCCGGCGCCGCCGGCCTGGGCCCCGACCACCGCTGTCCCCGGCGAGGGAGCTCCGCGCGGTCCCAGCGCTCGCGGCCCCAAGACTGACCGGCCGGCGCCGCCGACCTGGGCCCTCACCCCCGTCCCGCGCCCCACGCCTGACCCGCCGGCGCAACCTACCTGGACCCCGACCACCGCTGTCCCCGGCGAGGGAGCTCCGCGCGGTCCCAGCGCTCGCGGCCCTGGCACTCGCAGGGAAGGAACTCCGCGCGGTCCTAGCACCCGCGGCCCTGGCGCTCGCAGTGCAGGAACTCTGCGCGGTCCTAGCGCTCCCCAGACCCCCCAGCACACCATGTGCGACCCGCAGACCTCGCCATTTTGGGTCCCGACCACCACGAGGGGAGGAGGGGCGCCGCCATCTTGGACCGCCCCCGACCTGTACGACGCATGGGGGCGGCCATTTTGTCCACCCCGACGCCATCTTGTGACCCCTCAGCCACGTGCGGTGTATGGGGGTGGCCATTTTGTCCATCCCCGACGCCATTTTGGACGGCAACAACGGACCCCACCCCACTACTACAACCACGGCTCGCTTCGGTTACGCTCGATCAGGCTCGGCCCCGGACTCTCCAGACGACAACGACAACGGTCCTAATTAACGGCCACGAGACGACATGCCTAGTCGACTCCGGGAGCACGGAAAGTTTTATACATCCCGACACGGTAAGACGCTGTTCCTTAACTACCTACCCCAGCGCACAAAAGATTTGCCTAGCTGCAGGATCCCACTCCGTACAGATCCAGGGATTCTGCATAGTTACCCTAACGGTACAGGGGAGGGAATTCAAAAACTACAAACTTAACGTCCTTCCCCAACTCTGTGCCCCCACCTTGCTGGGCTTAGATTTTCAATGTAACCTACAGAGCCTTACGTTTAAATTCGGCGGCCCCATACCCCCACTCACTATCTGCGGCCTCGCCACCCTCAAGGTGCAACCCCCGTCCTTGTTTGCGAACCTCACCCCGGATTGCAAACCCGTCGCCACTAGGAGCAGACGGTACAGCGCCCAGGACCGGACCTTCATTCGCTCCGAAGTCCAGCGGCTACTAAAGGAGGGCATAATCCAGGCCAGCAATAGTCCCTGGAGAGCGCAGGTGGTGGTAGTGAAGACAGGGGAGAAACAAAGGATGGTCATTGACTATAGCCAGACCATCAACAGGTACACACAACTAGACGCGTACCCTCTCCCCCGCATATCCGACATGGTCAATCGGATTGCCCAGTATAAAGTCTTCTCCACCGTGGACCTCAAGTCCGCCTACCATCAGCTCCCCATCCGCCCAAGTGACCGCAAGTACACAGCCTTCGAGGCAGACGGGCGATTATACCATTTCCTACGGGTCCCTTTTGGCGTCACAAACGGGGTCTCGGTCTTCCAACGGGAGATGGACCGAATGGTTGATCAACATGGGTTACGGGCCACGTTCCCGTACCTCGACAATGTAACCATCTGCGGCCACGATCAGCAGGACCACGACGCCAACCTCCAAAAATTCCTCCAGACCGCCAAAGTCTTGAACCGCACGTACAACGAGGACAAGTGCGTTTTTAGCACCGATCGGCTAGCCATTCTGGGCTACATAGTGCGCAATGGGATAATAGGCCCCGACCCCGAACGTATGCGCGCACTCATGGAATTTCCCCTCCCGCACTGCCCAAAAGCCCTGAAACGCTGCCTGGGGTTCTTTTCGTACTACGCCCAGTGGGTCCCCCAGTACGCAGACAAGGCCCGCCCCCTAATACAGACCACGACTTTCCCTCTGTCGACAGAGGCTTGCCAGGCCTTCAGCCGCATCAAAGCGGACATCGCAAAGGCCACGATGCGCGCCATCGACGAGTCCCTCCCCTTCCAGGTCGAGAGCGACGCCTCTGACGTAGCTCTAGCGGCTACCCTTAACCAAGCGGGCAGACCCGTGGCCTTCTTCTCCTGAACCCGCCACGCCTCAGAAATCCGCCACTCCTCAGTGGAAAAGGAAGCCCAAGCCATAGTGGAAGCTGTGCGACATTGGAGGCATTACCTGGCCGGCAGGAGATTCACTCTCCTCACTGACCAACGGTCGGTAGCCTTCATGTTCGATAATGCACAGCGGGGCAAGATCAAGAACGACAAGATCTTGCGGTGGAGGATCGAACTCTCCACCTTCAACTATGAGATCTTGTACCGGCCCGGAAAGCTGAACGAGCCGTCCGATGCCCTATCCCGCGGCACATGTGCCAACGCACAAATTGACCGCCTCCAAGCCCTCCACGAGGACCTCTGCCACCTGGGGGTCACTCGGTTTTACCACTTCATCAAGTCCCGCAATCTCCCATACTCCTTAGAGGAGGTCCGTACAGTCACATGGGACTGCCACATCTGCGCAGAATGCAAACCGCATTTTTTCAGGCCAGATGGAGCGCACCTGATTAAGGCTTCCTGCCCCTTTGAACGCCTCAGTCTCGATTTCAAAGGGCCCCTCCCCTCCACCGACCGCAACGCGTATTTCCTTAATGTAGTGGACGAATACTCCCGCTTCCCTTTTGCCATTCCCTGCTCCGACATGACCGCGGCCACAGTCATTAAAGCCCTGAACAGCATCTTCACGCTGTTCGGTTACCCCGCATACGTCCACAGCGACAGGGGGTCCTCTTTCATGAGTGACGAGCTGCGCCAGTTCCTGCTCAGCAAGGGCATAGCTTCAAGCAGGACGACCAGCTACAACCCCCAGGGGAACGGGCAAGTAGAAAGGGAGAACGGCACGGTCTGGAAGGCCGTCCTACTGGCCCTACGGTCCAGGGATCTCCCAGTTTCACGGTGGCAGGAGGTCCTCCCGGACGCTCTCCATTCCATCCGGTCGTTATTATGTACAAGCACTAATCAAACGCCTCACGAGCGTCTCCTTGTCTTCCCTAGGAGGTCCTCCTCTGGAACGTCACTGCCGACCTGGCTGGCGGCCCCAGGACCCATCCTGCTCCGAAAGCACGTGCGGGCACATAAGGCGGACCCATTGGTCGAAAGGGTTCACCTCCTCCACGCAAACCCCCAGTACGCCTACGTGGAGTACCCCGACGGCCGACAGGACACGGTCTCCCTGCGGGATCTGGCGCCCGCCGGCACCACGCACACCCCCCCGACACCATCAACCCAACCGCCCCCCTTCCTGCCACCGCCGCACCCCGCGATCGCCCCCTTCTCAGGAGGATCAGTCCCCCTCCCCTTTGCACCGACAGCTGAAACCGTGCGGCTCCCGGAGCCGACAACGCTGGTACAAGCACCACCACCACCGCCGGGGCCGAGGCGATCGACACGGACGACCAGACCGCCCGACCGACTCGTGGCGTCGATGTAAAACAAAGATGGACTGTCCAATGAACATTTTGTTTTTCCTATACCCTCTGTAAATAGTTGTAACAGGACGATACTGTCCAATACTGTACTACCATGTAACTGTTCTATCCTCCCAGGACCAGCCCTGTAAACCCTTACCACCATACGAAGCATCACCCCGCCGGGTTCATTTTTGACAAGGGGTGAATGTGGTAGTATGTATTGGGGGTCATGTGGGACTGGAAGCCCTAATGTCATTGGCTGACAGATCCCGGGTCCTGGTTGGCCGTTGACCTCATGCTCCGCCCTGAAGGCGAAGTATAAGAAGCCGGTGCCTTCCCCCGCAGGCCAGTTTACTATCGGGCTGCTGGGGAACAGACACGCTTAATAAAGCCTCATCGACTTCACTCTATTCGTCTCACGGAGTCTTTGTGCGCTACAACCATTTAACCTTGTTTGAGCAGCAATTTGTAAATAAACCCCTGTGCTATGTTTCTACAAATATATAAAACAAAAATGAGTGGCGAAGGTAAATATTGGTCCTTTAGAAGGGAGATTTAATAATGGGAGATGAGGAAATGGCTGAGGAACTGAACAGGATTTTTGGGTCGGTCTTCACAGTGGAAGACACAAATAACATGCCAGTGACTGATAGAAATGAGGCTATGACAGGTGAGCACTTGAGATGATTGTTATCACTAAGGAGGTAGTGATGGGCAAGCTAATGGGGCTAAAGGTAGACAAGTTTCCTGGCCTTGATGGAATGCATCCTAGAGTGCTAAAAGAGATGGCTAGGGAGATTGCAAATGCACTCGTGATAATTTACCAAAATTCACTAGACTCTGGGGTGGTCCCGGCGGATTGGAAACTAGCAAACGTGACACCACTGTTTAAAAAAGGAGGTAGGCAGAAAGCGGGTAATTATAGTCCAGTGAGCTTAACTTCGGTAGTAGGGAAGATGCTGGAATCTATCATCAAGGAGGAAATAACGAGGCATCTGGATGGAAATTGTCCCATTGGGCACTCGCAGCATGAGTTCATAAAGGGCAGGTCGTGCCTGACTAATTTAGTGGAATTTTTTGAGGACATTACCAGTGCGATAGATAATGGGGAGCCAATGGATGTGGTATATCTGGATTTCCAGAAAGCCTTTGACAAGGTGCCGCACAAAAGATTGCTGCATAAGATAAAGATGCATGGCATTAAGGGTAAAGTAGTAGCATGGGTAGAGGATTGGTTAATTAATAGAAAGCAAAGAGTGGGGATTTATGGGTGTTTCTCTGGTTGGCAATCAGTAGCTAGTGGTGTCCCTCAGGGATCAGTGTTGGGCCCACAATTGTTCACAATTTACATTGATGATTTGAAGTTGGGAACCAAGGGCAATGTGTCCAAGTTTGCAGACGACACTAAGATAAGTGGTAAAGCAAAAAGTGCAGAGGGTACTTGAAGTCTGCAGAGGGATTTGGATAGGTTAAGTGAATGGGCTAGGGTCTGGCAGATGGAATACAATATTGACCAATATGAGGTTATCCATTTTGGTAGGAATAACAGCAAAAGGGATTATTATTTAAATTATAAAATATTAAAACATGCTGCTGTGCAGAGAGTCCTGGGTGTGCTAGTGCATGAGTCACAAAAAGTTGCTTTACAGGTGCAACAGGTGATTAAGAAGGCAAATGGAATTTTGTCCTTCATTGCTAGAGTGATGGAGTTTAAGACTAGGGAGGTTATGCTGCAATTGTATAAGGTGTTAGTGAGGCCACACCTGGAGTATTGTGTTCAATTTTGGTCTCCTTACCTGAGAAAGGACGTACTGGCACTGGAGGGTGTGCAGAGGAGATTCACTAGGTTAATCCCAGAGCTGAAGGGGTTGGATTATGAGGAGAGGTTGAGTAGACTGGGACTGTACTCGTTGGAATTTAGAAGGATGAGGGGGGATCTTATAGAAACATATAAGATTATGAAGGGAATAGATAGGATAAATGCGGGCAGGTTGTTTCCACTGGCAGGTGAAAGCAGAACTAAGGGGCACATCCTCAAAATAAGAGGAAGTAGATTTAGGACTGAGTTTAGGAGGAACTTCTTCACCCAAAGCTTTGTGAATCTATGGAATTCCTTGCCCAGTGAAGCAGTTGAGGCTCCTTCATTAAATGTTTTTAAGATAAAGGTAGATAGTTTTTTGAAGAATAAAGGGATTCGGGGATATGGGGCGTCATTCTCCGACCCCCCGCCGGGTCGGAGAATGGCCGTTGGCCGCCGTGAATCCCGCCCCCGCCCCCGCCGAAGTCTCCGAAGGGAGAAAAGTCGGCGGGGCGTTAATGGCGCCGCTGCCGCGGAGAATGTCACGGGTCTGTGCAAGGCAGCCGATTTTCGGCCTGCCGATATTCTCCCTTCCGGATGGGCCGAAGTCCCGTCGACGTGATGACCGTTCACGTCGACGTGAATCAAACCTCCTTTTCATCGGCGTGACCCGGTGCTCCAGGCTCACGCCGACCAGCGAGGAGGTGAGTGACGGCCTGGGGGGTTGGCTCTGGGCAGGAAATGGCGTGGCCGCAGACTGATTGCCTGAGGAGAGGTGTGTCTCGGCTTGTGTGTGTGTGCGGCGGGGGGGGTGGTTAGAGTAGGCTGGGCTCCGGGGGAGTGCCGGGAGGGGGTCCGTGCCGGGGTGGAGGTTGGGGGTTGTGGAGGGGGTCCGTGCCGGGGTGGAGGTTGGGGGGGGGGTCCGTGCTGGGGTGGAGGTTGGGGGTTGGGGAGGGGGTCCGTGCCGGGGTGGAGGTTGGGGAGGGGGTCCGTGCCGGGGTGGAGGTTGGGGAGGGGGTCCGTGCCGGGGTAGAGGTTGGGGAGGGGGTCCGTGCCGGGGTGGAGGTTGGGGAGGGGGTCCGTGCTGGGGTGGAGGTTGGGGGGGGGTCCGTGCTGGGGTGGAGGTTGGGGGTTGGGGAGGGGGTCCGTGCCGGGGTGGAGGTTGGGGGGGGGTCCGTGCTGGGGTGGAGGTTGGGGGTTGGGGAGGGGGTCCGTGCCGGGGTGGAGGTTGGGGAGGGGGTCCGTGCCGGGGTGGAGGTTGGGGGGGGGTCCGTGCTGGGGTGGAGGTTGGGGGTTGGGGAGGGGGTCCGTGCCGGGGTGGAGGTTGGGGGTTGGGGAGGGGGTCCGTGCCGGGGTGGAGGTTGGGGAGGGGGTCCGTGCCGGGGTGGAGGTTGGGGGGGGGTCCGTGCTGGGGTGGGTGTTGGGGAGGGTGTCCGTGCCGGGGTGGAGGTTGGGGGGGGGGGGGGGGGGGGGGGTCCGTGCCGGGGTGGGTGATGGGAGGGCAAATGAGTTGGTCCACCTGGCCAGGTGCCAGCCTCCAACAGGTGGACCCATGCGGTCCATGCCACCTGGCTGGGGGGAGGAGGGGATATGGGCAATGATGACATGTCGTCGTTCCCCTCCCCCCCACCAGGCCGTCATGTTTTCAGACCATCCAGCGATGTTGGCCGCCGTGGTGGCAGCCGCTCATGTCTATGTTGCCCTGGATGAGGAGGAGGAGGAGGAGGAGGAGCGTGCCAGAGAGGCGGCGCAGGCTGCCGCAGAGGGGCAGGCGGCAGCCGCCCAGGCTGGAGGGACACCTGACCGACAGGACGAGGAGGGGGAGGAGGACGTTGCGGCCCCACGGCAACGGAGGCACCCGAGGGCGCCCCGTGTGTACCGGCCCCGGCAGTCATACCAGGACCTCACGGACCGGGAATGCAGGAGGAGACTCCGGATGAGCCGGGAAACCGTGGCACACATCTGCCACCTGCTGGCACACCTGTCACCGCGTGGCACTGGCGGGGGACACCCTCTCCCCGTGTCCATCAAGGTTACGGTGGCCCTGAACTTTTATGCAACGGGGTCATTCCAGGCACCGAGTGGGGACCTGTCCGGCATATCGCAGACATCGGTGCATCGGTGCATCCGGGCAGTGACAGATGCCCTTTAAGCCATGGCGCACCGCTACATCCGCTTCCCCGTGGACCGGGCCAGCCAAGATGCCCAGGCCGTGGGCTTCTCTGCCATTGCCGGGTTCCCCATGGTCCAGGGCGCGATCGATGGGATGCACGTCGCCGTGCGGCCACCTGCAGATAACAGGGCCGTGTTCACTAATAGGAAGGGGACCTATTCGATGAACGTACAGGTGGTCTGCGACCACCGCATGATGATCCTGCACGTCTGCGCCCGTCACCCAGGCAGTGTACACGACTCATTCGTGTTGTCGCGGTCATCCATCCCCGGCATGTACGAGGGACGCTATCCCCGGCTGAGGGGCTGGTTGCTGGGCGACAGGGGCTACCCATTGCGATCGTGGCTGATGACGCCTATACGGAGGCCACGCAATGAGGCGGAGAACCGCTACAATGATGCCCATGTAGCGACAAGGGGAGTGATCGAGAGGTGCTTTGGCGTGCTGAAGATGCGTTTCAGGTGCCTGGACCTCTCTGGGGGCGCCCTCCAGTATCGGTCAGATAGGGTCGGCCGCATCATTGTGGTGTGCTGCGTCCTGCACAACATAGCCCAGCAGAGGGGCGATGTGCCGCAGGCAGAGGAGGGCGGAGTGGAGGAGCAGCAGGAAGAGGCCCAGTCCTCCCCAGATGAGGGGGATGGGGGCAATGGTCAGGGCAGACGGGGTAGACACAGACGGGTGGCTGTCCACCGTTACCGGCTGGCCCAGCGGGCACGGGACAGACTGATAGACGCCCGCTTCACTGACTAGATGGGCGTGGGAATCGGGTAGTATGGCCACAGACCGCACACCATGACAACAGCCGACCACCCACACCCCCCACCCTTCCACCCACCCAGCACCCTCACCCCCCTCCCCAACCCCACACACCCCACCCGCATGCACACCACCCCCCCACTCCCAATTGCCGATCCACCGGCGGCACAACGGGCCGGGCTCACCCAGTTGCGGGTGGACGCGTGTCTATCGCAGGCCATGGAGAATGATGACAACCCGCCTCCGATGAGCTCCTGGCTCTACATCGTTGGACTATGTCTGACCCATGGCCACAGTACCACCATCCACCCGGACCATCCCTGCATGCGGCTGTGACACTGCAGCGCACGGTCCCGTCCTCTGCCCGGGGGATGTTGATGGCGGCCCAGGGGGAAGGGGGCAGACTCACCTGGGGCTGAGGTAAGACCACCCCTCACACACACACTTGCGCTCAACGTACATGACACCCCCGCACACTTTGGACAGAGCACAAAGGCAGCTTCGGTAGGTGTAACATTGACTTTAATAACCAAAGGAGTTCATGCACGTGCCCAAGCGCCTAAAACTCATCTGTGCCCTGCACCCGTGCCAACTTACTCAGTGTCTAATTGTTTGGCCTTACGGGCCCTTTGACTACGTCTATGTGGTTCCCCAGACGGTACAGCAGAACTGGAGGTGGACTCCTGTGATTCCTGCCCTCTGACACTGGATCCCTTTGGCGGCCGTTTCCTGGGGCGTCCTGGCCTAGATGGGCCAGGCTGCGGCCCGGGCGACTGGGATGGCGAGCTGCCAGCCTGTCCTGCCCGTTGCCCACCCGATGCACCTGGGACGGAAGGGTGGGAGTCCGAGGTGTCGCGGTGTACCGGGACCTCCCCTACAGAGGGAGCCGGGACGGACCACACCACCTCCTCCTCCCTCGGGGTGCCCGATGGCCCCCAGGCCTCTACATGGGTGGGGGATGCGAACGGACTGGCCATCCGACGCGCCCCCGACATCTGCCGCTGCCAGTCCTGGAGGCCCGTGCTGGTATCGACAGGGGTCTGCAGGTTTGCAGCCATGTAGCCCAGGGGGTTGTCGAACCCTGTCTGCGACAGTGCGACGCCAGCTCGCACATGGCCACTGGCGCCGATGCCCTCAGCGATGGCCTGCTGAGACTGGGCCATGGCCTGCAGAGACTGGGCCATGGCCTGCAGAGACTGGGCTATGGCCTGCTGAGACTGGGCCATGGCCTGCTGAGACTGGGCCATGGCCTGCTAAGACTGGGCTATGGCGTGCTGAGACTGGGCTATGGCGTTGAGCGCCTCTGCCATCTGGCGCTGGCACTGGCTCATGGCCTCCTGTGAGAGGGCAGCCATTTCCTGGGCCACAGACGCCGCCTGCACGGAAGGCCCCAGGCCTCGCAAACCGTTCCCCATGTCTGACACCGTCGCACCCATTGCCTCCACCGCGGACGCCACCCGTGCGGTGTCAGCCTGGGTGGCACGCATGACCGGGACCACTCCCAGCTCCTGGACGCGGGTGGACTCCTCCACCTGCGACCGCAGCCGCCGCAAGCCACCCGTCACCCTATTCGCTCGTCTCCGTGTCGGTGGTTGCATTGAATCTATGTGTGGGTGTGGTAACTGCAGGAACCCGGGATCCATCTGGGCGGCAGATGTTCGCTTGGCCTGGGCTGCCCTCCGACCGCCCGGTCCCTCTGCTGCTCCTACCTCCACCTGCTGTACCGGGACGGCTGTGTTGTGCGCACCAGTGAGTGTACCAGACGCCTCATCACTAAAGTGCCCAACCGTGGTGAGTGTTTCTGCGATGGTGGAGGGTGTTGGTGACAGCAGTGGCGTTGTGTCGTGCTCTTCGTCCCACTCTGAGTCCATGGCACTTTGGGGTGGGGGTTCGTCTCCACCCATCCACTCTGAGTCACTGTCCGGTATTTCGTCTTCCCGGGTAGGGGTGTCCTGGGTAGTGCTGTCCCGGGTAGTGCTGTCCCGGGTAGTGCTGTCCCGGGTAGTGCTGTCCCGGGTAGTGGTGTCCCGGGTAGGGGTGTCCTGGGTAGTGGTGTCCCGGGTAGGGGTGTCCTGGATAGTGGTGTCCTGGATAGTGGTGTCCTGGGTAGTGGTGTCCTGGCTCGGATGTGACGGGGGCCTGTGGCTGCCCCCCTCATCGCTGGGTGGTCGCTCCCGCACGTGACGGGGGTGTCGTCTCCCTGTTGCTCCAGGTCTCTCCGTCTCCCGTGGTCTCCGAGGGGCATCCTGCGGGCGTCGCATGCTGGAGGGTCCGGGTCTCTCCGTCTCCCGTGGTCTCCGAGGGGCATCCTGCGGGCGTCGCATGCTGGAGGGTCCGGGTCTCTCCGTCTCCCGTGGTCTCCGAGGGGCATCCTGCGGGCGTCGCATGCTGGAGGGTGCGGGTCTCTCCGTCTCCCGTGGTCTCCGAGGGGCATCCTGCGGGCGGTCTGCATCTGCGGGGATGGGTGCCTGGACGTTTGGTCCTGCGATACACAATGAAGCATGCATGGTTAGACATCAGGCAGTGATCAGGTGATACGGGAGAGGGGGATATAGGGGAGGGGGGATATGGGGACGGGCTGTTGGTGGCTCACTTGCTCGTGGGGCCCCGACCTCTGCATCAGCAACCTCCCGGTCCTTAGGTCCGCCAGCCAGTTCCAGGGCCCTTTCCTCATGTACGGTCAGTGGCCTCTCATCAGCGGGCCCTCCTCCAGTCCTCACATGCTCCCTATTGTTGTGTGCGCGCTTCTCCTGGGGGGGGGGGGGGTGGCAGGGGTAAAAGGCAACAGTGTTAGGCAGGTATATGAATGCACGCCATCGGTTGCGCGTGCATTGCAGAGGTTAAGGTTAGGGCTGGATTCACTTGGGGATATGGGGGATATGGGGGAGGGAGGGATATGGGGGAGGGGGGATATGGGGGATATGGGGGAGGGGGGATATGGGGGATATGGGGGAGGGGGGGATATGGGGGAGGGGGGATATGGGGGATATGGGGGAGGGGGGATATGTGGGAGGGGGGATATGGGGAGGGGGGGATATGGGGAATATGGGGGAGGGGGGATATGGGGGAGGGGGGAATATGGGGGATATGGGGGAGGGGGGATATGGGGGATATGGGGGAGGGGGGATATGGGGGATATGGGGGAGGGGGGATATGTGGGAGGGGGGATATGGGGGAGGGGGGGATATGGGGAATATGGGGGAGGGGGGATATGGGGGATATGGGGGAGGGGGGAATATGGGGGATATGGTGGAGGGGGGATATGGGGGAGGGGGGATATGGGGGATATGGGGGAGGGGGGATATGGGGGAGGGGGGGATATGGGGGAGGGGGGGATTTGGGGGAGAGGGGATATGGGGGATATGGGGGACGCTCACCCTGCCTGCTCTGACGAGGTCGTTCACCTTCTTGTGGCACTGGGTGCCTGTCCGTGGTGTTAGGGCCACAGCGGTGACGGCCTCTGCCACCTCCCTCCACAGACGCCGGCTGTGGCGTGGGGCAACTCTGCGGCCGTGCCCGGGATACAGGGCATCCCTCCTCTGCTCCACCGCATCCAGGAGCGCCTCCACATCGCGTGACTCGAACCTCGGGGCTGAGCGACGGCCAGCCATCAAGTCGGGTGTTGCGGTCGGCTGTTCCGGTCGGGTGGGGGGGAGCTGCGCGGCCTTATGAGCCGTCACGCCGTGCAGCGCGTATGACGCTGCACGGCGTGAACCACTGCGCAAGCGCGAATCCCGTTACGTCGCTGCTAGCCCATTTCGGGCCGCAGACTATCGGCCCATTTTTATGACGTGACGCAAGTGGGATTTGCGCCGTTTTTTGCGCCGATCGGCGGAGTTTCCGCCGATAACGGAGAATTTCGCCCATGGTGTTTGGGCCGGAAAGTGGAGCTGAGTCCACGAAAGATCAGCCATAATCTCATTGAATGGCGGAGCAGGCTCGAGGGGCCAAATGGCCTACTCCTGCTCCTAGTCCTTATGTTTTAATGTTTTGCAAACTTGCTATGTGCCACCTCCGATTCTTTCTCTTTGCAGCTATTACAACAAGAATGTTACAGAAGCCGACAAAATCTGGGACATGAAAAGAGTCGGGAGATAAAAAACGACGTCGATTTTGTGAGTCAGCAGGAGGAATCATTGACGGAGATCCAGGTGTATTCACAATCGGGAGTGAGGTTGGGAGAAGTATTGTTGACTTCCAAGGTGAAATAATCGTTGTGGCAAATAAACTCTCAAGTAACTACTTGGATGGTGTTTGTTTGTAGTTGGCGAATCCTCTGGTTGATTGCAACAACTGCTAGTGCAAAAAAAAAAGCTATTGGACAACTGATGTTACTGGGGAGGGGAGGGGGGTGGGGGGTTTCAGTTCACTTACCGTTCGAGCAGGTGAGTTATGGAGACTGCACACGAGGCACTGAATCTACGGTTCTGCTAACTGTGCAACCTACTTCCCAGGAATCGAAAGCAAGGCACAGAAACAGCTAGTCTCTTGCGTGTTGTGAGTTTGTCTGCTTTAAACAGTGAGAAAATAAATGGCAGGAAAGACAATCTGAAGGCTGAGCAGCACAGATCAGGGAGCTGCAATCCAAGAATGTCGGGATGAAAAGGCGTCATGGAAGCATTTGACGAGGAGACAGGAAACTCTTATGAGGAATGGCTCCAGTTGTTCCTTGAAGACAGTGAGACTCCAGCAGGCCTTCAAACTGCAACCTTTCTCAGCTCAGTTGGGAGGAAATCATTCATATTGCTGTGCTATCTAGTATATCTGGCTAAACCTGGAGACAAGTCAGATGATAAGTTATTGACTGTCTTGCACGAACTTTTCTCTCCCCATCCATTATTAATTGCTGAAAGATTCCACTTTCACATTCATGCACAGGAGGAAGGGGAAAACATTTCACAATTTATTGCTTAATTGCAAAAGCTGGCCAAGTACTATGGGCGGGATTCTTCGGAAACCGGCGGGGTGGGCAACTCTGGCGCGAAGGAGTGGCGTGAACCACTCCGGCGTCGGGCCGCCCCGAAGGGGTAGAATCCTCCGCACCTTCAGGGGCTAGGCTGGCGCCGGAGTGGTTTGCGCTGTGCTAGCCGGCGCGGAAGGGGCTTGGCACCATGCCAAACGGCGGCGAAGGGCCTCCGCCAGCCGGCACGACTTGGTGCATGTGCGGGAGCGCCAGCGTGTGCTGGCGTCATCCCAGCGCATGCGCAGGGGGGTTCATCTCCATGCCGGCCATCGCGGACTGTTACAGCGGCTGGCATGGAGGAATAGAGTGCCCCCACGGCACAGGCCCGCCCGCGGATCTGTGGGTCTCGATCGCGGGCCAGGCCACCACGGGGGCACCCCCCAGGGCCAGATCCCCCCGCGCCTCCCCGAGGACCCCGGAGGCCGCCCTCAGAGCCAGGTCCCGCCGGTAAGTACCTGTCGTAACATACGCCAGCGGGACCGGCCGGAAACGGGCAGCCACCCGGCCAACGCGGGCCGGAGAATCGCCGGGGGGGGGGGGTGGTGCTGCCAGCGGCCGCTGACCGGCACGGCGTGATTCCCGCCCCCGCCAAATCCCTGGTGCCGGAGAATTCGGCAGCCGGCGGGGGCGGGATTCACGCCGCACCCCCTCCCGGAGGGGCATCGGAGAATCCCGCGCCTGACCGGGCACTTCAATTGTGTTTATAAAATTAAGTTATTTAAACATGATTTTATGAGGAACATGCATTAATCTGGAGTCTAAAAGCATTCCCTACTGGTTTTCCAGAGATGAAGAAATGCATTATGTGTGCCGCAATACATCAAAGGCTGGTCATTGTTTGTCATTCTGATTCATTGTGAAATTAAATTTTTTTTAAAACAGATGCGAAAAACCCATTCCTCAAAATTAAACAAAACGTTAAAGTGCACTGATGAACTAATTTCATGCTTGGTAACCATCTGTTTTCGCACAGATAATTGCTTGCAGGAAATCATCTGCTTCCTCAAAATCTACTGCAATGCAGAATGGGGGAATCATTTAAAGTTCAGGAAGTGGGTGAAAAGGAAAGAAAGAGAATCCTTCTGTGGACCAAGAGACAATGGGTTAGAAATTTCACTTTGGAAGTGTGGTGATACACCACTGTACGTCCCTAGCATTGTACATAGTTATATAATAGTTGTGTGTAACGTGGCCCTGTAATCCTGTGTATGGTACTGTGTATTGTACTGTAGCTCTGTAGAGGTTCGGTCACCTGTATGTAACCTGACCTGGCCACGGAGAGCTCCGCCTGGCCACTCCCCCGGGAGTTAAGTATAAGACCCAGCTTCTGAGACCGGACCCATTTTGTCTGGGGTCGTCTGTGTCGGGTAAGCTTCCTATGTAGTGTATTAAAGCCTTGGTTAAAGTCTCACATGTCTTTGTGGTTCTTGACGCTTAGTGCATCAGGAAGATAGCACAAAATAGATTTTATCGTGTTAGCCGAATATGATACACAGCATCCAACATTCTGTCAGGAATTGAAGAGTGAATGCAACTGATGCACGATCAATTGCAAAAAGACTAAAGTTGGGTACAACTGTGGCTTTATTACAGTCAGATGTGTGGCCTCCTGCTGCAGCTGGCGAAATGGCAGGGCACTGGAGGTCATGCATATTTATACAGTTCTCCGTGGGCGGAGCCAGCCGGCAGGAGCTACCGGCAAACCTGTAGTGCAGGTCCTACCTTACGTCTCCTGTTACAGTGGTTCACCACAGCAACGTACTCTGATCACTGTCTGCTTGGAGTTTATACATTCTCTCCGTGTCTGCATGGGTTTCTTCCGGGTGTTTTGGTTTTTTCTCACAGTCCTTTTTTCTCACAGTCCAAAGATGTGCAGGTTAGTTGGATTGGCCATGATAAATTGCCCCTAAGTGTCCAAAGATTAGGTGGAGTTACAGGGATAGGGCGGGATTGGATCCACGTAGGGTGGTCTTTCAAATGGTCGGTGCAGACTCAATGGACCGAATGGCCTCCTTCTACACCATAGGGATTCTATTCTATGATATTTAGTGGGCAGCACGGTAGCATTGTGGATAGCACAATTGCTTCACAGCTCCAGGGTCCCAGGTTCGATTCCGGCTTGGGTCACTGTCTGTGCGGAGTCTGCACATCCTCCCCGTGTGTGCAAGGGTTTCCTCCGGGTGCTCCGGTTTCCTCCCACAGCCCAAAGATGTGCAGGTAGGTGGATTGGCCATGATTAAAAAATTGCCCTTAGTGTCCAAAAATTGCCCTTAGTGTTGGGTGGGGTTACTGGGTTCTGGGGATAGGGTGGAGGTGTTGACCTTGGGTAGGGTGCTCGTTCCAAGAGCCGGTGCAGACTCGATGGGCTGAATGGCTTCCTTCTGCACTGTAAATTCTATGAAAAATATTATCAAAGTGATATGTACTATTTGTGTCCAGGATAAATCGTTACCCCAGTGAAATATTTTGAGGATAATAGAAACATAGAAAGTAGCATCCAGAGACCATTTGGCCTTTTGAGCCTGCTCTGCCATTCTTTATGATCATGGCTGATCATCGAACTCAATAGCCTATCTCACTTCCCCCCGATGTGCTTTGATCCCCTTTACCCCAAGTGCTATTTCTAACTGTCTTGAAAACCTACAATGAGCAGGATTCTGCGCCATTTGTTGGCGGCAGGTGTTCTATTTTCCTGTCAATTCTCAATGGGATTTCTCGTTGTGACCTGATGCAGCCGGGGACCCCGTGGGCGAGGGTGCACAGCCGGTGAAAATGTGAAGCGCAATAACCGGAAAATTCCAACCAGTATTTTGGCCTCAACTGCTTGCTGTGGTAGCGAATTCCAGAGGCTGACCACTCTCTGGGTGAAGAGATTTCTCCTGATCTCAATCCTAAATGGTCCACCCCCTTTTCCTCAGACTGTGACTCCTGGGTCTGGGACACCCCCACCATCAGGAACATCCTTCTTGAAGGGAGGGAGAGAGAGAACTTTGGAGCTGTAAGAACAACTTTGCATAAAGAGTGAGGTTGGGCCCAGGCCAGTGAAGTGTCCTGTCTTTGTTCCATTTTTGTTTTCTCTCATGAACCTTGAATGGCAGGCTTCAGAACAATAACACTTTATCAGAGTAAGAAAGACAGGGCGGGATTCTTTGCTTGCCCAGCCATGTGTTTCTTGCAGGGGTGCATATCGCTGGCGACGAGATTCTTTCTTCCCTCCACTTGCCAATGGGGTTTTCTATTGAAACCACCCCAGGTTGGCAGAAAACCCGATGGCGGTGGTGGCTGCCAGCAAGAAAAGAGAATCACAACAGCTGGAGAATTCTGACCAATATTAGCCAGTTGGTCTCGATGCCTGAGTTTCGGCACTAGGGACTGCTGGATGTCAGTTACCTTAATGGGTTCAAGGAAATAATTTAATCCATTGTCACAGACCACGGCCAGGATTCTCCGGAATCCCGGCCAAGTGTTGACGCCGGCGTCAAAACCGGTGCGAGCGTCGCCGGCATCAACTGGCCACCAGGCCCAGACATTCACCCCTCCCTAGGGGACTAGAATGGCGCCTGAATGCAGTCTGCTGCTCTGGCACCGAAAGCCGGTGTGCCACGGCCGCCGCAGGTTAGCGCATGCGTGCGCCATGGCCGACGCGGGTCCGTGAATGCACGCCACGGCCGTCTCCGCGGGCAAAATGGCGGAACCCGAGAGGGGTCTGGCATGGAGGAACATAGGCCCCCCCCCCCGAAATGAGCCTGCCCGCTGATCAGTTGCCCCCGATCACGGGCCTGGCCACCGTGGAGGCCCCCCCGGAATCGGCTCCCCCGCCCCTCCCAGGATGGCTGCAGCAGCCAGAACACCGAGGTCCCACCGGACAGGACCATATGTAAATGACGCCGGCGGGACTCGTTGGGACTCAGCGGGCCCTCAGTCCGTTGAGCACGGGGAATCGCCAGGGGGGGGCGCTTTCAATGGCCCCCCACTGGTGCTTTCAACGGCCCCCCACTGGCGCTGTGGCAACCGCGCTGGCACGATTGCCGCCGATTTTCCGGTCGCCAGAGAATCGGCGGCCCGGAGTTGGAGCGATTCTCAGACCCGGCGCGGGATGGGAGAATTCCGGCCGGCACATCTACTAAATATATTTGCAGCCTATGCTGTTCTGGCCATTTTTCTAAGTAAACTGTGGTGGTAATAAAAAGGGAACCTGAGTAGGAAGTGGCGCATTGAGTTAGACTGATAATTAGCACGATACAGTAAGATACATTGATAAAAAGCACTGAAAGAATCAACAACAATGCACAATGGAAGAGGCACTTGCATTCTACCTACATGACATCCGGCTGCTTTTCATGGATGAACAGCTTCTGAAGCCCCTTTTAACATGTCAAAGACAAATAAATGATGAAGACCGATGGAATAATTACAAGAAGCACAAGGGCATGCTCAAAAAGATAGATTTAAGGACTTTAGGTGACGGCTGTGGTGTGGGTGGTTGCACACAGGGCAGCTCCTGCTTTAAGGCATAGAAGAGAGCTCTTTTAACCCGAAATTGGGTGCAACTTCGACGGAAAAATGTAACTGAAGGTCGGAGTTGAAGTTCCCCCGTTAATGGTATGTCTGCTGGTTATCAAACCCGGCAAAAGGTGAAGGACTTGGTCAAGGAGTTGGAAGAGACCTTTGGCACAGCAACCAGTGGAAGGATGGCAGAGGGTCAGTGCAAGTAGCAAAGCCCCAGATGGAACAGTTGATGACCTTCATCAAGGAAGAGTTCTGCCAGCAGAGGAAGGAGAGGAAGGAGATGCAGGAGGATCGCTCGAAGGCCAACGAAGAGGCACCCTTGAAGGGTTCGCTGGAGACGGTGGAAAAATGCTTGAAGGCACAGGGGTCGCAGATCCGAGAGATTGAGAGGGTGATCTCGGAACAGAGCAATCAGGTGGTGGCATTGGAAGAGGAGGTAGGGCCCTTAGGAGACCTTTGCAAGACCTGAGAGCAAAGGTGGAGGAGAAGGTGCCACATCTCCTGCAGGAGTCAGGCTGGGTTCCTCCAGCACTCACAGGGATAATGAGCAACAATCAGCCACCCTGGGGGGCTCCTCTCAGGAAACCTCAATGGTGTGCAGCTGCTCAGAGTCTGCTCTGCCTCTGCCCACACCCACAGCAGCAGCCCAGGGTACTGAGGGCATTTCTACCCCTGAGCTGGAGACTTTTAGCAGGCTGAGGCCCACTAGAGAACGTCCACCAAGGTCATCACAGACACCAGGACATACCAGTCAGCAGGAAATCTCTACCTCTGTTGTGGATGTCGGGGCTGTATCACCATGTAGTGATAGGGTTCAGAAAGTTTCCAAAGTTTGTTGTTACCTTTGATTTACCGTAATCTATTACAAAATAACTCACACTTATTGAAAGTGATTGGATGCGCCCTTGTCAATTGAAAGCAGTTTGATTTTGAACTTTGGAATCTTCTTATCTCGATGTTCAGCCATCTTCTCAGTCAGAACTTCCCATTTTAAGATTAACGTTAATATGATGGCAACCCCAGGGCAACTGGTTTTCAGACCCTTTTGTGTTGCCAGGGAGATAAAGATAAGCGTGTATGATCGGAAAGTTGTGAGATCATATTCCTGAAGGGACAGCAATGATTCCAGACAGCTCATTCAGCAATGATATTCTAGCGGCATAACCCAAGGTATGCAGTTCAGGATGAAAACCTCAGGCTGGTCAGCATCTCATTTGCGGCAGTGTTTGCAACATTAAAGGCGAAAGTGTTGAGTCTTATCTCACCCTGCTGTCTTTCCTCTGTGGATCTTACTTTTGGTTTTGTCCAACACCATTGTTCTGGGACTTCAAGATGGCGGTGCTCCACCTTTATTGCAGGATGAAGTTTGACCCTCTCTCCCTCACTGGGTGCCTGAATTCCCTGGAGCCTCATGATGTGTCGGTATAATTGCCACTTTTTATTTACCAGCCTCCCCCACTAATACTGGATCCACTCATTGTCGTGGCATTGCTGGCTCTATTAGGCCCCACCCAACCAGATTGTGAGCTGCAAGTACTTTATGCAAATAATGGAAAATTTCATCTTATCACACCGAATTGACAGTGATATATGGAAATATCCAGGGTGGATTTTACAGTCCTTCCCACTGGTGGGATCTTCTGGTCCCTCTGAAGGTTACTCCTTGTGTGTGGTGAGATCCCAGGTGGCGCAGCAAGTGAGCAATGTAAATGGCCAATGACTATAACGGGATCGGGAGATCTCACGGGCAGCCAATGGCAAGTCTCCTCCCTGGTGAAAGTGCATGCGGGGGATTTTCTGTGAGGGTTCTCCTGATTTACCTGAACCTACCTCTATGTAAAATCTAGTTCTAGTACTCACAGAGAGAGCAAACTTTAATCATGCACCGGTGTGTCTATTGGCAGAACTTGAAAGGGAAAATGCTGCACAAACTCTACAATGATCGATGCTTATAATACACAACCTCAAAATTGATTTGAGAAAATGTTATTTTTTTCTCGTCAATAGCAGACGTGAAAAAATTAACATAGAAAGAAGAATGAGCAGATTGCACAATGTAGCTTATTCATGTGGATCTGTGGACTCAGTGCCTTCCTAACATTTTTTACTTTATTAATTCCAACTCTTGCTTTCTAACAAGATGAAAACTAAGAATGGATTAGCAGATGGGTTAACATAAAATCCTCACAGGCTGTATGAAAATTGCTGTTTTTAAATGCCATTTACTTTTCAAATATATTTTGTTTGTTTTAAATCAGTTAAAATGATCAAGTTTTGAACTTCAACAGGAATGCATTATGCTTGTTTTACTCCTGTTATGCAGCATGCTTGGATTGTTGTCCTTCGGAAATACGGAGGAATAATGGGCTGGATTCTCCGATTCTGCGGCTACGTCCGCAGGATCCGTCTAGTCTTACGACCAAAAAGTCGGTGCCACCCCTGCCTGATCCTCCGCCACCCCTGCCTGATCCTCCGGCCAGTGGGGGGCTAGCAGCCGCACCGTGTAAAGCTCCCGACTTTACCTGCGGCTACAGCCTGTCAAAAATTGCCCCCCTGTAACCCCCTCGCCACTCCTGGTCCACCCCCCACTAGTCCCCCCAAGCCCCCACCGAAGGCCACCCCCTGTCAGCGGAACGGCTCCCCCCCCCCGCGACTGTGGAGGCGCTGGACACAGTCCGCAGGACACTGCACCACGCCGGCGGGGACTCGGCCAATCAGCGGCGGAGCACTGGGCGAAGGCCTCAGGTGACATCCTGAGGCCATCCCGACAGTGTGCGCCATACTTCCTGAGTACGCCGTTTTTGAGGGGGCGGAGTATCGGAAAAATGATGCCGCCCCCGATTCCAGCGTCGAAACGCATTCTCCAGCCGATCGTCGAAAGCAATTTCGGCGTCGGCGATCCGAGAATAGAGCCCAATATTTCTGTACATCCATGTGATACAACTGGAGGTTTTCTCTCATTTAACAGACACAGGCTTATTTTTGTATGCAGTTGTATTGTTAAGTATTAGCCCTCGCTGAAGTGGCTTATTGTCCCTCAGAGAAAGGGAAATGTACTGTAGCCTGTTTATAAAACTCTGCAGATACTGAAAGGGGTAGGAGCATCAAAACGTTCAATTTCACTGGGGTATGTGGGTTGCCCAAAGATGCTGAGTGTTTCCAGTATTTTCTGTTTTTGTTTCAGATTTACAAAAATCTATACACTCGTAAAATGTACTTTTGTTTCAAAAAATTCACAATATTAAGAAGAGCTCCTAAAAAAATGACATTACACACATATGGAGAAAAAAATATATTTTATTAATATAGAGCTTTAAAATTGTAAAATTGTTTTCAGGAAATCTAGTAAGTAACATTGAAGCCAACATTTACAACTGATGGATATATATATACAAATAAGTATTCATATTAATGGTGCAGGTTAGGGGCTCCAGTTCACAAAGATGTTGAATGTGCTTCTGAATCTGCAGTTTCTCACTAGAGTTGGCAATCTCAGCTGTTCTATCATGTTCAGGTGATATTAAGAGAAGGCTCGGCATTTCCCATAAGGGGAGAAAGAGTCATTGGAAGAATGTCATTCCTGAGGATCAAACTGTTTGCACTTCTTGTTTGTTGCTGTCCATTGTAAGTAGCATTATGGTATCTAGTTGCTTCAACTCACTCGGGGAAAATTGTGGAACAAATATGAAAAAAATGCAAGAATAGTATACATATACACAGGCACATTGGATTGGCTCTGAAATTATAAATTAAAATTGACAAAGTCGCCCGCACAAAGCTTTCATATAATGTGTAGATTATTGAGCATATTTGAATACTTGGACTGTATCTTTCAGTTGATGAACATTTGTGACATATTTAACAGTGGTTAAAACAAGAACTTCTTTGTTTGCTCTATGTTGAAAAAACATTAAGAGGCATATTATTCAAAATATCATTTGAAATAATGTTAATCCAAAAAACAATTTGGTTCTGGGAAAATGTACCTTTCAGTTTGGAGTTATGAAGCCTGGTTATATACTCAGTACAGAATATAAAATTTAAATAAGCCAGTCTATTGAATTAGAATCGTTCCCATGTACACAGTTTTAATGTTCATATTCATATACAGCTTGCGCTCAAAGGTGCTCCTAAGCAGAATTTTCAATGTGAAGACTTTTATAGATATGTTACAATCTACAATTTTATATTTATTACTAAATTTCGGCAACCTATAATTGGAACTATTTGGTGTATCGGCAATTTGTAGTCCTTTCATCATGGAAGATGTGGCACCAGTTTGAACAAATCTATTGACTGAAATAGTTTTAAAACAAGTGCAGCTGCTGTTCAGATCTCGAGATCTTGTGAAGAAACTTGCTCTGGAACTCTCCTCTTTCTAATTAATGTTTTGGAAACAGTACAGTCCTGTCATTGGATGTCTGAGTCAGAAGCTGCACCTTAATTACACTGTACTTGGAAAACCATTATCGGTGTCAATCTGGTCTACATTAAGTGTCTTGAGGCCAGAAGACACAGCCTGTCTTTGAGCGTACTCATTGGGACAGATAATTTCCCAGTGCCCTTGGACAGAGTGTAAGTGTGTGCCGTAGAATGAGTGGAATGAACATACATTGGATTCAGTAAGACTTTAGAAAAATATGAAAAAAAGATATGATTGTCAGAAAATATTGATGAGTTCCAAAACACATTTGTGTCTAAATCATGGTATGCCTTGAACTAAAGGTTAGTCACTGTTTCCAGTGAACATTTTCTTCATATGTTACATTGTTAGCTTATATTAATAGCACAGATTGTTACTTAACGCCACCATAAATGTAATTGTATAAATGCATTTTTAACCTATCATTGATATTAAATATTATTTAATACTTGTTTAAATCATCTCTTTTCTTTCCAAGTGTATTTACATGCTCTTACAGTTATTTCGAGTGAAAACTTTCCTCAGCTTTCACAGCTCAGCTTTCACAGTCTGGCTGATATTATTAGATTTAGGATGATACTTCTTTACTGTGCACACAAGTGCCATTTCTAGCCAGGAAGACTAAAATATACATTCTCAATTTGCACAGGCAATACTGCAGGTAGATAGCAAAAGGCTGCAGCACTGTGTGTAATCATGTAAAAGGAAGTTACACAAAATCTCAGCAAATTTCACTCGTATCGCAATATCGGAACTCTTACGTATGAGTCCTTCATGTAATTATTTGCAGAACAAGAGCAATATCAGAAAATTGACAGTCTGGAAAATAGAATTAGATTTTTGAGTTTAAGAAAGCCCACGCCACATCTCCATTAAACATGATGGGATAAATAAATGGATTATGAAAATAGCAATTGGATTTATGCAAAATAATGGCTTTCCATAGTTACAAATCCTGGGAATCTTTTGATTCCCTGCCCCTCCCCTTGCACATTAAAAGCAACATAGTAAAAAAAAAAAACCCCACCTTCTTAATGCATCTGCTGCTTAAACAAAACCAGAGAAGGAGGTCTCTTGCTTTTAGCTCACCTCAGTACCTTTCCTGAAGGAAGTTTGGGACAAGTCTGTAGTCAAAGAACAACAGTGGCACATTCTTCAGAAAGGCCAGTTTGATTACTTGCTCCAAATCATGTACTATGTGACTCCAAGTTTACGCCTGTTCTAAGTCCGGTGGTACATTATTGATAGGAAAATAAGAGCATATAAATCAATGTTGAATTCAATGGGCCTTGCATTTTGCCCGGGACGAATTGACTCATTGGTAAGGAGTGAATTAACTATCAATGCCTCTGCCCTTTTTTCTTTCAATTCAACAATTTGGCCTAATTTAATAATGCAATGGCACAGTGGAGTGAAAATTAATGTAATTCAGTCCCTTGATTAATCTTTTTTTAAACCAATTATAAAACTAAATTGTGTATCATCTTATTCTGTTTCAGAAGTTTTTCATTTTTGTTTTTCTGAAGCTTGAGAAATACAGGTACAACATGCATCCATGCGTCTGGATTACATCTGGGGTTGATAGTAATTAAAATTATGTCCTTTTAAAAAAAAAATTCATTTAAACTTCAATTCAGCATAATCAGTCTTATTGATTTCAGTTGATGCAGTTGAGGCGTTTGGACCTTGTGGCAAAATGTAAGGTTGGGCATAAACAACATCTATGTCTTTTGGCTGAAATAAAAGAAAATGATTATAAAACAATTTGAAAACTGTATTATTTGTATACTTTATACACTAAAATATATTTCTTGAATTAAGTTCTTGAATATGGCTATACTGTTCCCCAAATATTTTGAGGACCAGAGGCCATATTTTTGCCTTCAGATTTCGAAATGCGACTCGGACCACATCATGACTGCCATTTTTGGTAATTTCAGGAAGTGTCGGTTTAGTTTCGCAGCTGAGGCTAGGTTTGGGCTTGTGTTTAGGAAGGTAAGGCAGGTTCCTTCTTTCCTCTGTCCATCAAAGGGCACCAAGCAATGCAGCACCAACATGACAGTGAAAGCCCTAACATACTGCTGGAAATTATCTCTGACCCTTTTGTGTGAATTTATTTGCCGTTCGGTGAGTTATTGTTTTGTGTCAGCTTCACCACTAAATGCTATCAATGTGTTAATTGTTCTATGGCAATTCTGCCACTCTACCCTGTTATACCAGTTCCCTCCTGTGTCAGCCTTGTCATGGTTATTTCTTTTAGACTCTGAGTTTTGAACAATCAAATTACAGCTGATCACAATGTTATGCAAATCCCCACAGCAGCACATTTCACCTGAAGCACGCTCACTCCAATTCAGACCTTTCATGTCCATAGAAACCATCTTGAAGCATTGCACCCTCAGAGGATGCAGCAAACTAAAGACCACCTGGCTTACCCTTGTCGTGATATGCCTGTAAACAATATTGTATGTAGTTGGTGGCATGACCTCCAACCAGCAGGTGGAAGTACATACACACCATGTGGTCTTGAGACAGTGGTCATGTGACAAGGCACTCAGATATAAGTCAGGGCATCCGGTGATCCTCGGAAGGTTGTAAGGCGTACTTGAGGACATTATGCATAGGGGTAGTTCCAGGGGAGTGTAAAGAAACTCCATGATAACTTGCTCTGTATCAGATCGTTACCTGACCACGTGTGCATTAATAAAAATCTTGGGTTGGACAAGCCACCAGCAGTTCTGTAGATTCCTTGCTAGACAATGAACACCGAACACAACACAAGGATACTACAAAATCCTCTCTGCTTCTCTTGTCCTTCCAACATTGGGACATAACTTGCCACTTTCCCACTGGCTGGGCTATGATTAAGCCACCACATCCTCACCAGCCACACCTTTCCTTCCCATGTTACCCATAGAGCGAGCAACTCTGTTCCTTTGGGAAATTTCATCTCATCATCTAGATGACAAAGAAAGTTACCACACATATATGTGTGGACACATGTGCCTCCTCTTGCCTTATTCCAGGATGGCCAACATTCATAACAGCCAGGAATCTTGGGAACAAGCTGCACCTCAGTTCACCAAATCCTCCTGAGCCAGCTGGAGGCTCACTGATACTTTCTGTTCCCCCTAGGCCCAGACAGCCTTCCAGTTACATCAAGGCAGTTTGAGTCAAGATCGCTGAAGTAGTTAGTGCATTGGGACAGCACCAGGGAAGCTTTATACCCTGGTTTAAGCACCTTAGTAATCTTCTGCATTACAGTAAGGCCTGTGAGAGATCCTGCAATGTGTACAGCTTGGCCTTGCAGCTGGCCTTGTGTGTCCAAGGTGCACATGATACTTGAAAATGCGGCAGTAGCAAACATCCATGATCAAGGAAAGCAATTAATGTTCATGTGAACAGAGGAAAGTGATGGAGAGACACGTGCAAGATATTGGAAGCATCTCCAAATATCATGCCTTCATGAGCCTAAACTTCACCGTTTCCATTTCTCCTTTCAAGAGAGCTCAGAACATGGGGGAGATGGTGAGGATCAGGGATGGTCCCCAAAACTTGAGTGCTGTGGTGTGGGGGGGGGGGGGGGGGGGGGGGGGGGGGGGCGTTTGTGGTAGAGGGGAAAACGAGGGATGGATGGTACTCCGGGAATGTTAGGATGGCAATAATGGGGAGGCAATGGCGTAGTGGTATTGTCACTGGGCTAATAAACCAGAGACCCAGAGTAATACTCTGGGGACCCAGTTTAAATCCCGCCACTGCATGTGGTGAAATTTGAATTCAATAAAAATCTGGAATTAAAAGTCTAATGATGACCATGAAACCAATGTTGATTGTCGTATAAACCCATCTGGTTCACTCATGTCCTTTGAAGGAAATCTGCCATCCTTACCTGGTCTGGCCTACATGTGACTTCAGACCTACAGCAATGTGGTTGACTCTTAACTACCCCCTCAAGGGCAATTAAGGGTGGGCAATAAATGCAGGCACAGCCTGCGACGCTCATGTCCCATGACCGAAGAAAAAAAATAAGGATGATCGTTCACATCCAGTTAGGAAGCTGAGCAGAGTGGAGGCAATGATGGATGGCATTTCCACGTTAGGGGGAAGGTGGTCAGTGTGATGTGGTAGCGTGGTGATATGATAATTTGCAGGACCTCATCTCATGACCATCTCGTGTTTTAGATTCCTGGATCACTGGGACCATTTCTGGGGAAGGTGGAACCTGTAAAACGAGAGAGCCTACATCTGAAACCCAGAGTCCCAGAGCAGGACTAACATCCTTGTGGGCGGGTTTGCTAGTGCTGTTGGGAGGAGTCTAAATTAATCTGACAGGGAGGGGACACAGCATAATACAGCAAAGCAATTAAGTTAGAGGAAGTACAGCTGTATTAAGTGGTAAGGTAAGGCTGGATGCCTCTAATGCCGGGAATATTACAGGTAAAACCGATCAGTTAAGGACAAGGATTGACACATGGAATTGTGCTGTAGTAGCCATCACAGAACGGTTGAGGGAGAGGCAGGATGGCATCTCAGCATTCCGGGGTATAGAATCTTCAGACGAGACAGGGAAGCGGGTAACTATGTAGAGGGTCCAACAAAGGATGGTGCAGTGCTGGACCTAATTCTGGGGAATGAAGCAGGTCAGGTGCTTGACATAGTGGTGGGGAGCATTGTACTGATAGCGACCACAACATAATATAACATAAGCTTGGTACGGACAAAGAAATAGATAAGTTGCAAAAAAGGTTTTGGATTGAGGGGGGGGGGGGAGCGGATTTTAGTAAAATAAGGCAGGATCTGGCCAAGGTAGACTTGGAACAGCTACTTGTGAGGAAATCTGCAGAAGAGCAGTTGGGGGGGGGGCGGGGTCAAAAAGGAAATTGGGCGAGTACAGGCCCAGCATTTTCCCTCTAGGGTGATAGGAAGGAGTAATAAGCCTAGAGAACCATGGGTGGCCATAGATATTCAGGATAAGACGAGAAAGAAAAGAGAAGCTTTTAGCAGGTACAAGGGGAACAAATCAGCTGAGTTCCGAAAGGCAGGGTGGAGCTTACGAAAACAATTAGGAGGGAGAAAGAGGGGATATGAGAAAGCTCTGGCTGGTAAAAGTACGGGAAAATCCCAAGATACACTCTTAGTATATCAATGATGTGGAGATGCCGGCGTTGGACTGGGATGAGCACAGTAAGAAGTCTTACAACACCAGGTTAAAGTCCAACAGGTTTGTTTCGATGTCACTAGCTTTCGGAGTGCTGCTCCTTCCTCACCTGAGGAAGGAGCAGCGCTCCGAAAGCTAGTGACATCGAAACAAACCTGTTGGACTTTAACCTGGTGTTGTAAGACTTCTTACAGTATATCAATGGAAAGAGGATAACCAGGGAATCATAGAATTTACAGTGCAGGAGGAGGCCATTCAGCCCATCGAGTCTGCATCGGCCCTTGGAAAGAGCACTTTACTGAAGCCCCACACCTCCACCCTATCCACTTTATCCTCATAACCCAGTAACCCCACCTAACCTTTTTGGACACGAAGGGCAATTTAGAATGGCCAATCCACCTAACCTGCACATTTTTGGACTGTGGGAGGAAACCCGGAGGAAACCCATGCAGACACGGGGAGAACGTGCAGGCTACACACACAGTGACCCAAGCCGGGAATCAAACCTGGGATCCTGGAACTGTGAAGCATCTGTGCTAACCATTGTGCTACCGTGCTGCCTTGGAAAGAGTAGGCCCATTAGATACCAAGGGGGCAATCTGTGGGTGAAGCCAGAGGGCAAATACTTCACAAAGATACACCATCTGAAGACATTTGGTCTGAAATGGATTGTTTGCTGCATGTCCATCAACATCCTGAGTCCAACAACAAAAAGCATACAGCTACATATTATAGCACATTAAAATTCCCCGCATCTTGGTTTGCAGAAAACTAAAGGTTGCAGCTTGGTTGGCCATGAAAAGTCTTCCCATTTTTCCCTTTTCATTTGACTTGAAGGAAACATCGGCGGGATAAACAGTGCACAGCCGCTCAACAACTTTTAGATTTCCATTAAATTCGAGAGTTAAAAATTATCACTCTTTTATCCAGCATGTTCAACAGCAAGAATGAAATAGATTGAATATTTTTTCTCTACCTAACCTGGGAACACAGAAGTCAATTATGGTGAGCTTCAGCTGCCATCAACCAATTTAGCAAAAATCAGGGGTCAAACCCAGAACTTGGATTCTCACTTTTCTATCTATTAATTTATAAATACTGTTAATAAAGGACTATAGCATAATATATTAAGTTGTCATAACTCAAAACAGATTAACAATAGAATTTCAATATTGAAAAGTTTTTTTTTACCTTTGTGGTTTGTGTATTGGTCCCATTGCTATATGATACTGGTTCTGAAAAAACAATAAGTAGAATTATTAGTCACAATGTCATCTGAATAAATTTGTGGTTAGTGATGCTGCACTCTTCTTCACTGAGCTTCCTCTTTTTCCAAACAAAAATTCACATATTAGGAATTCATCTATTTCTTTTGTAGATTAATTGGAAAGTAATATAATTTTAAAGCTAAGCTGCCAAGAGTTATCCATCACTGTTCTAACACTACTCTGCCCAGCCCAGAGGTATAATTCAACCAGTCCAAATAACTCTATGGCAAATCGTCCATTACTACTGTCAACGTTTGAAGAATCTCTCACTCATTCATTCTCTGAACTAAAGGGAATCATTTTGGAACTTGAGACACTCCTATAGCTGAGCTTAGAGCTGGGAGTGGTGAGTTAAGAGGTGTTGATGAGCCCAGCATGGTATTAATAAATAGAGCATTATATGTGTCAAGTGACAGCTCAAATGGTTGAAAGAAACTATACTTAACAATCCTCCGAACACCATTATCCTCCATAAGTTATATTGCTTTAATAATTTCTTGTAATTGTTTAACTGGTAGCCACTCTTTTCCATTTTGCTGAAGGCATGCTTTTCAATTAGTTTTGGGAAATTGTGTACGATTTGTAACTAGGCTACTGCAAATAGCAAGGATGCGTTTGTTGGAATTTCCTGTGAAGAGAAACCTGAAGAAACAGCTCTAAAGAAAGTGACAAAACAAGTTAAAGTTACGTAGTGCCACATCCTGTTCCATTTTTATCAGTTATTTATCTTTCTATACAAAGAGAATGAAGTAATATGGAAAAGAAACAGTGAAATAATTTTCTTGCATATTATTTGACATCATGTTACATTTTAAATATAAAGTAATGTAATCAACAAGGATAGCCAACACTCTTCTTCGTAACTGAAAAATTTGTCTCAGAGTTGCACCTTTGTCAGAATGAACTGCTTCCAGCCAGTGTACTTACAATTTACAGTGGTTTGTTAGGAATCCAGTATCTGGGACTAAGTCTATAGAGGCATACATCTGAATCAAGGTTTAGTCTGTAGCCTGAACAAAATCACTAGGTAGCATTTCTATGACTAATCATTGCCTGTACGTATACTAGAAGCCCAGCTACATAACATGAGCACTTGTTGCTTTTTAGCAAGTATTATACAAATACAGTTACAAATTGTATGAGCTGCCTTATAGAAAGCCTTATGACGATGCACCAAAGCAGTGAATATTTTTTTTCCAAACAACATAAACTTTTCTTCTTCTGTGAAATGCATACATCTTGATATGGCTTTGTACAAGATTGTAGAATGTTAGAAGGCGCATGGAAAACCCAATTTTGCTGCTTCGGTTTATCCTCTTAATGACTGCTCTACCTTTGCTGAGAAAGGTTCTTCAAAACTAATGAGTGCATTGCTATTAAAAAAACTGTTGACACATTTATTCAGGAACAGAATGAGCCATGGGAATCATTCTTTGTTGATGTATGCGCCATGTGAAGAAAACTGCACCATTTTATTCATTTCCCTGTATAAGCAAACTGTAGTTGTAGCACTAGCATGGTTCTCTACTTTAGAAGGCCCTGTGATAAGCTTCCATATTCCTTGGTGAATCTGTTCCAAAATGAGAAGCATTATACTTTAAATAGGAATTAATTTACTGTCACAGATCCTTTGAAAAGTAAGAAATTGAAAAAGAAAATCAGCTGTGGTTTAAAATGGGCTGCTAAGTTGCAATGAGTTCATTTCACACTTTGATGGACTTGTATAAAACGCTTATAAAACTGTGTTGGCCTCAACTGGACTAATGTGTTTAATTCTGGGCACCACACTGAGGACTGTTGTGAAGGCTTTCAAGATGATTTGGAAATGATTGCAAGAGTGGTTCTGGGGATGAGGAAAACTACAGTTATGAGAATAGATTGTAGAAGCTGGGGCTGTTCTCCTTAGAGAAGGATGAAAAAAGATTTGATAGACAAGTTCAAAATTATGAAGGGTCGCGACAGAATTGAAAGAGTGAAACTTTTTCCCATTGGTGGAGGGGGTTGAGAACCAGAGGACACCGATTTAAGGAATCATTTTTGTCTGCAGTCAATGTTTATGGTCTGGAGAGTGCATAATCTGAGTGTGATGAAGACAGATTTAATCAGAGCTTTCAAAAAGGAATTGGACAAATAGATGAAGCGGGAAAATTTTCGAGGCTACAGGGAAAGGACAGTGGAGTGAACCTTTGTTATCTATTAGTATGAAAGCAGTTTGTTGCGAAGCATGATATAGTTATTGCATTAATGTGTTATTCAAGTGCAGAAATAGTGTTAAGAAATTATAATTAATACTACGTTATGAAAGTAATTTCAAACAGTTCAATCAATAAAAATTGCACTGGCATAGCAGTAGGGTGAATGCTGAACCATTTTTACTTACCATTTCCTCGTGAAGCCATTTTGATATTATTGTGTTGTGATCCACATTTTGCCCTAAATAGATATTACACAACAGGCTTGTAGGTTTCTCAGCAAAATATTTTATCTTGTAACTTACATTCACGAATTACAATTCATAACCAAGGAAAATGTTATATTTATTAATATCCTCAAAATATTGATAAATATCAAAAAAAACCTTAGATTTTGCTGACTGGCACTAAAACTTCATGAGTACAGAGATGTTCCTAAAATATATTTGATATGCACAAAAAAAATTCAAATATAGTTGAACCTAAATACACCCAAGTAATGGTGGCAGATATGTGAACTTTCTAACCATTCGGCGGGATTTACAGGCCTTGTTGCACCCGACTTGGTGATGCGATGGAGGCCATTGAATCGCATAAGAGGCCTCTCAACGGAATCTCGTGCAATGTCACAATCTGGATTCTCCGGTGTCCGGGACCTAAAGGCTGCACCTGGGAGACCTTGCCAGGGCGCCATTTAGTACTGGGCAACACAAATGTGGACCGGATGGGGGCTTCCAGCCTATTAGAGTAGTTGGGCTCTGGGCAGGGTGAGACCCTGGCACTCCCGCTGGCACCCGATCACCTGGGCACTGCCAGCTTGGCACCTTTGCACAGCCATCCAGGCACCCTAACAGTGCCTAGGTGGCACTGCCAGGCAAACAGTGCCAAGGTGCCTGGGTACCAGGTTGCCCATGCCAGGGGTTGGGCCCAAGGTGCCTTGCCCATAAGAGATGGGGTGAAGGGGGTTTTGAGGACCAGGGAAGAGATCAATTGGGTGTAGTGGGAGGATTCAAAAGCCAGTATGCGATCATTGACGTGGTCAAAAGATCGGGGCAGCCTTTAAAAATGACACTCCGATCCACGAGTAGGCTACCTGCACTGACCAGAGGCCAAAAAAATGGCAAGTTGCCGTTGCGCTGCAGCCATCAAGTAACACCATGCTCAATGCGCCCGAAACGGGACTGTTTTGTCCCATTGAATCCCACCCATTATCTAGCTTCATTGCCAATACTGCCGATGTTTCTGGTTAGTTAGTGATGACAAACAAGCTCACCACCATTTCAGTTTGTTAGTATGTAGGGGATGCAAAGTCAAGCAATTACTGTTAAAGAGTTAATGCAGAATAAAATTCGACAAAATATGTACAATAATATTAACCATCTCACAATTTCCTGAATCCAGTAGAGTTTGCTGTTTAGGAACAATGGCAATGGTATTTGTCAAATATCCTATTCAACATTGGCTGCATGCAAGATAAAACTACTTCTGCTCATTTAATATCTAAAACTGGCCCGGAATTCTCCAGTCGTTGGGATTTTCTGTTTCCGCTGGCAGTGCACCCCCGTCTGCGGGTTTCCCGGCAGTGTGGGGTGGCTCAAATGGGAAATCCCATTGTCATGCGGCGGGAAGAGAGAATCTCACTACCAACGAATGATGCACCACTGAGAAACACGCACCTGGGAAACTGGAGAATCCAGCCCACATGATCCTTTGGCAATATTTATTGCACCCACTTTTATTCCACTCACTTGTGTGCAACTTAGAATGTCATTAATACAGTTTAGTTCAGTTAAATCAATACAAATGTTCCTCAAAGTGAAAGATGGGTGCTACAGATTAGTAAATGGGTAGCAAAATAAATGAAAATATCAAGAAGGAGAAAGTACAAAAAATAATGATAACCCTACTTCAGAGAAATAGAAGGCAGTGGAGTGTGGAAATAAAGGGAGAGGAAGTATCTGATTTCTGGCACTTCATCATTTTTCTATTGGTGCTACTTTCAAATGTCTCACTTTACATAATATTTGTGCCAGCTTTAAGGCTGTGCAATAGAAAAGTGATACAATATTGTAACTACATGCAGAATTAGACAAATTTGATGTAAAAACAAAGGAACTGATGTAATTTTAAAATACTAAATTAAATTTTAGCTGAAATCCACAAATGACAATGGCTATAATGACTCAAATGGGTGATTTACTTAATGTTGGGAATGAAAGCAATATGTCACCCAGTAAAAAAATCTACAAAATGCTATTATTTTCTTCTGTTATTCGATATTTGCATAGCTTAGTCAACCTATCAAAGCAGACTAAAGTATTAACAATTTACTATCTTAAACACAGTGCTGGCATTAACTTGCACTACTATTTGTTCCCACTGCATGCACAATGTCCATCTGGAGGGCCTCCTGGACCGCAGTGAGAACAGGAGCAGTCTCTTCCTCTCCTCATGCACTAAGGCCACCAAACCTGCATCAAAGAACCTTCCATGTTATACCATCCCTGTGTCTTTGCCAGTCAATCGCTTCTGCAATTAATTGCAGTATCTTCTGTCATCAAACTGCACCTCTCCTTTAAGAGGTACAGGCTAGCTTTAATTAGCGTAAGCTCGCTTTAAGTTCTGCTATCGTCCCATGCACTTGGACCCCCCAGTGGATATGCAGCCACTCAAAAGGAAGTTCAGTGCTGAGCTTAATGTAAATTAGCAGCCAGCACAAGGTTTGCACGGTGCCTGCATGTGATGGAACTAGTATGGATTGATCCCGCATTGCAACCCCTGTGCCTATTTTCAGGCCTTATCCAATTTCTAGGCCATTATGTTTAAAAGACCTTTGTTATCAATCCATTAAGTGAACATTCCTATTCCTCACAGGAACATAGAAGCAGGATAATTTGGTTACTGGAACCTGTTCTGTCATTCAATTAGATTATGGCTGATCTGTATCTCAACTCAATTTATCCTCCTTGCTTCCATTACCTTGATCCTTGCAATGTACAATTTACTGATCCCATTCAGAAAAGTTCCAATTGACTCTTCATATAACCTTTTGAGTGAATGAGTTCCAGATTACCCTTTGTGTGAAAATGTCCTGGCTCGAAGTTTAATATTTTGTTTAGGATCTCCCCCACAGGAAGAAATATTTTTTCTCTATTTTCCCTATTGAATGAATCTTTTTATCATTCACCATCTCAACCTTCCAATATTGAGGGAATCTAAACCAACTTTAAGCAACCTATCCTCATAATTTAATCAATGGCATTGTAATAATAATAACCTTTATTATTGTCACAAGTAGGCTTACATTAACAGTGCAATGAAGTTACTGTGAAAATCCCCGAATTGTCACATTCTGGTGCCTGTTGGGGTACACTGAGGGAGAATTCGGAATGTCCAATTCACCTAACAAGCACGTCTTTTGGGACTTGTGGGAGGAAACCGGAGAACTCGGAGGAAACCTATGCAGACATGGAGAGAACGTGCAGACTCCGCACAGACAGTGATCCAAGCCGGGAAGTGAACCCGGTCCCTGGTGCTGTGAAGCAACAGTGCGATCCACTGTGCTACCATGAATCTGTGCTTTAACCTATCAAAGACTAATCTATCCTTCCTGGTCCAGTGGAAAAAACTGACTGCAGTACTCGTGTAAGGTGTGACGAAGGCTCAGTGCAAATGAAGCACAACTTTCCCACTTCATGCAATGATTGACACATTGATTGAAGAATTTTCTTTTAATAATGGCGGGATTCTCTTGCCATTTGCTGGCGGCAGTATTCTCTGGTCCTGCCAGCAGTGCTGCCCCACTCACGGGTTTCCCAGCGGTGTGGGATGGCTTCAATGGGAAATCCATTGACGAGCGGTGGGAGTAGAGAATCCCGCTGCCAGCGAACAGTGCACCAAATTCTCTGTCCTCACTTGCAGCGTAGCGGGGCGGACCCGCAACGGAGAATCCCGGCCAATATGTACCGTACAGCCTCTTTCAAATAAAGAATAACATCACATTCATTTTTTGGAATCGAGGCAATATTTCAGTAATTTGTGTACAGCCCCATCTGTGCACCTTCAGAATGCCCCAGAGAAGAAAACTGTCTAAACTATTAGTGCAAAACAGATGGTATCACATCTGATCTTAATTTGTTTACCCCAGCCCTCCAATAGAACTGAATATCTGTCATAATGCAAAGGAAATAGGAGCAGATAATTTAAATCATCTGTTTTGCCAGTCAATGAGGTCAGGTGCTGATAGGAGGTCAGAGTAGGACGAGCAGAGTAGTAATCTCAGGATTGCTACCGATGCCACGTGCTAATGAGGCAAGGAACAGACAGCGAGTGCAGCTGAACATGTGGCTACAGAGCTGGTGCAGGAGGGAAGGCTTCAGATATTAGATCATTGGGATACCTTCTGGGGAAGGTGGGACCTGTACATGAAGGAAGGGTTGCACCTAAACTGGAGGGACACCAATATCCTGGGCAGGAGGTTTGCTAGAGCTTTTCGGGAGGGTTTAAATTAGTTTGGCAGGAAGATGGGAACCAGAGCTACGGATCAGAGGATAGGGTAGCTGTTGAACAGGCAGAAATAGTATGCAGTGAGTCTGTGATGAAGGATAGACAGTTGATAGGGCAAAGTTGCACTCAGTGGGATGGGTTAAAGTGTGTCTGTTTCAACGCGTGGAGTGTCAAGAATAAGGGAGATGAACTTTAGAGCATGGATCAGTACGATGTTGTGGCCATTACAGAGACGTGAATTTCACAGGGGTAGGAATGGTTGCTAAATGCTCCGGGGTTTAGATGTTTTAAGAAGAATAGGGAGGGAGCTACAAGAGGAGGGGGGGTGGCACTGTTAATTAGGGAGTGCATCACAGCTGCAGAAAAGAAGGTAGTCAAGGAGGGTTTGTCTACTGAGTCAGTATGGGTGGAAGTCAGAAACAAGAAAGGAGCAGTCACTTTATTGTGAGTTTTCTATAGACCAAAGAGAAGGAATTGGTAGATGTTGAGTCTGGAGAAGGGTGTGTAGATAGCCTGGGTCACATTGAGATCCAAAAAGACGAGGTGTTGGGCGTCTTAAAAAATATTATGGTAGATAAGTCCCCAGGGCCTGATGGGATCTACCCAGAATACTGAAGGAGGCTGGAGAGGGAATTGCTGAGGCCTTGACAGAAATCTTTGGATCCTCACTGTCTTCAGGTGATGTCCCGGAGGACTGGAGAATAGCCAATGTTGTTCCTCTGTTTAAGTAGGGTAGCAAGGATAATCCAGGGAACTACAGGCCGGTGAGCCTTACTTCAGTGGTAGGGAAATTACTGGAGAGAATTCTTCGAGACAGGATCTACTCCCATTTGGAAGCAAATGGATGTATTAGTGAGAGGCAGCATGGTTTTGTGAAGGGGAGGTCGTGTCTCACTAACTTGATAAGAGTTTTTCGAGGAGGTCACAAAGATGATTGATGCAGGTAGGGCGGTGGATGTTGTCTATATGGACTTCAGTAAGGCCTTTGACAAGGTCCCTCATGGTAGACTAGTACAAAAGGTGAAGTCACATGGGATCAGGGGTGAGCTGGCAAGGTGGATACAGAACTGGCTAGGTCATAGAAGGCAGAGAGTAGCAATGGAAGGATGCTTTTCTACTTGGAGGGCTGTGACCAGTGGTGTTCCGCAGGGATCAGTGCTGGGACCTTTGCTGTTTGTAGTATATATAAATGATTTGGAGGAAAATGTAATTGGTCTGATTAGTAAGTTTGCAGACGACACAAAGGTTGGGGGAATTGCGGATAGCGATGAGGACTGTTAGAAGATACAGCAGGATTTAGATTGTTAGGAGACTTGGGCGGAGAGATGGCAGATGGAGTTTAATCCGGACAAACGTGAGGTAATTCATTTTGGAAGGTCTAATGCAGGTAGGGAATATACAGTGAATGGTAGAACCCTCAAGAGTATTGAAAGTCAGAGAGATCTAGGAGTACAGGTCCACAGGTCACTGAAAGGGGCAACACAGGTGGAGAAGGTAGTCAAGAAGGCATATGGCATGCTTGCCTTCATTGGCCGGGGCATTGAGTATAAGAATTGGCAAGTCATGTTGCAGCGGTATAGAACCTTAGTTAGGCCACACTTGGAGTATAGTGTTCAATTCTGGTCGGCACACTACCAGAAGGATGTGGAGGCTTTAGAGAGGGTGCAGAAGAGATTTACCAGAATGTTGCCTGGTATGGAGGGCATTAGCTATGAGGAGCGGTTGAATAAACTCGGTTGGTTCTCACTGGAACGACGGAGGTTGAGGGGCGACCTGATAGAGGTCTACAAAATTATGAGGGGCATAGACAGAGTGGATAGTCAGAGGCTTTGCCCCAGGGTAGAGGGGTCAATTACTAGGGGGCATAGGTTTAAGGTGAGAGGGGCAAGGTTTAGAGTAGATGTACGAGGCAAGTTTTTTTACACAGAAGGTAGTGGGTGCCTGGAACTCGCTACCGGAGGAGGGGGTGGAAGCAGGGACGATAGTGACATTTAAGGGGCATCTTGACAAATAAATGAATAGGATGGGAATAGAGGGATACGGACCCAGGAAGTGTAGAAGATTGTAGTTTAGTTGGGCAGCATGGTCGGCATGGGCTTGGAGGGCCGAAGGGCCTGTTCCTGTGCTGTACATTTCTTTGTTCTTTGACCCACCAATATCAGCAGAGAGATGGAGGAACAGATTGGGCAGCAGATCTTGGAAAGGTGCAGAAGTAACAAAGTTGTTGTCATGGGTGACTTCAACTTCCCTAATATTGATTGGAACCTCCTTAATGCAAATTGTTTGGATGGAGCCAATTTTGTCCAGTGTGTCAAGGAAGGATTCCCGACTCAATAAGTAGATAGGCCGACAAGGGGAGGCCATATTGGATTTGATGCTTGGCAACGAACCAGGCTAGGTGTCAGATGTCTCGGTGGGAGAGCATTTCGGGGACAATGACCACAACCCCTTGACCTTTACCATAGTCATGGGATAGGAGCAGACAGTATGGGAAGGTCTTTAATTGGGGGAGGGGAAATTATACTGCTACTAGACAGGAGCTGAGAGCATAAATTGGGAACAGATGTTGTCAGGGAAATGCTCAACAGTAATGTGGGGGTTGTTTAAGGAGCACTTGCTCCGCGTGCTGGATAATTTTGTCCCAGTGAGAAAAGGAAGGAATGGTAAGGTGAAGGAGCCTTGGATGACAAGAGAAGTGAAGCTTTTAGTCAAGAGGAAGAAGGAAGCTTACGTAGGGTTGAGGAACCAAGGATCTGGCACGGCCCTAGAGGGTTACAAGGTAGCCAGGGAGGAACTCAAAAATGGACTTAGGAGAGCTAGACTGAGGCATGAAAAAGCCCTGGTGGGAAGAATTACGGAAAACCCCAAGGCATTCTGTACTTATGTGAGAAATAAGAGGATGATCAGAGTGAGAGTTGGGCCGATCAGGGATAGTGGAGGGAACTTCTGCCAAGAGTCTGAGGAGATAGGGGAGGCCCTAAATGAATATTTTGCTTCAGTATTCACTGGAGAGAGGGACCTTGCTGCTCGTGAGAACAGCGTGAACCAGGTCAATAGGCTCAAACAGGTTGATATTAAGTAGGAGGATGTGCTCAAAATTTTGAAAAGCATCAGGATAGATAGGTCCGCTGGGTCAGACGGGATATACCCAAGGTTACTACGGGAAGCGAGGGAGGAGATTGCTGATCCGATGGCGATGATCTTTGTGTCCTCACTTTCCACTGGAGTCGTACCGGATGATTGGAGGGAGGCGAATGTTGTTCCCCTGTTCAAGAAAGAGAATAGGGAAATCCCTGGGACTTACAGACCAGTCAGTCCGTGGTGAGCAAAATACTGGAAAGGATCCTGAGAGATAGGATTTATGATTATTTAGAAAAACATAATTTGATTAAAGATAGTCAGCATGGCTTTGTGAGGGGCAGGTTGTGCCTCACAAGCCTCATTGAATTCTTTGAAGATGTGACGAGACACATTGAAGAAGGTCGGGCAGTGGATGTGGTGTATATGGATTTCAGTAAGGCATTTGCTAAGGTTCCCCGTTGTAGGCTCATTCAGAAAGTTCGGGGGCATGTGATACAGGGAAATTTGGCTACAGAATTGGCTCGCCGAAAGAAGTCAGTGAGAGGTAGTGAATGGAAAGTATTCTGCCTGGAAGTTGATGACCTGTGGTGTGCTGCAGGGATCAGGGGCGGGATTCTCCGTAATCGGCGCGATGTCCGCCGACCGGCGCGAATCAGTCCGGCATCGCACCGCCCCAAAGGTGTGGAATTCTCCACAACTTGAGGGGCCGAGTCCTTACCTTGAGGGGCTAGGCACGTGCCGGACTGATTTCAGCCCCGCCAGCTGGCGGGAAATGCCTTTGGTGCCCCGCCAGCCGGCGCGGAAATGACTTTGGCGGGTGGCGCCTGTGCGGGAGCGTCAGCGGCTGCTCACGGCATCCCCGCGCATGCGCAGTGGAGGGGGTATCTTCTTCCGCCTCCACCATAGTGGAGACCATGGCGAAGGCAGAAGGAAAAGAGTTCCCACATGGCACAGGCCCGCCCACGGATCGGTGGGCCCCAATCGCGGGCCAGGCCACCGAGGGGGCACCCCCCGGGGCCAGATCGCCCCATGCCCCCCCCCCCCCCCCCCCCAGGACCCCGGAGCCCGCCCGCGCCGCCGTCCCAAAGCTGGTTCAATCCACGCCGGCTGGCGTGGGTTGACAGCGGCGGGACTTCGGCCCATCGCGGACCGGAGAATCGGCGGGGGATTCCCGTCGTCCGCGCGATTCCCGCCCCCGCCGAATCACCGGTGGCAGAGAATTCGCAACATGGCGGGGGTAGGATTCACGCCGGCCCCCGGCGATTCTCTGACCCGTTGGGGGCTCGGAGAATCGCGCCCCTGTTCTGGGACCTCTGGGGCGAAATTCTCCTACCCGCCCCGCCACATTTCTGCTCCGACCGGCCGGCGGGAGTCTCCGTAACACCGGCCGGTCAATGGGGTTTCCCATTGTGGGGCAGCCCCACGCCGTCGGGAAACCCCCGGGCGCCGGCAAAACGGAGACTCCCGCTGGCGGAGAATGACGCCCCTGCTCTTTGTGGTTTTTATAAATGACTTGGATGAGGAAGTGGAAGGGTGGGTTAGTAAGTTTGCCGATGACACGAAGGGTGGTGGAGTTGTAGAAAGCGTTGAGAGCTGTTGCAGGTTACAACAGGACATTGACAGGAGCTGGGCTAAGACGCGGCAGATGGAGTTCAGCATAGATAAATGTGAAGTGATTGATTTTGGAAGGTCAAATTTGAATGCTGAATACAGGGTTAGAGGATTCTTGGAAGTGTGGAGGAACAGAGGGATCTTGGGGTCCACGTACATAGAGCCCTCAAAGCTGCCACCCAGGTAGATAGGGTTGTTAAAAAGGCATATGGTGTGTTGGCTTTCACTAACAGGAGGATTGAATTTAGGAGCCGTGAGGTTTTGCTGCATCTTTATAAAACCCTGGTTAGACCACAGTTGGAATATTGTGTCAGTTCTGGTCGCCTCATTATGGGAAAGATGTGAATGCTTTGGAGAGGGTGCAGAGGAGATTTACCAGAATGCTGCCTGGACTGGAGGGCATGTCCTATGAAGAATGATTGAGGGAGCAAGGGCTTTTCTCACTGGAGTGAAGAAGGAAGAGAGGTGACTTGATAGAGGTGTACAAGGTGATGAGAGGCATGGATAGAGTGGATAGCCAGAGACTTTTTCCCAGGGAGGAAATGGCTTTCACGAGGGGACATAATTTTAAGGTGATTGGAGGAAGGTATAGGGAAGATGTCAGAGGTAGGTTCTTTACATAGGGAGTTGTGGGTGCGTGAAATGCACTGCCTGCGGAGGTGGTGGAGTCAGAGTCATTTGGTACATTTAAGCGACTCTTGGACAGGTACATGGACAGCAGTAAATTGAAGGGGTATAGGTTAAGTTGATCTTAGATTAGGATAAATGGTCGGCACAACATCGTGGCCCGAAGGGCCTGTACTGTTCTATGCTGGAGTTTCACAGGTCCTGGGGCAGGATAGAAGGTGTGGAGGAGCCATTAAATTGAAAGCCCTTCCTGGTTCCTACACTCCCCTGCCGGGAGCTGCAAGTGAATGCTTCACATGGCCTTCTTGCCCTCGAGTGACTTGAGATCCTCAAGAGGCCAACTAATGGCTGTTCAAGGGCCACCTCCAATCGGTGCTGGGATTCTACCAGAAATGGAAGAAGCCCATAATCACCTGTCACCAGGCTGCCAGGCAAAGACTGTGCTGAAAAGAGGCCCCAAAGAACCCACTCTTCCCTTCTTGCCCCAATGGCTCACCCCCTTCACCCGGCGCTGTCAGCCTGCATCGGTGAGATGCCAGACTTGCCTTGTATCCTGCCACTATTGAGCTTGCAGCAGTCCCAGCTACCCATACACTGGCACTGATGGGACATAAAGCTGCTGCACCCTCTGACTAGCTGGCAGCTCTCTATGCTAGGACCTGTTCATTGTGAGGAGCGGATATCCCACCTCTGGCCAATTAAAGGGCCTGTGGCCTTTTAATGGCTGTGGAGCAAGGCGACCTAGTGGATGTGGGCTTCTTGCCTGTAAATTTTAGGCAAGAGGTCTGACCTCCAGAATAAATTCAGCGGCATATGCTCACCTTTGCTCCATCTCTTAATAGCCGGAATTCTCCTTTGCGAGTCCGCCGATCTACCGCTGCTAGTGAGGACAGAGAATTTTGGCGCACTGTTCTCTAGTAGTGGGATTCTCTACTCCCGCTGCTTGTCAATGGGATTTCCCACTGAAGCCACCCCACACCGTCAGGAAACTCGCAGGTGGGAGTGTGAAGCCGGTGGGACCAGAGAATCCCACTGTCAGAAAACGGCCGGAGAATCCAGTCTTTAGCCTTGATTAAAGAACACGTGCGAGATTCTCCGAACCCCCGCCGGGTCGGAGAATCGCCGGGGCATGGCGTGAATCCCGCCCCCGCCGGTTGCCGAATTCTCCGGCACCGGATATTCGGCGGGGGCGGAAATCGCGCCGGTTGGCGGGCCCCCCCTCCCCCCGCGCGATTCTCCGGCCCGTATGGGCCGAAGTCCCGCCGCTAAAATGCCTGTCCCGCCGGCATAGATTAAACCACCTACCTTACCGGCGGGACAAGGCGGCGCGGGCGGGCTCCGGGGTCCTGGGCGGGGCGCGGGGCGATCTGGCCCTGGGGGGTGCCCCCACGGTGGCCTGGCCCGCGATCGGGGCCCACCGATCCGTGGGCGGGCCTGTGCCGTGGGGACACACTTTCCCTTCCGCCTTCGCCACGGTCTCCACCGTGGCGGAGGAGGAAGAGACTCCCTCCACTGCGCATGCGCGGGAATGCCGTCAGCGGCCGCTAACGCTCTCATGCATGGGCCGACCGGAGATATCATTTCCGTGCCTGCTGGCGGGGCACCAAAGGCCTTTTCCGCCAGCTGGCGGGGCGGAAATTTATCAGGCACGGGCCTAGCCTCTGAAGGTTGGGGCTCGGCCCCCCAAGATGCAGAGCATTCCGCATCTTTGGGGCGGCGCGATGCCCGACTGATTTGGTCCGTTTTGGGCGCCAGTCGGCGGACATCGCGCCGATAAAGGAGAATTTCGCCCCACATGTAGGACCATGAACACCACTTGGAAGGATATATTGGACTTGGAGGGAATGCAGAGTAGATATACTGATCTCCAAGGGTTAAATTACAAGGCAAAATTGTTGTATTCTCCAGAATCTGAAGATAGGGGCTGGTTTAGCACAGTGGTTTGTAATGCAGAATAATGCCAGCAGCGGGAGTTCAATTCCCGTACCGGCCTCCCCGAACAGGCGCCGGAATGTGGTGACTTGGGGTGTTTCACAGTAACTTCATTGAAGCCTACTTGTGACAATAAGCGATTATTATTATCTGATCAAAATGTTCAAGATATTAAGGGGAACAGAAAATGTAAATGGTGAATGGCCGCTAATCTCTGGTCCGGCGCCAGAGTGCCGGCGCCAAAACGGGAGTACTTTACTCCGGTGCCGGTTCCGAGACCCGATTCTCTGGTCCTGGTGGGAGCCAGCATGGCGCTGGAGCGGTCCACGCTGTTCCAGCTGCCGGTCCCGGCACGGCAGGGTCCGCGCATGCACAGTTGAGCCGGCGCCAACTAGCGCATGCGCAGTGGCCTTCTTCCCCACGCCGGCCCCGACGCCAAATGGCGCAGGGATCCAGGAGCCGGTGCGGAGGAAAGGAGGCCCCCCGACAGAGAGGCCGGCCCGCCGATCGGTGGGCCCCGATCGTGGACCTGGCCACTATACAGCGGCCCTGCCCGGGGTTGAACCCCCCATCCCTCCCCACAGGCTGCCCCCGGACCCTTCAACCCCGCGGGCCCGCCGGCCCAGAGCATGTTAGAACGACACCGGAGGGACTCGGATTTTTTTGGACGGCCGTTCGGCCCATCCGGGCCGGAGAATCGCGGCGGCGCCGGAGGATCGCCGCTACGGCCATTTACGGCGATTCTCCGTGCGGCCCGGCGCTATGCGCGCCCGCCTGTTTTTTCACGGGCTGGAGAATGGCGTCCCGGCGCCAGGGTGTGCGTGGCGCGATTCACGCGGCCCCCCGCCAATTCTCCTCCCTGGCGGGGGAGTCGGAGAATCGCGCCCTAAGTGGCTGTAAGGCAGCATTACAAAGTGCGATGTTATTTGTTTGGAGGTTGTTGTTTGGACAGTGAACAGAGTATTCTCCACTGAGAGGTGCTATATTAACTCCCTGTAGTAAGAAACTGGGGCGTCATTCTCCGACCCCCCGCCGGGTCGGAGAATGGCCGTTGGCTGCCGTGAATCCTGCCCCCGCCCCTGCCGAAGTCTCCGGTACTGGAGATTGGGCGGGGATCGGGCCGCGCCGGTTGGCAGGACCCCCCGCTCAATTCTCCGGCCCGGATGGGCCGAAGTCCCACCCAGAAATTGCCTGTCCCGCCGGCGTAAATCAAAGCTGGTATTTACCGGCGGGACCAGGCGGCGTGGGCGGGCTCCGGGGTCCTGGGGGAGGCGCGGGGCGATCTGACCCCGGGGGGGGTGCCCCCACGGTGGCCTGGCCTGCGATCGGGGTCCACCGATCCGCGGGCGGGCCTGTGCCGTGGGGGCACACTTTCCCTTCCGCCTCCGCCACGGCCTCCACCAGGGCGGAGGCGGAAGAGAATCTCCCCACTGCGCATGCGTGGGAAACTGTCGGCGGCCGCTGACGCTCCCGCGCATGCGCAGCATTTCCGCGCCAGCTGGCGGGGCACCAAACGCCATTTCCGCCAGCTGGCGGGGCAACAAACGCCATTTCCGTCAGTTGGCGGGGCGGAAATCCCTCCGGCGTCGGCCTAGCCCCTCAATGTTGGGGCTCGGCCCCCAAAGATGCGGAGCATTCCGCACCTTTGGGCCGGCGCGATGCCCGCCTGATTGGCGCCGTTTTTGCCGCCAGTCGGCGGACATCGCGCCGTTGGGGGAGAATTTCGCCCCAGGTGAGAGAAGGTAGTCACTTATGGAATTTAGTCCAGTAAGGAGAACCAACAGTACAATCTACCAGGCACTTGGCACATGTCAGGAAGATCAACCTTTTCCATTCTTATTGCTTCCCTTGCCTATCCTTCATATGTTTGTTATGATGCATACCTATAATTTCACTTTTGTTAATCAATTCTCTCATTATAGAACATAGAACATTACAGCGCAGTACAGGCCCTTCGGCCCTCGATGTTGTGCCAACCTGTCAAACCACTCTAAAGCCCATCTACACTATTCCCTTATCGTTCATATGTCTATCCAATGACCATTTGAATGCCCTTAGTGTTGGCGAGTTCACTACTGTTGCAGGCAGGGCATTCCACGCCCTTACTACTCTCTAAGTAAAGAACCTACTTCTGACATCTGTCTTATATCTATCTCCCTTCAATTTAAAGCTATGTCCTCTCATGCTAGACATCACCATCCGAGGAAAAAGGCTTTCACTGTCCACCCTAACCAGTCCTCTGATCATCTTGTGTGCCTCAATTAAGTCACCTCTTAACCTTCTTCTCTCTAATGAAAACAGCCTCAAGTCCCTCAGCCTTCCCTCATAAGATCTTCCCTCCATACCAGGCAACAGTCTGGTAAATCTCCTCTGCACCCTTTCTAATGCTTCCACATCCTTCCTATAATGCGGCGACCAGAATTGCACGCAATACTCCAAATGCGGCCGCACCAGAGTTTTGTAGAGCTACAACGTGACCTCATGGCTCCGAAACTCAATCCCTCCACCAATAAAAGCTAACACACCGTACGCCTTCTTCACAACCCTCTCAATCTGAGTGCCAACTTTCAGGGATCTATGTACATGGATTTTACATAGACCTCTCTGCTCATCCACACTACCAAGAATCTTACCATTAGCCCAGTACTCTGTCTTCCTGTTATTCCTTCCAAAATTAATCACCTCACACTTTTCCGCATTAAACTCCGTTTGCCACCTCTCAGTCCAGCGCTGCAGCTTATCTATGTCCCTCTGTAACTTGTAACATCCTTCCGCACTGTCCACAACTCCACCGACTTTAGTGTCATCTGCAAATTTACTCACCCATCCTTCTACGCCCTCCTCCAGGTCATTTATAAAAATGGCAAACAGCAGTGGCCCCAAAACAGATCCTTGTGGTACACCACTAGTAACTGGACTCCAGTCTGAACACTTCCCATCAACCACCACCCGTTGTCTTCTTCCAGCTGGTCAATTTCTGATCCAAACTGCTAAATCTCCCTGAATCCCATGCCTCCGTATTTTCTGCATTAGCCTACCGTGGGGAACCTTATCAAACGTTTTACTGAAATCCATATACACCACATCAACTGCTTTACCCTCATCCATCTGTTTGGTCACCTTCTCAAAGAACTCAATAAGGTTTGTGAGGCACGACCTACCCTTCACAAAACCGTGTTGACTATCTCTAATCAAATTAGTCCTTTCCAGATGATTATACACCCTATCTCTTATAAACCTTTCCAAGATTTTGCCCACAACAGAAGTAAGGCTCACTGGTCTATAGTTACCGGGGTTGTCTCTTAACCCCTTCTTGAACAAGGGGACAACATTTGCTATCCTCCAGTCTTCTGGCACTATTCCTGGAGACAAAAATGACTTAAAGATCTAAGCCAAAGGCTCAGCAATCTCCTCCCTAGCTTCCCAGAGAATCCGAGCATAAATCCCATCCGGCCCAGGGGACTTACCTATTTTCACACTTTCCAGAATTGCTAACACCTCCTCCTTATGAACCTCAAGCCCTTCTAGTCTAGTAGCCTGAATCTCAGTATTCTCGTCGACAACATTGTCTTTTTCCTGTGTGAATACTGACAAAAGATATTCATTTAGCACCTCTCCTATCTCCTCGGACTACAAGCACAACTTCCCACTACTGTCCTTGACTGGCCCTACTCTTACCCTAGTCATTCTTTTATTCCTGACATATCTATAGAAAGCTTTAGGGTTATCCTTGATCCTACCTGCCAAAGACTTCTCATGTCCCCTCCTGGCTCTTCTTAGCTCTCTCTTTAGGTCCTTCCTAGCTAACTTGTAACTCTTGAGCGTCCTACCTGAACCTTCATGTCTCATCTTTACATAAGCCTCCTTCTTCCTCTTGACAAGTTTTTCGACTGCCTTAGTAAACCACGGTTCCCTTGCTCGACCACTTCCTCCCTGTCTGACAGGTACATACTTATCAAGGGCACGCAGTAGCTGTTCCTTGAACAAGCTCCACATTTTCATTGTGCCCATCCCCTGCAGTTTTCCTCTCCATCCGATGCATCCTAAGTCTTGCCTCATCGCATCATAATTGCCTTTCCCCCAGATATAACTCTTGCCCTGCGGTATATACCTATCCCTTTCCATCACTAAAGTAAACGTAATCGAATTGTGGTCACTATCACCAAAGTGCTCACCTACATCCAAATCTAACACCTGCCCTGGTTCATTACCCAGTACCAAATACAATATGGCCTCGCCTCTCGTTGGCCTATCTACATACTGTGTCAGGAAACCCTCTTTCACACATTGGACAAAAACGGACCCATCTAAAGTACTCGAACTATCGCGTTTCCAGTCAATATTTGGAAAGTTAAAGTCCCCCATAACAACTACCCTGTTGCTTTCGCTCCTATCCAGAATCATCTTTGCAATCCTTTCCTCTACATCTCTGGAACTTTTCGGAGGTCTATAGAAAACCCCTAACAGGGTGACCTTTCCTTTCCTGTTTCTAACCTCAGCCCATACAACCTCAGTAGACGAGTCCTCATCAAACGTCCTTTCTGCCACCGTAATACTGTCCTTGACTAACAATGCCACCCCTCCCACTCTTATATCACCTTCCCTGAGCTTACTGAAATATCTAAACCCCGGCACCTGCAACAACCATTCCTGTCCCTGCTCTATCGATGTCTCCGAAATGGCCACAACATCGAAGTCCCAGGTACCAACCCATGCCGCAAGTTCACCCACCTTATTCCGGATGCTCCTGGCATTGAAGAAGACACACTTTAAACCACCTTCCTGACTGCCGGTACACTCCTGCAACTTTGAAACCTTACTCATGACCTCACTACTCTCAACCTCCTGTATACTGGAGCTACAGTTCAAGTTCCCAAGCACCTGCTAAACTAGTTTAAACCCTCCCGAAGAGCATTAGCAAATTTCCCCCCCAGGATATTGGTACCCCCCTGGTCCAGGTGTAGACCATCCCGTTTGTAGAGGTCCCACCGACCCCAGAATGAGCCCCAGTTATCCAGAAATCTGAAACCCTCCCTCCTGCACCATCCCTGTAGCCACACGTTCAACTCCTCTCTTTCCCTATTCCTCATCTCGCTATCACGTGGCACGGGTAACAACCCAAGGATAATAACTCTGTTTGTCCGAGATCTAAGTTTCCACCCTAGCTCCCTGAATTCCTGCCTTACATCCCTATCCCTTTTCCTACATATGTCGTTGGTACCTATGTGGACCATGACTTGGGGCTGCTCCCCATCTCCCTTAAGGATCCCGAAAACACAATCCCAGACATCACGCACCCTGGCACCTGGGAGGCAACACATTATGATTGGCTTTCGGTTTGACGTTAGTTTCTCCATGCTAGGCCAGGCTTCATTCGCAAACCTAACTTGCTGCCTGCGTGCCCTTTGTCAAAACCCTCCCACATCCCAACTATTTCCAGGAGGTCCCTTTAACGCATTACCCACTCAGTGATTCACTAGGTCTGGCAATAAAGTCATTTTCCTCTTGTGGTTGTGGGTTCAAAGAAAACACCTTCTGCTACTGAAAATAAAGGGCAACTGTCCTGGTTTAAATTATGCTAAAATGAGACAAGTAACACTCACTGGGAAAAATCTTCCGCACTTTGGGCGTCATTCTCCGACCCCCCGCCGCGTCGGAGAATGGCCGTTGGCCGCCGTGAATCCCGCCCCCGCCGAAGTCTCCGCTCCCGGAGATTGGGCGGAGGCGGGAATCCGGCCGCGCCGGTTGGCGGGACCCCCCGCTGGATTCTCCGGCCCGGATGGGCCGAAGTCCCGCCCAGGAATTGCCTGTCCCGCCGACGTAAATCAAACCTGGTATTTACCGGCGGGACCAGGCGGCGTGGGCGGGCTCCGGGGTCCTGGGGGGGGGGGGGGGCGCGGGGGCGATCTGACCCCGGGGGGTGCCCCCACGGTGGCCTGGCCCGCGATCGGGGCCCACCGATCCGCGGGCGGGCCTGTGCCGTGGGGGCACTCTTTCCCTTCCGCCTCCGCTACGGCCTCCACCATGGCGGAGGCGGAAGAGACTCTCCCCACTGCGCATGCGCGGGAAACTGACAGCGGCCGCAGATGCTCCCGCGCATGCGCTGGGAAACTGACAGCGGCCGCTGACGCTCCCGCGCATGCGCCGCATTTCCGCGCCAGCTGGCGGGGAACAAACGCCATTTCCGCCAGCTGGCGGGGCGGAAATCCCTCCGGCGCCGGCCTAGCCCCTCAATGTTGGGGCTCGGCCCCCAAAGATGCGGAGCCTTCCGCACCTTTGGGCCGGCGCGATGCCCGTCTGATTGGCGCCGGCTTTGGCGCCAGTCGGCGGACATCCCGCCGTTGGGGGAGAATTTCGCCCCTGGTCTTTTCTGCAACGCTGGGACTTTGCATGGTTCAAAAATCTGAATCACTAATGTTTTGGCTTAACTGAAGTGCTCAGAGCCAAGGTATTAGCATCCTCTCTCTGGATTGGTCAACTAGTCAGGAAATGTAGCTGGGTTGATGTGTCCATTCTATCAAAGGAGGAATTTGTATTTATAGGGACCACAACAAAGATTACAAGGGCTCACAACCACTTGGAACTTTCAGGCTGGCCGGGTCACTTACTCTCTGACCCGGATGCATTGTTGCAGGATCTGAGGATCTTCAGCCGATACCTGAAAGGAGCCATAAAAGTTCACCTTCAGAGCACAGGCTTCAGATAGCCTCCGTTGCAGTTTGAACTTATCTCGCCAGCAAGATTCTTGCAGAGACGTCACTGACTCCCAGCATTGATGCCGTTGGTGAAGACACTGATTCTCTGATAGCTGCAGGTAGTTTATCTACTACCTGTAAACTCTTCCCGCAGTGTATCGTCTCCTGTTTGGATGGACTTGGTGACAGCTGTCGTTGCCCTTCAATAGCACCAGGTACCTCACGTTGGTGGTAAATGGTTGCAGATATCCTAAAGCATGCAGCTCTCCTGTCTCTCATTCACTTGTTATCCTCCTCACTGGAGGAGCCTTCTCCAAAGTGAAAAATATCTATGGGGACAATGACATCTAACTTCACAGTTAGACCCATCCCTTTCAAGGATTCCCTGTGGCTCGAGGACCCTGAACACCCTTCCTTGCAATGGTAATACTGTGAAAGTTGGGCCAAGATGCAAAGTCTTAAACTCCTCACCTTTTGAACAAAGAACAATACAGCACAGGAACAGGCACTTCTGCCCTCCAAGCCTGTATTGGTCATGATACCAACCTTAGCCAAAACCCTCAGCACTTCCTTGTGCCATATCCCTCTATATCCATCCTATCCACATATTTGTCAAGATGCCTTTTGAACGGTGTTAATCTATCTGCTTCCACAACCTCCCCTGGCAATTTATTGCAGGCACTCACCACCCTCTGTGTAAACAAACCTGCCTCGCACATCTCCACTAAACTTTGCCCCACGGAGCTTAAACCTATGCCCCTTGGTGACTGACCACTCCACCCTGGGAAAGAATGCCTGCCCATCCATTCTATCCATGCCCCTTGTAGACCTCTGTCATGTTACCCCTCAACCTCCATCGTTCTAATGAAAACTGTTCAAGTCTATTCAGCCTCTAAGCATAGCTAACACCCTCCAGACCAGGCAACATCCTGGTAAACCTCCTCTGCACCCTCTCCAAAGCCTCCACATTCTTTTGGTAGTGTGGCGACCAGAATTGTGCGCAATATTCCAAGTGCAGCCTTACCAAGGTTCTATATAACTGTAGCATGACTTTTACAGTTTTTATACTCAATATCCCGTCCAATGAAGGCAAGCATTCCGTATGCTCCTTTGACAACTTGTCCACTTGCGTTGCCACATTCAAAGATCTGTGGACCTGCACGCCCAGATCTCTCTGACTTTCTATATTCCCAAGAGTTTTGCCATTTACGGTATATTTCCCCTCTATGTTCTACTGACCAAAATGCATTACCTCACATTTGTCTGGATTAAACTCCATTTGCCATTTCTCTTCCCAAGTCTCCAAGCTATCTATGTCTTGCTGTATCTTCTGACAATCCTCAACACTATCTGCCACTCCACTAACCTCGATGTCATCCGCGAACTTACCAATCAGACCAGCTACATTTTCCTCCAAATTGTTTATGTATACTACAAACAGCAGAGGCCACAGCATAGATCCCTGTGGAACACCACGAGTCACAACCTTCCATTCAGAAAAACACCCTTCTACTGCTACCCTTTGCCTTCTGTGACCGAGCCAGTTCTGTCTCCATTTTACCACCTCACCTCTGATCCTGTATGATTCACTTTTGTGTCAGTCTGCCATGAGGCACCTTATCAAAGGCTTGACTGAAGTCCATGAAAACAACATCCACTGCCCTCCCCTCATCAATCATCTTTCACAACTCCTCAAAAAACTCGATCACGTTAATGAGGCATGGCCTCCTCTTCACAAAACCATGCTATCGTTAATGAGTCCATTTGTTTCCAAATGGGTATAAATCTTGCCCCTGAGAAGTCTCTCCAATAATTTACCTACTACCGACGTGAGGCTCACCGGCCTATAATTTCCTGGATTATCCCTGCTACATTTCTTAAACAGCGACACCACATTAGCTATTCTCCAGACCTCTGGGATCTCACCTGTAGCCAATGAGGATACAAAGATGTCAGTTAAGGCCCCAGCAATTTCCTCCCTTGCTTCCCTCAGTATTCTGGGTAAATCCCATCCAGCCCAGAAGATTTATCTAACTTAAATGTCTTTTAAAAGACCTAGTACCCCCTCCTTTTCAATGTCAACATGACCCAGACTGTCCACACACCTTAGCCAAGAATCATCTTCCACAAAGTCCTTTTCTTTGGCGAACACTGATGCAAAGTACTCATTTAGAACCTTGCCCATTTCCTCTGGCTCAACACATAGATTCCCCCGACTGTCCTTAAATGGTCCAATCCTTTTCCTGGCCACGCTCTTGCTTTTTACATATGAATAAAAAGCTTTGGGATTCTCCTTAATCCTAATTGCCAAGGACTTTCCATTACTTTTCCTAGCCCTCCTAATTCCACGCTTCAGTACCTTCCTACTTTCTTTATACTCCTCAAGGGTTTCAACTGTCCCCACTGTTCTGGACCGTACAAAAGCCTCCTTTTTCTTTTTGATGAGGTTCACAATATCCCTTGTTATCCAAGGCTCCCTAAACTTCCCACACTTAGCCTTCGTTCTCTCAGGAATGTGACTTTCCTGAATCCTAATCAAAGACTCGCACATGTCCGATATTGATTTACCCTCCAACAGCCGCACCTAATCCAAATTCCTCAATTCCTGTCTAATATTATCGTAATTTGCCTTTCCCAGTTTAGCACCTTAATGCAAGGGTTACCCTCATCCCTATCCAAAAGTACCCCGAATGTACGGAATTGTGGTCACCAATCCCAAAATATTCCCCGACTGATACCTCAACCATCTGTCCAGGTTCATTCCCCAATACCAGGTCCAGTACTGCCCCTTCCCCAGTTGGACTATCTACATATTGCATCAAGAAGCCTTCCTGGAAACACCTTACAAACTCTGCCCCATCCTAGCACTAAGTGAGTCCCAATCAATACAAGGGAAATTAAAATCCCCTACCGCAACAACCCTGTTACCTTTGCACCTATCCAAAATCTCTCGACCTATCTGCTCCTCCATCTCTTGCTGGCAGTTGTGGGACCTGTAATAAACGTCCAACATTGTGACTGCTCCCTTCCTGTTCCTGAACTCTACCCAGATTGCCTCATTGTATGAGCCCTCCGAGGTATCCTCCCGCAGTACGGCTATAATATTCTCCTTAACCAGTAATGCTACTCACCCACCACTTTTACATCCCCCCTCTATCTCTCCTGAAGCATCTATATCCTCCATCGTTCAGCTGCCAATCCTGCCCTTCATTTAACCACGTTTCTATGATAGCCACAACATCATAGAGCACTTATTCGTACTTGGAACTAAGTTTATCTGCCCTACCAGCTATACTTCTGGCGTTAAAATGCACTTCAAACCACTGTGTTTCAGCAGACAGGGTGATGTTGGCCTCTTATTTTTGTTCTCTATTTCCCCCTTCAGTTATTACACCTTCTGAGCTAGCACTCTGGTTCCCCCCCCCACCATACTAGTTTAAATCCTCCCGAGTATCTGCAGCAGGCTCACCCATTGCCTCCTTTCCCACCTCAGTGAGTGAACTACCTCTGCCTTTTGTCAGTGCCCTTATGTGTTGAGATTCACTCTCACCCATTCAGCCTGTGTAGTGCACATAAAATTGCGAGTGCCATAAAAAATTGTAGAAAATTGCTTCAAGTGTTTTAGTCATAAGTCAGTTAATTGTTCATTTTCAGAAGGTGGGTGGGCTTCCCACATCAGGCCTTGCTCGGCTTCCGTGAAATTGCAAACTGAGCACGGTGGCGCAGTGGGTTAGCCCTGCTGCCTCACGGCGCGAGGTCCCAGGTTCGATCACGGCTCTGGGTCACTATCCATGTGGAGTTTGCACCCGTGTTTGCAAAGATATGCAGGCTAGGTGGATTGGCCACGCTAAATTGCCCCTTAATTGAAAAAAATGAATTGGGTACTCTAAATTTATAATAAAAATAAAAGATATTGCAAACTGGCCTCATGACTTGGGCTAGCTGACCCAATGTCATGATGCCCAATTTTTCAGAGACGCAGGATTAACGATTGCGTGATCCGACCCCTTTATTCCACATAGGAGGTTCCTTCATTCTATTGTAAATAGGGCTCTATAACAAACAAATCAGCACAAATACTGCTGAACTATACTGGGCGCGTATTGTATTCAAATGATTTTGCATTAAATCTGGGACTTTAAGAAGGACTGCTTATGAAATGGGCATTGGTGGTCATTCCCCTTTAAATTCATACCTCTCCAGCAGACAAGCACTGCAAAAACAACATTCTCGGCATTTCAAATCATGTAACATACAAAATTATTAAATTGGTGACATAGGAGGCTATTCTCTGCCTGTGTTACGCTCAGTGCAAATCCCGCTATGTTGAGAGAATTGTGGGAGAATCCCAAAATGGGATTTGTGCCGGACGCAAAAGTTTCCCATTCTCCTGGCCCAGTCTAGTTGGCATGATCAGGATCTCGCCTAGAAAAGACGAGAAACTAATCACAGCTAATTAGCATTCTTTTTAATCTCAGTGGTGTGATTAAAGTCGAATGTAGCGGCCTCCTGGTGTTCTCCTACCCCCTCAGTGGGAAGTCACCTGGGCGCGAATCACTACTGATCCTTAAAACTGGGGACCAGGCACCATGAACTCTGAGGTGGAACAAGGAGGTGAGTACTCCTCTCCACTTACCTCCAGGGAGCACAAGGGCTCAACAGCCACTGGCCAGATGTCATCGGGGAGACCTTCAAGGGGAGTGCTTGTGCTGATCTGCAGTCTAGGGGGCCAGACCGGGGGTTTCCCCCGGGATGGGTCTCCACTGGGTTTGTGAAGCCTTGAAGCCTTTTTTTCATGTTGAACACCCCATAACAGGGCAATACACAGCTGCAGCCTTTCTGCCCTAAAATCCACTCACAGGACAGAGCCATGCTGCAACTTGTTTCTTGGATTTGTTTTCTCTCTATTCAGGCATAAATCTTGCTGGGGTGCTGGTTTTCTTGGGCAGCAGCACAGCCTGCGTGTTGGGCAGGACCCGCCCTGTGAGGTGATGACCACTTCCAGCAGCTTGTTGCGGATGGTGAGCTGTAGGTGGGAAGGGATGATGAGTTGTAGGTGGGAAGGGATGATGAGGGTCTTCCCATTCTCCCGGACAGCAGTACTGGCCAGCTCAAGGTTATCGGCGGTCAGGTATTCTAGCATGGCAGCCAGGTAGATGGGGGTCATGGTGCCCCCATCCCCCCCCCTCGACATAGTGGCCCTTACGTAGCAGCCGGTGAATGCTGCTTTCGGGGAACTGCAGAACTGACCTGGAGGAGCGGGTCTTGGCCTTGGCGTACCCCCAGTTTTGCGGTGATCTAACATCGTTCAGGGTTCGACTCTCAGAAGTATTCAGTCCCCTTGAAGTTTTTGTTTTGTACTAGATTGTTTACATTCCATTTCACCCCCTTCTGAAGTTTCAACAGGCTCTGTTGTTTATATTGAATTTCACACGCCATCGGCTTTTACAAACCTCTTGGCTGACAGCTGAAGGGATTAGCTCTGTTTTATAGCACTTCAAAGTCCATTACCTCTGAACTGCTTCCTTGAAAGAGTAGGTGCTTTGTCTGAGTGCTTTTTTCACAGTTTTATCTTACTCTGAAGTGCTTCCTAGAAAGAGCAAGTGTTCAATCTGAGACTGATCTTTTTCAACCTTTGATGCCTGAACAGCGTGCCTGCACTGGAGGAACATTTCCTCCGTAGAAGCAGCTGGCACCACTCAGACACTGAAGTGAAGGATTCCTCAAAAAGGACCCTCTCGCAGCCACTGTTGAATTTTCTGGATAGATGTGATGACCTCGTCTGGATGGGAGGGAGGAGACGGGGGGGGGGGAAGAATCCAGCAGGGCCATTAGTTAAAGATGTATGATGATTTAGGCTGGAAGTCTCTGGCCATCCGGGTTCTTTTTTTCCACTGGTGGCGGACCCCGGCTGGTGGGTTTCCTGGCAGCATGGGGTGGCTTTAATGGGAAATCCCATTGGCAATTGGCGGGAAGAGATAATCCCGCCACCAGCATCACGCGGATGGGGGAATGGAGAATCCAGCCTGTTTATCGTTGGCTGATTTTCTCCCACCTCCCACTGATGATAGCAGCCGTTTAGTGCTCTGTGGAGATCGGGGGCTGAATTCTCTACCGTCGGGATTCTCCGTTTTGCCGGCAGCCCGGGGGCTTCCCGACAGCGTGGGGCTGCCCCACAATGGGAAACCCCATTGACCATCTGTGAAGCAGAGAATCCCGATGGTGTCCACACCAGAAATCTGGTGCGGCGGGATGGAGAAACCCACCCTTGATTGTCTAGATTGGTCAGCACCACCAGGAGCTGTGCCAACTTCTTTATCCATAGTGAGTCCCCAAAAACTAAATGGCAGCAGCCAGTATTGGAGTTAAGTGCAGGTTCACTTGGTGGGACTAGAAGGGGAGGCTCCTGGGAAAGTAGTGGGGGGGGGGCTGCAGACCTTGCAGGGGTCGAGATGGTGGCCAAGATCGGGAAAGGTGGCCTGTGAGGGAGTTGTGTGCCTTTACCCCACTTTCCTGCAGAAGGCCCAAGCAGGTTAAACTGCTGGATCTGTCCCTGCATTGTCCCTTATCTCTTCCTGATGGCCTAAAACAATGTGGCCATGTGGGAAGCAGCCTTTAAGTGGCAAGCTTAAATTCGGTGAGGGTGGTCTAGCCTTTCCTGACTCCTAAAAATGGTTGCAAGGTTAGTGCAATTGGGTAGACAGCAGGAAGGGCACCCACCGGTGGCAGGGGCACTGTAAAGTTCTGCATCATTTGTGCACCTTCATTGAAAATAAATGCCCCTTAGCAGTAGTAGGCATAGCATTGAGTGCTGTGACAAAAGAAAGGTTTGAATAAAACACAATTTAAATGGAATTACAAGTGGGAAACGGAACATAGATTTGCAGTTCCAAACTACTGAAGTAAAACCATAGAGATTCTATTGAACATAAATCATGTAGCTTCCCACAGTGAGACATTTTGAGACCAAAGTAAAACATGTATTTAATGGAACTATAATAACCTTAATAAAGGCTTAGTGCCAACCCAAATTACAATGAGCGCAATTTAATTTGGACAAAGTCCCACCGCTCAGTTTGGTTTACAAGTTCAGCATGATGATAGGGGATGGGAAAGAGAATACATGGGGAACAAGTCATAACAAATTAAGTCTGGTAGAGAGGTGACAGGATGCAGCACTTCCCTCTGAATTCTGTGAGCGACAACTAATTGAATGGCTGTCGCTTAGGCTACCATCCTTGATAGGATGGCAGCCCTGCTCCCAAGAGATGCCAACCTAATGATTAGGCCAGCATCCTCAGTAGGGCCACACCAGTAATGATGGATACTGCTGAGGTAGGGGGGAGTCTTAAGCCGACACAAGTTAACATTCCAAGACAGAGTGGTTGGGGGATACTCCTCCAGGGATATTGTTGGGGCTGCGCTGGCTGCACCCCTGCCTGGGCCCTCCTCTTTCATTTAAAAAGCAATCTCCCCCAGGTTGCTGTTGAGAGGTTACCTTCATTTAACTGCTAGACTCCCACCTGATGAGAGGGGGGCGGGATCAATCCGCCATCAGCAAAATGCTGATGATCCTGTTAAATGCCCCTTAATTGGACCTTTATTTTTGGAAGTTAACTGTAGGCAACAGGTTGATTCCAGTCCTACTGTCAGAAAGGTTCGCTGATGGTGGTGCATGGTTGAGGAGCTGATCCAACTGCCCCCTCCCCGCTCACCACCCGCCTTCCTTCCTGTGAAATTCAGCCCATATTCTACAAATGCTGACATTTGAAATATAAAATAGAAATTAATTGTGAAAATAATCTGTCTAATTTTGGATTAAATGTGTACAGAAAAATAATAAAGCTTTTTGTAAAATTTGAATATAATAGATTTACCTGCATATTTTCTTCTTGAACATCCATGCAGTTATCCCAATGATTAAAGCAACAACAAAAAGAACTGCAAACACTATGGCAATTATGCCTCCAACAGACAATTTCTTTACAGATGAGGGCACAGCTGGAAATAATATGAACAAAATGACCATATATTAGAACAATATAAAATAAGGAAAAAGATATATTGATTTTGATCTACAATTTTATTCCTTTCGTTTTAAAAGTTAGAAAGAATGGCTGAATCCTACGTAGCTAAATGATGTGATAATTCAGTATTAAATTATTTTTCAAACCAAAATCAGTAAGTAGGCACTGCACGTTTTACTTATAACAACAGAATAATAACACTATCAAGTTTCACACACCTGACCTGAATAGTAGAAATCACATTTAACTGGCCAGCAAGATGACATATCTCCTCTGGCTGCATAATTAATGCGGCGGGAAGGGGACAATACAATGCAAAACCCACCATCATCTGGTGGGACAATTGACATTTTTGCCAGCTTGCTGCCACATTTCATACAAATCTTTGACAAGTTTTTATGCATGCTTTAGGTTACTTTTTCCAGGGTCAGAAGTTGATTCTGTTAATATCCTTGGTGAAAGAATAACTAGATAGCCTGTAATTAAAGACATTTGCAATAAACATGTTACTTTGAACGCAAATTCCACTCTCTGGTATGGAGACAAGTGGGATGCATGGAGAACTGGAGCATGTTTTTTCAGACCTAATTCCTTTACTCCATTTAATTAAACTTTGATTTTATGGACCACATTTCATGTGGGCTTGGGGAAACCCAACTTGCCCACTTTAGCAGCTCACAAACTGCATTGCTGACTCACGTGTGACTTAAATGCCGTGCTTATGCAAGAGTTGGGACTTGCGAATCGTGATGGATTGTTGCTGGAGGGACGGGCCACTTAGAAAGCTCTCCTCTCCAACACCGCAACCCAACTCTCAACATTGTTTAAAGGACCCTAAACCTCACCACCCTCATGCACCTTCCATGCCAACTGATTTCACCCTTTATGTAACCACCTCCCCCCCCCCTCCGTCGCACCCCCCCCCCCCCACCCCCCTCCTGTAATGTATCCTCCATAAATATTAAGGAACAGCCTAGCTGTCAAAGAATTGTCCAGCTCAAAGCAGTGTCAAAGAATCATCCAGCTGGGAAATCCCCCGACTCTACGGACCTGACGCCAGGTTGAAAATCTGGAACACTATCATTGAGACTGAGGGGTAAAAATGCATTCTGTGATGTAAAAAATTTCCGTGCAATGCTTGTAATCCTATCAGCTTGTGGCAACAAATCAGAAATCACATTGAAGGTACAATCTGTTATTCCAACCTCTTGCTCAAGTGAATAGAACACCCAACTATGCTGAAACCCATCAGCACTTGAAACTCAGCCAAGTATTTGTAATGGGCACAGCTGTCCAAACAATGGAGTATTGTTTGAAAATTTCAAAGCACAGTGGCCTGTCAACCAATGGACACCTGCAAGTGGTTAGTTTCTTTGTGTCAAAAGTAGCCTGAGCTATTTAAAATCACCATAGGAAAGTTGACAGCACAGGCTACTTGACATTTTGTAACTTTTTTTGCATTATGATATTTTTTCCATTGGAAAAAAACCATAATGTATGTGAGCAATTACTCAAAGCTGGTCAATGAGAGGGTCAAATCACCTTTAAATTACAGATTCTTCTGATAAATCATTGCATTGAAAACACATCAGCATGACAATATTGTATCTAATAGTGAAATTTGAAGGTGTCAAAACATTTTACACTCATCTTTCAGAATATTTGCAACTCTTCTGTAGGCTTTCCATTTTCTTCATAAACTCTCAAACCTGGCATACTTTTCCTGAGCTTTGGTTAAGGAGAGTAGCTCTGTAGTCCCCGCAGCACCACTAGAAGTGGGGCCATTATTGGGACTCCAATCGCACCACTCAAATCGCTGGAGCCTAAAGGACCAGATAAGTCTGGGTCTTGCACCAGGATTGGGGGGTGGGGGAGCAGTGGTGGAGGGAAGCCTGGAGGGTAGGGGTAGGAGGAAGAGTGAGATTGGGAGCCCTGATACCAGGACTGAAGAGAGAATCTTGGGCGGGACTGGATGTCCGGTGTTGCAGACCTTAGTGAGAGAGGAGCGAGGGAGGCACAACCTTTAAAGGGGACCAGTGACGAAGGTGATTCCACCCCCCCTCCCCTGCCATCCCATCCCCTTCCAAGGTCCAAATGAGCTTACCTACAAGATATTTTTCCCATGCCGGAACTCCTCCCACCATTCTCAAAATTAAGGCTGTGGAGGAAGCAGACCCTAAGTGCCTAAAGATTGGGCAGGTTGGAGGTGGACAATCAGATAGCAGGAACGCCATCGAGCAATTCTTTTCAAGCTTGGTGCCAACAAATGTGAAAGTAGTAGTTCATAAAATTCTACTCACCAGTTTCCAGAATTGGCTGAAATATTTGGAATGAACTGTAAAACTAACTGAATTTTCCCTGTATTTCCAGCATCTTGTCTTTAACTTGCAAGACTTTTTTGGATTGTTTGGATTTTTTTTTACGAGCGAGGATCGAGTTAAAGCCCTTTGAGCTAACAAAAATCCAGAAAATAGTCCACAAGCATGAACTAAAGTGCAACTTGTAGTAAATTATCTAGGGTCTGAGGCAGTAGAACAGAAACTAATCAAATAGCATTTTGACATACTTGATAGCCAGTATTGCCTATTCTTGAAAGCAGGCTACCAATACTTTTCTCAACTTTATCACTTGTTTGCTGTGTATTTCCAGCATCTTGTCTTTAATTGCTAAGACTTTCGTAGACTTTTTGGAACAATTAAGTTTATGTTTTACAAGAGTGAGGGCCAAATAAAAAATCCCGTTGGGCACACAAAAATCTAGAAGGTGGTCTACAAACATGAATTAAAGGCAATTAATTTGATACTAAGTTGGAAAGAGCATCCATAAAATAGAGCACATCAGGGTGACAATTTGTTTCAGATCTTGGTGAAATATATAGTGAAGCATTTACTTACCTTGTACAGTTACCTGTATGGTAGTGTTTTTGCTTTTGTTGGTTATGTTGTTATTAGCCCGACAAGTATAACTCCCATCAGCATTCAAACTTATTGATTCAATGTTATAAGTTTGTCCTGTCTTTAACAGCCTACTCCCATTGTACCATTCATATGTAGCAGGTGGTACTGATTGGGCAGCACAATTTAACGTAAGAGTTTTCCCCAGTTCTACCTGAATTGGCCCTTGGGGAGTAATAATTACTTTCTCTGGACCATCTACAAAGAAATCAAGAAAATAGATGGTTTCTTTATAACTAAAATAATATCTAATATTAAATACAAACTAATGTTTTGAGCTCCCTGTGTACTTACAATTAATTTGCAGGTTGGTATCTCCAAAATTGCTGCTAAAATCATTGCTTGCATTACATCTATATGTTCCTGAATTGTTTCTGTTAACACTGATTATAGTCAGCGTAGCGTTGTCTGGAGAGGTTATTACTCTGTCATCTTCCTTGATCACTTGCGTGTCCTTACACCATATTCGTGATTGTATAAAACCCGAGGCATTACAAGTTAACAAAATGGTATCAATGTTTTCTATTGGTTTTGAATTGTTGGATGATACAGTGACAATAGAAACTGGTTCTGTAAATAAAATTAAAAATGAAACTGAGTTACTTAATTGTCTATACCAGATTCTGTGGCTGTTTCTGTAGTGAACTTGCCACCTTCAATTAAAATCAGACAATCAAGGTCATAGTCAACATATAGTTATCAATAAAATTGGCAGTTGTATGTGATGATGATGATTTGAAATCAGCATTTTCATTAAAAAGATTCACACTGGCAAAATATTAATAAATTTGAGAGTCTAAGGAACAAAGAGAAAAATATATTGAAGAAGAGCAAGAGTTCTTTTGAAGGCTAATAAAATGATTTCTTTTTACTTTTGTTTAAATTTTGATTTTAGTTTCATGAGTTTTGTGTGTTTGCAGTAGAATTAGTTTAGTCAAGGCTCACTTCTCAGTTCAAATTAATTATGTTATTGGCTTCCATAATATCTGTGGTGATTTTTGATTTTTGGCTCATTATTGTATTTTTATTGATCACTTCTGTATGCTGATCATTAAAAGTACAGATCACAAAATAGTCAGAAGTACACTGTCCATTCCCAATAAAGACATGGGCTGGAATTCTCTGGCCATTGGGATTTCCTGTTCAGCCAGCAATACACCCCCACCCGTAGATTTCCCGGTGGTATGGGGTGGCTTCAGTGGGAAATCCCTTTGACAAGCGGTGGGAGTAGAGAATCCCCCCTCCAGTGAACGGCAGCCATTGAGAATCACGTGGCTGGGGGACTGGAAAGCTAGTGCCATGAACTGAGAATTTCCAGTTAGTATTGATTCAGTGCATTGATATAACGTTCTGTGAGTGATTTTTGGAGTCCTGAGAAAGGACTAAAATTATGTGGGCAGATAAAAAAATGTAGCTGGGGTGCGACTCCAAAATTCCCACCCCATTTATGGCACTGACCATTTTCACCACAGCAGGAAAAGGAGTGGGTCAGAAGCCCACACACTGTTGTCTGCTGATTGCCTACAAAGAGCAGAAAGTACACTAAGTACATTCAAATCACTCAAGCATGTGATTTCACTCCACCTACCTCACTTTCATGTGGTCAATGTCTACAAAGATTGGGGTCTCACCAATTAGGTCACCGAAGCATGAAAGAATTATGAATGGATCAAAGCTGCAGATGGGTTTTACCAGCTGTCAATCACAAACCACGACTCCAAAGCCATGAATGGATTGCAGATAATGAATCTGTGGGAACCAGGCAGAGGCACACCTGCTCTACTTCAGGGAATGGACACATGGGACTGCAAGGTAAGTATTTCAGCTGTACTGCTTCCAACAGCCCCCATCTGCACTACTCTCTAAGTTCCTGACAAGAGTCCCTTTTCATGGTGAGAGGGGGTCTGTGTGTGTTGGAGGGGGGTTTGAGAAAGAGGTTCCTTTTGGCAGGGGGTCCCCGTGAGGAGGTCTCCCTACTACTGGGGTCCCTGTGGGGAAGTCACCCTATTACAGATAACCCTGTGGGTGTCCCCCTATTACTGGGGTCCCAGTGGGTGTCCCCATATCACAGAGTTCCTCTGTTGCTTTGTTCCGTGTGGGGGGATCCCCTTATTACATACTTGGGGATATGGGGCACCCAAGCAATCGGAGGGTGTGGGCCTGCCATGCAGTGGGGGGCGGGAGGGATTGCCAGGCTGATTCACAGTGCAGGATGGTTGGTCAGGGATGATTTGGTGTGCGGTGAGGGGTGGTGGCCAGCCCCGGGACTCAACTATCGGCTGCCCGCTCAAGATGGCGACCCAATATTGGGATTCCCCCATTATCATAGAATTCGGCAAATCGAGTCTGCAGGGATCTGTGAAATGCGAGGATATAAGAACTAAGAACTAGGAACAGGAGTAGGCCATCTGGTCCCTCGAGCCTGCTCCGCCATTTAATGAGATCATGGCTGATCTTTGTGGACTCAGCTCCACTCTCCGGCCTGTACACCATATCCCCGAATCCCTTTATTCTTTAGAAAGGTATCTATCTTTTTCTTAAAAACGTTTAAAGAAGGAGCCTCAACTGCTTCACTGGGCAAGGAATTCCAGAGACTCACAACCCTTTGGGTGAAGAAGTTCCTCCTACACTCGGTCCTAAATCTACTTCCCCTTATTTTGAGGCTATGCACCCTAGTTCTGCTTTCCCCGACCAGTGGAAACAACCTGCCCGCATCTATCCTATCTATTCCCTTCATAATTTTATATGTTTCAATAAGATCCCCCCGCATCCTTCTAAACTCCAATGAGTACAGTCCCAGTCTACTCAACCTCTCGTCATAATCTAATTCCCTCAACTCTGGGATCAACCTAGTGAATCTCCTCTGCACTCCCTCCAGTGCCAATATGTCCTTTCTCAGGTAAGGAGACCAAAACTGAACACAATACTCCAGATGCGGCCTCACCAACACCCTATACAATTGCAGCATAACCTCCCTAGTCTTGAACTCCATCCCTCTCGCAACGAAAGACAAAACTCGATTAGCCTTCTTAATCACCTGTTGCACCTGCACACCAACTTTTTACGACTCGTGCACCAGCACACCCAGGTCCCTCTGCACAGCAGCATGTTTTAACATCTTACCGTTTAAATAATAATCCATTCTGCTGTTATTCCTCCCAAAATGGATAGCCTCACACTTGGCAATATTGAATTCCATCTGCCAGACCCTAGCCCATTCACCTAACCTATCCAAATCCTTCTGCAGACTTCCGGTATCCTCTGCACTTTTTGCTTTACCACTCATCTTAGTGTCATCTGCAAACTTTGACACATTGCACCTGGTCCCCAACTCCAAATCGTCTATGTAAATTGTGAACAACTGCGGGCCCAACACTGATCCTTGAGGGACCCCACTAGTTACAGGTTGCCAACCAGAGAAACACCCATTTATCCCCACTCTCTGCTTTCTGTTAGTTAACCAATCCTCTACCCATGCTACCACTTTACCCTCAATGCCATGCATCTTTAGTTTATGTAGCAACCTTTTGTGTGGCACCTTGTCAAAAGCTTTCTGGAAATCCAGATATACCACATCCATTGGCTCCCCGTTATCTACTGCACTGGTAACATCCTCAAAAAATTCTACCAAATTAGTCAGATACGACCTACCCTTTGTGAACCCATGCTGCGTCTGCCCAATGGGACAATTTCCCTCCAGGTGCCCCGCTATTTCCTCCTTAATGATAGATTCCAGCATTTTCCCTACAACCGAAGTTAAGCTTACCGGCCTATAATTACCCACTTTCTGCCGACCTCCTTTTTTTAAACAGTGGTGTCACGTTTGCTACTTTCCAATCCTCTGGGACCACCCCAGAGTCTAGTGAATTTTGATAAATTATCACTAGTGCGTTTACAATTTCCCTAGCCATCTCTTTTAACACTCTGGGATGCATCCCGTCAGGGCCAGGAGACTTGTCTACCTTTAGCCCCATTAGCTTGCCCAATACTGCCTCCTTAGTGATTACAATCATCTCAAGGTCCTCACCTATCATATCTTTATTTCCATCAGTCACTGGCATGTTATTTGTGTCCTCCACTGTGAAGACTGACCCAAAAAATCTGTTCAGCTCCTCAGCCATTTCCCCGTCTCCTATTATTAAATCTCCCTTCTCATCTTCCAAAGGACCAATATTTACCTTAGCCACTCTTTTTTGTCTTATATATTTGTAGAAGCTTTTACTATCTGCTTTTATGTTCTGAGCCAGTTTACTTTCATAGTCTACCTTATTCTTCTTTAAAGCTTTTATAGTAGCTTTCTGTTGTCCCCTAAAGACTTCCCAGTCCTCTAGTCTCCCACTAATGTTTGCTATTTTGTATGTTTTTTCCTTCAATTTGATACTCTCCCTCACCTCCTTAGATATCCACGGTCGATTTTTCCCCTTTCTACCGTCTTTCTTTTTTGTCGGTATGAACCTTTTCTGAACACTGTGAAAGATCGCTCGGAAGGTTCTCCACTGTTCCTCAACTGCTTCACCATGAAGTCTTTGCTCCCTGTCTACCTTAGCTAGTTCTTCTCTCATCCCATTGTAATCGCCTTTGTTTAAGCACAAAACACTAGTGTTTGATTTTACATTGTCATCCTCCAACTGGATTTTAAATTCCACCATATTGTGGTCGCTCCTTCCAAGAGGATCCCGAACTATGAGATCATTAATCAATCCTGCCTCATTACACAGGACCAGATCTAGGACCGCTTGTTCCCTTGTCGGTTCCATTACATACTGTTCCAGGAAATTATCCCGGGCACATTCTATAAACTCCTCCTCAAGGCTGCCTTTACCAACCTGGTTAAACCAATCGATATGCAGATTAAAATCTCCCATGATAACCGCTGTACCATTTCTACATGCATCCGTTATTTCTTTGCTTATTGCCTGCCCTACCATCCTGTTACTATTTGGTGGCCTATAGACTACTCCTATCAGTGACCTTTTCGCCTTACTATTCTTGATTTCCACCCAAATTGATTCAACCTTGTCCTCCATAGCACCAATATCATCCCTTACTATTGCCCGGATGCCATCCTTAAACAACAAAGCTACACCACCGCCCTTACCGTCCATTCTATCCTCTCGTATAGTCTGATACCCTTGGATATTTAACTCCCAGTCGTGACCATCTTTAACCATGTTTCAGTCATGGCCACTAAATCATAGTCATTCACGATGATTTGCGCCATCAACTCATTTACCTTATTTCGTATACTACGAGCATTCAGGTAAAGTACACTTATGCTGTTTTTTATGTCTTTGTTATGAATCCTAACACCTTGATCAGTAACTTTTCGCAATTTATTTTTCCTCTTACCCTTTCTCCTAATTTTCCTTGTCTTTGAACCCATATCTCTACATAATAACCTGTCACGTAACCTGCTGCCTTGATCTCCATTAACCATTATACTGTCCATAGCTTTACACTTCCCTTCCCCCCAACTTGCTAGTTTAAAGTCAGTGACCAACCTATTTATCCTATTCGCTAGAACACTGGTCCCAGAATGGTTCAGGTGAAGACCGTCCCAACGGTACAGGTCTCTCCTGCCCCAGTACTGATACCAATGCCCCATGAAATGGAATCCCTCTTTCCCGCACCACTCCTTTAGCCACGTGTTAACTTCCCTAATTTTCTCAACCCTATGCCAATTGGCACGTGGCTCGGGTAGTAATCCAGAGATTATAACCCTGGAGGACCTGTTCTTTAATTTAGTCCCTAGTGGACCACAACAGTCTTACCTATGTTGTTAGTCCCAACGTGGACCACAACAACTGGATCCTCCCCCTCCCTCTCCAAAATCCTTTCAAGCCGATCAGAGATGTCCCTCACCCTGGCACCAGGCAGGCAACATACCATGTGGGACTCTCGATCTGGCTTACAAAGGATGCCATCAATCCCCCTAATTATAGAATCCCCTACAACTACCACTTGTCTTTTTGCTCCCCCCTCTTGAATGGCTTCCTGTACCACGGTGCAGTGGTCAGTCAATGCATCCTCCCTACAGCCACACAGGGAGCAAGTACCTCATACCTGTTGGACAAGGTCAAGGGCTGAGGCTCCTCAACTCCTAAACTCAGGATCCCCCTACCTACCTCCCTTGCAGTCACACCACTCTGTCCCTGACCACTGTCCGAATTAACAGTACTTATTCTACCGGGTGTGACTGCCTCCTGAAACAAAGCGTCCAGGTAATTTTCCCCCTCCCTGATGTGCCGCAGTGTGTGCAGCTCGGTCTCCAGCTCATCAATTCTGAGCCGAAGTTCCTTGAGCAGCCAACACTTGCTGCAGATGTGGTCACTGACGGTCTCAATGGGATCCACCAGTTCCATCATCATACAGCAACAGCACATCACCTATCCAGCCATATTCAATTAGTTAATTAATTTAAATAATAATCTAAATTTTTTTTAAATATAACCTCATGGATAAACCCGAACACCAACAAAAACACAGCCCTCTCTCGCCACTCACCCGAACTCAGTCATTCACCTAAACTCAGGTGCACTCTGTTCCAATCAGCATTCCGTGCCTAAAGGCACTCCTGCCACACCTTTTGATCACTCACCTCTCCCAGCACTGTCCCGGCTCTCTCCTCCCGCGCTTTTTAAATCTCCCGGCTCTCTCCTCCCGCGCCGGTTTCGCTGTCCCGGCTCTCTCCTCCCGTGCTTTTTAAATCTCCCGGCTCTCTCCTCCCGTGCTGTTTTCGCTGATATCCTCGCTTTCCACACCACATGTAGTTTTGCAGGGCATGGAACACTGAATTGCATCCTGCTTTATGACCGCTGGGGGATTGTAAAACTAGTGCAATTCAACTCCGGCGGGAGAACATGGCTGGATTCTCCATCCCGCCACGCCAGATTTCTGGGTCACCCCGCAGGCGGGATGCTCCGTTTCGCAGGCTTGTCAATGGGGTTTCTCATTGTGGGGCAGCCCCATGCTGTTGGGAAACCCCCGGACTGCCGGCAAAATGGAGCATCCCGCCGGCGGGAATCCTTGCCCATAGTCTCCCCAACGGAGAATCCAGCCAAAAGGTGAATAAAAATGTTGCCAATTTCACAGGTCATAATTATGGCCGTGAAATACTGGCCTGACTTGGTGATGTGACAAGGCCATTAAATCTCGCGAGAGGTTGATTCGCGATGCTCGAAACGCCTTGCGAGATTCAACAGAATCTAGCATGACATCGCGATATGGATCATGCCCTCGCTGGGCGAGATCCAGATTAGAATATTTGCAGGGCATGGAACCTTACCTGAGAAAGGACATATTGGCACTGGAGGGAGTTCACAGGAGATTCACTAGGTTGATCCCAGAGTTGAGGGGATTAGATTATGACGAGAGCGTGAGTAGACTGGGACTGTACTCATTGGAGTTTAGAAGGATGCGGGGGGATCTTATTGAAACATATAAAATTATGAAGGGAATAGATAGGATAGATGCGGGCAGGTTGTTTCCACTGGTTGGGGAAAGCAGCACTAGGGGGCATAGCCTCAAAATAAGGGGAAGTAGATTTAGGACCGAGTTTAGGAGGAACTTCTTCACCCAAAGGGTTGTGAATCTCTGGAATTCCTTGCCCAGTGAAGCAGTTGAGGCTCCTTCTTTAAACGTTTTTAAGAAAAAGATAGATACCTTTCGAAAGAATAAAGGGATTCGGGGATATGGTGTACGGGCCGGAGAGTGGAGCTGAGTCCACAAAGATCAGCCATGATCTCATTGAATGGCGGAGCAGGCTCGAGGGGCCAGATGGCCTACTCCTGTTCCTAGTTCTTATGTTCTTATGTATTTAAATGAAACATTTGGCTCATTTAAATATGTCTGCACCGGATTCTCCCGGCACCTGGGACCTAATGGCCTCGCCTGGGAAATCGTGCCAGGGCGCCGTTTAACACTGACCGACACAAAGGTGGACCAGGCGTAACGGTACTTGGGGGGGGGGGGGGGGGTGTCTCCCAGGCTATATGAAACCCCTGGTGGTCAACCTCTGGGTAGGGTGGTAGATTAACACTTCCGCTGGAATTCAGGCACCTTGGAATTGTCACCCTGGCATTATCACCCTGACACTGCCAGCGTTTCAGGTTGCCCATGCCAGGGGTCCAACCTGGGGTTGCCTTGCCCTTAAGAGTTGGGATAAGGGGGGGCTCAAAGACCCCATAAGAGGTAGGTTAGGTGCTCCCTGGCGGGATCCGGAGGGCATGCTAGGTAGCGGAGGTTAAAAGGTTGGGGTAGCCTTTTAAAATGGTGCCCTGATCCGCTGGTACTCTTCCTGCATTGGCGAGCTGAGTTTCCCACCAAGGCCCAAAAAAAGGCAAGTGTGGTTGCATAGCGCAGTCTTTCTCTGCACTGCAGGCATCAAGAATCACCCCGCTCAACACGCCCAAAATGAGACTCTGTTTTTGCCCGGTTGAATCTCGCCCGATATGTTCGATCTGAAGTTTTGTCTATATTTACTAAAATGAGTGATGATAATGCTGTGATTGGAAAAGTTAATTGGGTATTAAATAAGATGGTTGCTGGTTGGTACTTCGGATAACTGGCAAGTTGTCAAGGGAAGAAACAGCAGTGTGAAAATGGAAAAATCTTCCGATCATTAGAATTGATTATTCACTGGTAACTTGCTATTCTGCACCATGCAATATTGAAAGGTTTGCTTTTCTTTATTCTTTGAAGATAATAGCAAATTACTGCGGATGCTGGGATCTGAAACAAAAACAGATAATGCAGGACGATCGGAGCAGGTCTGACAGCATCTGTGGAGAGCTCCCTTCCCTCCACAGATGCTGTCAGACCTGTTGCGATTATCCAGCATTTTCTGTCTTTATTCTTTGAAGCTCAGCTAAGCTATTTGTTTGAAAGCTTTGACAGATGAATGAACTTTTGCCTGACTTCAAAAACATTAATTCAATTTTCAGCAAAGACATTTTGAAAACTCCCTTGGGAAATTGGTGGCTCAATTGACTTCCAAAAGACTGATGAATTCTGAAGTATAGAGCTTGTTATTAAACTGTCTGTGGAAAATATTCTTTGTTAATTTTGACAGATTTATGAGCTTTTAAACAACTTCTAAATGTTATTCGGGATCAGAGTTCTGATTATGCACAAAATTAGTGTGCTTGGGTGATTGGAGATGAAAGGGTGTTAGTGGCAAAAGGTCTGGGGCTATTTTGGGTAGTGGTGGTGAGCGGGAAGGATGAGGAGGGATGAAGTGGAGTGAAGGAAGAAGATGAAAGGAGTTTTACTCTAATCTGCACATTTAATGTTATTTGGAGGTGATGTTGCAATGATGCACTGAGCCGAATGGAGGCAGGCCTTTCAACTTGGCCACTTTGGCATGGGGGAGAATCTGCCAATCCCTATAGTGGGGTGGTGTTCATCTGGGAAGGGGTGGGTGGCGTTGGTGCCGATGATGGGTGGGAGAGGGTTCTCATGCTACCTAGAAGAAGCTGGGAGACTCTTTGGGATGGCCCCAATGCTAGAGATCCTGGGTTGTGAGGGGCTTAGTACTCTCACTTTGGATTGGGCCCCACTCATTGAAAATGGCGCCCCAACCACGGTGAGGTCAATTTTGTTGGCATCTTTGGGTCCCATACATCACGGGCGAGATTCTCCGATCCCCCGCCGGGTCGGAGAATCGCCGGGGGCTGGCGTGAATGACGCTCCCGCGCATGCGCCGCCCGGAGATGTCAGTTTCGCGCCAGCTGGCGGGGCACCAAAGGCCTTTTCCGCCAGCTGGCGGGGCGGAAATTCATCCAGCGCCGACCTAGCCCCTCAATGTTGGGGCTCGACCCCCAAAGATGCGGAGCATTCCGCACTTTTGGGGCGGCGTGATGCCCGTCTGATTTGCGCCGTTTTGGGCGCCAGTCGGCGGACATCGCGCCGTTTCCGGAGAATTTCGCCCTACATTCTTGGTGGTTTCACCCCAGGTTCCAAAAGAATGATCAGGGAGAATTAAGATGGGAATCATGCCAGAACAGCCGGTGGGAATACCTCTGCCATCCCTGCCAAAATGACACTTAGGTAGGAATAACTCATTTATCCACTGGTCCTGCCAGCAGAGTACCCCCACCCACGGATTTCCCAGTGGTGTGGGGTGGCTTCAATGGGAATTCCCATTGACAAGCAGAAGGAGTGGAGAATCCCGCCGCCAACAAATTGCGGGGCCAAATTCTCTGTCCTCGCTAGCAGCGGTAGTGGGGCGGAATTGCAATGGGAATTCCAGCCTTTAGTCATTTTTTGGGAGTATTTCGCCCTATAATATCACAAGACTTCTTCAGCCAGTATTGCCAAATTTAAACCTAAATTTAAGGTTGATATATATCTTTAATTTGGAACATTTTATTGCAATTAATTTTATCGTTAATACTTCTATATGTGGCAGCAACTTGAATTTGCTTGCCTGTGCCTTTGTTTGCTGTGTTTGTCTGCACCTCTGACCAAATCCAAGTGATCCCATTCTCCAGGAATTGAGTACCACTAATATGGAACAATGGGCAGGATTCTCCGGTTCCCCAGTCGTGTGTTCCTCGACCGTGAGACATTACACTGGCGGGGATGCGCTGCCAGTGAGAAAAGTGAATCCAGAGAATTCAGGCCAAGGTCTCCACAAACTATAAATGCTTGTCAGTTGATGGATTGCCACCAGAATTGAGTTCAAACAACCAAATTGATTATTTCTGTTCACTGTATTGGAAAGGGGCAGACCGTAGGCATGGATGGGATTTAATTTTCTGTCTGCTCAACAATTCAGGGGCGAAATTCTCCCCAAACGGCGCGATGTCCGCCGACTGCCGCCCAAAATGGCGCCAATCAGACGGGCATCGCGCTGCCCCAAAGGTGCGGAATGCTCCGCATCTTTGGGGGCCGAGCCCCAACATTGAGGGGCTAGGCTGACGCCGGAGGGATTTCCGCCCCGCCAGCTGGCGGAAACGGCCTTTGTTGCCCCGCCAGCTGGCGCGGAAATGACATATCGGGGCGGCGCATGCGCAGGAGCGTCAGCGGCCGCTGACAGTTTCCCACGCATGCGCAGTGGAGGGAGTCTCTTCCGCCTCCGCCATGGTGGAGACCGTGGTGGAGGCGGAAGGGAAAGAGTGCCCCCACGGCACAGGCCCGCCCGCGGATCGGTGGGCCCCGATCGCGGGCCAGGCCACCGTGGGGGCACCCCCTGGGGCCAGATCGCCCCGCGCCCGCCCCAGGACCCCGGAGCCCGCCCACGCTGCCTTGTCCCGCCGTTCAAAAGGTGGTTTAATCAACGCCGGCGGGACAGGCAATTTATCGGCGGGACTTCGGCCCATTCGGGCCGGAGAATCCAGCGTGGGGGCCCGCCAACCGGCGCGGCCAGATTCCCGCCCCCGCCGAATATCCGGTACCGGAGACTTCGGCAACCGGCGGGGGCGGGATTCACGGCAGCCCCTGGCAATTCTCCAACCCGGCGGAGGGTCGGAGAATGACGCCCCAGATCCTGTAATCTCTCAAATAGCAGCTCAAGCAATGTGAAATGTTAATCAATGTATTTTGAGAAGATATATCCATCTCCATAAAATAATTATTGAGGAATACATTCTTGTAACAATTAACAATAAAATCAGTTTTAATACTTGGGCCACTCAAGCGTCAGTTAAGAGCATAAGGTTATTTCATTTATTTTTAATTCATTATAATTTGAGGAGAAATATTTGTCTAAGCAGGTCAGTCATGTTGAAAATAGCTACAGTAAGATCTGGGAATCAAATTTTAGAACAAGTATTTCTTTGCATATGTGGATTAGAATATTGAAAAACTGAGCCAGGTACAAATAATAAAAATATTTCAGCATGTTTGGTGACAACTTGATTGCCAAATGTCTGCATCAGCGGTTAACTGGAATACTGAGTCCTTGCTCGCCCCAACAAGATTTTCATGTTTATCTTTGGGAAAATGAATGTCGAAGATTACTTTAATTATGATGCATGACTTTGTGAAAACATTTCGGTTTGGAGAAGTTTAGCAATTCTGCTGGGGCTGCAGCAAAGTAGCAATGAAGTAATTTCACATCTGAGCATTAAGTGGGTTAAATTTGAATTGGAAGAGGATGCATAACCTGTGGTTTCACATCTGTCACTGTTGATAAACTTTGTCTGAATTCAATGCCACAAGTCGAATTTCACCCTCAGCTGTTTGGATTGCATTGGATTGGATTGGTAAACTAATACTGCAGCATTATTAGGTGTCTAAATGTTCCATTTCTGAAATCCGAGTTGAAATTATATTCTGTCCCCAGGCTTACAAACAGCATTGCTTTGAATGAAGCTCAACACAAGACTACTGCCTGAGTTCGAGCGTATGAAATTTTAGGACAAGTCTGGGGACAAATCAAGATATCATAAAACATAGGCAGTACTTTTCCGTTATGTCGACCATGTGTTGTTTTGGGTGAGAAAAATATTTCTGTTGAAATATTTCAATGCCTACATTTTTTCTCCTTGTTGTTTACTTGAGAAACACAACATACATTTTAACTCTGTGCCCACAGATACTTAGTCTCCCTCCAGCAACATGAAAAAAATGGAATCAAGGATAAACTTCATCATTTTAAAATAATGAACTGGCTGGTAATCAACTAGCAACATGAATACAGAAGGGGAGAAATATCCAGCCAGACCAAACTCCGTAAGTGAAGCTACATGTGAAGTATACTGTGAAAGGGTAAAATGATATTCTATCCCCAGGCTTACAAACAGCATTGTTTTGAATGAAGCTCAACACAAGACTACTGCCTAAGTTCGAGGAAGTGAAATTTCAGGACAAGTTTCCAGACAAATCAAGATATCATAAAACATAGGGTGGATTTTTTTGTTATGTTGACTATGTGTCGTTTTGGGTGAGAAAAGCAGAGAGTTGCTCGCCGGTGGCATGGCAAGATATTTTGCCATATTTTTAGACACTTGAAAGAAAGATTTTTGCATGAGTTTCATGCTGTGCCCATGGTGTGCTGCCTCTGATCCGCCTGCCCTGGTACCACTTGAGCTTGCAATCGTGGGGGAACCTCCCACACTATCCAACATCTGCTCCAAGTCCACTCAGACCTACGAACAAGGTCACCAACGTGGCATGGAAGGAGGTGACGGCATCGGTAAACACAAGCTCACTACATAAGAGGAATGGGATCCAGTGCAGAAAGAAAATGAATGACTTCCCTCATGAAGCCAGGTAAGTCACTCTTTCCATTTCTCAGCACCTACCCACTCACACATCCATCACTCTTCCATTGGGGACTCACCCACTGCCACCTCATGGGGTCTCACCAGTTGGCCTTCCACATGCTTCCTTCTCTCCCCTGCGGCTCCTCTCCTTATCACATCCCAGCTCAAACTCACCAACTCATGCCAGGCATCCTTTCAAAATTACCCTGTTTACATCTCCCCATCTGTCTCCTTGGAGGACAAGCTGGCTCACAATAGAAAGGAGAGATGAGAGATGGAGAGATCACAGACGCGTGGAGTTATGTCTTAGCTATAAATCCTCACTCTGTTTGAGGAGAGAGCTCTTGAACTTGCCAGGGAGGAACAGGTCTGTCCTGTACTGAGCATGAGGTGGGCGTAAGAGGAAAAAGTGAAGGCCCACAACACATTCACCTATCCCACCAACTTTGCTGAGTTCTGTCTCTTCTATCCATCATTATGGCCCTGCCATGCCCTAATGTCATCTCCCTTCCCTTGCAAGTCAATCAGTCCAGCAGCCCGGTCCATTGTCCAGTCGGGCACTAGAAACCACCGAAGAGAACAGCTCTGCGTTTTCAGAAGTTCGCTTGGAAGAGGCACTCGCCATCCGCCCAAGACTCACACCTCAGTTGGAATAATTAGTAGGCAAGCTTCTGGGTCACTCACTGGTGAGCACCTCACTTCTGATGATCCACAGGAGGTGGGGGCAGGCACGTACCAGGGATCCGGAACTCAAGGACTGATGGTGGCCAGGACAATGCTGAACCCAGTCAGATTACATGCCTTTGGATACGGTTGTCCCTGGAGGCAAAGTCGGGAACATCAGGAAGGGATGTCAGCTGCACTCCTGTAAGGCTGACTTGAGGAGTCCCAACGCCTGATGTCCGAGGAAATGGTGCCCACATTCCGAGGCAACCAGGTCAACACTATGTGGGTGGCTTGCACAGTGGAGACTTTGGTGAAAGATGTTCATTCCATGGCAGGGGATGTCCACTCACAGGGTTCAGACCATTAATGTCACGGCTCAGGATATGAATTCCATGGTTCCGGGCATCAACTACATGGTGCAGGCACTTGTGGGCCTCCACGAGTGCCAGTGCCAGAGGGCAATGAGGCTTCTGGGTCTTAATCCAGCTGCTCCTCTCTTCCATGGAAGAATCTATGAACCCATGAGCAGCCATACGGAGGACGTTCAACTGGTGCATAGCTCGGGACCTTCCATTCAGGAGCCCCTGGGGTGGCCAGCCCATCTGTCTCCCCTCTTCCTGTGACTGTAACAGCTCTGAGGAGGGTGGCACCAACACACCTGTTCTGCCAGAATACAGGGTGGGGCCCTCCAGGTCACGACCTTGCAGAGGACACCCGCCAAGGTCATCTCAGGCAACAGGGCTTGGTAGACAGCAGGCCATCTCAACCTCGGTATGAGAACACCTATGTTATGTATTGAAGTCACTTATTGCACCCGCTTTGTGCCTCCCCACTGTTACTGCTGCATGCTCTGCCATCTGTCACCTAAAGGCTGGATGCCCATTAATGGCACTGCATGAATCTCCTGTCTGCGAAGATGTCAGCTGATTGTTTGGTCTCACCTCACACAGGATACAATGAAGAGAGTGTCATCCTGCTAATGTGGAGCCCGTGCCCATGGCTAAGGCAGCCCAGTCAGTTGTGGGAAGTCTGATCTCACCCAAGTAAATTGTGGTTATAGCCTTGTGAGAGCTATTCCTCTGGCACCAGTAGCACACATCTGGAACGACACCCCCAAACTAAGGAGCTGCCTGCATCAGCACAGATGTGTCTGTTTGCGTATCTCACCACCCTGAGGTCACCCTGATCAGTGGGAGTTCAAGAGCTGCCTTAGCCAGGCAAGAGTCAGACATTCGTTGTAGATGTTTGAGGAGTAATGCCCTGTTCTCACTGCAAATAATCATCCTTCTGCATCGTATGGACCATGGGCAACTGCATCCTTCCCTGGCAGAAGCAGTATCAGGGCTATGATGTGACCTCAGTTCCCACCCTAGTCCTGGTCATCATTGGAATGAGGTCCTGTCAGGTCGTCCTGAGCTCTCCTCCCCATTTGGGCCCATGCCATCGCCCGACAGCCTTCCTCTGCCTCTTCCAGGGGTTTCCCCTCAGCGCCCTCCTCGATGTCCTCCTCATCAGAGGAGATATGCCACTCATCCATCTTTTTAATGCCACGTTGTAGCAGGTGCTACAACACAACAATGCACAAAACCCTCTGGGGCTGTGCTCACGGTCTCCCATGACCGGCCCAGACTTCAGAACCATGGGCGGTATTCTCCCCCCCCCCCCCCCCACCGGGTGGGAGAATCGCCGGGGCGCCACGCGAATCGCACCATGCCGCCCTGACCTCCGCTCGCGATTCCCCCACCCCCCCGAAACCAGCGGCGCGCGAATCGCGCCGTGCCATTAGGAGAATCGCTGCAAACAGCAAGAGGCGATTCTCTGGCCCGGATGGGCCGAGCAGCCGTGTGTAAAAGGCCTAGTCCCGCCGGCGCCGTCCACACCTGGTTGCTGCCGATGGGTACTCGTCGCGAAGGCTTGGGGAACGGCCTGTGGGGGGGGGGAAAGAGGGGGGCTCCATTCCCGGGGGGGGCCTCCGGAGTGGCCTGGTACGCGATCGGGACCAACCAATCGGCGGGCTGGCCTCCCCGTCGGTGGGCCAACTTTCTTCCGCCGGCAAGCCTGGATCCATCCGCCATGTTTGTGCGGGGTGGCTTGGGGGGGGACGGCCACTGCGCATGCGTTAGTTGGCGCAGGCCCAACTGCGCAAGCGTGGGACCCAAGGCGCCGCATCTTTTAAGCGCCGCCGGGTCTCTGACGCCACACCGAGGCCCGTTATGTTCCGGACTGGCGTGTCTTCTCGATGGCATTGCGGAGAATTTGGAGTGGTGGAAATATTTCAGTCAGGCTTTCATCTGCATCCAATTATCAGAATGGAAATAAGTTTCACGCTGGCCTCCAGCGGGTTTCCAAATCCGCCTTGGCAAGCACCAGTGGAAGATCCCACTGGAAATTCATGTTTGTATGAAACTGGTTTTTGGATTCCCACCACATTCACCCCCCACTGAACCCACTGGCGGGACCATGGGTGAATTCTGCCCATAGAAAATGGCAACAATGTCCATTGAATTTTACTGCATTCTGTTCAGCTGATAATATATGTACTGCCTTTTGAAAGTGTGATTAAATTGGTCAGATTCCCTTGGTCTTTCCTACTAACACTGCAGTAATTTCCTGTTCAGTTGCCTTTTAAGAATTATTGTTGAATTAACATTCACCTCCCCTTGAATAGTGCATGCAGGCCTGACAACTCCGCGAAAAAAATCTTCTCAGCACTTTGATTTTTTTTGTTATTATCTTAAATCTGTCTCCCTTGGTTGCTGACGCTCCTGCTCGAGGAAGCAATTTCTCCCCTATCTATCCACTCTGTCAAAGTGCTTAATTTTGAAATCTCTGCTAAACCTCACCTTAATGTCCTCTAGAACCTTCAATGTAATAACATATCCCATGACTTCACAAGAGCAATATAAAACAAAATAAGACACCATGCCACATAAGCAGATATTAGGTTAGATAACCAAAAGCTTGTCCAAAGAGACAAATTTTGAGGAGTGCCTTTGGAAGGAAAGTGAAATATTGTGATGGCGACATGTAGGGAGGATATTACAGAGCTTAGAGCGTAGACAGCATCCCCCTGAAAGGTAGAGTGACAGCTTCTCAGGTGAACAGTACCAATATCTCGGGTTTATCCACATTGAAACCTCTCAACCCTGATAGCATTTTGGTAAATCAGCAGTGCAACTGCTCCAAGGTTTGACATAGTTCCTAATGTGTGATATATGGACTCGTGAGAGTACTCTCTGTTGTCAGTCGAGAAATTGCTAAGGGTCAAGTGAACACAAATATTGGATTCCTGGTCTACTTGATGTTCCAATCACTGACAACTACCAGTTGAAATGCTAAAAGAATGCTCACCTGCTTACTCAATACAATGGTCAGGCAAATACATGCCCAAATGACAGAGTACACGCATCAGACCGCACTTTAGTACTGCGTGCAGTTCTAGTGATTTGAGACGCAGGTGAAAAAGGAGACAAGTTTAAGTGGAAAAGCAGAGCAACGTTAACCCTCTGGTACTGGCAACAAGAACAAGGGTGTTGGTGGGGGAGGCTGAGTTATAATAATATCATAATCTTTATTAGTGTCACATGCAGGCTGACATTAACACTGCAATGAAGTTACTGTGAAAATCCCCTAATCACCACACTCCAACGTCTGTTCGGGTACACTGAGGGACAATTCAGAATGTCCAATTCACCTAACAGCACATCTTTTGTGACTTGTGGGAGGAAACCGGTGCACCTGGAGGAAACCCACACAGACAGAGGGCGAACGTGCAGACTCCACACAGACAGTGACCCAAGCCAGGAATCGAACCCAGGTCCTTGGTAATGTGGGCATCTGTGCTTAAAACCATGCAATAAACATCTCTGGACATTATGGGCGTCATTCTCCGACCCCCCGCCGGGTCGGAGAATGGCCGTTGGCCGCCGTGAATCCCGCCCCCGCCCCCGCCGAAGTCTCCGCTCCCGGAGATTGGGCGGGGGCGGGAATCCAGCCGCGCCGGTTGGCGGGACCCCCTGCTGGATTCTCCGGCCCGGATGGGCCGAAGTCCCGCCCAGGAATTGCCTGTCGCGCCAGTGTAAATCAAACCTGGTATCTACCGACGGGACCAAGCGGCGTGGGCGGGCTCCGGGGTCCTGGGGGGGGGGCGCGGGGCGATCTGACCCCGGGGGGTGCCCCCACGGTGGCCTGGCCCGCGATCGGGGCCCACCGATCCGCGGGCGGGCCTGTGCCGTGGGGGCACTCTTTCCCTTCCGCCTCCGCCAAGGCCTCCACCATGGCGGAGGCGGAAGTGACTCTCCCCACTGCGCATGCGCGGGAAACTGACAGCGGCCGCTGACGCTCCCGCGCATGCGCTGGGAAACTGACAGCGGCCGCTGACGCTCCCGCGCATGCGCCGCATTTCCGCGCCAGCTGGCGGGGCAACAAACGCCATTTCCGCCAGCTGGCGGGGCGGAAATCCCTCCGGCGTCGGCCTAGCCCCTCAATGTTGGGGCTAGGCCGCCAAAGATGCGGAGACTTCTGCACCTTTTTGCCGGAGTGATGCCCGTCTGATTTGCGCCGGCTTTGGCGCCAGTCGGCGGGCATCCCGCCGTTGGGGGAGAATTTCGCCCTATATTTACAACTTGCAAGGACATTCAGGAGTGCCTAAAATTACACTACATTTCAAGAAATATATCCGAAAATTTCTAAAGGCGACCAGAGCTTCTGGAGACCGTTAAAGCACAGCTTAATATCAATTTGGGCAATGTGTGAACAGACATGGATAATGCTGCTGACAACATTGAACCCCAGGCATTGTGAAACTGAGGACAGACAGAGATACAGGGGGCGTCATTCTCCGACCCCCCGCCGGGTCGGAGAATGGCCGTTGGCCGCCGTGAATCCCGCCCCCGCCCCCGCCGAAGTCTCCGCTCCCGGAGATTGGGCGGGGGCGGGAATCCAGCCGCGCCGGTTGGCGGGACCCCCCGCTGGATTCTCCGGCCCGGATGGGCCGAAGTCCCGCCCAGGAATTGCCTGTCCCGCCGACGTAAATCAAACCTGGTATTTACCGGCGGGACCAGGCGGCGTGGGCGGGCTCCGGGGTCCTGGGGGGGGGGCGCGGGGCGATCTGACCCCGGGGGGTGCCCCCACGGTGGCCTGGCCCGCGATCGGGGCCCACCGATCCGCGGGCGGGCCTGTGCCGTGGGGGCACTCTTTCCCTTCCGCCTCCGCTACGGCCTCCACCATGGCGGAGGCGGAAGAGACTCTCCCCACTGCGCATGCGCGGGAAACTTTCGGCGGCCGCTGACGCTCCCGCGCATGCGCGGGGAAACTGACAGCGGCCGCTGACGCTCCCGCGCATGCGCCGCATTTCCGCGCCAGCTGGCGGGGCAACAAACGCCATTTCCGCCAGCTGGCGGGGCGGAAATCCCTCCGGCGTCGGCCTAGCCCCTCAATGTTGGGGCTAGGCCGCCAAAGATGCGGAGACTTCCGCACCTTTTTGCCGGCGCGATGCCCGTCTGATTTGCGCCGGCTTTGGCGCCAGTCGGCGGGCATCCCGCCGTTGGGGGAGAATTTCGCCCAGGGAGACTAACACTGTAACTGAGATTTGATACTGCTCTTCTCCTGTGTTCTACATTGCCCTAAATAAGGAGTTACAGCAAAGATGGTGATCCATCTCTGAACTTTTACTGCTATCAAATTTCGAACCAGAAAATACTTAGCAACAATACAGAAGCTAAAATCTAATTTTTCATTTAAATATTAGTTGTGAGAATATAAGAGCTAGAAACCAAATTGTGGTTAGTGATTGGGTGAGAAATATTAAAATTAAATTTGGGATTCAGTAATATAGTGGGAATAAAACGGACGGCACGGTAGCACAGTGGTTAGCACTGTTGCTTCACAGCTCCAGGGACCCAGGTTCGATTCCTGGTTTGGGTCACTGTCTGTGTGGAATCAGCACGTCTCCCTGTGTCTGTGGATTTCCTCTGGGTGTTCCGGTTTCCTCCCACTGGTCCCAAAAGACGTGATAATAGGTGAATTGGACATTCTGAATTCTTCCTCTGTGTACCCGAGCAGGCACTGGAGTGTGGCAACTAGGGGGTTTTCACAGTGACTTCACTGCAGTGTTAATAAAGATTCAAAATTATAAAACTTATAATACTTCACAGTCGGTTTTGCTGCTTAAAAATGTAGTAATAAATAAAATAACAAATAAATGTCATCATTGACATGTGTCCCTTTCTCTGATATTCAGTGTTGATGTCCACTTGGAAATGTACATGCAAGACAGTGGGAGAAAGATCAAGGATTAATGATAATGATATTTTCATTCTTATAGCATTCATGTGAAGATTGTTAGTGCAACAAATATTATGTAATCCACAATTGTATCAGTAAAACTAACAGGCCAAAGGAGCTACACCTTCTTTATCAATTACCTACTCAAATTCAATCTATTCATCGATTTACATGATTTGACAGCACCACCATTCATTCCTCTATTGGACTACAAACTAGAGAAATATGGGGCGGGATTCTCCGACCCGGCGGCGGGTCGGAGAATCGCCGGAGCCGGTGTGAATCCTGCCCCCGCCAGCTGCCGAATTCTCCGGCGCTGAGGTTTTGGCGGGGGCGGGAATCGCGGCCCACCGGTCGGCGGCTGCTGGCAGCAGCCTCCTCGGGGATTCTCCGACCCGCAATGGGCCGAGTGGCACCTGTTTTCAGCGGGTCCCGCCGGCGTAAATCACAACAGGTCCTTACCGGCGGGACCTGGCTCCACGGGCGGCCTGCAGAGTCCTCAGGGGGGCGCGGGGAGATCTGGCCCATGGGGTGCCGCCACGGTGGCGTGGCCCACGATCGGGGCCCACCGATCCGCGGGCGGACCTGTGCCGTGGGGGCACTCTTTGCCTCCGCACCGTCCGCTGTCAACCTCCGCCATGGCTGGTGCGGAGAATAACCCCCCTGCGCATGTGCTGGGATGACGCCAGCACTCGCTGGCGCTCCCGCACATGCGCCAACGCACGCCGGCCGGCGGAGGCCCTCTGGCGCCAGCCTAGCCCCTGAAGGTGCGGAGGATTCCGCACCTTCGGGGCGGCCCAGCGCCGGAGTGGTTCACGCCACTCCTCGGCCCCGGAGTGGCCCACCCCGCCGGTTCGCGGAGAATCCCACCCATATTACCTACCTATTACAACTATTTGTTTAATTGAAGCACTACCTTTTGTAAAATTATTTAAGGCCAGACAGTATAATTTCCAGTGCCATTCAAAGCAAAGCTAGCAATGATAAATTGTTGCTTTTTCTGGTGAAGAGATACTGTGCGGGATTCTCCACCCATTCAGAGCAGCGGAGTTCTCCAGTCCCACTGCAGTGAATGGGAGATTTGGCTGAGCGTCACATTCTCCATTCTCGCTTGTAGCGTAGTGGTGCGGATTCGCAACAGAGAATCCCGATCCCTATTCCAATTCTGTGAGTGGGCTGGAGTACACAGAACAGAAAAAAGTAACGGTTTTAAGATAACTTGGTGAATCAAGTTTAATGGATATGTTCGGAAGATGCAGCCCATCTGAGATAAATGCACAAATGTATTGTAACTATTTTATGCTTGAATGATGTTGGTGAGACACTGAGCTGAGGGCAAATCAGTCCCAAATTGGATCTCATTGACTTTGAAGTTCCTGGATTTGGAGCATGATTTGAGAGTATAGTTTGGGATAGAATCTGGTTCTGACAAGACTCCTTTTGTTTGTTAAACTCTTTTGTGACATTTTTCAGAGGCAGGACTGTTGGGCTGATAATGAACGTAACCTTCCCAGTCCCGCAGGGTGAGCTTGAAGACAGGAGCAGGGTGAGCTTGAAGACAGACCATCTAATCAGTGGGCTGACACATTCCTGACTCCGGGCAATCTTTCCAGAATTGGGCCATCACCAGGAAACAGTACGGCTCACCTGTGGTGGGTAACCAATCTGCATAAATAATCAGCCCATATGTGGGCTTTTTAAGATGCTGCTGGGATAGTTCCTGTAGGTGCTTGGGCAGCTTGTGAGGCCGGTGAGGTCTCCTACGTTTATTCTCCCGCTGGAGCAGCAGCTATTGGAATCCAAAGCTGCGTTTACTGTTTATTTTATTTTATTGAATTGAGTACCTCTTCAGAGGGCACCTCAAGCTGAAGACAACCTCTTAATTAGCTACTTCCAGGATAACTCCAAGGTGGGTGCCCTGACAGTCAGTGTACTGTCTTCACCCACAAATGATTCAACTCCTGACTATTTTATAAAGTGCACAAGATTGACAGAAAGCTTACCGGTTTTGCATTTAGGGGAATTAATTTAAGGTACACTTGCCCAAAGCAGGTATAATTACTGCTCTGAGGTAGTCATATGGCTCAATGCCAGTTTGAAGTGGTTGGGCTCCAATGACAATTTTGCAATGTTTAATGGTCAGAGGTCTGGCCAATTATAGTGTGTAGTGGTGAGGGCCCAATGTCAGTTCTGTATGAAAACAAGGTTGGCGGACAGTAGCGCGCACAAGCTCTTAGTATGGGCTCATAGCATGAAAACCCTACTGAGAGGGAGTACAATATATGACTCTTCTCTGTATATGAGCGCAAATCTCCTTCTACACTGCAGCTTCACTTTTCAAGAATGCAGGGGTAGAACAACTTTTGCCACAATGTTAAACAGCCAAGAATAAACATGACATAATCCTGCAAAGTATGTGAATAATGTTCATTTCCAAGGACACTTAACATTAAGGTTGAAACATCACTGATGTCAAGAATGATGTGAAAAAGGGGCACGCACTTTAGTGAAATGCTGCAAAGGCCCATGCCACCGCTGTACTTCTAAATCTTTTTAACTTTCCTCACCCTCATGCCACATCTTGGTGCTTCCCGAACATCCACAGCAAAGCTGGAGGCAGCCTGCTGATTGCAGTGCTCTGTTGTCTGTGGTGACTTTGGCAGGTGTCTTATGGAGGGTTGAGGCCTGGAAGGCCCCAGTTAGCTCTGGGTGCTGTGGGGCAGGTGTAACCAACTCAATTTGTGGAGCTGAAGCTGATGGGGTCACAGGAATAGGGATATATCAGCTGGATGGACCTGGGGTGCCTAGCTGCCGGTTCTCCTCCTTATGGGTTCCTCAAGTGCTCTTGTTGACTCCTTGAGGAGAAGCGGCCGCAACATGAGACTTAGGTATCCCACCATCCTCTTATAGCCACTGATCAATGTCATCATGCGATCAATGACTACAGCGATAGAGTCTGCTCCTACTCAAGTGCAGAATCGCTGTCTTGGACCAAAGCTCCACGGCTACTGCCAACGTGCCAGCATTGACCTCGGTGCATTGGCATTCTGGCTTTATCACTTCAGACTGAACACAGATGGACTTCTCCAACGTACGTTGCAATCTGAGGATTGCAGCCGATATCCCTTCGACTATCGCTACAGCTCCAGAAACTGATTTAGGACTGAGTTAGGAGGCTCGCAAGCCGACTCGGATTCGTCAGAATCATGGCCTCCAGCAGTCCTCCTAGTGTCACCGACCTTGGCTGTGCCTGCCTCCTTTTGCTGTGGAGCAGATTGTTTGTTGTCCTCACCCGATCATGACCCTTTGCTTGTTCTACAGATATGGCTCTACCAAGGTGTATGTGCCTACACTGGTGGAGGGTCTGGGTGAGCACTGTGACAGGTCTTCAAAGGTGCTGTCCTCAGGTTCCTCATCAAACGTGTCTTTGGTGGTGGAGCTAATGGATTGGTGGGTTGAGAGCCTTTGCAGAGGTACCTATGAAAGAAAGTCAAGACAATTAGTGCATGGCAGCCAACTAAAAAATATGACAGTGCACTCAAGAGTATTGTTGACTGTAGGATGAGCTGGTGCAGAATTCTCAAGTGGGTGTTTGCTGCCAACCTAACCATCGCCATCACCATGATACATGTGTGCTCTGGCCAGTACAATGTGCATGATTGTCAAAGGGAGTGAGAACCTTGACTTCCAGTACGCCAGCCGGGTCTGGGACCTCTCCTTTTTGTTGTGTGCGAGTTTGTCCTGCATTAACACAGATGTAGAGAGTATGAACAAGATGCACGTCAGGGCAGATGATAAGGATGCCTGGCAGATGTGGGTGGTGAGTGGAGCCATGGACAGGATTAGGACACGATGAGTTGGTTGACTTACTCTGGTGGCACAGATGAGATGATTCACCTTCTTTCTGCACTGGGTGGCTGACCTCTTATGAGCAGTATTGATGTTGACCACTGCTGCCACCGCCTCCCAAGCCTGAGTGGTAAGGACCTTCTGCAGCCATCATGGGGTAGAGAACAGCACAGCCTGTGTTCGGCAGGCATTCAAGGAAGGTGTCACTGAATTTGGGGCTGCTGTCTTCTGCCATTTTGGGTCATCTGCAGCAGTCCTAAGTTGCAGTGATTAAGAAAGCTGTGCATGAGCGCTGTTTAAATATGTTTCCCAAAGTGAGGAAGTGGTGATAGCTGGGCAGGTAAATCAGGGGCCACCTATCAGCGATCCAACGTGTATCCCATGTGTGTATAGTTGATGAGGCAAGAAGTGGACGACATAGCGCAAAAAAAACACTATTGCGGACGGCAGGAAAAGTGCCAGTTATTACACCCAGACCTGCACTGACTGCAGTGTGGGGAAAATCCCATCAATAGTAAATGGGAAATGAGATTTATAGAATTTTGCATTTCAGAAGCAGGTCATTGGGCTACTAATATTTGTTCCGTATCCAATTTGTTCCCTTCCCCTGGTCTTTTCTCATCATCCTTCAAATATCTCCTGTTCAAGTACACAGACAATAGCCTTCTTTTCGATTCCTGTTTAATCTGCATTCACCATCTCATGAGGTAAGACCTACTTGTTACGTGAATTGGACATTCTGAATACTCCCTCAGTGTACAAGAACAGACGCCGGAGTGTGGCAACGAGGGGATTCGCACAGTAGCTTCATTGCAGTGTAAGCCTACTTGCGACACTAATAAGTTATTATTATTATGAGGTAGTGAATTCCAGATCATATCAAAAGCAATCTCATCTTATCCTATTTTGTTTGCCAGTTATTTGGTTGCTGGCTCTCTCATAAGTGGGCAGTTTCTCCTGATTTACTCCAGTATAGCCCTCATAATTTAAAACCTCCATTAAACCTCTTAGCTTTTTTAATATCAAAGGGAACAGTCCCAACTTCTGTAGTGCGTTCACAGAACTGGGGTTGGATTCTCTGGTTCCCCCAGCCACGCGTTTCTCGGTGGTGTCCATTCTCTGGCGGTGAGATTCTGTCTTTCCATCGCTTGTCAATGGGATTTCCCATTGAAGCCACTCCACGCCCAGGTTGCACTGCCAGCCTGGCAGGGGCAGTGCCAAGCTGGCAGTGCCAAGGTGCATTTTGCCCATGCCAGGGATTGGGCCCAGGAGTGCCCTGCCCTTATAATGTGCGGTGTGAGGGGCTAGATGACCCCCACAGATGAATTGGGGCATTGGGAGGGACCAGGGGTTGTGTTGGGGGTCTCGAATTTGGGGCACAATTTTTTGACCGCGGGGTCCTTCCTGGCACTGTGAGCACCGGGAAAAACCCGGCTAGATGCACCAGACAAGGCACTCTGTTTCATTTCCGTCAAATCGCACCCATACAAATGAAGATTTATTCATGACTGGCTTCCACATACAAAGGTATGAGGCATGAGTTGGCTAAGATAGATTGAGTAACTTCATTGAAGACATCGCAATGACTAATATTTATGGAACAAATGTATGCATTGAAACAGTTATACATTCCTTCTGACACAAAAACAAAACAAAAAAAGCGGTCCAAGATGGCTTACAAAATGAATCAAGGACAGTATTAGATCCAAAGAGGAGTCATAAAGTTGCTAGAAAAAATAGCAAGTCTGAGGATTGGGAGAAGTTTAGTATTCAGCAAAGATGGACAAAGGGATTAATTAAGAGGGAGGAAATAAAGTGTGAGAGAAACTTGCAACTAACATCAAAGCTGACTGTATAAAAGCTTCTACAAGAATACAAAAGGAAAAAGATTAGTGAAGACAAATGTAGGACCCTTAATTTTCAAAATAGGAGAATTTATAATAGAGTCAAGGAAATGACAGAGCAAGTAAACAACTACGTTAGTCCTGTTTTCATGGAGGAGGACACAAAAAACTTCCCAGAAATGCTAAGGAATCAAGGGTCGAGTGAGAAGGAGGAATTGAAGGAAATTAGTATTACTGGAAAAATAGTCAGAGAAATTAATGAGACTGAAAGCCATTACATCTCCAGTGCCTGATAACCTGCATCCCAGAGACCTTTTCAATTGTGACGCTACTGGTCAGTTCCCAGTTGTATACCACAAGCCCAGATAATTCGGTACCGCCATCAGTCAGTGTTCCAAGAAGAGTGCCAGTAACCATGAAGCAGAAAGCCATTGATGAGCTCTATTGAATGACAGCACTAGGTGTCATAACTCTAATAGACGAGACGAACAGAATGGGTTTCAGCAATGGTGGCCACAGGAAAGAAAGATTGCAGGGTCAGGATGAAGGAGGTGGCCATGGAAATAATTGATGTGTTAGTTGTCATATCCCCAAATTCTGTAGATTCTGGAACAGTCCTGGCTGATTGGAGGGTGGCAAATATAATCCTGCTATTTAAAAAAGGAGGGAGAAAACAGGGATGACAGACCAGTTAACCTAACATCAAGGAAAATGCCAGAATCTATTCAAAAGGATACAATAACATGACACTTAGAAAAGTAAAACAGGATTAGCCAAAGTCAACATGGATTTATGAAAGGGAAATTGCGGTTGATAAACCGACTGGAATTCTTTGATGCAGCAACTAGTAGAATAGATAAGGGTGAACCAGTGGATGTGGTGTATTTAGATTTTAAGAATGCTTCTTGATAACGTCCCAAATAAGAGATTACTGTATAAAATTAAAGCATATGGGATTGGGGATAATGTATTGGTATTGATTCAGAATTGGTTAGCAGGCAGGGAACAGATGAGGTGTAAATGGGTCTTTATTGAAGTGACAGGCAGTGATTAGTGGGGTCCCACAGGGATTAGTGCTATTCCAGCTATTCACAATATACATCAATAATTTGATTGAGGGAACCAAAAGTCATCACTTTGATTCTCCATTCCTTAGCAACGGCGGGATTCTCCAATCCCGCTGCAGTGAATGGAGATTTGGTTGAGGACCAAATTTTCTGTCTCGCTGGCAGCGGTAGTGAGGTGGGTGCACAGCAGAGAATCCCAGACAGTATTTCCAAGTTCGTTGATGACATGAAACTTGGTGGGAAGATTGATGGTGAGGAGAATGTTAAAAGGCTTTGCGGTGATGTAGACAAGCTGAATGAGTGTGCAGATACGTGACAGATGCAGTATAATGTGGATAAATATGAAGTTATCCACTTTGGATGGAAAATCAGAATGGCAGAGCATTATCTAAATGGTGATAGATTGGGAAATGTTGGATGTACAAAGGGACCTGGGTTTCCTAGTACACCAGCTGAAAGCAAGCATGCAGGTACAGCAAGCAGTTCAAAAGGCAAATGGTATGTTGGCCTTCATTACAAGATGACTTGAGTACAGGAGTAAGGATGTTTCACTGCAGCTGTACAGAGCTTTAGTGAGGCCACGCTTGGGAGTATTGTGTGAGGTTTTGGAGGTCTTATCCTAAGAAAGGATATACTTACCATAGAGGGAGTGCAGCGAAGGTTCACCAGACTAGTGAATGGCAGGATTGTCGTTTGAGGAGAGATTGGGTCAGCTGGTTCTATAGTCATTTTCGGTAAAAGCATGTGCTTCAGGCAGCTTTTTCTGTCTAAAGGTGCAGTCACTATGAAAGGAAGTTGCAGCAATGGACGGCAGGCTGTTGGATAGTTGTTTCTGGTCCCTGACTGAGAACCTTGTCTAAAAGGAAAGGGCCCAGAGTTTAGTGAAGTTGCCTTGCACTCACTATACTGAGAGGCTGAAGTGGCGGAGAGGTATGTTTTTGTGGGACGCAAGAAACCTCCAGAGCGACCCTGGAAAGGGCGTAAAAACATATGGTAAGGATAGGGAATGCCCAGAATATCTCACCACATACCTGGCAGCAGTTCCGGGAAGGTTTAATGCCTACAGATGGGTGATCAAGGTTGGTTGATGCATCAGCATACTGGTTCTCACAACCCCAACTGACACCACTCACATCACTTCAGGCACCATACCATGGCATTCAGGGTTCACTCCTAACAACCTTACATCAACATCTTCCGCAGAAACACTTTCAAAGCATACCAGCCACACATACACCTGTCTCTGCCACCATATACTTCCAGCAATTCAGCTACAGTAGGCACCACACATCAAACAGTAAATTATATTCTGCCTTCTCCCCTGAAGATCACGCACAACAGGTGGTGAAGCCAAAAGACCAGGGCATATACAGCACCTCGATGCCAAGGAGCAAATTAAGCTTCGGCTCATTGGCAGCATTGCTACAGATGGCACCCAGTGCAGCATAGGCCGTACTAGATGATGGTGACTTTGTGTACTAACTTAATCCTTTCATTCTGAAAGGTGACAAAGTGAAAACTGCAAATAGAGTGACCATGGATCACCCGACCCCCATTCTCTTATCTCTACACCACCCCACCCCACCCCAATGCTTTTAGATATTCCACAACTGCTAGCTGCACAGCCTCTTCAGAAATAATGGGAAGGTTGAGAGGAGGAAGTTAGCTTTGAAGAACAAGTACAGTCACTCGACCTATCACTTGCAGCCACTGGTATGTACTTACAGTGCGTACCATGAGGCTAGTTTAGAATCAGAATCTGCACTGGGCATAAGTGGGCCGCAGTCAGGACAACAGAATAGGTCAGGTCCTGTGGCCCCTCTTATTCCGCATACTTCTTCTATTCTCCTTCGCGGATGCCTCCATATGCCCTCCATAGCCACTCGCCCAGTATCCATTACATGCATATCTCATGAGACATAATAACAACAGAAAGCCTTTTAAATGCACTTGAAAATAATTGAACCTTACAATCTTATAGAACTGCCAGGCGCATATCTATACACACTCCAGTGGGAAATAAACCTTTAACCCTACTGAAATAAATATTTAAATTCCCATAGGTGATGGTGTAAATAAACAAATAGGCATTCAAAAACCACATTAGAGAAACTGAAACCTACTACAATCACATAAAACTGTCAATCAAAGCTGTCAGTCCCTTCACAGCTGTATGAATAGATCCTCTGCTGAGCTCAGTCCATTAGTGTTTTTTGAAACTCAGCCGAACATTCAAATTGAACCCAGCTGTAAAAGATAACCAATCAGTGCTGAATACAATGGACCCTTCTGAAATTAAAGGAACAGATGGCCAAGTTTTTCAAAGGTTCAGATCATAACACCAAGGTCCTTTACACATATGCTTCAATGGTTTTGAATGTGCAAGAACATTTTCTTAATGTTTAAAGTTCCCTCATGCATCTCAATACACAATGCTGGTCAATGTAATGGTCAGCTTACCTTTTAGAGACAGAGCACTGTGATCAATCATTGCATTAAAACATAATGAAAGCCATAGAAAAGCCTGAAACACACACTTAAATATTTAACAGAATCTATTAAGACTCACCGTATAAACCCCTTTTAAACCTACCTGTCAAAATGATGCCAACCCAAACCACGGTTTCCCTCATAGCTCACAACTCTTCTGCAAGGTCATGAACCTGTCTCCTGGAAACATTTGTTTAACTACATCAAAATTGCACGGGCTCGCAAATGTCCACTTCCACAATGGAGTCAGCAAGATCAGGAGTGTAAGATGTGGACTTGCTACCTGCATCCTTTTACCAGACCAGCAAAAAAATGTTGCCAGTGAGAATGGGGCTGGGAATCCAGCTTCTGCCATTTTTACAGTTCCATGCAGTTAGTCTGGAGATCTAAGTGCCGGGAACTGCAAGAAAGATTTGTGGCAGGGGTCATGGAGGTACATGGAATCTTAAGGGGGATCAATCAAAGTCTTGGGGGATGGAGGTCCGGAGGCCACCGGGCCTTAAGTGGAGGGCACCCCAGTAGAAAAAGGAGTTTCTGGTGGAGGTACCACCCACCCTTGTCGCCCGAAATTGAACTTCATAAAACTTCGGATCTCCCACGATCTATATTCTGCCTCCCAGCCTGAACATTGAGGCTGGGTGGGCAAAGGCCCTCAAGGGCAAGAGTAGGCTTGCCACCTGATGCCCTGTCTGCCCAGCATAAATCTGTGGCCAGGTCTGGCTGGGCAGGATCTGGAGGTAATCGACCCCACCCACCAACACCATCTCAGAACCTGCAGTGGACAGCATAAAATTCTGGCCCCCGTGTGTGACCCTGCATTTAAAATTATGAATTTAGCACTGCCAGGCCAACCAACCAATTAGCTTAAGATATATTTAAATGGTCTCTGCAAATCACCAGGAGGCCGGTGTCCACTTTTTAATGCCAGACTTGGCTACTACTGTGGATGAATTTGGTTAATATTAGCAAAGTATCAGGCAATTTGAAATGATCATCCTAATCTGTCTTTTACTGCAGCTAAAATACGAGTTGTTCACTTAAATATCATTTGTGGGACTCCCGGTGACGGGTTTGAGCTGAGCGGACGCGGTAAAAGTGGCTCCCCTCCTGGAAAAATGAAATGAGGCACTTTTAGCCCACAATACACCGCTAAACCCGGGGGAAAAAAAACATCCTTCTCCAACACCACCATTATGAACAAGACATGCCAGACAACAATTTGAGGAGCCAAAAGGATGACAGAATTAGTAAAAGCCTGGAGATGAAATGAGGCGACAATGAACACACAGGGCGACGAGGAATCAGCCGTTACGGAACGGGCTGGGCCGCCAGGGCGCAAGCCAGGCTACCCCCTGAGAAACAAATGGATGGACCACCTAACACAGGAGCTCCAATTGCACAGAGATGTCGTTAATTTAGAAATGATGGCCATGGTGAAGGCTGCCATGGTGGAGGCACTGGTTCCTTTTCAAGCGGTGCTGGAAACGTTGGAGCGCCGATTGGAGACACAGGATGCACCAATCAGGTAGCTGGAGAAAGTTGCGACAACCAGAGTGACCGGATCACCTCACGGGAGAAAGAGATGGCAAGGTTGGTGACGACACAAGGGATGCTGAAGGGAATTGTCGAGATCCAGGAGAACTGGTCGCGCCATCAAAACCTCTGCACTGTGGGCCTACCGGAGGGTACTGAGGGCAGGAACCCCGCAGAGTACGTGGCCCAGATGCTGAGCAAACGTGTTGGAGGGAAAAACCCCGAAAAGTGGACAGAACCCCCAGGTCACTCCTGCCAAGGCCTATAGCCGGGGAACAGCCGCGGACCATCATTGCGAAACTGAATCGGTACCAAGACGGGGAAAAGATCCTGAACTGGGCAAGGCACATACGCACCTGTAAGTGGGTGGGACTCTCGACCAGTGTGTACCAGGACATTTGGGGCAGACCTGGCCAAGCACCGGGCTGAATTCAACGCAGCCAAGGCGGCCTTATACAAAAGCAATACCCTGTCAAACTCTGTGTGACTTTCCAGGGTAAGGTGTACTACTTCACCGCACTGGCAGAAGCAGACAAATTTGTGCACAGGAAGGAGGGAGTGAGAGTGGTAAGGTACAGAAAGGGGTAAGGAGAGGTAAAGTGGGGGGAGAAATGTAATGGGTAGGGAAAGGTAAAGATCGCTCCTGGGGGGCCGCCACATGTGTGAGCTGTGTGAACTAGCACAGGGAAGCACGGGTGAGGGGGGTGCTGTGGCGCAACCAGATGGGGAGAGAATGCCTGGCAGAAGGGGGGGGGGGGGAGAGAAAACTCTCGATTGGGGAAAGTAGGGGAACAACGGTGGCAAGGAAGGAGGAGGTAGACGGAGTGCAGGTGCACAACCACAAGGTAAGTATAGTTGACCTCGTTGGGGGGGGGGGGGGGTGGTGACAGAGACAGCCCATCAGAATAGTCACCTGGAACATCAGGGGACTTAACGGCCTGGTTAAAAGATCCAAAGTCTTAGCCGATTTGAAAAGTCTGAGAGCCAATGTAGTCTTCCTCCAGGGCGAGGAGGACCAACTGCGGGTAAGAGAGAGCTGGGTGCGTCAGACTTACCAATTGTACTATGGGACGAGAGCTAAGGGATTGGCCACACTGCTCAATAAGAGGACAGTATTTACAGCGACGAGGATGGTTACGGACCAAGGGGGTAGGTACATCATGGTCCTTGAAGGGGCACCATGGCCCTTGTAAACGTGGACACTCCCAACTGGGATGACGCGGAATTCATGAAGAAAAGCATGGCAGAATATACCGATATAGATGCACACTGACTCATCATGTGGGGGGGGGAAAGAGTGGACTTTAACTGTTTACAGGATCCATAGACAGACAGATCACACCCCAAGTCAGGCAAAAGATCAAACATGGCAAAGGAATTGAACGCCTTCATGGAATAGATGGGGGCAGTGGACTCATGGAAGTTCACACACCCAGGGGAGAAAGAGTTCACCTTCTTCTCCCAGGTACACAGGGTATATACACGAGGATTGACTTCTTCATCGTTGGGAAGGCGGTGCCTTCAGGATAGTGGGAGCAGAGTACTCTGCAATTGTAATCTCCGACCACGCTCCACACTCGATGGTTGTGAGGTTGGAGACGGGCTGGGCACAATGCCCCCCATATGGAGGCTGGACATGACCCTCCTGGCCGATAAGGCATTCTGTGAACGGATATCACAGGCCATAGATGGGTACATTACCAACAATCAAAATGGGGAGGTCTCACTCTCCCAAGTTCTGGGAGGTACAGGATGCAGTGATAGGGGAGATATTATAGCGTACAAGGCGCACAAAGATAGGAAGGAGAGGGCAGCCAGGCAGCAGCTGGTCAACTCCATACGGAGGTGGATCGGCAGTAATCCTCGACCCTGACTGTGGAACTACTGGCAGGGAGGGAAAAGCTACAGATGGACTTTGTCCTGCTCTCCACTGGGAAAGCAATGCACCAGCCCCGCCAGACACAGTGAACCTTTTACAAACACAGCGACAAAGCCTGTTGGTTCACCAGCTGAGAAAGCAGGCATCCATGAGGGAAATAGCTTAGGTTAGGTACAGAAGCGGCAGGCTTGTCGCTGCGTCAGAAAAGATCAACAAAGCCTTCGCAACTTTCTACCGAGGGCTGCACATCCCCTGAGCCCCTGGAGGGGTGGCGGGGAGGTGGTGGTGGTGGGGGGGGGGGGGGGGGGAGATAAGAAACAAGGTCTGGAAGCACTGCTAGAACTGGGGAAAGTCATGAAGAGTATCAATTCTCATGGAGAGTATCAATGTGATAAATTTCCCAGGTGTGTCCTGTACACAAGCAACAGGACAAATCCAACCCAACCAATTACTGCCCTATCAGTCTCCTCTCCATCATCAGCAAAGTGATGGAAGGAGTCTTCAACAGTGCTATCAAGCGGCACTTACTCAGCAATAACCTGCTCACGGACGCTCAGTTTGGGTTCCGCCAGTGTCACTCAGCTTCTGATCTCGTTGCAGCCTTGGTTCAAACATGGACAAAAGAGGTGAAAGCCAGAGTTGAGGTGAGTGTGACTGCACTTGACATCATTTGACTGTCTATGGCATGAAGGTGCCCTAGCTAAACTGGAGTCAATGGGAATCAGGGGGAAAACTTCCATCATAAGGTCAGAAGTGGGGATGTTTGCGGGTGACTGCCCAATGTAACACCATTCACAATTCCTCAGATAAGAAGCAGTCCATGTCTAAATGCAGCAAGTCCTGGACAATATCCAGCCTTAGCTGACAAGTGGCAAGTTACATTTGTGTCACACAAGTGCCAGACAATGACCATCTCCTACAAGAGAGGATCTAACCACCATCCCTTGACATTCAATGACATTACCATCGCGGAATCCCCCACAATTAATATGCTGGGGGTTACCATTGATCAGAAACTGAACTGGCCTAGCCACATTAATACTGTGGCTACCAGGACAGGTCAAAGGCTAGGAATCGTATGGTGAATAACTCACCTCCTGACCACCAAAGCCTGTTAACAAGGCACATGTCAGGAGTGTAATGGAATAATCTCCACTTGCCTGGATGAGAGCAGCTCCAACAACACTCAAGAAGCTCGATGCCATCCAGGGCAAAACAGCCCACTTGATTGCTTCCCCTTCCACAAACATTCAACCCCTCCACCACCAGTAAACAGTGGCAGCCGGGTGTACCATCTACAAGATGCACTGCAGTAACTCACCAAGGTTCCTTTGACAACACCTTCCAAACCCACGACCACTACTGTCTAGAAGGACAACAGTATGGAGTTGACAGAGTCGTATGGCAATATCTTATAGAGGTACTGGAACAGTTTGGGTTTGGGACATGGTTCATCACATTACTGTCCAGTGCTCCCTTGGCGAGTCTTTGGACAACCACCACCAACTCTAGATATATCTGGCTGCACAGAGGCACGAGGTAGGGATGTCCGCTATCCTATCTGTTCTTTGCTCTGGCAAGCGATCCACCAGTGATCGCCCGCAGAGCGGCGAAGGTGTGGAGAGGTATACAAAGGGGGACAGAAAGCATAGAATTCCAGTGTACGCAGATGACCTGCTCCTATATATCATGAACCTCCGGACCAACATGGAAGGGATAATGAAACTACTGAAGGAGTTCGGAGCCTTCTCAGGTTACAAACTTAACCTGAGGAAGAATGGAATCTTCCATGTGAACCCGCAGTGGGGAGGGACAGATCTTTTTTTTTGGGGGGGGGGGGGGGGTCAAAAAAGCACCTGCAGACGTGGGCCTCACTCCCACTCTCCCTCGCATGGAGAATAAAGACGATCAAAATGAACGTGCTGCCCAGGTTCCCCTTCCTGTCTACATCCCCAAAGCCTTTTTCAACACGGTCGACAAACTCATCATGCCGTTTGAGTATGTGTGGAGGGGGTTGTCCTTCAATAATAGGCTCCACCTTCAAAAGGTGGAGACAGGACAACAGGACTCTGACGGTAAGGGACATGTACACAGACAATAGAACAACGACCCTGGGGGAAATCATGGAGAAGTTCCAGTTACAATGAAGAAATGACCTGAGATACATTCTGGTCAAAAACTTCCTCTGCAAAAGGAACAACGACTTTCCCCCAACTGCCAGGACACTCGTTAGTCGGAGAATTGCTGGACACGGGTGACCTCGGGAAGGGAAACTGTGCAGACAAGTATGGGTGACTGTTTGAATAGGTACGCTCCCCCCCAGAGGAGACAAGGAAAAAATGGCATAGAGATAGGGGAGGACGTTGGATCGAAGCACTGCACAGGGTGAATTTCATCTCCACTTGCGCAGGGCTGCGCAGTTAAAGGTGTACAGAGCGCACTTAATCAAAACCCGAATGAGCAGGTTCTTCCCAGAGGTTGAGGCCAAATGCAAATGGTGCCAGCCATGCCCAAACTTGTCGGGTACTGGACGACCTTCTTTGAGGCCATGCCCAGGGTTGTGGGAGTGAGGGTGGAGCCATGCCCAAAAGTGGCAGTCTTTGGGGTATCAGACCAGACAGAACTCTTCGTGGGGAGGAGGGCCGGCGCCCTGGTGTTTGCCTCCCTAATCGTCCGCCAGAGAATCCTGCTCGACTAGCGATCGGCAGCACCACCCAAGGCAGACTGGCTGTCTGACTTGGCGTAATTTCTCAGGCTGGAGAAAATTGAATTTGCCACCCGTGGGTCAGAAGGTTTCCACGAGGTGTGGAAGCCGTTCAACAACTTGTTTCAAAACCTCTTCGTAGCCAGTTGAGTAAGTGGGAGGGGAGAGTGGGGGTGGGGGTGGGGGGGGGGGTGGGTGGCAGGGCGAGCAACAGGACAGAGAGGAAAAGGAAAGGTGGGGATGGGGCTGAAGGGCGGCAGGGAGGAGGGGGTGACAGGGATGATGGCACACAAAAAGAACGCGAGGGACAAGCAGGAGGGACAAAGCCGAAGTGGACCGGTCTGAGGGCAGGCAAAGGTCCAAACCAACTGTAAATAGACGCTTGTGAATATGTGTTTTGGCCATATTGGAAAATGTAAAATATGTATGGCGACTAAAGGGATGTCATGGCCGCAATTGTGGTGAAGATACTTACTTGGGAATATATGTGTTGATTTTTTGCACGGTTTACTAATTTGTAATTTATAAATTGTTGGATATAAAATGTTGTTTGCGCATGTTTTAGGGTTGCGAAAAATTGGTAAGAATATGGGCGGGAATGTTCATAGTCTTCACCAGGATAGTGGAGGAGGAGGTGGACTTGACCCTTTGGTGGCGATATTTGGGGTTTCAGGGAAGCCGGAGCTCATGGAGAGGAGGAAGGCCGATGTCTTGGCCTTTGCCTCTTTGATTGCAAGGCGGCGAATTATACTGGAGTGGCGGCCGGTATCGCCACCGGGCGGGGGGGGGGGGGGGGGGGGGGGGGGGGGGGGGTTAGCAGCTTGGTTGCGTGACCTGTAAAACTTCCTGCAATTAGAGAAGATAAGAAGATAAAGTATGAGTTAAGGGGCTCTCCAGGAGGATTTGATGAAAGGTGGGGGGTGTTTGTAACTGTGTTTGAGGGGCTGTACGTTGCAGGGAGGGGGGGTGAAAAAGGGGAAAAATCTGTACAGGCTGTATAGTTGATTGTTGGGAAGGATGTTTCCTGGAGTGTTCGTTCGCTGTAACCTGTTTTGATACATGTTTGTAATAAAATACATTTTAAAAAATATATATCGCTTGTGGAATATTAGAGGCAGCAAACCAAATTGAGCTTTGGCTTGGAAATGAGAACATGATTGAATGAACAAAGCAACAATATTAAAATGAAGTTTGCGGTTCACTGCTTTGATTAAAATGAAAGTTCACAGCCAGTATGAAATACTTTAAGATGCAATAAGAAACAAAATTACAAATGGATTTCACCATTGATGTGTCTCCCTTCGTTAGAAAGCAAAATGTAGTCTTTGTTTGAAAATGTATATGCAAGAAAGTGGGAAACCGATGAAGGGTAAAATCTATTTGATACTTATAGCACCAATGTGAAGGTTATTTATCTGTGCAATAAATGCAATGTTACCACAGTTTTGTCAGCACAACAGGATGATGGAGTTTCATTTTCTTTATCAATAACCTATTCATTTTCAGTCTATTCATAGAATAAACTAATAACCACCTTCACCATTCCATGAGTGGAGTATAAACTAAAGAAAATAAATTGAGAAATGTGTTACCTACCTATTACAACTATTTGTTTTGTTGAGGCACTGTACCTTTTTGTTAAATTGTTAAATGCCTGACAGGTATAATTTCCAGTGCTATTCAAAGTAATGCTATCAATGAAAAGTCGTTGCCCTTTTTGTTGAAGAGAGGTATTATTTAGATTCCATTCCAATTCTGCAGGTGGATTTGAGTCCGCAGAACAAGAAAAAGTAACGGTTGTTCCAATGAGGTAAGCGGACAAATCGGGGGTTACGGATACATTAGGGGAATCCGGTCCATCTAAAATAAATGCATAAATGTATTGTAATAAAATTATGCTCAAGTACAAAGCAGTAGTAGAGGAGAACACCACCACCATAGACACTGCACACTTTGTGTTTTCTACACACCATCAATCATGCTGGTATGAAAACTGAAGTCAGGATATTGTGCCATTTTTCCCAGTGTGTTATTGTTGGGACCTGATGTCAATTTCCCATCAATAATGTTGGGGGCCCAGTGTCAGCTTCCCAAGCATGTAACAGAAGGCATCAATGCCAGTTTCCTAGATGTAGTGATGAGTATGAGACCCCAATTCCATTTCCCAGTCTGTCATGATGAGGCACAATATCAGTTTCCAAATACTAGTCGACCACTGAGCAGTCAATTGACATTTCAAAATTGGGGATGGAGGATTTGAAAGGTAATTTTTGGAAAATAAATGACTATGGCTACAACAACTGTAGTCCTGATATTGATAGAGCTGCAGAGCACCACAATAATTTGTCATGGAGTCAAAACAAGCCTTACCACTACAGATGTTCAACAGTGCAGTACGTTTGAAGCCACTTAACTAAACTCAGCCACGGTGGCAACTGTGACATAAGACTTAAAAAGTCACAATTGTGAAAGTATCCTGCTTATGATGCTTTCTCATTACTCATATTGGCGATGGACATTGTTAGTGTTCAGAGAGGATCCGTTTCCTGTAGTGAAATGGAATTTGGATAACTTCCAGTTTCTCCTCAAGTGTGTGACCTGTAACAATCTGCTGGGAGGCGGTGATGCAGTGGTATTGCCACTGGACTAGTCAACCAGAGACTCAGCGTAATGCTCTGAGGTTCCAGATATGAATCCCACCATGGTAGATGGTGAAATTTGAATTCAATAAAAATCTGGAATTAAAAGTCTAAAGATGAGCATGAAACCATTGCTGATGGCCTTAAAAACCCATCTGGTTCACTAGCATCCTTTAGGGAAGGAAATCTGCCATCCTTACCCGGTCAGACCGGCACGTGACTCTTTACTGCCCTCCTTTACTGCAAGCCACTCAGTTCAAGGGCAATTAGGGATTGGCAACAAATGCTGGCCCAGCCAGCGGTGCCCACATCCCAAAGAATGAATAAAAGAAATCATACTGCAGTGTTGTTGCATCAAATGCGTTTTTGAAATAAAATTTTGAAAAACATTTTCAATTTCCTCAAAAAGGAATCTCATTCTTCAATCCTATCTGACTTGCATTTTAATTTGGGATCTAAAATGAACAAATTAACTACATTACAAACCCTGATTTAATCTTGAGGTACCACTGTAACAACATATAACTGTTCTGATATTATTTCTTAAACCTATATGGATTACATCATCTGCTTTCGCTTCCAGTAGAGTTAGAATTGAATAGTTGTGTTCTGTGGCAATTGGAATCCTAACTCAATAGTTTGCACATCCCAAAAAGTTATTTTGTGTACGATTATTTTGTAAATGAATAGATGTGTAGGCAACACAAACTGTTCAACACCACCACCCATCTCAATGAATATAATTACTACCAGTCCTGTTTGACTTGGGTCAAAATATTTCAAGTGTACTTCTCCAGATAAACTCAAAACTTTTGGTTCAAGTTTTGGTATTGTATGCCAATAACTCTCCATTTTTACAATTTTTAACAAGTAATTTTTATATCCAAAAAATCAAGCATTTCTCTTTTTCAATCACAAATTCAGCAGGAATGGTAATAAGTTATAAAAATAATGATCCATTGGGACACTTACAGCTGATATTTAGATGGTATGGGTCACTTGTCATTGCATTAATGGAATTGTATGCATTGCATGTAAATTCTCCATCAGACCGTAATATTCCAGAAATCGTCAGGCTGCTATTATCAGCACTTAGATCAAACCTGTCACCAGGATTAATAGCACTATTGTCCTGAAGCCATTGATATGAAATCGCTGTGCCTGATGCGAAGCATGTCAACACCACGGTGTCATTGAGTTCTACTGGGTTGGTGACATTGGCTGTAACATTAGGCTTGGAAACAGGTTCTGTCAAAACACAGGAGAGTAGTTAGCACACTTGAAAAAGTAAGTTTGAAGAATGGTGGATTTACTGCAAGATTCGAAAGATGAAATTGGTGTGCTGAATTTTCATCTCTGGGTTTTTACAGAAAATAATTCCTGATATTTTGAGCTTAAACTGTGCAAGTTCCATATGTTGACACCGGAGATTCAGACCTTACGCAGCAGAGACTCGTACATCTTCAATTTGGCACCTTGTTCTTCCCATCATTCTCAAAATAAGGGTTACTTCATAACATTTCAGTTTTATCTGTAGTGGAGACATGTGCCTCATTCATGCAAAAGATATTCCTTAGTTGCGAAATGTGAATGAGCTTCAAAATGTGTAAAAGTAAACAAAGAGAATGGAACGTAAAAGGTTGGAATCTGACCAACCATGAATCTGTACCTTGTGGAGCAAAGAGGTCTCAGGTAGATGGAACACAATAAATCGGATATTTGAACAATGAAGCAACAATATATATGGGCTGAGATTTTTTTACACTGTGCAAAGGCAAATAAATAACTTAGAATTATGCAATAGCTAAAGCAAAATGGTGATGCATTGTAAGATACCCCCATTTTATGAAAGGGTAAAATACCACCAACAGATATTAAAACAAACCTGTGGTAAGAAGTTGTTGGTGCTTTCAATAGTCTGTCAAACAGAAATTCTGTACAGGTTGTGCGAATTCCCTCAGGGCCAATGTTATTGTAGGGATTGTATGCCTCTTGAGACAGTTTCAGCAATTGCTGGCTACACTGCCACCAGTTAGCATTGATGCCACCAGCACCATCCTACATTCAATCCACTCCACAACAACCTTTAGTATAATCCTGCATGGTAGCTTTCAACACAACCCATTTTCACAGTCTACAGATGAAACTTGGATGACATACATCTGCTGGCTTCTAATGGCAGCCCATTTACTCCAAAAAATGATGTCCGGGTTGATTTGCAAGTTACTTCACTTCTGAACATATTCATTCCTTCCATTCACACATGCTTTAGACAAGCACTTCTTTCCCCATTTAAAGGCATTTGTTTCATTTATATTTTTAAGTTGTTCATGGAATGTAGGCATCGCTGGCAAAACCAACATTTATTGCCCATCCATCCATCCATCCCTAATCCAAGAAGGTAGTGGTGATTTGCTTTCCTGAGCTGCTACGGATCTTACGTTGTCGGAACACCTGCAATGCTCCACATTGGAAAGAATGCACTTGCATAAGTTTTGAAGTGTTTCAAATCTAGATAATTACTTTTCAAATGCAGTCAGTTTGTGATGCATGGAGCTTTGGTCAGGGCCAGGCAGAAAAATCAGAGGCCATTGTGCGTCTCCTGTTTCTGGGACCCTTATTCCTTTACATCCTTTGGGTGCTCAGAATTGAGAACATTAGTTGAAATGGGGTTGAACTGTTTTATATCGGATTGGCAAAACTTTGTAACTTTTGTACTCTATGCTTCTTCATAAATCAATTTAACTATCAGTTTTCGGTATGATACACTTTACAATAGTGGCTTTGTTAGATAATTACATACAATTTGGTAATTTAAATTATGTAACTAGCACAGCTGCTTTGAACCTGGCCCTGTGCAATATCTGGACAGCAACATCAAAAAATCTAAAACCTCACAAACATGGCAAACAACTATCCGATATATAAATGAGAATAAATTGATATAACCGTGACATATTCCATTGATTTATGGCTCCTGGTTTACCTTGGCAGTTTATATACGACAAAACCTTCCAGTGAATTAGCACTAACTAATTCACCTTCAAAAATGTGCTTTTCTAAAATCTACACAAGTGGGCTTTGTGAACAGAAAAATTGCACTATACATTGTGATAAATATTTTCTTATTCTAAATTGAAACTAGCTACAATGACAACTTTCCAACATGGAGCATACAACGTACAGCAAAGTACCGAGATTCTGGAAAACTGAAATATCAAGAGAAAATGCTGGGAATATTCAGGCCAGACAGCAGTTGTGAGAGAGAAACAGAAGGTGCGATCTACCAGCCACGCTGCGGCCAAAAGGCAGCACAGCGCGGTGCACACGGCTGGCAGATACCTTGGCCGGTAGATGCCTGTAGATCCCTCATGGAGGAGCTACCTGACTCGCCACGTCTCGTGCAATCTAATGCAATCTCACGCGACGTCGCACTGTCATTCCTGCCTTTTGTGAGGGACACGAAGAATCCAGCATGAGTTTGTAGAGTCAAACAGAAAGTAATTATATTTACAACAATTATGTGCACAGTACAAGCAGTTCGTTCCTGGTTCCCTCAGGCAGTGAGTCCCAGATTCCCGCCAACCCCTGGGTGAAAAAGATTCCACCTCACATTTCCTGGCAACCTCCTGCCATCACTTTAAATGCATGCCCCCTGGTTATTGACCCCTCCACGAAGGGGAAAAATGCCTTCCTCTCCATCCTTCCTCATGAATTTATACACCTCAATCTGCACCCCCCCCCCCTCAGCCTTCTCTGCGCCAGGGAAAACAACCCCAGCCTATCCGGCCTCCCTGAATAGCTGAAACGCTCCAGCCCAGGCAACATCCTGTTGAATGTCCTCTGCACCCTTTCCAGTGCAATCACTTACTTCCTATAGCGTGGTGACCAGAACTGCACACAATACTCCAGCTGGAGCCTAACCAGCATTTTAAACAGCTCCAACATAACCTCCCTGCTCTTACACTCAATGCCTTGGTTAATAAAGGCAAGAATCCAATAAGCCTTCTTATCTACCTTTCCTGCTGTCTTCTGAGATCTGTTATTATGCACACTAAGGTCCTTTTGAACTTTTACTTCCTAGGGGTCCGACCATTCATTGTATATTCCCTTGCCTTGTCCTCCCAAAATGCATTACTCAACACTTTTCATGCTTAAATTCCATTTGTCACTCTTCTGCCCATCTACCCAGCCAATCTATATCATTCTGTAATCTAAGGAATTGCACCTCATTATTTACCACCACCAATTTTTTGTCATCTGTGAACTTATCATACCTCCTACAGTCATGTCCAGATTGTAAATGTGTACAACAAACAACGAGACACAGCATCGATCCCTGTTGAACACCACTGGACACAGGCTTCGAGTCACAAAAACAATCTTCAATCACCACACTCTGTCTCCTACCACTATATCCAGTTTTGGATCCAGTTTGCCAAATTGCCCTGGATTCCATGGGTGCTTCTTCATCAGCCTCCCAAACGGACCTTGTCAAAAGCCTTACTAAAGACCATGTCAACCACACTATCCTCATCGACACACCTAGTCACCTCCTCAAAAATTCAATCAAATTTGTAAGACCTTGGGCGGGATTCTCCCCTACCCGGCGGGGCGGGGGGTTCGGGGGTAATGGAGTGGCGAGAACCACTCCGGCGTCGGGCTGCCCCAAAGGTGCGGACATCTCCGCACCTTTAGGGGCCAAGCCCTCACCTTGAGGGGCTAGGCCCGCGTTGGAGTGGTTTGCGCTCCACCGGCTGGCGTGAATGGCCTTTGGCGCCACACCAGCCGGGGCCGAAAGGTCTTCGCCGGGCAAGCACGCGTGGGAGCGTCAGCGGCTGCTGACGTCATAACCGCGCATGCGCAGGGGAGGGGGGTCTCTTCCGTCTCTGCCATAGTGAAGACCATGGCGAAGGCGGAAGAAAAAAAGAGTGCGCCCACGGCACAGGCCCGCCCGTGGATCGGTGGGCCCCGATCGCGGGCCAGGCCACCATGGGGGCACACCCCGGGGCCAGATTGCCCCGCGCCCCCCCAGGACCCCGGAGCCTGCCCGCGTCGCCTTGCCCCGCCGTTCAAAAGGTGGTTTAATTCACACTGGCGGGACAGGCATTCCAGCAGCAGGACTTCGGCCCATCGCGGGCTGGAGAATCGGCGGGGGTGGACCCGCCGACCGGCACAATGCGATTCCTGCCCCTGCCAACCGGCGCGCCGCGATTCCCGCCCCCGCTGAATCTCTGGCGGTGGAGACTTCAGGACACGGCGGGGGCGGGATTCACGCCAGCCCCCTGCGATTCTCCGACCCGGCGTGGTGTTGGAGAATCCCACCCCATATCTCCCTTTGACAAAACTTTGCTGACTATCCTCGATGAATCCTTGCCTCTCCAAGTGGAGGTTAATTCCGTCCCTCAGAATTTTTGCCAGTAGTTTCCCTGCCACTGAAGTTAGACTCACTAGCCTGTAATTTCCTGGTTAGCACCTACGTCCCTTCTTGAATAATGGCACCACATTGGATGTCCTCCAGTTCTCTGGCACCTCTCCTGTGGCCAGAGTGATTTGAAACATTTTCTCAGAACCACTGCAATCTCTTCCCTCCCCTCCCACAGCAACCTAGGAAACATCTCATCTGACCACAAGGATGTATCCACTTTTAGTCACATTAAAACTGTTAGTACCTCCTCCCCCTTAATGTTAAGTCGTTCAAGTAAATCACAATGCGCTTCACTGATTTCTATACCTGCATCATTCTTCTCCACAGTGAACACTGATGTAAAGTACTTATTTAAAACCTCACCTATTTCTTCTTGTTCCACACACAAGTTTCCATATTGGTGCCTAATGGACCCTACTCTTACCCTGGTCAACAACTCTGGCAAATCCTGTGCATGGGCAACGGTCAACAAAATGTCTTGTGGGCCTCACCCAGAACCCAGATGGGCCGCATATGCCTCCCCCCGGACAACAGGTTGGCCACCAATGGCCACAGTATCTCTCACACTCACACACACAATCACATTCTTGTTCTCAAACTTGCACATATACACTCACTGAGAGATGATGGAGGTCAGGAGGAAATATAGAAACCTTCAGAAGCAGAAGCAGATCCGCCTGTGGAGGAAATAAAGCCTGAACCTCTATTGGAGGTGAAAATTGCTGAACATACTTTGATAAAATCTCCCACCCGCCTACCTGCCAACCCAATAGTATTGCAGATGAGGATTCCAGGAAATTGCCCCCACCATTGGAATTCCACCTCATGTTGTCAAAGCCCTGGTGGCACAGCCTTGACTGGAGAAAAAACAGCAATAAGCGGACTTTCCAGTGGGGACACCAGCTCACCATTGGCTGGCAGGTTCCCCTGGATATGGCCAGTGAGCCATGAAAAACGGGATTACGTTTCATAAATCAGGCATGGACGCAAAATCTATGCAAACACCACGTCCCATGAACGAATTTAAAAAAAAGGAACTGAAATATAACAATCAGAAAATACAATTTCTCTATTTCAACAAATTGAATAAAACAAACAAAATTCACCACGAGAGAAATAAACACTTCTACCTTCTCTAGAAATATTACGTACCTACCACAACGATCACGTCAGTTGTTATTAGGCTGTATCTTTTTGTTGCATTGTTATAGGCTTCACAAGTGTAATTACCAGTGTCATTCAAGGATATATCAGCAATTATCAGCTGATGTCCATTTTGCTGAAGAGAATTACCGTTGAGATACCACTGAAATTCAGAAGCTGGATTTGAAACAGCAGAACAGGAAAAGTTTACATTTGACCCCAAGTGGAAAGTAAGTTGTGGGTCCTTGGATATATTAAGGGATTCCGGTCCATCTAAAATAAATGCACAGGTCGGTTGCAAGGTATGTCAAAACTGTAGATTGTAAACCAGCATGCAACCGATCACCACTGGACTACATCCAACTAAATCTCAGTGTAACCTCTCCACAACTAATTCTACTGTCTACGAGCTATTCATTCATATCAATATTAAGATAAAGCAAATAGGTATGAAAACTGGGATCGTAACAAGGTGTTGAAGCCTTAATTCCAGTTCAAAATTCTCATTTTCTCTGAATTTGTACTTTTGGCTATGGTAAGATAATTCAGGAGTATTTTATAAATCAAATCTTTGAACTGAAAGGATCAGTGATTCTTTATCCCCTATATAAAGTATCAATAAGTAAGGCTTTTTTTTTTTTTACATCCATTGTGCTTCAATTTAGATAATAATACAGATGTCTGCTCACCATTTTCAATGTTACACCACTTACATTTTAATAAGCATATTGAGATAAAATGATCATGAAGTCAATTTTAATGACCTGTAGTTTGAACTTCATGTTCATTTGACTACAAGAAGTTAATTTGACAATTTTATTCACAGTTCTTGATATATTCCATACACGCCAATTTGAGTTGTGGCTTGTTAGATGTGTCATTAATTACCACAAGATCTGAGAACTTGTTTTCATAACTATTTAATTATTCTGTGATTGTATCAACAAGGTAACACAGATATGCAGCAGAATGATGGAAAACAATTTTAGTTCATGCTGTCTGGGTACATTTGTAATTATTCATTTCATTAATTTGTATTAGTCAATACAAAATGTAAACTGGTTTTGTAAAGAGGACAGCAGAACATGCTGCCATTTCCATCAGTCAACATTATTATGTTAATGACATTAGGTACAAGGTGCTAGAGATATGCTGCATTGTAAAAATCAGCAAGTTTCAAAATCACTTAACTCAAACAATACTCAAGTGATTTGTTGTGACACTTACAGTTAACATTTAGTAGATATGGATCACTTGCATTTTCATTGATCATGTTGTACCCATAGCATGTGAATTCGTCATCAGACCTCAGCACTTCAGATATAGTCAAGGTGCTGTTGTCATTACTCAGACCAATCCGGTCACTGGAGTTAATAGTTTTATTCTCCATCTGCCACCGATATGAAACTGCTGTCCCTGATGCATGGCATGTTAGAGCCACTGTGTCAATGTATTCTATTGGGTTGGTGTCATTGGATGTGATAGTGGGTTTAGAAACAGGTTCTATCAAAACACAGCAGATATTAATTGTTTATAAAATAATGCAGAGGAAGCAGGATTCAGGTAATTAGGTGTCATTGCAAAGATATATGTAAGGCTTTACAACTCCACGTAAAATGTTGAGAATTGTGAAAATACTAACAAATATATTTTATGCCATAATTTAAAATTGTGCTCATGGATATTGTAAATACAATATATACTGTAACAAGCTAAGAGCTTACATTCTCTACTTTTATTCTATATATATATCCTAACTACTTTCTAAAATGTTAAAGCTGGTTGATGACCTTTTAAAATGACTGAAGCTATGTCTGGCTGTGACCCTCGAATAATAAAAGAGCTATCTGGCAGTGCCACAGCACCTTGCACCTCATTATCTCTGAAGAGATGCTTATGACTCTTGTGGGCTGCAGATACTAAATTCAAATAGAATTATACAAAGTTCATCTACGTTTCATAAATCAGGCATGGATGCAAAATCTATGCAAACTTCCTTCCAAATTATTCATGGTTGAAACATAAACAATGTCAGGAATCCAGACAAATATACAGCCTTTGTCAAAGCTAAAGTGGAGAGGTGGGGGTTCTCTGACATATTGCCCCCTTCCACCCCAAGCTGGGAGAACATTGTGATCTGGGCTCCATCCACAATGGGCAGGACCCAGACTTGCAGAGTTACGTGTGCTTAAAAGATCGAACCGGCTCCCAGGATCTACCGGCCTCACTGAGGAGACCATAGCTGGATTTTGTTTAGCACTGGTCCCCACAAATGGACACCAGACAGAACGGCACTTGGAGGGGGGGGGGGGGGGGGGGGGGGGCTGGAGATCTCCCAGGGAATTGGAGGTTCCTGGATGGCACTTTGCTCTGCGGTCTTTGCCCTGTAAATCCTTCTTTCTTTATCCCTCATTTATTGAAAACATAATGGGCTAAGTAGTGACACATCCTCCCCACTTTGCATGTGCACAAATAAACTAACTCTCAGGTTCACCCTATCTCTAGCACAGTGCTAAATAGCTGGCTTTTAAAGCAGACCAAGGCAGGCTGGCAGCGCAGGTTCAATTCTCTTATCAGCCTCCTCGAACTGGCGCTGGAATGTGGCGACTACGGGCTTTTCACAGTTACTTCATTTGAAGCCTATTGTGACAATAATCGAATTTCATTTCATTTCTCGGGTTTACCGAGGTGTAATTAGTAAAAAATTGGATTACAACAAAACCGAGGAGTTGGGAAAGACGCCACCACTTCTAAAGGGGGAAATCAAAATCAAAACATCTTTGTTTGGAGATGGGTGATGAGAAGAGAAATCAGGTCTGTATAAATTAAACCTCCTCCTGTCCGTAACTTTGCATCTATCTTTGGAGCTGAACTTGGTGAAATTACGAACAGAAGAATAAAATGTGAATCAACAGAAATTAATAGATAATGTGAATATTTTCCACTTTTTATTATTTGTTCTAAGGAGATAAGCAGCACTTAGGATGTCATATCTCTTTTCTATTACTAGTTCGGCTGGTAGGTTGATGGTGAGCCCTCTTCTTAAATCACTGTAGTCATGGTGATAGATGGCTGGTGGGAGGCCACAACTCCAAGATTTTGACCCAGCGTCAGTAAAAGAACAGTGATACTTGGCCAGGTTAGTGGGGTGTGTGAATTAGCAGAGGATTTGAGGGACTGTTCATGTGATATTCCTCCGCTTGTGTCAGTGATAAAGATCACAGGACTGCCATTGTGGTGAATGAATTGTTGAAGTGTACTCCTCGCTGGTCACAATAGAAACATAGAAAATACGAGCAGGAGAAGGCCATTCGGCACTTCAAGCCTACTTCAACATTTAACATGATCATGGCTGATCCTCTATCTCAACGCCATACTCCAGCGCTCTCCCCATACCTCTTGACGCCTTTAGAATCTAGAAATCTATCTATTTCCTTCTTAAATATATTCAGTGATTTGGCTTCCACAGCTTTCTGTGGTAGAGAATTTCATAGATGCGGTACTTCTAGAATTTCTGTCCTAAATGGCACACCCTGTATCTGAGACTGTGACCCCCTTGTTCTAGACCCCCCAACCAGATGAACAACATCCCTGCACCCAATCTGCCCAGCTCTGTCGGAATTTTATATGTTTCAATAAGATGCCCTGTCATTCTTCCAAATTCAAGCAAATACAGGCCCAGTCAATCCAATTTCTCCTCATATGACAATCTTGCCATCCCAGGAACTAGTCTGGTGAGCCTTTGCTACACTCCTTCTACGGCAATTATATCCTTTCCCAAATAAGGAGATCAAAACTGCACACAGTACTCCAGGGGTCGGCTCGCTAAGGTTCTGAACAGCTGTATTTAGACATCCCTGCACCTGTACTCAAATCCTCTGGCAATGAAGGCCAACATACCATTTGCCTACCGAACGGTTCGCTATACCTACATGCTCGCTTTCAGTGATGGTGCACTTGGCCATCCAGGTCTCTTTGTCCGTCAGCACTTCCGAATCTATCACTATTTAAATAATACTCTGCTGTTCTGTTTCGCCATCCAAAATGAATAATTTCATTATTATCCAAGTTATACTGCCATGTATTTGCCCACTCACTCAACTTGTAGAAATCATCTAGAAGCCCCTCATCATCCTCACCACTCACATTCCCACCAAGTTTTGTGTCACCAACAAACTTAGAATTTGATTCCTTCATCCAAATCATTGATATTTATTGTTAATAGCTGGGGCCCAATCATTGATCCCTGCAGGACCCTACAAGTCTGCCTGCCACTTTAAAAAAAAAACATTTGTTCTTACTCTGTTTCCTGCCTGCAAACCAATTCTCAATCTATGCTAATGTATTACCACCCCCCCCCCCCCCACCACCATTCCCATACACTTTTATTTTGCATGCTAACTTGTTATGTAGGACTTTATCAGAAGCTTTCTGAAATTCTAAATACAGCACACCCACTTGTTCATCTTTATCTGTTCTACCAGTAACATCCTCAAAAAACACCTAGAGGTTTATCAAACATGACTTTGCTTTCATAAATCCATGTTTACTTTGTCCAATTCCGTTAACCTTTTCTAACTGTCCTGTTATTACACCCTTTGTAATAGTCTCTAACATTTTCCCAACTACTGATGTTAGGCTAACCAGTCTGTCATTCCCTGTATTCTCCCTCCCTTCTTTTTTAAATAGCGGGTTTACATTTGTTCCAGAATCTGCAGAATTTTGGGAGATAACAACCAATGCAACCAGTGCAGCACAGTGGTGCAGTAGTTAGCACTGCTGCCTATGGCGCTGAGGACCCGGGTTCAATCCCGGCCCTGGGTCACTGTCTGTGTGGCGTTTGCACATTCTCCAGGTGTCTGCGTGGGTTCACCCACACAACCCAACGGTTAGGTGGATTGGCCATGTTAAAATGCCCCTTAATTGGAAAAAAATAATTGGGTACTCTTACATTTATTTTAAAAAAACAACCAATGCAACCATTATTTCCATGGCCACTTCCTACAATACTGTGATGTAGATTAACAGGCCCTGGGGATTTATTGACTTTCAGTCCCATTAATTTCTCCAGCACTATTCCTTTAGTAATACTAATTTCCTTCAATTGCTCCTTCTCCCTCAACCCTTGGTTCCATAGCATTTCTGGGGAGTTATTTGTGGCTTCCTCCCTGAAGACAGAATAAAAGAAGTTGTTTAATTGCTCTGTCATTCCCTTGTTGTGTATTATAAATTCTCCTTTTTCAGACTGTACGGGACCTACATTCATCTTCACTAATCTTTTTCTTTTTATTTATTTCTAAAAGCTTTCACAGTTTGCTTTTATGCTACTTGCAAGTTTACACTTATGCACTCTTTTGTTCTCCTCTAAAACAATCTCTTGGCTCTCCTTTGCTGAATTCTGAATTTCTCCCAATCCTCAGGCTTGCTACTTTTTCCAGCAATGTCATATGACTCCTCTTTGGATCTAATACTCCCCTTAATTTCTTTTGATAGCCATGATTGGGCTAGATTTCTTTTGTGCCAACTGTTGCAATGCATACATTAAATCCTTAAATATTGGCCATTTCCTACCCACCGTTAAGCCTTTTAATTAAGTTCCCCAATCTATATGAGGCAAACTCACACCTCATACCTTTGTGGTTTTCTTTGTTTAGATTTAGGACCCTAGTTTTGGATCGGACTTCTACACATTCCATCCTAATGAAAAATTCTATCATGTTATGGTCACTGTTCACGAAAGGACCCCACACAACAATTAATTAACTCTTTCTCACTGCATAATATCAAACGAAGATAGCATGTTCCCTAGTTGGTGCCTAAAAAAAACATTTTGTACATACACCAGGAATTCATCTGCCATAGTATTGTTGCTAATTTGATTTACTCTATCTATATGTCGATTAAAATCACCCATGATTACTGTGTCAATCTTGTTATATGAATCTCATATTTCCTATTGCTGATGATGATTAATGCAACGCTATTGAGTCAAGTCATTGCTGTTAAAGCAGATTGACCTGTCGGGGCCTGGAACTGAGCTTTTTGATGAACATCGCATCTGCATCCATTCCTGTGAATGGTGAGTCAGTTAGGATTCTATTCATTGGAGTTCAGAATAATGAGCAGGGGGATGTCATAGAAACTTTTAAAATTCTAACAGGGCTAGACACGGGGGATGTGAGAAGGGTGTTCCCGATGGTGGGGATGCCCAGCACCAGGGATCACAGTCGGAGGATATGGGTGCGACCATTTAGGACAGAGATGGGAAGAAATGTCTTCACCCAGTGAGTGGTAAACAACCCAGAGAGCAGCGGCGGTCCCGGAGAAATTCAGGATCCATAGTTCCAATGGAAAATGGCATCTGATTCGCTGGGGTCAGGATTGACAATCGAGAGGCTGACAAGCTGCAATCACATATAAGCACTCCACTCTGCCCACACACTCATTCTAGCCAAGAAGATGGCAGCTTGAAGAGCGGCAGATATAATTTGACTTCAATAAATAATTTTTCCCTAAACTAAGTAGCTCTAATTCTGAGCGTCCTCTATTACCCAGGCGGTACACATTTCCTAATGACTGAGATATAAAACAAAACAGTGGTAGTATTTCAACTTGTTGCCTGGCTGTAAAACTGACATTGCAGATGGGTTGTTATTATGACATCCCATTTCAATTTTGTTCTTCAAATTCTATTGAAAAAAAAAGTGTACAGGTAGAAACAGAATAACAATGCTTATTTTTCTCTTTTGTTTATATTTTCACAATTGGCATTAACTGAACACATAATTACATGAGGGACAAAATTAAGCAAATGTTTAGAAAAACGCAGTGATGTGCAATTCCAACTACAACTACCACGACAACTAATGCTACCAGCACCATCACATGACAAGAACAAACAAGTTTAACATTCTCTAGTTACATCACCAATTCTACTTCTCTAGATAATCATCATTACATACCAACGACAAGGATGTCTGTTGTTGCCATGCTGTATCCTTTTGTTGCATTATTAAAAGCCTCACAAGTGTAATTACCATTGTTATTCAAGGAAATATCAGAAATGATTAGCTGCTGTCCATTTTGCTGAAGAGAATTACCATTAAGATACCACTGAAATTCAGGAATGGGCTTTGAAACAGCAGAGCAGGAAAAAATCACATCTGCACCCAAAATGTAAAAATCACTTTGTGGATTGATGGATATAGTTAGAGATTCTGGTCCGTCTAAAATAAAATCAACAATTAGTTGCAACATGTTGTTCAGAAAATTCAGATTGTAAAACTAGCATGCAGCCCCTTCATCACGGAACTAAATCTACTAAAGCCCAATCAAGTCAATCCACTACTAATTTTGTCAACTACACATAAAACTAAGAGGTACAAAAACAAACCCACAAGCTAAAATATACGTGTGAAAAAAAGCTTTGTGGCAAAATGAAGTCCTTTTCAAACTTCTATTTTTCAGAGATGCATTCTTAGTTTTACTGCTAAAATGTTCATCAACAGAAGCGTTGAACGGTTTACACCTTGACATGGTCATCGTTTGTTTCCTGACACAGTTGCTTAAGGATCACATAAGGGGGAGACTAAACGGATTATGACTTTGTATAAAAACCTGAAATGATTGAGAAGTTAAAGTTTGAAAACATCTTGGAAACACTGACCTTGGAGTAAAAAAAATGCAGTGTCAGGCACATCTAAATATGGAAAGTATCATGATGGTTCTTAATATTGTGGATGTGGGATTTGGGAGAATTTGATTCAGATTTTTAGGGAAACAAAATATGAGAAAGAAATCATTTTTTTAAATATGCAATGCACAGATTTGTATCATAAAGTAAAAATAATTGAAACGAGAGTCAACAGATACAAGAAATAATGACAAAAAAAATTGCATGATGTACTCACTAACATTTATTCCTCAACCAGCACCAGTGAAATAGATCAGTACATCAGTTAACTCTTGTTGCTTACAGGAGTTTGCGCTGCACAAGTTTTCTCCCAAGATTCCATATATTAAAACAATGATAATATTTCAAAGTATTTTATTATCTCTGAAACACTTTGGAATGTCGTGATGTCATGAAAGGTGCTTTGTATACATGTGAGTTCTTTCTGATTTTTGCTAAAATAATTACCTCCAACTTCAGTGGCAGACAAAGGAGTGCAAGGATAGGTGAAGGCTGTTTCAAAATTGATTGTGAGAATAAAATTTCAGGGAATGTAACAAGAGCTATTAATATGTCAAATTAATCAGAGAGCCATAGTAACACCTTTAGAAGACATCAGTGGATGTCTGGGCTGGATTCTCCATTGGCAGGATTCTCCGTTTCTCCAGCAGCTCACTCACGCCCGCGGATTTCCCGACGGCATGGGTGTCCCACAATGGGAGCAAGCTTCCCTGAAAAATGGGTTTTGGCCCACTGCTGGCCATCAAACTACTAGCCAATGAGACTATGAATCAAATGTTGGTGTTTGTGCTAAAGAAACAATCAGAGAGCCAAACAATCATTGTGAAACAACCAGAGAAATTTGAAGACTACAGGGAAAGTTGGTGTGACTTTATGAGAATGTTTAGAAGCTTGTCAAAACTTTTGCAGGAGATATTTAAGCTTATGGAGAAAGAAAACTCAGTCAATGTTAGAGACTTCAGCCTTCTGATATAGAGCATTGTAGCAGGTTCATCCTTTTGGTCGAAAGCTATGGAATAAAAAGGGCAATTCTTGAAGGGGATTGGACAACTGGTTGCACTAGAAGACACAGTTAATGATCATGCACTGAGCATGATGAGTAATCAGTGCTAGGTCCTTTGCTATTAACATGGCATATCATTGACTTGGATGTCGAGACTGAGATAAAATAGTGAAGATTTTCTTTCTTTCAAATAAATTTAGAGTACCCAATTCATTTTTTCCAATTAAGGGGCATTTTAGCATGGCAAATCCATCTACCCTCCACATCTTTGGGTTGTGGGGCAAAACCCATGCACAGGGAAAATGTGCAACTCCTCATGGACAGTGACCCAGAGCCAGGGTCGAACCTGGGACCTCGGCACCATGAGGCAGCAATGCTAACCACTGCGCCACCATGCTGCCCAAGATTTTCCAAGCGACAGAAAATTGGAGGAAGCTGCAAAGAATCGAGGGCATGCTGATCAGGTGCAATTTTAGTTGTTGTGCTGAAAAATGCAAAATGAAATAGTTATAGATATAAAATTATGACATCAATCAGAAAATAATTTGGTGGAATTGGTGGACAGATTAATGAAACAATCTGCACATTGCATAATCAGTAATACAAATCATAGGATGAAGCACAAAACTCTGCAAGACATTTGTTCATCCCTATCTCAATCATTGTGAGCAATTCTATGTTGCAAGAATATCACTGGGAAATATGCAGTAAAGTTCTACCTCTTGTTTCAGATCCAAATACAATATGAAGGGAGCACAAATATTGTTTGTCTAAAGTAGAAAAGGTAGACTGAGAGGTAATCTTATTGCGTTATTCAAGATCCTAGTATGGACAACTTAAAGCCTGAGGAACTGTGTACTGTGACCACCAAGAATAACAATAGGACAGTGGATTTAATTCAGAAGTGGAAAATTGGAAGGATATGGGAGGGAATCTCGAGTCCCCCAGCCGTGTGTTTCTTGACCACGCGGCATTCGCTGGGGGCGGGATTCTATCTTCCTGCCATCTGTCAATGCGCCGCTGTGAAACCCGCTGGTGGGATCTGGTGCCAGCGGGAAAAGTGAATTCAGACGACCAGAGAATTCTGGCCCATGTCTAATATAACTCCTTCACACAGAGGACATGAGTCGTTAGAATGGTCTGACCAGGGAAGGGTGAAGAAAGCAGAGAACATAAGTAAAGAGCGTTGGGGAAATACTGTTGATAAAATCAGACAACTTAGCGGGTGAACCGTCAGGTGGACTAATGAATTGATACGTTAATTCATATGTTTCTAACTTTGTTAATTTTTTATTTGTCCTTTAGAAACACGGGTGAATACCCTGCTTCCCCAGCTGCATGTTCCTCAGCGACGTAGTGTCGCTGGCAGCGGGATTCTCTGTTCCCGCTGCAACATGTTTGCAAAATTATTCAAATTTCAAACTTAGTCACAAAATAAATATCCATGAAAATATTATCAATCCTCTGAAAATCACAATTTTGACAGAGTTATTGTGCAGAATCCTTCCCTCCAACCGCCTTCCTGATACTTGTTAAACAGTTGAATTTTAAACGTTGTCATGTGAGAGTACCTTTAAGAAATGGGTGTTTATAAATGGGTGTGTATATAAATATCTGTAGTGAGAGTACTTTTAAGAAGTGGGTGTTTATTACTGCAGTGATGTCAGAGAGTGGGTGGAGCTGGGCTGTTTCTCCTTTTGTTTTAGGCTGTTTGCTGCAGGGTGTGTTTTAGTTTCGTTTTCAGAGCTGGATAGCTGCAGCTACAGCCAGAAGGGGTATTAGTCTCTCTCTCTCTGTAATCTAAAAACTGTAAATCAATCCTTTGGTGATTTAAAACTAATAACTGCTCTCATTAGTGATGTGCTTCTGATTAAAAACATTTTTTTAAGTCTTATGTATGTTAAAAGGAAAGCTTAAGGATTACTTAGTGTTGTATTCTTTGGGGTTGTATTTGAACTAATGGTTGCTAAGAAGTTCACTGTATGTTTTAAAAAGGTTAATTTGAGTTTATAGAATAAACATTGTTTTGCTTTAAAATATACTTTTCCATTTCTGCTGTACCACACCTGTAGAATGCTGGGCCGTGTGCTCCCCATACCACAATCTTTAAAAGTTGTGGGTCAGGTGAACTCCATGATACACTTTGGGGTTCTCTAAACCCTGGCCCATAACAACGTGCCAATGAGCGATGCTGAGCCATTTTAGATTTTACATTGATTGATATTTAAAATAATTGGAACATCAGAGTATGCTTCATTTTTAAGAACCTGCTCAGATTCTATTGGTAGGGATAAACGTAATTTGCTTTAGAGTTCTGACAACAAGGTCACCATTCATGACCATGCTGTAGAATTAGAACACTTCAAGTTATAATTAATTACTGAGAGATGATGAAGAAATCTGAAGCTTTCTTTCACACCCTATGCCAATTCTAACATAATTCTGTCACTGTTAAGATGGCTGATAGATTTTAAGCAAATTCATGGCAAAACGATCTTGGATCATGGCATTTGGAACAGGTAATAATACATCATCGTCATATTAAGTTGAATATTTATCTCATCATGAAATGGAAATCAGAATTTTGAACAGACACCATGAATCAAGTGCCCTATCAGTCAACTTTTTTGTGTATTACCAAACCAACTAAAGATACAATTGATAAGAATTGCATATATTTCAAACCCAAAACTAGAAGACGTAAAGATGGTTTGCAACATACATATTGGATATCTCAATCAAAAATGTAATCTGATTACTTCTTATCCAATCCTCTCGCATGTTAAACTCATTAGGTTTGGTAATAATAAACACATCAAATAAAACAGATTAATAATTTGTTGTGACACTTACAGCTAACATTTAGATAATATGGATCACTTCTTCTTCCGTCAATTGCATTATATGCATAGCACGTAAAACCTCCATCAGGCCTCAATACTCCAGATATAGTGAGGGTTGTATTATCTCCACCTAGAACAATTCTACCACCAGGATTGATAATTTTATCTCCTTTAAGCCAGTAATATGAATCCACTGGCCCTGAAGCAGTACATGTCAGAGTCACATCATTGTGCTCTACAGGATTTGCGTTATTGGATGAGATGATAGGCTTAGAGATAGATTCTGTCAAAATACAGGAGATCGTTGTTCATGTGCATCATGTCGAGCAGTTAGGTAAAGTTGTGACAGTTATATTATTAATTTGTACATAAGCTTCTTTGGAATCTCTAAATATTGCTACATTCTTGTGAATGGAAGCCAGAAATTACAATCTGCAACAATGTAAAATTTGTCCTATGTACTTTGTACACAGATAAACAACTATTAAATATGCTATCATTGTGAAAATACAAAATGGAAGAATAGTGCAAGAAAATAATAGATCTCTGTATTTTTGTTTCGGTAGAACGAAAAGAATTATGTGAGAAACATGAAACAAATATTTTTGACAGAGAAGTTGACATCATTCCAAATAACACCCTCTAATTTAGAATGTGGCAACACAAGCAAACCTAAAAATAAGTCTATTAGTGGATCTGCATTAAGTGTAATAAAACAATAGAAGAAACAGACTGAGAAATGTTAATTGGAAGAAAGTTTCAAGGTAACACTGACTAGCTCACTGCAAGTAATCACCAGAGCAAATCTCCCCCAAATGTAAAACGAAAGACAAATATGTTACCTAGAGCTGTATTGTACCACACATCAGCCATGGAAATATCATTCAGGGCCAAATGAAATCTTTGCTGTTAACAGTCCATTAACATGAGAGATACAAGGATATCTCAATGCTTCGGGGATTTCTGATGCTCCAATTGAATACAAGCCTGGAACACGTTTTAAAATCCCATTTCAGCTCAAGAATTTACAGTTGTGTTTTCTGAGCAGTTTTTTTTCTGATATTAATTGTAAAAATAAGTGAGTACCAATGATTTATTTCAGTTTAAAACAGTAGAGCCTCAACATTTCTGGGCGGTTGGGAGACAGCAGGGCAACACAGTGGTGGTGGGAATCACAGAATGCCAGGCACTTGGTGATCTTGCCAAATTTAACAGTCAGACGTCCTTATCATTTTTTTCTTCTATTTCTCTGCCAGATTATTAATCTAGCTGCTTGCCATCTGGAAAAACTAACAACATAAATTACAACCAGGATCACCAACTTTTTGGAAGCGTGAACATCAGTAGGGAGACTCAAGGATTTGCTTGAGGAGCCGATAATACCACTCCTGTTCCTCCTGGCCCACAAGCAGTGCTCTAAACAGCAATGACCTACTGCAACTGGCAGTTCCCATCTCCATTTAGCTGCCAGGTTTATGAAGTCCAGGAAAATCTGACCTACAGCTGTTAAACATAAATCTGGCTCCCAGCTGCATTGTGTAAACCTTATTTAAATATTATCATTAAGTGTTTCACCTCTCCAAGAAGGGACATACTCAACCCATGAAACTCACCACCATAAAGGTACACACATGGCAAGTTTGGATGCGTTCCCGAATGTCTATTTTTTAAACCTCTTCTGGTGCATATGGGGAATGCCAAGATCAAACCCTATCAGTGCTCAGATTTGTGTCCTTTGGAATGGTCATGTCCTGACCCCCACCTGCAGTGTGATTGTTATCCATGTGTTAATGCATTAATCTTTCATGGGGATTTTATGGTTTTGCATAGATCGTATATGTATCAAATGGTTCTGAAACAGCTCAAACAAAAGCTGGTGGCATGGTGACACAGTGGTTAGCACTGCTGCCTCATAGCTCCAGGGTCCCGGGTTCAATTCCGGCTTTGGATGTCTGTGTGGAGTTTGCACTTTCTCTCCGTGTCTGCATGGTTTCCTCTCACAGTCCAAAGATGTGTAGGTTAGGTGGATTGGCATGCTAAATTACCCCTTAGTACCCAAAAGGTTAGGTCAGGTTACTGGGATAGGATGAAGGCGTGGGCATAAGTAGGGCGCTCTTTCCAAGGACCGGTGCACACTCAATGAGCCGAATGGCCTCCTTCTGCACTTACATTTTATGATTCTATGTTATATAGACCATCACAAGAGATCCAGGGCAAAAACAATCACTGCAGATATTCTCTTGGTTATTTTGTCATCTTCCAAGCAAAGTCACCATTGAAAATCCCCAGAGCACAAACATCCACTTTTACACCTGCCAATGACAATGTACGAGAATGTTTCAACTCAAACAAGCTTTAAAGTCAGTTCAAAGAATGAGTGTATTCACAATAAGTGCACTAAACTAGACTCGAAAACACAAAATGGCAACTACTACAAGAAATCATGAGGGCAATTCTGCCCAAAAAATGTGAAAAATTACAAATATGATACCTCTGCTGGAGAGTACTTGATCCAGTATCTGTCTTGGAAAGGTTACTCATAGGGGGCAATGTGGCAACTGTCCATTAACGGTGATGATAAATTCCTTTGTGGGCTTCTGAACTTGTGGCCACTTCAAATAAATAGAACCCTTGAACATTTTTAAAAATAAATAAGGGATACAGATCCCATTCACAAACTTTAGTAGAATGGTATCATCTCTGAGACTGGGATGGTTTCTATATGATGTAATTAATCTGAAGAATTTACTGTTGTGCTTTTTGCAGTACTGTGTTTTGTCAATATTTGTTCAGAGTACCAATGACTTTAGGTTTAAAACAGTACAACCCCAACATTTTGAGGAGGTGGGGAGAGTGCAGGTAGCTCAGTGGTGATGGTGAAACTTAAAATCCCAGAGACATGGCAGTACCACCAAATTCAACAGTAGTATCCCCTTATCAAATTGAGCTTTGATTTCTCTGCCAGATTGATAACCTGGTAGGCTGTCATATGGGAAAACTAAGATTGTAACCAGGATTGTCAGGGTTTAGGAAGCTTATGATTGGAAATTCAAGTAGCGGAGGGTGGGCAAGATGTGTCATTGATTGCTACAGAGATAAAAGTTGTGATTTGCAGCAGAGAGGTCAAAAGGTTTGCTTGAGAGGCTGGTGATACCATTCCTGTTCCTCCTGGCCCACAAGCAGCGCTCTAAAAAGCTGACAGCTCCTGTTGACATTTAGTTGTTGAATTTGGAGTCTACAGCTGTTACATTTCAATCTAGTTTCCAACTGTGCAAACCTGATTTAAATATCATTAATTATTCCACCTTCTAAGAAGGAATATTTCTCAGGTTAACATTTCTTTGATGGTGTTTTTCACCCTGCTGTATTGCAAATACACTCATTGTTTGAACTTACATTAAAGAAACCCACTGCCTTAAAAAGCACATATAATGGGTTTGGGTGCATTCCTTGATATCTAACCTTTGAACCTTTTCTGGCCCACCTCATCAAGCCCTCTCAGGACTCAGCCTTTTTTCCTTTGGGACAGCCATATTTTCTATTTGCTATCACCAGCTGATTGATTTATGTCTGAATGTTACTGGAGATCCAGGACAAAAATAAATCACTGCAGACATTCTTTTGTTTGGTTTTCCATCTCCCAAGAAAAAACCCATCAGCACAAGAATCAATTTCTACACCCACCTGTGACCATGTGCGATAGAGCCTTATCATAAAACCCAACTGTTTCTGCCCTGATGACCTTCTTCACACTGAATCTTCTGTCTTCTCAGGTTAGCTGGCGCACTTGTCTCTTCCACTGATTTGTTGACTCACCCACCCAGATTCTCCAGACTACCACCCCACACCCTTCCTTGATTTGTATAGGTACTGTTACAACTTTCTCTTAAATGTTGGCTGTGGTACAGTTGGCAACACTCTTGCATCAAAAATCAGAAGGCTGATGATGCAAGTCACACTGCATGATTTGTGTACAACAACCTAAGCTGACACTCTAATGCAGTACTGAGGTAGTGGTATACTGTTTTTTGATTGTACTGAGGTAGGAGTGTACTGTCTTTTGAATGTACTGAGGTAGGAGTGTACTGTTTTGAGCGTACTGAGGTAGTAGTGTACTGTTTTTTGAATGTACTGAGGTAGGAGTGTGCTGTCTTTTGAGTGTACTGAGGTAGTGTACTGTCTTTTGAATGCACAAAGGTAGGGGTGTACTGTCGTTTGAGTATACTGAGGTAGGAGTGTACTGTCTTTTGAATGTACTGAGGTAATAATGCACTGTCTTTTGGATGGGGCATTAAATTAAGTTCCTGCCCGTTCATTTAGCTGGAAATAAAAGATCCAAGCACTATCTTGAAGAGCAGTTGATGTAACCTGACCAATATTTATCCTCAAATCAACATAATAAACATTATCTGGTCATTATTATATTGTTATTTGTTGGTGTTTTCTCTGCACAAATTGGCTATCCTTTCCCTGCATTACAGCAGTGACTTCACATCAAAATGACAGTAAAGCGCTTTGGCACATGGGCTGATCTTTCTAGTACATGCTTGGACCTTTCAGCCTGCGTCTCTACCATCTCTAGCTTCATCTGCTGTTGCACTGGAATTCTTGTAATGATTTGGCAAAATTATTTCCTTCTCCTTCCTTAGCTTTGAGATAAATGCTGATCATGAAATGTGCTACATAAATGCAAGTCTTTTGATTCTTGTTAGCCTGCAGAGTATTAGCAGATCAAGTCATTGTGCACCCCATTGTAGTTCAATAAAAATATTAAAAGTTGCTTACAAATGTTTCAACAAATTTGAAGAACAATTTTAATGCTGGCTGTGACCAATACTTAAGCAGACAGTCCAAATCAAATGAAGGGTGCAATTTTATAGTCCCCACCCCACGTCATATTTTACGGCAGCAGAGACGGGCCATTTTTGGCCAGCGACGAGGTCTTCTCCTTCCGCTGATGTCTCCTCCGCTGCCAGGGAATGGTTCACAGGGGGTTGACATTGGCAGGAATAGAAGATATGCCCGCAGGAAGTGCCAAAACATTTCCACCAAAATCAATTGAGCTTGATTACTGAGCCACAAGAGCTGGATTTTCAACCCGCCCCACCGTAGCATGTTTTCCAGAGGTGGAGGTTGCTTGCCATTGGCTGGTGTTGGTATCTTTCTGGTTCCACTGATGCCTACAACATTTTGTGTTGTTTGCTGGTCACGCCACCAGGGAACCAACTGCAGGGACCTGTCAGAAAATTCAGCCGGCAAGTTCCGCAGAAAATGTTTACTTTTAGCAGAACATAAAGAACAAATTTATATTTATATGTTACTTTTATCTTAATCAAATATTCCACATGTTCCAAGATGATGCTTGACCAGCAGCCAGTATAGGTCAGTGAGGAAAGGGCTGATAGGGGAAAGGCATTTGTTGCAATATAAGTCACAGGCAGTAGAGTTTTTGCTGACCTCAAGTTTACAGAGGGTGGAGTGTGGGACACCAGCCAGGATTGTGTTGGAATATTCAGGACTGAAGTTTAAAAAGGCCTGAATTAGTTCAGCTCAGAAGGCATTAATGGCACAAATGATGTCAGTTGCTCATCTTGGGATCAAATGTGACACCAAAGTTGTTGTCAGACTGGCTTAATGCCTGATTCTTGCCAGTGAGAGGGATGGAGTTGGTAGCTAGGGTGGGGAGTGGATCTTGTGTCTAAAAAAATAGTTTCAACCTTCCTAAAATTTGATTGGAGGAAATTTCTGATAATTTAGCAACAATAGAGGTGTTGAGCGAGGTGGTAGTGCATAGTGCTAGGTGTCGATGTACATGCGAAAACTGAGCAATGATGTCATCAAGGGGTAATATGTAGATGAGAAATAGGTGGTGGTCAAGGACAGATCCCTGGAGAACACCAGAGATAATGGTACGGGGCAGAAAGATTTAGCTTTGATATAGTCATATAGATGCAATTTGAAATTTTAATAAGAGTTGTTTTCATACTTTTGCAGGGGTGGAAATTTGATTGGAATGAATTAAACTAGAATTCATGAAAAGGTGGGAATGGATTTGGAAGGTGACAACAATTTAAAGGACTGAATAGAGTAAATGGAGATTGGATGGCAGTTTCCGAGGAGTGAAGAGATATTTTTAAGGGACAGACGTGCTAACGGCAGATTTAAAAGGAGAGAGGGACAACACCTAAAGAGAATTGAAAATATTGGTTAATATGGGGGCCATGTTGGATGGTGATCAGTTTAATGGAAATTAGAGTGGCCAGATGTCTAGATTTTATACATATCCATATTTTAAACATTGGGGCCAATTCCAGTACATCTAAGATGAAAATAGATTGCAGGTTGTGTAGTGGTTTGAATTCTCATGATTCCTTAGATCTTGAAATAACGGGTGGCAAGGTGGCACAATGGTTAGCACTGCTGCCTCGCAGCACCAGAAATCTGGGATCAATTCTGGCCATGAGTAACTGTCTATGCAGTGTTAGCACTTTCTCCACATGTCTGCATGGGTTTCTTTGGGTGCTCCTGTTTCCTCTCACAGACCAAAGATGTGCAGGTTAGGTGCACTGGCCATACTAATTTTTCCCTTTGTATCCAAGGATGTGTAGGTTAGGTAAGGTTTCGGGGAAAGGGTGGGAAGTGGGCCTTGGTAGAGTACACTTTCAGAGGGTCGGTGCATAGAATTCTATGATTTTGTTAATATTCTTTTAAATCTTTGGTAGCCATTAAGATGTGACTATTGCTGCGAATAAAATAAGTGGCCTTCTCTTTTTAACAATATTCTTTCTATGTCATTTAAAACCATCCCAAAATTAGATCCAACAGCAAGCCCAATGTGGAGGTAGATATTACCAAACAATCCTAGTTTGCAAAATAATAAATATGTGCAGCATCATAATGTTCTCCACTATAAAGAATACACTATTTGCAGATTTGACTGTTGCCTAGCAGGTATTTCTTAATGCCTCAGGTGAATATTCCCTCCCCTAGATTCTTGCAGTATACGATGGGAAATGCTGCTGGAATCTACAGTTTTTGTTAGCTATCATTTTTTAATTCATTTTTTTGGGATGTGGGCTTTGCTGATTAGGCCAGCATGTGTTGCCCAACCCTAATTGCCCTTGAGAAGGTGGTAGTGAGCAGCCTTCATAGATGTAATTGCAGTAGTAACAGTGTTCATTTAATTCTATTGGAGGCCCTGAGCATGCTTCATAGTCACTTTGTCACATATATACATGTGCAAGAATGGGCAGGTCGGGAGCTGTGGTTTGTGTCCTTTATTTATAGCCACTGCTAGTGGACACCCTTGTGCGGATAAGAACAAGTGAACAGGAGTTTGGTGCTATGGCCAGAATGAGTTTGGAGATAAGGAGATAGGAGAAAAACTAGAGAAAGATACATCAGAGCTATGGCAGCAGGAGCATTTAAGGAAGTTTGGTAATCTGAGCTCGAGGAAGAGTGGCACACAGTAACTAATCAGATGGCTCTGACCTCAGTGACAAAGAATTCAATGATCTCCTTGCACTTGTTTTGGAGGTGAGATTGGAGGGGACCATTAGAGGGGTCTAAAATGAGTGTGCCAGAGAAAAGAAAATGGGGGATGTCTTTGCATTTTAGGAGGATTCTGTAGTGAGCAGTTTTAACAGATGACAGTAGGACCAATGGTGCTTTAAGTGGTCCGGTCAGTTCTGGTGGTGGATGGCCGCATCCTTTGGCCTTGGAAGAGTAGAAATGAGGGTGACACTAGGGAAAGGCCAGGATGAGAGAGAATAATGGTTTTATTTGGAACTAGGACATCAAAGATTACATTTCAGTTCCCAACTTCTTCGTTAAAAGTTTGAGATATGTGCCGTCTCAATATTATCCCTTAAGACGAGAAGATAAAGATAGCTGCATCAAACCATTTATTAAAGATTCTATTTACCCACTTTTTGGTGGATTTGTACTTCCTGTTTTTATGTCAGGTTTTATCGAGGGATTATGACAAGCAGACACACAAGTGGTAATACACAGTGTACTTATCCGCAACCAGAATATTGTATTTATTTCATCTCATAATTTCCTTGTGCATCCCTGATTTTTATTGACAATATTGGAAGTAGTGTCTTGAAATGGCTAGGATGGATTTCCCTTCACTAAACCTCTTTGCCCCTCTCTCCTCTCCTTAAAACTACCCTTTTCGATTAAGCTTTCAACCACCTGAAATAATATCTCCTTACATGCCGGTGTCAAATTTTATTTGATAATGGTTCCTTTGAAATTAACTTGGAGAATTTTACTGCAGACATTACTAGTGCCATAGAAATGCAAGTTATTAATTATCGAATCAAATTTCTGTCAAGGACAGGCACAGAAATAACATCATTGTTGCTCTGGCACTTGAAGGAGAATCGTAAAATTTGTATGTGACTGTACATTTATCCTGTTTGTTTATCCGGAGTATTTTTTATTTACTTGTTCAATCCTCAATAAATATATATTTTTATACAAATTATAATTGTTGTATTTCACATCAATGGCCACTCTGAAGCTCTTGTTCACATGACATGGCACATCTGTCAAATAATCAGGAAATGTACTGAGAACAATGGATAAATCCATAAAGTGGCTCACCAAGATGCAACTGGGTTATGAACAGAGGTTGGAAATGTTCTCCTCAGAATAGTGAAGATTAAGACCTTACCTAATAGAGGATTTTAAGCTAATTAGAATAGATTGAACAAAACAATTTCCTCTGTTGAGTGAATCAATAGTAAGAGGTCATAGTTTCAAAGTCATAGGCAAAAGATCTAGAAGAGAATGGAGATATTTTTGTGTTCAGATTTTTATTTTTTATAATAAATTTAGAGTACTCAATTATTTTTTCCAATTAAGGGGCAATTTAGCGTGGCCAATCCACCTATGCTGCACATCTTTTGGGTTGTGGGGGCGAAACCCACGCAGACACGGGGAGAATGTGCAAACTCCACACGGATAGTGACCCAAGGCTGGATTTGAACCCAGGTCCTCAGCGCCGTAGGCAGCAATGCTAACCACTGTGCCACCGTACTGCCCTTGTTTTCAGATTTGACGGTATTTGGAATGCTCGACCTGAAACTCATTCCATAAATAATTTTTTAATATTTTTAAAAAAAAATTTAGGGTATCCAATAATGTTTTCCAATTAAGGGGTAATTTAGCATCACCAATCCACCTACCCTGTACATCTTTGGGTTGTGGGGGTGAGACACATGCAAACACGGGGAGAATGTGCAAACTCCACACAGACAGTGACCCAGAGCCGGGATCGAACCTGGGTCCTCAGCGCTGTGAGGCAGCACTGCTAACCACTGTGCCACTGTGATGACCAAATTTGATAAATGATTTTGAAAGAGAATTTGACAGGTACATGAGATTATGGAAGCTACAAGATTAAAGACAAAAAAAATAGGTATGTGAGATTTATATGACTAGTCTAATAACCAGCACAGGCATGAGAGGCTAAATAATCTCCGACTGAGCTGTAGGTTTCCTTGATTCTATGAATGTGTCTCTTTTGGTCTTAAAAGAGAGTGAAGTATTACACTCCACCTCCCCTCACAAACCTGACTTGAAGCTTAATCTTAATCTTGCAAGCAGCCAGACTGTCATGATCCTAGATCAGACCCAAACAGTTGCTCGGACACTGGACAGAAACCCTACTATTTAATTTAATTTTGTAAGAGGAAAGGATATTTGTGAAGAAAGGATATTTTGCTCCAGGAGTGATTTCATGCACAAATAGGGACATGCTATATTACTATGAACGCAGTATAACTAGTTTTAGTATCATTAAGAAAATAACCTAGAATTGCCCATTAAATAATGCTTAACAATACAATGAAACCAATAACCCGTATGCTAGTTCAAATAAACCCATCTCAGGTCACAGTTGCTATTAAATACAGTTAGCAGACCCAGGCATACTTGCTTAAGAGATGTTCTTTGATACTGTTTTCAGAGATAGCCCTGAACCTGGTCAGAACAATGCAGAATCTCTTGCTGGAGTCTTCAGAACTGTCTTCAAAGCTTGACTTCAAGCTCCAACTAAACTGCCCGTTTCCCTGGAAAATGCCTGTTATCCTGGCTCCTTCCATTAGCTACATCATTTTACCAAGCATAACACAATGTCTCCACCTATCTACTCCCCAGTGAACACTCGTAATACAAACAAAAATCAATTAGCCCAAGCTTTTACAATGCTTCAATTGGCTCCAAATCAGGATTGTCTTTCAAATCAGGATACTTTTAAAACATGACTGCAGCAGTCACACGCTAACTCAGGCTTTTAATCCTTACTGTATTAAATACACATATCTGAAATTTCTACATTCATCTGTTTAACTGTTTTTGTTTGGGGCGGCATGGTGGTACAGTAGTTAGCACTGCTGCCTCACAGCTCCGACGACAAGGGTTCAATTAGGCCTCGTCTCTGCGGAGTCTGCACGTTCTCGCCGTGTCTGCGTGGGTTTCCAAAGATGTGCAGATTAGGTGGACTGGCCATGCTAAATTGCCCCTTAAGTGTCCAAAAGGTTAGGCGAGGTACTGAGTTCTGGGGATAGGGTGGAAGCATTGGTCTAAGTCGGGTGCTCTTTCCAAAGACTTGTGAAGACTCGATGGGCCAAATGGCCTCCTTCTGCACTGTTAATTCTATGATTCCTTCCAAGTACAATCAGATCAATTCACCTTGTACGACCCAAATATTTCTGAACAGTGTGACTTGTTGCACAGCAGTTTATCCTGTGCTAATCAGGGCAAACAAAGAATGCCAAATCTCAGACTTTCACAATTTATGTTACTGGAGGAAAGGGTGCAGATTGCTTGTCAAGTCAGATCCGAATGGTTGAGGCATAACCATGTATAATGCAATGGGGGACTGTCTGCTCTCTGGGAACACTGGGGTGGCACAGTGGCTCAATTCCAGCCTTGGGTGACTGTCTGTGTGGATTCTTTGTTATTTACATCACAGCAGGATGCCATTCGGTCTATCGTATCCACACCGGCTCCCAAAAGAGCTACCCAGCTAGTCCCATTCTCCAGTCCTATCTCTGTAGCCCTCAAAAATTAATCACTTTCAAATATGTATCTAGGTCTCTTTTGAAACCCCCAGTTGAATCCATCTCCGCCACTGGCACAAGCAGTGCATTCCAAATCCCAACAACTCTGAGTAAAGAGGTTTCTCCTCGTCTCACTCCTAGCTCTCTTGCTGACCATCTTGAAATTGTGAGTCCTAGTCACTGACATACCAACTAGTGGAAACAGAATATCCTTCTTTACCCTTAACAAAATTTTTCATAATTTTGAACACCTCAATAAGGCGACCAATTTATCTTCTCTGCTCCAAGGAGAACAAGCCCAATTTCTCCAATTTTTCCTTGTATCTAAAATTCCTCATTCCTGGTATGATTCTTGTAAATCTCCACTGAACTCACTCGAGGGCTTTAACATCCTTCCTAAAATATGATGCCCAGAACTGAACACAATATTCCAAATGTGGTGTGACCAATAATTTGTAGAGGTGCAGCATCACTTGCTTTTGTACTCTATGTCTCTATTTATAAACCTAAGGATCCTATAAGCTTTCTTAACAACTGCTTCAAATTGCCTGGCCATCCTCAGAGAGTTATGCGCTTAAACCCCGTGGTCCCACTGCTCCAGTACTCCCCTCAAAGTCGTACCATTGAGCCTATATTGTCTCTCCATGCTTCTTCCACCAAAATGCATTACCTCACATTTTGCGGCATTGAAGTTCATCTGCTAGGTGTCTGCCCATTTCACCAACTTGTCAACGTCCCTCTGAAATCACTCAGCATCATCCTCACAATTCACTATTCTCCTTAGCTTAGTCTCATTTACAAATTTAGAGACTTTGTCCTCAATACCCACCTCAAAATCATTTATTTAGAATCATAGACTTACAGTGCAGAATAAGACCATTCTGGATGAGCTGCGAGTCAGAGCAGAGATTTTAAAAGATCGCGGCCTAGTTTCGGGAGCTGTTCGGAGGAGGAGGAGCAGTCTCTGTCAGGGAGAGAACCTGAGAACATCTAAGACACTCAGAAGGTAAGAAGGTAAGTAAGTGATTTTTACTCATTTTTACTTTTATACCTTTTTCAAATTGTGTGTGTCGGGGGGAAACTGAAGTGACATCACAGAAAAGCTGTGACCCGAGTGGCTGATTGGGAATCTACACTAAATTTTAAAAATTAAGCATTGGTAACTAATTAAACATAATTACTTAATTATAACTTAGAGGGGTATCTAAGCCAGAGATCGGAGAGTACTATATTTAGCTTTCGCATTTATATTAGAAATCTAATGCTAGGAAACAGATAGTTAACAGTAAATTTTTAAAAAAATTTAAAAATACATTTTTTTAAATGTTTTTAACTTTTAATTTTAATTAATTGACGCAATGTCAGTTAGAGGGGTGCAGTGCTCTGACTGTGAGATGTGGCATGTCCGGGAGGCTTCCAGCTTCATCTGCAGAATGTGCACCCAACTGGAGCTCCTCACAGACCGCATGGTTTGGTTGGAGCAGCAATTGGATGCACTTAGGAGCATGCAGGTGGCGGAAAGCGTCATAGATCGCAGTTATATAAATGTGGTCACAGCCAAGGTGCAGGCAGAGAAATGGGTGACCACCAGAAAGGGCAGGCAGTCAGTGCAGGAATCCCCTGTGGTTCTCCCCCTCTTGAACAGGTATACCCCTTTGGATGCTGTCAGGGGGGATAGCCTATCAGGGGAAAACAGCAGCAGCCAGAGCAGTGGCACCACGGCTGACTCTGATGTTCAGAAGGGAGGGTCAAAGCGCAGAAGAGCAATAGTAATAGGGGACTCTATAGTCAGGTGCACAGATAGGTGCTTCTGTGGACGTGAAAGAGACTCCAGGATGGTATGTTGCCTCCCTGGTGCCAGGGTCCAGGATGTCTCCGAACGGGTAGAGGGCATCCTGAAGGGGGAGGGCAAACAGGCAGAGGTCGTTGTACATATTGGTACTAACGACATAGGCAGGAAGGGGCATGAGGTCCTGCAGCAGGAGTTCAGGGAGCTAGGCAGAAAGTTAAAAGACAGGACCTCTAGGGTTGTAATCTCGGGATTACTCCCTGTGCCACGTGCCAGTGAGGCTAGAAATAGGAAGATAGAGCAGCTAAACACGTGGCTAAACAGCTGGTGTAGGAGGGAGGGTTTCCGTTATCTGGACCACTGGGAGCTCTTCCGGGGCAGGTGTGACCTATATAAGGACGGGTTGCATCTAAACTGGAGAGGCATAAATATCCTGGCCGCGAGGTTTGCTAGTGTCACACGGGAGGGTTTAAACTAGTATGGCAGGGGGGTTGGCACGGGAGCAATAGGTCAGAAGGTGAGAGCATTGAGGGAGAACTAGGGAATAGGGACAGTGGGGCTCGGAGGCAGAGCAGACAGGGAGAAGTTGCTGAACACAGCGGGTCTGGTGGCCTGAAGTGCATATGTTTTAATGCAAGAAGTATTACAGGTAAGGCAGATTAACTTAAGAGCTTGGATTAGTACTTGGAACTATGATGTTGTTGCCATTACAGAGACCTGGTTGAGGGAAGGGCAGGATTGGCAGCTAAACTTTCCAGGATTTAGATGTTTCAGGCGGGATAGAGGGGGATGTAAAAGGGGAGGCGGCGTTGCGCTACTGGTTAGGGAGAATATCACAGCTGTACTGCGGGAGGACACCTCAGAGGGCAGTGAGGCTATATGGGTAGAGATCAGGAATAAGAGGGGTGCAGTCACAATGTTGGGGGTTTACTACAGGCCTCCCAACAGCCAGTGGGAGATAGAGGAGCAGATAGGTGGACAGATTTTGGAAAAGAGTAAAAACAACAGGGTTGTGGTGATGGGAGACTTCAACTTCCCCAATATTGACTGGGACTCACTTAGTGCCAGGGGATTAGACGGGGCGGAGTTTGTAAGGAGCATCCAGGAGGGCTTCTTAAAACAATATGTGGACAGTCCAACTAGGGAAGGGGCGGTACTGGACCTGGTATTGGGGAATGAGCCCGGCCAGGTGGTAGATGTTTCAGTAGGGGAGCATTTTGGTAACAGTGACCACAATTCAGTAAGTTTTAAAGTGCTGATGGACAAGGATAAGAGTGGTCCTAGGATGAATATGCTAAATTGGGGGAAGACTAATTATAACAATATTAGGCGGGAACTGAAGAACATAGATTCGGGGCGGATGTTTGAGGGCAAATCAACATCTGACATGTGGGAGGCTTTCAAGTGTCAGTTGAAAGGAATTCAGAACCGGCATGTTCCTGTGAGGAAGAAGGATAAATACGGCAATTTTCAGGAACCTTGGATAACGAGAGATGTTGTAGGCCTCGTCAAAAAGAAAAAGGAGGCATTTGTCAGGGCTAAAAGGCTGGGAACAGACGACGCCTGTGTGGAATATAAGGAAAGTAGGAAGGAACTTAAGCAAGGAGTCAGGAGGGCTAGAAGGGGGTCACGAAACGTCATTGGCAAATAGGGTTAAGGAAAATCCCAAGGCTTTTTACATGTACATAAAAAGCAAGAGGGTAGCCAGGGAAAGGGTTGGCCCACTGAAGGATAGGCAAGGGAATCTATGTGTGGAGCCAGAGGAAATGGGCGAGGTACTAAATGACTACTTTGCGTCAGTATTCACCAAAGAGAAGAAATTGGTCGATGTTGAGTCTGGAGAAGGGTGTGTAGATAGCCTGGGTCACCTTGAGATCCAAAAAGACGAGGTGTTGGGTGTCTTAAAAAATATTAAAGGTAGATAAGTCCCCAGGGCCTGATGGGATCTACCCCAGAATACTGAAGGAGGCTGGAGAGGAAATTGCTGAGGCCTTGACAGAAATCTTTGGATCCTCACTGTCTTCAGGTGATGTCCCGGAGGACTGGAGAATAGCCAATGTTGTCCCTCTGTTTAAGAAGGGTAGCAAGGATAATCCAGGGAACTACAGGCCGGTGAGCCTTACTTCAGTGGTAGGGAAATTACTGGAGAGAATTCTTCGAGACAGGATCTACTCCCATTTGGAAGCAAATGGACGTATTAGTGAGAGGCAGCATGGTTTTGTGAAGGGGAGAGCATGTCTCACTAACTTGATAGAGTTTTTCGAGGAGGTCACTAAGATGATTGATGCAGGTAGGGCAGTGGATGTTGTCTATATGGACTTCAGTAAGGCCTTTGACAAGGTCCCTTATGGTAGACTACAAAAGGTGAAGTCACACAGGATCAGGGGTGAGCTGGTAAGGTGGATACAGAACTGGCTAGGTCATAGAAGGCAGAGAGTAGCAATGGAAGGATGCTTTTCTAATTGGAGGGCTGTGACCAGTGGTGTTCCACAGGGATCAGTGCTGGGACCTTTGCTCTTTGTAGTATATATAAATGATTGGGAGGAAAATGTAACTGGTCTGATTAGTAAGTTTGCAGACGACACAAAGGTTGGTGGAATTGCGGATAGCGATGAGGACTGTCAGAGGATACAGCAGGATTTAGATTGTTTGGAGACTTGGGCGGAGAGATGGCAGATGGAGTTTAATCCGGACAAATGTGAGGTAATGCATTTTGGAAGGTCTAATACAGGTAGGGAATATACAGTGAATGGTAGAACCCTCAAGAGTATTGAAAGTCAAAGAGATCTAGGAGTACAGGTCCACAGGTCACTGAAAGGGGCAACACAGGTGGAGAAGGTAGTCAAGAAGGCATACGGCATGCTTGCCTTCATTGGCCGGGGCATTGAGTATAAGAATTGGCAAGTCATGTTGCAGCTGTATAGAACCTTAGTTAGGCCACACTTGGAGTATAGTGTTCAATTCTGGTCGCCACACTACCAGAAGGATGTGGAGGCTTTAGAGAGGGTGCAGAAGAGATTTACCAGAATGTTGCCTGGTATGGAGGGCATTAGCTATGAGGAGCGGTTGAATAAACTCGGTTTGTTCTCACTGGAACGAAGGAGGTTGAGGGGCGACCTGATAGAGGTCTACAAAATTATAAGGGGCATAGACAGAGTGGATAGTCAGAGGCTTTTCCCCGGGGTAGAGGGGCCAATTACTAGGGGGCATAGGTTTAAGGTGAGAGGGGCAAGGTTTAGAGTAGATGTACAAGGCAAGTTTTTTACGCAGAGGGTAGTGGGTGCCTGGAACTCGCTACCGGAGGAGGTGGTGGAAGCAGGGACGAGAGTGACATTTAAGGGGCATCTTGACAAATACATGAATAGGATGGGAATAGAGGGATATGGACCCAGGAAGTGTAGAAGATTGTAGTTTAGTCGGGCAGCATGGTCGGCACGGGCTTGGAGGGCTGAAGGGCCTGTTCCTGTGTTGTACATTTCTTTGTTCTTTGTTCATTCCACCTATTGATTCTGCACCGGCCCTTTTTTAAAATCAGAAAAAGCAAGGGTCCCAACAGTGAGCCCTGCGGAACACTACTTTCAACTCTTAGAGATGCCCATCTATACCTACCCTCTGTTTGCTATCTCTTAGCCAACTTCGAGTCCAAGCTGCCAAGGTCCGATCAATCCCCAACATTTTTAATTTGCTAACCAACCTGCCACGTGGCACTATGTCAAGTGCTTTCCGAAAGTCCAAATATACAATATACCTCATCAAAGAACTCCATTAAATTTGTCAGACATGACCTGCCCTTGGCAAAGCCATATTGACTGTCAAGTATTAACTTATTTTTCTCTAAGTGTATATTTATCTCATTCTGTATTATAGGATCCATCAGTTTTCCCACTATTAATGTCAAGCTGACAGGTCTGTAGTTTCCTGGGTTATCCATTGCCCATTTCGTAAACAATGCCGTTGCATTTGCAATCCTCCAGTCCCCCAGGACTAATCCTGTGTTCAGAGAGGCCTGTAAAATTTCTCTCAACAGCCCCGCAATATGCTCCCTTACCTCTCTCAACAATCGAGGAGCCATCCCATCTAGTCCTGACGACTTCTCTACCTGGAGTGCTGCCAGCCTTTTAAGCACCTCTTCTTGATCTATCACTATACTGCTCAGTTGCTCAACACCCACATTTTCAACTGGGCCATATAATCTTTATTGTCACAAGTAGGCTGACATTAACACTGCAATGAAGTTTCTGTGAAAAGCCCCTAGTCGCCATGCTCCGACGCCTGTACGGGTACACAGAGGGAGAATTCAGAATGGACGATTCACCTAACAGCACGTTTTTCGGGACATGTGGGGGGAAACCAGAGCACCCGGAGGAAACACACGCAGACGCAGGGAGAACATGCAGACTCTGCATAGGACAGTGAACTAGGCCAGGAATCGAACCTGGGACTCTGGCACTGTGAAGCAACAGTGCTACACACTGTGCTACCATGCTGCCCTTCTCCACCTAGAATTTACAGTGCAGAAGTACAGACCTTGTCACCATCTTCTAATTTGGCAAAGATAAAAGCAAAGTACTCATTTAGTACCACTGCCATACCCTCCACTTCAGTGAGCAGTTTACCCTGCTTGTCCCTTATGAGCCCCACTCTGTCATTCACTAATCTTTTACCATTAATATGTTTGAAGGACATTTTGCTATTTGTTTCAGCACAGCCTGCCATCCTTTCCTCATGCCTCCTCTTAGCCTTCCTTATTCCAGGCTTAGCCTCTCTCCTGCATTTGAGACACTCTTCCTGATTTCTGTTGCTATTATTATATGTATGGCATGCATCATACTACTCTTTTTTCTTCCTTATTTTCTCATCAATATCCTTAGTCATCCAGGGTAATCTAGCTTTGGATACACACACTATTTATTTCTCATGGGTCTGTACCTAGCTTGCACCCTATTCATATCTCCTTTAAAAGCCTTCCATTTTTCAACCACTCTTTTGCACTTTCTCCCCATGTCTGCATAGGTTTCCTCCAGGTGCTCCAGTTTCCTCCCACAATCCAAAGATGTGCAAGTTAGGTGGATTGGTCATGTTAAATTGCCCCTTCGTGTCCAGGGATGTGCAGGTTAGGTGGGGTTTGTGGTGGGGCAGGAGAGTGGGCCTGGATGGGGTGCTCTTTCAGAAGGTTGCTGCAGACTAAATGGATCAAATGTAAGAACTCTATGATTCTTCTACGATTCTACGAGCCTCAGGATAATTCAAAACAACTGTAAGGTTTGAACATGTTCCTTTTTTTTTTGGAGAGAACTTCTTTGCCCTTGTGCATCAATGAATGTAATTTCTAGCAAGCATTAAAAAATCTCTAGCAAGCATTAAAAAATCACATTACAGCCTTGATTATCTAAATTTTTTGAGTAAAGTGATTAATGCACTCAGGGTTGTTCATCAAGTACTGCCCAATCAGTCTTTACTTTGCCTATCACAAACAGGTGAAGGAGCATTCTGTTTTATTTTATCAGCCAACCACTGGAATTTGTGGTTTATAGCTGAAATTCATACAGATGCGCAATTACGTGGTAGGTGTTATGCTCCCAGTTGGTGTTACTACTGGATGGGAAGGTCCCAGAATGGAACACTAGTTTATGAGATTAAAACTTTTAATTTTGTGAGAAAACTTGGAGGAACAAAGTCACAGGACCATTAATTAGTTTTAACAGCAAGAAAAAATCAAACATGAAAAGTTTCGATTATGATACAATATGCCTTCATTCCCACCTTAAGCTTCACAGATGTGTCGTTTTCAAAAATAACACCCCCACTCTGAAATAAATGGCCGATGCCCCTTAACCAATCTTCCATGGATTTCTCTCATTATCCCCAGATAATTGTCACATGATGATTTTCCAAACTTCACTCCCAAAAAGACACACATTCCAATCTTCTTTCAAACAATGCTTTCTATCAGTTGTTTGCATTAAGAATCCATTCCAGGTTTTCCAACTATCCTTTTAAACAATGCTGCTGCTTCACTTTCAACAAGGAATCCAGCACCAGTTTTCCCACCACTCCTTTCAGGTTTCCATTGCCTTAAATGTTTTTACACAAATTCAGGTACCCAGTCCATAACAGAATGCTTTTGCACCAAATGCTGGAAATAGGGACACCAAACCTCATGATTACTTCTGATATGTGGCTTGTCATTAATCAACTTCATCAGCTCTTCTCTTTCTGGTCTGACTTTACCTTCTATAAACAGTATCCTGCTCCCAAAGGCAGTTATTCTTGTTCCTTTAACTTCAGACTTCATTTCTCTAGTTTCCTTAACTAACTAACAGCACGGTAGCACAGTGGTCAGTTGCTTCACAGCTCCAGGGTCCCAGGTTCGATTGCCACTTTGGATCATAGCCTGTGCAGAGTCTGCACGTTCTCCCCGTGTCTGTGTGGGTTTCCTCCAGGTGCTCCGGTTTCCTCCCACAGTCCAAAGATGTGCAGTTTAGGTGGATTGGCCATGCTAAATTGGCCTTAGTGTCCAAAAAGATTAGGTGGGGTAGTAACCCCAGTAGGGTAACAGGGATAGGTTGGAAGTGTGGGCTTAAGTGGGATGCTCTTTCCAAGGGCTGGTGCAGAGTCAATGGGCCGAATGGCCTCCTTCTGCACGGTAAATTCTATGATTGTAATGTTCTTTATGTTTTATGTACTTGTGTTCTTAACCATTACTACATGGTAAGGCTTTTCTTCAAACAATTCTGAGAGAGATGCCTCCTCTCTAGCCTTCCAAAACCAACTGCTCATAAATTTAATTCAAACTATACTAAAAAAACATTCCCACCCAAAAGGTGCCCCAGGTTGCTGAGCAACGACTTTTCACTTCTCCAAACTTTTATTTACTTTTAACAGCATCATCCCTTGACGCACAGTTTTATCTGAAACCAAAAAGCCCCAGCTGCAAATGCTCAATTAAACCCACTTAAAACTAGAACATATTTCTAATATTTAACAATATAAATATAGATCACTTAAAACTACCTCTGTTTTCCTGACATAGGCAGAGTACCTTTTTGGACTGAGAACATCATCCTGTTATTGGAAAATACCATTCAAGTAACCAATACATAATAGCATTGTGAAATAGATTCCTTAGCTTGTTCAAATGTTTGTCTCTTCAATGGTTGCACAAGTAATATTTTTCACCAACAGGATCCTGCAGTCAGTCCAAAAAGATGTTCTGCCTGCCACATAATTGAGCAACATTATGCAAAGAATGTCAGTGCAGATACTTACTTAGACTTCGGTCCCAGTGATTGTCTGATTGAGCAATCCTGAGTGCACTGATAATTAACCAATTTAAGATCATCAGTTGAACTCATAACATGGCTCAATTGTGCTTGCAAGAAGGAACACATATCCAGAAACAGGGACCTGTTCTATGCAGACAAAATAAACATGTTCAAGCCTTGCTTCTGTTCTGAATTACCCGGGAGCTTTTGGAGCCTATAATTCCCAATCACTTTGTCCATGGAAAATCCTTGGCTACAGTTGACTTGCTAACCAATCCAAGCACCCTTTTCTTCTGTGTTATAAATTCTGATGAATGCAAGATGAAACCCTTTGACAACATGTCTTGTTTTTCAGCATATCCAACTTCTGTACAACCAAGCGAGTGTTGCTCTCTCACCTTTTCCCTAAAGTCCTGCTCATTTTTCCTTCACATATACTAATCCAATTCCTTCTTGAATGCCTCGATTGAACCGTCCTCCACTACACTCACAGGCATCACTTTCCAGATCTTGTGTAAAAAATGTTTTTCCTCATGTTGTCTTTGCGTCTTTTGCCAATTACCTTAAGTCGGTCTCCTCTGGTTCACCATCCTTCCACCAGTACGAATAGTTTCTCCTCTACCCTTTTCAGCTCACAAATGATTTTGAATACCTCGAACTTCTCCAATTAACCTACACAACTGAAGTTCCTCAACATTGGAGCATTTTTGTACCTTCGCTGTTTACATCCTCCCTAAATGGTGGTACCCAAAACAGGACCCCCTGCTCAAGTTGAGGCAGAACCCCTTTTTAAGTTCTATAGCTGGACAACAACCAGCTAGCAGGCATATTTTATTGCTTCTCAGCCTTTTGGCTAAGATCAAGTGTCAGATCAAGCCCAAGATGAGGTGCAATGCCTTTTCCTGTCATCTTGGATCTTGTACCTCTCTCTTGTGAAGACCATGAACTTGAACTGCTTTTTTTGGAGCAAGCAATGAGATGGATTAAAGGCTTGTCCCCTCCACTTTGCGCATTGGCTTTGTAATATTAACAATGGAGTAAAAAATTTTAAAAGGCATGTTCTAACCGTTGCACAAACTCACTCTGCCTCAGCAAGCAGTAAGAGAAACCATTTTCAAATTAACATAATCCAACTATTAATCACTTCAATATGTATCATGTTGAGATTTTTACATCTGAAACAGGACAGATTCTCCTCTCTGACACAACCATTGTTCTTTCACACTGTTATAACTTATTTTCAGAAGTATCTGCAGCAGAACCTTGTGCGTCTGTCGATTTTATTTATTTGTTAATTAAAGTTTATTTGCGGGCAGAAAAGAAAATACATGGAAAATTGTCATGCATATTAACAAAGTTTCCTTTGTGCAGTATCAGCCTGGTGAAAAACAGTAATTGAATTTTACGTAGATGAAATGAATGTCAAGGGATCATTAATTTGTCCCAAGGAATCTTGAGATACTCAAGTGGGAAGCTTCCACTCGGAGCACAACAAGCGGCAGCACCGAGAATAATCTGGGCACTGCACCAGTTTTGCTGAGGTAAATTACACTAGGGTTTCCACGCAAACTGCATATCATCAGGCTATGTTTATTTAACAATTGGGTTATTAATGGGAGGTTTATTTTCTCACAATGGTACAGTTATAATGCAAATTCAACCTAATTAGAATGAATAGAATAAAATAACTGAGACGAGAGATTTTCTAGAGTCTCAGTGCACTTGGGCTCTAACTGCAGATTTACACCACACAATGCAAATGTATTGATTAAATTTGCTGCGCTGTAAACCTGGGGCGGAATTCTCCGCGCCTCCGCGCCGAAATCGCGATCGCCATGGGGAGAATGGGCATTGACACCAAACAACCAGCACGAAGCTGCTCCCGCGTTTCTCTGGTCCCCAGAGAATCACGCGCGGTCTACGTGGCGCGGATAGGGGTCCATTGGCCGAGCCCCCCCCCGCCCCGCGATTCACCGACAACAACTGGCCGAGTTCCTGACGATATGACTCTAACCACGTTTTGCCTGTCGGGAACGGTCATCGCCGGTTGCGGACTCAGTCAGCGGCCAACCTGGTGGGGGTGGGGGAATCCTTCATCAGGGGGCCCTCAGGGATGGCCAGGCAAACGATCGGGGGCCACCGATCCGCGGGTGCGCACGACCTTTGGGGGAGCCTATATTTCTGAGCCCGCTCTGTGTTGTGAATCCACCGTGCGCATGCGCGGATTCCAGACTGGCAGTGCAGGGTCCCGTATCGTCAGGCAGAGTTGCGTGGAGTACTCCGGGGCCCTGCAAGCCCCCTTCAGGCAGGAGAATCTTCAAGAAAGTCCAGAGTGAAACGCCTACATTTTGACGCTAGAGTGGGGACATAGCTCCATTATTGGAGAATCCCGCCCCAGATATCTTTCATTGCGGTCCAGTTGAGGCACCAATACTTTCTGATCAGATAGTTCGATCCACTGCAGTTTCATGCAGGAAGGCAGTGTCTTTTAGAAAGCTAAAGCCAACAACGGAATGCTGCTCAATCTGCTAATTGATTGTATTACCTTAATTTCCCCATATTGCAAAATTTAAGAAGTCATCATATGACGTCTGGTGGAAGTTAGACGTCTGTGTTAAATAATCACACGACTACACTGGCAATCATGTATGTCACTTACCCAGGACATGCAGAGTGAGGATTGCTGATGCATCCTTGCCGCCTTCAGGCGGACTCATTTTAACAGAGTAATCTCCACTGTCCGAAACTCTCACTGACTTCAGCAGGAGTGATCCGTTCGGCAGGAAGAACTCAGCCCGTTCTCCGTAATTATTTTTGAAATCAATTGTTGCTCCGATCCACACGACAACATCTGTGTCCTTGAATGCCCAGCTCCCACTCCTCGCCTCAGCTGACGGCTTCAATGAGAAAAACGCGTTTCCTCCTTCGGTCACATTAATCCGTCTGTTTTCTGTCAGGATGGTAAAACCCTGGGGCTGAGCTGAGAAAGAAAATCACAATGAGAGAAGCGCTCACACTCAACACAACAGAGACTTTTCTCAAGTGACAATAACAACATCCCCTGATTCTCTCTGACAGTCTCTTACTGTCTAGTTTCTCCAATCACTAAAATAAATGAGATGAGAAAGTGATCCTCACCCACTGAGATCAATAAACAAAACGCTCCGGCGGTCAGTGTGAGTCTGTCCATCCTGAGACAACGGCGCCAGTCCCTGTTCCACTCGGTGACTGATCCGCTCCTCCTGGTGTACACAGCTCATCAGTTCCAGCATTTACAGAGACCGCGATGCTGATTGGACCGAGTGCTGTTCACCTGACTGGAAACATTTTTTTTTAACTGACTAAATCTGAATGTTGCTCTATTTTCAGATACAGACTGGCGTTCTGTGTAATTAGAACATACTTGTCTTTTTAAATGGCAGGTTATGTAACTTGTTTAAGCTAGAAACTCCCGTCCGAGCTAAGACAGGACAACGCAACTCAGTTATTTGCATCGGAAACCCCCATCCCCCGATCACGCAAAATTAAGGAGTATGGGTTACTCCTTTTGGATAGGGGCGATTAAACAGTGGGGAGGGGCCCGAGGGTGATGTTTGGGAAGGGAGTAGGGGGGTGCTTGCCGGGGTGTGTAGGGGCTTCGGAAGGGAAGGAGGGGGGGGTTGTTGGGAGACTGTATGGAGTGGGGGAATTGGGAGTATGGGGGGAATGGGGACTTTGAGGGTGGGATATATGGGGGTGGGCGGGCGGGATGGGGAGGGATTGGAAGTATGGGGGTGGGAACGATGGGGGAAGGGGGTGGGGATTGGGGAGTATGGGGGATATGGCATGGGTAGCACTGCTGGAAATGGGTGGGCTGGGGCATAGAACTGTGCTCAGCGGGGGCAGTGCCAGGCTCATTCCTAGGGGGGAGGGGGGGCGGTTTGGTGCCAACCCACCCTTATGGCCCAGTGGGGTTTGTGGATCTTCTTACGGCACTGGCTGCTGGTCCTCCTGGTCACGGTCCCCGAACTGACAGCGGCTGTCACTTCCTCCCAGGTGGCACAGGCCACAGTGTTGCTGACTCTACGAGATCCTCAGGGGAACAGGGCACTCCGTCTGGTCTCAACCGCATCCAGTAATCGTCTCAGGTCAGTATCCCCGAATCATGGGGCTGGTTTTCTCGGAGGCATGGCTGGGAACTGAATGGAATTGCAGGAGCAGTTTAAGTGCTACTCTCCCTTGTTAACAGGGGGCTGGCAAGCGTGGTCCAGGCGAATGAGCCAGCTGGACCATCATTTGCGGCGTGAAGCCCATGGGACCTGGTTAAGTGACCAATTAACATTTTACAGTGGTAACGGCCTTTCCGGTCCGAGTGGGGGGAAGCCCGTGGCAGTTTCCGCTCACTACCGCACTGAGAAACTTTTCCATTAAATCGCGCCTGTGATCACTTTTCCGTTCACCTCCTGTGACTTGCACCGTTGTCCAAAGACTTCAAACACTACTTCATTAGAACTAGAAACAGGAGTAGACAATTCAGCCCCTCGAGCCGACTCTGCCATTCCAATACGATCATGCCTGATCTCATCTTCACCTTCCTGCCTACTCCCCATAACCCTTCAATCCATTACTAATTAAAAACCTATCTATTTCCTCCTGAGATTTCTTGAATGTTCTGGCATTCACTGCATTCTGGGGTAAAGAATTCCACTAATTCACGTCCCTTTGAGTGAAGTAATTCCTCCTCATTTCTGTTTTAAATCTGCCAGTTACTGTCCCACAGTTACCAGTTGCATTAGAAGGTTTTACAGGCTGGCAATCATTATGTTAAGAATGCACCTTCTGTGACCATCAAGTCCTAATGTAGGACTTGGACCTGGAGCTTTTGGCACAGAGGTAGGGAAGATTTTCACAGTAACTTCATACTTGTGACAATAAAAGGTTATTATTATTAAGTTATAACTGCAGCACGCGACCATTCACCAGGATTATTTTACATCGGATATACACACAGAAACAAGCCATTCGATCCATCTAAGTCAGTGTTTATACCCCACTCAAGTCTCTTTCCATCTTTTCCAATCAAAATCCACCATTGTAACCATCTAGTCTCTTTCCCCCTTAAATGCTTGTTTCGCTTCCGCTTAAATGCACATGTCCTATTTGCTTCATCCATTCCCTGTGGTCGCAAGCTGCACATTCTGATCATTCTTTTGATAAAGACATTTATTTTGAATTCCCTGTTGTAACTCCTGTTGACTATTATATTGATGGCTTCTGTTATGCTACTTCCCACAAGAGGAAATATTCTCTCTGAATCCACTCGATCAAAGTCTTCTTGAATTTCAGAGACTTAAGTCGCCTTTCACCTTTTTTTCAAGAGATAAGACACAGTCTGTTAATCCGTTCCTGATTTGTATAATCATGCATTTCTGGAATCATGTTTATAAATCTTCCCTACACCCTCTCTGTAGCCTGTACATCTTTTCTATAATGATGACCTTCACAAAGTAAGATTCAATATAGATTTAGCATTTCTTATATACTTTCAGTTTTATCCCTCTTGAAATAAAATTGCATGCTTAGTTTACATTTTATGGCCTTGTTAACCTACGGTGTAACTTTTACTGATTGATGTGCATATATTCTGAGATCCCTCTAGTCAAACCCACCAAAGCCTTCACCCTGTAAGTAAAATGGTCTCCGTGATATCCCTACCAAAACACAGTGCATCACAATGATTTGTATTGAACTTCATTTGCTAATTATTTCCCAATTTGAAGGTTTACCAATATCCTCTTGTAATTCGTTACAATCCTCCCCACTATTGTTTATCCTCTTCCTCCTCCCCAAAATTTGATGTCATAGAATCATAGAATTTACAGTGCCGAAGGAGGCCATTTGGCCCATCGAATCTGCACCGGCCCCTGGAAAGAGCAATCTACATCAGCCCACACATCCATCCTATCCCGTAACCCAGTAACACCACCTAACCTTTTTGGACAGTAAGGGCAATTTAGAATGGCCAATCCACCTAACCTGCACATCTTTGGACTGTGGGAGGAAACCGGAGCACCAGAGGAAATCCCCGCAGACATGGGGAGAACGTACAGACTCCGCACAGACAGTGACTCAAGCTGCGAATTGAACCCAAGTCCCTGGCGCTGTGAAGCAACGGTGCTAACCACTGTGCTACCATGCCGCCCTTTCATTCATTACTGTGTTTAATTGGAAATTGGCGTAAATTGTGAGCGGTAGTGGTCCCAACACTGATCCTTATGGAACACCACTTCCCACCTTCTGCCGCTCTGAGCAACCATCCTTTATTCCCACTCTCTGTTTCCTGCCTGGAAACTAGTTAGCAATCCGTTTTACCTCTTGTCTCCTGACTTTACGTTCTCTGACTTTATTTCTTTAGTCCATTAAAGGCCATGTGAAAATTCAGATAAATTGTATTGTCTTTATTGCCATTGTTGACTTTCTCTGTTACCCTCTCAAAGAAATTCATTGAGGTTGGTTAAGCAGGATTTTCCTTTTGAAATCCTTGGCTATTCCTCATTTCTAGATGTTCTTGAATTCTCTCTTTCAGCAAGGTTTGCATTATTTTTCCTCTCACTGATGTTAAACTAATTGAAAGGTACTTTTTTACCAGGGTCAATTTTTAGACAGCACTTCTACCCATGGTAAGTTTGAAACTCATCCCTTGTGTGACAAGCAAGGATATTAACGACCAAACTAATAATTAATCTTTGTTTCTCTCTCCACAGTTGTTACGTGACCTGCTGAGTATTTTCAGCATTTAGTGTTTTTATTACAATATCCTGAATGTTTTAGTCATTCTAACTTACTTGATGCTGCAGATTCGGCAGCCACTTTGATGAGCTGCTGATTGTGCCTGCAAGTGTAAAAATTAAAATGCATTTAAAATCCCTAGTTAAACAGTTATCCAAACCAGTACCTGGCAACACTCCAACAAACAATCATGGAAAAAAAGTCCTTTGATTATCACTCCGGTTTTGGACTTTTAGTTTGTTCCTAAGTTCCCCATTCCACCCCTCTGTTTTTCTCTCTGTTTTTTTGACATTTCCTGCTAGTTTAATGAAGCACGGTGTAAGGCAAATGAAAAGCATTTTATCTTATCCTTTACACAAGGCACTTTGCAGCCTTTTGACATAAATTATAACCAATAACTTAGATCTCAGCCATACCTCTCATTTTTCCTTTGTGCGTCTCTGCTCAATGTGGGATTCTCAGTGGATTTTTCGGGGAAGTGGGGATGAACGAGTGATACGATAGGGTTCTACTTCAGAACACCGTGCTGGCTGGGTGGTCAAGGTTCTTGGTTTTGGTCTGTTTTCTTTTTTCCCAGATACACAGGCCTCTGGAACCTTTTTACCATCCCATACCTTTTTATTTCTACTTCTTTGATTGTTATTATCTTATGCCACTGTCACGTTTTTGCCAATTAACCATTTCTCATTTGCCAATTAAGCACATAGGTCATTGTATTTGTTGTAATCTGTGATCTATTCTCTTCCTTTGTGGGTGACTGATGTAAAATTCTTGTACTTATTTCCAAATCCCTCCATGGTCTCCCTATCTCTTGAATCTCCTCCAGCCTTGCAATCCTCTGAGATGCTGTGTTCCTCTTGTTCTGGCCTCTGTGTACCCCTAATGTTAATTGCTGCATTATTGGTGGCCATACCTTCAGTTGTCTAGGTCCCAAGGAATTATCCTCCTTATACCTCTGACTTTCTACCTCACTTTTCTTCTTTAAGACACTCCTTCAGAACTACCCATTTAACCAGGCCTTTGATCATTTGGCCTAATATCTCCTTATGTGACTTGCTGTCATCTAGTATTTTATAATGCTCCTGTGAAGCACTTCAGATCTCATTATTATTACATTAAAGAAGCTGCATAAATACAAGTTATTTTAGTTAATTTAGTGTAATACCTTCCCATTTTAAACAAAGGGTTCATAACTGAAATATAAATTTGTCTGTTCTCTCTAGAAATTTATGTCTAAAACCATTCTGTGCAGATATTGCTCTTTTTGCAATTGTACTCCAAACTTAAATTCAATCATAGAATTTACAGTGCAGAAGGAGGCCATTCAGCCCATCGAGTCTGCACCAGCCCTTACAAAGAGCACCCTACTGAAGCCCACGTATCTACCCTATCCCCGTAACCCAGTAACCCCGACTTAACATTTTTTGGACACTAAGGGCAATTTAACATGGCCAATCCACCTAACCCGCACCTCTTTGGACTGTGGGAGGAAACCAGAGCACCCGGAAGAAATCCACGCAGACACGGGGAGAACGTGCAGACTCCGCACCGACAGTGACCCAGTCGGGAATCGAACCTGGGACCCTGGAGCTGCGAAGCAACTGTGCTAACCACTATGCTACCGTGCTGCCCACTTACAACAAAGCCAAATGTATTAATTTAGATACAGACATTTAAATTGATTGTTAATGATCAGCTCCTTTCATTTGAACTATAGACTTCAATAAACTTCATGCTCAGAATGGCATTCTTGCCTCTCTGTTATTCCAAATGAAGTTATTCACACGATTCAGAGTTCCAGTGATACTTTGAATAGTAAAAGATTAGAGATATTGGGCATGATTCTCTGGTCTCGTTACACTTGAGCGAGAGCGCAACGAGGCCAGTGAATAGCGGGAGAGGCTAAAAATGAGAACTACGTCGGGCACCAAACAGACTGGGCGTCAAACAGTTTGCGATGCAACCAGCCCGTTCCCATAGGCAAAATCGGTATCCCGCCATTATGTTATTCTCTAATTCTGAATAACGACTGTAGACTTGTTAAGTAATGGGTTAAGAGTTAAGTAATGCATTAAGAGACATTGCAATTAGTTGTCTCATTTATGCTAAGTATCCAATGATTGACACATATGTAAAGGGGCTTCAGGTGGCCCTTGGGTCAGGTGGTGTGTTGTTAGAGTTTTGTGCAGAGGCTGTGCAAGTGAAATAAATGGTGTTTGGTGAAAAGGAACAGGACTTTTGACTCTTCATACAACGGTAACTAAAACGTATAACAGACTTACAGTTAACACAAACACTTTATTCAAAGGGTTCATTCTGCTTCCAGACCTCAACTAGATGTAAAACAGTCAAGAGGTATCACCAGTGAAACTAAGGAAATAGCCTATGCTAAGCTATCCCTGTGTGCTGCTGCTCACTAGCTCTGCGCTTCTAAAAGACACGGAGCCTGCCTTGGCCTCTACCCTTTTTCCCCGTCTGTGATGCTCCCTCTAGTGATGCTGTGGCTGTCATATTTGTGCTTCAGTCCCTGGTGTATGTGCAGATGTATGTACAGATCACTACATCTCCCCCCTTTGGACTTGATATGTTTTAAGACTGGCCTCAAGAAAACTGTACATAACAAGTGGGGAGATTAAGCAAAACTGCACACTGCAAAAATGATAAAGTAATACAGAAACAATTAACAGTGTTACGAGTCCATCGTGAGAAATGTTCATATTTGTCTTGTAGGTGTGTTGAAGTGTCGTTACTAATCTAGCCGGTCGGGTGCCTTACGGCTTCTGCTGGAGCGTATTAACGGTGGTGGTGGGATGACGGTTTGAAGTCATCAAGAGTACTGTCAGGCGTTGTGTGGCGAGGAACGTCCTGTGGACTAATGGACTTAGTCAAGTCCAGTGTGGGAAACACCGGCGTTGTAGACCGAAGCATTAACAGATTCCGGCGGTTACGGCGAAAGAGTACTCCCGCCAACGACATGACAATGTAGGACCGCGGTGCCTCCTGCCTGATCACCGTGGCTGGCTCAGACCATCCGCCTTCTGGGTCCCTGATCCTGACGATGTCGCCCATGTTCAGTGGCTTGAGTGGGATCACATGTTGATCGTAGTATTGTTTTTGTTTGGACCGTAGTACCCGCATTTTGTCGAGTACCAGATTATTATCGGGGTCTCGGAATTGAATCGCTGGGAGGGTTTTTCAGATGTCCCTGCCGAAGAGCATCTGCGCTGGCGACAGTCCTGAGCTCAATGGGGTTGCTCGGTAGGACAACAGCGCTAGGTTGATGTCCGAGCGTGAATCTGTTGCCTTGCTAAGAAGTTGTTTAACAATGTGGACACCCTTTTCCACTTTCCCATTTGACTGTGGGTAGCATGGACTGGATGTTACATGCCGAAAGTTGTAGCGGTCTGAGAACTCTTTCCATTCCCAGCTCGCGAAGCAGAGACCATTATTTGATATCACCACACGCAGGATTCCATGTCGCGCGAATGTCTCCTGGCATGCCTTTATGACAGATGAAGATGTGAGATCATGGAGTTTCAGTACCTCCAGATAGCTTGAGTAATAATCCATGATCAAAACGTAATCACGCCCTGTGGCATGAAATAAGTCAATGCCCACTTTTGTCCACGGCGCCATTGTGTGTTTGTGTTGCTGCAGTGGTTCTTTACACTGTGCGGGTTGATGTCTTTGGCAGGTGTCACATGTCATGACCATGTCCGTTATGTCTTGATTCATGCCGGGCCAGTACACAGCCTGTCGTGCTCGCCTTTTGCATTTCTCAATTCCTAGGTGGCCTTCATGAATCTTGCGTAGCATCTCGGCGCGGAGTGTGGCCGGAATCACAATCTGCACATTGCGTAGCAGCAGGCCGTCAACTTCAATCAGTTCTGACTTGACATTCTGAAATTGTGGACATTGTCCCCTCGTCCAACCGTGCTGAAGTAGGTGCAGCACCCTCCGTAAAGTTGCATCTTTCTGCGTCTCCTCTCGGATTAGGCAAAGCTTCTCATCCGAAGCAGGCAAATTCTCCATGCATAACTGTGTTTGGGCCTCAATTCCTCTGATAGTTGTCAATGCCAATTGATCGGGACAGTGCATCGGCAATGGCAAGATCTCTTCCCGGAGTGTATACTAGGGCAAAATCATACCTTCGCAGCTTCATCATGATGCGCTGCAGACGAGGTGTCATGTCATTTAGATCCTTGTCTATGATATGGACCAACGTGGGCAGGCCGTACACATAGTCATGGAACTTCAGAATCCCAGTGAGGAGTCCGAGACATTCTTTTTCGATTTGTGCATATCTGCACTCAGTTGCGGTCATGGCCCTGGACGCGTATGCCACCGGGACCCAGTCAGACTGGTCAGCCTGTTGGAGGAGAAGAGCGCCAATCCTGTCCTGGCTGGCGTCAGTGGAGATCTTGGTGGGTCTGGTTGCATCAAAGAAAGCAAGGGTCGGTGCCCTCGTTAGTTGCTGTTTGAGATCCACCCATTCATTTTGGTGACGTTGTGTCCACTCAAACGCAGTGGTCTTTCATAGGAGATTGCGTAAAGCTACCGCCCATGCGGACAGGTTTGGGATGAACCTGCCGAGGAAGTTGACAAAGCCCAGAAATCGTAGCACCGCCTTCTTGTCGTGTGGTGTCTTCATGGTCCATATTGCAGCGATTTTCGCCTCATCAGGGCTGACACCCTGAAATGATATGGTGTCACCCAAAAAGGTTACAGATTCCTTCGTAAATGTGCATTTTGCCTGGTTCAGTTTCAAACCGTATTTATGAATCCTCTGAAACACCTCCTTCAGACGACAGAGGTGTTTTCTTCAGTGGTGGACCATACGATGATGTCATCCCCACATAGACTCTGACACCCTCGATGCCCTCGGTCATTTGCTCCATTATCCTGTGGAAGATCTCTGACGCAGAGATAATGCCAAAGGGCATGCGATTGAAGCAGAAACGTCCGAATGGCATGTTGAACGTACACCGTAATCTGCTCGAGTCATCGAGCTGTATCTGCCAAAATCCCTGCGAGGCGTGAAGATGCACGAGCGTGGAGGGACAACATCATGACGTGTCCCCGCTGCGTACACGCCCACTTAAAAGGGCAATGTCCAGCTTCTGGAAAACAATGTTTAAAGTGTGGCATCTTGGTGAAGATACGAGCATTCGCCATCTCAGATGTGATCTCTTCACGCTTGGGGATGGGGTAGTGTTCCCAGCGAATGTTCTGGTTCAGGTCCTTTGGTCTATGCATATGCGAAGATCTCCAGAAGGTTTCTTAACACAGACAATGGAGCTAACCCAGTCAGTCGGCTGTGTGACTCACGATATTACACCTTGTGACTGCAGTCTGTTGAGTTCCGCTTTCACTTTTCCTGCAGTGGAGTTGGAACCCCCCCTGGGCGGCTGAATGACGGGTTTGGCGTCTGTCTTCAGCATGATTTTGTATTGGCAGGGTAGGGCGCCCATGCCTTTGAATGCGTCGGGGTATTCTTGTAGCATGCTGTGGATTTTAGCTTCCAGGCTTGATGGATCCTGGGTATGCATGTAAATGCATTGCACCAGCCGCAAGTCTTTGCAGGCCTGAGCGCCTAACAGTGATGATTTATTGTCGTCTACAATCTCGAATCGTAGCTGCTTGCGTATCGGCTTGTTGTCCACCCGGAGATGGCACGATCCCTTTGAGGCGATCTGATTGCCGTTGTAGTCCTTCAGCCGACATGCAGCGGGTATTATTTCATGGTCTCCTGGAATCGAATGGAGATCCTTATTAGTGAGGAGGTTAGCTGAGGCCCCAGTGTCAAGCTTGAAGACTAATGGAAAGTCATTGACTTGCACAGTCGCAGTCCACTCACTGCTGGAATCAATGCTGTTGACAGGGTGAGGTGTGACGTTTGTTGCATCATGTTCCTCAATTGTCTCGATCGTGTCCACGACATACGAATTGTCGCAAGCGAGGTTGTCCTCGTCCGAGGAATACTCATCATTGGTTTTTTTGTGCTCCGTTGTGTCTATGCTTTTTACGTTGAAGGTCATGTGTTTCTGTCTTGTTGTCTTCATTTGCAGTGCAGTTGTGCACTGTAAGGCAAAGTGATTGTATTTGGCACACTTTAAACATTGTTTTCCAGAAGCTGGACATTGCCCTTTTAAGTGGGCGTGTCCGCAGCGGGGACACGTCATGACGTTGTCCCTCCACGCTCGTGCATGCAAAGTAGGCCTTCCGTGTCAAATCTTCAGGAGAACTGCGCATACGTGTGGCCTGCATCCAGGTTCGCGCGCGCGGGATTGCTGCTAGAGGAGCGCCTTCTGGACACCTGGGCCACCATTTTGACAGGCTCCACCTCGTGGTGAAGGCATTGGTCCCGGTAAGTAAACTCCTCATATTCTTCTTTACTTTTTTCGTAAGTAGAGCATCTTTGCATAGCTGTTTCTAGAGTTAGGTCTTTTCGTTTTAATAAGGATTTTCTAAGTCCCTCATCAGATATACCATTGACTATCTGGTCTCTGATGAGGGAATCACGGAGGTTTTCAAAGTTGCAGGATTGAGCGAGTAATTTAAAATCAGTTACAAAACTGCTGAAAGATTCTCCCAGGTTTTGCAAACGCCTGGTGAACTTGAATCTTTCAAATATCTCATTGACTTCAGATTGACAGTGGGTTTCAAATGTTCTGATGATTATTTCCAGCTTGCCCTTGTCCTCCCCTGCCAGGTAGGAAAAGGAATCATATATTTCTAATGCCTGCGGACCTGCTAGGGATAAGAGCAAGGCTATCTTCCTGGCATCAGACGCTGAGGTTAGATCCTTAGCTTCTAGATATATTTTGAACTGTTGTATGAAAAGTTTCCAATTGGAATGCATATTATCAGTGGTCTTGAGCAGGCGTGGAGGTTGGATTGGGTCCATCGTGCCGATTGGTATCTGAAGGGTCTGAATGCTGCGAGGCCTTCCTTGTCGAATGTCTGGTTCTCTTCTCTTGCTGGTGTCTAGCTGGCTTGCTGAAACCACACCTGGTACTATATGTTATTCTCTAATTCTGAATAACAACTGTAGACTTACAGTTAACACAAACACTTTATTCAAAGGGTTCATTCTGCTTCCAGAGCTCAACTAGATGTAAAACAGTCAAGAGGTATCACCAGTGAAACTAAGGAAATAGCCTATGCTAAGCTATCCCTGTGTGCTGCTGCTCACTAGCTCTGTGCTTCTAAAAAAGGCAGATCCTGCCTTGGGCTCGACCCTGTATACCCATCTCTGATGCTCCCTCTAGTGGTGCTGTGGCTGTCACATCTGTGCTGGTGTATGTGCAGATGTATGTACAGATGTACAGATCACTGCAGCCATAGTGTGGTGGGAAGCCAATAATCACCACTTAAGCCCTATTTCCATACAGTTAACGGGAGCCACAACAAATTCAACAGCCTCCCGTGATCCAGCAACCTCTCAGCAAGTGCTCAGTCTGGCGCTCATTATTATTCCTTTTTAAAGACGTGAACGTGGTGGAAGGGCTTCTGCGGGTAGCCGAGGAGCTGAGTAGCCATCTTTGCTCATTGGCAAAGAGCCTGGGGGTTCTGGGCTTGCTGTCCCAGTGCTCGGAAGGGCGTGGGCAGCACCCTTGGCTGGAATGGGCCACCATGGGCAGGGGAGTGACGGCGTTTGGGGGGGGGGGGATGGGAGGGTAATCCGCTGGGGGGCAACCACCCATGGCTCTGCCATGTCAACCGCTGGATCCTGTGCACCCATTCCAGGGAAACCCTTGTCCATGCCCATCTACCCCAATGACCACCTGTAACCCCTACCAATTGCTGAGGCCTCTGGCATGCGTCTGAAGGCTATTGCTGAATTGGCTATTGTAGTTAAGTGAGCACTTCACACATCCCAAGTGGATTCCCATGGGTTGGCGGGCCATGTAACATGTGGTAGTCATTGCCTAGCATCCAAATCAGACTGTGATGCTTGGACACTGTGCTTTAAGATTGCGGGAGGCAACACCACACACGCAGCAGCTGAGATCCGAACAACCAGGGGAGGAGCCCCAGGCCTGTGGATATACCCAAGCCTGGAGGGTGGGTGCAATGCGACGGGGGCCAGCACCCGGTCCAGGTAACGTTATGTGTGGGTGTCAGGGGTACAGGGTCTGGAATCTGGTGAGGGGGGCCTGCTGTGGCCAGCTGCAGCCTCTGAGACTCCTCCAATAAGGTTTGGACCTACTGGAGTGTCGCTGACATCTTTCTCTTAATGTCCCGGCCGCTCCCTAACATCTGTATCAGCTCCGGAATAGCATGATCCATGAGCTCAGCACCTGGGTCCTGGGATCCAGCAGACCTCCGACAGCTGTTCACCTGGACGTTGCTGTCTCCACCTGATGTGCCAGCGACTGAGTGTGCTCACCAAAATGTGACCCAGAAGCCTGACCACTAACGTTGCCCACTGAGGTGTGTGTCTCTGCACTGATGGAGGGTGGGGTTGACAGCTGTGACACATTGATTGTGACATCCTCGGAGCACTCCTCTGAGGTGGTCTCATCAGAGTCAGGGAAGGGGGTCACTCTGGATGGGCCGGCGCAATTGGCTGGAGGACCGGTGGGATAATGAACACATGGCCAGTGGGAGGGATGGGTCAGTCTTTATGACAATAACAACTCACCTTTGGCAGATCCTCGAGCTGGGGTGTGCGCCGACCTCCACATAGGTGACCGCTCTGTCCTCGGCCACCCCAATAATCTCCAGGGCCCATTCCTCGAAGGTCATGAGGATTCTTATGTCCGGCAACCCTCCACCAGTCTGTGCCCTCTCCTGGTGATTTTAGGAGATCTTCTCCTATGGGGACACAGAGAGGGTATCGTTAGCCGTACATGCGGTTCATTGTGGTTGGGGGCAGCGTGAAGGATGGGTTGAGGGGTGTTGCAGGGAGGAGGGGGTGAAAGGAGGTTTGGGGGCACATGGAGGGTTGGGGGGGCTGCTCATGTGGGGATAGAAAGGTCTGGGGAAGGGTGAGTGCTGTCAACTCACCCGTGCTGCCCGGTGTAGGTCATTGACCTTTTTGAGGCCAGTCTTCCTGGTTAAGCTGCCCGAGCTGACAACCCCTGCCATTTCACCCCAGGCGGCAATGATTGCCCTGTGGCTGACCCTCCAGGACTTTTGGGGGAACAGAACATCCCTCCTGGTCTCGTCTGCATCCAGGAACCTCCCCAGGTCCGCGTCTCCAAACCTTGGGGCCGGTCGTCCCGGCGCCTGTGCTGCAAGCTGAGTGGGGTTGGCAGAGCAAGTGCTGCTTAAGTGCTGATTGACCTTGTTAACAGGTGCAGGCGAGCGAAGTCCCGGCGAATCAGCTAGCAAGTCTTCATTTGCAGCATGAAGCCCGTGGGGCCTCAGTAAGTGGACCAATTAACATTGTATTGCTTTGCTGGCCTCGCCAGACTGAGTGCCAGGAACCTCGCGGCAGTTCTCACTTGCCACACTTAGAAATGTTTCCGGAAAATTGGGCCCATTACACCTTTCATTTTCCACTAATAATAACCCAACGTTCTTCCAAGCAAGTGGGCGGCACGATAGCACAGTGATTAGCGCTGTGGCTTCACAGCTCCAGGGTCCCAGCTTCGATTCCCGGCTTGGGTCACTGTCTGTGCAGAGTCTGCCATGTTCTCCCCGTCTCTTCATGGGTTTCCTTCGGGTGCTCCGGTTTCCTCCCACAGTCCAAAGGTGTGTAGGTTAGGTGGCTTGGCCATGTTAAATTGCCCTTAGTGTCCAAAAAAAGATTGGGTAGGGTTACTGGGTTACGGGGATAGGGTGCTCTTTCCAAGGGCCAGTGCAGACCTGACGGGCCGAATGGCCTCCTTCTGCACTGTAAAGTCTACGTGCTGGATTTTCTGCCCCGCCGCACCACATTTCAGGTTCACCCTGCGGCGGGATGCTCCATTATGCCAGCCAATCAATGGGATTTCCCATTGTGGGGCAGCCCTACACCTTCGAGAAACCCCCAGGCTGCCAGAAAAATGAAGCATCCTACCGGCGGAGAATCCAGCCCTATAATTCTATGATTCTAAGCAGTGTTGTGCTTTCGTGAGAAGTGCAACAGCGCAGAACACAGGCGGAGGTGAGTTACTACAGGGTAACAATTTGAAAGTGCCTTCAACTTTGAACAATTGTAAGGTTTAAGTTTGTAGACAAGTGCTGGAAAATCATAAATTTAAGATTCATAACAAATAAGTAATCCTAGAACAGTGGAACAGTCGTAATGATTGTGCAATTTAATAGAAGTTCCACTCGGAAATGTTTGAAAAAAAATTCCTGAAGATTTGAAAAACAAAAACTTGCTAATAGAATAGCATAGGGCGTCATTCTCCGACCCCCCGCCGGGTCGGAGAATGGCCGTTGGCCGCCGTGAATCCCGCCCCCGCCGAAGTCTCCGAAGGGAGAAAAGTCGGCGGGGCGTTAATGGCGCCGCTGCCGCGGAGAATGTCACGGGTCTGCGCAAGGCAGCCAATTTTCGGCCTGCCGATATTCTCCCTTCCGGATGGGCCGAAGTCCCGTCGACGTGATGACCGTTCACGTCGACGTCAATCAAACCTCCTTTTCATCGGCGTGACCCGGTGCTCCAGGCTCACGCCGACCAGCGAGGAGGTGAGTGACGGCCTGGGGGGTTGGCTCTGGGCAGGAAATGGCGTGGCCGCAGACTGATTGCGTGAGGAGAGGTGTGTCTCGGCTTGTGTGTGTGTGTGTGCGGCGGGGGGCGGGAGGGGGGGGGGGGTGGTTAGAGTAGGCTGGGCTCCGGGGGAGTGCCGGGAGGGGGTCCGTGCCGGGGTGGAGGTTGGGGGTTGGGGTCCGTGCCGGGGTGGAGGTTGGGGGGGGGGTCCGTGCCGGGTTGGGGAGGGGGTCCGTGCTGGGGTGGAGGTTGGGGAGGGGGTCCGTGCCGGGGTGGAGGTTGGGGAGGGGGTCCGTGCCGGGGTGGAGGTTGGGGGGGGGACGTGCTGGGGTGGAGGTTGGGGAGGGGGTCCGTGCCGGGGTGGAGGTTGGGGAGGGGGTCCGTGCCGGGGTGGAGGTTGGGGAGGGGGTCCGTGCCGGGGTGGAGGTTGGGTGGAGGTTGGGGGGGGGGGTCCGTGCCGGGGTGGAGGTGGGGGGGGGGGGTCCGTGCCGGGGTGGAGGTTGGGGGGGGGGGTCCGTGCCGGGGTGGAGGTTGGGGGGGGGTCCGTGCCGGGGTGGAGGTTGGGGGTTGGGTTCCGTGCCGGGGTGGAGGTTGGGGGTTGGGGAGGGGGTCCGTGCTGGGGTGGAGGTTGGGGAGGGGGTCCGTGCCGGGGTGGAGGTTGGGGAGGGGGTCCGTGCCGGGGTGGAGGTTGGGGGTTGGGGAGGGGGTCCGTGCTGGGGTGGAGGTTGGGGAGGGGGTCCGTGCCGGGGTGGAGGTTGGGGAGGGGGTCCGTGCCGGGGTGGAGGTTGGGGAGGAGGTCCGTGCCGGGGTGGAGGTTGGGGGGGGGGGGTCCGTGCCGGGGTGGAGGTTGGGGGGGGGGGTCCGTGCCGGGGTGGAGGTTGGGGGGGGGTCCGTGCCGGGGTGGAGGTTGGGGGGGGGGGGTCCGTGCCGGGGTGGAGGTTGGGGGTTGGGGTCCGTGCCGGGGTGGAGGTTGGGGGTTGGGGAGGGGGTCCGTGCCGGGGTGGAGGTTGGGGAGGGGGTCCGTGCCGGGGTGGAGGTTGGGGAGGGGGTCCGTGCCGGGGTGGATGTTGGGGAGGGGGTCCGTGCCGGGGTGGAGGTTGGGGAGGGGGTCCGTGCCGGGGTGGAGGTTGGGGAGGGGGTCCGTGCCGGGGTGGAGGTTGGGTGGAGGTTGGGGGGGGGGTCCGTGCCGGGGTGGAGGTGGGGGGGGGTCCGTGCCGGGGTGGAGGTTGGGGGGGGGGTCCGTGCCGGGGTGGAGGTTGGGGGGGGTCCGTGCCGGGGTGGAGGTTGGGGGTTGGGGTCCGTGCCGGGGTGGAGGTTGGGGGTTGGGGAGGGGGTCCGTGCTGGGGTGGAGGTTGGGGAGGGGGTCCGTGCCGGGGTGGAGGTTGGGGAGGGGGTCCGTGCCGGGGTGGAGGTTGGGGGTTGGGGAGGGGGTCCGTGCTGGGGTGGAGGTTGGGGAGGGGGTCCATGCCGGGGTGGAGGTTGGGGAGGGGGTCCGTGCCGGGGTGGAGGTTGGGGAGGAGGTCCGTGCCGGGGTGGAGGTTGGGGGGGGGTCCGTGCCAGGGTGGAGGTTGGGGGGGGGGGTCCGTGCCGGGGTGGAGGTTGGGGGGGGGGTCCGTGCCGGGGTGGAGGTTGGGGGGGGGGGGTCCGTGCCGGGGTGGAGGTTGGGGGTTGGGGTCCGTGCCGGGGTGGAGGTTGGGGGTTGGGGAGGGGGTCCGTGCCGGGGTGGAGGTTGGGGGGGGGGGTCCGTGCTGGGGTGGAGGTTGGGGGGGGGGGTCCGTGCCGGGGTGGAGGTTGTGGGGGGGGGGGTCCGTGCCGGGGTGGAGGTTGGGGAGGGGGTCCGTGCCGGGGTGGAGGTTGGGGAGGGGGTCCGTGCCGGGGTGGAGGTTGGGGGTTGGGGGGGGATCCGTGCCGGGGTGGGTGATGGGAGGGCAAATGAGTTGGTCCACCTGGCCAGGTGCCAGTCTCCAACAGTTGGACCCATGCGGTCCATGCCACCTGGCTGGGGGGAGGAGGGGATATGGGCAATGATGACATGTCGTCGTTCCCCTCCCCCCCCACCAGGCCGTCATGTTTTCAGACCATCCAGCGATGTTGGCCGCCGTGGTGGCAGCCGCTCATGTCTATGTTGCCCTGGATGAGGAGGAGGAGGAGGAGGAGCGTGCCAGAGAGGCGGCGCATGCTGCCGCAGAGGGGCAGGCGGAAGCCGCCCAGGCTGGAGGGACACCTGACCGACAGGACGAGGAGGGAGAGGAGGACGTCGCGGCCCCACGGCAATGGAGGCACCCGAGGGCGCCCCGTGTGTACCGGCCCCGGCAGTCATACCAGGACCTCACGGACCGGGAATGCAGGAGGAGACTCCGGATGAGCCGGGAAACCGTGGCACACATCTGCCACCTGCTGGCACACCTGTCACCGCGTGGCACTGGCGGGGGACACCCTCTCCCCGTGTCCGTCAAGGTTACGGTGGCCCTGAACCTTTATGCAACGGGGTCATTCCAGGCACCGAGTGGGGACCTGTCCGGCATATCGCAGACATCGGTGCATCGGTGCATCCGGGCAGTGACAGATGCCCTTTATGCCATGGCGCACCGCTACATCTGCTTCCCCGTGGACCGGGCCAGCCAAGATGCCCGGGCCGTGGGCTTCTCTGCCGTTGCCGGGTTCCCCATGGTCCAGGGCGCGATCGATGGGATGCACGTCGCCGTGCGGCCACCTGCAGAGAACAGGGCTGTGTTCACTAATAGGAAGGGGACCTATTCAATGAATGTACAGGTGGTCTGCGACCACCGCATGATGATCCTGCACGTCTGCGCCCGTCACCCAGGCAGTGTACACGACTCATTCGTGTTGTCGCGGTCATCCATCCCCGGCATGTACGAGGGACGCCATCCCCGGCTGAGGGGCTGGTTGCTGGGCGACAGGGGCTACCCATTGCGATCGTGGCTGATGACGCCTATACGGAGGCCACGCAATGAGGCGGAGAACCGCTACAATGATGCCCATGTAGCGACAAGGGGAGTGATCGAGAGGTGCTTTGGCGTGCTGAAGATGCGTTTCAGGTGCCTGGACCTCTCTGGGGGCGCCCTCCAGTATCGGTCAGATAGGGTCGGCCGCATCATTGTGGTGTGCTGCGTCCTGCACAACATAGCCCAGCAGAGGGGCGATGTGCCGCATGCAGAGGAGGGCGGAGTGGAGGAGCAGCAGGAAGAGGCCCAGTCCTCCCCAGATGAGGGGGATGGGGGCAATGGTCAGGGCAGATGGGGTAGACACAGGCGGGTGGCTGTCCACCGTTACCGGCTGGCCCAGCGGGCACGGGACAGACTGATAGACGCCCGCTTCACTGACTAGATGGGCGTGGGAATCGGGTAGTATGGCCACAGACCGCACACCATGACAACAGCCGACCACCCACACCCCCCACCCATCCACCCACCCAGCACCCTCACCCCCGTCCCCAACCCCACACACCCCACCCGCATGCACACCACCCCCCCACCCCCAATTGCCGATCCACCGGCGGCACAACGGGCCGGGCTCACCCAGTTGCGGGTGGACGCGTGTCTATCGCAGGCCATGGAGAATGATGACAACCCGCCTCCGATGAGCTCCTGGCTCTACATCGTTGGACTATGTCTGACCCATGGCCACAGTACCACCATCCACCCGGACCATCCCTGCATGCGGCTGTGACACTGCAGCGCACGGTCCCGTCCTCTGCCCGGGGGATGTTGATGGCGGCCCAGGGGGAAGGGGGCAGACTCACCTGGGGCTGAGGTAAGACCACCCCTCACACACACACTTGCGCTCAACATACATGACACCCCCGCACACTTTGGACAGAGCACAAAGGCAGCTTCGGTAGGTGTAACATTGACTTTAATAACCAAAGGAGTTCATGCACGTGCCCTAGCCCCTAAAACTCATCTGTGCCCTGCACCCGTGCCAACTTACTCAGTGTCTAATTGTTTGGCCTTACGGGCCCTTTGACTACGTCTACGTGGTTCCCCAGACGGTACAGCAGAACTGGAGGTGGACTCCTGTGATTCCTGCCCTCTGACACTGGATCCCTTTGGCGGCCGTTTCCTGGGGCGTCCTGGCCTAGATGGGCCAGGCTGCGGCCCGGGCGACTGGGATGGCGAGCTGCCAGCCTGTCCTGCCCGTTGCCCACCCGATGCACCTGGGACGGAAGGGGGGGAGTCCGAGGTGTCGCGGTGTACCGGGACCTCCCCTACAGAGGGAGCCGGGATGGACCACACCACCTCCTCCTCCCTCGGGGTGCCCGATGGCCCCCAGGCCTCTACATGGGTGGGGGATGCGAACGGACTGGCCATCCGACGCGCCCCGACATCTGGCGCTGCCAGTCCTGGAGGCCCGTGCTGGTATCGACAGGGGTCTGCAGGTTTGCAGCCATGGAGCCCAGGGGGTTGTCGAACCCTGTCTGCGACAGTGCGAAGCCAGCTCGCACATGGCCACTGGCGCCGATGCCCTCAGCGATGGCCTGCTGAGACTGGGCCATGGCCTGCAGAGACTGGGCCATGGCCTGCAGAGACTGGGCTATGGCCTGCTGAGACTGGGCCATGGCCTGCAGAGACTGGGCTATGGCCTGCTGAGACTGGGCCATGGCCTGCTGAGACTGGGCCATGGCCTGCTGAGACTGGGCTATGGCGTTGAGCGCCTCTGCCATCTGGCGCTGGCACTGGCTCATGGCCTCCTGTGAGAGGGCAGCCATTTCCTGGGCCACAGACGCCGCCTGCACGGAAGGCCCCAGGCCTCGCAAACCGTTCCCCATGTCTGACACCGTCGCACCCATTGCCTCCACCGCGGACGCCACCCGTGCGGTGTCAGCCTGGGTGGCACGCATGACCGGGACCACTCCCAGCTCCTGGACGCGGGTGGACTCCTCCACCTGCGACCGCAGCCGCCGTAAGCCACCCGTCACCCTATTCGCTCGTCTCCGTGTCGGTGGTTGCATCGGATCTATGTGTGGGTGTGGTAACTGCAGGAACCCGGGATCCATCTGGGCGGCAGATGTTCGCTTGGCCTGGGCTGCCCTCCGACCGCCCGGTCCCTCTGCTGCTCCTACCTCCACCTGCTGTACCGGGACGGCTGTGTTGTGCGCACCAGTGAGTGTACCAGACGCCTCATCACTAAAGTGCCCAACCGTGGTGAGTGTTTCTGCGATGGTGGAGGGTGTTGGTGACAGCAGTGGCGTTGTGTCGTGCTCTTCGTCCCACTCTGAGTCCATGGCACTTTGGGGTGGGGGTTCGTCTCCACCCATCCACTCTGAGTCACTGTCCGGTATTTCGTCTTCCCGGGTAGTGGTGTCCTGGGTAGTGCTGTCCCGGGTAGTGCTGTCCCGGGTAGTGCTGTCCCGGGTAGTGCTGTCCCGGGTAGTGCTGTCCCGGGTAGTGCTGTCCCGGGTAGTGGTGTCCCGGGTAGTGGTGTCCCGGGTAGTGGTGTCCCGGGTAGGGGTGTCCCGGGTAGTGCTGTCCCGGGTAGTGCTGTCCCGGGTAGTGCTGTCCCGGGTAGTGGTGTCCCGGGTTGTGGTGTCCCGGGTAGGGGTGTCCCGGGTAGGTGTGTCCCGGGTAGGGGTGTCCCGGGTAGTGGTGTCCCGGGTAGGGGTGTCCTGGATAGTGGTGTCCTGGGTAGTGGTGTCCTGGCTCGGATGTGACGGGGGCCTGTGGCTGCCCCCCTCATCGCTGGGTGGTCGCTCCCGCACGTGACGGGGGTGTCGTCTCCCTGTTGCTCCAGGTCTCTCCGTCTCCCGTGGTGTGCGAGGGGCATCCTGCGGGCGTCGCATGCTGGAGGGTCCGGGTCTCTCCGTCTCCCGTGGTCTCCGAGGGGCATCCTGCGGGCGTCGCATGCTGGAGGGTGCGGGTCTCTCCGTCTCCCGTGGTCTCCGAGGGGCATCCTGCGGGCGTCGCATGCTGGAGGGTGCGGGTCTCTCCGTCTCCCGTGGTCTCTGAGGGGCATCCTGCGGGCGTCGCATGCTGGAGGGTGCGGGTCTCTCCGTCTCCCGTGGTCTCCGAGGGGCATCCTGCGGGCGTCGCATGCTGGAGGGTGCGGGTCTCTCCGTCTCCTGTGGTCTCCGAGGGGCATCCTGCGGGCGGTCTGCATCTGCGGGGATGGGTGCCTGGACGTTTGGTCCTGCGATACACAATGAAGCATGCATGGTTAGACATCAGGCAGTGATCAGGTGATACGGGGGAGGGGGATATGGGGGAGGGGGGGATATGGGGGAGGGGGGGATATGGGGGAGGGGGGGATATGGGGGAGGGGGGAATATGGGGGATATGGGGGAGGGGGGATATGGGGAGGGGGGAATATGGGGGATATGGGGGAGGGGGGATATGGGGGATATGGGGGAGGGGGGATATGGGGGAGGGGGGAATATGGGGGATATGGGGGAGGGGGGGATATGGGCGATATGGGGGAGGGGCGATATGGGGGAGGGGGGATATGGGGGAGGGGGGATATGGGGGATATGGGGGAGGGGGGATATGGGGGAGGGGGGATAAGGGGGAGGGGGGGATATGGGGGAGGGGGGGATATGGGGGAGGGGGGATATGGGGGAGGGGGGATATGGGGAGGCTCACCCTGCCTGCTCTGACGAGGTCGTTCACCTTCTTGTGGCACTGGGTGCCTGTCCGTGGTGTTAGGGCCACAGCGGTGACGGCCTCTGCCACCTCCCTCCACAGACGCCGGCTGTGGCGTGGGGCAACTCTGCGGCCGTGCCCGGGATACAGGGCGTCCCTCCTCTGCTCCACCGCGTCCAGGAGCGCCTCCACATCGCGTGACTCGAACCTCGGGGCTGAGCGACGGCCAGCCATCAAGTCGGGTGTTGCGGTCGGCTGTTCCGGTCGGGTGGGGGGGAGCTGCGCGGCCTTATGAGCCGTCACGCCGTGCAGCACGTATGACGCTGCACGGCGTGAACCACTGCGCAAGCGCGGATCCCGTTACGTCGCTGCTAGCCCATTTCGGGCCGCAGACTATCGGCCCATTTTTATGACGTGACGCAAGTGGGATTTGCGCCGTTTTTTGCGCCGATCGGCGGACTTTCCGCCGATAATGGAGAATTTCGCCCATAATCTCAGAGGGCAGGATTCTCCCAACGGGATTCTCCCGACGCTGGAGTAAAAACCGGAGTGTTTCACTCTGGTGCCCGTCCCCTGACCCCTATTCTCCCCCTTCCGTGGGGCGAGCAGGCGTGTTGTGCGATTTATGGGGGCGGGGCCTCGGCGTGGCATCAGAGACCCGGCGAAGCATAAAAGACGCTGCCGGTCCAACTAGCGCATGCGCAGTGGCGCCGGTGCCAACCGACGCATGCGCGGTAACCTTGCGGAGCACTCCGGCCCCTCACCAACATGGCGCCGGGGTTCTGGGGCCGGTCGCGCAAGGAAGTAGGCTGGGGGGGGGGGGGAATAGGCTGGCCCGCCGATCAGTGAGCACCGATCGTGGGCCAGACCCCATCGGAGGCCTCCCCCGGGAACGGAGCCTCTCCCCCCCCCCCCCAACCACAGGTCGCCCCCCCAAGCCTTCGCGACGAGTACCCGCCAGCAGCGACCAGGTGTGGGCGGCAGCGGCAGGACTAGGCCGTTTACGCGCGGCCGCTCAGCCCATTCGGGCCGGAGAATCGCCGTTTGCAGCGATTCCCCGAGCGGCCCGGCGCGACTCGCGCGCCGCTGGTTTCGGTGAAGTAGGAGAATCGCATGCGGGGGTCGGGGCGGCGTGGCGCATTCGCACGGCGCCCCGGCGATTCTCCCACCCAGCAGGGGGTGGGGGAGAATCCCGCCCAGGATGTCCCAAAGCCTTCACAATCAAGCAAGTACTTTTGAAGCAAAATCACTGTTTTAATGTAGGAAATTGAGAACTGAATTTTTGCATAGCAATGGCATAAATGACCAAATTGGGTGGGATTCTGCAATCTCGTCCATTGTCGTGAGCTGCAAGTGAGAACATAGAAATTGGTGTTCCAGCCAAAACTTCATTCACTTTCAGCGGGACAGGAGAATCCAACTGTGAGCAAGGTCAGAGGTTTTTGGCAAATGTTTGTAGGTATGATGGTTGAAGGATGAATATTAGCCAGAACACTAAGGAGAGCTCTCAGCTCTGCTTTGAAATAGTGCCATCAAATCTTTGTCTTTTGCCTGAGAATTCAGATTTCATTATCTAATCTGACTGAAGGCACCTCCAGCCATGCAAGACTCCTTCAACAATTGACTGGAGCATCAGCCTAAATTTTTTGTTGAAGTGTGTTAAATGGGACTTAAACCCCAAATCCTGTCTAAAGCAAGATAACGTAGAATTCAAGTGCATTTTGACTGTCACATGGGGGGCGTCATTCTCCGACCCCCCGCCGGGTCGGAGAATGGCCGTTGGCCGCCGTGAATCCCGCCTCCGCCCCCGCCGAAGTCTCCGAAGGGAGAAAAGTCGGCGGGGCGTTAATGGCGCCGCTGCCGCGGAGAATGTCACGGGTCTGCGCAAGGCAGCCGATTTTCGGCCTGCCGATATTCTCCCTTCCGGATGGGCCGAAGTCCCGTCGACGTGATGACCGTTCACGTCGACGTGAATCAAACCTCCTTTTCATCGGCGTGACCCGGTGCTCCAGGCTCACGCCGACCAGCGAGGAGGTGAGTGATGGCCTGGGGGGTTGGCTCTGGGCAGGAAATGGCGTGGCCGCAGACTGATTGCCTGAGGAGAGGTGTGTCTCGGCTTGTGCGTGTGTGCGGCGGGGGGGAGGGGGGGTGGTTAGAGTAGGCTGGGCTCCGGGGGAGTGCCGGGAGGGGGTCCGTGCCGGGGTGGAGGTTGGGGGTTGTGGAGGGGGTCCGTGCCGGGGTGGAGGTTGGGGGGGGGGTCCGTGCTGGGGTGGAGGTTGGGGGTTGGGGAGGGGGTCCGTGCCGGGGTGGAGGTTGGGGAGGGGGTCCGTGCCGGGGTGGAGGTTGGGGAGGGGGTCCGTGCCGGGGTGGAGGTTGGGGAGGGGGTCCGTGCCGGGGTGGAGGTTGGGGGTTGTGGAGGGGGTCCGTGCCGGGGTGGAGGTTGGGGGGGGGGTCCGTGCTGGGGTGGAGGTTGGGGGTTGGGGAGGGGGTCCGTGCCGGGGTGGAGGTTGGGGGTTGGGGAGGGGGTCCGTGCCGGGGTGGAGGTTGGGGGGGGGGTCCGTCCTGGGGTGGAGGTTGGGGTGGGTCCGTGCCGGGGTGGAGGTTGGGGGTTGTGGAGGGGGTCCGTGCCGGGGTGGAGGTTGGGGGGGGGGGTCCGTGCTGGGTTGGGGGTTGGGGAGGGGGTCCGTGCCGGGGTGGAGGTTGGGGGTTGGGGAGGGGGTCCGTGCCGGGTCCGTGCTGGGGTGGAGGTTGGGGGGGGGGTCCGTGCTGGGGTGGAGGTTGGGGGTTGGGGAGGGGGTCCGTGCCGGGGTGGAGGTTGGGGAGGGGGTCCGTGCCGGGGTGGAGGTTGGGGAGGGGGTCCGTGCCGGGGTGGAGGTTGGGGAGGGGGTCCGTGCCGGGGTGGAGGTTGGGGGGGGGGGGGTTCGTGCTGGGGTGGAGGTTGGGGGGGGGTCCGTGCCGGGGTGGAGGTTGGGGGTTGTGGAGGGGGTCCGTGCCGGGGTGGAGGTTGGGGGGGGGTCCGTGCTGGGGTGGAGGTTGGGGGTTGGGGAGGGGGTCCGTGCCGGGGTGGAGGTTGGGGGTTGGGGAGGGGGTCCGTGCCGGGGTGGAGGTTGGGGGGGGGGGTCCGTGCTGGGGTGGAGGTTGGGGGGGGGGTCCGTGCTGGGGTGGAGGTTGGGGGTTGGGGAGGGGGTCCGTGCCGGGGTGGAGGTTGGGGAGGGAGTCCGTGCCGGGGTGGAGGTTGGGGAGGGGGTCCGTGCCGGGGTGGAGGTTGGGGAGGGGGTCCGTGCCGGGGTGGAGGTGGGGGGGGGGTCCGTGCTGGGTGGAGGTTGGGGGGGGGTCCGTGCCGGGGTGGAGGTTGGGGGTTGTGGAGGGGGTCCGTGCCGGGGTGGAGGTTGGGGGGGGGTCCGTGCTGGGGTGGAGGTTGGGGGGGGTCCGTGCCGGGGTGGAGGTTGGGGGTTGGGGAGGTGGTCCGTGCCGGGGTGGAGGTTGGGGGGGGGTCCGTGCTGGGATGGAGGTTGGGGAGGGGGTCCGTGCCGGGGTGGAGGTTGGGGGGGGGTCCGTGCTGGGGTGGAGGTTGGGGGGGGGGGTCCGTGCCGGGGTGGAGGTTGGGGGGGGTTCCGTGCTGGGGTGGGTGTTGGGGAGGGGGTCCGTGCCGGGGTGGAGGTTGGGGGGGGGGGTCCGTGCCGGGGTGGGTGATGGGAGGGCAAATGAGTTGGTCCACCTGGCCAGGTGCCAGCCTCCAACAGTTGGACCCATGCGGTCCATGCCACCTGGCTGGGGGGAGGAGGGGATATGGGCAACGATGACATGTCGTCGTTCCCCTCCCCCCCCACCAGGCCGTCATTTTTTCAGACCATCCAGCGATGTTGGCCGCCGTGGTGGCAGCCGCTCATGTCTATGTTGCCCTGGATGAGGAGGAGGAGGAGGAGCGTGCCAGAGAGGCGGCGCAGGCTGCCGCAGAGGGGCAGGCGGCAGCCGCCCAGGCTGGAGGGACACCTGACCGACAGGACGAGGAGGGGGAGGAGGACGTCGCGGCCCCACGGCAACGGAGGCACCCGAGGGCGCCCCGTGTGTTCCGGCCCCGGCAGTCATACCAGGACCTCACGGACCGGGAATGCAGGAGGAGACTCCGGATGAGCCGGGAAACCATGGCACACATCTGCCACCTGCTGGCACACCTGTCACCGCGTGGCACTGGCGGGGGACACCCTCTCCCCGTGTCCGTCAATGTTACGGTGGCCCTGAACTTTTATGCAACGGGGTCATTCCAGGCACCGAGTGGGGACCTGTCCGGCATATCGCAGACATCGGTGCATCGGTGCATCCGGGCAGTGACAGATGCCCTTTATGCCATAGCGCACCGCTACATCCGCTTCCCCGTGGACCGGGCCAGCCAAGATGCCCGGGCCGTGGGCTTCTCTGCCGTTGCCGGGTTCCCCATGGTCCAGGGCGCGATCGATGGGATGCACGTCGCCGTGCGGCCACCTGCAGATAACAGGGCCGTGTTCACTAATAGGAAGGGGACCTATTCGATGAACGTACAGGTGGTCTGCGACCACCGCATGATGATCCTGCACGTCTGCGCCCGTCACCCAGGCAGTGTACACGACTCATTCGTGTTGTCGCGGTCATCCATCCCCGGCATGTACGAGGGACGCCATCCCCGGCTGAGGGGCTGGTTGCTGGGCGACAGGGGCTACCCATTGCGATCGTGGCTGATGACGCCTATACGGAGGCCACGCAATGAGGCGGAGAACCGCTACAATGATGCCCATGTAGCGACAAGGGGAGTAATCGAGAGGTGCTTTGGCGTGCTGAAGATGCGTTTCAGGTGCCTGGACCTCTCTGGGGGCGCCCTCCAGTATCGGTCAGATAGGGTCGGCCGCATCATTGTGGTGTGCTGCGTCCTGCACAACATAGCCCAGCAGAGGGGCGATGTGCCGCAGGCAAGGGAGGGCGGAGTGGAGGAGCAGCAGGAAGTGGCCCAGTCCTCCCCAGATGAGGGGGATGGGGGCAATGGTCAGGGCAGACGGGGTAGACACAGACGGGTGGCTGTCCACCGTTACCGGCTGGCCCAGCGGGCACGGGACAGACTGATAGACGCCCGCTTCACTGACTAGATGGGCGTGGGAATCGGGTAGTATGGCCACAGACCGCACACCATGACAACAGCCGACCACCCACACCCCCCACCCATCCACCCACCCAGCACCCTCACCCCCCTCCCCAACCCCACACACCCCACCCGCATGCACACCACCCCCCCACTCCCAATTGCCGATCCACCGGCGGCACAACGGGCCGGGCTCACCCAGTTGAGGGTGGACGCGTGTCTATCGCAGGCCATGGAGAATGATGACAACCCGCCTCCGATGAGCTCCTGGCTCTACATCGTTGGACTATGTCTGACCCATGGCCACAGTACCACCATCCACCCGGACCATCCCTGCATGCGGCTGTGACACTGCAGCGCACGGTCCCGTCCTCTGCCCGGGGGATGTTGATGGCGGCCCAGGGGGAAGGGGGCAGACTCACCTGGGGCTGAGGTAAGACCACCCCTCACACACACACTTGCGCTCAACGTACATGACACCCCCGCACACTTTGGACAGAGCACAAAGGCAGCTTCGGTAGGTGTAACATTGACTTTAATAACCAAAGGAGTTCATGCACGTGCCCTAGCGCCTAAAACTCATCTGTGCCCTGCACCCGTGCCAACTTACTCAGTGTCTAATTGTATGGCCTTACGGGCCCTTTGACTACGTCTACGTGGTTCCCCAGACGGTACAGCAGAACTGGAGGTGGACTCCTGTGATTCCTGCCCTCTGACACTGGATCCCTTTGGCGGCCGTTTCCTGGGGCGTCCTGGCCTAGATGGGCCAGGCTGCGGCCCGGGCGACTGGGATGGCGAGCTGCCAGCCTGTCCTGCCCGTTGCCCACCCGATGCACCTGGGACGGAAGGGGGGGAGTCCGAGGTGTCGCGGTGTACCGGGACCTCCCCTACAGAGGGAGCCGGGACGGACCACACCACCTCCTCCTCCCTCGGGGTGCCCGATGGCCCCCAGGCCTCTACATGGGTGGGGGATGCGAACGGACTGGCCATCCGACGCGCCCCCGACATCTGGCGCTCCCAGTCCTGGAGGCCCGTGCTGGTATCGACAGGGGTCTGCAGGTTTGCAGCCATGGAGCCCAGGGGGTTGTCGAACCCTGTCTGCGACAGTGCGACGCCAGCTCGCACATGGCCACTGGCGCCGATGCCCTCAGCGATGGCCTGCTGAGACTGGGCCATGGCCTGCAGAGACTGGGCCATGGCCTGCAGAGACTGGGCCATGGCCTGCTGAGACTGGGCCATGGCCTGCTGAGACTGGGCTATGGCGTTGAGCGCCTCTGCCATCTGGCGCTGGCACTGGCTCATGGCCTCCTGTGAGAGGGCAGCCATTTCCTGGGCCACAGACGCCGCCTGCACGGAAGGCCCCAGGCCTCGCAAACCGTTCCCCATGTCTGACACCGTCGCACCCATTGCCTCCACCGCGGACGCCACCCGTGCGGTGTCAGCCTGGGTGGCACGCATGACCGGGACCACTCCCAGCTCCTGGACGCGGGTGGACTCCTCCACCTGCGACCGCAGCCGCCGCAAGCCACCCGTCACCCTATTCGCTCGTCTCCGTGTCGGTGGTTGCATCGGATCTATGTGTGGGTGTGGTAACTGCAGGAACCCGGGATCCATCTGGGCGGCAGATGTTCGCTTGGCCTGGGCTGCCCTCCGACCGCCCGGTCCTTCTGCTGCTCCTACCTCCACCTGCTGTACCGGGACGGCTGTGTTGTGCGCACCAGTGAGTGTACCAGACGCCTCATCACTAAAGTGCCCAACCGTGGTGAGTGTTTCTGCGATGGTGGAGGGTGTTGGTGACAGCAGTGGCGTTGTGTCGTGCTCTTCGTCCCACTCTGAGTCCATGGCACTTTGGGGTGGGGGTTCGTCTCCACCCATCCACTCTGAGTCACTGTCCGGTATTTCGTCTTCCCGGGTCGGGGTGTCCTGGGTAGTGCTGTCCCGGGTAGTGCTGTCCCGGGTAGTGCTGTCCCGGGTAGTGCTGTCCCGGGTAGTGGTGTCCCGGGTAGTGGTGTCCCGGGTAGTGGTGTCCCGGGTAGTGGTGTCCCGGGTAGTGGTGTCCCGGGTAGGGGTGTCCCGGGTAGTGGTGTCCTGGGTAGGGGTGTCCTGGATAGTGGTGTCCTGGGTAGTGGTGTCCTGGCTCGGATGTGACGGGGGCCTGTGGCTGCCCCCCTCATCGCTGGGTCGTCGCTCCCGCACGTGACGGGGGTGTCGTCTCCCTGTTGCTCCAGGTCTCTCCGTCTCCCGTGGTCTCCGAGGGGCATCCTGCGGGCGTCGCATGCTGGAGGGTGCGGGTCTCTCCGTCTCCCGTGGTCTCCGAGGGGCATCCTGCGGGCGGTCTGCATCTGCGGGGATGGGTGCCTGGACGTTTGGTCCTGCGATACACAATGAAGCATGCATGGTTAGACATCAGGCAGTGATCAGGTGATACGGGAGAGGGGGATATAGGGGAGGGGGGATATGGGGACGGGCTGTTGGTGGCTCACTTGCTCGTGGGGCCCCGACCTCTGCATCAGCAACCTCCCGGTCCTCAGGTCCGCCAGCCAGTTCCAGGGCCCTTTCCTCGTGTACGGTCAGTGGCCTCTCATCAGCGGGCCCTCCTCCAGTCCTCACATGCTCCCTATTGTTGTGTGCGCGCTTCTCCTGGGCGGGGGGGGGGGGTGGCAGGGGTAAAAGGCAACAGTGTTAGGCAGGTATATGAATGCACGCCATCGGTTGCGCGTGCATTGCAGAGGTTAAGGTTAGGGCTGGATTCACTTGGGGATACGGGGGATATGGGGGAGGGGGGGATATGGGGGAGGGGGGATATGGGGGAAGGGGGGATATGGGGCATATGGGGAGGGGGGAATATGGGGGATATGGTGGAGGGGGGATATGGGGGAGGGGGGATATGGGGGATATGGGGGAGGGGGGGATATGGGGGAGGGGGGATATGGGGGACATGGGGGAGGGGGGATATGTGGGAGGGGGGATATGGGGAGGGGGGATATGGGGAATATGGGGCAGGGAGGATATGGGGGAGGGGGGAATATGGGGGATATGGGGGAGGGGGGATATGGGGGAGGGGAGATATGGGGAGGGGGGAATATGGGGGAGGGGGGATATGGGTGATATGGGGGAGGGGGGATATGGGGGAGGGGGGATATGTGGGAGGGGGCATATGGGGGAGGGGGGGGATATGGGGAATATGGGGGATGGGGGATATGGGGGAGGGGGGATATGGGGGAGGGGGGAATATGGGGGAGGGGGGATATGGGGGATATGGGTGAGGGGGGATATGGGGGAGGGGGGATATGGGGGAGGGGGGATATGGGGGATATGGGGGAGGGGGGATATGGGGGAGGGGGGAATATGGGGGAGGGGGGATATGGGGGATATGGGGGAGGGGGGATATGGGGAGGGGGGATATGGAGGAGGGGGAATATGGGGGAGGGGGGATATGGGTGATATGGGGGAGGGGGGATATGGGGGATATGGGGGAGGGGGGATATGGGGGAGGGGGGATATGGAGGAGGGGGAATATGGGGGATATGGGGAGGGGGGATATGGGGGATATGGGGGAGGGGGGGATATGGGGAGGGGGGATATGGGGGAGGGGGGATATGGGGGAGGGGGGGATATGGGGGAGGGGGGATATGGGGGAGGGGGGATATGGGGGATATGGGGGATATGGGGGAGGGGGGGATATGGGGGAGGGGGGGATTTGGGGGAGAGGGGATATGGGGGACGCTCACCCTGCCTGCTCTGACGAGGTCGTTCACCTTCTTGTGGCACTGGGTGCCTGTCCGTGGTGCTAGGGCCACAGCGGTGACGGCCTCTGCCACCTCCCTCCACAGACGCCGGCTGTGGCGTGGGGCAACTCTGCGGCCGTGCCCGGGATACAGGGCGTCCCTCCTCTGCTCCACCGCATCCAGGAGCGCCTCCACATCGCGTGACTCGAACCTCGGGGCTGAGCGACGGCCAGCCATCAAGTCGGGTGTTGCGGTCGGCTGTTCCGGTCGGGTGGGGGGGAGCTGCGCGGCCTTATGAGCCGTCACGCCGTGCAGCGCGTATGACGCTGCACGGCGTGAACCACTGCGCAAGCGCGGATCCCGTTACGTCGCTGCTAGCCCATTTCGGGCCGCAGACTATCGTCCCATTTTTATGACGTGACGCAAGTGGGATTTGCGCCGTTTTTTGCGCCGATCGGCGGAGTTTCCGCCGATAACGGAGAATTTCGCCCGGGATGTCAGATTAAATTTTCCAAAATTTCGGTGTTTGTACCACCTAACAAATCATACTACTTTAATTAACTCGGGTCAAAACCATATTAATTTCCACAACATCGTGACACAAATCATGGGATAAACAACTATATGAAATAATTGGGTGAAATGATATGCCTTTTATCTTGAGATGGGGATTACACTTCAGCCTAGGATGGTCATTTAAATTCAAACCAGAAATAAAACCAGAAATTACTGGAAAAACTGAGCGGACCTAGCAGTTTCTGGGGATAGGGAAACCCTCCGGTCCTCCAGCTGCATGTTTCCCAGTAACGGGGGACAGCGTGCTGCTCAATGGTGGGGGGATTCTCTGCTCACGCCGCTTGTCAGTGGGATTTCTCATTGAAGTCACCCCATGATGACGGAAAACCACAGGTCGGAGTGCACTGCCGGAAGGACCAGAGAATCCCGCCGCCAGTGAACTGCCGGAGAATTCTGGCCAGCGCTAACGGTTTGTGTACGCGTGACTTCTTCGGAGTGAATTCAATTATTCATTGTATGGTTAGCATAACAAAATTATAGAATGATTAGGAGTGACAACATTGAGCCCATCATAGTTTCCATCTGACAAGTCTCCAAAATCCTTCCCTTGCAGCACCTGTTTCATTATTAAACACATCCATGATTTTCTCCTCTATTTTAATGGAGTTTCAGTTTCATGCGTTGATCATGTTGTGATGTGTAACTTTCTTTATGGGTCCTAAACTTACAACTACTTTGACCAAGTAACCTCTTGCCCTACTATTATAATGTACTTTAAAGTATTTTACAGAATTTAAATTTTCCATTTCCTTAAATGTATTCTGTCCTCTCAATCAGGGACTCAACTTCCAAGCTTCCATGTTTCTCCAGCCTTTCCTAATAACTCAGACCCTTTACTCTGATAACTAGTGACTGGCAACATAGCTCATCTTTGCAAAGACTGTCTCTTTTGTTTCCTGATGACCAAAACTAGACACAGTACTTAAGAGAAAGAAGTAATGTTTTGTCAAGTGAATATAGTTCTAAAGTGTTCAGGTTCTAAAGAAGTGTTAGATTCTGATCGTAACTCTACAATAAAAACTAGGAAGCACGGCTTGACTTCTTCGACTCCAAATTTATTGTATTCAGTAATCACTTCTCCATCACAAAAGAGTGCCGCCTGTATCCCATTATATACATTGATGTAGTTTATTGAACAATTAAAACCCCAGCTCTAACTTCAATACTGGGGACTCTTTCGTAACAGATCCCCCTTCTTAAAATAAAAAAAATCTTGAATTTGACATAAATTATAATATACCAAAACAAAAATACATATATATTTTTTCTTGAGTAATAATGCAACCTGTTCCGCTTCTTTTTTTTCCCTTTCACTCATATATTTCTTCCTTATAGTAAAAACACCACTCTTGAATGATTTCTAACGACTACTTTGAGCTAACCCATCTTTTCATCGAACAGTCAGATAATTGATAACTGCTATCAACCCATTTAATCTTGTGAATCTCTCTGTTCTCTAGCATCTATTTTAGGCTCACTATGTCAATCCATACTCTCTTTTCATTGACACATTTTGTGGAGTGGACATTCTCCCAAAGGGACTTATTGGGCGAGATTCTCCGACCCCCCGCCGGGTCGGAAAATCGCCGGGGGCTGGCGTGAAACCCGCCCCCGCCGGTTGTAGAATTCTCCGGCACTGGAGATTCGGCAGGGGTGGGAATCGCGCCGTGCCGGTTGGCAGGCCCCCACCGGCGATTCTCCGGCCCAAATGGGCCGAAGTCCCGCTGCTAGAATGCCTGTCCCGCCGGCGTGGATTAAACCACCTCTCTTACCGGCGGCACAAGGCAGCGTGGGTGGGCTCCGGTGTCCTGGGGGGTGGGGGGGGGGGGGCGCGGGGCGATCTGGCCCCGGGGGGTGCCCCCATGGTGGCCTGGCCCGCGATTTGCATGGACGGCACATGCTAAGGCCAAAGTTAATTTATATGTTGGCCTATCTGCCAAAATTTTACAAAACATTTAATCTATCATGTGGTGATATGCCTATGGGCTATATCATAGATGGATGGTGTGCGATCTCCAACTAGCAGGTAGCAAGACCAAGGTCATGTGACCAGTGACTCCCAAAGAAGGGGAGATACAACCGACCATCTTCAGAAGAAGATTGAGAGGGTAATTTAAAAAAAATCTATTTTAGTATCCAAATATTTTTTTTCCAATTAAGGTGCAATTTAGTGTGGCCAATCCACCTATCCTGCACACTTTTTGGGTTGTGAGGGTGAGACCCATGCAGACACAGGGAGAATGCAAACTCCGTATGGACAGTGACCCAGGGCCAGGATTGAACCTGGGACCTCGGCGCATGATAACCACTGTGCCACCGTGCCGCCCGAGAGTAATAAGAGGGTAATAAGACATGCAATGACTGGTCAGTGCTAGGTGCAAGTTCCAGAGGAGTAATAAGCAGACTCCATGATAATGTGATCTGTGACAGATTGCTATCTTACCACACGAGACTGGTTTGGACAAGTCTAGGTGTTTGGTGAATTCCTTCGTACGGTATACAAGACCAAACCCAACATATTATAACATAATTTCTCTTGCAAGCCCCATTACTAAATGGGTTTTCTGCAGCTGCATTCATAACTATTATGTTTTCGTTCTGACGCATATCCCAAAATTTATCGTGAGCAAATTTCCTCCATTATTAGTGATGAACTTTGCCAGTGGCCCCAATCCGACCCTATCCATTTTTCCAATATCTGTTCCATAATTATTTTCTTTTCTTTATTATGTGTAACCATTGATTGACTGAACCCCTTTGCCAAGTCTGCAAACTGTACATTAAAAATGTTCTTTTCTTTATCCCACACCTGAAGACCCATAACCACAACTTCATTGAAATCTGTTGCTGAGGGCAAACTCACTATGAGTGGCAATGGTGATGGCGTTCTTCTATATTTCTTACATATGTCACATTTATCGCTTATCTGTTCTATAAGTTCAGTGTATTCTTCATTTCTTATATCCGCATCACTGAGCAATATGTTTAATCTTTGGGAAGACAGATGGGCAACTTTGGCACAATCAACTTATTGTTTTCTAGAGTTTGTTCTCTGATGCTAACAGTGGGCGGGATTCTCCGACCTACCGTCAGGTCGGAGAATAGCTAGGGGCTGGCGTGAATCCCGCCCTTGCCGGTTGCCGAATTCTCCGGCACCGGATATTCGGCAGGGACGGGAATAGTGCCGCGCCGGTCGGTGAGCACCCCCCGGCGATTCTCCAGCCTGTGATGGGCTGAAGTCCCGCTGCTGGAATGCCAGCCCCGCTGGCGAGAATCAAACCACCTCTCTTACCGGCGGGACAAGGCGGTGCGGGCGGGCTCCGGGGTCCTGGGGGGGGGGGGGGGGCGGGGGGGGCGCGGGGCGATCTGGCCCCGGGGGGTTCCCCCATGGTGGCCTGGCCCGCGATTTGCATGGACGGCACATGCTAAGGCCAAAGTTAATTTATATGTTGGCCTATCTGCCAAAATTTTACAAAACATTTAATCTATCATGTGGTGATATGCCTATGGGCTATATCATAGATGGATGGTGTGCGATCTCCAACTAGCAGGTAGCAAGACCAAGGTCATGTGACCAGTGACTCCCAAAGAAGGGGAGATACAACCGACCATTTTCAGAAGAAGATTGAGAGGGTAGTTTGAAAAAAATCAATTTTAGTATCCAAATATTTTTTTTCCAATTAAGGTGCAATTTAGTGTGGCCAATCCACCTATCCTGCACACTTTTTGGGTTGTGAGGGTGAGACCCATGCAGACACAGGGAGAATGCAAACTCCGTATGGACAGTGACCCAGGGCCAGGATCGAACCTGGGACCTCGGCGCATGATAACCACTGTGCCACCGTGCCGCCCGAGAGTAATAAGAGGGTAATAAGACATGAAATTACTGGTCAGTGCTAGGTGCAAGTTCCAGAGGAGTAATAAGCAGACTCCATGATAATGTGATCTGTGACAGATTGCTATCTTACCACGCGAGACTGGTTTGGACAAGTCTAGGTGTTTGGTGAATTCCTTCGTAAGGTATACAAGACCAAACCCAACATATTATAACATAATTTCTCTTGCAAGCCCCATTACTAAATGGGTTTTCTGCAGCTGCATTCATAACTATTATGTTTTCGTTCTGACGCATATCCCAAAATTTATCGTGAGCAAATTTCTTCCATTATTAGTGATGAACTTTGCCAGTGGCCCCAATCCGATCCCTATCCATTTTTCCAATATCTGTTCCATAATTATTTTCTTTTCTTTATTATGTGTAACCATTGATTGACTGAACCCCTTTGCCAAGTCTGCAAACTGTACATTAAAAATGTTCTTTTCTTTATCCCACACCTGAAGATCCATAACCACAACTTCATTGAAATCTGTTGCTGAGGGCAAACTCACTATGAGTGGCAATGGTGATGGCGTTCTTCTATATTTCTTACATATGTCACATTTATCGCTTATCTGTTCTATAAGTTCAGTGTATTCTTCATTTCTTATATCCGCATCACTGAGCAATATGTTTAATCTTTGGGAAGACAGATGGGCAACTTTAGCACAATCAACTTATTGTTTTCTAGAGTTTGTTCTCTGATGCTAACAGTGGGCGGGATTCTCCGACCTACCGTCAGGTCGGAGAATCGCTAGGGGCTGGCGTGAATCCCGCTCTTGCCGGTTGCCGAATTCTCCGGCACCGGATATTCGGCAGGGACGGGAATCGTGCCGCGCCGGTCGGTGAGCACACCCCCCCCCGGCGATTCTCCAGCCCGTGATGGGCCGAAGTCCCGCTGCTGGAATGCCAGCCCCGCCGGCGAGAATCAAACCACCTCTCTTACCAGTGGGACCAGGCAGCGCGGGTGGGCTCCTGGGTCCTGTGGGGGGGGGGGGGGGGGGGGCCATGGGGCAATCTGGCCCCGGGGGGTGCCCCCACAGTGGCATGGCCCGCGATCGGGGCCCACCGATCCGTGGGCGGGCCTGTGCTGTGGGGGCACTCTTTTCCCTCCGCCTTGGCCACAGCCTTCACCATGACCAATGCGGAAGAGACATCCCCCCCTGCGCAAGCGCGGGGATGACATCAGCAGCCGCTGACGCTCCCGCGCATGCGCGGACTTCCGCCGGCCGGCGAAGTCCTTTCGGCCCCGGCTGCAGTGGCGCCAAAGGCCTTTCCCGCCGGTCGGCGGCGCGCCAACCACTCCGGCGCAGGCCTAGCCCCTCAAGGCGAGGGCAAAGCCCCTAAAGGTGCGGAGAAATCCGCACCTTTGGGGCGGCCCGACGCCGGAGTGGTTCCCGCCACTCTATCCAGACGGGGACCCCCGCCCCACCGGGTAGTGGAGAATCCCGGCCAGTATTTCCATAATTTCTTTACAAGAAAAATTAACAGGATACAATTGTGCCCAAGCTGTGTAAATTGTAAGTTCACAGATTTTCTAAATATGTTGGCCTTGTTGTTTTCCTTGTTAAATTTCAGATGTGCTTTGCTCATCGTTGCTCGGCTCAATAATAGTGGTATTTCGTCTGGAGATTTTACAAGGAATCACTCCTTTTTTTAGCGGTTAAAGGGTATGATCATCCCCAAATCTGAAACATATGGAACTTCCAAATCTCTTAACCTTGTTCTAATCTTTGTCACTGAAAGAGTCCAGGTAATATTTCAATCAGACCATTCCATTACTGTAGATGCACATCTGCTGACTAATACAGCACAATTGAAAGATTCTGCAACCAGCACTTTCATCACCGGACTGAAATTTTCCGTTACTTGGACAATGCCTTCTCTTTGATTAATATCTTCCTCTTCTTCAGAGTCTTCTGTCTCGTATTTGGTTTCAAACACCTTATTATATCGCTTATGACAGTTTATTGCACAATAGAACTTTGAATCTCATTTAACCGATAGACCCACTCTTGGCATTTCTGGGATTAATATTTCTGCTGAAGTTCTCCAGTCATTCCTCCTGCCATAACAATGAAAGATGTTTCTGCCCTCGTTATTTTTAGTTATAAATCTTCTTTCATACTGATGCTTGCAGCCTGTATCTAGATCACCTCATCATTCTTTTAAAAAGAAAACATTTTATCAAGGCATTTATGATTTTATAACAATAAACAATACAAAAACAAATGTACACATAGTTCAGTGCGTAACACATCCCTCCATCTCCATTGTTCCCGCCTACGCGAAAACACAAAATAGCTTAACTCCCCTCTACCCCCAACCCCCCCCCCCCCCCCCACCTTATTAAATCTGCTGACAGTTTAGCTTTCTCTGAAAAAGTAAATAAATGGCTGCTGCCTCCGGACGAACCCTAACGTTGATCCTCTCGGAGCAAACTTAATTTTCTCAAGTCTGAGAAACCCAGCCATGTCACTAACCCAAATCCCTGATTTTGGGGGCTTTGAGTCCCTCCACGCTAATAAGATCCATCTCCGGGCTACCAAGGAGGCAAAGGCCTAAACGGCAGCCCCTCTCGCCCCGAGACTCCCGGATCTTCCGACACTCTGAAAACCTCTGGACTCGGCGCCACCCTTATTTTTAGTATCGTGGACATGACATCCGCAAATCCCTGCCAGTATCCCCTGAGCACCGGGCATGCCCAAAATATATGGACATGGTTTGCTGGCCCTCCCGCACATCTCACACACTTGTCCTCTATCCCCAAAAACTTGCTCATCCAGGCCACTGTCATGTGTGCCCGGTGAACCACCTTGAATTGTATCAGACTGAGCCTGGCACATGATGAGGATGTGTTGACTCTGCTCAGAGCATCCTCCCACAGACCCGACTGTACCTACCCTCCCAGCTCATCTTCCCATTTACACTCACCTATCTGAGTTTCCTCCCACTCCATGAGTTCTTCATAAATATCCGAAACCTTCCCTCCCCCACCCCCGTTTTAGAAACTACCTTGTCCTGTATCCTCTGTGGTGGAGGGTTCAGTTCAATGAGTGTTTTTAAATCTAAAGATGGTTTAATTCCATATGTGAAATTAAATGAAATGAAAATCGCTTATTGTCACAAGTAGGCTTCAAATGAAGTTACTGTGAAAAGCCCCTAGTCGCCACATTCCGGCGCCTGTTCGGGGAGGCTATGCGGGAATTGAACCGTGCTGCTGGCCTGCCTTGTCTGCTTTCAAAGCCAGCGATTTAGCCCTGTGCTAGTGTGTGTTTTTGAAGAACTGATGCGACCTCAGGATGAAGGTTCAGTTCAATGCGTGTTTTAAATCTATAGTTGGTTAAGCTAAAATTGTATCCTTGGACTGTAGTGGCGAGAAATGATAAATTTTAAAACAAACTGGAAACATGTTAGTTAAAGCAGAAGTCTCTCAAAGGGTTAACAGCAGCTTGAGATAACAGGCAGCTTGAGGTGTAATTGGATACCTTTCTTTCGAGTCAGTGAAACTCCAGCAAAGTTACGTTTTGAATTAATTAAAGGAAACCAGTGGGTTTCTCCACCTCTTTGATAAAAGTTTATTATTTTCGCAAGCAATTGATTGAAATTGCCAGAATCTGAAGTTTTACTTACTTGAAATAATGTTTATCTCATTTTATTTATGAATTAATAGAAACTTAAAGAAACACACTGACACCATTTTAAAAAGTGTAAATCTGGAGATGACAGTTGACTTTGCTCCGGTATAAATCACCGCAGCTAACATGCTCCCTCATTGATAGCAGCCAACATTTTTGTGAATGTAAGAAAAACTTGTTAAAAGAAAATTTGTTAAGATAAAGAATCAATTAAGTTGTAAAAGTTACACAAGTTTGTGTTAAGCAAATCGTAAATTTAGTTCTGAGTTGAGATCAGAGCTAAGCTTGCAGGTTGCAGCAATTCAGTTTGAATTTTCAAACATTTTAAGCTTTAAAAGAACATTGTTAAAATCTTTTCAATAATTTTGCCAAGTTGCAAAAATTGCCATTGGTTATCAATAGGCAAATTTAAAAATTAAAAAATAAATAATAATTAAAAAAAGAGAGCCAAAGTATGAAAGCTAAAGAGTTAATTAGATTATGGAGACAATATTGTCAACATGAGAGGGATAAGATCATGTTATTAAGTTGGCAAGAAAATGCCCTTAAAATGGGGATTCCAGTTAGTGAAGAGGGTAAAAAAGGAAACGCTAGACATCTTGACAAAGGAGTGTGCATTCAAAAAAAAAAAAACAATGGGCTACGTAGTTCAATGGCTGGCCTTGCATTGACAGAGACAGATGATGAAGGTTTTGAAAATTTGGCAAGGTCGGCTAGGGTTCCGACTGCACCAGTAGCCTGCTCCCCAGACTCAAATCATGCCAGTCACTCCAGCCCCTTCAGTTGATAGCATGGGTCCTATTTTACCATCTTCACTATCTAAGAGAGAAGGGGAGCTCTGTTCCACAAGCCCAGTTAGCTCTTGGACCCGATCTCGGACAGCGAGAGAAGGGCCTGATCCTATCCAGAAACAATCACGCATACCACCTAAATCCCTTCAGGCCGATAAGGAGGGACAGAAAAGTCTGAGAATAAAGGGAGAGGATAGAAATGGTTCTGAGGAGCTGGAGCTCCCTCTCGTGACAGGGAGGGACATCGAAGTCTTGGAAGAGCCAGATGAAACAGCTAGAGTGCCCCCAGGTGAGACTCTTGAGACAGTTGCCGATTAGGAAAATACCAAACCCTGACACTGTGACGACGGCGGCCCAGCCCACGATAGACATTTATTTCCCATGGAGACCCAGTGAGATGATGGCTAGTATGGCTGCAATCCCAGACAGGAAGAAATCTCCTGTTGCTTTCGTGGATCATCTGAGAACTACCATCTCAGTTTATCAAGCTGATTATAGGGACCTCTGGGCCCTAGTCCAGCAGCTTTTAACCCCAGCAGAGTACCGCAGTCACCTCAACCACTTAAATTATGCTAGCCATGCCGCACTTCAGCAGGCCCATGCGTTGGACGATGATAGACGGACACAAATCCTGAATGCGTTGAATGCCACATTTCAAAAGCCCATAAACATTTCTGCTATCTTAGACCTCAAACCTAAAAAGACTGAAGAGCCAGAGGCTTGGCTGCAAGGGGATCAGGGCTGGGATCTAAATATCCAAGGATATATGTCCTATCGAAAGGACAGGAAGATGGGCAAAGGGGGTGGGGTTGCATTGTTGGTAAGCAATGAAGTTAAATCGATAGTAAGGAGCGATATAGGATCAGAAGGCATAGAATCTCTGTGGGTAGAGCTGAGGAATAGCAAAGGTAAAAATACCCTATTGGGAGTTATGTACAGGCCCCTGAGCAGTAGTCAGGATGTGGGGCAGAAAATAAATCAGGAGAAAGAAAAGGCATGTAAAAAAGGCAAGGTTACAATAATCATGGGGGACTTCAATATGCAGGTGGGCTGGGAAAATCAGGTTGGTAGTGGATCCCAAGAAAAGGAATTTGTGGAATATCGAAGAGATATTTTTTTGGAGCAACTTGTGACAGAGCCTTCAAGGGAACAGGCAATTCTGGATTTGGTGATGTGTAATGAGGCAGACTTTATTAGGAAACTTCAGGTGAAGGACAGAGGATTGGCTGACTGGCAGAAGGCAGAGATTTTGTGGGGATAAAGGTTTTTTTTTCAGGATGGCAACCGGTGACTAGTGGTGTGCCTCAGGGGTCAGTGTTGGGACCACAACTTTTCACAATATACATTAATGATCTGGAAGAAGGAACTGAAGGCACTGTTGCTAAGTTTGCAGATGATACAAAGATCTGTAAAGGGACAGGTAGTATTGAGGAAGCAAGGGGGCTGCAGAAGACTTTGGACAAGTTAGGAGAGTGGGCAATGAAGTGGCAAAAGAAATACAATGTGGAAAATTTAGGCATAGACTATTTTCTAAATGGGGAAATGCTTAGGAAATTAGAAGCACAAAGGGACTTGGGAGTCCTTGGTCACGATTCTCTTAAGGTTAATGTGCACGTTCAGTCGGCAGTTAAGAAGGCAAATGCAATGTTAGCATTCATGTCAAGAGGCCTAGAATACAAGACCAGGGATGTACTTCTGAGGCTGTATAAGACTCTAGTCAGACCCCATTTGGAGTATTGTGAGCAATTTTGGACCCTGTATCTAAGGAAGGATGTGCTGGCCTTGGAAAGTGTCCAGAGGAGGTTCACAAGAGTGATCCCTGGAATGAAGAACTTGTCATATGAGGAACGGTTGAGGATTCTGGGTCTGTACTCATTGGAGTTTAGAAGGATGAGAGTGGATCTTATTGAAACTGACAGGATACTGCGAGGCCTGGAGAGAGTGGACGTGGAGAGGTCCAGAGAATGTTTACAAGAATGATCCCTGGAATGAAGAACTTGTCGTATGAGGAACAGTTGAGGACTCTGGGTCTGTACTCGTTGGAGTTTAGAAGGATGAGGGGGAACTTATTGAAACTTACAGGATACTGTGAGGCCTAGATAGAGTGGACGTGGAGAGTATGTTTCCACTTGTAGGAAAAACTAGAACCAGAGAACACCATCTCAGACAAAAGGGACGATCTTTTAAAACAGAGATGAGGAAGAACTTCTTCAGGCAGAGGGTGGTGAATCTGTGGAACTCTTTGCCGCAGAAGGCTTTGGAGGCCAAATCACTGAGTGTCTTTAAGACAGGTTCTTGATTAATAAGGGGATCAGGGGTTATGGGGAGCAGGCAGGAGAATGGGGATGACAAAATATCAGCCATGATTGAATGGCGGAGCGGACTCGATGGGCCAAGTGGCCTAATTCTGCTCCTAGGTCTTATGATCTTATGTTCTCTGCCACCTCCGAAACCCCCCCATTCAGCCTCCCTACGAAAAACTGGTGATTACCTCAAATTGGAGCCCACACTGACTCTCCCTCCACTCCCACATGCTTCCGCCACTGCCCCCAGACACTCAGGGCCGCCACTACCACTGGGCTTGTGGAGTACCGGGCTGGCAAGAACGGCAGAATAGCCGTTACCAATGTCCCCAAATTTGTGCCCTTACATAATGCCGCTCTACTCGTTCCCACACCAGCGCCAGCCCACCCCCACCCTCGGCTTCGCTCCAGCAATACTTTCTTTACTCGCGGGGTTTTACCCGCCCACACAAAACCAGAGATCACCCGATTAAAAACGGTCTTTGGTATGAAAATAGGGAGGCTCTGGAAAACAAACAGAAGTCTCGGGAGGACCGTCAGTTTTGCAGTTTGTAACCCCCCCCCCCCCCCCCAACCCCCACCCCCCACCCCCGCCGCCAGTGACGGCGAGAGCAGGTTCCACATACCAAAGTCCTCCTTCATTTGTTCACGAGCCGGGTCAAATTTAAATGATGTAACTGTTCCAATCCCCGTGCCACCTGAATTGCCAAATAACGGAAATTCCCTCCCACAGCTTGTAGCCATCTGGGATGGCCACGTCCCGATTACAAAATGGACGCTTGCAAAGAATGCAGGGAGAATTGGACAATACTGAGAAACAAGCAGGTGCAAGGTCTGTCTGTTGATTAGAGCTTTGGCTCTCAGACAGGACAGAAACTGCCAAGCGATCTACATACTAATGAGCCATCTCCGGGGACAAAAGGGAAACATTTAGATAAACAATGTTAAGGCAGACACCCTGGCGCCAGAGGAGACCCAAACAAAGCAAACCAACGGCCACCTAGGACATGCCCAGCAACCAAGGAACCCACCCCTCTATTGAAGGAAAATCGATAAGAATGATTGGGAAAGGCCCAATTAATTGAGGCCAAATTCAAGGCCCGCCCAAAAGCGGGCAAAGCCCTTTTAGGTACAAAAAGTATTTCCCAAGAGAGAATCTTTCTTCTTTGGCCTTGGCTCTCAGCGAAGAGAGACCAGCCTAGCAGCTATGCCAGACCAAGTAAGTTCCAAGTCAATGCACGCTATGAGATAGAAGCTCCTAGTTGCTATCCTGTAAACAGCTCAACCCAGCAGCCTCAGAACCGAGCAACGGCCATTGTTCCTCTGACTGAGTGGTCACCCGAAGCTAAGTATAGGCTTCAGTAATACTGATAGTTTTGGTTGTAGACTTTTATGCATGAGTAGGTTTGACTGTGTGTAAATAAATGAGCATTGCTTTTGAACTTACTAACTCGTGTATCGAGTCTGTGATCAGTATTCGGTTCTGAACCTTGTGGCGGTGTCGAAAGACACCTGGCGACTCTTGAGCAAATGTAATTAAACAGAGCCAAATTAAGAGACAACACCGAAAAGAGCAACATTTACTGGCGACCCAGATGGGACTCGATTTAGAAGTAGCCTAACCACTCCAAGAGAACCCAAAATTTGAATTGAGAATCCAATTGGAAACAGAAAAACCACAAGCGTAAGAACAGTACTGATCAAGCCTCTGAGATTCTGAAGTGTATTAATGCATGCGTACGAACAGGGATATAAGGTAAACCTGAGAGATTTTGTTGCGTAATACTGTCGGGAGTTTTGTAGGCCGGAAATTAGCGTAAGCCGTACCCGCGTTTACATCACCACTTTATCACCCCCTGTTCCAAATTCAGTAGAGAACCTAAGTAGAGAAAATGGCAATGAAGGCCTTATGAACCCCCAGGAATTTGAGGTCGCAGCGACCAGTAGAGTAGGACAGTGTCCCGTTTGGGAAGATGAGATCAGGAAATATCTCAAAGGGAAAGGATGGCCCCTTTGGAGTGAATTCTGCGATAATGAGGAAACAGGTCCCAGGAGTATAGGACATACTTGGTGGGAGAACCTGTCAGAGATACACAAGAAAAGCTTAGGAAAGCTCGCAAGCCGATGGCAATCGTGTACTGTTTGGTACAATTGCGAGGCACAGAGGAGGTTGTTAGGACGCTCTGTCGAGAAATAGAGGAGAGAGACAGAAGTAGTAAGGTAGACGTGAGTGAGGTAGAGAAAGAGAATAGAGATTTAAAAGAGCAGTTAGCAGCAAAGGACAGAGAGGTGGATGATGCCAAGAGGGCACATCAGTCTTGTCTCGCGGATTTGAACAGTTTTCAGACACAATATGATAAGTCCTACCAGGACACGCAACGTGCTCCCCCCTGACCACCGCCTTCAGCGCCTCCCATACCATTGCTGCCGAAACTTCCTCCGTACCATTTATCTCCAAATAATTCTGGATGGCCTCCCTCACCGGCCTGCACAATCTCTCATCCGCTAACAGTCCTACATCCAATCTCCATTGCTGACTCCCCTCCTTGCTCACCCGTAGATCCACCCAGTGTGGGGCATGATCTGACACAACAATCGCCGAATACTAGGCATCCACCACCCCCGCCAGTAAAGCCTTGTTTAGAATGAAAAAATCAATACGGGAGAAACTTTGTGCACGTGGGAAAAAAAAGAAAACTCCTTCGTTCTTGCCGTCCGAACGTCCATGGGTCTACCCCTGATCTGTTCCGTAAACCCTTTTAGCTCTTTAACCACGGCTGGCATCCCTCCCTGTCATTGAACTCGACCGATTCAACCTCGGATCAATTACCATATTGAAGTCCCCCCCCCCCATGATCAGCTTAAGCGAGTCCAGGTCCAGGTCCTCATAAACTCCACGTCGTCCCAATTTGGTGCGTAGGTATTCACTAATGCCACTGGCATCCCATCCAGCTTCCCGCTCACCACAAAAAACCTTCCCCCCCGAGTCCGCCACTATATTCCCTACCTCAAATGACACCCGCTTCTTGATCAGGATCACCCTCCCCCCCCCCTCTAGTTTTAGAGCCTAGCCCCGAGTGAAATACCTGCCTGACCCACCCCTCCCTCAGTCTAGTCTGATCCACTACCCTCAAGTGTGTCTCTTGTAACATTGCCACATCTGCCTTCAACCTCCTCAAATGCGCGAACACGTGAGCCCTCTAGACCTACCCATTCAGCCCTCTCATGTTCCACGTGATCAACCTGGTCGGGGGGAGGGGGGAGACCCCTCCCTGCCGATCAACCATCACCCTTCTTCAGCCTGCCTCCAGCTCACGTCCCGCGCCTCCTCAGGGCCGCCCTCAGATGCCCACCGTCCTCGACCTCCAATTTGTCACCCAATGCCAGTTCCTCCCCTGTCACCAGGACAATTACCCCCTCCCACCTCTCCCCCCCACTAACAAAACAACACCCCCAACCCCGCATATCAAACTAGTCACCTGCTCGTCCCCCTCTGTGCTTCAGTGACCTAGCCCGCCCAGCTATCCTGGTAGCCCCTGCCCATGGCGCCAAGCATCCTACCCCCTATTGTTCTCCCTCCCCCCACTTGAACGTACATATGCAAAGCATCACAATCTCCAACAAACACAAAGAAGAATATACTACCCACCACCTCCCTCCCACAAGAACAAAGTTAACCCGCACACAAAACTGAGCAACTGCCCAAGAAATTGGTACAGAAACATTACATGCACAGCACAAAAAGAAAATACATTTAGCAGAACAGGCACAGAATTACTCTCCCCCAAGTTCACTGTCCTCAATCACTTGCCAGTCTCCTAACGTTGGCAAAGTTGATCGCCTCATCCAGCGATCCAAAATAAAGCTCTTGGCCCTCGTAAGTGACCCACAAATGAGCTGGGTACAGCATGCTGAACATCACCCCCTTCTTGAACCTTGTTAAAGCTCGCTCTTCTTTTGGCCAGTTCTACACCCAAGTCCTGGTAAATGCACAGCTCGTTGTCTTCCCATTTGCAGCTCCTCGTCTGCCTGGCCCAGCTCAAGATCTGTTCCTTATCGAGGAACCAGTGCAATCGCACCACCATTGCCCTCGGCGGCTCATTAATTTGCGGCTTCCTCGCAAGTGCTCTATGCGCCCTGTCCACTTCCAGGGGTCGCGCAAACGCACCTTCATCCAGCAGCTTTTGAAACATACGGACCACGTATGCCCCTGCGTCGGATCCCTCGATGCCCTCCCTGAGGCCAACAATCCTCAAATTCTGCCTGCGGAACCTGTTCTCCAAATCCTCCCCCTTCTCCCGCAGCCTTTTCTGATAGTCGCCCATCAGATCCATCTCCATTGCCATCGCGGTTAGCTGGTCCTCGTGCTCAGCCACCTTCTCTTCCACCTTCTGGATCGCCACTCCCTGGGCTTCCAATCTTTGCTCCACCCGATGAATCCCAGTCTTAATCGGGTCCAGGTACTCCTGTCTTTGCTTAGCAAAATTCTCCTGGAGGAATTTCACCAGCTGCTCCGTTGACCACTGGGCCAGCAATCTCAGCTCTTTAACCTCCGCCATGTTTTCCTGTGCTGCAGGCTCCACTCTCTTCTTTGCCCAACAATCTCTTCTTTGCAGATCACTTCTGGTCCACGACTCCATAAACTGGTGGGGGATTCCTCTTCTGCCTCACCAGTCTCCAATTTTACCGGTCAAATCCCCATAAATCAGGGGAAAAGGTCCCACAAGGCCACCACGAGTAGGAGCTACAAAATAAGCGACCTCTAACTCCATGGCCGCCACTGGAAGTCTCACCACCTCACCATTCTGTTAACATTGTATCTTCCATAGTCTGTCTTCTTGCCAATCGATCTCTTTGTGTTCAGAAGGCTGCCGGGAAGGAATATTTGCCCCAGTGTTGATTTCACAAAAGCAGCCACACAGCAACCAATGGGAATGAAAAGTTTATTGCAGAAGGAAGAAAAGACTATGTACACAGGTCCCGTCAGGGATTACTGCATTCGGCTCATACTCGGGCCAAGTTTAAAAGCGCTGCTTTCCTGTCCCGCTGATAAGGGGGCCACGCCCCTCAGCGTGGAAGCTCGTACTCCACGAGACTCACAAGGAGCCTAAGCAGCCAGGCCCCGTGGGGCCCGTGGGGGTTGCAGCATTTCTGCCCCCAAAGTCCAAAAACAAATCCAAAAAAGGAGGAGGAGGAGCTCTGCACCTCTTAGGTTGTGGCTGCCTCTCGGGCATTGTCACAGCAGCGCGAGGTGGCATATACCAAGCTGGTGAGCGATGTTTCCTCATCAAATGTCGCAGTGACACCACGGTTGGCGGTTGGTCATCAGGAGATCCCTCATCGGAAATGTGGCTGAACCTCCATTTCGGAATCTGCGGCATCTCGGCGTCAAGTCCCCCGTGGAATGGTGCCTGTGGAACCGCCAGTGCCAGGGCGGCCTGGGGTTGCCCTGGTCCATCCAAAAGGAGATCGGCAATCACAGGGCTCCTACCACGGAGATGATTGAGGTGCCTTTCGATTCCCGGTCCTGTTCACGAACACGGTACAAGACAAGTCCAGTCTGCTGAATGATAGCGATAGGAACCGACTTGGTAACATCCCCGCACATGGACCATGTTGCCTGGTATGAATCGTCTAGGTGGCATGCTTGACAGGGCAATGCCAGCTGCTCCAATCCGTGGCATACCTTTCCGTCGATATCGGGCAATGCCAAGCTGAGGTGATTTTGATGCTGACGTCCCATGAAAAGTTCCACCTGCACCACGCCGGTGGCAGTGTGCGGTGTGGAGCGGTAACTGAAAAGGAAGCGTGCCAAATGCATGTCAAAGGTCTCCATGGTCTGCTTGTTCATGCCACGCTTGACCATTTGGACCCCTCTTTTGGCCAAACCATTTGAAGCGGGGTAATATGGGGCAGTGTGTATCTGGCACACTCTATTCATCCGCATGGAATTTTTGAACACTGCACCGGTAAACGGTGATCCGTTTCCAGAGACAAGTATCTTCGGGATGCCGTGCATGCTAAAAGAAATTGTGAGCTTCTCGATTGTCGCTCTCTAAGTTATTGATGACATTCAGTGGATATCCAGCCATTTTCAGTGCGCATCTATGAGGAGGAGGAACATGGCTCCCTGAAAAGGGCTGGCAAAATCAGCAATGAGATGGTCCCATGACTGACCCGCCCACTCCCAGGGATTAAGCGGTGCTGCAGGTGGAGTTTCTGCTGCTCCTGACAAACTGAACTGCTGGGCGAGCCACTCAATCTCCATGCCCTTGTGCTAAACCACTATATTAGGTGATGTACAGTAGGACCTGTACTACAGGTACGGCGGTAGTCCCTGCCTGCTGGCTCCGCCCAGTAGGCGGAGTAGAAATATGTGTGTCCTCCGTGCAGCAGCCATTTCGCCAGCTACTGTGGGAGACCACACATCTTAGAGCAATAAAGCCTCAGTTGTATTCAACTCTCGTCTTTGTCCAATTGATCGTGCATCAGCCCTAACCCGGCCACCACAGATAACTTTGGGTGAGTGTCTTCACCTTAAACACATCAGACTGTCTGTTATGGAGGTCTGCCAAGGTGGGGCCTTTTCCCTTGTGCAGAACCACCACGCGCATCCCCCAAAGAAGTTTACCATCCTCCATGCTAAACTCAGCAATCTTTGAAGTAAAACTTTCAGTTCACTGGGAAGTGTGCGATGCTGAGCCCCATACAACATGATATGATGAACCTTGGAAAATGTGGGGGTCAGTCTGTGTCCATGCATGTATCCTGGCCATCATGACCAGCAATGTATCTATAAAATGCATAGTAGAGGCCACCTGATCAGCTCTGGGGGGAGTCGGTGGCCTCGTCGGGAGCGGGAGCCTACTCAATGGATCAGGGTTCGCAATCTGTGTACCTGGACTGTCTTCCAGCACGTGTTATATCGGCAACAGGAGGGCCTTTCGTTGAATTCTGGCAGACACTATAGGTGGGATGGGCCTGTTCTGTTTGAATAACCCCAACAGCAGCTTGTAATTGGCCTTTTGGCTAAGATCAAGTGTAGTAGGAGCCTTTTGGCTCAGATCTGGTATGTCTCTCTTGTGGGGACCATGAATTGGATTCAATTTGAATTTGAATTGTTTTTAGGAGCAGGCGAGGAGCTGGATTCGGGGTTCGCCCCTGTCCACACTCTGAGCTCTGGTTTTTGGAGCAGGCGAGGAGCTGGATTAGGGGTTCGCCCCAACCACACTCTGAGCTCTGGCTTTGTAACTCAGAAAAAGTAATACGGTGAAACGACACTCGTAGACATACTGGTGAAACCCTTTTATGGCAAAGACCACAGCCAGATCCTCCTTTTCTAAATGAGCATAATTACACTCAGCTGTGGCCAACGTCCTTGAGGCGAAAGTAATTGGATGCTCCTTTCCGTCACTGATTCGATGAGACAACACGGCGCCGATGTCGTACGTTGAGGCATCACAGGTGACCAAGAGTGGTTTAGTGGGATTAAAGTGGTCCATCAGTCGAGAAGAAGTGAGCTACCTTTTTACCTCAGTGAAAGCCTCCTGCGATGCCCTCCATGCCCACTCCTGGTCCTTTTTGAGTAAATTGTGCAGGGGGGGCCAACATAGTGACAATGTCTGGCATAAACTTCCCACAGTAATTTATGAGCCCCAAGAATGAATGGTGTTCTGATGAGCCTCCCAGCATGAGCTCCTTTGTCTTCAATTGGGTGGAGAACCTTCCGGTCCATACGATAACCCAAATAGGTAATTCTTGGAAGCAAAAAATACATTTTACTCTGCAGAGGCGAATGCTGGTCTCCGCAAAGCGATGGAGCACCTCATCCAGGTTATTCAGGTAGTCCTGTTCAGATGTTCCCGTGACCAAGACGTCATCCAGATAGACCATACACATGATAATCCCCACAGAATATTCTCCATTACGTGCTTCAAAACAGTGCAGTTCCAAAAGACTACCTCGTATATTCATACAGCCTACTATAAATTGCATGTTCACCATCACGTACTGACGAAACTCTGGGTCCAGCACCAATTGGAGGTATGCGTGGCTGATATTGAGCCTGGAGAATGAGTGACTGCTGGCCAATTTGGCATATGGGTCCTCAATCCGTGGAATCAGATACCGGTCCAGCTTGGAGGCCCAATTCACCATTAATTTATAATTGCTGCAGAGAGAAACCCTGCTATTGGGCTTCATGAAGGGGACAACGGTTCCTAGGTAGTCCGAAACCTTCACCGGCTGGAGGAACCCTCGGCCTTCGATCAGACCAAGCTCCACCTCTACCTGAGGCGATAGCGTGTAGGGAACCGGCCGAGCCCGAAATTTTGTCATAGGTTCCATGTGGATCTTCGCCATGCTACTGACGATCACCCCCAGGCTGTCTGGAAAACTTCGGGATACGTTGATAACATCATGTTGAGGCCACCTGAGCCCAATGCCAGTCACTGCGGAGATGTTGTGGGCAGCACGGTGTCACACGGGGGCTGGTTTAACACACAGTTAAATCGCTGGCTTTGAAGGCAGGCCAGCAGCAGGGTTCAATTTCCGTACCAGCCTCCCCGAACAAGCGCCGGAATGTGGCGACTCGGGGCTTTTCACAGTAACTTCATTTGAAGCCTATTTTTGACAATAAGCGATTTTCATTTTTTCATTCAGTGGATAGCCCTGCTGTCTCACGGCGCCGAGGTCCCAGGTTTGATCCCGGCTCTGGGTCACTGTCCGTGTGGAGTTTGCACATTCTCCCCGGGTTTGCGTGGATTTCGCCCCCCACAACCCAAAAATGTGCATGCTAGGTGGATTGGCCACTCTAAATTGCCCCTTAATTGGAAACAATGAATTGGGTACTCTAAACTTATAAAATAAAAACAAAGTAAAAACAAAAATGCAGAGGCGTTGTAGCCAGTCGCGGATGAGCAAACTGGGCTGTCACCTTTCACCTTGATCTGGGGCAAACAAACGATTGCAGCTCTGTGGTAGTATCAGGTATTGCGGTACCCGAGAGGCTGTAGACCATTGGGTAAGCCTAGCAGCTTGCCATTGGATGTTGGTATGTGGCTCTGCCCTGACAGGCGGGGTATAAGAACAGATGCCGTCCCAGCAGCCCTCATTCTGTACCGAAGCTGCTGGGGAACAGATCTAGTCTAGTAAAGCCTTCAGTTATGATATAACCTCGTCTTCGAGTCTAATTGATCGTGCATCAATTTAATAGACTACTCTTGAGTTGAAAGAATGGATCTCCGAATCAAGCTGGAGTGTCTACAACTCAGCCCCCAAGCGGAGAACTCGGCTGCGATTTTTAAGCACTGGCTGGCGTGCTTTAAAGGCTACCTCGATACGGCCGGAGGCACCCCTTTCAGGAGAACAGAAACTGCATCTTCTGCACTCGAGAGTAAGCCCTGGAATTTTCTCCCTCATCGAGGAGGCGGAGGACTATGATGATGCGATCGAACTGTTGAAGGGACAATATATACGCCCTGTGAACCAGGTCTACGCACATCACCTGCTTGCAACTAGACGGCAAAGCCCAGGGGAATCACTGGAGGACTTCTACCGTGCGCTACTAGTGCTAGGCAGAAACTGTGGCTGCCCGCCAGTTTCGAGCAGCGAGCACATGGAACTTCTGATCCGGGATGCCTTCGTAGCAAGTATGAGCTCTTCAGAGATCCGACAAAGACTTTTAGAAAAGGACACCCTGGGACTGAGAGAGGCATGGGCCCTGGCAGGGTCCATGGATGTGGCCTCCCAAAACTCGCAGTCCTATGCGCCCGACCGCGCGGCGGCCCCACTGACCTTCCCCGTGTCCCCGCAGGCCTGCGCTGTTAGACGGCCCACTAGCTCCATTGGGCCACGTTGCTTCTTCTGCGGGCAGGCAAAACACCCTCGCCAGCGCTGCCCAGCCCGCACCTCCACCTGCAAAGGGTGCGGCAAGAAGGGCCATTTTGTGGGGGTCTGCCAAGCACGAGCCGTGGCCGCGGTCTCCAACGACTCCAGACCGCCGTGGCAACCTTCCCTTCGGGCCCCAGGCGGCCAGCAGTCACCGCCACCCCCCTCTCCGAGGACCACGCCTGACCCACGGCCGCGGCCATCTTGCCCCTCGGACACGACGCTGGATGGATGGGCACCGCCATTTTGTCCATCCCCGCCGCCATTTTGTACGTCGCCGACCTCCATGTGCGATCCATGGGAGACGTCATCTTGGATGGGGCCCCAGGCCCCCAGCACAGCCGCCTACATGCTGCCCGATCGCAACCCACAACTGCTCCATCTGGCCTCGGTGACGCTGGACCAGAATCGCCCTCGGACACTCGCAACAGCAACGACGAGGATCTTCATCAACGGCCACGAGACGTCTTGCCTGATCGACTCTGAGAGCACGGAGAGCTTTATACACCCCGACACGGTAAGGCGCTGTTCACTTGTTACCCACCCTGTAAACCAAAGAAGCTCCCTGGCCTCCGGGTCACACTCGGTGGAGATAAAGGGGTTTTGCCTAGCAAACCTCACTGCCAAAGGCAGGAAATCCAACAATTTCCACCTTTATGTCCTGCCGCACCACTTTGCGGCCACACTCCTGGGGTTAGACTTCCAATGTAACTTGCAAAGCCTCACTTTTAAATTTGGCGGCCCTATAGCCCCCCTTACTGTCTGCGGCCTCGCGACCCTTAAGGTCGACCCGCCTTCCCTGTTTACGAACCTCACCCCGGATTGCAAACCCGTCGCCACCAGGAGCAGACTGTACAGTGCCCGGGACCGGACCTTCATCAGGTCAGAGGTCCAAAGGCTACCGAGGGAAGGGGTCATTGAAGCTAGCAACAGTCCCTGGAGAGCTCAAGTAGTGGTGGTAAAGACCGGGGAGAAGCATAGGATGGTCATTGACTACAGCCAGACCATCAACAGGTTTACGCAACTGGATGCGTACCCTGTCCCCCGCATATCCGACCTGATGAACCGGATCGCACAATACAAGGTCTTCTCCAATACAAGGCACCCCTGCGCACTAGTGACCACAAGTACACTGCCTTCGAAGCAGATGGGTGGCTCTACCAATTATTAAGGGTTCCCTTTGGTGTCACTAATGGGGTCTCGGTCTTCCAACGCGAGATGGACCGAATGGTTGAGCGGTACGGCTTACGCGCAACGTTCCCGTATCTTGATAACGTCACCATCTGCGGCCATGACGAGCAGGACCACGACACCAACCTCCGAAAATTTCTCCAGACCGCGAGAATCCTTAATTTAACGTACAATAAGGATAAATGCGTCTTTAGTCATTCTCGGCTACGTAGTGCGAAATGGAGTTATAGGCCCCGACCCTGAATGCATGTGCCCCCTTATGGAGTTCCCCCTCCCTCACTGCCCCAAGGCCCTGAAGCGTGCCTCGGGTTTTTCTGTTATTACGCCCAGTGGGTCCCCAACTATGCAGACAAAGCCAGACCCCTGATCCAGTCCACAACCTTCCCCCTTTCGATGGAGGCCCGCCAGGCCTTCTGCCGCATCAAAGCAGACATTGCAAAGGCCACGATGCGCGCCATCGACGAGTCCCTCCCCTTCCAGGTCGAGAGCGATGCGTCCGATGTAGCTCTGGCCGCCACCCTCAACCAAGCAGGCAGACCCGTGGCCTTCTTCTCCCGTACCCTCCATGCTTCAGAAATCCACCACTCCTCAGTCGAAAAGGAGGCCCAAGCCATAGTAGGAGCTGTGTGACACTGGAGGCATTACCTGGCCGGCAGGAGATTCACTCTCCTCACTGACCAACGGTCGGTAGCGTTCATGTTTGATAATGCACAGCGGGGCAAGATTAAGAACGACAAGATCTTGCGGTGGAGGATAGAACTCTCAACCTACAACTACGAGATCTTGTACCGTCCTGGGAAGCTAAATGAGCCTCCCGATGCCCTGTCCCGTGGCACGTGTGCCACCGCACAAGTGGACCACCTCTGAGCCCTCCACGAGGACCTCTGCCACCCGGGGGTCACTCGCTTTTTTCACTTTATTAAGGCCCGCAATCTGCCCTACTCCATCGAGGAGGTCAGGACAGTCACCAGGGACTGCCAAATCTGCGCGGAGTGCAAACCGCACTTCTACCGACCTGATAAAGGCTTCCCGTCCCTTTGAGCGCCTCAGTATGGACTTCAAAGGCCCCCTCCCGTCCACCGACCGCAACACGTATTTCCTGAACGTGATTGACGAGTACTCCCGGTTCCCGTTCGCCATCCCCTGCCCTGACATGACCACTACCACTGTCATCAAGGCCCTCCAGGGTATCTTTACACTGTTCGGGTTCCCCGCGTACATACACAGTGATAGGGGGTCCTCCTTTATGAGCGACGAACTGCGTCAATTCCTGCTCAGTAAGGGCATCGCCTCGAGCAGGACGACCAGTTACAACTCCCGGGGAAACGGGCAGTTAGAGAGGGAGAACGGAACGGTCTGGAAGACCATCCTACTGGCCCTGCGGTCCAGGAATCTCCCAGTCTCCCGCTGGCAGGAAGTCCGCCCAGAGGCCCTCCACGCCATTCGGTCGCTGCTCTGTACAACCACCAATCAGACACCTCATGAACGTCTCCTTGTCTTCCCCAGGGAGTCCTCCTCCGGGACCTCGCTCCCAACCTGGCTAGCGACACCCGGACCCATCCTGCTTCGGAAGCACGTGCGGGCGCACAAGTCGGACCCGTTGGTCGAGAGGGTCCACCTGCTGCACGCTAACCCCCAGTACGCCTACGTGGCGTTCCCTGACGGCCGGCAAGATACAGTCTCCCTCCGGGACCTGGCGCCCGCCGGAACCCCATGCGCACCCGAACCATTAGCCCCCCCTCCTCCCCCACAGCACCTCACTGGGGGGTCACTCCTCCCGCCGCCCCTACCTAGGCCATCCCACCCACCGACGCCCCCTACAGGCGCCCCCCTCTCGGGTCCACCATTTGCCCCACCAGCAATGATGGATCAGCCTAGGGGTGACGAAGCTGCCATGGACGACGAAGCCACGCTCCCGGAGTCGTAGACGCCCGGACACCCACCAGAACCACCACAGAAGCTCAGACGATCCAGGAGGACGACCAGACCACCCGACCGACTGATTGCGACACTGTAACTGTATCTGTACATGAACACTGACTATATACATCTGCCACACTTGTAAATACTCATGGTACCTCCATATCTGATCATACCATGTTAAATGCAATTGCAACCACTGGCCACCACTCCCGCCGGATTCTTTTTTAACAGGGGGTGAATGTGGTAGTATCAGGTATTGCGGTACCCGAGAGGATGTAGACCATTGGGTAAGCCTAGCAGCTTGCCATTGGATGTTGGTATGTGGTTCCACTGTGACAGGCGGGGTATAAGAACAGATGCTGTCCCAGCAGCCCTCATTTAGTACCGAAGCTGCTGGGGAACAGATCTAGTCTATTAAAGCCTTCAGTTATGATATAACCTCATCTTCGAGTCTAATTGTTCGTGCATCAAGCTCATGGACCAATGGGGCCACCGTGGTCCTTGCTATGGCAATGTCTCTCTGGGGTACGTGGCCAAGTGAGCTTGGGGTTTCCCTCATCCGGTACGGGGAAAGGATCCTGCCTGGCCATTGGGATCCTAGACCACTGGCCCGACCCTGCTGCCCAGGGCCGAGAACCGGGATTACCCAGCTGCCCCAGCGTGCTCTGGAGGAGGAGAATTAACACCAGGCCTCATTCGATGATGAAGATGCAGAGGAGGAGGAGGAAATGAAAAATGAAAAAATGAAATGAAAATCGCTTATTGTCACAAGTAGGCTTCAAATGAAGTTACTGTGAAAAGCCCCTAGTTGCCACATTCCGGCGCCTGTTCGGGGAGGCTGTTACAGGAATCGAACCGTGCTGCTGGCCTGCCTTGGTCTGCTTTCAAAGCCAGCGATTTAGCCCTGTGCTAAACATGGACAGGTTTTGGCGTCCAGGCTGGCACGGATGGCGCAAAATGTGTGCGCCAGGACCAACGCACGGGACTCTCTGATAGTGGGATGGGGTAGGACACCGGAGCGATAAGCGCTGACTGATTTGCAGTCCTGAGCAAAGCCCACCCCAACGTTCACCCATTAACCCCTCCACCCACACCCTGTCTACTGCCAGCCCAGACCAGCCCACCTTTCACACCCTTCTGACAGAGCACTGAGGCAGGTGAGAAGGCAGCCCTGTCCTGGGCTTTGGCCACCTCCTGCACAGATTGCCCGAGGCCTTGGACATGCTGAAACTCTCGCCCCTGAGGCCACCACCACAGACGCCACCTGTGCAGTGTTAGCTTGAGTGGCATGCCTGCCGGCACCACTGCTTGCTCCCTCATGCAGTTGGACCCCTCCACCAGCACCTGCAGGTGCTGGATGCTCGCCAACACCCCCTCATGCAGTCCTTGGGTTTGCAACTGCATGTCCATGATTGATGGGACTGTCTGCTCCTGAAATCCATCCAGACGGCAGTTAACCCCTGGGGTCAGTCTGCCCTCCAGCTGTCCGGGTGTTCCTACCACCACCTGCTGTATCGGGTCAGCTGTGCGATGCACTTCAGAGAGTGTCCCAGGAGCCTCTTCACTGAAGTGCCCAACCGTGGTGAGTGTCTCTGGGATGGTGGAGGGTGTCGGAGATTGCTGTGACGGGAAATCTGTGACGGACCCGAGCTCCGGGGCGTCCTGGGACTCAGGTCTATGGCTCCCTTCCATGTCGGTGTCCTCGCCATTGCTCGGCAAACAGGGCTCTGGCTCTGGTTATGGTTGGCGCGGGGACACCAGAAGCACCTGCCCCAACACCAGCGGCTCCTGCAAGATAGAAAAGATGCCTGATTAGACCGTAGGCCGGGGAGAGTGTGGGTGTGTGGAGCGGGGGTGAGGGGGTGGTGAGGATGTAGGGGTGGTGTGAGGGTGTTGGTGGTCTGAGGGTGGTGTGGGGTGAGGTTGGCGTGGGGATGCGTGGTTTTAGGGGTGGTGTTGGCGGTGTGGTTTTTACACACGTGTCACAGGGAGCCGCAACTCAGCAGAGCCTCACTTCCTCATCCGAAGACGATCTCTATCCCAGCGACTGCCATTTCCTCAGGATCTCCAACCACATCCAGGGCCCTCTGTTCTGCTGCGGTGAGGGGCCACAGGCCCAGCAATCCCCCTCCAGTCTTTTCCTGCTCCAAGCGGTTATGTGTGGCCTTCTCCTGGGGCGGGCGGGGAAACAGAAAATGCAGTGTTAGACAGTCCGATGCATGCAGCTCAGGGGGCGGGTAGCTGGTGGTTTCAGTGGCCAGGGCACCCGGCCATGGCAGCTGGAATGGGTGCTGGCATGGGGTGGTGCAGGGTGGGGGATTCTGCCGCACTCTAGGGTTATAGGTGTGAGTGGGATGGTGGTTGGTGCCAGAAGCTCTGTGCTGTCTACTCACCCTGGCTGTCCTGAGGAGGACATGCAGTTTTTTCCGGTACTGTTGCCCGTCCGGATGGTGTTGTTTGTAGCGCTTACAGCCTCTGCTACCTGCACCTAGGCACAGTGAATAGCAGCCTCTTTCCTGGGCCTGGGTTCAGGGTGACCTGCCTCTCCTCCACGGCAGTGCCTCAAGCTCTGTATCCGTGAGTCTTTGGGCCACTCTCCTTGCTGCCATGTTGGTGACTGGGATGGTGTGTGTGGGAGTGAAGTGTGTCTGTGTGGTTGCAGCTTGTCAGCCTCTCAAGTGTCAATCACGAATCTGGCGAATCCGGCACCATTTTGGATTGGAATCAGTTGTGTTCCATGTGGCGATGGTACTAGCCCCTCAACGGTCACTGAATTGGTCCAGGTGGGGTGCCAGTTTTGATGCCGTAGAAGTCCTCAAATCCTGCCCCAGCGTCCCCGGAATGGAGAATTCCGCTGATTGTTTTCAGTAATCACTTCTGCATCACAAAACAGTGCCACCTGTATCCCCATTATATATGGTGCTGTCTATTAAACAATAAGTGCAATCTATTGAACAATTAAAACCCCAGTTCTAATTTAAATACTGGGAACATTAACCCTTTCTGAACAAGAAGCGCAAACTGTTTATCTCTCCATTGATGCTGCCAGACTTTGTTGAGTATTTCCAGCATTTTTATTTTTATTTCAAATTTCCAGAATGTAGAATTCTGCTCTTATTTATCACAACACTTAAGGTGTGGTCTGACTGCAGGATGGTAGAGTTTGATCAGAATATGCTCTGACTTATAACTTAATGCTTTGATTACATAGTCCAATGTTTTATTGTATTTCCTGATTGCGGCTCTGCATTGGTTAGAGATTTTAAACATTGGGTGGAATTTTCCCAAATCGCGGTAAATGTTGATGGCGAGTGGGAAAAGCGATGTTGAAGTTAATCTCTCATTGTTATGGCAATGTTCTCCACCATACCGTCCCAGACCGAGCAGAAATAATGCCATGGAGCGAGTTCCACAACATCACGCTGGCAGGGCTGGCTCATTAGAGCTCCAATAAGCCCGTCCCACCAGCAGCTTAGTTTTTTGAACATTGGGCTGCCACTTATATCGGCCACCACAGTGCACCAAAGTTAACTAGGAACACCCCTCCCACGCAACACCCTCACACAAACCCTTGGCACTACCTTCTTGCAGTATCTGGGCATTGCCCTTGGCAAGAGTGGGCATTTCCCCTGGCACTATCCTTACACTAACTGGGCACTGTCCGGGCACTGCCCCCAGCAAAACCAACTTGTATTTGTATAGCACTTATAAGATAATCAGACATCCTAAGGTGTTTCACAGAGGCATTAGAAAACAAAAATATGACTCCAACGAACATAAGGAAATGACTGTAAGCTTGGTAAAAGAGACCAGTTTTGAAGTGTGTATTAAAGGAGGAAAGTCAGGTGGAGAAGTGGAGAGATTGAGGGTGAGGCAATGTTCGATTCATTAATTGTTTGGGGTCCTTTAAGAAATCAACTAAATACAGACTGGAAAATAAAATGATTCTTGGAAATACTTCGTCTGCAAATAGTTTAATCAAAGTAATAAAAAATTAACCATTGAAGCCTTAAGGTCATGTCTGCAGCTACTAACAATGTTTCTAAGAGTGTTCTGTGTGAAGCTTACATGAAGAAACAAATCTAAGAATATGCTATTGTATTGAAGAAATATTTAGCAAAATTGCAACAAATCCAGTAACATAGCAAGGTTAGTGTCTCGTCATGACGTAAGGACTTTAACCCTGGGAAAGCGCCTGGGAAACTACTGTGTCAGGGAAATATTAATTAATCCAGAGTAAGTGATTAATGTTTAATCAACTAATCAGTTGTTGAATGATTGACACCTTTATGAACGAATCGGGGGTCTCAGCTGAAAAATAAATAGAGGACTGAACTATATAAGGATTTCTTTCGGAATATGATCGTATGATTGATTGATTGGAAGAGAATTCTTGGCTTTTGGAATTCTTGAAATAATTGTTGAAATTACTTCTATTTTGAAGGTTTTTTTACTTTCTTAATGTTGATATTTTAATGATTTTTCACTGTATTCTGACAAGTTTATGTATTATTTTGATCTAAGTTTTGATTCAGTTCTTATGCAAGTGTATTAAGTAAATTTTTAGTAATAAAGCGTGTTTTGAACACCTCCATTAACCGAATTGAGTACCTTATTTTTGGAAGAAAAATAAGAGATCCTACAGGCAATTAGACAAATAAGAATGGAACCAGGCAATTGAAGTCCTATCCAGCTGGACAACGGTGGAGAGGCTTTGAAGGAGGATGATGTGATCAGTTGTGTTGAAGGCTTTAGATAAGTTGAGAAAGACAAGTAGCAATGGTTTGCCTTTGTCACAATCACATAAGGTACTATTTGTCAATTGGATAAGAATCATTTTGAGGGGCAGCATGGTGGTGCAGTGGATAGCACTGGGACTACGGCGCTGAGGACCTGGGTTCGAATCCCAGCCCTGGATCACTGTCTGTGTGGAGTTTGCACATTCTCCTCGTGTCTGCATGGGTTTCACCACCACAACCCAAAGATGTGCAAGTTAGGTGGATTGGCCATGCTAAATTGCCCCTTAATTAGAAAAAAATATTAATTGCGTACTCTAAATTTATTTTTTAAAAAGAATCATTTTGATACTGTAACAGGGGTGGCAACCTGGCTGGAGGAATACAAATATGGAGTTCTGGGAATATGGGCACAGATTTGGGAAACTGCAACAAGTTCACGGACTTTGGAGAAGAATGAGAGGGAGGCGATTGGTTGATAGTTTGCAAGGATGGAGGGGTAAGGGTTTTGTTTGAGGAGAGGGATGTTACCAACAGATTTGAAGAAATTCAGAACAGAACCCGAGGAGAAGAACTGTTAATTGTGTCAACTAACCTTGGAGTTGGAAAGGGATGTTTGGTGGTCAGTACATTTCATGAGAAGACGGTTAGGAGAGCAGACGGTGGGTTCCATGGACAAGATGAGCTCAGAGAAGGAAAGAGATAAATTAGGAGAGAAAGCAGAGAAAGATGCAAGGTCAGGAATTGGGCAGGGAAACTCTTGGAGGATATTCAAACTGCTAGGCTGCTTTTTATCTGGTGGAACCATTCTATCAAATTTAAGTTTGAGACCATATCCCTTGAGAATATACATGGAGTTATATTGTTCCTGGTGAACATTCTACAGGCTTTGCAGTGGTACAAAGGATGACTGACCATTTCCTGCAAAGAGTATATTATTATTATAATCTTTATTGTCACAAGTAGGCTTACAAGTAGGCTGCAATGAAGTTACTGTGAAAAGCTCCTAGTGGCCACATTCCGGCACCTGTTCGGGTACACAAGGAGAATTCAGAATGTCCAAATTACCCAACAGCATGTCTTTCGGGACTTATGGGAGGAAACCGGAGCACACGGAGGAAACCCACACAGACACATGGTGAACGTGCAGACTCCACTCAGACAGTGACCCAAGCCGGGAATCGAACCTGGGACCCTGGCGCTGTGAAGCAACAGTGCTACCCACTGTGCGACTACTGTACATTAGCACAGGAAAATATCGTATTGTCCATCTTAATGACTGAGTGACTGTTCATTAGTTGGACTGAATAGCCCATGATGCAAGATATATAAAAATTCCAGTATCAAAACATAAGTTACATTATGCAGATTGATTTAATAGGAATAGTAAAATGCCCCAATCGCTTAAATACAGAATTCTTGGGATGAAGGAATTTCTTGATTTTTGAATGTTTAGAATTTGGGAATAATGTTACAATGCTGAACCACAAGTATGTGAACCAGATATAAATATGTATTAGAAAAACAAAATCTTGACAAAACATTAAAAATAGATTTATTTATCCAGAAATATTGATTAAATATTATCAACCAGTAACAAGTTCTAAAGAATTTGAGGGTGGTAGAAATAGCATATGGATGAAAATGAATGGACTGTACTTAGATTTCCGGAAAGCATTTGATAAGGTGCTCTATCAAACGATATTGCAGAAAATACAAGCTCATCATGTAGGAAGTAACGTATTGACATGGATAGAAGATTGACTAGCTAACAGAAAACAAAGAGTAGGCATAATTGAGTAATGTTTTTGGTTGGCAAGATGTAATGAGTGGTACAACACAGGACAAATGCCAAACAGCATAAGCAACAAGGAATCATAGATTAATCATAGAGTTTACAGTGCTGAAGGAGGACATTCGGCCCATCGAGTCTGCACCAGCCCTTGGAAAGAGCGCCCTACCCAAACCCACACCTCCACCCTATCCCTGTAACCCAGTAAACCGTCTTAACCTTTTTGGACATGAAGGGCAATTTAGCCTGGCCAATCCACATAACCCGCACATCTTTGGACTGTGGGAGGAAACCGGAGCACCCGGAGGAAACCTACACACACACGGGGAGAATGTGCAGACTCCGCACAGACAGTGACCCAAGCCGGGATTCGAACCTGGGACCCTGGAGCTGTGAAGCAACTGTGCTAACCACTATGCTAGCGTGCTGCCAACGGTAGAATGAGCTAAGAAATTCCATAACCAACAGATCAGATTGAGATATGCAGCCATATCAAATCCAGCTGTGAATGGATGTGGACAATGAAATAACTCACTGGAGTAAGAGGCTCCACAAATATCCCCATCCTCACTGGCAGTGGAGACCAGCACATCAGGCTTCAGCCAATTTGATTCGAGAAGCAGCTGAAGGCACTCGATAGTGCAAAAGTAATGGGCCATGAAGATATTCCGGCAATAGTGCTGACGATTTATGCTCCAGACTCCTCCACACCCCGACGCAAGCTTTTCCAGTACAGCATCAACATTGGCATCAATCCGGCAATGTGGAAAGTTGCCCGGGGAGGTCCTGCACACAAAAAGCCGTCCAGATCCAACCCGACCAATTACTGCCCCATCAGTATACTCTTGATCATCAGTAAAGTTGTGGAAAAGGTCACAACAGTACTATCAAGCAGTACTTGCTCAGCAATATCTGTTCACGATTCTCAATTTGGGTTCCACCAGGATCACTCAGCACCCAACCTCGTTACAAACTGGATTGAAATATGGGCAAAATAACTGAATTTTAGAGGTGAGATGAGAGTTACTTATGTCTTTGACAACTATGCAATGTATTTGACCAAGCATGACATTAACCCTCTTAACCTCGCAAAGCTGGAAACAATGGAAATCGGGGAATTCCCTCCACTGGTTGGAATCATCAGGCACAAACAAAGACAGTTGTGGTGGTTCAAAACAATCATCTCAGTTCCAGGATATCACTGCGGTTGTTCCTCAGGATTGCATCAAAGGCCAAACCATCTTCAGCTGCTTCATCAATGACCTTCCTTCCAACATCAGGTCAGAATTCGGAATGTTTGCTGATGATTGCACAATGTTCAGGGCCATTCGTGACTACTCAAATACTAAAACAGTCCATATGCAAATACAGCAAGACCTGGCAAGTAGCATTAATGCCAGACAGGAGCTGGGCAATGGCCATCTCCAACAAGAGATAATACAACCATCTGAAATGGCCACCTGCAAAGGACCATGGGAATTATGGCCAACCTATGACTCAGACAGATACTCAGCCTCAGATACACAGCCTATGTGTATCTAAAACACAGGTAACCAGACCTGACTGAAACCCCCGCTCATTTGCATTTTAATGGCCCATTTTCCCAGGACAATAGAACTCTAATCAAACAACCGGTACAGCCACAGACTGTTCGGCGCCACTCCCCTTACTCAGAAAGCACAACTGCCAAGGTCAATGACCGCTAAGGACCCACCCAGCCACCAAGGCATCCGCCCCTTTATTGGACGAAATTGAAGAGAGCGATCAGAGCCCTGTCCAAGGTTAAGGACCGCCCCAAAGAGCGCGAAATCCCAAAGGGATAAAAGAGAGTGCATCCATATGTTCTGTCTCTCTTGGATCCGGCCTGTGCCACCCAATTGCAGCAAGAACAGCCAGCTAAGTTCAAGACCGACGATCGCGGGCAGCACGGTGGCGCAGTGGTAGCACTGCAGTCTCATGGCGCTGAGGTCCCAGGTTCGATCCCGGCTCTGGGTCACTGTCCATATGGAGTTTGCACATTCTCCCCGTGTCTGCGTGGGTTTCGCCCCCACAACCCAAAGATGTGCAAGATAGATGGATTGGCCATGCTAAATTGCCCCTTAATTGGGAAAAATGAATTGGGTACTCTAAATTTTTTTTAAAATAATAAAAAGACCAACGATCGCTTCCTGACAGATGAGCCCAGCAGAGACAGAGCCACTTTCTTCGAACCACCCAAGTGAAATCCAGATAAAGGCCTTTATCCATTTGCACAGTGCCGGTCGCCCTGAAGCTAAGTATAGGTTATTGTTGCTGATAGGTGTAGCTTAACTCGTAGTAGGTATTGTGTTTGCATGTTGAGATAACTCTTGTGTATGTAAATAAACCATCTTTTGAACTAACTAACTGGTTGTGTGGTCATTTGATCGATATAAGGGAAAGGCTTGTGGTTCACCGAGATAAATAAACAGACCAACAGTATTGGCGACGCTGTTGAGACGTGAATAAAGCAACATTATTGGCGAACTCTGACGGGACTCGATTAGAAGTGACTTTGTCACTCCGAGAGAACCCACAAACTTTGAATCCAATTGCGAGAAAGAGAAAGAACCACAAGTACTAACCATGCGTACCTAACAAGAAGAGTAAGGTAAACTTGTTAGAATTTTGTACAACTATCGAGGGATTGTGAGCCGGAAAATAGCTTAAGCCATACCCGCTGATCCACTGTCCCAAATTAAAAGTAGAGAAAGAGATAAGAGAACTAATGGCCACTAAAGCAATGGAAAGATTGATGAATCCACAGGAACCCGAGGTCTCAGCAACCAACAGAGCAGAGCAATGCCCCATATGGGAGGAAGAGTTAAGGAAATACTTAAAGGGGAAAGGATGGCCCCTTTGGTCGAATTTTTGCACTAATGATGAGTCAGGTCCAGGAAAGATAGGACAGACTTGGTGGGAGAACCTAAGTGAGGTTCACAAGAAAAATGTAGGGAAAGTCAGAAAGCCAATGTCAATAGTGTCCTGTTTGGCACAGTTGCGCGGCAGAGAGAATGTCGTGAAGACGCTACATAGGCAGTTAATTGAGAAGAAAGAAAAGAACGAGGGAAACAGTAACGAAAGCGAGACGATAATTGAGCAACTCCTGGAACAGTTAGCAGCTAAGGATAAGGAAATGGATGCTCCGGTTTCCTCCCACAGTCCAAAGATGCGCAGGTTAGGTAGTTTGGCCATGTTAAATTGCCCTTAGTGTCCAAAATTGCCCTTAGCGTTGGGTGGAGTTACTGGGTTATGGGGATAGGGTGGAGGTGTGGGCTTCGGTAGGGTGCTCTTTCCAAGATCCGGTGCAGACTCAATGGGCCGAATGACCTCCTTCTGCACTGTAAATTCTATGAAGCCCAAAAAGCAGATGACACCCTCGAACAGGTTTTAGACGGCACCTTCCCAGCCCCCTATGATAAATGGAAGGATGCACTGACTGTACAGGACGGTATAGTTTTAAAAACGGAATTTATGTGGTCCCCACTCAGGACAGAAACCAGCTTATTTACCAATTTCATGACGGACACAGACATCAAGGGATAGACAATACCATTGCCCATTTAAGACCTTTGTGTTGGTGGCCCAATTTAAAAAGCGATGTTATCCATTATGTCGAGAATTGCCTTATCTGTGCTCAGAACAATTCGAACATTACTCAAAGAACGGACAATTACATCACACCCAACCTGCAAATGGCCCTTGGACAAATTTGCAAATCGATTACATTGGCCCCCTTCCCTCTTGCAGAAACGGTTTCAAGTACGTGCTGGTTGTAATCGACACCTTTACTAAATGGGTAGGAGCATTTCCCTCACAGACAAACTTTTTTTTTCAAAAAAATATACTTTATTCATAAAATTTATCATAAGCATTACAGAAACATTTAAAATTGTCTTGACTGTACATTTCCGGCAGGGTTACACGTTGCCTTGACTTTCTTTCATTCAATTTTGATATTATCATACACATATCACTCTTTACATTACAATTCCTTCTTAAATATTTACATTGTCATGTTTGTTTTATACATTGGAGTGTTGGTTGCCCAGACCGAGGTGGGTTTACACTGTTACCCGCCCCTCGGTGTACATTTGCTGGAAAGACCTTACACAGTGGTCTTTCCCCATTGCGCCTTGGCGGCAGCTGCCCCAAGCTTGAGTGCATCCCTCAGCACGTAGTCCTGGACCTTGGAATGTGCCAGTCTGCAACACTCGGTCGAGGACAATTCTTTGCACTGGAAGATCAGCAAGTTTCGGGCAGACCAAAGAGCGTCTTTTACCGAGTTGATGACCTTCCAGCAGCAGTTGATATTTGTCCCGGTGTGTGTCCCTGGAAACAGCCGTAGAGCACAGAGTCCTGTGTCACAGATCTGTTCGGGATAAACCTTGACAAATACCACTGCATCTCTCTCCAGACCTTCTTTGCAAAGGCACATTCCACAAGGAGGTGTGTGACCGTCTCATTTCCCCCACAGCCACTCCGAGGGCAGCGTGCATTGGCGCAGAGCCTTCGGGTGTGCATGAAGAATCTGACAGGGAGGGCCCTTCTCACCACCAGCCAAGCTAGGTCTTGGTGCTTGTTTGAAAGTTCTGGTGATGAGGCGTTCTGCCAGATGACTCTGGCAGTCTGCTCAGGGAACCATCCCACGTCCTCCACGGTCTCCTTTTCCCTGAGGGCCTCGAGGACATTACGTGCTGACCACTGCTTCATTGCCTTGTGGTCAAAGGTGTTTTCCTTCAAAAACTTTTCCACGAAGGACAGGTGGTACGGTACGGTCCAACTACTTGGAGCGTTCCGCGGCAATGAGGCCGGGCCCATCCTTCGTAACACCGGGGACAGGTAGAACCTCAGTATGTAGTGACACTTGGTGTTTGCATACTGGGGGTCCACGCACAGCTTGATGCAGCTGGACACAAAGGTGGCCAACAGGATGAGGGAGGCGTTGGGTACGTTCCGCCCTCCCTTCTCCAGAGGTTTGTACATGGTGTCCCTTCGGACACGGTCCATCTTGGATCGCCAGATAAATTTGAAGATGGCCCGGGTCACTGCTGTGGCGTAGGGTCGGGTTATGGGCCAGACCTGCGCCACGTACAGTAGCACCGAGAGTACCTCACACCTGATGACCAGGGTTTTGCCCGCAATGGAGAGGGACCGTTGCTCCCACCAGCCCAGTTTCTGCCTTACCTTTGCTATGCGCTCCTGCCAGTTTTTGGTGCACGCCCCAGCAGCTCCGAACCATATCCCCAGCATCTTCAGGTAATCTGACCTGACAGTGAAGGAGACAAAGGACCGGTCGGCCCAGTTCCCAAAGAACATGGCCTCGCTCTTGCCACGGTTTACCTTGGCTCCCGAGGCCAGTTCAAACTGGTCGCAGGTGGTCAAGAGCCTGCGTACAGACGCAGGATCCGAGCAGAAGACGGCAACGTCGTCCATGTACAGGGAGGCCTTGACTTGCATGCCTCCACTGCCTGGGATCGTCACTCCTCTTATACCCGGATCCCTCCTGATGGACTCGGCAAAAGGTTCTATGCAGCACACAAAAAGGGCAGAGGAGAGAGGGCAGCCCTGCCTGACTCCGGATTTGATCTGGAACTTTTCTGATTCCAACCCATTGATTGAGACTGCGCTATAGATGTTTGTGTGGAGCAGTTTGATCCAATTGCGAATTCCCTCCCCAAACCCCATTTTGGAGAGTACATCCATCATGTAGGTGTGCGATATTCTGTCAAAAGCCTTCTCCTGGTCAAGGCTGATGAGGCAAGTGTCCACCCTCCTGTCCTGCACGTAGGCGATCGTATCCCTGAGTAGCGCAAGGCTATCAGAGATCTTCCTGCCGGGTACAGCACAGGTCTGGTCAGGGTGGATCACCGACTCCAGAGCAGACCTGACCCGATTGGCGATGACCTTGGCTAGAATTTTGTAATCCACATTCAATAGTGAAATGGGTCGCCAATTTCTAATTTCTTCCCTTTCCCCCTTCTGCTTGTAGATGAGGGTGATGATGCCTTTCCTCATGGACTCTGACATGCTGCCATCCAGAAGCATACTCTCGTACACTTCCAGCAGGTCTGGGCCGATCCAGTCCCACAGAGCCGAATACAACTCAACCGGTCAGCCGTCGCTTCCGGGAGTTTTACTCGTCTCGAAGGACTTGACGGCCTTTGTCAGCTCGTCCAGAGTTAGTGGTTTGTCCAGGTTTTCCAGCTCGCTGTCACCTATGACCTCCGTGATAGTCGACAGGAAAGTCTGGGAAACAGTGCTATCTGTTGGCTTCAGGTCATACAGTCCGGCATAAAAGGATTGGCTGATCCTCAGGATGTCAGACTGCGATGACTTTTCAGAGCCATCTTCTTCCTTCAGGCTGCTGATCACAGAGGTTTCTCTGTGCACCTTTTGGAAGAAGAAGCGTGAGCACTTTTCGTCCTGCTCCACGGAGCGGACTCTGGAACGGAAGATAACCTTGGAGGCCTCTGAGGTGTAGAGCGAGGCTTGCTGGCTCCCAGGATTACACGGAAAACAGACAACACAGGATGAAGCAAGGACAGTTGACATGCATTTGGATCATCGCTGGACTTCTGCAACTGCATGCGCAACAGACTTTTGTTACAAACCCCACACCAGCCCCGAACACTATCACCCAACAGACCACCACTAGCCCGGACACCACTATCCCAAATGGAACCCACTTTCATCCATAGTAGAGGCCCTTCTTGTAATTGCAATAATCTACAGGGTCATTCAGACACCCCGACTCCGTAAATGGCGAGCAAAAACCTCCCGCTCCTCGATATATACAGTCCGAGCCCCCTTCTTTGGAACTCAACAAAATTGAGCTCATGTAACAATCACTGCTAAAAATAAACCATGTACCTCTTTAACTTTATTAGGACTAAGTAGAAATGTGATGCTGCTGTTTTAAATTTTGTACTGTATATAAGTTCTTTGATAATCACCAGCAGCATGAGAGTAGCTTAGATAGCGTTAGCTAGAGATCAACTGTGCGGATAAATTCAATGTTTTATAGTGACCTAAATTATAGTAACCGTTCGAGATGAATAAATTTACGAATGTATTAATGGAATATTAGGTAAATGTCCCAAACCATAAGATCGAGTAGAGTAGAACCTTGCCTTGACCAAGGGTGACCGGTCCACCAAGGATGAACAGGGATCAATAGTGTGATCCACCACGCTTCGTGTTCAGGATCAAAATACAGAATGTAGCCATCTAAGATGGCCACCTGCAAAGGACCATGGGAATTATGGCCAACGCAGATTCAGACAGATACACAGCCTATGTGTATCTAAAACACAGGTAACTCCAATCAAGCAGCCGGTACAGCCACAGACTGATCAGCGCCACTCTCCTTACTCAGAAAGCATAACTGCCAAGGTCAATGACCGCTAAGGACCTGCCCAGCTACCAAGGCATCCGCCCCTTTCGTGGCCGAAATCAAAGAGAGTGATCAGACACCTGTTGAACTATTGGGTCCAAGGTTAAGGACCGCCCCAAAGAGCGCAAAATCCCAGGGCGAATAAAGAGGGTGCAGCCATGCGTTCTGTCTCGGATCTGGCCTCTGCCTACCCAATTGCAGCAGGAACAGCCAGCTAAGTTCAAGACCAATGATCGCTACCGGACGGTTGAGCCCAACAGAGACAGAGCCACTTTCTTCGAACCACCCAAGTGAAATCCAGATAAAGGCCTTTATCCATTTGCACAGTGCCGGTCGCCCTGAAGTTAAGTATAGGTTATTGTAGCTGATAGGTGTAGTTTAACTATTAGCAGATATTGTGTTTGCATGTTGAGATAACTCTTGTGTGTAAATAAACCATCTTTTGAACTAACTAACTGGTTGTGTGGTCATTTGATCGATATAAGGGAAAGGCTTGTGGTTCACCGAGATAAATAAATAGACCAACAGTATTGGTGACGCTGTTGGGACCTAAATAGAGCAACTGCCCCATGACATTCCATAGCACTACCATTGCTGAATACCCCACCATCAACATCCTGGGGTTACAATAGACCAGAAACTGAACTGGACTAGCCACATTAATACTTTGACTACAATACCAGAGGCCAGGATTCCTGTGGCATGTAACTCGCCAACTAATTCACCAAAGCCTGTCCAGGATCTACAAGGCACAAGGAGTATGATGGATTACTCTCCACTTGCCTGGATGAGCACAGCTCCAACAACACTCAAGAAGCTCAACACCATCCAAGACAAAGTAGCCTCTTGATTGGCACCCCTTCAACAAACATTCACTCCCTCCATCACCGACGAACAGTGGCAGCCTTGTGTACCATCTACGAGATGTACGACAGAAACTCACCAAGGCTCCTGAGGCAGCACCTGACAAAACCCATGACCGCTACAGTGCTGGAAGGACAAGAGCAGCACATACCTGGGAACATCACCATCTGAAAGTTCTTCCTTCAGAAACTCAACATCTTGCTTGGAAATATATCTACATTCTTGCACTGTCGCTGGGGGATCCTGGAACACTCTGACAGCTCTGTGGGTGGATCTACACCTTGGGGACTGCAATGGTACAATAAGATAACTGACCATCACCTTCTCAAGGACAGATAGAGGTGGGGAATTAATTTTGCTCTGGCAGCCACACCCATATCTTGTAAGTGAATAAAAAAAGAGACAACAACAATCAGTCTTTGGGTCTCTTTTTACAATTTATTAAAATGACTTGGATGAAGAGACTGAAGGTATGGTTGGTAAATTTGCTGATGACACAAAGATAGGTAGGAAAGTACGTGCATGTATTTAAAGTTCCAGCAGTGTGCAATTTCAGCCTTCTCAAGGGCAATTAAAATTGGATAATAATGCTAGCCTTGCCAACGACACTTGCATCCAATGAACAAATCAATAAAACTGATCAAGCCATTGTCAGCAGACAAAAGAGATCATATTGATTACATTGCTGCTTTCAGGTAACAGAAAGTGCTCACACTCTTGGGCAAGCAGGATGCTCACTTTCATATCAGAGTTCAGAGAACACATAAAGTGCACTCACACTGCACTTCAGAAAATGCTTTAGAGACTTCAGAAAGGAAAGGGTGCGACCACAGGGGGGTTTCAATGTAAGGAGAATTTTAATGTCCAAAAATGTTTTGGGACCATGAGACAATATTCAACTGATTTGCTGTGACTTAAGATATGTATACCAGAGTTTTAAACAAACTCAAGTTCACTGAGGGAGGAAGATGGGAGGCTGGCCAGGACCCCATACAAATAGCGGTAACGGGAAAATAAAACCTAAATGTTATGCCATATATGTTGACAGACAGCTTGAATAAAGCCTCCATTTTTTACTTTTATTTATTCATTCTTAGGATGCAGCGAAGGCCAGAACTTATTGACCAGAAGTGTTCACAAGAAAGTAATAATGAACTGAATTCTTGAACTCTTGCACATAATGTGGTGCCGGTTTTCCTACATTGCTGTTTGGGAGGAAGTTCCAGGATTTTGATTCACAGATAATGAATGAATGGTGGTTTATTTCCAGGGAAGGATAGGATGGGATGGGACTTGGATATAATTTACAGGTGGTATGTCTCCTGGATGTAACCAGCACCCGGGCAGTGTCTGTGTCCTGCGCCCCTCCCCCCACCCTGATGCGCGCCATCATCCTTCTCCTCCACATCCTCCTCTTTCCCCTCCCCCTCGTTTGCGTGAGCGTCGGTGCCGTCGGGTCCTCCCTCCGATCCCTCCACCAGGGTATCTCCCCTCTGCATGGCTATTGTTGTGCAGCGCACAGCAGACCACAACCATGAGACCGACCCTGTTGTGATGGTACTGCAGGGCCCCTCCGGATCAGTCCAGGAATCTGAAGCGCATCTTCAGCAGCCCGAAGCACCGCTCCACCACACTCCTGGTTGCTGCATGGGCCTCGTTCTATAGGCTCTCCGCGTTGGTCTGAGGCCTCCGTATTGGCGTCATCAGCCATGACCTCAATGGATAGCCCTTGTTGCCCAGCAACCAGAACCTCAGCCGGGGGGGGGGGCATCCATCGAACATTGCGGGGATGAATGACTGTGCCAGAATGTAGGCGTCATGCACACACTTGGGGTACCTTGCACACACGTGCATGATCTTCATGTGGGGGTCGCACACCACCTGAATGTTCATGGAGTATGCGCCCTTTCTGTTCATGAACACTTCCCTGTTGTCTGCAGGTGGGCGCATGGGGACGTGCACACCATCGATTACACCCTGGACCATCGGTATCCCGGCCACCATGGCAAATCCCGTGCCCATGCTTCCTGATGTCTTCGGTCATCGGGGAATTTTATGTACCTGTCCGCGATGGTGTACAAGGCGTCGGTCACGGCCCTGATGCACCTGTGGACCGATGCCTGTGATATCCCGGATAGGTCCCCGCTCGGCACCTGGAAGGAATCGGTCGCATAAAAGTTTAGGGCCACCGCCACCTTGACGGAGACTGGTATCGCGTGTCCTCCTCCCATTCCACGTGGTGCGAGGTGCGCCACGAGCTGGCATATATGTGCGACCGTCTCCCTGCTGAACCGTAGTCTCCTCCTGCATGTGATGTCCATTAGGGCCTCGAACGACATTCTGTCACGGTACACCCTCGGCCTTGCTGGACGCCTGTGGCGCCCTGGCACCACCATCAGTGGCTCATCCTCCACCTCCTCCTCCTCCTCCCCCCCAAGCACATCCTCTGCATTCTTTGCAGTCGGGGTGTCAATGTTCCCCTCGGCATCCCCCTGTACATTCGGGGCCTGAGCGCCTGCGGCCTGCGCGGCGACGACGGGCCACTCCGCGGCCATCCCCTCTGCTGCACCGGCAACCGCTGCATCTGCAGCCACTGTGGGCCACCTGACTCTACGCTGCCGGATGGCAAACTCCAGAGCTGCGGCTCCAACCACGGCAGTGAACATCGCTGTCTGGTTGGCATACATGGTGACCTGCAGGAGGGTGGTGGGGGGCAGAGAAATGACATGTTACACGGAGGTTATTCCACACCTCGCAGCTGGGTTGCATGGGATACCTGTGTGTCCCGGTGGCCTGGTCGCGCTGCAGATACGCAGCCAGCCTAACACCTGGTCACTGTCTGCGTCCAACGGTCAGTTCACACCATCCTTCTCCCCAGTGTGCCAGTCGCCTGTGCCCATCAGCCTCACGACAAACTGCGGCCGTGTCCTCGTCACCATCCTGCCATATCAGGGCAGCTGACATGTGGTATCCGCGGATGGACGATACTGACAAATCCCAAATTTCTTTACCCGTCAGTCTGGCCTCAATAAAAGTCGAGATGGATTTCCAGGTACAGCATTAGTTATTTTCTTTGGCTTTCAAGCTTGATTCATTTCACAGAGGTATAAGACACATCCAGTCTCCTACACCCCGGAAAGCGAATGAACAAAGAGACAAAGGGATCTCTGCAAATCAATTCAAATGGTATCAAGTTTCACATACACGATTCCCATAGGTCATCCTATACCCCTCCTGACCTAGTCAGACATTCTGATTGGCTCACTTCCAATCCCTTCCTCTGGCCCCTATTACCCAGCATCCTTTTCTCCTCCTTTGGTGGACACACCTGCTCCTTGCTTTGCCATGCGGTCTGAAATCCTTTGTCTGTGAACTCACCAGAATGAGACTGGCCTATCTCTACATTACAGTAACTAATATCTCGAAAGTAACTATTTTATATCACATTCGTCATTCCCTCCTTTTATCATTCCATGATAACCAAACTATCCAATCCATAGCTACGGTCCCTCATCTAAAAAGATCTGTCACTGCTTTTCCAATTCCTGGCGTAGCCCCCCTTCATCTGCTGCGCCCTCATGGATTTTGACAGCTAAGATTTTAGGGGCGTTGATCTGTTCCAGTGTACCCCGCATTCTACCCATCACACATTTAAGGATGGCTGGGCCCACAAAGATGCAGCCGATAGCCAGCACTAAATACATGACCGTATTTATCAACCAGTCCTTCCAACCTCCAAATCCCCAGTTACCCCAAGCGCCAGGATCCTGCATTCCGTCCAGGTGATCCCGTATGTGATCCATAAATTTAGTGATGTTAGCGGTCAAGTCCTGAACTCCCATGATACACTTGCCCTGCACTATGGCGCATACCCCACCCTCACAGGCCAGAAGATAGTCAAGAGCATACCGGTTCTGCATTGCAAACAACCGTAGCTGAGACAATTCCTTGGTTATTGCCCCGAGGGCTCCCAAGGTTCCATTTCCCAAGATGGTAAGGCCACAAATAAAATAATTACTATTGCTGACAGCCAAGGAACCCCCCAGTAGCCCAGTTTATCTAGCTTCAAAACGCCCATTCGGGCCGCCTAGCAATGCGGAAAGCCCTCGTCCCAACAGTGATATGAGAGACATTCCCCCAGCCACAAAGGCGCTGGAGGCCGGCGTTCAATGGAACGCAAGTGGTGTTGTAACAAACGCATTGGCCAGATGCCTGGGTGATATGGCACCTCCTGACGGTACAGGTGGGGAACAGACATGTTATATTTGTTTCCACCTCTACCAGCAAACAGCCGTATCCTTCACTGCTGAAACAATTCTCGTACTACCGGGAATCCCTATTGGAAGTGAAGTGGCTAGGTATATATGCCCTCCACCGTTGCAGCCTATCATACTGTGAATGGGAATTATCCCGATGAAGGGGAAGGCAAATAGCCGGTGGTGCTGAACACGGATCGTAAGGAAGAGTGACTTGCTCGGGCGGTGGCTCGGAACGCTGACAATGAACCACCGTTTGGGGAGTGCCCCAAAGCGGTGAAACAGAAAATAACCTAGACACCGCTGCGGGGTTCGGGTAGCAGACAACCCGTCCGTGGCCATACAAGTGGTGGCAAATCTGGTAGAAGTGATTCATACTACCCAGGTTTTCCTCAGTTTGGCCTTTAACTAAATTAAGTGTATCTCCCGATAACCTACGTTCTAGCTGTACTTCCCTTCTCACACGCCCCGTCCTCTCTCTAGTCCCTCTCTCTCTCTCACAGTCTCCTCCTACGCTCTCCTGACGGTCTGATGTTACCTTTATCGCACCAATCTTAACACATCCAAAATCAAATTTACATGTACTCCAAAAACAAGGCAATGTCCATATAATGTTCCCTTCCCATCGCCGGGACCGGTGCAATTGCTTCATGACTCCTGCATTCTCCTTAACTTTGACGACCTTCCATGCGTCGATACCATGTCTTCATATATGGGGGCAGCGAAGAACATCACCTTTGCATAGGTGATGTATCCTTGTAGATTGGTTGGGGTTACAAATATAGATAATATTCCCCTTTTCCATGTCCGTCGCCAATAACACTCCAGGGCGAGGTGAGGCCAAATATCACACAGACGGTGCGTCGCCACCCCATCATGCTCCAGACCTGTAAAATAGCACTGGAGAAGGGAGGCAGGTTAATCTGTCCAAGAAAATGAGGCCCGTTATCAGAACTCAACTGAGCTGGTATACTGTACCGGGGAATGATTTCCCGCATCAGAACTTTAACCACAGTAGCATCTTTATTATCGGTAGTCGGATACGCCTCAACCCATCTGCTGAACCCATCCACAATGACCAAAACATATTTATAACATTGACACCTTTCCAACTCAATGTAATCCATTTGGAGCGTCTCAAAGGGACCACTGGGCAACGGGGTTTGCCCCATCCCACAAGGGATACCTTTTCCGGTGTGATATTGCTGACAAATCAAACACCGATTACTGATACTCTGGGCCAACCCCTGCATTTTAGGGTGCCACCAAGTGTCCAGCAACAAATCACTAGTCCCCCGAGCCCCACAATGAGTTGCAAAGTGTACACATTCAATGACCCATAAAGCCAGTACATCAGACATACAAGTCTGATGTGCTGGCGTGGTCCATAAAGAGGAAACAGAATCATATGTACAACCTAACCATTTCCACATTTGTTTATCACTCTCAGGAGCGTCCTCCTGTAACCTTATGACGTCTTGGATGGTTGGCATTGACTTGTCAGAAGCAGACATATTTATAGTAGATCATTTAGTCGGACTTAACATTTTAGGCACCATAACTTGCTGAATTTGCGCGGCTGTCCGCGCAGCACAATCTGCTTGTTCATTACCAACGTCAACTGGGGTCTTACCATTTGTGTGGGCAGCGCATTTAATAACGGAAATCTGCGCGGGCATAAGGAGCGCCTGCAGTAAGTCATTAACTAAACCCCGGTGGGATATTTGACCACACATAATCATGTCAGGTTGTTCTGACGAAATGTCACTCAAATCGTCCCTTATTGTGGTAGTTTCCTGAATCAAGGCTAAACAGTCGTGGCCAGGTGCGTCTTCATGGACAGGGGGACCACTAAGAAAACAGGCTGGATTGATAGTGGTACAGTGTTTAAATGTCAGACGTGGATTGTTCAAAAGGTATACCTCATACCTATTCTGACGAGCTGCGGTAAGATGCTGAGTCTGCAGTTGCCTCAGTAGTGCGAAGACCGAGTGGGAGCTATACACCGTAATATCCTGTTGGAGAGTGAGAGCATGTAACGGCTATGCGATGGCATTGATTGAACGTAAATCCTGTACTAATCGGTACTGGTCTGGTTTGGCTGGTTTAGGCACAGCAAGTATGGGGGTGTTACATTCTGATTGGCAAGGGACCAAAATACCCTGTTGCAACAGCTCTTGAATTAATTTGTCTATAGACGGAACAGCTTGGGATTTCAGTGGGTATTGCCGAATGGAAGGTAGCTTTACATGATCCTTAATCGTTACCTTTATAGGTGTAACATTTGTCTTTCCCACTTGTGATGGGTATTTCGCCCATACCTGTGGATTGACATATTCCAAAACATCATGTCCCCAGTGATGCTGCAGTCGAGTGTTAATTGTTTCAGGGACCTCAAAATATTTTACGGCAGTGCCGTCCGGCATGACTTGAAGTGCGTATTCTGCTGGATCCGAATGATCCACTGCCCTCCTTACCATTTGCCCCAGATCCCTGGCATGGTACTGGTCGTGGACCTGACGTGTAATATGAGGGCTGACCGAAGCTGACTGTGGCCATAAATGTGGTGGTATTGTAACAAAACCGGCTGTACCTTCTTTTCCCGTGACTGTGGCTGTACCTTTGACTGGCCATTCGGTCCCAATTAATGGCCGGTATTTGTCCACCAACTCCCTGTTTTGTCCGGTTCTGTCATAGGCCAGGGTAACGTGATGCAGTGAATGTTCAATGTCTAACGTCCACCACTGGGGGTGATAGAAATATAGCACTGTTGTCTCATCCTCTATGATTGGACCGTTACCCCTTCGTCTTCGTACTCTAGCTGTAGCTGGAAGATACACAGTAAATCTCGGGCCAACAAATTACAGTCCAATCCAGTAGTCACTACAAACTGATGATCTGCAGACTTATTCTCGTAAGTGACTGTCACAGGTTCAGAAATAGGATACTCACACACTTGTCCTTGGAACCCCGACAATTGCTGCGTGTGGTCGGATAATGGTAGTCGAAGTTCTGATTGCACAGACGACATGGCTGCTCCAGAGTCGATTACAAATGAGTGATGTTAATCTCCTATCTGCAGAGAGATAATAGGTTCCCTGTCCGATTGGAGAGCCCTTATGACTAAATTAGCTAGTCAATCCTGTGTTGGGAAAGGGTTTGCTTGGGAGAAGTCAGTGTATCTCGTCTGTCCTCCCCTTGGTGGGTACCCCCTCCTTTGGGTCGGACAATCTCCTTCTGCTGCCTGTCTTTTAAAGGGGCATTCCTGTTGCCAGTGATCTGCACGGCCGCAATTAAAACATGCATTGCTCCCTCTATATCTGCCCCGTCCTCTTCTCCCAGTAGACCAATGGCCCCTCAGAGGGGGCTGCGGTTGTAGAGCTGTTGATTCGTTCGGTGGGCCATAAAAAGGAGCTGAGGGTCCCTTTGGGTGGGTTTGATATCCTCCCCCTCGCTGATCCACCTACCCAAAGTCACAATATTGGGGCTCCTGCTGGTAAACTACCATTTCTGCCGCTTGTTGGGGTCGCAGATCATCCTTATTCATTACATACTCAGTCTTAACCTTTGTAACTGAGCCTCCTTCCTGGCCTACACCCTCCTTCCAATAAAATCTGACTGCCCTTGCCATCTGGGAAGGGTCGTTCTCTGTCCAATTCACGTTATTACATTTCACAGCAGTAGCCACAGAAGGTGGTAGGCAATGCATTAATATAACACAATATTGAGGGGAATTCTGACCATTTTGATATGGCAAGTCGCCTGACTGCCCACGGTAGATTTCATTAAAACGCTCCAGAAACTCCTCTGGCTCTTCAGTCTTCTTAGGTTTTAGGTCTAAGATAGCAGAAATATTTATGGGCTTTTGAAATGTGCTATTCAACGCATTCAGGATCTGTGTCCGTCTATCGTCGTCTCACGCATGGGCTTGCTGAAGTGCGGCGTGGCTAGCATAATTCAGGTGATTGGTATCTTCCTAATCGGCAACTGTCTCCGAGTCTCACCAGGGGGCACTCTAGCTATTTCCTCTGGTTCTTCCAAGACTTCGACGTCCCTCCCTGTCACTAGAGGGAGTTCTTTCTCTTCAAAATCATCTGTTGCAGCTCCCTTTGTTCTCGAAATTTGCGGTTTCCCCTTGGTCTGGAGGGATTTTGGTGGTATGCTTAATTGTTTCTGGTTAAGATCAAGCCCTTCTCTCGCTGTCCGAGATCTGGTCCTAGAGCTAACTGGGCTTGCGGAACAGAGCTCCTCTTTCTCTACTGATCGTGAAGATGGTGAATCGGGACCCACACTATCAACCAAAAGGGCTGGAGTTACTGGCATGATTAGAATCTGGGGAGCAGTGACTGGATATAAATTATTATACTCTGGTGGTTCTGGAATTAGTGCAGACAATGCTACAGGTGCAGTCAAAACTTTTACTGACATTTTTAAATTATTGAATTAATCATTTTCTGTCAATTCAAGGCCAGCCATTGAACTACGTAGCTCATCTTTTGTTTGACCTGAGCCTTTCCTGTCTCTACTTGCGCATTTTTTTTTTCTTGGCAAAACGATTGAAAAGGTTCTAACAGTGTTCTTTTAAAACTTAAAATGTTTGAAAATTCAAATTGAATTACTGCAACTTGCAAGCTTAACTCTGATCTCAACTCAGAACTAAATTTACGATTTGCTTAACACAAACTTGTATAACATTTACAACTTAATTAATTCTTTATCTTAGCAATTTTTCTTTTAACAAGTTTTTCTTACATTCACAAAAATGTTGGCAAAGTCAACTATCATCTCCAGATTTACACTTTTTAAAATGGCGTCAGTGATCTTCTTTAAGTTTCTATTAATTCACAAATAAAATGAGATAAACATTATTTCAAGTAAGTAAAACTTAAGATTCTGGCAATTTCAATCAATTGCTTTCGAAAATAATAACTTTTATCAAAGAGGTGGAGAAACCCACTGGTTTCCTTTAATTAATTCAAAACGTAACTTTGCTGGAGTTCACTGACTCAAAGGAAAGATATCCGATTACACTACAGGCTGCTGCTGTTATCCCAAGGCCTGAGTGAGAAGCACTGGCTGTCGTCTTTAACTTTGGCTGCTGCTGTTAGCCCTTTGAGAGACTTCTGCTTCAACCAATATGCAGCATTCCCCACAATCTCAACTAGTCCTCAGAACTGCGCCCTTCGCCACCACAGACCAAGGGTACAATTTTAGCTTAATCAACTATAGATTTAAAACACTCACACATGGAGTTGAACCATCTTCAATTTTAGATGTCACATCAACCCATAACCTAACCCAAGCCGAATCAGAACTCACACATGAAGTTGAACCATCTTCAATTTTAGATGTCACATCAACCCATAACCTAACCCAAGCCGAATCAGAACTCACACATGGAGTTGAGCCATCTTCAATTTTAGATGTCACATCAACCCATAACCTAACCCAAGCCGAATCAGAACTCACTCATGGAGTTGAACCATCTTCAGATTTAAAAACACTTATTTAACTGACCCCTCATCTGCTGAAATCACATCAGTCGTCAACAACACAATTAACCCAAAACTGAACTATCAATTATGATATCCCATCAGTTTAATTTGCTAATCCCCAGACTGACCTTTGATTTCGTCGAGACGATCTTTCCGTACCAACCGCGAGTGACCAGACTAATCAGACGATAAGAAGAGGGGAAAAAGCAATGCGCGGTGATTTTCCAGCTATATATTGTGGGCCCCGTCTTCCCACTCTCCCTGTTCATAATCAGTCTAATTCTGATTTCGCAGTTGGTTAGAACCGTCTTGAGAAATCCCGGGTTTTCGGCACCAAATGACAAATCCCAAATTTCTTTACCCGTCAGTCTGGCCTCAATAAAAGTCGAGATGGATTTGCAGGTACAGCATTAGTTATTTTCTTTGGCTTGCAAGCTTGATTCATTTCACAGAGGCATAAGACACATCCAGTCTCCTACACCCCGGAAAGCGAATGAACAAAGAGACAAAGGGATCTCTGCAAATCAATTCAAATGGTATCAAGTTTCACATACACGATTCCCATAGGTCATCCTATACCCCTCCTGACCTAGTCAGACATTCTGATTGGCTCACTTCCAATCCCTTCCTCTGGCCCCTATTACCCAGCATCCTTTTCTCCTCCTTTGGTGGACACATCTCCTCCTTGCTTTGCCATGCGGTCTGAAATCCTTTGTCTGTGAACTCACCAGAATGAGACTGGCCTATCTCTACATTACAGTAACTAATATCTCTAAAGTAACTATTTTATATCACATTCGTCAATACCATCCACACTCTCCCTCACCCCCCTCCCACCTGCACTCCGCTCCCTCACCCCCCTCCCACCTGCACACTCTCCCTCACCCCCCTCCCACCTGCACACTCTCCCTCACCCCCCTCCCACCTGAACACTTTCCCTCACCCCCCTCCAACCTGCACTCTGCTCCCTCACCCTCCCGTTGGCCGCAGCCTTCTCGGGGAAGCCGACCCGGTCTCCAGGAGCTGCGGAACAGTCTGCTCAGCTCCTCACTGCTCAGCGTCAGCCAGCACGACTGGCTGATGACTTTAAATAGCAGGTGTGAACGCCGACGGCGTGATCTAGGGTCACGCCGTCGGGACTTCGGCCCATCCGACCCTGAGAATAGCAGGGGTGGCGGAGAATCGCCATTTTGGGTGTCTCGGGCGATTCACCGGACTGCGCCACGCAGAACCCGAGTGGGCCGTTCCCGCCGCTTGGGTGCATCGCGGGAGGGCGTCAGACCGGCGTCGCGTGAAGAAATGGCGCCCCAGGCGATTCTCCCAAACGGCACGGCATCGGAGAATCGCGCCCAGAGAGTTTCAAAATGAGAAAGAAATCAGGCAGCACAAAATTGTTAAACAAAAACTTAGGTTATGGAGTGAAAGAGCCTCGGGGTTCAGATGATGAGTCAAGTGTCAGTCAGAGCTTTAGTTAACGAGGAATCTTTGCCTCATACCTAAATTGACCTTGGGGGTAGGGTGAGGGTTATCCGCCCCCATTGAAAAGTTGGCTACACAGCTAAAGTGGCTAAAGGGTGCACAGACTTTTATTTTGCAGAGCACTGGCCCGGGGGCGGGGGCGGAGGTCGGGGCGGGGGGGGGGGGGGAGCTATGGGTGTGGTTTGCCCCTTTGGGCAGAATGGTCCACAGATCATGGGACAGTTAAAACTGCAGCAATCAGTGCTTAGTAGGTGGTCCTTGAAGCATATCAGTTGAAACTTTGGAATTTGAAGAAAAGACCGAAGGAATTGCTTGTAGAATTTGTGAGGCAGAAGGAAATGAATGTGGGACGAATGGTTCCAGAAGTTGAAACTTGAAAAGGATTTAAAGAATGCGAGAGAACCAATGATAAGAGGAGAATTTTCAGCCAGTGTCCCCAAATGCAGTAAGTCGCAGATGGAAAACCACAAGGTTCCTCAGGTCAGGGGAGTGTCCGTTCTGGCAGACTGATAAGTAAAATCAGCTTAGGCCGCTAGGGGGCAGTAGATAACCATTTCATTTGGTTTTGATGCCACAATTGTTGCAGGTGCCGGTTTCATAGCAATCACAATTCACCAGGGCCTCAACAGGGGCGTCAATGTATTTTTCTCCACATGTACAGTAAACAGCTTTTGCATACCATTAGCAGGCCTGACCTGGTATTCACTGGGGCCTCCGTGATTCTCCGCTTCCATTCGGGGGAACTTCCGACAGCGAGGTTCACTTGTGATTTTAAAAATCGAGAAACAGGCCCTGCAGCTGATGTGGGAGAGAGAGAGAGGCACAGAGAGGCATGACCGTGGGCTGCCGGTCCTGACATTGGCCGGGCTTGCTGGTGGTGGGGGGGACCTGATAAGGCTGGGGTGGGGGGGGGAGGTGACATGGGAACTCCCAGGGGACTGGGGTGTCCAGGCACAGACCGCCATTGCCGTGGCCTGCAAGACAGCCATCTTGCTGCGCACCCCAATGACCGCCCACCTTGGCCCTGGTTCTGTAGAATGTCACCGGCCATATGGGTCCCTCAACACACCCGCACACCAGCCCCCATCCTCCAGCCTAACACCCCCACAACCGGCTGCCACCCGCCAGCGGTGCATCACGTGGCACACCCAAGGACAATGCCCACAGTAGCCCCTACAGGGGGGTGCCTGATGGGGGCCATGGAGTGTACCGCTGCCACGGGCAGTGCCAGCCGATGGTATCTCTGGCAGCAGGGACAGACAGCAGGGCCAGAGGTCCCCACGGTGCTAGGCACCGATGGGGCCAGGGGTGAGATTGGTCAATTTTGGTCACGGCCTCCTGAAGATGTGGTTCAAATGCCTGGACCGCTCTGGAGGGGCTCTCCAGTACAGCACTGGGAGGTTGCACGCATTGTGGTGGCCAGCTGCGCCCTCCACAACATCTCACAGCAGAGGGGCAACATGTTCGAAGAGGAGGCTGAACGGCAGGCCTCAATGCCTGGGCCAATGCACATGGGATGTTCTGATCACCTCCAGTTCACCGACGAGGGGGACTGGCTTGGGCACGGACACCATATCCCACATCCGTCCCCTCCCCACCCACCACCCCACTTCTCCAACCCCCTCTGTGATACATACCTGTCGCATTATGGGTGTGGGTCCTGGATTGGCAGTAACAGCGGGTATGGTCCATGGGATGGAGGATGATGACAACCCGCTCTGCAATGAGCTCTGGTGCTCCACATCGTCTGACTCCTGCCCACAGTAGCACTTTCCACCGTCCACCTGGATAATCCCTACATGCGAGGAGGCCATTCCATTGCATGGCCCTGTCGAATCCCTGGGGTGGCGAAGTTGGTTATAGGGGGGTGGGATGGGGGGGGGGGTCATCTGAGCGGTGAGCGCTGGCTGCAATGTGGTACACTGTGGTCCCTAGCCAAGCCCATCTCCAATATCCGCCCATTACCCTCCCTCCCCCACCCCTCCGCCCCCTTTGCGGCCAGCCCTGACCAGAGCTGCCCACTCCTCACACCCTTCTGACAGAGCACCAAAGCAGGTTTAACATTGTGCACATTTGTTTAGTTTGAAAACATATTCATATTCGTGCCCTGGCCCCTATCACTAAACTGTACCCTTCACCCGTGCCAATTTAACTGGTGTCTAATTTTCTGGCCTTACGGACCCTAGCACTACATCCATGTCGATCCCAAGACGATACACCTGGAGTGGAGGCGGCTTCTGTGGCTCCCGCCCTGTGACCTGGGTCCCCTGTGGCGGCCGTCTTCTGGGGCGACCAGGCCTGGATGGGCCCGATTGCTGCTCGGGTGACCCAGGTGGCATGGTGCCGCCCTATTCTGCCCGCTGCCCATGTGATGCACAGGGGACAGGAGTGTGGGGGGAGTGGGTCAGTAGTCTGAGGCGCTGCAGTGTTTCCGGCACCACCCCTGTGGGAGTCACCGGCACGGGCCCCGTCACTTCCTCCTTCCTCCGAGTGCCCGATGGCCCTCGGGCTACTCCATGGAATGGGGGTGCAAGTGGAGTTGACCACTGAGGTTACCCCGCCACCTGGCCCTGCCAGTCCTGGAGGCCCGCTGCCGTCTCGACCAGGGTCTGCATGCTCGTGGCCATGGAGCACTGAGAGTGGACCACCTCCATCTGGGACTGCGCCACATCACGCTGCGACTATGCCACCACATTCTGGGTCTGTGCCACACCAGCCGGTGACTATGCCATCTCCCTCTGGGACTGGGCCACATCCATCGGTGTCCGTGCCATGTTAGCCAGTAGTACCTGGGCCATATTCAGGAGCGCCGCTGCAATGTCCAGGTGGCTTTGGAAAATGGTTGCCTGTGAGAGGACAGCCCTGTCCTGGGCCTCGGCCACTGCCTGCACAGAATGCCTCAAGCTTTGGACATCTTGATCCATGGCCAAAACAAGACCTCCATCGATGATGCCACCAGTGCAGTGTTGGTCTGCATGGCTGGCCCCACCTCCTGCTCCTGCACGCGCCTGCAGGTGCAGGGTGCTCACCGACCCACTCACGCAGTCCCTAGCTCTGGGACTACATCTCCACAATCGATGGGACCGTCTGTTCCAGAAGTTCAAAACCCGCCTGGATGGCAGCTAGTTCCTGGGGTCAGCCCGCCCTCTGACCGCCCACCCTCTCGGGAGTTCCTACCTCCACCTGCTGTACTGGAGCATGTGTCTTGTGCGCACCAGAGAGTGTCCCAGGAGCCTATTCACTGATATGTCTCTGGAATGATGGAGGGAGGCAGCTGTGACGGGAAATCTGTGTCATCCACGGATTCGATGGCTCCCGCCCGTCTCGGTCTCATCCTCGTCGCTGATCGGCACCTAGGATTCTGGCTGGGGCTGTGGCTGGGGTAGGGAGCAGGCGACACGAGAAGAACCTGCCCCATCACCAGCAGCCCCTGAAAGATGCATGATTAGACCGTTGGCCGGGAGGTGGGGAGGGGGAGGGGGCAGGGGGGTGGTGTGTTTGGGAGGGGGGTGGTGGTGAAGCGGGTGTGTGGGTGGTGTTTTTGTGAGGGCGGTGTTGATGGGAGGATGGTGTGGGGGTGGTGGTGGGGGCGGGGGTGACACAAGTGTCACGGGGAACCGCAACTCAGCAGAGTCTCACTTACTCACCCAATGCCGACTTCCACCCCAGCGACTACCCTTTCTTTGGGCTCGCCGACCATGTCGTGGGCCCTCTGCTCTGCTGCGGTGAGAGGCCGTAGGTCCGGCAGTCCCCCTCCAGACTTCTCCCTCTCCCGGCAGTTACGGGTGGCCTTCTCCTGGGGGTGGTGGTGGGGGAAACAAAATACACAGTGTTAGACAGTCCGACACATGCAGCCCAGAGGATCGGTTGCTGTTGGCTTCAGTGGCCAGGGCGGTGCAGGGTGGGGGTTCGACTGACCTCCAGGTGTGGGGGGGTTTGTATGATTACGGGTGTGTTGGATGGGGGTTGGTGCTAGGGGCACAGTGCTGTCTATTCATTTGGCCACCCTGAGGGGTTCGTGTAGTTTATTCCGGCACTGCAGGCTAGTCCAGACGGTGTTGCCCATGTTGTTGACCAACTCTGCCACCTGTGCCCAGGCACGGTGAACGCCTGTGGCAGGCAGCTTTCTTCCCGGCCCAGGGTACAGGGTTGCCCGCCTCTCCTCCACGGTGTCTCGCAGGGTCTCGAGCTCGGCGTCGGTAAAACGGGGTGCCGCTCTCCTTGTTGCCATCTTGTTGGCTGGGATGGTGAGTGTGGGGAGTGAAGTGTGTTTGTACGGCTGCAGCTTGTCAGCATCCTGAGTGCCCGAGTGTGAATCGCGAACCCGGCGAATCCCGTACCGTTTCTCATTGGAATCGACTGTGTTCCACGTGGTGCCGGAGCTAGCCCCTTAACAGTCGCTGAATCAGTCCAGGTGCGCTGCCAGTTTTGCTGTCATAGACGTCAACGAATCCTGCATCGCATCAACACTTAGGCCGGGATTTCTGAGAGTGCTGAAGCCAGCGTCAAAACCACCGTGAGCGACGCCGGCATCAACGGGCTTCCAGGCCCAGGCATTCACCCCTTCCTCAGGGGCTAGAACGGCACCTGAGTGCTGTGCGCTGCTCCGGCGCCGCAAGGCGGCACGCCACGGCTTGCACGGGTCCGCGCATGTGCGGCCACGGCCATCTCCGCACCGGCCCCAGACAATATGGCGGAGCCCTACAGGGGCCCGGGGCGGAGGAACATAGGCCCCACCCGGAATGAGCCCGCTCGCTGATCGGTTGCCCCCAATCGCGGGCCTGGCCACCGTGGAGGACGCCACCCCTCCCGCCCCTGCCCCCCGCCCCCCGCCCCCCCCCCCGGATTCAGCTCCCCCATCCCACCCCCCCACCAGGTTGGCCCCCGCAGCCAGAATGCCGAGGTCCCGCCCAGCTGGGACCATACGCAAACAACGCCGGCGGGACCCGGCGGAACTCAGCAGGCACTCAGCCCGTCGAGCTCTGAGTATCGCCGGGGGGGAACGCTGTAGAAGCCAGGTATTTTGAATACAACTAGTATAGGTAAAAGATAGCTGTTTAAGCATAAATATTAAGCCCCAGTTTCAAATACCCATTTATACAGCATAATTCACTTTTACTGAGGTCCGTTGTTCTGGCAAATGCATATTTTCACAGTCAGTGTGACATTAAAACAGCACAGTGGCAAGACAATTTGACACTGCATGTGCTAATTGTCAAGGACAAGGACTGAATACCATAGCAACATGAAGGCGCCATTGTTCACAATGCAGATAACAGCTAAGTCAGCAGAAGACCAGTTTTTGTTGGTCAGAATATCACATTCCATAACATGAAGACATGAAACAATTAAAAGCTAATGTTGCACATTGAAGATGGACGGCTTGCCATTAAATCAAATGTGTTTGAGTCTAACCCAAACCAATAAGGATTATATTGGGGTGTGATTAGATGACTGAAGACAGACATGAAAGTGTATAACTGAAAGGTTTCCGCCTGCCATTTTTAGTCTTTCTGTTAGTCTTTGTGTTGTGTTGTGTTGTTGTGTTGTCTTTCTGTTAGTTAGTGTTGATATGTCTTTTCCGGGGTGTTAGTCTGTGTCAGTGATGTAGTATACTTTTGTACTTTGACTTTGAGTTTAGCTGAAGATTAGCTCTCTCTCTCTTCATGTTTCATTTCCAGACTATGACCTATTAAAAGTTACTTTCGAGCTGTCTGCCGAAGCAAAAAGATAATGTCTGTAGTTCTCTGAAAGCTTCGAATTGTCTACGAATTGCCTTTGAAATGACTTTCAAATTGTACAAAGAACAAAGAACAAAGAATCAAGCAACTACAAATAAAACAATTCTTATTGGCACCTGAGAAGTTTTAACTGCAAATTTCTGATGAGTCCCAGTATTCGCAAAGTGCTACTGGTAACCGAATAGTAGAAATAATATAAATTCCTTCAACTTTACACAGTCGAATAATACTAGGAATCCAACAACTTGGCATAGTCCAGAAATATTGCAAATCTTTCAACTTGTCGTATTGCGCCAGGACTTTGATTCATCAACTAAGCTCCCCCTAACTTGGCGTAGTTCGGCAGGTTAAGATCCTTTCAAATTACAGATTTTAACAGGCGCTTTCAATGGACCCCGACCGGCGCCGCGGCGACCGGAGAATCAGCGGCCCGGTATCGGAATAGTGTGGCGGCTGGTTAAGATAAGCCTCAATCACCACTGGTTGCAAGTAAAGAAAAGACTGGTCGGAGAAATTGTCCGCCCACTCCCCACATCGACCACAAGCTGCGAGAGTCTCTGTACTTTAAAAATTTGCATTTCCTTGTCTCTCCAAACTGGTACTTAAAAAAAAAAACGAGGGAGTCACACATGGTGACAATCATAACGGGTAATTGGAGTAAGGAGAGAAAACTAATAAAACGAGATATTAACCAAAGATAATAACAGATACTATGCTTGCATCCCAGGATTACACGGAAAACAGACGAATCAGGATGAAGCAAGGACAGCTGACATGCGTTTGGATCATCGCTGGACTTCTGCAACTGCATACGCAACAGACTTTTGTTACAAACCCCACACCAGCCCCGAACACTATCACGCAACAGACCACCACTAGCCCAGACACTACACCGCACATAAAGATTGACATCAAAACTCCCACCTGGTGCGAAAACATTGCCAAATGGAATCCCCATTCATACATAGTAGAGGCCCTTCTCGTAATTGCAATAATCTACAGGGTCATTCAGACACCCCGACTCCGTAAATGGCGAGCAAAAGCCTCCCGCTCTCCGATATATACATTCCGAGCCCCTTTCTTTGGAATTCAACAAAATTGAGCTCATGTAACAATCACTGCTAAAAATAAACCATGTACCTCTTTAACTTTATTAGGACTAAGTAGAAATGTGATGCTGCTGTTTTAAATTTTGTACTGTATATAAGTTCTTTGATAATCACCAACAGTATAAGAGTAGCTTAGCGTTAGCTAGAGGTCAACAGTGCGGATAAATTAAATGTTTTATAGTGACCTAAATTATAGTAACCGTTAGAGATGAATAAATTTATGAATGTATTAATGGAATATTAGGTAAATGGCCCAAACCATAATATAGAGTAGAGTTGAACCTTGCCTTGACCAAGGGTGACCGGTCCACCAAGGATGAACAGAGATCAATGGCGTTATCCACCACGCTTCGCGTTCAGGATCAAAACGACGGAATGTAGCTATCTAAGATGGCCACCTGCAAAGGACCATGGGAATTATGGCCAACCCAGGACTCAGACAGATACACAGCCTATGTGTATCTAAAACACAGGTAACTCCAATCAAGCAGCCGGTACAGCCACAGACTGATCAGCGCCACTCTCCTTACTCAGAAAGCATAACTGCCAAGGTCAATGACCGCTAAGGACCTGCCCAGCTACCAAGGCATCCGCCCCTTTATTGGCTGAAATCAAAGAGAGTGATCAGACCCCTGTCGAACTATTGGGTCCAAGGTTAAGGACCGCCCCAAAGAGCGCAAAATCCTAGGAGGATAAAAGAGAGCGCAGCCATGTGTTCTGTCTCTCTTGGATCCGGCCTGTGCCACCCAATTGCAGCAGGAACAGCCAGCTAAGTTCAAGACCAACGATCGCTACTGGACGGTTGAGCCCAACAGAGACAGAGCCACTTTCTTCGAACCACCCAAGTGAAATCCAGATAAAGGCCTTTATCCATTTGCACAGTGCCGGTCGCCCTGAAGTTAAGTATAGGTTATTGTAGCTGATAGGTGTAGTTTAACTATTAGCAGATATTGTGTTTGCATGTTGAGATAACTCTTGTGTGTAAATAAACCATCTTTTGAACTAGCTAACTGGTTGTGTGGTCATTTGATCGATATAAGGGAAAGGCTTGTGGTTCACCGAGATATATAAACAGACCAACAGCATTGGTGACGCTGTTGGGACCTAAATAGAGCATGACATTCAATAGCACTACCATTGCTGAATACCCCACCATCAACATCCTGGGGTTACAATAGACCAGAAACTGAACTGGACTAGCCACATTAATACTTTGACTACAATACCAGAGGCCAGGATTCCTGTGGCGTGTAACTCACCAACTGATTCACCAAAGGCTGTCCAGGATCTACAAGGCACAAGTCAGGAGTATGATGGATTACTCTCCACTTGCCTGGATGAGCACAGCTCCAACAACACTCAAGAAGCTCAACACCATCCAAGACAAAGTAGTCTCTTGATTGGCACCCCTTCAACAAACATTCACTCCCTCCATCACCGACGAACAGTGGCAGCCTTGTGTACCATCTACGAGATGTACGACAGAAACTCACCAAGGCTCCTGAGACAGCACCTGACAAAACCCATGACCGCTACAGTGCTGGAAGGACAAGAGCAGCACATACCTGGTGGTCACCTGGTGATATTCCCAGGTATATATGTGAAAGTTCTTCCTTCAGAAACTCACCATCTTGCTTGGAAATATATCTACATTCGCTACGCAGACAAAGCCAGACCCCTGATCCAGTCCACAACCTTCCCCCTGCCGATGGAGGCCCGCCAGGCCTTCTGCCGCATCAAAGCAGACATTGCAAAGGCCACGATGCGCGCCATCAACGAGTCCCTCCCCTTCCAGGTCGAGAGCGATGTGTGCGACGTAGCTCTGGCCGCCACCCTCAACCAAGCAGACAGACCCGTGGCCTTCTTCTTCCGTACCCTCCATGCTTCAGAAATTCGCCATTTCTCGTTCGAAAAGGAGGCACAAGCCATAGATGATGCTGTGCGACACTGGCATTACCTGGCCGGCAGGAGATTCACTCTCCTCACTGACCAACGGTCGGTAGCGTTTATGTTTGATAATGCACAGCGGGTCAAGATAAAGAACGACAAGATCTTGCGGTGGAGGATAGAACTCTCCACCTACAACTACTAGATCTTGTACCATCCTGGGAAGCTAAACGAGTCTCCTGATGCCCTGTCCCATGGCACGTGTGCCACCGCACAAGTGGACCGCGTCCGAGCCCTCCACGAGGACCTCTGCCACCCGGGGGGTCACTCGCTTTTTCCACTTCATTAAGGCCCGCAACCTGCCCTACTCCATCGAGGAGGTCAGGACGGTCACCAGGGACTGCCAGATCTGCGCGGAGTGCAAACCGTACTTCTACCGGCCAGAGAGGGCGCACCTGATAAAGGCTTCCCGTACCTTCGAGCGCCTCAGTATGGACTTCAAAGGCCCCCTCCCCTCCACCGACCACAACACGTAATTCCTGAACGTGATTGACAAGAACTCCCGGTTCCCGTTCGCCATCCCCTGCCCCGACATGACCACTACCACTTCCATCAAGGCCCTCCAGGGTAACTTTACACTTTTCAGGTTCCCTGCGTACATACACAGTGATGGGGGTCCTCCTTTATGAGCGACAAACTGCGTCAATTCCTGCTCAGCAAGGGCATCGCTTCAAGCAGGATGACCAGTTACAACCCCCAGGGAAACGGGCAGGTAGAGAGGGAGAACGGAACGGTCTGGAAGACCGTTCTACTGGCCCTGCGGTCCAGGAATCTCCCAGTCTCCCGCTGGCAGGAAGTCCTCCCGGAGGCCCTGCACGCCATTCGGTCGCTGCTCTGTACCACTACCAATCAGCCACCTCATGAACGTCTCCTTGTCTTCCCCAGGAAGTCCTCCTCCGGGACCTCGCTCCCAACCTGGCTAGTGACACCCGGACCTATCCGGCTTCGGAAGCACGTGCGGGCGCACAATTCGGACCCGTTGGTCAAGAGGGTCCAACTGCTGCACGCTAACCCCCAGTACGTCTACGTGGTGTTCCCTGATGGCTGGCAAGATACATTCTCCCTCCGGGACCTGGCGTCCGCCGGAACCCCACGCGCACCTGAACCATTACACCCACCCCCTACCACCATACAGCACCTCACTGGGAGGTCGGTCCTCCCGCCGCTCCTATCTAGGCCATCCCACCCACCGACCCACCCTACAGGCGCCCCCCTCTCGGGTCAACCATTTTCCCTACCAGCGCCGTCTAGGGGTGACGAAGCTGCCATGGACAACAAAGTCACGCTCCCAGAGTCACAGACGCCGGGACCCCCACCAGAACCACCACAGAGGCTCAGACGATCCAGGAGAACGACCAGACCACCTGACCGACTGATTGCTACACTGTAACTGTAACTGTACATGAACACTGAATATATATCTGCCACACTTGTAAGTACTCACGGTACCTCCATATCTGATCATATCATGTTAAATGCAATTGCAACCACTGGCCACCTCCCCCGCCGGATTCTTTTTAACAGGGGGTGAATGTGGTAGTATCAGGTATTGCGGTACCCGAGAGGCTGTAGACCATTGGGTAAGCCTAGCAGCTTGCCATTGGATGTCTGGTATGTGGCTCCGCCCTGACAGGCGGGATATAAGAACAGATGCCGCCCCAGCGGCCCTCATTCTGTACCAAAGCTGCTGGGGAGCAGATCTAGTCTATTAAAGCCTTCAGTTATGTTACAACCTCATCTTCGAGTTTAATTGATCGTGCATCACAATGTCCTGGAACACTCTGACAGCTCTGTGGGTGGATCTACACCTCGGGGACTGCAGTGGTTCAAGAAGATAACTCACCACCACCTTCTCAAGGGCAGTTAGAGATGGGGAATTAATTCTGTTCTGGCAGCCACACCCATACCTTGTACGTGAATAAAAAAAGAGATAACAACAATCAGTCTTTGGGTCTCTTTTTACAATTTATTAAAATGACTTGGATGAAGAGACTGAAGGTATGGTTGATATATTTGCTGATGACACAAAGATAGGTAGGAAAGTACGTGCATGTATTTAAAGTTCCAGCAGTGTGCAATTTCAGCCTTCTCAAGGGCAATTAAAATTGGATAATAATGCTAGCCTTGCCAACGACACTTACATCCAATGAACAAATCAATAAAACTGATCAAGCCATTGTCAGCAGACAAAAGAGATCATATTGATTACATTGCTGCTTTCAGGTAATAGAAAGTGCTCACACTCTTGGGCCAGCAGGATGCTCACTGCTTTCGTATCAGAGTTCAGAGAACACATAAACAGCACTCACACTGCACTTCAGAAAATGCTTTGGAGACTTCAGAAAGGAAAGGGTGAGACCACAGGGGGGTTTTAATATAAGGAGAATTTTATGTCCAAAAATGTTTTGGGACCATGAGACAATATTCAACTGATTTGCTGTGACTTAAGATATGTATACCAGAGTTTTAAACAAACTCAAGTTCACTGAGGGAGGAAAATGGGAGGCTGGCCAGGACCCCATACAAATAGCGGTAACTGGAAAATAAAACCTAAATGTTATGCCATATATGTTGATAGACAGCTTGAATAAAGCCTCCATTTTTAACTTTTATTTATTCATTTTTGGGATGCAGCGAAGGTGTAGAAGCCAGGCCAGAATTTATTGACCAGAGGTTTTCTCAGGAAAGTAATAATGAACTGAATTCTTGAACTCTTGCACACAATGGGGTGCCAGTTTTCCTACATTGCTGTTTGGGAGGAAGTTCCAGGATTTTGATTCAGAGATAATGAATGAATGGTGGTTTATTTCCAGGGAAGGATGGGATGGGACTTGGATAAAACTTACAGGTATTATGTCCACTGTCTTGATCAGTGATTTGCAAACTACTTTTCAGTGTGACTCCATTTTAACTTGAAAATTAATGTGCCTTGTGATGATTGAAAGAATTTCAGATATATTGTCTTGAAGGTATTTGGTGCAGTCAGGATTCATGTATGTATGTGACTTCTGGGGCAAAGCCTAGGTTTGTGTGTGTGTGTGTGACTGCTGCAATCATGTTTTAAAATAAAACCTAATTTGAAAGGCAAGAATATTTTGGGAGCCAGGGGTACATCGTAAACCATCGTAAAATGCTTGGGCTAATATTTTGTTTTGATTCAGGGAATTCCTATGGAATTAATTAGATTTCAGCTCGGTAGATGATGTTGTTGTTGGAGCTAAGGCATCAGTCATTTTACAGAAAGCAGGTCAGTGCAGTTCTGAGCTCAATGAAGCTGTGTCCAGAGGTTTAACAGTTTTCTCTCACTGCAGTTCAGTTGAAAGAGATTAACAGTCTTTAAAGCAGTGCAGACTTGGCTGAGAACAAGAGGGAGCTGAAACAAGTTGAGAAGCATCTTCTGAAGAAAGACAGCCAGGGTTTCTGAATGGATTTGACAAGAGTCAGATCTTTTCTTTAAAGATGTAGCAAGAGGTCTCTTTTCCTCAAAGAACATTTCTGTCAAACAAATATTCCTGTATGCCATTGGTAGTTACAGTGGATTCAGAGCTGAGATTTGTTTTCTTGTTGTTTAAGTGGGAATAAGGATAGCAATTAAGGGTATTGTATTCACTGTATTGTGTAGTATTATTTAAGGGATAAGTGTAAGTTAATTTTTGGTGTGATAGTAAAGATTTGTGTGATGTTAAAGATTTTAATACTGTGTTAATTATAAAGTTTGTTTCAAAATACCATTTCCTATTTCTTCATGTAATCACTCCTGGAGCAAGAGATCCTTTCACAGTCTTACAAAATTAAAATGAAATATTGGGGTTTCAGTTCTGTTCCTAGCCACTGTTGTGTTCTGGTTTGGGATCATAATAGACTCCAGACTCCAACAAAGTTAATACAGCAATAAATCAACATTGCAACATTCAGTACAGAATTATTAAAGTTTATGTATTATAGATCAACATTTAATATATTATATAAATAAGAAAGTATTTTCGACCAAGCTTCCCATATTACCTCGTAATGGAAGCCTGAGTAAAGCTCCTCTCATTCTACTTCCTGGCCAAACTTGTCCTTATATGGTCACTGCTGCACATTGCCCCCTGTAAGGATGGTGGTGGCATATTTGTTCAGTTGGACATTTCCCCCTATAAACATGGTGTTTACTATCCTAACCATGTCCCCGAAAGAAGCCTTGCAGCTGCCATCATGCTCAGTACAAATGCAGGGCTGGTAACTTCTCATTCTGGATTTGCAACTCACACAAGGTGCTTATGAAGTCTCATCACCCACCCACCGGGTCATAAGATCATAGGATCATGGGGTCCATCGCTCTCCTCTGCCACACCTGAGAGAGAGACCAAAAAATAATCAAAAATAAATAAATAATCTTCATTGTCACAAGTAGGCTTACATTAACACTGCAATGAAGTTACTGTTAAAAGCCCTAGTCGCCACATTCCAGCACCTGTTCGGGTACACAGAAGGAGAATTCAGAATTCTCAGCTGGTACGGGAATTGAACCCATGCTGCTGGTCTTGCTCTGCATCACAAACCAGCTGTTTAGCCCACTGAGCTAAACCAGCCCCTCCTAACCAGGGCAAGGACAGGGAGTAAGGAGGTGAGTTACTTGCAGCAGAATTCCCACCTTTGACATTCTGTTGTTGTCACACTATTTACATAGCTGGTCCAGTTCAGTTTCTGGTCAATGGTAACCCCTACCCTCACACCCTCCAAGATGTTGACAGTGGAGGATTCGGTGAGTGTCATGCCATTGAATATCAAGGGGTGATGGTGTAAGTTCTAGGTATTATTTAGACTTTAAATTAATTTAGTTAATTTGAGACTTTAACCAAAAAAGGCAACAGGAGACAGTCCGGTGACATAACTCAGGAAACTTTATTTAAGATATGAATTAATACTTAACAAAGCAGGGCATCAAATTAACGGGCATACTACAGCTCTTGCTTTCTGGCTCGGCTTAGGGCACAAGGTGACACTTGGTTTCTGTTCTCTCCCTGTAATCTCTGTGGTCTTCTGCTTCCCTGTAGACACCAGGCTCTGCAAACTTCACTGACAAACTTGGTGCGCATTGTGTTCACTGAAATCTGTTGTTTATTGACCCTTTCAAAGTCACAACCCATAGTGTTATGTTATTGTTTTCTAATTGGTCTAAATGAGGTGAGGCTAATTAATTGGCTTAAGGGGTGCATGATCAATCTGTGATTGGTCTTGGTGGGCATGATCAATTTCAAATTGGTTTCTCCAAGGCGATGGTCATCGATTGATGTAATTTCCCATAGTCCTCCGACTGGCCCTCTAAGGTGTCAATTACTGCGGGACCATCCCTCTCATTAAGGATGGATTCTATCACCTCCAGCTAAGATCAAAGGATGTTTTATGGGATCTTCCTTGCCCATTTGTTTCGGATAGAGGGAGAATTTCCTGCCTTATCCTTATGAATAGTGCCTTGAGTCATCTTGAGATTTGCTTAATTGGTACAAGCCCATCATTAGATCAAATCCTTATTAGTGACTGCTTTAAAGGCCCCTTCCTTTACTCTGTAGGTGTTGGGCTTGGAATGAATCACTTCAATGTTGGAACAAAGAATAGAGTGATAAAGTTGCGTACAACGCCAAACTATATATATCTGATACAGAAAGTTACAGTACAAGTTGTACTTAAAGTTATCGAGTGTGACTGTACAATATAAGTGCATAGCAATAGTCTGTTTAAAATGTGACATTCTAAACCAACCTCATTATACATTTAGTTAATACATAGTCTTTAATAATGATCTAAAGAATTGTACTATAACAACTAATCGCACACTGTCACAAAGTTTAACTCTTAGCACAAAGTTAAAGGTAATTGCTTCTTCTTAACAACTTATGAGCTAAACTAATGAAAGGAACATCTGCTGTTATACTTACCTCCATGGCACCCATAAATTCCTGCTCGCCTTTTTGTTGATAACAGATGTGAGCTTCCCATTCAACCTTGATATCTTACAGCATCACCTTAAGATCATATGTTATTTGTCCCTTGTCAAGTTTAAGTGTGATGCTACAAGCAAGTCATGTGATGAGCTTGTGTCCCAGAATTCAGCAGAAAACCATATTGGGTTGGCATATTTTTACTGTGTGTAAAATAAATTAAAAATAATCATTAAACATTTATTTTCCGATGATGGTTGGATTCCCCTTTGTAAGAAATGGGCATTGCCTGACATTTTGCAGTGCGAATGTCACTTGTCACTTATCAGCCGAAACCTGAATATTGGCCAGGCCTTGCTGCATATCGAAGCAAAGTAGAATGATGCAGTTGCCTTCAGTGGCAGTATTCAAAATCACTTGTTTAACTCACCTCCTCACTGTCCTTCAAGTACTAACCCATTCTCTTTTCATTAGCCTCTCCCCCCACCACCCTCTCAGTACTTACACAATATACAAGGTTGTCTGGCCTTCCTATGGCGTTTTTTGGCGGCAAGATCTACTGGTCCCACCACTGTCAATGGCATTTCCCACTGAATCCATCCATGCTGCTCAGAATCCCATGGTGGTGGTGCGCCATCAGCGGGGCATGACGATTCCATCAGCATGAACAGCCAGAAAATCTTGCCTTATCTCTAGTACTTGCATTTTACGTGTAGCCTCCTCTGCTTCAATGTTCCACTTTCATTCATCTTAATTTTGCATCTTCATTCATTTCACATCTTCATTCATTCCCCAACTCCTACTTGCTTCCTCTAATGTGAGTGGATTAAGACCAAAGCTTCTCACTTTCAACCTGTTTTCTTCCACGACTCCCCCAGCATCCCTTCCTGGCTGGTTTCGGGATGGTTTCTTGGAACAACGCATTCTGAAGCTAACCAGAGAACAGGCTATACTACACCTCTTATTGTGCAATGAGATAGGATTGATTGATAACCTCATAGTGAAGGCACCCCCTAGATAGCAGCAATCCAAATGTCATTCAATTTTACATTCAGTTTGAGGGAGAGAGGGCAGCACGGTAGCATAGTGGTTAGCACTGTTGTTTCACAGCTCCAGGGTCCCAGGTTCGATTCTCGGCTTGGGTCACTACCTGTGTGGAGTTTGCATGTTCTCCCCGTGTCTGCGTGGGTTTCCTCCGGGTGCTCCGGTTTCTTACCGCAAGTCCGAAAGATGTCCTGTTAGGTAATTTGGACATTCTGTATTCTCCCTCTGTGTACCCGAACAGGCGCCGGAAAGTGTCGACTAAGGGATTTTCACAGTAACTTCATTGAAGCCTACTTGTGACAATAAGCGATTTTCATTTCATTTTCATTACAGTGTTAATATAAGCCTACGTGTGACAATAATAAAGATTATTATTATTATAAGAAGTATTAATCCCAAACTAGCATTTTAAACTTTAAATAAAGGCAATTATGAGGGAATGAAAGTGGATGCAGCTAAAGTAAACTGGAAAATGTGGTTAAGGGATAAAGGTTCAGTGCCAGACACTAAAAAGATATTTCAGAGTACACAGTGTAGACAAATTCCCAAGGAGAGGGCCCACCATCCGTGGTTAATGAAAAATGTTAAAGACAGGATGAGACTGAAAGAAAAAGCATTTAATTGCACAAAGACGGGTGGCAGATCAGACGCTTGGAAAGAATATAAAGAACAACAAAGAATGACAAAAAGATAAATGAAGAAAAAAATTAGAGTACGAGAGCAAGCTGGCTAGCTAGTGATACGAAGATGGATAATAAGAGTTTCTATAGATTATTAAATAAGAAAATTAAATAATTAACAAAGTGTAGGAGATGCTGCCCCCATTTACTCTTCCTGTCAGGTCTTGACTTTAGGATTTTATAAAAATGTGTTTATTAATAAAAAACAAACACTCTGAATACAAGAGCTCTGAAGTAGTCTAATGATACCGCACAACACTCAAAACCATGATTTATTAATATCAGCCTCAACAAAAAATCACAGGCAAAACCCCACACTTCTACTGAAACCACAACACAAGCCCCCTCAGGATTTAGTTGCTACCCTGAAACTATTTTTAAACCTCAGCCCCAATATACCTCGTATCTCACCACACAGTTCATCCTTCCATTTGGAGCTGTAGGTCCGTGAATCAGGTTTAGCCTTCCCGATTCTCCTTGCTGACTACAGTGCAATACTCTTCTGTGTTGGTCTCTTTATTACAAAACTTTATCAAAAATATCAAAGTATATTTCCTGGAGACATCCTGTTTGGATGGTCAGTGCTGAGCACCTTTTAATCCTGCCTGGGTCCAGACAAACCCATTCAGCATGGTGTTGTTTCCATGACCGATGTGATGGTGTGATGTCAGGTGTGATGTCTGTGGCTTGCAATCTGATATTTACATGCTGAAGTCCATGCTGAAGTCAATCAGCGGGGCTGATTTAGCACAGTGGGCTAAATAGCTGGCTTTTAAAGCAGATCCAGGCAGGCAGCAGCGCAGGTTCAATTCCCGTATCAGCCTCCCTGAACAAGTGCCAGAATGTGGCGACTAGGGGCTTTTCTCAGTAACTTCATTTGAAGCCTACTTGTGACAATAAGCGATTTTCATTCCATTTCTCCCTCGCTGCTGCTGATTTTTGTTTGTATAATGGCTGCTGTCTGGGCCATTAGCTCTGATAGTCTCCCAGTTTCTTTAATGGGATTGTCTGGTGACACTATTTTGTCTATGAGATGTGAATGTCCCTGTTCTTTGCACAGTATCGCCTTGACTTCGATGTCAACATGTTCGGAAAATTAATCCCTCACCGTACAGTTGAGGTTTGTCTTATTTGTTTATAGTGTTTATGTCTATGAAGATTTGGGGGTTCTATATTTAATAAAAGTTCAGCTGGAGAGGATTCCAATCCTACAAAAGTGAGACTTGTCCCACAGAAAGTGTATCTGACAAATTGAAAATTGTTTGTAGTGGATGAATTGAACAGGTATTTTGCATCAGTTTTCACTATTGCAGCATCCCAGAAATAGCTGGAAATCAAGAATTGGAAGGAAGGGGGGACTCAGGAAAATTACAGTCACCAGGGAAGTGGTATTGAGCAAATTCCCGGGCTGACAAACCCCTGGGTTCTGATGGACTATGGACTTCACCCTGAAGGTCTTGAACGGAGTGGCGAGTGACATAGTTGATGCATTGGTTGTAATTGTCCAAAATTCCCTCGTTTCGGGGAAATCGCAATTAAATTGGAAAATTGCAATTGTTTTTCAAAAAGGGAGGGAGAAAGCAGGAAACTACCGGGCAGTTAGTCTAACATGAGTCATGTGGAAAATTATAGGAACCATTATTAAATATGTTACAACAGGCACTCAGAAACATTCAAGGAATCAAGTGGGAGAGCTGTCTCACAGACTAGTTGAGCAACAGCCTGACATAGTCTTACTCACAGAATCATACCTTACAGACAATGTCCCAGACACCACTATCACCATTCCTGGGTATGTCTTATCTTACCAGCAGGACAGACTCAGCAGAGGTGGCGGCACAGTGGTATACAGTCGGGACAATGTTGCCCTGAGAGTCTGCAACATCGATTCTGGACCCCATGAAGTCTCATGGCTTCAGGTTAAACATGGGCAAGGAAACCTCTTGCTCATTACAACATACCGGCCACCATCAGCTGATGAACCAATACTCCACCTTTTTGAACACCATTGGGAGGGTGGCAAGGGCACAGAATATGCTCCGGTTGGGAGATTTCAATGTCCATCACAAAGAGTGGCTCGGTAGTACCTTCACAGACTGAGATGGCTGGGTCCTAAAGGACATAGCTGCTAGACTGGGACTGTGGCACGTAGTGTGGGAATCAATAAGAGGGAAAACTACACTTGACCTCATCCTCACCAATCTGCCTGCTGCAGATGCATCTGTCCATGACAGTATCGGTATAAGTGACTACCGCACAGTCCTTGTGGAGACAAAGTCCTGTCTTCACATTGAGAACACCCTCCATCTTGCAGTGTTGTACTACCACTGTGCTAAATGGGATGGACTTCAAACAGATCTAGCAATATCCCAGCATATCCCCCACTCTACCTTTACCACCAAGCTAGGGGATCAGTCCTAGTTCAATGAAGAGTGCAGGAGAGCATGCCAGGAGAAACATCAGGCTCAAAAAATGAGATGTCAACCTGGTGAAATTACAACACAGGACTACTTGTGTGCCAAACAGCATAAACTGCAAGTTACAACCAACGCATCAGATCTAAGTTCTGCAGTCCTGCCACATCCAGCCGTGGATGGTGGTGGACAATTAAACAACTCACTGAAGGAGGAGGCTCCACAAATATCCCCATCCTTAATGATGGAGGAGCCCAGCACAATGTGCAAAAGATAAGACTGAGGCATTCACAACGATCTTCAGCCAGAAGTGCTGAGTGGATGGTCCACCTCGATCTTCTCGAAAGGTCCTCAGCATCACAGATGTTAGTCTTCAGCTAATACGATTCACTCCACGTGATGTCAAGAAACAGCTGAAGGTACAGGTTACTATAAAGGCTATGGGCCCTGACAATATTCCAGCAATAGTACGAAAGATTCTGCTCCAGAACTTGCTGCAAACCTATAGAAGCCAGGTATTTCGAATACAACTAGTATAGGTAAAAGATAGCTGTTTAAGCATAAATATTAGGCCCCAGTTTTAAATACCCATTTATACAGCATAATTCACTTTTACTGAAGTCCGTTGTTCTGGCAAATGCATATTTTCAAAGGCAGTGTGACATTAAAACAGCACAGTTGCAAAACAATTTGACACTGCTTGTGCTAATTGTCAAGGCCAAGGGCTGAATACCACAGCAACATGAAGGCACCATTGTTCAGAATGCAGATAACAGCTAGGTCAGAAAAGCTGATGTTGCACATTGAAGATGGACGGCTTGCCATCAAATCAAATGTGTTCGAGTCTAACCCAAACCAATTAGGATTATATTGGGGTGTGATTAGATGACTGAAGACAGATATGAAAGTGTATAACTGAAAAGTTTCCGCCCGCCATTTTAGTGTTGTGCTGTGTTGTCTGTCCTTAATTTGTGTTGTCTGTGGTGTGTTGTCTTTCTGTTAGTTTAGTCAGTTTTGTCCTTAATAGTCTCCATTTTAGAGATGTCTTTTGGGGGTTCTGTCAGTCTACCAGTCTGTGTCAGTGATGTTAGTCCACTTTTGACTTTGAGTTTGAGTTTAGCTGAAGATTAGCTTTCTCTCTCTCTTCATGTTTCATTGCCAGACTTTGACCTTTTAAAAATTACTTTCGAGCTGTCTGCCTAAGCAAAGAAAGATAATGTCTGTAATTCTCTGAAAGCTTCGAAATGTCTACGAATTGCCTTTTAAATGACTTTCAAATTGTAATCAAACGACTACAAATAAAACAATTCTTTTTGGCACCTGAGAAGTTTTAACTGCAAATTTCTGCTGAGTTCCAGTATTCGCAAAGTGCTACTGATAACCGAATAGCAGAGATAATATAAATTCCTTCAACTTTACACAGTCGAATAATACAAGGAATCGAACAACTTGGCATAGTCCAGAAATAGTACAAATCTTACAGCCTGTCGTATTGCGCCAGGACTTGATTCATCAACTAAGCTTCCCCCAAACTTGGCGTAGTTCGACAGGTTAAGATCCCATCAATTACAGATTCTCTATAAAACCCAAGTCAAGCTGTTCCAGTACAGCTAAAACACTGGCACCAACTCGACAATATGGAAAATTGCTCAGGTATGTCCTGTACACAAGAAACAGGACAAATCCAACCCAGACATTACTGCTCTCTCAGTCGACTCGCCATCATCAGCAAGGTGATGAAAGGAGTCATTAACAGTGCTATCAAGTGGCACTTACTTAGCAATAACCTGCTCACAGATGCTCAGTTTGTGTTCCGCCAGCGGGTAACTCACCTACTGACCCCTCAAAGCCTGTCCAGCATTTACAAGGCACAAATCAGGAATGTAATGGAACACTTTCCACTTGCCTGGATAAGTGCAGCTCCAACACTCAAGAAACTGAGCACCATCCAGCACAAAACAGCCCACTTGATTGCTCCCCCTGCTACAAACATTCAAACCCTCTACCACCGATAAACAGTTGCAGCCGTGTGTACCAACTGCAATATGCATTGCAGTAAGTCACCAAGATTCCTTAGACAGCACCTTCCAAACCCACAACCACTGCCATCTAGAAGGACAAGAGCAGCAGATACCTGGGAACCCCACCCCTGCAAGTCACTCACCACCCTGACTTGGAAATATATTGCTGTTCCTTCACTGTCGTGAGGGCAACATCCTGGAACTCCCTCCCTAACAGCACAGTGGGTGTACCTACAACTCAAGGACTACAGCAGTTTAAGAAGGCAACTCACCACCACCTTCTGAAGGGAAACTAGGGATGGGCAATAAATACTGTACTAATCAGCGATGCACAAATCCTGTAAATTAATGTTAAACCTCACTATTGTATCTGCTTCCACCACGCCCCCTGGCAGCACATTCCAGGCACTCACCACCCTCTGTATAAAATATTTGCTTCACATATTGATGCTCGATCAATAACTCCAGAAGCGAGATTGGATGACAATTGAAGGCTTTATTGGACTAGATGTTTCCCCCAGCAGCGCAGGTACAGAATGCAGCTGCTAGGGAGACACAGACTCTTATACTCCGCCTTACTGGGCGGAACCAGCAGGCAGGCTTCACCAATGATCTTCCTGTCTCAGGTACCTCCCACAGCAATGATCTTACAGCCTCAACCTAGGTACCGTAATACCCCTAATGCAGACTACCACATTCACCCCTGTTAAAAAAAAGAGTCCGGCGGGGGTGGTGGTCTCACGTCATACAGTGGTAGAGGTTATGGTGGTACCCGTCGGTGGTACAGTGTTTTGCCTTATTACACGTCACAACTATTTACAGTATTCATTTTACATATCCATATCAGAATGAAGCAATTAGTCGATCAGGGGCCCTGGTCGTCCTCTGTGATCATTGCAGTTTCGGCGGTGATGCAGGTGCCGGCTCGGGCATCCATGACTCCGGGAGCGTGACTTCGGCTTCTTCGGTAGCTTCATCACCCCTGGGTGGGACCAGTGGAAGAACCGATCCACCTGGAAAGGGGGCAGCCGTGGGATGCGCCAGTGGGAGGGAGGATGGGGTTGGTGGGGTCGGGGGTGGGTGGGGATCCAGCTTGCGCCAGGTCCCGTAGGGAGACCGTATCCTGCCGGCTGTCGGGGTACGCCATGTAGGCGTACTGAGGGTTAGCGTGAAGGAGGTGCGCCCTCTCTACCAATGGGCCCGATCGTGCGCCCGCACGTGTTTGCGGAGCAGTATGGGTCCAGCAGCTGCCAGCCAGATTGGGAGCGAGGTCCCGGAGGAGGACTTCCTAGGGAAGACAAGGAGACGTTCATAAGGTTCACAGCAGTGAGCGGATGGAGTGGAGAGCATCGGGAAGGACCTCCTGCCAGCGGGAGACTGGGAGATTCCTGGACCGTAGGGCCAGTAGGACGGTCTTCCAGACCATTCCGTTCTCCCTCTCTACCTGTCCATTTCCCTGGGGGTTATAACTGGTTGTCCTGCTTGAGGCGATGCCCTTGCTGAGCAGGAATTGACACAGTTCGTCACTCATGAAGGAGGACCCCCTATCGCTGTGTATGTAGGCGGGGAAATTGAACAGGGTAAAGATACTGTGGAGGGCTTTTATGACGGTGGCTGCGGTCATGTCGGGGCAGGGGATGGCGAATGGGAACCGGGAGTACTCGTCAATCACGTTCAGGAAATACGTGTTGCAGTCGGTGGAGGGGAGGGGCCCTTTGAAGTCCATACTGAGGCGTTCAAAGGGACGGGAAGCCTTTATCAGGTGCACTTTCCCTGGCCTGTAGAAGTGCGGCTTGCACTCCGCGCAGATTTGGCAGTTCCTGGTGGCGGTCCTGACCTCCTCGAGGGAGTAGGGCAGGTTGCGGGTCTTGATAAAATGGAAGGATCGAGTGACCCCCGGGTGGCAGAGGTCCTCATGGAGGGCCCGGAGTCGGTCCACTTGTGCGTTGGCACATGTGCCGCGGTATAGGGCATCAGGAGGCTTGCTTAGCTTCCCGGGATGATACAAGATCTCATAGTTGTAGGTGGAGAGCTCGATCCTCCACCGTAAGGTCTTATCGTTCTTTATCTTGCCCCGCAGTGCATTATCGAACATAAAAGCTACCGACCGTTGGTCAGTGAGGAGCGTGAATCTCCTGCCAGCCAGGTAATGCCTCCAGTGCCGCACAGCTTCTACTATGGCCTGGGCCTCCTTTTCAACGGAGGAATGACAGATTTCCGAAGCATGGAGGGTGTGTGAGAAGAAGGCCACGGGCCTGCCCGCTTGGTGAAGGGTTGCCACCCGAGCTACATCGGACGCGTCGCTCTTGACTTGGAAGGGAAGGGATTCATTGATTGCGTGCATCATGGCCTTTGCGATGTCCGCCTTTATGCGGCTGAAGGCCTGGCGGGCCTCTGCCGACAGGGGGAAAACTGAGGATTGGATTAGTGGGCGGGCCTTGTCCGCATAATTGGCGACCCACTGGGCGTAATATGAAAAAACTCCCAGGCAGCGTTTCAGGGCCTTGGAGCAGTGGGGGAGGGGAAACTCCATGAGGGGGCACATGCGTTCGGGATCTGGGCCTATCACTCCATCATGCACCACGTAGCCGAGGATGGCTAGGCGGTCGGTGCTGAACATTCACTTGTCCTTGTTGTAGGTTCAGTTAAGGGTTTTTGCGGTATGGAGGAATTTGCGGAGGTTGGTGTCATGGTCCTGCTGGTTGTGGCCGCAGATGGTGACGTTGTCGAGGTACGGAAATGTGGCCCGCAAACCGTACCGGTCAACCATTTGGTCCATCTCCCGTTGGAAGACCGAGACTCCATTTGTGACACCGAAGGGAACCCTTAGGAAGGGGTAGAGCCATCCACCTGCTTCGAATGCAGTGTACTTGCGGTTGCCCGGGCGGATGGGGAGCTGGTGGTAGGCAGATTTGAGGTCCACCATGGAAAAGACCTTGTATTGCGCAATCTGATTGACCAAATCAGATATGCGGGGGAGAGGGTACGCGTCGAGTTGCATATAGTCTGATTATAATGATGACCATCCTGTGCTTCTCCCCGGTCTTTACAACCACTACTTGAGCTCTCCAGGGGCTGTTGCTAGCCTCGATAACACCTTCCTTCAGTAGTCGCTGGACTTCCGACCTAATGAAGATCCAGTCCTGGGCACTGTACCGTCTGCTCCTGGTGGCGACGGGTTTGCAATCCGGGGTGAGGTTCGCAAAAAGGGAAGGCGGGTCGACCTTGAGGGTCGCGAGGCTGCAGTCAGTGAGGGGGGTATAGGGCCGCCAAATTTAAAGGTTAAGCTCTGGAGGTTGCATTGGAAGTCCAATCCCAGGAGCGTGGCAGCGCAGAGGTGAGGGAGGATGTAGAGTCGGAATTTTAAAAATTCTCTTCCCTGGACCGTGAGGTTCGCTACGCAGAACCCCTTGATCTCTACAGAGTGAGACCCGGAGGCCAGGGGGATTTTTTGGTTAACTGGGTGTATGGAAGAGAATAGCGCCTTACCGTGTTGGGGTGCATGAAGCTCTCTGTGCTCCCGGAGTTGATCAGGCAGGATGTTCTGCGCCCGTTGATGAGCATGGTTGTCGTCGCGGTCGAGAGTGTTCGGGGCCGAGACTGCTCCAGGGTCACCAAGGCAAGTCGTGGTAAAAGTTGAAGATTTTCCTTGGGCGGGGTGTGGTCATCCGAATTGGGGTCCTGAGACTCCAGCCAAGATGGCGGCGCCCATGGGTCGCACATGGCTGGGGGTGGGCAAGATGGCAGTGCCCAGGCATCACACATAGTCCCTGGGGAACAAGATGGCGGCACCTGGGGCCCGCACATGGCTGGGGAAAATGAAGATGGCGGCTCCCGCGGCCCGTACATGGCCCATGGAGAGAGTTGTGGTGGCGGCCCCGGTTCGCCCCCGGAGACTGCGGCTACCGCCTGGGCCTGGCATACTGCCACGAAATGGCCCTTTTTGCCACAACCTTTGCAGGTGGAGGAGCGGGCCGGGCAGCCCTGCCGGGGGTGCTTGGCTTGCCCGCAGAAATAACAGCAGGACCCACCGAGGTTGCCTGGTAGCCGCGCGGCACAAGCTTGTGGGGGGATGGGGGATGCATCGGGGTCGGCTGTGGGTGGGTTCCATGCTGCCCAAGGGGCTGCCGCGCATCGGGGATGTACGCGCGGGCATTTCGGGAGGCCACATCCAGGGAGGTAGCAAGGGCCCGTGCCTCCTTGAGGCCTAGTGTTTCTTTCTCCAGCAGCTGCTGGCGGATTTGGGAGGACAGCATAGCTGCAACGAATGCGTCCCCGATTAAAAGTTCTGTGTGGTCGCTGGCTGAAACTTGCGGGCAGTCACAGTTCCTACCCAGTACCAGGAGCACGTGGTAGAATTCATCCAGCGATTCCCCCGGGATTTGTCGCCTTGTCGCTAGCAGATGTCAGGCGTAAACCTGGTTTACTGGGCGAATGTAGTGTCCTTTCAACAGGGCTATTGCGGCCTCGAAATCGTCCGCATCCTCGATGAGGGTATAGATCTCTGGGTTCACCCTTGAGTGGAGAACTTGCAGTTTCTGGTCCTCCGTGGGTGCAGTCGTGACCGTCCTGAGGTACCCGTTGAAGCACGCCAGCCAGTGTTTGAAGGTTGCCGCTGAGTTTGCCGCGTGGGGGCTAAGTTGCAGACACTCCGGCTTGATTTGGAGCTCCATTCTTTAAAACATAGTCCAATAAATTGATGCTCAATCAATAATTCCAGAAGCGAGATTGGATGACAATTGAAGGCTTTATTGGACTAGATGTTTCCCCCAGCAGCGCAGGTACCGAATGCAGCTGCTAGGGAGACACAGACTCTTATACTCCGCCTTACTGGGCGGGACCAGCAGACAGGCTTCACCAATGATCTTCCTGTCTCAGGTACCTCCCATACCAATGATCTTACAGCCTCAACCTCGGTACTGTAATATCCCTAATACAGACTACCACACATATCTCCTTAATCTTTCCTCCTCACACCTTAAACCTCTGTCCCCTAGTAATTAACTTTTTCACCCTGGGAAAAAGCAATCTGACTATCCACTCTGTCCATGTCACTCATTATTTTGTAAACCTCTATCAGTTCGCCCCTCAATCTCCACCGTTCCAGTGCAAACAATCTGAGTTTATCCAACCTCTACTCATAGCTAATACCCTCCAGACCAGGCAACATTCTGGTTAACCTCCTCTCCAAAGAATCCACATCTCCCTGGCAGTGACGCGACCAGAATGGTACGCAATAATCCAAATGAGGCTTAATTAAGGTTCTGTACTGCTGCAGAAAGACTTGCCAATTTTTATACTCAGTGCCCCGACCATTGAAGGCAAGCACACTGTATATCTTCTCGACTACCTTATCCACCTGCGTTGTCACTTTCAGTAATCTGTGGTCCTGTATGCCCAGACTTCTATGCCTGTCAATACTCCAAAGGTTTCTGCCATTTACTGTATAATTCGCATTTGTATTAGACCTTCCAAAATGTATTACCTCACATTTATCCGGATTAAACTCTGTCTGCCATTTCTCCGCTGAAGTATCCAACCGATCTATATCCTACTGTATCCTCTGACAATCCTCTTCACAATCCCCAACTCCACCGATCTTTGTGTTGTGCACAAACGTTCTAACCTGACCAGCTACCTTTTCCTCCAAATCATTTATATATTACGACAAACAACAAAGGTCCCAGCACTGATTCTTGCGGGACACCATTATTCACTACCTTCCATTCAGAAAAGCACCTTTGCACTGCTGCCATCTGTCTTTTATGACCAAGCCAATTCTGTATCCATCTTGCCAGCTCACTTTTGATCCCGTGTGACTTCACCAAGTGACCTGAGGAACCTTGTCAAAGGCTTTACTGAAATCCATGTCGACAACACCCACTGCCCTTCCTTCATCAATCATCTTCATCAGTTCTTCAAAAAACTCGATCAAGTTCGTGAGCGATGACCTCCCCTTCACAAAGCCAAGCTGCCTCTCACTAATAAGTATATTTGGTTCCAAATGGGAGTAAATCCTGTCCTTAAGAATCTTTTCCAATAGTTTCCCTACCACTGACTGTAAGGCTCACTGACATATAATTTCCAGGATTATTCCTGCTCCCCCTCTTAAAAAAAGGAACAACATTGGTTATTCTCCAATACTCTGGAACCTCACCTATAGCCAATGAAGAGACACAAATTTCTGTCATGGCCCCAGCAATTTCCTCCCTAGCCTCCCTCAGTATTCTGGGATAGATCCCATCAGGCCCTGCGGACTTATCTACAGATGTATCTACCTTACTGCTTCTTAAGATGCCTCCCACCACCTTTTTGATAATGACATAATACAGAATATCTCCACACCCTTTCCGAGACTCGTCAGCCACAAAGTCCTTCTCTTTGGTGAATATTGATGCAAAGTATTAATTTAGTACATTGCCCTCCTCTGGCTCCACACATAGATTCCCTCCCCTATCCTTGCGTGGGCCAATCCTTTCCCTGGCTCTTTATATATGTATAAAATGTCTTGGGATTCTCCTTAATCCTGTTTGCCAAGGACTTTTCATGACCCCTTTTAGACCTGACTCCTTGCTTTACTTTCTTCCTACTTTCCTTATATTATTCAAGGGCTCTGTCTGTTCTCAGCCTTCTAGACCTTACGAATGCTTTCTTTTTCTTTTTGACTCGCCCCAACATTTCCCTCATTAACCAAGGTTCCTGAAACTTGCCATACTTATCCTTCATCTTCACAGGAACATGCCGGTCCTGAATTCTAATCAACTGATGTTTGAAAGTGGTTTAGCTCACTGGGCTAAATCGCTGGCTTTTAAAGCAGACCAAGGCAGGCCAGCAGCACGGTTCAATTCCCGTACCAGCCTCCCCGAACAGGCGCCGGAATGTGGTGACTAGGGGCTTTTCACAGTAACTTCATTGAAGCCTACTTGTGACAATAAGCGATTTTCATTTCATTTCATTTCAAGACTCCCATGTATCAGATGTTGATTCGCCCTCAAACAGCTCTCCCCAATCTCAATTCTTCAGTTCCTATCTAATATTGTTGCAATTAACCTTTCCATGATTGAGCACCTTCATCCGAGGATAACTCACCCTTATCCATGAGTGCCTTAAAACTTATGGAATTATGGCCACTGTTCCCAAAATACACCCCTCCTGAAACTTTGATCACCTGCCTGGGCTCATTCCCCAATACCAGGTCCAGTACAGCCACTTTCCTAGTTGAACAATCTACATATTGTTTCAAGGAACCCCCTGGATGCTCCTCACATATTCTATCCCATCCAACCCTCTCACACTAAGTGAGTCCCAGTCAATATAGGTGAAATTAAAAATCACCCTCCACAACAACTTTGTTCCTTTTGCATCTTTGCTAAATCTGTCTACATATCTGCTCCTCTATCTCCCATTAGCTGCTGTGAGGCCTGAAGTAAACCCCTAACATTATGATTGCACCCTTCCTAATTCTGAGCTCTATCCCTATTGTCTCCCTGCATGAGCCCTTTGAGGTGTCCTCCCGCAGTGCAGCTCTGATTTTCTCCTTAACCAGCTTACCCACCTCACTGTTCTTTAATGATTATGGAAACAAGACAGGAAAGATTATCATTAAAAAAAAGATGACGTTCTCACTTTAAAAAGATATAATATACTGTGTTGAATTTGACCCTTTATTTTGACTTTTTCCTGAATGTTCATTTTATTGCCTCAGCTGTGCTCCAGGATTCTATCTTCCTGTCAGAAAAGAGTCAGTGACTGTCCTGGGCAAATCACTTTTTTCGATGAACTCGACATCGGAAGGGCAAATGGGGCTGGGACTTCAGGAGAAATGTATTGGTCAGTGGATTGGTCCACCAATTGCTATAATTATTGGATACCGAGAACCGAGGATTGAGTTCTCCCTTCCAAAAGGATTCCTTCTGAAGTCAGTGACAGCTTCGGACTGTGGAGAGGGTAGGGGCATCATGTTTTACAAAAACGGCAGTCAAGCAACACCATCACCTGGCATGTCCTTGGCTGCCATGGGGCCTACACACTGCTAACTCAGATCTATGCACCGATGTTGCTGCCACACAAGAGCCGAGATGAAGTCTGCACCCTGAATCATGTTTCTTCCCAGCAGACAGGCTATGTTGCACTTGCTTCCTGTTGCCAGAAGCTCAGTTTATTGGAATGAGGAAGCAGACAGATTATTGGAGTGATGGAAGGTACTGGTGATCGGACTTAGGGTGAGGGCAGCTGAACAAAGTGCAGAAGGGGCGTAAAGTTCTGTGTGGTGGAGAGCACAGGGAAAGGGAGAGGGTGACAGGGACGGTGATCAGAGTGGAGCTGGGGTGCAAGAGTTCAGAGTGGCCAAGGGACAGAAACTGACTAAGGCGCAGGAAAAAGCAATAAAGAGAAGTGTGAAGGTGTGTGAAGACTCTCACTTGTATGACCCCTGACCTTTCAGTTCCATTGTAGTCAGTGCCGTTGCCTTTTGGGTGGCCAATATCATTGCATCTGATTTGTGCTCCCGGATCAGGAAGAATATTTATCTGATGGAGTTTTACAGAACAACTTACATTTAAACAGACCCTTTAAACCGAATATGTCTGAAATTGCTCTGCAATCCTATTCCTAAACAACATTTGACCTTGGCAAAAGAAGGAGACATTAGAACAAGTGACTAAACCCTTTATCACGGAAAAGATTTTGAACAGAGAAGTGGAGATCCCTCCCTCACAGCAGCGCGGTGGGTGTACATAAACCACGGCGACTGCAGCGATTCAAGGAGGCAGCTCACTGCCACCTTCTGAAGGGCAATTCATTCTTTCAATTGCAAAGGTCCATTTAATAAAAAAACAATGTACATTTTTGTAGCCCCTTTAACCGAGCAAACGTCACATGTTACTAACCAAATGTGACCCCAGGCAATAGAAGGACATCAGGGCATGTGACCAAAGCCTTGGACAAGGAGGAAGGTCTTCAGCAGCAATTTAAATAGAGACGTGAAGATGTTTGGGGTGGATATTCTCGAGTTTAGGGCAGAGGCAACTGATTGCAGACCGCCAGTGGAGAGTGATTAAAATGTTGTGTGTGGCAGCGTCCGGGAGTGGCTGGGGTGAACTCACAGCTTTCTGCGGCAATGAGTTCCAGAGACTCACCACCCTCTGGCCAAAGACATTACTCCTCGTCTCAGTTTTCAAGGATCACCCCCCGCGCTCCCCCCCCCCCCCCTCAGTCTGAGGCTGTGCCCTCAGCTTCTAATTTTGCCGACTAGTGGAAACATCCTCTCCACGTCCACTCTATTTAAGCCTCTCAGTATCCTGTATGATTAAATAAGATTTCCTTCCTCCTTCTAAACTCCGAGTACTCAACTTCCAGAGTCCTCAACCGATCTGCATCTAACAAGATCTTCATTCCAGGCGTTCTGCTTGTGAATCTCCAAGGCCAGCACATCCTTCCTTAGATATTGGGCCAAAACTGCTCACAACACTCCAAATGGGGTCTGACCAGAACCTTATACAGACTCAGAAGTAGATCCCTGCTCTTCTAGTTCCTCTCCCATTTATTGCCCATCCCTAATTGCCCTTGCGGGGAAGTTAAGAATCAACCACATTGCTGTGAGTCTGGAGTCACATAAGGATGGTAGATTGCCTTCCCTTAAGGACAGATGGTATTTTACAACAATCAACAATGGTTTCATGGTCATCATTGAGTTCTAATTCAACTTTCAGCACCTGCAGTGGCAGGATTTGAACCTGGGACCCCAAAACAGTACTCTGGGTCTTTGGATTACTAGTCCTGCGACAATTTCTTGATCTGGGATAAATATAATAAAAATCTTTGTTAGTGTCAAAAGTAGGTTTACATTAAGACTGCAACGAAGTTACTGTGAAAATCCCCGAGTTGCCACACTCCGCACCTGCTTGGGCACACTGAGGGAGACCCCAGAGTGTCCAATTCACCTAAAAAAAACGTATTTTGGAACTTTGTGGGATGATACCGGAGGAACCCCACGCAGACACGGGGAGAACATGCAGACTCCGCACAGACAATGACCCAAGCCGGGAATCGAACTGGCTCTGTGAAGTTGCAGTGCTACCGTGCTCTCGTGCCCCAGCTTCGGGAAAGAGATGGAATGCTATTGAAAAGGGGCAGGCGCAGCAACGTTTCTGAAATAAACATATTGGTACCGAAAAGTTTCAATTGCACAAGTTTCTCTCAGGTGAAAAGCGCTGTCATTGTGGTTTCTATAAATGCTGGAACTGATGAGCTGTGTACACCAGGAGGAGCGGATCAGTCACCGAGTGAAACAAGGACTGGCGCCGTTGTCTCAGGATGGACAGACTCACTCTGACCGCCGGAGCGTTTTGTTTATTGATCTCAGTGGGTGAGGATCACTTTCTCATCTCATTTCTTTTAGTGATTGGAGAAACTAGACAGTAAGAGACTGTCACAGTGAATCAGGGGATGTTGTTATTGTCACTTGAGAAAAGTCTCTGTTGTGTTGAATGTGAGCGCTTCTCTCATTGTGATTTTCTTTCTCAGCTCAGCCCCAGGGTTTTATCATCCTGACAGAAAACAGACGGATTAATGTGACCGAAGGAGGAAACGCGTTTTTCTCATTGAAGCCGTCAGCTGCGGCGATGTTTGGGAGCTGGGCATTCAAGGACACAGTTATTGCCCAGTGGGCCGGAGCAACATTTTCTCTAAATATTAATTACGGAGAACGGGCTGAGTTATTCCTGCCGAACGGATCACTCCTGCTGAAGTCAGTGAGAGTTTCGGACAGTGGAGATTACTCTATTAACATGTTTAATGAAGTCGGCAGTGAAACATCAGCAATCCTCACTCTGCATGTCCTGGGTAAGTGACAGGTCTTTGTGAATGGGCCGAAGGGCCGCTTCTGTCCTGTGAATCTCTGCCCCTTCCAGTGCGCGATGACGCCTTCAGGAGCGAGGCCGCATGCGCAGAGCTCCCTTGGCCCTTTTGACGAGTTTTGGGGGAGTGGGGTTGATGAGAAACTCACCTGAAATGAAAACCAGGGACACCTCTCCCGGGGAAGAAGGGGGGGGAGGGGAGAAGGGGGTGAACATGGGGTGTTGGTGATCATATCTCATGCCGATGACAAGCGCGCCATAACAAATACAAACGTGACAAGACGTGAGGAGACTCCCAGACTCAGAGTCCCAGAGTCAATGTGGATTGGAAACGTTAATTCTGTTTCTGTCTCCGCACAGATGCTGCCAGAACTGCAGAGACTTTCCAGCATTTTCTGTGTGTGCCCCACAAGGGAAATGGACAAAAGACAAAGGACAATTCACCGTCAAAACAAGGGAAATTGGCCACTTTAGGGATTAAGATTATTCATGAATTGTTGGTTATGAGTGAACTCGGGGAGGAGGGTAGAGCGGGGCAGGGAAAAGGAGGGTAGAGAGGGATAGGGGAAGGAGAGTAGAGAGGCGGAGGCGGAAGGAGGGTAGAGAGAGGTAGGGGGAAGGAGGGTAGAGAGGGGTTGGGGAAGAAGGGTGGGGAGGGGTAGGGGAAGGCGGGTAGAGAGGGGGAAGGAGGGTAGAGAGGGGTAGGGGAAGGAGGGTAGAGAGGGGTAGGGGAAGGAGGGTAGAGAGGGGTAGGGGAAGGAGAGTAGAGAGGGTTAGGGGAAGGAGAGTAGAGAGGGGGAAGGAGGGTAGAGAGGGTTAGGGGAAGGAGGGTAGAGAGGCGGAGACGGAAGGAGGGTAGAGAGAGGTAGGGGGAGGGTAGAGAGGGGTCGGGGGAAGGCGGGTAGAGAGGGGTAGGGGAAGAAGGGTAGAGAGGGGGAAGGGAATGCACTCCTGTCACGACCCTGGAATGTGGGGTTTCATGGAGGAATTGTTGGGAAAAAAGTTGCTTTCAGAAACACCACAGCCAGCGTTGCAGCAGTTGCCGCCCAGACTGGCAGTGAGGTGGGAGGCATGAGAAGTGGTACCGAGACAGCACAGCTTCGGGGCGGCCCTCTCTGCCGAACTCACCCCCCCCCCCCCCCCCACACATGCAAAATGTCCTGACCACCGACAGAATGTTAATCCGTCAGTCACGCCTCATGCTATTGCTCTGATAGATTAAACCGCCGAGTTAGAATCCACTTGATCACTGAGACGCCAGGGAATCTCTCATCCCCACCTTCTTATTCCATTACCTCTGACCAAGCTGCATTTGTAGTATAACTGCGCCCGGTTTAGAAAATGAAGACATCTCACATCAAAGCCTCAATAATTAAATAAATGTACCCTTATTCAGCTGTGGTATCTCCGTATATGGTGTGCGCGCAGATATCTGCGTAATCTGGACAGAATCAAATGAAACCACTAAACACAGCAGCATTTTAAACACGGGAGTTACATCCGTGTCCATTTAATGCTGACATGTCCACAATCTTTTCGGCCGTCCATTCGCTCGAAACAATCCCCTGAACCCGGAGTCTCCAGCGATTCATGGTACTGCGAATACACAGGAAGCCCTGCACACAGGAATGCCTGTTTCCAGTCACTGAGTGGTTGCATCTGCATTCGGACATACATTCACGGGTTTCGAGGAACCTTGAGAATGACTTCACCTCGGCAAACCTGCTACAGCATCCCGAGTATTCTAGGTGATATCCAATAATTGTGCGCCGAGTGGAAACTCCACGCCTTAATATCTCAGGATTTCTGAGAACAAATTAATGATCCCTTGACAGTTTCCCTCTTGCAATTTCTCATAATAAGAAGTCTTCCAGCACCAGGTTGAAGTCCAACAGGTTTGTTTCGAATCACTAGCTTTCGGAGCCCAGCTCCGTCCTCAGGTGAAAGCTAATGATTCGAAACAAGCCTGTTGAACTTTAACCTGGTGTTGTAAGACTTCTTACTGTGCCCTCCCCAGTCCAACGGCCGGCATCTCCACATCAATTTCTCATAAGTACAATTAAATTGCTGACCCTCCATGCTGCTGATGCTATACGAAGGAAACTTTGTTCATATTTCTGAAGAAATAAATTCCCATGTTTTTTCCTTCCGGTCCACAAGTAAATTTAATTAGCGCGTTTCACGGAATGTCCATAGAGAACAATAACATTGGCACATACTCAACGTTTGGCTGTAGATAATTCTGAAGAAATTAATAGCAGAGTGAAAGGTAAATAGTCGTGACAAACATCAGGATTTGCTCTGTCCTGTTTCAGAACAATACAAAGACACCATGACGGTTAAAAAAAAAATTAAAACTGGATTAGGTTGGTATCAAAAAGGTTTCTGTCACTGCTTGCTGAGGGAGGGTTTAGTTTCGGTAAAATATGCCTGTTAACTGGTTGGTGGTGTCTAGCACATGAAATATTGTTGACCTCAACTGGTGCGTTGGATCCTATTCTGGGCATCACACTTTATGAGGGCTTTAATGCATCAGGGACGGTGCAGAAAGGATACACCAGGATTATTCCAGTGATTTGGAACTTCAGTTTAGTAAATAGATTGCAGAAGTTAGGACTGTTCTCCCTGGAAAAATTTAGCAATGGTGACAGTGGGCGGCATGATAGCACAGTGGTTAGCACTGTTGCTTCACAGCTCCAGGGTCCCTGATTTGATTCCCAGCTTTGGGTCACTGTCTCTGCAGAGTCTGCACGTTCTCCCCCGTGTCTGCGTGGGTTTCTTCCCGCAGTCTAAAGATGTGCAGGTTAGGTGCATTAGCCATGCTGAATTGCCCTCAGTGTCCAGAAAAGGTGAGGTGGGGCGACTTGGTTACGGGGATAGGGTGGAGGTGTGGGGTTAAGGACTTGTGCAGACTCGATGGGCCGAATCACCTCCTTCTGCACTGTAACTTCTATCTATGACACAGGGAAATATTTTATTACACAAGAGTAGTTAGGATCTGGAATGCAGTGCATGCGATTGTGGTGAACACTGGTTCAACAACACATTCCACTTGGAAAATAAGAAATGTTGAGGGCTTTGCAGAAATGGTAGAGAATTTGAACATCGCTAAAAAGAGTGACACACTGTTGAAGATTTTGCCTTGCACTCATTAGGAAAAATGGAAAAATGCCAAATTTCACACCATCATAATTGAAAGTTTACTCTATTGGCTGAACTGTTGCTAACAAAAAAGCAACGGGGAACTATAAGTTCTGCAAGCTAATTTAATTACATTTAAATAAGTATTTAACAGGTTACTCCCAAGCAGATTTGTCCCTGTATATGAACATATGTTTGTCACTTCTGGCAAGCATAAATAATAATAATAATCTTTCTTAGTGACACAAGTAGGCTTACATAAACGCTGTAATGAAGTGACTGTGAAAATCCCCCAGTAGCCACTATCCGGCGTCTGCTTGGGTACACAGAGGGAAAATTCAGAATGTCCAATTCACATAACAAGCGTGGCTATCTTGACTTGTGGGAAGAAACCGGAGTACCTGGAGGAACTTTACACGTACATAAAAAGCAAGAAGGTAGCCAGGGAAAGGGTTGGCCCACTGAAGGATAGGCAAGGGAATCTATGTGTGGAGCCAGAGGAAATGGGCGAGGTACTAAATGAATACTTTGCATCAGTATTCACCAAAGAGAAGAAATTGGTATATGTTGAGTCTGGAGAAGGGTGTGTAGATAGCCTGGGTCACATTGAGATCCAAAAAGACGAGGTGTTGGGTGTCTTAAAAAATATTAAGGTAGATAAGTCCCAAGGGCCTGATGGGATATACCCCAGAATACTAAAGGAGGCTGGAGAGGAAATTGCTGAGGCCTTGACAGAAATCTTTGGATCCTCACTGTCTTCAGGGGATGTCCCAGAGGACTGGAGAATAGCCAATGTTGTTCCTCTGTTTAAGAAGGGTAGCAAGGATAATCCAGGAAATTACTGGAGAGAATTCTTCGAGACAGGATCTACTCCCATTTGGAAGCAAATGGACGTATTAGTGAGAGGCAGCATGGTTTTGTGAAGGGGAGGTCATGTCTCACTAACTTGATAGAGTTTTTGGAGGAGGTCACTAAGATGATTGATGCAGGTAGGGCAGTGGGTGTTGTCTATATGGACTTCAGTAAGGCCTTTGACAAGGTCCCTCATGGTAGACTAGTACAAAAGATGAAGTCACACGGGATCAGGGATGAGCTGGCAAGGTGCATACAGAACTGGCTAGGTCATAGAAGGCAGAGAGTAGCAATGGAAGGATGCTTTTCTAATTGGAGGGCTGTGACCAGTTGTGTTCCACAGGGATCAGTGCTGGGACCTTTGCTGTTTGTAGTATATATAAATGATTTGGAGGAAAATGTAACTGGTCTGATTAGTAAGTTTGCAGATGACACAAAGGTTGGTGGAATTGCGGATAGCGATGAGGACTGTCAGAGGATACAGCAGGATTTAGATTGTTTGGAGACTTGGGCGGAGAGATGGCAGATGGAGTTTAATCCGGACAAATGTGAGGTAATGCATTTTGGAAGGTCTAATGCAGGTAGGGAATATACAGTGAATGGTAGAACCCTCAAGAGTATTGAAAGTCAAAGAGATCTAGGAGTACAGGTCCACAGGTCACTGAAAGGGGCAACACAGGTGGAGAAGGTAGTCAAGAAGGCATACAGCATGCTTGCCTTCATTGGCCGGGGCATTGAGTATAAGAATTGGCAAGTCATGTTGCAGCTGTATAGAACCTTAGTTAGGCCACACTTGGAGTATAGTGTTCAATTCTGGTCGCCACACTACCAGAAGGATGTGGAGGCTTTAGAGATGGTGCAGAAGAGATTTACCAGAATGTTGCCTGGTATGGAGGGCATTAGCTATGAGGAGCGGTTGAATAAACTCGGTTTGTTATCACTGGAACGACGGAGGTTGAGGGGCGACCTGATAGAGGTCTACAAAATTATGAGGGGCATAGACAGAGTGGATAGTCAGAGGCTTTTCCCCAGGGTAGAGGGGTCAATTACTAGGGGGCATAGGTTTAAGGTGAGAGGGGCAAGGTTTAGAGTAGATGTACGAGGCAAGTTTTTTACGCAGAGGGCAGTGGGTGCCTGGAACTCGCTACTGGAGGAGGTGGTGGAAGCAGGGACGATAGTGACATTTAAGGGGCATCTTGACAAATACAAGAATAGGATGGGAATAGAGGGAAACGGACCCAGGAAGTGTAGAAGATTGTAGTTTAGTCGGGCAGCATGGTCAGCACGGGCTTGGAGGGCCGAAGGGCCTGTTCCTGTGCTGTACATTTCTTTGTTCTTTGTTCTTTGAAACCCACGCAGACACAATGTGCAGACTCCACACAGACTGTGACCCAAACCGGGAGTTGAACCCGGGTCCCTGGCACTTTCCAGCAACAGTGCAAACCACTGTGCTACCGTGCCACCCCCAATGAGCCACGTTACGAGCTCAGCTGATTATCTTACATTGGTTGTTAGTTGAGCTATTTGTGCTTCTTTTTAAAAAATATATATTTTATTGAAATTTTTCAAACAAACCTTTTCCTGTTTTTACAACTCAACAAAGGATTATACATTAAACATTATTTAAATAATATAGTGAGCTAACAGCAAACTAGAAAGGAAAAAACAAAAAACAAATAGCAAAAACACAAAATAGTGCTCCCCCCCCCCCCCCCCCCCCCCCCCCGGGTTGCTGCTGCTGTCCTTTCTGTCTTTTCATTATCGTTCCGCGAGATAGTCAAGGAACGGTTGCCACCGCCTGGTGAACCCCTGAGCCGATCCTCTCAACTCAAATTTTATTCGTTCCAATCTTATGAACCCTGCCATGTCGTTTATCCAGGCCTCCACGCCCGGGGGCTTCGCGTCCTTCCACATAAGTAGAATCCTTCGCCGGGCTACTAGAGACGCAAAGGCCAAAATGTTGGCCTCTTTCGCCTCCTGCACTCCCGGTTCTTCTGCAACTCCAAAGAGAGCTAACCCCCAGCCTGGTTTGACCCGGACCCCCACCACCTTTGAAATCACCCTTGCCACACCCTCCCAGAACTCGTGCAGTGCCGGACACGACCAGAACATGTGTGTGTGGTTCGCCGAGCTTCCCAAGCACCTCCCACACCTGTCCTCCACCCCGAAAAACCTGTTCAGTCTTGCTCCCGTCATATGTGCTCTATGTAGAACCTTAAATTGAATCAGGCTGAGCCTGGCACACGAGGACGAGGAATTTACTCCACTTAGGGCATCCGCCCATAGCCCCTCCTCAATCTCTTCCCCCAGCTCTTCTTCCCATTTTCCCTTCAGCTCCTCTATCATTACCTCCCCCTCGTCCCTCATCTCCCGGTATATTTCGGACACTTTGCCTTCTCCAACCCATGCCCCCAAAATCACTCTATCTTGGATCCCTTGCGTCGGGAGCTGCGGAAATTCCCTCACCTGTTGCCTCGTAAATGCCCTCACTTGCATGGTATCGGAAGGCATTCCCTGGTGGCAACTTATATTTTTCTTCTAGCGCTCCCAGACTTGCAAACGTCACGTCTATAAACAGGTCCCGCAGCTTCCTAATTCCTGCTCGCTGCCAACACTGGAATCCCCCATCTATCCTCCCCGGGACGAACCTGTGGTTATTCCTTATCGGGGACCACACCGAGGCACCTGTGTCGCCTCCACTGCCCCCAGATCTTCAAGGTCGCCACCACCACTGGGTTTGTGGTATACCTTTTCGGGGAGAAAGGCAGCGATGCCGTCACCAGCGCTTTTAGGCTCGTTCCCTTACAGGACGCCATCTCTAGCTTTTTCCACGGCGCACCCTCTTCCTCCCTCATCCACTTACAGACCATCGACACATTGGCGGCCCAGTAGTAGTCACTCAGACTCGGCAGTGCCAGTCCCCCTCTGTCCCTACTGCGCTGCAGGAACCCCCTCTTTACCCTCGGGGTCTTTCCCGCCCACACAAAGCTCATAATACTCCTGTCTATTTTTTTGAAAAAGGCCTTTGTGATCAGGATTGGGAGGCACTGAAATACGAAAAGAAACCTCGGGAGGACCACCATTTTAACTGCCTGCACTCTGCCCGCCAATGACAGCGGCACCATATCCCACCTCTTAAAGTCCTCCTTCATCTGCTCCACCAGTCGCGTCAGGTTAAGTCTATGCAGGGTTCCCCAGTTCCTGGCCACCTGAATCCCCAGGTATCGAAAATTCCTTACCACTCTCTTCAGTGGCAGAGCATCTATCCCCCTGCCCTGTTCCCCGGGGTGCATCACAAAAAGCTCACTCTTCCCCATATTTAGTTTGTATCCCGAGAACTCTCCAAACTCCCTAAGTATTTGCATTACCTCTGGCATTCCCTCGACCGGATCCGCTACATATAGCAGTAGATCATCTGCGTATAGCGACACTTGGTGTTCCTCTCCCCCTCTAAGCACCCCCTTCCACTTCTTAGAATCCCTCAGCGCTATGGCCAATGGTTCAATTGCCAACGCGAACAGTAACGGGGACAGGGGACACCCTTGTCTTGTACCCCTATGTAGTCGAAAGTATCCCGATCTTTGCCTGTTTGTAACGACGCTTGCCATCGGGGCCCCATATAAGAGTCTGACCCATCTAATAAACCCCTCACCCAACCCAAACCTCTTCAGCACCTCCCACAGATAGTCCCACTCCACCCTATCGAATGCCTTCTCTGCATCCATCGCCACCACTATCTCTGCTTCCCCTTCCGGTGGGGGCATCATCATCACCCCCAGCAACCTTCGTTCATTAGCATTCAGTTGTCTCCCCTTTACAAACCATGTCTGATCGTCATGCACCACCCCTGGGACACAATCCTCTATCCTTGTTGCCATCACTTTGGCCAGCAGTTTGGCGTCTACATTTAGGAGTGAGATGGGCCTGTATGACCCGCACTGCAGCGGGTCTTTATCTCGTTTCAGGATTAGCGATATCGTCGCCTCCGACATTGTCGGAGGTAGCATCCCCCTTTCCTTAGCCTCATTAAAGGTTCTCGCCAAAAGTGGGGCCAACAGGTCCATATACTTCCGGTATAATTCCACCGGAAACCCACCTGGACCCGGGGCCTTCCCTGCCTGCATGTTCCCCAGTCTTTTAATCACCTCATCCACCTCGATTAACGCCCCCAGACCTGCCACCTCCTGCCCCTTCACCTTCGGGAACCTTAGCTGGTCCAGGAAGTGTAGCATTCCTTCTTTTCCCCCCGGGGGTTGGGACTTGTACAGCCTCTCATAGCAGGTCTTGAACACCTCGTTCACTTTCCCTGCTCTCTGCTCCATATTTCCCGTTTTGTCCCTAACTCCCCCGATCTCTCTCGCCGCCGCCCTCTTCCGAAGTTGTTGGGCTAGCAGCCAGCTCGCCTTTTCCCCATACTCATATTGTATCCCCTGTGCCTTCCTCCACTGTGCCTCTGCCTTTCCCGTGGTCAGCAGGTCAAACTCCGTCTGTAGTCTTCGTCTTTCTCTGTATAGCCCTTCGTCTGGGGCCTCCGCATATTTTTTATCCACACTCAAAATTTCCCCCACTAATCTCTCTCTTTCTTTGCCCTCTTGTTTCCCCTTGTGGGCTCTGATGGAGATCAGCTCTCCTCTAACCACCGCCTTCAGCGCTTCCCGTACTACCCCCACCTGAACCTCCCCATCGTCATTGACCTCCAGGTATCGCTCAATACATCCCCTCACCCTTCCGCAGACCCCCTCGTCCGCCAGTAGCCCCATACAAAATTGCCAGAGTGGGCGCTGCTCCCTTTCCTCTCCTAGTTCCAGATCCACCCAATGCGGGGCATGATCTGAAACGGCTATGGCCGAGTACTCCGTTCCTGCCTCCTTCGGGATCAGCGCCCTTCCCAAAACGAAAAAGTCTATCCGGGAGTATACCTTGTGGACGTGGGAGAAAAAGGAGAACTCTTTACCCATCGATCTGCCGAATCTCCACGGATCCACTCCACCCATTTGTTCCATAAATCCCTTCAGCACCTTAGCCGCTGCTGGCCTTCTCCCGGTCCTGGATCTGGACCAGTCTAGCCCTGGATCCAGCACTGTGTTAAAGTCCCCCCCCCATTATCAAGTTTCCCACCTCCAGGTCCGGGATACGTCCCAGCATTCGCTTCATGACTCCCGCGTCATCCCAATTCGGGGCACATACATTCACCAGCACAACCGCCTCGCCCTGCAATCTGCCACTCGCCATCACATACCTGCCCCCACTATCCACCACTATGTTCTTAGCCTCGAATGATACATGTTTCCCCACCAATATTGCCACCCCTCTGTTTTTCACGTCCAACCCTGAGTGGAATACCTGTCCCACCCATCTTTTCCTTAGTCTAACCTGATCCGCCAACTTCAGGTGCGTCTCCTGGAGCATCACTACGTCCGCCTTCAGTCTCTTTAAGTGCGCAAACACCCGTGCCCTCTTAATCGGCCCATTTAAACCTCTCACATTCCACGTGATCAGCCGGATTGGGGGGCCATTCACAACCCCCTCTCGTCGACTAGCCATCCCCTTTTTTAGGCCATCTCCTCATCCAGGTCCATGCACCCGTCTGTCCCCCAGGCAGCGCCCTCCCGCCCCGACCACCTCATCTCGTACCAGCTCCCCCTTGCACTCAGCAGCAGCAACCCAGTTAATATCCCCCCCCCCCCCCTCCGCTAGATCCCCCTCTAGCTTGATTACTCCCCCATGTTGCTTCCGGAAGTCAGCTAACTCTGGCTGACCTCGGCTTCCCCCGTTCACTCTTTGACCTCCCTGCGTGTGAGGCTCCCTTCCTTCCTGCGCCCATTTTCCGCTATAATTTCCATAGCGCGGGAAAATACCCGCGCTTTCCTCTCGGCCCCGCCCCCTATGGCGCAGTTCCCTCATTCCCCTTCCTTGTCCCTTTTTCCCACCGGCGCCCACATTTCTTCATGTCCCCCCCACCGGGGGGAGAAAAATTCCCCGTCCAACATTGCTATAGAGTAGCCCTCTCCTTTCCCCACTTTATATTTCTGTACCACCACCTCGCTGCTTCTCTCCGAACATCAAATTCTCAAATCTAGTCCAGTTTCTCTTCTTGGATGAATGTCCATGCCTCCTCCGCCGTCTCGAAGTAGTGGTGTTTGCCCTGATCTGTGACCCACAGTCGCGCCAGCTGCAGCATCCCAAATTTAATTTTCTTCCTATGGAGCACCGCCTTGGCCCGGTTGAAACTCGCCCTCCTTCTCGCCACCTCCGCACTCCAGTCTTGATACACACGTATCACCGCATTCTCCCATTTGCTACTCCATGCCTTCTTGGCCCAGATCAGGACCATCTCTCTGTCCCTGCAGCGATGGAACTTCACCACTATTGCTCTTGGTGTTTCCCCTGCCTTTGGTCTTCTCACGAGGACCCGGTACGCTCCCTCCACTTCCAGGGGGCCCATTGGGGTCTCAGCTCCCATTAGCGTGTGAAGCATCGTGATCACATACGCCCCAGCATCAGCTCCCTCCGTTCCTTCGGGGAGACCTAGAATCCGTAGGTTTTTCCTCCTCGAGCTGTTCTCCAGGTCTTCCAGCCTTTCTATGCACCTCTTATGTAGTGCCTCGTGTGTCTCCGTTTTTACCACCAGGCCCTGTATCTCATCTTCATTCTCGGCTGCCTTTGCCTTCACTCCACGGAGCTCCATCGCCTGGACCTTTTGTGTTTCCTTCAGTCCCTCGATTGCCAGTAACATCGGCGCCAGCACCTCTTTCTTGAGCTCCTCCACACATCGTCGGAGAAACTCCTGCTGGTCCGGGCCCCATACCATCTGGGCTCCATCAGCCGCCATCTTGCTTCTCCCTTCTCTTCTCTGCCGCTGCTCCAAAGGATCCTCCGCAATCTGGCCACTACCGCTGCTCCTTTCCATCCACACCCGGGGGGACTCCTTCCTTCGTCACCTCACACTGGGTTGGGTCGAAAAAAATTCCCGTTGGGGCTCCCGATAAGAGCCCAAAAGTCCGTTGGAACGGGAGGTGCCGAAACGTGCGGCTTAGCAGTGCATCGCCGCAACCGGAAGTCAGCTATTAGTGCTTCTTATGTAGCACTCATGTAGCCATTACAAAGATAAAGTATCTAAAAGATTTGAACAACTTGCAATGGAAGCCATTTCATTCTCTGCTGAGCAGTAGCGATTGTGTTTTTCATTAACTGGTTGTTGCCGGCATTCTGCCTATCAGACAATTGACATGATCCTTCAATTGCTCGTGGTGATGTGATTCTGCGATTGGGTAGCACATGTTTATTGCTCATCCCTAGCAGTGACACTGGGCTGGAGTATCTGATTTTGAGGCTATGACTCCATGCTGGCGTGGGAACGGTGGCGTTTTACCACAGAAAAAATGGCATAGAATGGCAACCGATCCTCCATTTGGCTTGCCAGCAGTGTAGAGCACCCGGCTCTAGCTGCCGAATCGGCCCGGAGAATTACTGGGTCCGTGGCTGCCCATGCGCATGGCAGCAGCCTGCAGCAGCTGCGTTGTGCTACATGGCGGTGGGCGCTCATGGACCCGGCCCGCGAAATAGTCCCCCCCCTTTGGATGGCTTGCGTTCCCTGGACCACCTCCCCACAGTGCCCCCAGCCCCTGATAAAGTCCCCCCATGCCTGCAGATTGGCCTTCCCCCCCAATGTGGTGGCGCTGGACTGAGTCCGCAGCAGCCACGCCGAATTTCCAACGGATCAGACAACATGCGACCGACGCCGTCGGGATCTTGGCCGGTTGGGAGCGGACAATCGGAGGGGGTGGGCCTCAGGCATTTTCCTGAGGCCATCGATATGGCGCACGCCGTACTCTCCGAGTATGCCGCTTTGGAGGGGGTGGAGCATCGTGAAAGCGGAGCCAACCCCGATTTGTTCGGGAACTGTTTCTCCGGCTGATTGCCGAACTCAGTTTCGGCATCGGTGACCGAAGAATCCAGCCCCCTAAGTTAAATGTGCTTGATAGGCCAGCATGAAAAAGATAGCCCAAATGATCTCCCTCCATTCTGCAACCACTCTATAATTCTAGACAGTACTGACGAATCCCATCGTCTTTTGAGAGCTTTAAAAACAAGCGTTCAAGTTATGTCTTTCACAAACTCAAGACCTTCTAAACCACTGTTGAATCAACAGTGTATTCTTGAAATGCAATTGCCAATTTACACGCAGTAAGAATCCACAAACAGCAATGTAGAAATGAGCAGATAATTTCCTTTGGTGATATTAGTTAAGGATAAATATTCACCTGGTCTCCATGGATAACACTTGCTCTTCATTGGTAGAATGCAATGGGATGCTTTCTTAACACCTGAGAGGGCAGATGGTGCATTAGTTTAATGCCTTATCTGAAAGGTAGCACCTCTCACAATTCAGCACTTCCTTAGTGTCATGGGAGTGTCCTGTTAAAACATTTTTTTGTCTTATCACATGGCTTCAGTGATGTCATTGTGTGGGTGGAGCTGGGCTGTGGCTCTGTGAGTTTTTGCTTTCACTTTGAGTTTGGACTGGTTTGAACTGCATAGGTTGAAAGAAGTGTCTCTCTATCTTTGTTTTAAAAGCTGTTTCCAGACTACTTAATAACTTAAAAGAGATAATTGATTTCTGGAAGGAATTCAAACTTGCTGTTTGAAAAGGGGAACAGAGTATCAATAATAGTCTTATACTGTGTGCTGGACCACACCTTTGAAAAGGGGTTTCTAGTTTTACTTGGATTTTGTTATTGAATTGGAACAGTTAAGGGGGAATTCATTAAGGGTTAACATAGAGCACAGAACAGTACAGCACAGTACAGGCCCTTCGGCCCACAATGTTGTGCCGAGCATTTCTCCTAATCTAAGATCAACCTAACCTACACCCCTTCAATTTACTGCTGTCCATGTGCCTGTCCAAGAGTCGCTTAAATGTCCCTAATGACTCTGACTCCACCCCTCTGCTGGCAGTGCATTCCACGCATCCCCACTCTCTGTATAACGAACCTACCTCTGAGATCTCCTTATACCTTCTTCCAATCACTTTAAAATTATGTCCCCTCGTGACAGCCATTTCCGCCCTGGGGAAATGTCTCTGGCTATTCAGTCTATCCATGCCTCTCATCACCTTGTACACCTCTATCAAGTCACCTCTCTTCCTTCTTCGCTCCAGTGAGAAAAGCCCTAGCTCCTAGCTTCATAAGATATGCCCTTGGCATCCACATCCTTCCCATAATGAGGCGACCAAAACTGGACACAATATTCCAAGTGTTGTCTAACCAGAGTTTTATAAAGCTGCAGCAAAACCTTGCGGCTCTTAAACTCAATCCCCCTGTTAATAAAAACCAACACACCATGCGCCTTCTTAACAACCCTATCAACCTGGGTGGCAACTTTGAGTGATCTATGTACGTGGACCGCAAGATCCCTCTGTTCCTCCACACTTCCAAGAATCCTGCCTTAACCCTGTATTCAGCATTCAAATTCGACCTTCCAAAATGAATCACTTCACATTTATCGAGGTTGAACTCCATCTGTCACTTCTCAGCCCAGCTCTGAATCCTGTCAATGTCTTGTTGTAACCTGCGACAGCCCTTGACACTATCTACAACTCCACCAACCTTCATGTCGTCGGCAAACTTACTAACCCACCCTTTCACTTCCTCATCCAAGTCATTTATAAAAACCACAAAGAGCAGAGGTCCCAGAACAGATCCCTGCAGGACACCACATGTCACCGACCTCCAGGGGGAATACTTGCTATCCACTACCACTCACTGTCTTCTTTCGGCCAGCCAATTCTGTATCCAGACAGCCAAATTTCCCTGTATCCCATGCCTCCTAACTTTCTGAATGAGCCTACCATGGGGAACCTTATCAGTTGCCTAACTGAAATCCATATACACCACATCCACTGCTCAACCTCCATCAATGCGTCTTGTCACATCCTCAAATAATTCAATGAGGCTTGTGAGGCATGACCCGCCCCTCACAAAGCCATGCTGACTATCTTTAATCAAACTATGTTTTTCTAAGTAATCATAAATCCTATCTCTCAGAATCCTTTCCAATATTTTGCTCACCACAGACGTAAGGCTGACTGGTCTGTAATTCCCAGGGATTTCCCTATTCCCTTTCTTGATCAGGGGAACAACATTCACCTCCCTCCAATCATCCGGTACTGTCCAGAGAGTGAGGACGCAAAGACGCAGCAATCTCCTCCCTTGTTTCCTGTATTAACGTTGGGTATACCCCGTCAGGCCCAGGGGACTTATCTATCTTGGGGTTTTTCAAAATTTCCAGCACATCCTCCTTATTATCAACCTGTTTGAGTCTATTAACCTGGTTCACACTGTTCTCATGAGCAACAAGGTCCCTCTCTCTCGTGAATACTGAAGCAAAATATTCATTTAGAGCCTCCCCTATCTCCTCAGACTCTAGGCACAAGTTCCCTCCACTATCCCTGATTGGCCCTACTCTCACTCTGATCATCCTCTTATTTCTCACATAAGTGTAGAACACCTTGGGGTTTTCCCTAATCCTTCCCGCCAGGGCTTTTTCATGCGCCCTTCTAGCTCTCCTGAGTCCATTTTTGAGTTCCTTCCTGGCTACCTTGTAACCTTCTAGAGCCGTGCCAGATCCTTGCTTCCTCAACCTTACGTAAGCTTTCTTCTTCTTCTTGACTAGAAGCTCCACTTCTCTTGTCATCCAAGGCTCATTCACCTTCCCATTCCTTCCTCGTCTCAGTGGGACAAAACTATCCATCACTCGCAGCAAGTGCTCCTTAAACAATTTCCACATTACTGTTGTGCATTTCCCCAAGAACAACTGTTCCCACTTGATGCATTTCAGTAAGGGCTGTTTAGCACTGGACTAAATCGCTGGCTTTGATGGCAGACCAAGGCAGGCCAGCAGCATGGTTCAATTCCCGTAACAGCCTCTCCGAACAGGCGCCGGAATGTGGCGACTAGGGCCTTTTCACAGTAACTTCATTTGAAGCCTACTTGTGACAATAAGCAATTTTCATTTCATTTCCTGTCTAATAGCAGTATAAATAAGGGCTATACATAGATTACTGTAGCTGTGTGGGGTCTTTATGTTTGTAGTTGATAAAAATTCTTATTGTGTGTGTTAATACAAATGTTAACTACATTCGTAGAATAAAGCTTGTTTTTTGATTAAAAGCACCAGAGAACTCTGTTGAATAACACTTGAAAGGCAGGCTCTTGTGCTCACTGTAACCAAGAGGTCAGGTGAACTCCATAATGCACTTGCGAGTTTTCAAAACCCTGGCCCATAACACTCAGTACTATACTGAACTGTCAGCTCAGGCTGTGTGTCTGTCTCTGAGTTGGAAAGTGAATCCACTACTGACAGGTGAGAATATTACCAACTAAATCTACAGCCTTCTGATATAGAGGCGGAAGTGTTGCCAACTGAACCACAGCTGCTACTTTAAGGGAAAGTTGTAGACATGCCAATATGAAGGGAGTGTCTCTCAAAGATAACTCCAGGTGTGAGGGTAAACTGAGCTGTGAGAGAAAAAATGTGCCCGATAAACTGGGAATAGACAAGATTCAGTTTAAAGGTGGTTCATTGGGCAGAAGCAGTTAAGGCTAGGTGATGAGGCTTCATAGCACGTGATCATAGGTAGGTGTGGAAATAAATGCTTTGACTATGGGGCACTTTATTAAGTGTTCTGGCTTGTTCTTGGCTGCCATGGGATTTCCACATTGTTTTAAAAAAAATAATTTTATTGGTATTTTCGATGTTACGTAATGAAAATTTGCGTACGACATTTACAGTTTATGCAGTTCTTATGTACATATAATCTTTCTTGGTAAATCCTCTCCCCCTCCTACCGCTCTCCCTGCACCCCCCCCACCCCCCCCCACCCCCCCCATGCTTCTTCTTGTGGTTCTCCAGAGTTTACTTCTCGTTTCCTCCCCCCTTCCCTTTGTACATCTTAGAGTTGTGGATCTCTGCCTGCTCACCACCGTCTCTCACTCTTTCCATAGTTGCTGTTGGCCTCAAACAGGCCTTGGAACATCATAGAATCATAGAATTTACAGTGCAGAAGGAGGCCATTCGGCCCATCAAGTCTGCACCGGCTCTTGGAAAGAGCACCCTATCCAAGGTCAACACCTCCACCCTATCCCCATAACCCAGTAACCCCACCCAACACTAAGGGCAATTTTGGACACTAAGGGCAATTTATCATGGCCAATCCACCTAACCTGCACATCTTTGGACTGTGGGAAGAAACCGGAGCACCCGGAGGAAACCCACACACACACGGGGAGGGTGTGCAAACTCCGCATAGACAGTGACCCAAGCCGGAATCGAACCCGGGATCCTGGAGCTGTGAAGCAATTGTGCTATCTACAATACTACCGTGCTGCCCCTTCCCCAGAATGATGTCTACCCAATGCGGTGCATGGTCCGAAATCAATATTGTTGAATCTGACCCTTTGACCCCAACCAATTAATGCTTTCACCACCATAAACAGGTCTATTCTTGAGTACACTTTATGTACCGTGGAGAAAAACAAATACTCCCACTCCCTCGAGTGCAGGAACAGGGCGGCAAACTGCCCCCATGCTTTGAAGAAGCCATCTTCCTACCCTCGGATAGTGTACTTGATCTTCTCCAGATGGAGAAATTCCACCAGGTCAGCCAGCCAGTCTGCAACTGTGGGTGGTGCTGCTGATCGCCACCCGAGCAAGATTCTCCGGCGTGCGATTCGGGAAGCAAAAGCGAGGCCATCGGCCCTCTTCCCCATGTGTAGTTCTCGCTGGTCTGATACCCCGAAGACTGCTACTCTCGGGCACGGCTCCACCCTCACCCCCACAACCTTGGACATTGCCTCAAAGAAGGCTGTCCAGAACCCGACAAGTTTGAGGCAGGCCCAGAACATGTGGGTGTGGGTGGCTGGGCCTCCCTGGCACTGTTTGCATGTTTCCTCCACCTCCGGAAAGAACCTATTAATTTGGGTTCTAGTCAGGTGTACCACTTTGAGCTGCTTGAGGCTAAACCTTGCGCAGGAGGAGGTGGAGTTGGCCCTGCTCAGTGCTTTGCTCCAGAGTCCTCAGACCACTTCTGTCTCCAGTTTGCCCCCAATTTTGGTTTGGCTTTGTCCAGTGGCAGTCTCGCCCTGTCCAGTAGCAGTCCATAGATTTTCTCGCAGTTTCCCCTTCCTTACTGTTCGTGTTTATCAGGTCCTCTATGAAAGTGGTTCACGGGCCCTGGGGTATCCTACCGCCTCCTTGCGGAGAAAGTGCATTACCTGAATGTGTAAAAGTTCCTGTCCTACCTGTAGGTCCTGGTCGTCTGTTAGTTCGCTCAATGTCTCTAGTCTGTCTCCCATGTAGATGTCCTTAACTGTTCGAGTCCCTTTATCCTGCCTCCATTTTATGAAAGCGGTGTCAAGCATGGCTGGTGGGAATTTATGGTTTCCGCAGAGGGGCGTCATGGGGGACATCTCGGACAGATGTTGCCTCATCTGATTCCATATCCTTGGTGTAGCTTACACCACTGGACAGGATGTGTGTTTTTTCGGGGGTGATGGGAGCGCTGCCGTGGCGAGGCCCCAGAGGGTTGTTCCCTTCAGGAAGACTTCTCCATCCTCACCCATTTCACGGTGGGTTTCCGTATCCATCCCCTCACTCTCTCTTCCGTTGCTGCCAGTAGTAGTATTGTAAATTCGGTAGTGCCAGACCGCCCATGATATTTCTTCTCTGCAGTTGATTTGGGGATTGATGGATTCTTCCCCCCACACTGCCCCCAACGCACACACACACACACAAATGCCATAATCATTTTGTCGATCCTGAGGAAGAAGGCCTTGTGGATGAAGATCGGTAATGACCTGAACAGGAAGAGGAACCTCGGTAGCACATTCATTTTGATCGTCAGCACCCTCCCTGCCAGGAAGAGCGGGAGCGTGTCCCTTCTCTGTCGGTCCTTTTTAACTTCCTCCGCCAAGCAGGGCAAATTCCACTTATGGATCTGTGTCCGGTCCCGGGCTGTTTGGATCCCCAGATAGTGGAATTTGTTTTGGGCTAGTTTGAATGGGAGTCCCTCCAGCTCTGTCTCACCCCCATTCGGGTTCACCGGGAATGCCTCGCTCTTGCCCAGGTTAAGTTTATAACCTGAGAAGGTTCCGAACACTTTCAGGAGCTGCATCATTGCTCTCAAGCCTTCCTGTGGTTTCGAGATGTAGAGGAGCAGGTCATCAGCATTGAGTGAGACTCTGTGCTCTCTGCCTCTGCTTTGGATGCCCTTCTAGCTTTTCGCGTCTCGCAGAGCAATCACCAGGACTTCAATTGCTCGGGCAAACAGTAGCAGGTCAATGGGCACCCCTGCTGTGTGCCCCTGTGCAGCTGGAAGAATTCAGAGCTGGTGGTGTTGGTTCGAACGCACACATTGGGGGCGTTGTACAGGATTTTCACTCAGGAGGTGAACCCTGCTCCCAACCCAAACTGCTCCATTACCTCAAAGACTTTCACTTGACTCTGCCGAAGGCCGTTTCTGCATCTCGGTAGACGATCACCTCTGGTGTTCTCTCCCTGGGAGGGGGGTCATTATTCTGCTCATCAGCCACCTGATGTTTGCTGTAAGCTTCCTCCCCTTGACCAAGCCCGTCTGGTCTTCCACGACTACCTCTGGTATACAGTTCTCCAGTCACTTGGCCAGGACCTTCGCGAGTATCTTCGCATCTACATTGAGCAGCGAAATGGGTCTGTTTGTTCTGCATTCCGTTGGGTCTTTGTCTTTTTTGGGTATCAGCAACATTGTGGCCTGTGTTAGCATAGGAGGCAGGGTGCCCCTTGCTAGCGAGTCTGCAAACATGTCCGTTAGGTGTGGGGCCAGGGCCGGCACACATTTTTCATAGAAGTCCCCCGGCGCCTTCTCCGCCTGCATGGAGATGATGCTCTCCCTGACTTCTCCCAGATATGTTGGTGCTTCCAGCTATCCCCACCTGTCCTCCCCCACAACTAGCATATCCAATCCATCAAGGAACTGTTTCATCCCCTCGCCCCCGTTGGGGGGCTCGTAGGTGTACAGCTCTCGGTAGAGGATCTCGAATGCTAGATTGACCTCTTTTGGTTCTGTTATCAGTCTGCCTGTGCCAATCTTTACCTGTGCTATCTCCCTCGTGGCTGCCTGCTTTCTCAGCTGGTGAGCCAGTTGGCCGCCTGTCTTTTCTCCGTGTTCGGAGAAGGTCTCCCGTGTCTGGCGGAGTTGTACACTGTTTTCCTGGTGGATAGCAAGTTAAAGTTTATTTGCAGCTTTTTCCTCTCCGCCAGCAGCTCTACGGTGGGACCTCGGAGTACTTTCTGACGACCTCCAGTATGGAGTCAATCAATTATTGGCTGGCCGCCCTCTCTTTCCTGGCTCTGTGAGCCTTGTAGACTATCATTTCTCACCAGATCACAGCCTTCAGTGCCTCCCAGATCGTGGAAGGTGAGACTTCCCCATTCTGGATATTAGTAATGTACTCACCTGCAGCCTGTTATGTTTCCTGGCAGAAAGTCTTGTTGGCCAAGAGGTCCGTGTCCAACCTCCATGTGGGGCATTGGGCACGGCCTGTCTCCAACCTCACATCCATGTAGTGTGGAGCCTGGTCGGAGGTGACGATCGTTGAGTACTCCGCTCTTGTTATTCCTGGAAGCACTGATTTCCCCACTGCAAAAAAGTCAGTACGGGTGTATACTTTGAGGACAGTGAGAAGAACGATAATTCCCTCTCGCGGGGATGCAATAGCCTCCATGGTTCCACTGCCCCCATCTGTTCCATGAATGTCCCCAGTTCCCTAGCCATGCCTGTCCTTTTCACCGTTCTGGGGTTTGATCGGTCAGTCATAATCAATCGGTGTGAGTCAATGTCGGAGATTTCTGCATGGTCTTCTTTATTAAGTCTGTGTCGACCCAGTTGGGCACGTACACATTTACCAGAACTACCAGTGCCCAGTCCAGGACACCGCTGACCATGATGTACCGTCCCCATTGGTCTGTAACCGTTCTTGTCTCATTGAACATCGTCCTCTTGCTAATCAGTATGGCTACTCCCCTAGCCCTCATCACATAGCACGAATAGTACGTCTGTCCGAGCCGGCTCTTTCTTACCAGCAGTCGGTGTTTCAGCCTCAGGTGGGTCTCCTGCAGGAAGATTGTGTCGACTTTCAGGCTTCTCAGGTGCGCAAAGACTCTGGACCTTTTCACCGGGCCGTGAAGTCCCCTACATTCTAGGTGACTGTTCTGATGGGGGGTTTCTGTACCTGTTCCTGCGGGATCAACCATACTTACCTGGTGGACATGCCCCTGCACTCCGGGGTTTCCCTTTCTTCGGGGCCATCCAAAATGGCCACGGTCTCCGTTCTCATCATGAGGTTGTGCTCCTGCGCTCCGGAGTATCCCTTTCTCCAGGAGGCATCCAACATGGCCTCCAACTATGTGTACGCCACATGGATGTGCCTCTGCACTCCGGGGTTTTCCTTTGTTTATGGACCCTCTAAAGTGATTGTTTCTGGTGTCACCTTGCTTCCTCGGCCTGTTCTCTGCCTGCCAAACCCAATCCGATTTCCAACTTTTTTTCCCCATTCTATTCCCGATCTATCCTTTATTCCCACCCTGCTTCCCCTTCCCCCCTTCTCGGGTCTCCCTCTCCCTGCCCAGTCCGTACCACCTCCCCTCCCCCCCCTCACCCAGCCAGGCGCTCCCTCTCTGCCGAGAGGTGCACGGCGGCCTTCCTTACTCCCTGTCTTCCCATGCTGGCCCTGCCTGCTCGTACGGTGGCTCCCCTCCCAGGGCTGTTCTAGCCCTTTGTCTGTGCCCGCCGACTGCCTGTTTTCCCTGTCTACCCCCTCACCTGCTTTCCCTGTTTTCGCTCTCTCCTATACCCAGTCTTTATGGACAGAACGAGGCAGTACAGTCCCACGCGGACACATAACCATGACTACGAGCCTCCAATTCTGTTTCTTTCAGCGACCCTCCTCGGACCTGCCTTCATAGCTGCCATGCCTGTTCTTCGTCTTGGCCGTTGATCTGTACAAAGTTGTTTGCTCCTGCTGGGGTGTTGAAATAATATTATTTTCTCTGGTGCATGATCCAGAGTCTGGACGGGAATAGGATGCCGTACCGCACACCAGTCTTGCATAGGGCCGACTTTACCTGATTAAACCCGGCCCTTTTCTTTGCCAGATTTGCCCCAATGTCCTGATAGACCCAAATTCTATCTTCTCCCCACGTGCTCACCTTCGTCTGTCTAGCCCACCGCATAATCCTTTCCCGATCTTGATATCGGTGCAGCTTCACGATGATCGCTCTCGGTTGCTCCCCCCGCCATGGGCTTCGGTCTGAGCGACCTGTGTGCCCCGTCGAGTTCTGAGGGGTTGGGGAATCTGTTCCTCCCAACGAGATTGCCCAGCATTTAGGCGATATAGACTGTCAAGTCTTTGCCCTCGATGCCTTCCGGCAGGCCCACAATTGTTATGTTCTGCCATCAGGACCTGTTTTCCTGGTCCTCCATCTTTTCTTTCAATCTCACCTAGGCCGCCACCAACCTTTTCACCTCTGCCTGAAGACCGACGATCCTGTCGCTCAGGTCCTTTGAGGCTCTTTCGATGTCTTGGATGGTCCTCTCCTGCGCCTCCACTTTCTTTCCCAGACCATCGATCGTCACCACCATCTTCACCGCTACCTGGATCTTGAAGTTAATCGCCAGCTTCATAGCTACCAGCTCATTCTTTAGGTAGGTCCTCCACCCGTCCCCTGGTGGGGAGGGTGAAGTTGGTGTTGATGCCGGTACTCGGTTCGCGTGTCTTCCCCGCTCTTGGGTGGCCGGGGCCTCCGCCTCACTTCCTGAGTCCACCGGCTCATCCGCCCGTTGGTCGTGGCCCGTTCCGCCACTTCATCGGCCTCTCAAACTCCCATTCTCCAGCGTCTTCCCCTCCATTGCTTCTTTTCCTCCATTGGGGTTGTTTTCTGTTGATTTACTGGATCAAATTCTTCTCAAAGTTTCTTTTTTTGGTTCTGGTTGGGAGGAGAGCCACCTGATGTGCGTCCGCTCAGCACATCACCATCACCGGAAATTCTGGCTTACACATTGTTATCTCAGATCTACGCACCGATGTTGCTGCCACACAAGAGACAAGATGAAGTCTGCACCCGGAATCATGTTTTTCCCTGCAGATATGGCATGTTCCACTTGCTTCCTGACAAGCTCAATTCATTGGAATGAGGAAGTAGGCAGATTATGAGAGTGGTGGATGTTACTGGTGATCGCGCTGCACAAGAAAGAGGAGAATTCCAACCCAGCCAATTACTGCCCTATCAGCCTACTCCCCATCATCAGCAAGGTGATGAAAAGAGTCATCAACACTGCTACCAAGTGGCACTTACTCAGCAATAACCTGCTCACAGATGCTCAGTTTGTGTTCCGCCAGAGTCACGAAGCTCCTGAACTCATTACAGCCTTGGTTCAAATATGGGCAAAAGAGTTGAATGACAGAGGTGAGGTGAGTGACTGCCCTTGACATCAAGGCAGCATTTGACCGAGTATGGCATCAAGGAGCCTAAGCTAAATTGGAATCAACGGGAATCAGGGGGAAAACTCTCTGCAGGTTGGAGTCATACCTGGCACAAAGAAAGATGGTTGTGGTGGTTGGAGGTCAATCATCTCAGCTTTCACTGCAGGAGTTCCTCAGGACAGTGTCCTAGGCCCAACCATCTTCAGCTGCTTCATCAGTGACCTGCCTTCCATCATAAGGGCAGAAGTGGGAATGTTTGCAGGTGACTGTACAATGTTCAGCACCATTCGCGACTCCTCAGATAATGAAGCAGTCCCTGTCCAAATGCAGCAAGATCTGGACAATATCCAGGCTTGGACTGACAAGTGGCAAGTTACATTTACGCGACAAAAGTGCCAGGCAATGACCATCTCATACAAGAGAGGATCTAACCACCGCTCCTTAACATCCAATGGCATTACCATTGCTGAATTCCCCCACAATCAACACCCTGGGGGTAACCATTGATCAGAAACTGAACTGGACTAGCCATATTAATACTGTGGCTACCATGGCAGGTCAAAGGCTAGGAATCCTACAGCGAGTAACTCACCGACTGACCCCCAAAGCTTGTCCACCATCTACAAGGCACAAGTCAGCAGTGTGATGGAAAACTCTCCATTTGCCTGGATGAGTGCAGCTCCAACAACACTCAAGAAGCTGAACACCATCCAGCACAAAGCAGCCCACTTGATTGCTCCCCCTGCTACAAACATTCAAACCCTCCACCACCGACAAACAGTTGCAGCCGTGTGTACCATCTGCAAGATGCACTGTAGTAAGTCACCAAGATTCCTCAGACAGCACCTTCCAAACCCATGACCACTACCATCCAGAAGGACAAGAGCAGCAGATTCCTGGGAACCCCACTATCTGGAAATTCCCCTCCAAGTCATTCACTATCCTGTCTTGGAAATATAATGCTGTTCCTTCACTGTCCCTGAGGCAACATCCTGGAACTCCCTCCCTAACAGCACAGTGGGTGTATCCACACCTCAGGAATGTAGCGGTTCAAGAAGGGAACTCACCACCACCTTCTGAAGGGCAACTAGGAATGGGCAGCTGCAGAATGACTTGCCAATTGTTATACTCAGTGCCCCGACCATTGAAGGCAAGCATGCTGTATGCCTTCTCGACTACCTTATCCACCTGTGTTGTCACTTTCAGTGATCTGTGGTCCTGTATGCCCAGATTTCTCTGCCTGTCAATATTCTGAAGGGTTCTGCCATTTACTGTGTAATTCCCACTTGTATTAGACCTTCCAAATGTATTACCTCACATTTATCCACATTGAACTCCGTCTGCCATTTCTCCACAGAAGTCTCCAACCGATCTATATCCTGCTGTATCCTCTGACAAATCTCTTCACTAGCCCCAACTCCACCAATCTTCACGTCGTCCGCAAACTTACTAATCTGACCAGCTACATTTTCCTCCAAATCATTTATATATAGTACAAACAACAAAGCTCCCAAAACTGACCCCTGCGGGACACCATTATTCATTGCCTTCCATTCAGAAAAGCACCCTTTCACCGCCACTCTCTGTCCTCTATGACCAAGTCAGTTCTGCATCCATCTTGCCAGCTCACATCTGATCCTGTGTGACTTCACCAATGTGCCATGAGGGACCTTGTCAAAGGCTTTACTGAAATCCATGTAGACAACATCCACTGCCCTTCCTTCATCAATCATCTTCATCAGTTCTTCAAAAACCTCTATCAATTTAGTGAGACATAACCTCCCCTTCACAAAACCATGCTGCGTCTCGCTAATAAGTCCATTTGGTTCCAAATGGGAGTAAATCCTGTCCCTAAGAATCTTTCCCAATAGTTTCCCTACCACTGACGTAAAGTTCACCAACCTTTAATTTCCAGGATTATTCCAGCTACCCTTTTTTAAAAAAGGAACAAGATTGGTTATTCTCCTGTACTCTGGGACCTCACCTGTAGCCAATGAAGATACACAGATTTCTGTCATGGCCCCAGCAATTTCCTCCCTCAGTATTCTGGGATAGATCCCATCAACCCCAGGGGACTTATCTACAGACGTATGTACTTCACTGCTTTTTAAGATGCCTCCCACCACCTCCTTTTTGATATTGACATGACCCAGAATATCTCCACACCCTTCCCTAGACTCATCATCACCAAGTCTTTCTCTTTGGTGAATATTGATGCAAAGTATTCCTTTAGTACATCGCCCTTTTCCTCTGGCTCCACACATAGATTCCCTCCTCTTTCCTTGAGTGGACCAATCATTTTCCTGGCTACCCTCTTGCACTTCGTATATGTATATAATGTCTTGGGATTCTCCTCAATCCTGTATGCCAAGGACTTTTCATCACTGTCTTTAGCCCTGACTCCTTGCTTAACTTCCTTCCTACTTTCCTTATATTCTTCAAGGGCTTGGTCTGTTCTCAGTCTACTAGGCCTTATGAATGCTTTCTTTTTGACTGGGCTCACAATTTCCCTCGTTAACCAAGGTTCCTGAAACTTGCCATGCTTATCCTTCACCTGCACAGGAACATGCCGGTCCTGAATTCTAATCAACTGACATTTGATAGATTCCCATGTGTCAGATGTTGATTCACCCTCAAACAGCTGCCCCCAATCTAAATTCTTCAGTACTTATCTAATATTGTTGTAATTAACCTTTCCATGATTGAGCACCTTCATCCGAGGATAACTCATCCTGATCCATGAGTGCCTTAAAACGTATGGAATTATGGTCACTGTTCCCAAAATACTCTCTCCTGAAACTTGGATCATCTGCCTGGGCTCATTCTCCAATACCAGGTCCAGTACAGCCCTTTTCGTAGTTGAACTATCTACATATTGTTTCAAGGAACCCCCTGGATTCTCCTTACAAATGTTATACCAACCCTCTTGCATTAAGTGAGTCCCAGTCAATACAGGGGGTCTTAAAAATCACCCTCCACAACAACTTTGTTTCTTTTACATCTTTGCAAAATCTGTCTACATATCTGCTCTTCCATCTCGGCTGTTGTGATGCCTGTAGTAAACCCCTAACATTGTGATTGTACCCTTCTTATTCCTGAGCTCTGCCTCTATTGTCTCCATGCATGAGCCCTTTGAAGTGTCCACTCGCAGTACAGCTGTGATTTTATCCTTAACCAGCTTATCAACCTCATTGCTCTTTAACGATTAGAGAATCAATACAGAAAAGATTATAATTAAAAAAAGATGACGTTCTCACTTCAGAAAGATATAATATACTGTGTTGAATTTGATCCTTTATTTCGACTTTTTCCTGAATATTCATTATTTTATTGGCCTAGCTGTGCTCCAGGGTTTTACCTTCCTGTGAGAAAACAATTAGTGAATGTCCTGGGAAACTCATTTTTTTTTCAAAGAACTCGACATCTGAAGGGAAAATGGGGCTGGGACTTCAGGAGAAATGTATTGGTCAGTGGATTGCTCCACCTATTGCCGTAATTATTGGATACCGAGAACCGAGGATTGAGTTCTCCCTTCCAAAAGGATTCCTTCTGAAGTCAGTGACAGCTTCGGACTGTGGAGAGGGTAGGGGCACCATGTTTTACAAATAACGGTAGTCAAGCAACACCATCACCTGGCGTGTCCTTGGCTGCCATGGGGCCTACACACTGCTAACTCAGATCTATGCACCGGTGTTGCTGCCACGCAAGAGCCGAGATGAAGTCTGCACCCTGAATCACGTTTCTTCCCAGCAGACAGGCTATGTTGCACTTGCTTCCTGTAGCGAAAAGCTCAGTTTATTGGAATGAGGAAGCAGACAGATTATTGGAGTGGTGGAGGGTACTGGTGATCGGACTTAGGGTGAGGGCAGCTGAACAAAGTGCAGAAGGGGCGTAACGTTCTGTGTGGTGGAGAGCACAGGGAAAGGGAGAGGGTGACAGGGACGGTGATCAGAGTGGAGCTGGGGTGCAAGAGTTCAGAGTGGCCAAGGAACAGAAACTGACCAAGGAGCAGGAAAAAGCAAGATAGAAAAGTGTAAAGGTGTGTGAAGACTCTCACTTGTATAACCCCTGACCTTTCAGTTCTATTGTAGTCAGTGCCGTTGCCTTTTGGGTGGCCAATATCATTGCATCTGATTTGTGCTCCCGGATCAGGAAGAATATTTATCTGATGGAGTTTTACAGAACAACTTACATTTAAACAGTCCCTTTAACCCGAATACAACGTCTGAAATTGCTCTCCAATCCTATTACTAAACAAAGTTTGACCTCGACAAAAGAAGGAGACATTAGTACAAGTGACTAAAACCTTTATCACGGAAAAGATTTTGAACAGAGAAGTGGAGATCCCTCCCTCACAGCAGCGCGGTGGGTGTACATAAACCACGGCGACTGCAGCGATTCAAGGAGGCAGCTCACTGCCACCTTCTGAAGGGCAATTCATTCTTTCAATTGCAAAGGTCCATTTAATAATAAAACAATGTACATTTTTGTAGCCCCTTTAACCGAACAAACATCACAAATTACTTAGCATTCCTATTACTAACCAAATGTGACCCCAGGCAATAGAAGGACATCAGGACATGTGACCAAAGCCTTGGACAAGGAGGAAGGTTTTCAGCAGCAATTTAAATAGAGACGTGGAGATGTTTGGGGTGGATATTCTCGAGTTTCGGGCAGTGGTAACTGATTGCAGACCGCCAGTGGAGAGTGATTAAAATGTTGTGTGTGGCAGCGTCCGGGAGTGGCTGGGGTGAACTCACAGCTTTCTGCGGCAATGAGTTCCAGAGACTCACCACCCTCTGGCCAAAGTCATTACTCCTCTTCTCAGTTTTCAAGGATCCCCCCCCCCCCCTCAGTCTGAGGCTGTGCCCTCAGCTTCTAATATTTCTGACTAGTGGAAACATCCTCTCCACTCTATTTAGGCCTCTCAGTATCCTGTAAGATTAAATAAGATTTCACCTCCTCCTTCTCAACTCCGAGTACTCAACTTCCAGAGTCCTCAACTGATCCGCATCTAACAAGATCTTCATTCCAGGGGTTATGCTTGTGAATCACCAAGGCCAGCACATCCTTCCTTTGATACGGGGCCAAAACTGCTCACAACACTCCAAATGGGGTCTGACCAGAACCTTATACAGACTCAGAAGTAGATCCCTGCTCTTCTAGGTCCTCTATCATTTATTGCCCATCCCTAATTGCCCTTGCGGGGAAGTTAAGAATCAACCACATTGCTGTGAGTCTGGAGTCACATAAGGATGGCAGATTTCCTTCCCTTAAGGACAGATGGTTTTTACAACAATCAACAATGGTTTCATGGTCATCATTTGGTTCAAATTCAACTTTCAGCACCTGCAGTGGCAGGATTTGAACCTGGGACCCCAAAACAGTACTCTGGGTCTCTGGATTACTAGTCCTGCGACGATGCCAGTACACCACCACGTCCCAACATTTCTTGATCTGGGATAAATATAATAATAATCTTTGTTAGTGTCAAAAGTAGGTTTACATTAACACTGCAACGAAGTTACTGTGAAAATCCCTGAGTTGCTACACTCCGCACCTGCTTGGGCACACTGAGGGAGACCCCAGTGTCCAATTCACCTAAAAAATCATCTTTCGGAACTTTGTGGGATGATACCGGAGGAACCCCACGCAGACACGGGGAGAACGTGCAGACTCCGCAGAGACAGTGACCCAAGCCGGGAATCGAACTGGCTCTGTGAAGCTGCAGTGCTACCGTGCTCTCGTGCCCCACCTTTGGGAAAGAGATGGAACGCTGTTGAAAAGGGGAGAGCGCAGCAACGTTTCTAAAATAAACATATTGGTACCATTTGGATGTGCATATTGAATCCATTTGGATGGAAATCAGGAATAGTAATGGGAAAAAAGTCACTGATAGGAGCAGCCTATCGGCCACCAAATAGTAACATTATGGTGGGGCAGGCAATAAACAAAGAAATAACTGATGCATGTAGAAATTGTACAGCAGTTATCATGGGTTTTTTTAATCTACATGTCGATTGGTTTAACCAGGTCGGTCAAGGCAGCCTTGAGGAGGAGTTTATAGAATGTATCCGCGATAGTTTCCTAGAACAGTATGTAATAGAACCTACGAGGGAACAAGCGGTCCTAGATCTGGTCCTGTGTAATGAGACAGGATTGATTCAGGATCTCATAGTTAGGAATCCTCTCGGAAGGAGCAATCACAATATGGTGGAATTTAAAATACAGATGGAGGGTGAGAAGGTAAAATCAAGCACGAGTGTTTTGTGCTTAAACAAAGGAGATTACAATGGGATGAGAGAAGAACTAGCTAAGGTAGACTGGGAGCAAAGACTTTATGGTGAAACAGTTGAGGAACAGTGGAGGATCTTCCAAGCGATCTTTCACAGTGCTCAGCAAAGGTTTATACCAACAAAAAGGAAGGACGGTAGAAAGAGGGAAAATCGACTGTGGATATCTAAGGAAATAAGGGAGAGTATCAAATTGAAGGAAAAAGTAGACAAAGTAGCAAAGATTAGTGGGAGACTAGAGGACTGGGAAAACTTTAGGGGGCAACAGAAAGCTACTAAAAAAGCTATAAAGAAGAGTAAGATAGATTATGAGAGTAAACTTGCTCAGAATATAAAAACAGATAATAAAAGTTTCTACAAATATATAAAACAAAAAAGAGTGGCTAAGGTAAATATTGGTCCTTTAGAGGATGAGAAGGGAGATTTAATAATGGGAGATGAGGAAATGGCTGAGGAACTGAACAGGTTTTTTGGGTCGGTCTTCACAGTGGAAGACACAAATAACATGCCAGTGACTGATGGAAATGAGGCTATGACAGGTGAGGACCTTGAGAGGATTGTTATCACCAAGGAGGTAGTGATGGGCAAGCTAATGGGGCTAAAGGTAGACAAGTCTCCTGGCCCTGATGGAATGCATCCCAGAGTGCTAAAAGAGTTGGCTAGGGAAATTGCAAATGCACTAGTGATAATTTACCAAAATTCACTCGGCTCTGGGGTGGTCCCGGCGGATTGGAAATTAACAAACGTGACACCACTGTTTAAAAAAGGAGGTCGGCAGAAAGCAGGTAATTATAGGCCAGTGAGCTTAACTTCGGTAGTAGGGAGGATGCTGGAATCTATCATCAAGGAAGAAATAGCGAGACATCTGGATGGAAATTGTCCCATTGGGCAGACGCAGCATGGGTTCATAAAGGGCAGGTCGTGCCTAACTAATTTAGTGGAATTTTTTGAGGACATTACCAGTGCGGTAGATAACGGGGAGCCAATGGATGTGGTATATCTGGATTTCCAGAAAGCCTTTGACAAGGTGCCACATAAAAGGTTGCTGCATAAGATAAAGATGCATGGCACTAAGGGGAAAGTAGTAGCATGGATAGACGATTGGTTAATTAATAGAAAGCAAAGAGTGGGGATTAATGGGTATTTCTCTGGTTGGCAATCAGTAGCTAGTGGTGTCCCTCAGGGATCAGTGTTGGGCCCACAACTGTTCACAATTTACATAGATGATTTGGAGTTGTGGACCAAGGGCAATGTGTCCAAGTCTGCAGACGACACTAAGATAAGTGGTAAAGCAAAAAGTGCAGAGGATACTGGAAGTCTGCAGAGGGATTTGGATAGGCTAAGTGAATGGGCTAGGGTCTGGCAGATGGAATACAATGTTGACAAATGTGAGATTATCCATTTTGGTAGGAATAACAGCAAAAGGGATTATTATTTAAATGATAAAATATTAAAACATGCTGCTGTGCAGAGAGACCTGGGTGTGCTAGTGCATGAGTCGCAAAAAGTCGGTTTACAGGTGCAACAGGTGATTAAGAAGGCAAATGGAATTTTGCCCTTCATTGCTTGAGGGATGGAGTTTAAGACTAGGGAGATTATGCTGCAATTGTATAAGGTGTTAGTGAGGTCACACTTGGAGTATTGTGTTCAGTTCTGGTCTCTTTACTTGAGAAAGGATGTACTGGCACTGGAGGGTGTAGCAGAGGAAATTCACTAGGTTAATCACAGAGCTGAAGGGGTTGGATTACGAGAAGAGGTTGAGTAGACTGGGACTGTACTTGTTGGAATTTAGAAGGATGAGGGGGGATCTTATAGAAACATACAAAATTATGAAGGGAATAGATAGGACAGATGCGGGCAGGTTGTTTCCACTGGTGGGTGAAAGCAGAACTAGGGGGCATAGCCTCAAAATAAGGGGAAGTAGATTTACGACTGAATTTAGGAGGAACTTCTTCACCCAAAGGGTTGTGAATCTATGGAATTCCTTTCCCTGTGAAGCAGTAGAGGCTCCCTCATTAAATGTTTTTAAGATAAAGATAGATAGTTTTTTGAAGAATAAAGGGATTAAGGGTTATGGTGTTCGGGCCGGAAAGTGGAGCTGAGTCCACAAAAGATCAGCCATGATCTCATTGAATGGTGGAGCAGGCTCGAGGGGCCAGATGGCCTACTCCTGCTCCTAGTTCTTATGTTCTTATGTACCGAAAAGTTTCAATTGCACAAGTTTCTCTCAGGTGAAAAGCGCTCAGTCATTGCGGTTTTTGTAAATGCTGGAACTGATGTGCTGTGTACACCAGGAGGAGTGGATCAGTCACCGAGTGGAACAGGGTCTGGCGCCATTCTCTCAGGATGGACAGACTCACACTGACCGCCGGAGCGTTTTGTTTATTGATCTCAGTGGGTGAGGATCACTTTTTCATCTCATTTCTTTTAGTGAATGGAGAAACTAGACAATAAGAGACTGTCACAGTGAATCAGGGAATATTGTTATTGTCACTTTAGAAAAGACTCTGATGTGTTGAGTGTTGGCACTGTCGTGTTAGGTAAACTGGTATAACACTGGGTGCAACTGGATGCAGCTTAGACCAAAAGATACTCCAGACCTTGAAGTTAGTTCAATCTGATTTATTGAACCAATAGCACAGTTGGCACAGTTCTCCATGAGTTCGACTCTCTGCTAACCTAAGTGTGGTTACTCTGTCTGACTGAACCAAACTATCTCTTAGCCACGTGTTGGAGGTGTGAGATTGTAACTACACCCTTGACTGACTCTCCAGATGTTCATCAGTGGAAAGAGGTGGAGTATGAGTGCCTCATGTCTTTTATAGTCAGATACCACCCCTGAGTGTCCTGCCTGCTCATTGGTCATGTCCCGTTCTCTGTGTTCATTATCTGCATGTCTGCATATCATGACATCTTCCCTTTTTTATGTTTTGATGACATATGTGAAAGTATTTGTAAGCCTATATTAAATTATATACATGCAGTGGATGTGAACATATGTACATGTCAAAACAGGTGTCTAATGTGAGAAAACAGAATAGAGCAAACGGAACAAATGTCCATAAGTCCAGCCTCTGGGGCTTGCGTCTGATCCTGGTCGACCGCCGGAGAGGTGGTGGTGGGGACTACAGCGCCTTGATGTGCGGAATTGAAGCCTGACTGGTGGCCTCGTGAGTCGAGGTATCAGGAGGTGGCAAAACAACAAATGGAAACGGAGAAGAATGTGGTTGCGGGCAGGCAACTTTGCGCAGTGCCCGTCTGTTTCGTCGCACAACAGAACCATCAGCCAGACGCACATCATACGAGCGCGGGGCAGCCTGTCGAACAACGACAGCTGGAGCTGACCAGCCTTCCTCAGGGATCTTGATCCGAACAGTGTCTGACAGGAATAACACAGGCAAATCGGTGGCATGAGCATCATAGCCCTGTTTTTGCCGGTCTCGGAGTTGTTGCACCTTCTGCAGCACCGGGAGGTGATCCAGGTTTGACAAGTGTATGGCTGGTAGTGTCATCCGCAGGTCCCTGTTCATCAGGAGTTGAGCTGGCGACATGCCAGTGGACAGTGGGGTTGCCCTGTATGCAAGCAGCGCAAGGTGAATGTCAGACGCAGAATCCGTGGCCTTGCAGATGAGCTGCTTCACGATGTGCACCCCTTTCTCAACTTTTCCGTTTGACTGCGGACAGTGTGGGCTGGAAGTGACGCGTTTGAACTGATAGGACTGGGCAAATAGAGACCATTCATGGCTGCTGAAGCACGGGCCACTGTCACTCATGACAGTGAGTGGGATACCATGCCTGGAGAACGTCTCCGTTCGCATCGCGCATGCGTGGGGCTCCGGGAAGAGCGTGCAAAATGGCCGCTTTCTTCAATGCTGAGGCGCTGCATCCAGGAGATGACCTGCACACTCTCTGCCTCGTGGGAGGCAAGTTTCTCATTTTCAGCCGATTTGTATTGGGAATACCGATTTTTGGCGTGCTCCTGCACTGTACATGTTTCAATCGCGACTGGCAGGGTCATCTGCTTGATTTTTAAGAGCTGCTCTCTCAGAGGATCAGAGTGAACTCCAAAAAGGATTTGGTCTCTGATCATGGAGTCAGCAATATCCCCAAAGTTGCAGGACAACGCTAGCAGGCGGGGGTTAGTTAAGAAGGCATTGAAAGATTCATCTTTACCTTGAAGACGTTGTTTGAATATGTAGCGCTCGAAGATTTCATTGGTGTCCACTTCACAGTGACTATCAAACTTGTCCAGGATGGTCTGAAACTTTGTCTTGTCCTGGCCTTTGGCGAAGTTAAACGAGTTGAAGAGTTGGATGGCTTGATCACCCGCTGTTGAGAGGAGAAGCGCGATCTTCCTTGCATCAGACGCACCCTCGAGGTCTGAGGCTTCGATGTACAGCAGAAACTTTTGCTTGAATGTCTGCCAGTTGGCACTGAGATTGCCGGAGGTCCTGAGCTGGTGAGGAGCCTGAATCTTCTCCATGGTGCCGGGATACATTTGCTGGTCATCACGGAACGGACTGAGGTAAGCTACCTTGAATTAGCAGTCTCCTGGTATCATGTCGTGTTAGGTACACTGGTATAACACTGGCTGCTACTGGATGCAGCTTAGACAAAAAGATACTCCAGACCTTGAAGTTAGTTCAATCTGATTTATTGAACCAATAGCACAGTTAGCTATGAGTTCGACTCTCTGCTAACCTAATTGTGGTTACTCAGCCTGACTGAACCAGACTAGCTCTTAGCCACGTGTTGGAGGTGTGAGATTGTAACTGCACCCTTGACTGACTCTCTAGATGTTCATCAGTGGAAAGAGGCAGAGTGTGAGTGCCTCGTGTCTTTTATAGTGAAATACCACCCCTGAGTGTCCTGCCTGCTCATTGGTCATGTCCTGTTCTCTGTGTTCATTAGCTGCCTGTCTATGCGTGTCTGTTTATCATTATCTGCATGTCTGCATATCATGACAAGCGCTTCTCTCATTGTGATTTTCTTTCCTCAGCTCAGCCCCAGGGTTTTACCATCCTGACAGAAAACAGTCAGATTAATGTGGCCGAAGGAGGAAACGCGTTTTTCTCATTGAAGCCGTCAGCTGCGGCGATGTTTGGGAGCTGGGAATTCAAGACCACAAATGTTGTTGTGTGGATCGGAGCAGCAATTGATTTCGATGTTGATTACGGAAAACGGGCTGAGTTATTCCTGCCGAGCGGATCACTCCTGCTGAAGTCAGTGAGAGTTTCGGACAGTGGGGATTACACTGTTTACATGTTTAATGAAGACGGCAGTGATGCATCAGCAACCCTCACTCTGCATGTCCTGGGTAAGTGACAGGTCTTTGTGGATGGGCCGAAAGGCCGCTTCTGTCCTGTGAATCTCTGCCCTGCCAATGAGCGCAATGACAAAGCATAATGACTCCAACAGGAGCGAGACCGCATGCGCAGAGCTCTCTTGGCCCTTTTGATGAGTTTTTGGGGAGTGGGATTGGTGAGAAACTCATCTGAAATAAAACCAGGGACAATTCCCCCGGGGCGGGGGGGAGTGGGGGGGGGGGGGGGGGAAGGAGGCAGAGAGGGATGGGGGGTGAACATGGGGTGTTCACCCATGTTCCACCCAAGTAAGGGTGTGGGGATGACCTTGGCAAGATGTTCATGTTCATCGTTGACGTGTTGAAGGCTGTGCAGAAGATGTTGTAGTTTCTCCGCTCCGGGGATGGACTGGATGATGAAGGGTACTCTGTCGGTTGTGTCCTTCCTCAGAAGACAAACACGGGTCATCCCCACACCCCCACTACTTGCCTTCAAACAACCGCACAACCTCAAACAAACCATCATTTGCAGCAAACTACCCAGCCTTCAGTACAGCGACCACAACACCACACAACCCTGCCATGGCAATCTCTGCAAGACGTGCCAGATCATCGACATGGGTACCACCATTACACATGTGAACACCACCCATCAGGTACGCGGTACATACTCGTGCGACTCGGCCAACGTCTACGTTATACGCTGCAGGAAAGGATGTCCCGAAGCGTGGTACATTGGCGAGACGATGCAGTCGCTGCGACAACGGATGAACGGACATCGCGCGACAATCGCCAGGTAGAAATGTTCCCTTCCAGTCGGGAACACTTCAGCAGTCAAGGGCATTCAGCCTCTGATCTCCGGGTAAGCGTTCTCCAAGGCGGCCTTCAGGATGCGTGACAAAGCAAAATCGCCGAGCAGAAACTTATAGCCAAGTTCCGCACACATGAGTGCGGCCTCAACCGCGACCTTGGATTCATGTTGCATTACATTCATCCCCCACCATCTGGCCTGGGTTTGCAAAATCCTACCAACTGCCCTGGCTTGAGACGATTCACACCTCTTTAACCTGGGGTTACCCCTATCTCTGGATCTGTAAAGACTTAATTACCTGCAAATGCTCACATTCAAAGCATTGCCGTGCATGTTTGACTTTGTCTGTACACGTGTTTCTGGAACATACCTCTTTATTCACCTGAGGAAGGAGCAGTGCTCCAAAAGCTAGTGAATTGAAACAAACCTGTTGGACTTTAACCCAATATAAACTGATCTTGTGTGAAGCTAAAAAAAAGGGGACTTTTGCTGATATGCATAGAGGTTGTTTGCATTTGTATAAATAATACTTGTGATGAAATGTTGCAAAGGGCTTCACAAAAGGCATCACCAAATAGATGCTGAACCAAGGAAAGATATGGGAAGTTGAGAGATAGTTTTGTTGAAGGGATGGATTTTCAGACGGTTGTGAAGGTGAAGAGGGAAGTAGAGAAGCCTCAGAAAGGAATTCCAGGGAATAGCAACAAGGTAGCTGAGGTTGAAGAGAAACAAGGTAGATAAAGGAAAGCTTGTGTTTGAATAACTTGTATTTGGAGATGGGGAAGGGATTATATGAAGAGGTGAGTCACAAGAGATTTACGATATGGATTTAAAATCTGTGTTATAAACAGGTGATGGATGAGGGGATCAGTGCGCGAGGAGGTTTGGGGTAAATTGGAATTAATAAGATGCAGGATAGGAGACCAACAATGTTGCTTCACAGCATCAGGGTCCCAGGTTCGATTCCCGCTTGGTCACCATCCATGCAGAGTCTGCACGTTCTTCCCGTGTCTGCGTGGGCTTCCTCCGGGTGCTCCAGTTTCCTCCCACAAGACCCGAAAGACATACTTGTTAGGTGAATTGAACATTCTGAATTCTCCCTCTGTGTACCCAAACAGGGGCCGGAGTATGGCGACTAGGAGATTTTCACAGTAACTTCACTGCTGTGTTAATGTAAGCCTACTTGTGCCAATAATAAAGATTCTTATTATTATTAAACCGTTGAGTTAGAATCCTCTAGATCACAGAGCCAAGTGCACTGAGACACCAGGGAATCGCTCACCCCCACCTTCTTATTCCATTATCTCTGGCCAAGCTGAATTTGTAGTAGCTGAGTTACCTGAGGAAGGAGTTGCGTTCTGAAAGCTAGTGATTCGAAACAAACCTATTGGACTTTAACCTGGCGTTGTAAGACTTCTTACTGTGTCCACCCCAGTCCAACGTCAGCATTTCCACATCTTGAGAATGTGGTGAACACGGGTTCGACATAGAAAATATATGTTGAGGGCTATGCAGAAGGTGGTACAGAAGTTGAACATTGCTGAAAAGAGTGACGTACTGTTGAAGATTTTGCCTTGCGCTCATCAGGATAAATAGAAAAAATGCCAAATTTCAAACCATCATAATTTAAAGTTTACTATATTGGCTGAGATGTTGCTAGGCATAAAGAAATGGGGAATTATAGGCTCTGCAAGGTCGTTTAAATACATAATTAACAGATTACTCCCAAGCAATGCTTGATTATACTTCTTTTGTCCTTGTCTGTGAATGTATGTCTGTCACTTCTGACAAGCATAAATGATAATAATGATCTTTATTAGTGTCACATGTAGGCTTACATTAACACTGCAATGAAGTTAAATTGAAAATCCCCCAGTCGCCACACTCCAGCACCTGTTCCGGTACACTGAGTGAGAATTCAGAATGTCCAATTCACCTAACAAGCACGTCTTTCGGGACTTGTGGGAGGAAACCGGCACACCTGGAGGAAACCCACGCAGACACTAGGAGAATGTGCAGACTCCACACAGTGACCCAAGCCGGGAATTGAACTTTGGTCCTGTCGTATTGGGTGTTCTGGTCGAAAACAGGTCAACATGGCTGGAGATGGTGTAACTCTATTTTATTAACAACTCAACTGTAATAACATACTGTAAGCTTGGATACGTGCATTACCAGCTTATCTGTGGACCCTGTCCTATCACTATCTAGGTGAGGCACTCAGCACATGGTGAATGTCTGAGAGGCAGGCTGTGAGCTCTGTGCTCTGAGCTGGCTGCTGCTATAATGAGCGGGAACTCTGGTGTCCCCTGTCTTTATAGTGCATGTGCTCTCACTGGTGATTGGCTGCGATGTTGTGTATGCTGGTTGGTTCTACTGTATGTCCATCAGTGTGTCAGTGTGTGTGTGCCTGCACCATGATATGCTGATGTATATCATGACATCCCCCCTTTTCGCAAAGAATATGTGCCTACATGAGAATAAATAAAGTGTAGTGAGTGTGTCTGATCATGTGTGTGCATTATTTACATTAATATGTACATGTGGCTATGCTATATACACGAGAAGGTGCCAGGTGCAGAGGAAAACTATGTTACACCAAGAACGAAACAAATGCTATTAACAAACGATGAAAAACTCTTAAACAGTACGGCAGAACAAGTCAGTGAGTCCAATAGTGCAAGGATTATAAATCAAGTCTTTGGGGTGGGCGACGAATTCAGGTTGACCGTCAGGGTGACACACCACTCGTCGTCCGGATCAATGCTGTGGACCGATAGCGGCTGGTGCGTTCGACTCGGGGACAGCTAGTTCTTGTTGATGACAGCAATGCGGAATGGCTCCCTGTCCTCAGTGTCACTGATCTCATAGAATTATCATAGAATTTACAGTGCGGAAGGAGGCCATTCGGCCCATCGAGTCTGCACCGGCTCTTGGAAAGAGCAGCCTACCCAAGGTCAACACCACCACCCTATCCCCATAACCCAGTAACCCCACCCAACACTAAGGGCAATTTTGGACACTAAGGGCAATTTATCATGGCCAATCCACCTAACCTGCACATCTTTGGACTATGGGAGGAAACCGGAGCACCCGGAGGAAACCCACACAGACACGGGGAGGATATGCAGACTCCGCACAGACAGTGACCCAAGCCGGAATCGAACCTGGGACCCTGGAGCTGTGAAGCAATTGTGCTATCCACAAGGCTACCGTGCTGACATCTGTATGATGTCAGGATCGGACTCGGTAAACGTGGGTAGAATTGCCCGAACATTTCTGCGAGGCTCGTTAAACTGTTGCGAGTTGGCAGGCTGAGGTGCTCGACAGCAGGCAGCATAGTGGCCAAGCCTGCCACAGCCTAGGCATTGTCGCGCTTTGGCCGGACATTGCCGCTTTAAATGGGCGGAGCCACAGTTGCCGCACGTCATAACATCAGCGCGTACGTTGCGCCACCGCACATGCGCGGTGCGATCTTGCGTAGTGCGCACCTGCGCATCGCGTTCCTCCGCATCAACGTCCCCTCTTTTGGCGTGTACAAGGGTGCGAGGCCTCGGAAAGTGCGCGAAACGGCCGCCCCCCTCCAGGCCGCGGGCCGGGAGGTACTCGATCGTCTGGACCTGCTCCGCCTCGTGGGGCCCCTGCCGTCTGGATGTGTGAGTACCAGCTGGTGGCGTTCTCATGCAGGACGCAGGTCTCGATGGCCGTCGCTAGGGTGAGTTGCCTGATTTTAAGGAGCTGCTGGCGCAGGGTGTCCGACATGACCCCGAAAACTTTCTGGTCACGTATCATGGAGTCAGAGGTGGGCCCATAGCCGCAGGACTGCGAGAGGATGCGGAAGTGTGTTAAATAAGACTGGAAAGGCTCGTCCTTACCCTGCAGGCGCTGCTGGAACAGGTACCTTTCGAAGCTTTCGTTAACTTCGACGCTGAAGTGTTCATCAAATTTTAGGAGCACCGTCTTGTATTTGGTTTTATCCTCGCCGTCCGTGAATGTAAGGGAGTTAAAGATGTGGATGGTGTGTTGCCCTGCCGTGGAGAGAAGAAGGGCAATCTTCCTGGTGTCCGATGCATTCTCCCTGTCTGTGGCCTCTCGCAAGAGCTGGAAGCGCTGTTTAAACAGCTTCAATTCACCCCGAGATTGCCAGCGATTCGGAGCGGCGGCGGCGGGTTGATGTTCTCCATGCTGCAGGATGGCGGATTGCTGATAAGTTACAGGTAGGTCTCACAGGGGCTAGTATGCATCCACTCCTGGAACCATGTCGTGTTGGGTGTTCTGGTCTACAAACAGGTCAACATGGCTGGAGATGGTGTAACTCTATTTTACAAATCAACTGTAATAACATACAGTAAGCTTGGGTACGTGCATTACCAGCTTATCTGTGGACCCTGTCCTATCACTATCTAGGTGAGGCACTCAGCACATGGTGAATGCCTGAGAGACAGGCTGTGAGCTCTGTGCTCTGAGCTGGCTGCTGCTAGAATGAGCGGGAACTCTGGTGTCCCGTGTCTTTATAGTGCGTGTGCTCTCAGTGGTGATTGGCTGCGATGTTGTGTATGCTGGTTGGTCCTACTGTTTGTCCATCAGTGTGTCAGTGTGTGTGTGATTGCACCATGATGTGCTGATGTACATCATGACAGGTACCTGTTGCTGTGAAGCAACAGTGCTAACCACTGTGGTACCGTGCTACCCCCCCCCCCCCAGTGAGTCATGTTACGAGCACGGCTGATTATCTTACATTGGTTGTTAGGGTTAGTGCTGCTTATGTAGCACTCATGGATCCATTGCAAAGATAAAGTATGTTAAACATTTGAATACCAGGTGAAGGAAGCCATTTCATTCTCTGCTGATCAGTAGTGATGGTGTTTTTCATTAACTGGTTGTTGCCGATATTCTGCCTATCAGACGATTGACATGATCCTTCAATTGCTCGTGTTTGTGTGATTCTGTGATTGGGTATCACATGTTTATTGCCCATCCATACCAGTGACACTAAATTAAATGCACTTGATGGACCAGCATAAAAATGGCCTCCCTCCATGCTGCAACCACTCTATAATTCTCGACAGTACCGACAAATCCCATAGTCTTCTGAGAGCTTAAAAAATAAACAATTAGATTATGTCTTTAACAAACTCAGGACCTTCTAAATCACTGTAGAGTCAACAAAGTACTTTTGAAATGTAATTGCCAATTCACACGCAGTAAGAATCCACAAACAGCAATATAAAAATGAGCAGATAATTTCCTTTGGTGATATTTGGTGAGGATAAATATTGACCTGGTCACCATGGATAACACTTGGTCTTCGTTGGTAGAGTGCAATAGGATGCTTTATGACCACCTGAGAGAGCAGATAGTGCATTTGTTCAATGCCTTATCTGAAAGGTCGCACCTCTCACAATTCAGTACTCCTTTAGCACCAAACTGAGCTGTCTCTGAGTTGTAACGTGAATCCACGACTGACATTACCAACTAAATCTACAGCCTTCTAATGTAGAGGTGAAAGTGTTGCCAACTGAACCACAGCTGCTATTTTAAGGGAAAGTTGTAGACATACCAATATGAAGGGAAAGTCTCTCAAAAGTAACTCCGGGGGGAGGTTAAACAGAGCTCTGAGAGAGAGAAATGTGCCCAATTCAGTTTAAAGGTGGTTCATTGGGCAGAAGCAGTTAAGGCTAGGTGATGAGGCTTCATAACACGTGATCATAGGCAGGTGTGGAAATAACTGCTTGGACTATGGGGCCTTTATTCAGTCTTTTCCTTGGGAGATGGAAAACCAAAGAAGAGAATGTCTGCAGTGCCTTATATTTGTTCTGGATCTCCTGTGAGATAAGTCAACGAGCTGGTGTGGGACCTCTTTCCTACCGGTTGATCACATGTGAGCTCTATGCAAAAACGTAACCCGACCTCCCCCCCGATACAGTGAACACATGAACTTAGAGATCCAAGTCATATTGGAGATAGAGAACGTAGCTACCACGAAGGAAGAAAGGCTGAGCACTGATCGGGCTTGATGTTAATATTCCTCATGATGGACCAAAAGAGGTTGAAAGATACTGGGCAGGATTCTCCAATAATGTCCCCACGCCGGCGTGAAAAGCGGCGCCAACCACTCCGGCGTCAACCGTCCCCGATAATGGGGAATGCTCCCCTTCCTAGGGGGCTAGGTTGGCGCTGGAGTGGTACCCGCAGCTACAGCTGACGCGGAATGGCCGGCATGATTCCGCGCATGCGCGCTAGGGCCGGCGTGAATCTGCGCATGCGCTGAACGGCCGGCGTGATTCCACGCATGCACAGGGGTTCCCTTCTCCGCGCCAGCACCACGGGCAATATGGTGGAGCCCTACAGGGGCCCGGTGCGGAGGAACATAGGCCCCCACGGAACCAGCCCTCCCGCCGATCGGTAGGCCAGATCGGGGGCCAGGCCACCCATGAGCTCAGAGGAGAGCTGCAAGGAGACCACAGCTATCAACCCCACCTTCCACCAGCGCAGCGACACACACTTCGGTTGGGAACATTAGTGGACAGGCTTCCGGGGCACAATCTGGGGAGCCCAACAGAGTTGCTGATGCACACCAGGTGGAGGCAGGAACAGAATTTGGAGGTCTGCTGCATCCTAGGACTCAGCTGGGTCCCAGTCAGATGCCGAGCCTCTGGACAAGGTTCTCCCAGGGCTGGTGCAGATGATAGACCAGTACCATGACATTCAGGGGGGATGTCAGGTACATTCCAGCAACTGCATAGCTGATTGGAGGAGTCCTAAAGGCTTCAGGAGATATTGCCGACCATGGGTGGCACATAGACCAACATTGCTCTGTCACATTAATTTTCACAGCGGGCCTGCCTGCACCCCTACTCCCTGTTGCCCTCCGCTTCCAGCCCCGAGGCACAGTAGTCCAAAATTAAATGCTTCCGAAGCAGACGCCGTTCAGAAGATGAGTGAGCGTACTGTTAGCAGAAAGACAGGAGTCAGACTGTGACATAAACAGAGCACCAGGGCATTCCTCACAGGGCGTTATCATCACTCTCTTGCCTTGGATATTTGCCCGCTGACAGTGCCGGCACAGGCTCAAACTCTCGAGTGATGCTACACAGACCCTTGAAGAACAGGGTGCTTGGGGAGGAGGATGGGGAGATGTGGGCTGTGGTGTTGGGCGTTCTGACACACAGATGAGCCAACACAGTTGTATATGGTACAACGCTATTTTATTTAAACTTTCTATGTACAGTCTTGTCTTGATACTCTGTACGTGGGGATTCCCTGTTTGTGATGTTAAAACAGGTCGTGTCCGTGTCCTTGTCCCCAGACCTACTGTCCACCAGGTGTCGTGTTCGTGCATTTATATGGTTCCTGTCTTTGTGTGTGATTGGTTGTGGTGTTGTGTGTTCTGATTTGTCTGTTGGTGTGTCCATCATGATGTGTGTGTTTGAATATCATGACATCCCCCCTTTTTACAAAGATATGTGCCTACGTGGTAATAAATACAATCGTGTCGTGAGTGCATCTAAGAGTGTGTGTGTGTTGTATACAGCATGTGCATATGACGTAACTATTTACATGGGGCGATGTCGGGTGCGTCACATCAACAAGGTTGTACCATAACAGAACATGAATGCGAACGAGAAAAAAAACTTTAACAGTGGTCCAGTCAGACGATATCTGGAACGATAAACAACAACAGGTTATAATACAGAAGTGTGTAACTTTTTGAACATATGAACGGTGTTATAAGTCCAGTCTAATGGGCTTGCGACGAGTTCGGGTTGACCGCCTCAAGGGTGGGTCAAGAACCACCAGCTGATGTGCAAGCATGGCCATGGGTGGCGATGGAGAGGGCGTGATCTGCGGCAGCTCCACAAAGTCATCCTCGGAAGACTGTTGAAGATCTGGCGTGTGTGTACTGTGTGGCTGCGAGCGTGGAAGTCGGCGAAGGGCGCGCCGATTGCGGCGACGCACTGAACCATCCGGCATGCGAATCAGGAACGAGCGGGGAGCCACACTTCGGAGGACTTCGGCCGGTGCTGACCAGCCACCATACGGTTGAGGGACGCGTACTTTGTCTCCGGAGGACAGGGGGGGGCAGGTCCGTCGCTCGTGTGTCGTACTGACTTTTCTGGCGATCACACTGCATTTGCATGTTATGAAGAACCGTCTCATGGTCCGTTGTTGGTGCCAGGATGGATGGTACTGTCATCCTGAGGGAGCGACCCATTAGGAGCTGCGCTGGCGAGAGACCCGTGGAAAGCGGGGCCGATCGATAGGCCAGCAAGGCAAGGTTAAAGTCCGATCCGGCAGCAGCCGCCTTGCACAGGAGCCGCTTGGCAATGTGGACGCCCTTCTCTGCCTTCCCATTCGACTGTGGATGTAGAGGGCAGGATGTCACATGAGTGAAACCATATGCTGCGGCAAAGGACGACCATTCACGGCTGGCGAAACAGGGTCCATTGTCTGACATGACAGTCCTTGGAATGCCACGGCGAGCAAATGTTTCCTTGCAGGCCCCAATGACTGCGGACGACGTCAGATCATGCAGAGGCATGACTTCCGGGTAGTTTGAGAAGTAATCTATAATAATGATGTAATCTCTGCCGAGCGCGTGAAATAGGTCAACACCCACCTTCGCCCAGGGGGACGTCACCAACCCGTGTGGTAGAAGCGTCTCCGGAGGTTGCGCCGGCTGAAACCTCTGACAGGTTGTGCAATTGAGCACCACGTTGGCTATGTCTTCATTAATACCCGGCCAATATACCGCCTCTCGGGCCCTTCGTCTGCATTTTTCGACGCCCAAGTGGCCTTCGTGTAGTTGATTAAGAATCATCTGGCGCATGCTGTGCGGAATAACAATCCTATCTAATTTCATAAGGACCCTGTCTATGTTGGTAAGGTCATCTCGCACATTATAAAACTGGGGGCACTGCCCTGAGCCACCCTTCCGCCATGTGGCGCATCACTCGCTGTAGAAGGGGGTCAGTCGCCGTCTCTGCGCGTATGTGGGCCAGATTTGGGTCATCAGCTGGCAGATTTGCTGCTGTCAGAGTCACGTGTGCCTCAATTTGACGCACGAACCCCTCTGCATCTGGTGGTGTGCTCACTGCTCGGGAGAGCGTGTCCGCCACGATGAGATCCTTCCCCGGAGTGTAGATCAGTTCGAAATCATACCTCCTGAGTTTAAGTAAGATGCGCTGGGGGCGAGGGGTCATGTCGTTCAGGTCTTTGTTAATGATGTTGACCAGGGGGCGGTGGTCAGTTTCAACCGTAAATCGTTGAAGACCATACACATAGTCGTGGAACTTGTCCAGTCCAGTTAACAAGCCCAGGCATTCTTTTTCTATTTGCGCGTAGCGCTGTTCGGTAGGGGTCATGGCTCGTGAGGCATATGCAACCGGGGCCCATGACGACGTGCTGTCTTTTTGCAGGAGTACCGCTCCAATACCAGATTGGCTGGCATCCGTTGAGATCTTTGAGGGGCGAGTCGTGTCAAAGAACGCCAGCACTGGTGCCGTGACCAGTTTGTGCTTGAGCTCCTCCCATTCCAGCTGATGCGATTGTTGCCAGTGGAATTCTGTTGATTTTTTTACGAGATGGCGCATATTCGTTGTATGAGAAGCCAGGTTGGGAATGAACTTCCCAAGCAAGTTGACCATGCCCAAGAATCTTAGGACAGCCTTCTTGTCAGCCGACCGTGGCATGGCTGTGATGGCGCTAGCTTTGTCTGCATCGGGACGGACCCCTGACCGTGAGATGTGGTCCCCGAGGAATTTCAGCTCAGTCTGGCCGAAGGCACACTTGGCGCGGTTGAGACGCAGGCCATTTTGTCGTATGCGGGTGAAGACGCGTCGTAGACGATGCATGTGTTCCTGCGGAGTGGTGGACCAAATGATGATATCGTCCACATATACACGTACCCCTTCGATGCCTTCCATCATCTGCTCCATAATGCGGTGGAAAACTTCAGATGCTGAAATGATGCCGAATGGCATCCGGTTGTAGCAGAATCTGCCAAAAGGGGTGTTGAATGTGCATAGCCTTCGGCTGGCCGGGTCCAATTGGATCTGCCAAAATCCTTTGGACGCATCCAATTTGGTAAATATTTTGGCTTGCGCCATCTCGCTGGTGAGTTCCTCTCGTTTCGGGATGGGATAGTGTTCCCGCATGATGTTGTTATTCAGATCTTTAGGATCTATACATATGCGGAGCTCGCCAGAGGGCTTCTTTACACAGACCATGGAGCTGACCCATGGCGTGGGCTCCGTGACCCTGGATAGGACCCCTTGGTCCTGAAGAGCCTGCAGCTGCAACTTGAGGCGGTCTTTGAGTGGCGCAGGAACCCTGCGAGGTGCGTGTCGGGGATGTGCAGGATCCATGGGTTGAGCCGCACGACAATGGGCAGCATAGTGGCCCATCTTGCCACATCTGAGGCACTGTCGGTTTTTAGCAGGATATTGCCCTTTTAAGTGTACAGCTCCACAATTGCCGCACGTCATCACGTCACGGCGTTCTTTGCGCCACTGCGCATGCGCAGTGCGATCTTGCGGTGGGCGCACCTGCGCAGTGCGTCCCTCGATGTGGCCGTTATTTTTGGCGTGCACCAGCACGGGAGACCGCGAAAAGCGCGGGAAGCGGCCGCTCTCGTCGGGGCCGCGGGTTGGGAAGTAATCAATGGCCTGGATGCGTTCGGCATCGTGGGCGGCCTGGCTTGCCGATTCGACGGTAGGGGACCCCCTCCGTGCCAATTCGGACGCCTGAAATCGGGCAAAACGGCTAGTTGCATTCTCGTGGAGGACACAGGCTTCCACAGCAGACGCTAAGGTGAGGCCTTTTATTTTAAGAAGCTGCTGGCGTAGGCCACTGGAGGCAACGCCAAAAACAATCTGGTCCCTGATCATGGACTCTGTGGTGCTGCCGTAACCGCAGGACTGCGCTAGAATTCGGAGGTGCGTCAAAAAGGGTTGAAAAAGCTCCTCCTTACCTTGCAGGCGTTGCTGAAAGAGGTATCTTTCAAAACTTTCATTCACTTCAACATTAAAGTGCTGGTCCAGTTTGAGGATGACCGTGTCATACTTGGAATGGTTTTCCCCTTCTTCGAACACCAGTGAGTTGAAGTCGTCGAGGGCGTGCTGCCCTGCGTAGAAGAGGAGCAGTGCAATCTTCGTTTCATCCGAGGCACTCTGTTTCTCGTTGGCTCGGATGTACAGGTCAAATCGCTGCCTGAAGAGCTTCCAATTGATACCAAGGTTCCCCGCGACTTGCAACGGCTGCGGTTTGTCAGTGCGGTCCATGTCCAGAATGGCAGGTTAGTTGGCAGGTATCGATCCACTCCTGTACCATGTGGTGTTGGGCGTTCTGACACACAGATGAGCCAACACAGTTGTATAAGGTACAACGCTATTTTATTTAAACTTTCTATGTACAGTCTTGTCTTGATACTCTGCACGTGGGGATTCCCTGTTTGTGATGTTAAAACAGGTCGTGTCCGTGTCCTTGTCCCCAGACCTACTGTCCACCAGATGTCGTGTTCGTGCTTTTATATGGTTCCTGTCTTTGTGTGTGATTGGTTGTGGTGTTGTGTGTTCTGATTTGTCTGTTGGTGTGTCCATCATGATGTGTGTGTTTGAATATCATGACATGGGCGAGGAGGGTAATGGGAGGATTGGTGGAGGAAGGAGGGAAATTGGAGGAGTTGTGGGATGGGGAAGGAGGGAAATCGTGGCGATTGGAGGGAAGGCGGGAAATGGGGGTGTTTGGGAAAGGAGGGAAATGGGAGAAGGGGGAAGGAGGGTAATGGAGGAGGGCTTGAGCTGATGGACATAGCCTCATCCTATGTGAATCTGCTGAGGTTGAGGGTCTCCCTGGGTCTGGGCTTGATGGAACCTTGCGCTGCCGGTCCCTCTGGCTGCTCCTGCGGCTCGTCCTCTGGCTTGTCCTCCAGGCCACTGTGGTCCGCCTCCTCCCCCTCAGACTAGGCTGCATATCCCTACTCTCCTCCTCCAGCATGTCACCCCATGTTGTATCAGGTTGTGGAGGGCAGAGCAGACCACCACAAAATGAGATACCCTCTCGGGGGTGTACAGCAGTGCACCACCAGAGTGTTAATAGAATCATAGAATCCCTACAGTTTAGAAGGTGGCCATTAAGCCCATCGAGTCCACGCCAACCCTCTGAAAGAGCACCCGACCTAGACCCACTCCCTGGCCTACCCCCGTAACATCACCTAAACGTTGGAGACTAAGAAACAATTTATCATGGCCAATCCACCTACCCTGCATATCTTTGGACTGTGGGAGGAAACCGGAACACCCGGAGGAAACCCTGGCAGACGTGGGAAGGATGTGCAAACTCCACACAGCCAATCGCCCAAGGCCAGATTTGAACCTGGGCCCCTGGCACTTTGTGGCAGCAGTGCTAACCACAGTGTCGCCCCAACGTTCAAGACATCGGATCCACGTTTTGAGCAGCCTGATGCAACATTCAATGACAGCACAGGTGGCAGCATGTGCCTCATCGTATATGGTCTCCTTTTTGGTTTCAGGCATCCGCACTGGATCACCAGCCAGGTCTTCAGCGGGTACCCCTTGTCCCCCAAGAGCCAACCCGTCATCCTGGGGTGGTCCTCGAAGATGCCAGGAACCTCCGAGTGCCCCATGATATAGCTGTCATGCATGCTCCCTGGGAACCATGCACATATGTGCATGATACGGAGGTGGTTGTTGAACACGAGTTGAACATTCAGGGAGTGGAACTCCTTCCTGATAATAAAGGGCATTCCCTGATGCCCCGGTGTGTGCAGAGTGATATGCGTGTCATCTATGGCCCCGTGGACCTGGGGCATCTTGGCAATGGCAGAGAATCCTGCAGCTCGGGCATTTTGGTGGGCCTGGTCCAGCTCAAAAGTGATGGAGGTGGCTGCCCAGGCATATTCGGCATCCGGGACCTCATGGATGCACCTGTGGCTGTAGATTGTGTAATGCCACACAGGTGCCCTCTCGAGCCCCGGAATGATCCAATTGCAGAAAGGTTTAGGACTCCGGTGACTTTCGTGGGCATCAAGAGTGGGTGTCCTCCTCCTCCCCATGGAGTGCCAAGTCCGTGAGGATGGGGGTGCCACACTGTCCCTTTGTTGAGACGGAGTTTTCTGCAGCACATGCTGTCCGTCATCTTATCAAAAGACTAACAACCCCTGCACACCTTGGACCTTCGTGGGCCTCTACCTCTGGGTTCCTCCTCGGCCTGATGGGTGGTCGAATCTTTTGGGTGTGCAACGTCCCCCTGCACATGGGGCTCTGCCTCCAGCCTGTGTCGATGCTACTGCCACCTTCTCGGGCCTCTGCTTGCCGTGGCTGCCACCAGTAACATCAGGGCAGTTGTTGCGGGACTGACACCACCATTCATTTTGATATCTGTAATGAATTGGCAAAGGATAAACTAACAATCAGTTAGGGCTTCCATCTCGGGACCCTCAAATCCCCCAAGCCGGAATTGCCTTCTGGACTCATTTTTAGAAAATTTAGAGGACCCAATTATTTTGTTCCAATTAAGGGGCAATTTAGCATGGCCAATCCACCTATCCTGCATATCTTTGGGTTGTGGGTGAAACCCTCGCAGACACTGGGAGATTGTGTAAACTGCACACAGACAGTGACCTGGGGCAGGTATCGAACCTGGGTCCTCAGCACCATAGGCGACAGTGCTAACCACTGTACCACCGTGCCGTCCCTGCCTGCTGGACTCATATGTCCCCCTGAACCTAGTGTTCCAGGACCCAGGTATCTCAGAAACAATTGTCTTTCTTTCCAGCTGCAGAAAAGGAAGGCAACAGCAAGAGCAGCCTCCAGGCATTTGCAGCCACCAGCAGGAGCAAGTAGCAAACACGACCTGCAGCTGTGAAGTGCTCTCACAACTAACCAGGCTAATTCATCATTTGCAATAGCTTTCAGTGGTGAAGTTAGAAGCTGCTCACAGTCAAAGGCAGTGAAATTCACTTTCAATATTGAAGCCACAGCGTGGCTCTGTCCTGGAAGTGTTTGGTGCAGCTTGTCCCTATTATGGATCACCACAATATTTAAAGATGGCTTGAATGCCTCACTTATGCAGAGCCCCTTAAACTCCCAACCATCCTCCGGACACTGAATTGAAACGCTTCAGCCCCCTGACCAAGCCCAACCCCTGTTTCCACCCCCCCCCCCACCCCCCCCCCCCCCCCACCCCCCCCGGCACCCCCCCCCCCCGGCACTTGGGCAGCAGCCCTGGTGCGTGAGCTGCATGATGGAACATGGAAAGGGTTACTTACCTCCTCAGTTCCCCTCAGAAGCCATTGAGCCAGCTTCACGTTTTAAAAAGGAGTAACAAACGACGATTGTGTGATTTCTCACTGACTAGTCGGGTAATTCCTGGGAGGCCGTTGCATTCAGCTTCAATCTCGCTCATGAGATTGAAGTGAATGCAAATGAGGGTTAAAGATATTCTTGCCATCTTTGGGTGAGACGGAATTCGCCACCGGGAGCGGACCAGGTGAATCGCAAGGAGCAGGAGTGGTATCACTACCCACTTTGGAAAACCTTTCAGCCTCTCTGCTGCCAATCACAACCTCTCTCACTGTAGCAATAAATGACACCTATTGCTCACCCTCCACTACTTTAATTTCTATTCTCAACTTTCTAAACCCTGTCAACGCAGGTTACAATCTTTAGCTGTTAGTATTCCAATCAGAAAAATTGATAAGGGGGGTGCTACTGTTAAATCTGGTGATACTGCCATGCCCCTTGGATTTCTAAGTTTCCCCACCACCACTGTGGTATCCTGCACTCTCCCCACCTCTCCTAAATGTTGGGGTTGTACTGTTTTAAACCTAAAGTAATTGGTACTCTGAACTAATATTGACAAAAACACAATGCTTCAACGTTACATCTGTAAATTCATCAGATTGATCACATTATATAGTAATCATCACACTCTCAGAGATGCTCCTGCTCTATAAAAGTTATGAATGTACCCCTAAGTGATTGCAAAATGTGTTCAAGGTTCTATTTAATTGAAATGTCCGCTCATCCAGAAGCACTGGAATACAATTTTCAATTGCCCCTGAAATTAATGATATTTACAAAATACAGGGTACAGTACTCTCCAGAAGGTGGTAAATATTTGGGATTTATCACATTTGGAGACAAATTGCTCTTCTTACAACACCCTGGGTGAATGTGCGGTCAATTCCAGCCACACAGACCCTGGGGTCCAAACATAAGTGAAGTAACCAATAATTTCCTGAGATCTTTAACCCTTGACTGCTCCAATAAGTTACAGGCACCAGATTTGTAAGTAAAACATTTAAAAAACTGTTTATTTATAACAAGTAGAAAGATGAATATATAATGGTAAGAATGGAATAATGGTCTACTAATCTACCTATTCCCTCAACCCCATCCCACCCTCCACCCAGACTCACACAAGAGAGATATATGGTGAAGGGGGTAGGAAAGGTTCAAAGATAACAGAGATTAAAAGGAATGAGAGGTTTGAGGATCCTCTCTGCTGAGGTTGAGGTCTTTGTAGGCAGTGATCTCTTCAGAATGTGAGGTGCTGAAAATTATCGGTTGCTTTGGATCTTCAAGGTGGGCCACTCAGGCAGGATTCTTAGGCTGTGAGATACCCTCTAGGGACACACTTCAACTTGTGTTGAGCTGAGCCTTACTCTCGGAAGATGCACTTCAGGTCTGTTCAGTTTCTGATATGTGGTCAGCTTCAGCAGACGGACCCAACAGCTTGTCTCATTTCATTAAAATATCAGGACAGCAGTTTTTCCGATGCCTTTGAGTGGTCTGGTACCTTTAATGGGAGAGGAATCTGGAAAGTTCGCTTCCCTAGCTCTATCTTCAGGTTTTGAATGCTCACTAACTGCTCTGTTTACCTGAAGGGAGTTCCAGCTAAGATTTAAGAGAGAATTGCGCCCCTTCTGGGAGAGAGATTCAAAAGGATTCTGCTGAGCTCTACAGTTCCAGTCAAAATCCTGACTTGAAGAAACAGCCTCACAGAGAATGCCTTCCAGCTGAGTTGAGGAGGAAACAGAACTTCCAACTGGAGTTTTCCAAAGAGGACCACCCCCTTCAGGGAGTGAAAATGTAAAGCCTTCTTCAGATTTGCCCCCAAAACACGAAACTGAAACCAAACACACAGAGAGTCACCCAGCAGGGCATTCCAGAAAAAAAGCATCAATCTGCATTGAGGATCAGTTTAGCCCCAGGATTGCAATGAAATTGATTAGGTTGCTGGTGAAATGATATCACGGGCTATGCCACAGAGCATCAAGGGCCTAGGCCAGTACACCAGACATTTCTTAGATGGTGCACCCTGCTTTACTGCATGTATTGTGAATACACTAGTTTTGAAATTAATTTAAAGATTTTTTGTGTTGCAACATACTAAATCATATGATCTTCTCTCAAAAATATTTGTTTAATTTTTTTTCTCTGGGCGCAAAGATTTACATGAAAATTGTCATAGAAAATTAGAAATATTGCAACTCAGTTTCCTTGAACTGTTCCTCCACTTGATATTTTCAAAATAATAGCAGCATATTTAAATAGTTGTATATCTGTGTACAAAGTACTCTTGACATTATTGCGCATGGTAATTTTAGTCTTCCATTCAGAGGAATGCAACAGATTTGAGATTCCAAAGATGCTCACATATAAATGAAGAATATAACTGTATCAACTTTAACTAAATTCATGAATACTATGCACATGAACAAGAATCTCTCTTGTGGATTAAGACGTATCAAATTCTTATCAATTGTATCCTCAGTTGATTTGGTAATAAGTGAGACAGTGGATTGCAAGGGCATTTGATGCCATGGTGTCTATTCAAAATTCCAATTTATATATTCAAATAAAAGTAAAGTTGTCATAGTCCCAGATGACCAGAGGCTGCTTTCCCCTTTGAGGGGGAGGGCTGACTAGTGGTGATGTAACCTGAACATCACCACACCTCAGGCGAGGGGCAAGGTTGGGAAGGCAGGGCCTTCCTGGATAACCTCAGCCGGTACGGCTGAAGATGACATGGTACCTATTACAAATGCCATGATGGAGGATCATTTTGCCTTGGATTTGCGGAAAATCTATCAGTCACCTTAGCAGTAATAGAGTAATGTTACAATTGACATAAGGGACAGGATTCTCCGACCCCCCGCCGGGTCGGAGAATCGCCTGGGGCTGGCGTGAATCCCGCCCCCGCCGGTTGCCGAATTCTCCGGCACCGGATATTCGGCAGAGGTGGGAATCGCGCTGCGCCGGTTGGCGGGCCCCACCCCCCCGGCGATTCTCCGGCCGCGATGGGCCGAAGTCTCACTGCTGGAATGCCTGTCCCGCCGGTGAGAATCAAACCACCTCTCTTACCGGCGGGACAAGGCGGTGCGGGCGGGCTCCGGGGTCTTGGGGGGGGCGCGGGCCGATCTGGCCCCGGGGAGTGCCCCCACGGTGGCCTGGCCCGCGATCGGGGCCCACCGATCCGCGGGCGGGCCTGTGCCGTGTGGGCACTCTTTTCCTTCCGCCTTCGCCATGGTCTCCACTATGGCAGAGGCGGAAGAGACCCCCTCCACTGCGCATGCGCGGAGATGCCGTGAGCGGCCGCTGACGCTCCCGTGCATGTGCCGCACGGCAAAGTCAGTTTCGCGCCAGCTGGCGGGGCACGAGAGGCCTTTGTTGCCAGCTGGCGGGGCGGAAATCTGTCCGGCGCGGGCCTAGCCCCTCAAGGTTAGGGCTCGGCCTCTCAAGATGCGGAGGATTCCGCACCTTTGGGGCGGTGCGATGCCGGACTGATTCGCACCGTTTTTGGCGCCAGTCGGCGGACAGCGCGCCGATTGCGGAGAATCCCACCCAAGGTGTATGAAATGAAGCTTTTGATTTCATCACAATCTACCAGCAATTAATTATTGCATTCAGTGTTGTAACCATAATGCAAAGTCTCAAAGGATGACATTGTTGTCAAAAACAAATCATTTTAATTCTACCAATAGTATCAAAACAAGCTGCTAAAATTAAACTCATTCAAATTCTTTGATGGATATTTCAAGTCATTAGAATGAAAATTGAATGAATTTAAAATGCAGAGCATCACTCATTGGCATGTAAAATTAAGACAACTTCATATGAAGTCTTGGGGAGGTGCATGGGGAGGTTTTCTCATCTGTATTAACTCAATCAAAATTGTACACTTTATTTCTAACGGGCTGATACATAGAGAAAATATTTTTAATTTTGTGAATAATGCCGTGGATGAATTCCTGGAGGGTGTATGTGATGATCTTTCAGACCAATATGTCTGTCAAGGAAATTATAATTCAGTGCTTTGAGTGTTCGCCAAAGGTCTTTTATTCGTAGAGGGCTGGATAGACAGAAGTCATTCCAAAATGCCCTGTATTACAGACGTAAAAGAAGATATTTATATCATACAGTAAGCAATATCTGGGACAAAAAACACTGCTTTAGTTTAGAAAGTGACAGAAAAGCAAGCAGGCCGGAGTCATGTTTTAATAATAAACCTTGCGTTCCTTGCCTAAGCAACATAAAATCATGTTGTCAGCAAAACAATGTGCAGCTGTACGATTATTTACATTGTATGACCTCCTGACTATTTCATACAGAACTCGGCTGAAATAAGGCTCAATATCCATCATGTTTTGCCAAGTGCCTATTTTCATGAGATATAGTCAAGCAGCTAGTTAAAATGAATACCCTTAAGCAGGCAACTAATCCGCATACTATAGTCCCTTCTACAATTCCCTCCTTGTTGATCTTATGATCAACACACCGTTAGTACATTATCGTAGCAAAGGGTGGATTATAATGTAAGGGGAATGGACGTATGACAGGCTCTCGATTGTTCAGATGCTGGGACCACGGAGGCAATGCTGACATACTCGCTCCCATGCCCTGACAACATCCCGAGCAACATTTAAATAGTAACCATACGACAATCAGGATTACAACGGTGATTATAATCCAAAACACAATCCTCTGTCCTAACGATCCCAACCCCCCAAAGCCAAAGTCCCATCCCACAACCGCTCTTCTAGCAACCACTCAGTTTCCATCTGGTGAACAGCTTCTGCAGTATCATTAGCTACCTGCTCAAGGATGTCTCGAAGCTCGTGTAGTTCGTATGCATTAGTGGCTATTCCTAATGGTAGTATCATTATTCCCAGCATTTGTGTCCATGTCATAATACATTGTGTTGTCCTGTGATGGGGATGGTCCTGCAATTGCTGAACGTGATGCACATAAGGGACTACATATCCCAAATAGCATGGGAAGGCTCAAACAGAGCCGTTGCCGTCTTACATTAAACCTAGGCCACCACCATCCTTTAAACCTATTCATATTGTATCCAGCTGATCTCCAAACTAACATATCCTGTGTATCTTCACCATGCCCCATATTATTCCGTTTCAGGGCCCATTCTGCTATCTCGTTACTGGTGAATGGGATAGGTCGCATAGGGATGCCCTCCCCCGAGCATCTAGGAATTTGTGTACAAACCCAATAACTGGATTTATTTACCCTATCTACATGTGAGTGAGACATGTATATTAAGGATTAAGGTGTTAGTATGCAGTTTACCCTCTTCATGATGTTGGATTAATATGATAATTCATAAAAACAGCAGCGCCGTCATTCTCTTCAAGTCAGCGTTTCGCTAGTACTCTCAAAGTTCCGTATGATGTAGTTTACACCGAGTTGCGTGGATCCAATCTGGCTTTTCTTTTACTTTCATGGCTGTTCGGGTTGTTAGCAGCACTTGGTAGGGTCCTTTCCACCGAGGAGAAAAAGAATCTTTGTTTAATGCTTTCACATATACTTGATCTCCAGGTTGAAAAGGATGTGTATTCCCTCTTTTGGTTGCAGCTGAGCCTGTCGCACCTTTTCATGTATTTCTCCAGCGGTTTCACACATGGCCTGGGCATATCTTAGTGATGCCTCATCTGCCCATATTAAGGCTACTGCTGCTGGAGTCATTGGGGGTTTTGTTCCAGTTGTGATGGGATGTCCCATTAATATCTCATCCGGGGTTAAACCCGTATTGCGATTTCTCTGTTTTCTCAGGGCATACATTACTATAGGTATGGCATTTGGCCATAGCAGCCCATTTTGTTGACACACTTTTGTAACTGCAGTTTTAATTATTCCATTCGCCCTTTCCACCATTCTTGAGGATTGCGGCTGATATGGTATATGCAACTTCTAACCAATTTTCATGGCTTCTGTGAGGGCTTTGGTCAATTTGCTTGTGAAATGAGTTCCCCTTTTACTGTTAAATCCATTGGTATCTCAAACCTGGGTATTATTTCCTTCAACAATGTTGAAGAATCAATTAGGGAACATCCTATCCTATATTTGTTACTATGCAATGGGAATGGGTTAATTGATAATCCTATCCTGCCGGATCCTTTTGGAAACAGTGACCATAACATCAGAGAATTGTTCATTAGGAATCGAAAGTGGAGTCCAATCTGAAACTAGGGTCCTAAATCTAAACAAAGAAAACGACATGAGTTGGGCTACGATAGATTGGGGAACTTTATCAAAAGGCATGATGATGGATAGGCAATGGCTAGTATTTAAAGAACGAATGTATGCATTGCAACTGTTATACATTCCTTTTTGCAGCAAAAACACACCAGGAAAAGCAACCCAACCATGGCTAAAAAAAAATTAAGAACAGTAATAGATCCAAAGAGGAGTCATGTAAAATTGCTGGAGAAAGTAGCAAACCTGAGGATTGGGAAAGTTCAGAATTCAACAAAGGGGAAGCAAGAGATTGATTAAGAGGGGGGGAAATAGGGTATGAGTGTAAATTTGCAAGGGACATAAAAGCTGACTGTAAAAAGCTTCTATAAATATGGAAAAAGAAAAGGATTAGTGAAGACAAATGCAGGTCCCTTCCAGTCCAAAACAGGAAATGTTTAATAGAGAACAGGGAAATGACAGACCAATTAAACAACTACTTTAGTTCTGTCTTCACAAATAACTTCCCAGATATGCTATGGAAACAAAGGTGGAGTGAGAAGGAGGAATTGGAGGAAATTAGTATTACTAAAGGAATAGTACTGGAGGAATTAATGGGACTGAAATTCAATAAAGCCCCAGGACCTTTTATCTACATCATAGAGTACTAAACAAAGTGGTCATGGAAATCGTGTTACTTATTATCCCCCCAAATTCTGTAGATTCTGGAACAGTCATGCCAGATTGGAGGATGGAAAATGTAATCCTGCTATTTAAAAAAGGACAGAGGGAGATAGCAGAAAATGACAGATTGGTTAGAAGATTAGTCGTAGGGAAAATGCTAGAGTCTATTACAAAGGATGTGATAGCAAATATCAGTGGGAATAGAAAAAGTCAATTTGGATTTATGAAAGGGAAATCATTTTGACAGAGTTCTTTGAGGACGTAACTAACAGAAAAGATAAGGGAGAACCAGTTGATGTAGTGTATTTGGATTTTGAGAAAGCTTTAAAGTCCCGCATGAGGGCCAGAATTCGCTGGCCATTGGGATTCTCTGTTCCTGCCGACAGCGCACTCCCGCAGTATTGATGACACTTTACACTTTCCCAGCGACATGGGATGGTTCAAGGGGAAATCGCATTGACAAGAGGCAGGAGTATGGAATCCCACCGCCAGCAAAAGGCATGCTGCCGGGAAACACGTGGCTGGGGGATTGGAGAATCCAGCCCAAGAGGTGTATATTAAATATTAAAGCACATGGGTTTGGAGGTAATACATTGAGAATTGGTTAGAAGACAGGAAACAGAGAGTAGGAATAAATGGATCTTTTTCAAAGTGATAGGCAATGACTAGGGAGGCCTGACAGGGATCAATGCTTGGACCCCAGGTATTCACAATATGCTTCAATGATTTGGCTGAGGAAACCAAATAATAACATAATAATCTTTATTATTGTCACAAGCAGGCTTACATTAACACTGCAATGAAGTTACTATGAAAATCCCTTAGTCGCCACACTCCGGTGCCTATTCGGTTACACTGAGGGAGAATCCAGAATGTCCAGTTCACAGAGCAAGCACGACTTTCAGGACCTGTGGGAGGAAACTGGAGCACCCGGAGGAAACCCACGCAGACACGGGGAGAACGTGCAGACTCCGCACAGACAGTGACCCAAGCCAGGAATCGAACCTGGGATCATGGCGCCATGAAACAACTGTGCTACTGTATCGCCCATGTAATGTTTCAAAGTTTTCTGAGAACAAATGGATGCGAGGATGATGTTTCCTCTGACTGGGGCCTAAAACAAGGGCTCACTGTCACAGGATATGAGGTATGCCATTTAGGACTGTGATGAGGAGAAATTCCTTCACTCAGAGAGTGGTCGACCTGTGGAATTCTCTATCCCAGAGGCTCTGGAGGCCAAGTCACTGAAAATATTTAAGAGGGAAATGGACAGATTCCTGGTCTCTAAACGTATCAAGGGGTATGGGGAGAGCATGGGAGTATGGCATTGAGATAGATGATCAATCTGATCATATTGAATGGCAAATCAGGCTTGAAGGCTGAATGGCCTACACCCGTTCATATTTTCCGTTTCTATAAACTTTGAAATTTGAGTAATTTCCTAAACAAATAGAAATTCTAAATATAAATCAAGCGTATGCTCATTTTTAAGGGGAAATTAGAATTTAACAACGGTCTAAAGCTATGAATTAGCAAGAAGTTGAAAACCATTTTAATTCATCTGATGGTTCATCAGAAAAAATACTGTCTGATTTTATCACTATTGTTTACCCAACTGAGATCATGCCAAAGACTGTGAAAGTGCCGTTTGATAGCACTATTGATGACACTTTTCATCACTTTGCTGATGATTAAGAGTGACATACTTGGGTTAAATCTTTCCATGGCGTTTTCTCTTCCTCTTCAATAACTTCTTTAATCTTACACCTCCTTCGCTTCAGTGAAGTTTGTTCACTCCACTATTTATAATAATAATAATCTTTATTAGTGTCACAAGTAGAGTCACATTAGCACTGTAATGAAGTTACTGTGAAAATACCCTAGTCGCCACACTCAGGGCATCTGTTCGGGTACACTGAGGTAGAATTCAGAATGTCCAATTCACCTAACAAGCACATCTTTCTGACTTATGGAAAGAAACCGGAGCACCCGGAGGAAACCCACGCAGATACGGGGAGAACATGCAGACTCTGCACAGACAGTGACCCAAGCCGGGAATCGAACCCGGGTGCCTGGCGCAGTGAAGCAACAGTGCTAACCACTGTGCTACCGTGCCATCCATTGTGGCCCTGTCATAATCTGCCTGGACCCCAAGCCCTGCAATTCTCTCTCAACATTTCTGAACCTCCCCTGACCTCTCCTTCGATGCTTTCCCTGACAACCTGCCTCTTGGACCAATTTTTGGAGCACATATCCGAATTCTACCTTACATTGTTCAGTTTTTAACATTGTCTGATGATGCTCTGACGTGTGTAGGGCTCTTTTATTATGTTCAAGGCACTCGATAAATGTAAGTTCCTCATATTCTGTTTGGGAACTCGCTACTGCATCACCTTTGACAAGAAGCACCATATCTAGTCGCAATCACTTATGCCTCACGGATGGTCCATCTGGGCATCCTCCTAAGATACCCAGCAACACTGATGCCTGCCTTCTGCAAACTTAATTCACAGCACGTGATGTCAAAACGTTGCTGACGGCACTGGATACTGCAAAGTTGGCCTATTGGCCTTGACAATATTCCAGCAAATTATTGAGGGCTTGAATTCCAGAGCTAGCCATCCCCTCGCTAAGTTGATCCGACAACTCTGGCATTTACCCAACATTGTGGAAAATTACCCAGACATGTTATCTGCTGAAAAAGCAGCACAAATTCAATCTGGACATTTCTTCCTCATCAGTTTGCTCGCGATCATCAGCAAACTCATGGAAAGTGTCACCAATAGTGCTATGAAGTGGCACTTACTCAGCATTAACCTGTTCATTAATGCTCAGTTTGGGATCCGTCACTCAACTCCTGACCTAATTCCAACTTTATAGTCCAAATATGATGAAAACAGATGAACTCAAGAGGTGAGAGACTGCCCTTGACACCAAGGCAGCATTTGACTGATGGTGCCATCAAGGAGACTTAGTAAAGGTGAAGTCAATGGGAATCAGGGAGAAACTACCAATTGGTCATGCCTAGCACAATGGAAGATGGATATGATTTTTGGAGCTCCATCATGTCAGGACATGACATCGCTGCAGGAGTTCCTGAGGGTAATATGCGAGACCTCATCATCTTCAGCTGCATCATCAAATGCCATCCTTCTATCGTAAGGTCAGAGTGGGGATAATGGTGGCATAACGTTCAGCACAATTTGGGACTGTGCAGATACGGAAGCTGTCCGTGTTCACATGCAGCAAGATCTGGCCAACATTCTGGTTTAGACTGATAAGTAGGAAGTATCATTGGCAGAGCACAATTAACAGGTAATGACCTCGCTGAGGAGAGAATCTTTTTCTTCCCAATTAAGGGGCAATTTAGCGTGGCCAATCCATCTACTCTGCACATCTTTGGGTTGTGGGTGTGAGACCCACGCAGATATGGGGATAACGTGAAAAATCCTCACGTACTGTGACCTGGGGCCTGGATCAAACCCGGGTCCTCAGCTCCGTGAGGCAGCAGTGCTAACCACTGTGCCACTGTGCTGCCCTTCTGAATAAAGAATCTAACCACCACCCCATGAAATTCAATGGCACTAACATTGCTGAATCTTCTGCTATCAACATCTTGCCGATTATCATTGACCAGAAACTGCAGTGGACCAGCCAGATAAATGCCATGGCTACAAGAACATGTTAGAAATGGGAATTCTACAGCAAGTAATTCACCTCCTGAATTCCAAAGCCTGTCCACCATCCACAAGGCGCAATCTGGAATGTCATGGAATACTCTTGACTTGCTTGTATGAATGCAACTCCATCAACAATTCAAGAAGTTCAACACCATCTAAAACTAAATAGCCCACTTGATTGTTACCCCATCCACCATCTTCAACATCCACCTCCTCCAACACAGATGCACAATAGCAGCATATGTATCATCTACAGGATGCACTGTAGAAACTCGCCAAGGTTCTTTGAACAGGACCTTTGGAGTCTGCAACCTTTTCCACCTTGAAGAAAAGGACAGCAGATACGTTAGAACACCACAACCTAGTGGGCAGCACGGTGGTGCAGTGGTTAACATTGTTGCCTCATGGCGCTGTGGACCCAAGTTCGATCCCGGCCCCGGATCACTGTCCGTGTGGAGTTTGCACATTGTCCACGTGTTTGCGTGGGCTCATCCCCACAATCTAAGATGTGCTGGGTAGGTGGATTGACCACGCTAAATTGCCCCATAATTGGAAAAATCGGGTACTCTAAATTTGTTACAAAAATAAGAACACCACAACCTTCCGAAGAGCATTGTGGGCGTGTCACAAAGCATGCTGATGTTATCTGCGAGATTATCCCAACTTGGCACACCGGCCAAATGGCTTGTATTTTTGCATTTCGTGGTGCCATTTGACCATGTCCCACCATGTGTCCCAGATATAAAATTTGGGGCTTATAAAATTCACTTTTCACTGGGTCACCACAAGATTGGCTTCTTCTGAGCAGTCAAATAGTTCCTTTCGGTGGTGAACGTGCTTGTCCCAATTCTGACTGAACACCACAAAGTCATTAATGCATACGGCACAGTGACTCAATTCTCAAATCACTCTTTTCACTCACATTTGAACAGTTGTGGGGGCGTTCTACATCCTGAACCCCTTAACTTTGAAATAATAAAGTCCTTGGGGCGTCACACGAAAGGCGATATCCTTTGCCCTCTTTCGTCAAAACTACAGGCCAATAGCTATTAAGCAAGTATATGTTGGTGATGAATTGGGACTTCCGGTGGTGGCCATGGAGTGAGCGGTCACACATTTCGTGGCACTCTCTCAAGTTGGAAGTTTTTGGTCCTTCCCTACCCAGCATGAGGATGTTCAATGGCAAAAGGTGCATGAGTACTGAGGGAATGTAATACTCCTCTTCTGGGACTGGTTTATGACTTACCAGATAAGGATTGTAACAAACAAGAGGCAGCAGCTTAACTGAGAGATTAATAAAGATGCGATGCAGGAAAAGATGGTGGAGGGTGGTGGGACACTGCCGGCCCAGTGGTCTACAGAGCAGCTGGTGAACTTTCTCAACAGCAAGTTCCAACAGCAAAGGAAGGAGGACCTGGCTAAGGTAGTGGAGCTGCTTAGGGAGGCTATTGAGCTGAGGCAGGAGGCACAGAGCCTGACAATCCAGAAGATGGAGGGGGTCATTGGGGGAGCATGAGGATCGATTAACCTCACTGGAGACGGAGATGGGATGGTGATGGACAACCAAAAAACGCTGAGGGAGAAGTTGGAGGATGCTGAAAACCATTCCAGGAGGAAAAATCTCCAGATCGTGGGGATGCCTGAGGGTATTGAAAGTGCAGAGGCTACCAAGTATGTGGTGAGCATGTTGGAGAAGCTGATGAGCGAGGGGTCTTTGACCATCCTCTCGAGGTGGACTGAGCACACAGGGTGCTGAGGAGGCCGCAAGCAGGGGATCCGCCGAGGGCGATGGCGGTGAGGCTGCATCGTTTTCTCGACAAAGAGAAGATTGTGAGATGGACGAGGCAGACAAGGTAATGCACCTGGGAGGAAAATGAGGTACGTATTTATCAGGACCTGGAAGCAGAGCTGGCCAAGCGGAGGGCTGGGTACAACCTGATCAAGGCCTCTTTAAGATGGGGGTGAAGTTTGGTGTTCTGTATTCCACTCATCTGTGGGTCATGCACTAGAACCAAGACTTCTACTTTGAGGAAGAGGTGAAGGACTTTATGAGAGACCATGAACTGGGAGCGATAGGAGGACATTAGAGTTGTGCTAGGTATAGAATGTGGGCACACAGACTGGGTGGATTGGTGAAGGTTATGCTGATGGGAGTGTCCTTTTTTTTCTCGTATGTTTGTGGTTTGGGGGGATGGGGTTTGAGGGGCAGATTGGGGTGATGAGGGGATAGCCAGAGGCCCTGGCCAGGGGCCACCATGCTTGCTGGTTAGGCTGGTTGATGGGAGTGAAGTGAGGGGTTGTCAGGAGGGGGGTGGGGGGGGTGGGGAAGGTGAATGGATTGGTTCTTTTTTGGGTTATGGGAAAGCTGTGGGGGAGGGATGCTGATGTGGGTATGGTGGCGTGGCACAGTTGGTTCTGGATGAATGGCGGCGGATGTCTTGGGATGGGCCCGGAGGAGTGCAAGACGCGGACTTGGGGAAACTGACTAAAGAAGAGTTATAGCTGACCAGGAGGGAAGGGGTGCGGGGAGCCCCCCCAACCCGGTTGATTACATGGAACGGGGTGGAATGGGCTGGTTCAAAGCTCACTTGAGGAGTTTGAACGTGTAGCACCATCGATCACACACGAGGCGAGACGTAGAGAACTTCAATCGAGGCATTATTGATCAGACTTGTTCAGACTTGTTCCCCAGCAGCTCAGTCACAGAATGCAGCTGCGGGGAGTAAAACGGGTTCTTATACCCCGCCTATTTGGGCGGAGCCCAGTAGGCGGCAGATCCAATCGGGACACAGCATCTGTCCTCCAATAGCTCCTCGGCATTCATGGTGTACCGTATTACCCCTAATGCATACCACCACAGAAGGCAGACGTCAGGTTTCTTTAGGAGACACCACCTGAAGCTGGGAGATCAGATGAGGCTGAGGAAGGGGTGAGTGGGGCAGGTGTTCCACTTAGGGTTGGACATGAAGACGAGGGTGGTGGCGGTGCTTGTCAACAAGCAAGTGGCCTTCGAGGTTGGCAGTATTGTAACTGACCCCAAGGTCAGAAATGTGATAGTTAGTGGGAATCTGGAGGGGCGCCTGTAGCTCTGGTGAATGTTTTTGCCCGAAATTGGAATGATGTGGATTTCCTGAGGTGGGTATTAGGGAAGATCCCAGACCTGGACATGCACTGGCTGCTCATGCGGGGGGGGGGTGAATTAAACACGGTTCTGGATCCGGGCTGGAGCGGTCATGTGCCAGGTCTTTGACGGTTTTACTGTGGTGAAAGGGTTGAGGGGGTTGTCATGTGAGAGTACCCTATGATACACTTTGGGATTCTCTAAACCCTGGCCCATAACATTTGGGGGCTCGTCCGGGATAAAAGTCTATCTATTGGATTGGCTGAGTGAACTTAAAGACAGTATGTGGTGAGCATATTGTGGTTGCTTTTCAGGTGTGGTATTTTAGTTTAAGTGGGGAGTGTGTTGTGGACAATGGCTCTTTTAGAGGCTCAGAAGTTTTTGGGGGTGGAGACGGTCACATGCAGTACCTTACGGGCAGAGATAAAAGCAGACTGTTAGATTTGGCAAAAACATTGCAGTTAACATTACCTGACAAAATGCGAAAAGATGAGGTAATTATGGCGGTGGCTAAGCATTTAAAGGTGCCTGACATACAGTTTGTCTCATTGGAAATGGCAAAAATTCAGTTGCAAATTAAACAAATGGAACATGAGAAAGAATTAAAGCAGCTTGAATACGAAAGAGTGAGAGCGGAAAGAGAAAGAGAGAGATAGGAAGAAGAAAAGGAGAGAGAAGAAAGTAGAAAAGAAAGAATAGCCCTAGCAGAACAAAAAGAAAGAGAAAGAGAGATACAGATCAGGGAGATAGATAAAGAGAGAGAGTTTGAACTTCAGAAAATGGCCATGAAATATGACAGTCAGTTAAAATTGGCAGACGTAAAGGGAAATGCACAGTTGGATGATAGTGATGAGGATAGTGAGAAAGAGCGTCAAAGTCGAAGGCGTGGCGAGGATCTATGTAAATATATCCAAGCATTGCCAAGGTTTGACAAGAAGGAAGTGGAAGCCTTTTTAATTCATTTGAGAAGGTAGCTAAACAAATGAAATGGCCTCAGTACATGTGGGTGTTACTGATTCAAACAAAGCTGGTAGTAGAGCTAGTGAAATGTTTGCATCACTACCGGAGGAGGTATCTGGGATGTGTGAGGGGTGAAAAAATCCATCTTGGGTGCATATGAACAAGTGCCTGAAGCCGACAGGCAAAGGTTTAGAAATTTAAGGAAATAATTTGGTCAAACATACATGGAGTTTGAAAGGCTCAAACAGAGTAATTTTGATAGGTGGATAAGGGCTTTGAAAATAGACCAAACGTATGAAGCTCTCAGAGAAATTATACTTTTGGAGGAGTTTAAAAATTAAATTCCTGATGTAGTAAGAACTCATGTGGAAGAACAGAGGGTTAAAACTGTGAAGTTAGCAGCAGAAATTGCAGATGATTATGAATTAGTTCATAAATCAAAGCTTGGTTTCCAACATCAGTTTCAGCCTGTGAGGGATAGAAACTGGGGACATGAGAAATACTCAAATGGTAAAGGTAAAGGTTTATCTGATGGGAGATAATAAGGAAAGTGTACCTCAGACTAATAAAGAAATCCAGGAGGGTGGAAAAAAAAATGAAAAGTTTCAAATGTTTTCACTGTAATAAACTAGGCCATGTAAAGTCACAGTGTTGGTGGTTGAAGAAAAGCACTGGGAAGGCTGATGTGGTAAAACAGGATAAGACAGTGGGGTTTGTTAAAGTGGTAAAGGAAAGCCCAAGTGAAGTGAAGGAGGTGCAAAAGATTGTACCGCCTGATCAAGAAGTGATTGATAAGAAGGTGCCAGATCTCTTTAAAGAATTTACTTGTGTGGGTGAAGTTTACTCATGTGTATCAGGAGGAGCAGGTAACGAAGTAACAATTTTAAGAGATATGGGAGCTAGTCAATCTTTAATGGTAAGAGATGAGGAGTTATGTAGTTTGGGAAGAATGTTGCCAGAAAAGGTGGTAATATGTGGAATTCAGGGTGAAAGGAGTAGCGTTCCATTATATAAGATAAGGTTGGAAAGTCCAGTGAAGATTGGTGAAGTGGTAGTAGGAGTAATAGAGAAACTATCTTGTCCAGGAATACAGTTTATCTTGGGTAATGATATAGCTGGATCACAAGTGGGAGTGATACCTACTGTGGTTAATAAGCCAGTGGAAAATCAGACAACTGAAGTGTTGAAGCACGAATATCCTGGGATTTTTCCGGATTGTGTAGTAACAAGGTCGCAAAGTCACAGGTTAAGCCAAGAGGAGAAATCAAAGAGTGAAGATGACGTTGGAGTGCAATTATCAGAAACGATTTTTGATCAGATGGTTGAAAAAGAACAAGAACAGGTGCAGGATGAGGTGAATATTTTTAGTTCAGGAAAATTGGCGGAGTTACAACAAAAAGATCGAGAAATAAAACGGATGTATCAGAAAGCATACATGGAAGAGGAATCTGAGTGTATACCTGAGTGTTATTACCATAAAAGTGACGTCTTGATGAGAAAATGGAGATCTTTACATATGCAGGTGTATGAAAAGTGGGCAGAAGTTCATCAAGTAGTATTGCCGGTAGGGTATAGAAAGGAGGTGTTGCAAGTTGCACATGAGATACCAGTGGAAAGTCATTTGGGCATACGGAAAACACAAGCTAAAATCCGAATACATTTTTATTGGCCTGGACTACATAAAGATATAGTTAAATTTTGTCAATCATGTCACACATGTCAAGTGATAGGGAAACCTCAAGCAGCAATAAAACCAGCGCCCTTAATACCCATTCCAGCATTTGAGGAACCTTTTACAAGGGTCCTAATTGATTGCGTAGGACCGCTTCCGAAAACAAAAAGTGGGAATCAATATCTTTTGACGATAATGGATGTGTCTACTAAGTTTCCAGAGGCCATTTCTGTACGTAATATTACAGCTAAAAAGATTGTGGAGGAGTTACTTAAATTCTTTACTAGATATGGACTACCCACAGAAATACAATTGGATCATGGATCAAATTTTATCTCAAGGTTGTTGAAAGAAGTTATGGATAGCTTCGGAAGAAAACAATTTAAATCAACTGCATACCATCCAGAATCGCAGGGAGCGTTAGAAAGGTGGCATCAGACATTAAAGACAATGTTGAGGGCTTATTGTCATGATTATCCAGAGGATTGGGATAAAGGAATTCCATTCGTACTGTTTGCAATTAGGGATGCACCTAATGTGTCAACCAAATTCAGTCCTTTTGAACTGACTTTTGGTCATGAGGTAAGAGGACCACTTAAATTGATTAAAGAAAAATTGGTGAGTGAGAAATCGGAAATTACATTATTGGATTACGTGTCAAATTTTAGGGAACGATTAAATAGAGCAGGTGAATTGGCTAGACAACATTTGAAAGTTGCACAAAATGTGATGAAACGGGTCACGGACAAGAAATCCAAAGTTCGTAGTTTTGCCAGTGGGGATAACGTGTTAGTGTTGTTACCAGTGGTAGGTGAACCTTTACAAGCAAGGTTTTGTGGACCTTATCAGATTTAAAGGAAGTTAAGTGCAGTGAATTATGTGGTAAAAATACCAGAGAGAAGGAAGTATCACCGAGTGTGTCATGTGAATATGCTTAAAAGGTACTTTGAAAGGGAAGGAGAGAAAAAGGAGGAGGTTTTGATGATTCTAACTCAAAGTGACGAACGAAATCCAGATGACTGTGAATTTGCCATACCTCAAATGAAATTGGAAAATTAGGATGTTCTTAAAAATTGGGATAAATTGGTGAGTTATCTTCCAGAGGAAAATCAAACTGACCTGAATGAGTTATTGATATCACATGGGCAAGTTTGTGGAGATAAATTGGGAAGTACTAAAATGGCTATACATGATGTAGACGTGGGAAATGCTGTGCCGATCAAACAACATCCATACAGTCTTAACCCTTTTAAATTGGCACAGGTTAACAAAGAGTTTGAGAGTATGCTTAAAAATGGCAGAATTGAAATTGGTTGCAGCCAATGGAGCTCACCCATAGTGATGGTACCAAAGCCAGATGGTACCCAATGGTCGTGTGTGGACTATAGAAAGGGAAATGCAGTTACAAGAATGGACTCTTATCCTATCCCACGTTTGGAGGATTGCATTGAGAAAGTGGGACAATCAGTTTTTGTTTCCAAACTGGATTTACTTAAAGGTTACTGTCAGGTACCTTTATCCGGAAGGGCGAAGGAGATTTCAGCTCTTGTGACTCCAGATGGTAAATGCCAATTCAAAGTTATGCCATTTGGCATGAAAAACGCCCCAGCCACATTTCAACGGTTAACTAACAAAGTTGTTTCAGGATTATCAAATTGTGCGGTATCTTTCGATGATCTGGTAATTTTCAGCCAGACATTGAAAGACCATTTAAAACATCTGATGGAGTTATTCGATCGACTTCAGGAGGCGGGTTTCGTGATAAACCTAGCCAAAAGTGAATTTGAACAAGCCCAAATCACTTTCCTTGAGGAGTTTTCGATAACCTCGAGACGAAGGGAAATAATGCGATTTCTTGGCATGAGTGGATGTGATCGAACATTTGTGCAAAGGTTTTGTTGCGTGACTGCTCCACTGATGGGCTTGCTGAAGAAACGTTGAAAATTTCAATGGGCAGCGGACTTTCGACAGGCATTTAATGGCCTGAAAGCTGTGGTAACCAATGCTCCTGTGTTGGAGAATTGCAAGGGACTCTATGATCAGATTGAACTAAAGTATTGACTTTAAAGAGAGATGCTGAGGCGTAGAGAAATGGACAGATCATGTAGAAACCTTCTTGTTCAAAGAGACCATCAATTGAGATGGATTTCAGTTGGAGGAAGGTGAACAAAAATGGACAATATTATTACACCTGTTTGCGTTTGTTGTCTTTTGAAACGATAAAGTATATTTACTGTGTGCATTTCTTAAAGGATGGTAAAAAGGTGAAAAATGAAACCATCTTGAAGTTGATGGTTTATTTTTCTTCTTGAGGGGGTGGTGTCATGTGAGAGTACCCTTTAAGAATTGGGTGTTTACAAAATGTACCTTTGAGAAATGGAGCTGTTCATGTTACTGGAGTGATGTCAGAGTGAGGGTGGCGCTGAGCTCTACTTCTTTTTTTTAAGTTTCAGTTTGAGAAAGAGCTTGGGTGTGTCTGTTTTTTCAGGGAGCTGAATCTGAAGTTAAAAGTGAGCTGCACTGCTGTTGATCTCTGCCATCCAAAAGCTATCTATGGATCATTTGGTGAATTCAGAAGAAGAATAAATGTTTTCAGTCTTAAATGTAAACCCTGATGTGCTCCTGTTTGGAGGTTTGTTAAGTCTTTTGGATGGTAAAAGGACAGCATACAGGTTACTTTGTGTGGTATTCTTTGGGGGGTGTATTTGATTTACTGGTTGCTAAGATGTTCACTGTTTGTTTTCGAAAGGTTAACTTGAGTTCAAAGAATAAACATTGTTTTGTTTTAAAAACCACTGGTCCATTTTCTGCTGTACCATACCTGTAAAGTGAGCCGTGTGCTCCCCATACCATAATCTACTAAGAGTTGTGGTGAACTCCATGATACACTTTGGGATTCTCGAATCCTTGGCCCATAACAGGGTTCATGGACCGTATTGGTGGAGTGGGGGGTGGGGCGTGGGGGGTGGGGGGAAGGGGGGGGTGGACCATGGTGGTTTGGAGTGCAAGAGTTCTCGTACTTTTCACATGCGCACCGAATGTACTCCAGGATTGACTTTCTTGTAATGGATCAGGCGCTGTTGGTGGGGGTAGCCAATTCGGAATATTCGGCGCTCATGGTCTCTGACTGGGTGGATTTGTGGGCGACGCAGGGGGAGGCTCAGTGGCTGCAGTGGAGGTTGGATGTGGAATTATTGGCAGATGAGGGTGTGTGTGAGAGGGTGAGGGCGGTCACCCAAAGCTATATAGAGGCGAACAACACAGGGGACGTCATAGCCTCCATGCTGTGGGCGGCACTTGAGACCATAGTAAGGGGTGAGTTTATCTCGATTCGGGCTCAACAGGAGAGGGTGGAATAAGAGGAGACAGCGAGGCTAGTGGATCAGATTTTGAGGGTGGACCAGAGGCACTCGGGTTTGCTAGAGGAGGTGCTATTAACGGAGAGACAGAGGCTCCAGGTGGAGTTTGGGTTGGTGTCCAGGGGAAAGGCAGTTGGGCAATTCTGGAGGACCAGAGGAGCAGTGTATGAGTATGGCGAAAAAGAGAGCAGGATGTTAGTGCACCAACTGAGGAAGCAAACGGGGATGAAGGAGATTGGAAGGGCGAGGTATGGGAGAGGCGAAGTGGTGTTGGACCCGGACGGATGAATGGGGTATTTGAGGGCTTTCACAGAAGGCAGTATGATTCACTGTACCTCGGTACACGTGACAATAAACAAATCCAATTCAATCCAATCCAATCGGAGCCCCCCATCTGGGGAGGAGGGTTTGGGCAGTTTGTGGAGGGGCTGGAGTACCCGAGGGTGGGGGAGGAGAAGTTGCAGGGTTAGGGGCCCCGACTGGGCTGAGGGAAGTTATGGACTGTGTCGGTTCAATGCAGACGGGGAAGGCCCCAGAGCCGGATTGGTTTCCAGCCAGGTTTTATAAGGATTTTGGTGTGGAGCTGGGGCACCTGCTTGTACGGGTGTTTAATGAGTCAAGGGTAAGAGGGGTGCTCCCACCCACATTGTCGAAGGCATCCATTTCATTGATTTTTAAGAAGGATAAGGACCCGGAGCAGCGTGGGTCATACCGCCTGATTTCGCTGTTAAGTGTGGAAGCAAAGTTGTTGGCGAAGGTGTTAGTGTTGCGGATAGAGGACTGTGTGCTGAGGGTAATAGGGGAGATCCAGACGGAGTTTGTAAAGGAGCGGCGCTTTCGGAAATGTGCACAGATTGCTCAATGTTATTATGATGCCCTTGGAGGGGCAGGACATAGAAGTGGTGGTGACAATGCGGAAATGGCTTTTGATCAGGTGTTCTTGTTGGTGTTGATGGGCCGGTTCAGGTTTGGGCAGGGCTTCGTGGATTGGGCTCAGCTGCTGCACATGGCACCAATGGCTAGTGTCCGGATGAACAGGATGAGATTGGAATACTTTGGTTTGAGTATGGGGAATGAGTCTAGTGCCGTTGGCTTCAAGGGGTTTGAGAGGGATTGAGCGGGAGGGTCAAGCGCAGAGTTTAGTTGTATGCAGATGATCTTCTGTTATCTATCTCAGACCTGGTGGGGAGTTTCAATAAGATTATGGAGGTCCTGATGGAATTTGGCTATTTCCCTGGCTATAAATTGAGCATGGAGAAAAGCGAGGTATTCCCAATACCAGAGAGCAGGAGAGGAGGCTGAGGGAGTTAATAAACACTGTGCTACCATGCAGCCCATGCAGCTGGGCCCAGCTCCACGCCAACGTTATCCCGAGATAACAAAGCTCACCGCCACCACCTGGAACGTGCCACCTGGGGCGGCTTAGTAGCACAGTGGGTAGTACTGTTGCTTCACAGCTCCAGGGTCCCAGGATTCCCTGCTTGGGTCACTGTCTGTGTGGAGTCTGCACGTTCTCCCCATGTCTACGTGGGGTTCCTCCGGTTTCCTCCCACAAGTCCCGAAAGACGTGCTGTTAGGTAATTTGGACATTCTGAATTCTCCCTCTGTGTACCCGAACAGGCGTCGGAATGTGGCGACTAGGGGCTTTTCACAGTAACTTCATTGCAGTGTGGATGTAAGCCTACTTGTGACAATAAAGATTATTATTGTTATTAAATTGAATTTGCTGCGACTGGTGGAGGGTATGAAATCGGACTTGAAGAGATGGGATGTGTTGCCTTAGTTGTTGGCAGCGCGCATGGTGGTGCTGACCAAGTTCTTGTTCGTGTTCCAGAACCTCCCCATCTTTGTTCGCAAATCCTTTTTTAAGAAGGTGAATGGGATAATTTTGAGGTTTTTGTGGGCGGGGAAGACCCCGCAGGTGAGGAGGGCATTATTGGAAAGGGGGCAAGCGGGGTAGGGGGGTGGGGGTGGCTGGCACTGCCGAGTTTACTGAATTACTACTGCGCTGTGAATATAGTAATGCTCAGGAAATGGGAGTGGAGGAGGGGTCAGTTTGGGGGTGGATGGAGGCAGCGTTGTTTAGGAGGACTACCTTGAGGGCACTTTTGTTGGTGTCCCTTCCGTTCTCACCAGCCCGATATTCAGTGAGCCGGTGGTGGTCTCAACGTTGTGAGTTTGGAACCAGTGCAGGCAACATTTCGAGTTGGAAGGCCTGTCTCTGTGGACGCCGATATATGATAATCACAGGTTTGTGCCGGTGGAGTTGGATGTGAGGTTCAGGAGTTGGCGGCAGGTGGACATAGAGTACTTCAGGCATTTGGTTGTGGGGGATAAGTTTGCGGGCCTGGAAGAGCTGGAGGAACCGTATCAGTTGCCAAAGGCAAATAGGTTTTGGTCCCTGCAGGTGAGGGACTTTGTGAGGAAAGAGGTGCCGTCCTTCCCAGGGCTGCCATGTCAGGTGTTACAGGATAAGCTGTTGGACGAAGATGGCATTGGGGAGGGGAGAGTGGCAGATATTTATGGAGAGCTGATGGAGAGCTCTGGTGGAGGAGGTTATGCACAATTAGGAGGAGGAGTTGGCAGGGACAGGGGGGCAGTGGGGCGGGGGAGGGGAGGTGGGAGTGGGAGTTGGGGGTCGGGCTGCGGAAGGACGCCCTGTGGAGGGTGAACTCGTCCTCTTTGTGTAAAATGCTAGGCCTCATCCAATTTAAGGGTGTGCATAGAGCCCACATGACGTCTGTGAGAATAAGCCGGTTCTTTTAAGGGGTAGAGGATAGGTATGTGCGGTGGACAGGGGGGGCCTGAGAATAACGTCCACATGTTCTTGGCATGTCCTAAGCTGAGGTGGTTCTGGTAGGGATTCTCAGAGGTCGTGTCTAGGATTTTGGGCCTGGGGGGTCCCCGCGTCCAGAGGTGGTGATATTTGGAGTTTCGGGAGAGCTGGAAGTCCAGGTGGGGGGAGAGGCCGATGTTTTAACCTTTGCCTTCCTGATAGCCCGAAGAAGATGGATTTTGTTGGGCTGACGGGACCCGGAGCAGCCAAAGGTGGGGGTATGGGTGAGCGACTTGACACTTGGAAAAGCTTAAGATAGCCATTCGGGAGCGGAGGTGGTGTTCATCTGAGGTGGAAGCCATTTATCGACTTCTTTAAAGTGAATTAAGAGATTAAATGGGGGGGGGGGGGTTGTTAGAGGTTTCAAGTTTCTTTCTTTGTTTTGGGGGGAGGTGGGGAGGTAAGAGGGCAGGGTGAGTTGCAGGCTTGTTATCAGTTGCCACGGTTGGCTTGTGTTTTGTATCTTGATTTTTTCCTCATATTTCTATGTATATATGCAAAATGGATTTAATAAAAATATATTTTAAAAAATATGTTGATGGCGACCATCCAACACTTTTGCTGAAGTCTTTCAAACGTGCAATATGAAACAAATCCTTCTGGGCGACAGCATTCATCCGCTGGTAGTCCACAGATAGTCTCTGGGTTCTATCTGGTTTGGGCAATATGATGTTGGTGAACTCTAATCACTAGAACTCAATTCAGTCAGGTCAGTCTTCAGCATATACTCAATTTTCTTCTGTACCTGCGATACCTTAGCTGGATTTAGCCCATGTGGATGTTATTTGATTGGAACGGTGAACCTCATCTCAACATCATGCATGGCAACCCCATTCTACCTAGTTTATTACTGTAAATACATTTATAGAACTGGAGTAACTCTGTAATTTTTCTCTGTCTCATAATAATAATCTTTATTAGTGTCACAAGTAGGCTTACATTAACACTGCAGTGTTACTGTAAAAATCTGGGAAATGGCTTAACCACTGGTTTAAAAATTTCAGTACTTCCTCATGGTCCAAATGCGTTATAGTGAAGTTACTGTCAGAATTTGATCCTCTGTCTTTCTCCTCATGACTAACAAGACTTCCTGCTTGTTCTCATCTCCTCTAACCCAATATTTTTTTAAACATGTTCACTTCTAACAATCTGTGTGATTTACATATATCTGGGGTACATATTAGATAGTTTTCATTGCACAATTTCCGTTCAATATAATATGGCCCACTAAATTAGTTTTCAGGGGTTTGCCTGACACAGGTAACAACACGAGTACTCTCTCTCAGGTTGCAAAACTCTGAGATTGGATCTTCACCTGAGCCCTTGCCTTTATTCCCTGCTGGGCTGACTTTAAAGGTTTTACTATTGAGTCACTCTGGTGTAAATCAATCAACTTCTTTGAATTTAATCCTTGTTCTCTGTGTCTGTCTCATTCTCATTTAGCCTGCTAAAATATCAAATGACCTGATCTCACTGGCTTTACCTTGGGCTCGCAACTCCTTCAACTTTTGTCTTTGCTAATGAGCTTCTGACTGTCACCAGGCACTCCAGACAAAGTCCAGGTCGGGGGGTCTGTTTGTAATTTCTTTGTGGTAGGATTCTCTATCTTCTGTTCAACTACAATGGGCACCACTACCATCTGGATCCTGCTATACAATTTACAAGAATGAATTGAATGCCCAAATGGCAAGGGTTCTACCACACCTACCACTATTTCCCGTCTTGAGCTACTCCATAAGCTTATTTTTACTAAACGTATTTCTTTCCTTTCTCTGAGAATGCTGCTGACCAGAACATTTTTCCTCAATATCCCTTCTGCACAACAAATTTCTTTATCCCACAACATGAAGGAGTTATTTGAGCTTGGATATCGTAAGAGTTTTATCTTTTCCCATTTGATCCTGTCCACATGGAAATATTTTATCCTGCCACACTATTCTTTAAACACATCTGCCACATGCTTGCTACACTTCTATGCAAGTTGTGCGCACAACTTCCTTCCGATTGTCTGTCCCTTTATTTTGTGTACAAATCCTATCTGCTTCTCCTGTTCTCTAGCCTCAGGTTTCATATTGGCCATTTTAATATTTGTAACCCCAAACACCTGTCTGTTTAATCTCCAACATAGTAATTTTGTGTGGAACAGTTTATTACAGTGAAACTATCTGACTTTTTTCAGATCTCTCACCTCTCAAACAGACTGTTGATTTTGAAGTAAAACATCCTTGGAAGTTTTGACCCCTCCCTCTCTGGCTGACCTGTCCTCTCTCACCCCTTTCCAATTTCCAACTTTCTCCCATTTCAAATTGGGTCCAAGGAAAGGCTTTGGTCCATAAACCAACTCACGGTGTCTGCAAGCTCCTCGGCTCATCTGGCAGTTTTAACTTTCTGTTCCTCCACATGCATTCTAATCAGTGTAGGCAGCGAATCCTTAAATTCCTCCAACATAATTATTTCTCTGAGGGTGTCTCAAGTTTCTTCGATTTTCAATTCTTGCACCCATCTATCAAAACAACTTTGTTTGACCCTTTCAAATTCAAGGTAAGTCTGTTCAGGCTATTTTCTTCCAGATCAAAATTTCTGTCTGGATGACTCACTTGCCCAAAATATAACTTTATTTACTGTCTTATAGTCCCCAAACCCATCCTCTGATAAGGACACATAGATGTCACTGGCACTACAAAGAACAAACAAAGAACAAAGAAATGTACAGCACAGGAACAGGCCCTTCGGCCCTCCAAGCCCGTGCCGACCATGCTGCCCGACTAAACTACAATCTTCTACACTTCCTGGGTCCGTATCCTTCTATTCCCATCCTATTCATATATTTGTCAAGATGCCCCTTAAATGTCCCTATCGTCCCTGCTTCCACTACCTCCTCCGGTAGTGAGTTCCAGGCACCCACTACCCTCTGCGTAAAAAACTTGCCTCGTACATCTACTCTAAACCTTGCCCCTCTCACCTTAAACCTATGCCCCCTAGTAATTGACCCCTCTACCCTGGGGAAAAGCCTCTGACTATCCACTCTGTCTATGCCCCTCATAATTTTGTATACCTCTATCAGGTCTCCCCTCAACCTCCTTCGTTCCAGTGAGAACAAACCGAGTTTATTCAATCGCTCCTCATAGCTTATGCCCTCCATACCAGGCAACATTCTGGTAAATCTCTTCTGCACCCTCTCTAAAGCCTCCACATCCTTCTGGTAGTGTGGCGACCAGAATTGAACACTATACTACCAACAAGAGTAGCCCGTTAGAGTTGGTTCCAAATGTCTTGTGGGCATCCTATCTGTTAAGATATTTTCCTGAAATCACAAAAAATATTTTGGCATCTCTTTCATTGAATATTGGCCGCGCTTGTACATGTCTGAACATCTCCCCGCTAGTTTCTCGTCTCAAACCACATTCCTCCGCCTACCGCTCTAATCTTTTAGTTGATGCTGCCTGCTTGCAAAGTTGGAACTCTCTCTCTCTCTCTCTCCTTCCTCCCATGCGACTTACTCCATTCTCCTTTTGCACTCCCTTTCCTCTCATTTCCCTTGAAACGCTGTTTCTCTTTCCTCTCTTTCCCTTGCCTTTTTCTGCATCTCTAACTTCTTAATTTCTCTTTCATTTTGTAATGGAAGCTTCACAAATTCAAAATCCTCACCTCTCGAAATTTTGTGTCCGGTTAACCCCTCCCATATAGTTAAATGTGTTGCTCGGCTTTCAATGATCTCAGCCTTCTGAGCTCCTGTAGATAAAACAACGTCCAATTTATCTGCCAATTCCATCAACTTGGTTTTAGGCACAGGTTTCAAACTTGCTATGGTTACCTTGTCTACATCCAGGTAAGATTGACCTAAATCAAGGGCCATTTTCTGCAGTTGTCTTAATTAGTAAAACACATTCTTGGTTCCACTTGTTTCTCACTCTTGTTACGTTCAAAAGTCAAAAAATCCATCCACCCAAAGAATTAAACTTTTTAAGATCTCAGACAAACCCCCAGTTTTTTGTCATGAGCCATGCTGATGTTATCTGCAAGGGTATCCCAGTTTGAAACATCGGGTTGTGGGGTTGTATAGTTTTGTTTTGATTTGGTGTGAGGAGACAAGTAAAATCTCAGTGAGAAAAGCAGCCCAGTTGTCATGGAACAATTATTAAAGCCTATTAAAGTAACAAAAAGACAAATGCACATGAACAGGACTACTTTACTTTTAAATAGTTAAGGTCCATGATTACTGAACACAAACACAGTTTATGTAGAACATACTGCTTGTTCCAAAATATCTCTATGATTCCTGAACTCCTTAGGACTTCCCTGTTTCCCCAAACAACATCCAAATTAAAGAAATTCATAAGTTAAAACCAGCTTATAGTTACCGCACCATACAGGATGATACTCAAGTCAGCAAAGTTATTTAATCTGTCTTTACAAAGGTTTTCTGCACTGCCTTGGCTCAAGAATTCGAGGCTGTTTGATGTAAAACTTTGCCTTCAGGCTTGGTGGCTGCTAGTAATTCAACCTTTGTTCCACTTTGATTCTGCTTTCTGTATATTTGGCTGTCTACCCCAATCAAATTCCTTGGGCTGGATTGTCCACCCACCAATGCCAAAATCGCGTTTGGTGCGGGGCGGAGAATCCAGTCTCATGCATGGAATCTGGACCGGCGCCAGTCTGGCGATTCTCTACCCCAAAAATGCGCCGGACTCGGGGCGTATGCCACGCACGGTATCCACCACCGGAGGCCATTGCCACAGGCCCGCCCTACTATTCTCCGCCCCCGACTGGCCAAATTCACGATGGCGTGGACCACTCATGGTCCTGCCGTTCGGGATACTTGCGTGGCAGCTGCGGACTAAGTCCGCGGCCGTCATAGTCGGGGGCGGCTGATCGGAGGGGAGGGGGGCCTCATACGGGACTGGGCCTTTATAGTGCGGGCGGTCCCGGCCGGGCACGCGGCCGATAGGGGGCACAATTTCCGCAGTCCAGGTCCCATGGAGTGCATGGTCTGAGTTCGCCATGGAGCACGGCGCAGCTGCTGGAGGCCGTCTCCGCACACCTGTGCGGCCTCTGACCCGGATGTGGGAGGCCATATCTGCAGCTGGAGCTGTGAGCTCCATGAAGGCTCCCTGCTAGCCCCCTGCAGGGCTGCGAATATGTGGCCTTTAGATGCCAGTTTTTCTGGGAGTAAAGACCATAGTTTTCACGAAGGCGTGATAGTCCCTGAAATGGAGAATTCAGCCCCTTGTCTTTGGACATTATCATATGTATACCTCATTGTTCATCCCTATTGCTTTGGGAAACTAATTGTACTCATAAGCCATTAACATCTGATTCTTATCTAAAATGCCTTCTAATCTTGTTAGTGGGAAAGATACATTTCATCTGGCATTTTGAATACTGCTTCTGCTGTCTCTGGGCAGATTTCTACCTGTTGTTGGGCAGGTCACATCCCGTTATGTATTGTGAAATTTGTTTTTTTGCTGTTGCTAATGTCAATGTGTACCTATATCACATGGCTTTGAAGGACAGTTAAGGTTGTGTCATAAATGTTGGCCAAGTGAAGTCCATAATCATAATCTTTCTTAGTGTCACAAGTAGGCTTACATTAACATTGCAATGAAGTTACTGTGAATATCCCCTTGTTGCCACACTCCGGCGCCTGTTCGGGTACACTGAGGGGATAGTTTAGCACAGTGGGCTAAACAGCTGGCTTGTAATGCAGAACAATGCCAGAAGCGTGGGTTCATTTCCCGTACCGGCCTCCCCGAACAGGTGCCGGAATGTGGCGACTAGGGTCTTTTCACAGTAACTTCATTGAAGCCTACTTGTGACAATAAGCGATTATTATTATTAGAATGTCCAATTCACCCAACAAACACGTCTTTCAGGAAACCGGACTGGGCTGTGTTCACGACTCTCTGCAGCTTCTTACGGTCTTGGGCTGAGCAGCTGCCATACCAAGCTGTGATACAGCCAGATAGGATGCTTTCTAAGGTACAACTGTAAAAATTGGTAAGAGTCTATGTGGACACGCTGAGTTTCCTTAGTTTACTGGGATGGATAGTTACTGTTGTGCTTTCTTGGTCGTAACGTCAATGTTGGTGGACCAGGAAGGATTGTTGGTGATGTGTTCACATAGGAATTTGAAGCTGTCGACCATCTCCGCCACGGCACCATCGATGACCGGCTCCTTTGTTCTGCTGACTTTGAGGGAGAGATTGTTGTCGCTGCACTATGCCACTAGGTTTTCTATCTACCTCCTGGTCCCTGGCTCATCGCTGTTTGAGATCCGACCTACTGCAGTCGTGTCATTAGCAAACTAGTAGATGGAGTTGGAGCCGGATTTTGCCACACAGTCATGTGTGTAAAAGGAGTATAGAAAGGGGCTAAGTACGCTGCCTCAGTATTAAAGATTATCGTGGAGGAGGCGTCATTGTTTATCCTTACTGATTGTGGTCTCTGTGTCAGAAAGTCGAGGATCCAGTTCAGTGGGAGGAGCCAAATCCTAGGCTTTGGAGCTTGGATGGGATTATGGTGTTGAAGGCGAAGCTGTAGTCAATGAATACGAGTCTGATGTAGGAGTTGTTGAGATGCTCCAGGAATGAGTGTAGAGTCAGGGAGATAGCATCTGCTGTGGACCGGTTGTGGTGGTATGTGAATTAGAACATAGAACATAGAAAAATACAGCACAGAACAGGCCCTTTGGCCCATGATGTTGTGCCAAACCTTTGTCCTAGATTAATCATAGATTATCATAGAATTTACAGTGCAGAAGGAGGCCATTCGGCCCATTGAGTCTGCACCGGCTCTTGGAAAGAGCACCCTACCCAAGGTCAACACCTCCACCCAACACTAAGGGCAATTTTAGACACTAAGGGCAATTTATCATGGCCAATCCACCTAACCTGCACATCTTTGGACTGTGGGAGGAAACCGGAGCACCTGGAGGAAACCCACGCACACACGGGGAGGATGTGCAGACTCCGCACAGACAGTGACCCAAGCCGGAATCGAACCTGGGACCCTGGAGCTGTGAAGCAATTGTGCTATCCACAATGCTACCGTGCTGCCCATAAGAACAAATAAATCTACATTATATCATTCTACCGTAATCCATGTACCTATCCAATAGCTGCTTGAAGGTCCCTAATGTTTCCGACTCAACTACTTCCACAGGCAGTGCATTCCATGCCCCCACTACTCTCTGGGTAAAGAACCTACCTCTGATATCCCCCCTATATCTTCCACCATTCACCTTAAATTTATGTCCCCTTGTAATGGTTTGTTCCACCCGGGGAAAAAGTCTCTGACTGTCTACTCTATCTATTCCCCTGATCATCTTATAAACCTCTATCAAGTCGCCCCTCATCCTTCTCCGTTCTAATGAGAATTGCAGTGGATCAAGGCAATCTGGAAATATGGACTTGATGTGTCTCATGATCAACCTCTCAAAGCACTTCATCATGATAGATGTCAAGGCAACCGGATGGTAGTCGTTGAGGCACGTTACCTGGTTCTTCTTTGGCACCGGTCTGATAGTAGTCTTCATGAAGCAGGTGGGAACCCCGGAACAGACAAGGGAGAGGGTGAAGATGTCTGCAAGCACAGCCGTCAGTTGGTCTGCGCAGGATCTGAGAGCATGACCAGGGACTCCGTCAGGACCCATTGCTTTCTTTGAATTCATTTTCAAGAAGGCCGACCTGACTTCTGAGGTTGTGACAGTAGGTATGGGTGTGCCCGAGGCTCTTGGGGCACTAGACAATGGTTTGTTGGCTTCCTGCTCAAAAAGAGCATAGAATGCATTGAGTCCATCGGGGAGGGGTTGCTTTGTTGCCAAAGATTCTACTTGGCTTTGCTTTGTCGCCCGCTATACTGTTTAAGACCTGCCACAACCGATGAGAGTCTGTAACTCTAGCTTGGATTGGCTCTCTTGATAGGGAGTGGATCTTCCGGTTAAACCGTGGTTTCAGGTTGGGGAATGGACGTACTACCTTTTTTGGCATGTAATCTTCAACACACTTACTAATGAAGTCTGTGATGATGCTGACATACTAGGTTGGCCACTAAGTTCTTGAATATGGACCAGTCCACTTACTCCAAGCAGTCACCTAAGTGGGCTTCCGTTGTCTCGGACCAACATTTCACCATCTTCTGAACATGATTCTCCCGCTTATGTTTCTGCTCATGTGTTGGGAAAAGGAGCACTGTCTTGTGGTCCGATTTTCCAAATTGCGGTCGGGGGATGGATCGGTAGGCGCCTTCGATGTTTGTGCAGCAGCAGTCAAGGATGCTGGGGCCCTTGGTGGGACAGATGTGTTGGTGGAATTTTGGCAGTACACTCTTGAGGTTGGCCTAGTTGAAGTCCTCGGCCACAATGAACAAGGCCTCCGGGTATTCTGCTTTATGTTATTTATAGCGGTGTGCCTACATATCGAGCACCTTCCACCTGTGGTGGGATGTAGACTGCTGTGATGATGGCAGAAGTGAACTCCTGTGGCACTTCATAGACAGGTATTCCATGTCCATGGAGCAGTAGTTCACCAGGGTCCGCCACGTCTGAGCACCAGGAGGAGCTGACAAGGAGGCAAACCCCTCCACCCTTAGCTTTGCCCGAGGACAGCACGCTGTCCATCCAGTGAATTGAGAAGCCCTCAGGTTGCCTGGCACAGTTCAGTGAGGCATGGGTGAGCCATATCTCTGTGAAACAGAGCGCACAGTAATCCCTCACTTCACTCTGAGAGGTACATTTAGTATTAAGGTCAACCAGCTTGTTTTCAATCGCTTGGATATTTACCAGGAGTCTGCTTGAGAGAGAAGACTTGAAATCACGTTGTTTTAGTCTCACCTGCAGACTGCTGCACTTCCCTCCTTTCCTAAGTTGTCGGCTGCTTCTGGGTGGTCCCGGAAACCATTGGGCGTCTGACCTTGAGGCAGATAAGTAGCTGCGTTTGGAGGGGTCCTGGACTCTGGTTGAGCTTTCGGGTTCACTGGGGCAACATGTTTGCGATCCGGTTGGGCACTGGGGTCTCTATGAGGACGGATCAACCTTTTGTGTCCTCATGTGGGGTCTTCCCTATTTAGGGGGTGTTTAGGCTGGGCTCCCTGGCAACTTGTCAGGGTAACCACTAATGGACAAGAGCTAGGGCATTCTAAACACTGCTCCTCTTCAAAGACAAAAAAAAGGTTTAAAATATATGTATTATCTTTGAATTTCTGTTGATTCACATTTTACTCTTCGTACATAATTATTTTAGTAAGTTCAGCTCTTATGCTATCTGTGACCTTTTTATTTACAATACAAAGGAGCATAGTTTAAAATTATGACATAAATATATTTGTCAGCTTATCGACTGTCCTCAAGTAATTTTATATATGTAAAGACATATACCATGTATCTTTGCTATGACATCCTCCTGGGCGGGATTCTCTAATCCCGCGGCAGAGTGCCCACGCCGTCGTAAACGCCTTTGCGTTTTACGACTGCTGATCCCACGACTAATTCAGGCCCCTACAGGGGGCCAGCATGGCACTGGTGCAGTTAACAACGCTCTACCTGCTGATCCCGGCTCGAACTGGGCGCCGCGGGATCCACACATGCGCAGTGGCTTCCTTCAATTCACCGGCCCCGACGCAACATGGCACAGGACTACAGGGGCCAGTGCGAAGGAAAAGAGGCCCCCAGCCAGAGAAGCCGGCGCGCCAATCGGTGGGCCCCGATCACGGGCCTGGCCACATCGGAGGCCTCCCCTGGGGTTGGACCCCCCCCCCCCCACAGGCCGCCCCCCGCCCCCCGACCCTTCCATGCCGTGGTCCCGCCGGCTGAGAGCAGGTGTGGACTGCGGCGGCGGGACTGGCCGTTTTCCCGACGGCCCCTCGGCCCATCTCATGCTGAGAATCGGCAGGCCGGCCGCATAGGGCGGCCCGCGACCGGCGCCGCGCCAACTACGCCAGCGCCAATGGCGCTGATTCTCCGCTCTGTGGAGAATCACTTGCTGGCGTCGGGACAGTGTGGCGCGATTCACACCGAATGTGGGGATTCTCCGGCCCGGCCCTGGGCTGAGAGAATCCCGCCCAGGTTGGAGACATATTTAAATAATTGTAAATTGATATCCAATATTATGTGCATTGATTACAAATGATTACACATTCTGTTGTATTAAGTTATATTCATATACATTGATTAAAAAATTCAAAGCAAATTAGGGATTAAAAAATGATGTCCAAATATATTCTTTGAAAACTATCAACTTACTTTTGCTTCCTCTACATTCTATTGCGAACAATTAATAGTCTGTTGTGTTTTGACAAAATGTGATTCTAAGCCCACTGTCTCATCTCACCCAATAATTATGCCAGATATCAGGGACAGCAGTTTCTCATCAGTGACTTAAGGTCAATAAAACTATTGACTCCAATGACAAGAATGATCTGATTTGTATTAACAGCATTTTAACAATATCTGCCCTGTGGATTTTGGATGAAGAAGTGCATTATGGGTACAACATGATTAATGAAAATGCCAGAGATCCATATCTAATTGTCACAATAAACCATTGAAGTACCCAATTTATTTGAAGTGATTTTGAAATTTGCTGATATTTACACTTGCACCATTTTACACTGTGCTTCACATCTCTAGTAAATTGTACCTAATTGCAATTTGACTAACATAATAATGTTGGCTTATCGAAATGGCATTGGGTTATGGTGTCCCCGTTCAAAGCCAGTTTACATTTTGTATTGACTAAAATAAGTGTGACTAATGTATTAAAACTTAAAATAAATAATCCTTCGCTCCTAATTGTGCAAGAAATATAGATCCAGACTGCATGACCAAAATTGCCTTCCTTCATTCTGCTGAATATTTGTAAGTCACCTTTCATTGATATGGTCAAATTATAAACAGGTAAATATAAAATCAAACTTCATTACAGTGTTACATCCCCTGGTAATTAACAATACAACTAACTAGTCACAATTCAAATTTATAAATGGAATCTATCATCAAGAGCTGTAAAATTAACTATAATTGTCAGATTAACTTATTGAAGTCATATGAACATAGGCTTCTAAGTATGTCATGGAAATTAACTCAATGATACTTTTTCCAGAATATACTTATTAAAGAGGAAATGGTGTAATATTTTCAAAATGGTGAACATTCGTCCATCTTGCAGGACAGGTTCGAGGGGCTGAATGGCCTACTCCTGTTCCAATGTTCCTATTATTTCTAAACTAAATTACAATAGATGTTAAAATACCACACATGACTTACTAATACCAGACATACAGATGAGATTCACTGATCCTTTCAGACCAAAGGTTTTCCAATTCAGATTAAAGTAATTGGGTTCAGCACCTTGAATTCAGAAAAGGGAAATTGTATCGCTGCGCTAAATGTTTCAGGCATAGACATATAATCCACAATGGGATTTCATTGGGCATTAATGTCCTCAACAACTGGGAAAACAATTGTGGGCAAGTTTCACATGTGTGTCAGGACAACGTTTTGGGGATACCAGAAAGAAAATCCCAGGTGAAGGTCTCAAATGGAAACAAGGGAAATAATTTAATGGGATCCCATGGCCCTCTCTTCTCACCAGTTAAAAGTTTAGGGACCCTCCCCCTCCCCCAATATCACTACATGTCTACAGGTGGAACTTCTGCTCCTATCTCAGGAGGCAGTCCTGCCTCAGAAAGCCGCCACTTAATTGGATGGCTGGCAGCTCTCTATTTCCGGCAGTGCCATCAGGTGCAGTGGCTACTCCTGAGACATCAGCTCGTTCTGAAAAAAAGTAGCATGTTCTTACAGCAGTGTTGGATTTCACTTCTTGGAAGTCTCTTTGAGACTGGTGGGGGCTGGGTTTGACAGGCGGAGAGAGAGAGTAAAGAAGGTGTGGAAGTTGCTATTGTGAGAGAGAACCTTCAATGGACCGAGGAAAATCTCCAAAGAATGGCTCTCCTGACACCTGCAATACATAGGCCTCCTCAGTGGAGGTCAGACCACGCCTTCAAGTTGTTATTAATAGACAATGCAAGGACCTTTGAGTCAAAGGCAGTTAGGTTGCCTCATGCCTCCCCTATCCCACGTAAAATTGTGGAACAGTCAGCAGCACAAAGGTAGGCAGCGAACACAACTCAAATTGGATTTGTTACACCCTGGGAGAGTGTGTGGTCAGTTCACCCCCATAGACCCCACAGTCCCAACATAAGTAAATTCCCCAATAATTGGTGTTTTCTAAAAATCTTTAACCCTTGACTGCTCCAATGAGTTACAGACACCAGATTTATACGTAAAACATTGACAAACTGGTTATTAATAATAAGAGGAAAAGATGAAAGAGGAAAAGGACAGCACGGTGGCATGGTGGTTAACACTATTACCTCACAGCACCAGGTTTCCTCCCACAGTCCAAAGATGTGCAGGTTAGGTGAATTGGCCATGCTAAATTGCCTCAACATTAATCATAGATCATTATCATAGAATTTACAGAGCAGAAGGAGGCCATTCAGCCCATCGAGTCTGCACCGGTTCTTGGAAAGAGCACCCTACCCAAGGTCAACACCGCCACCCTATCCCCATAACCCAGTAACCCCACGGGCAATTTTGGACACTAAGGGCAATTTATCATGGCCAATCCACCTAACCCGCACATCTTTGGACTGTGGGAGGAAACCGGAGCACCCGGAGGAAACCCACGCACACACGGGGAGGATGTGCAGACTCCGCACAGACAGTGACCCAAGCCAGAATCGAACCTGGGACCCTGGAGCTGTGAAGCAATTGTGCTATTCACAAGGCTACCGTGCTGCCCCCAATGCCGGTAGTTAGGGTTAAGTTAGGGTTACAGGGATAGGAATGAGGGCCTAGGTAGGGTGCTCTATCGGAGCAAGGGCCGGTGCAGACTCGATAGGCCAAATGGCATCCATTTGCACTGTAGGGATTCTATGATTCTCCGAATATTTTTAAAAATCAGAACAGTGGTCTGCCAATCTACCTATTCCCAAAACCCGACCCACCCGCCGACCAAACATACACCAGACAAACACGTGGTAAGGATAGGAAGGGATCAAAATAAAATGGGGATTAAAGAGTTAAAGATTGAGATGAGTCTTCACTGCTGTGGTTGCTGGGAGTAGATTCGCACAAGAATTTCTGGTTGGCGCAGTTCTGTCTTTCAACCACCAGATGGAGATAGGTACAGGGTGTTCAAGTCAGCGCAATCCCAATTGCTGGCCACTAGATGGTACTGTATGCAGGATGTTCAAATCAGTGCAATTCTGCTTCACTACCATCAGATGGAGCTCCCATCTCCCTGTGAAATTACTACAGACTCCTGAGTAAACACGGGCTGGATTCTCCGTCGGCCGACGCCAAAATCGGCAAACGCAATTGTTTGGAGAACCAGTTCTGATGCCGAAATTGCGGCAGGCGCCGATTTGCCACAGATCGCAATTCCCCGATGCTTCGTCTGCGGCGTCAACGCGGTCCATAACGCACGTACAGTAATCATCCTTTGCATATCATTAGCGGGCCTGACCCGGTATTCTCTGGGGTCTCCGCGATTCTCCAGCTCTAATGGGCTGAGCTCCCGACGGCTCAGTTCACTCGGGCTTTTAAAAATCATGAAACCGGCGTCATGGCTAATGAGGGAGAGAGAGGAGAGGAGGTAGCACACAAAGAGGCACAATTGTGGGCTGCCGGGTCGGACACGGGCCGGGCTGGCTGGGGTGGGGGGCCATGGGGGAACGGGCTGAGTGGCTGGGTCACCCCCATGGGACTGGGGCAGTGTCCAGGCATGGATGCCTTGCGAGGCAGCCATCTTCATAGAATTCATAGAATTTACAGTACAGAATGAGGCCATTCAGCCCATTGAGTCTGCACTGATCCTTGGAAAGAGCACCCTACATCAGCCCTGCTGTGCACTCCATGGCCATATGGTGTCGCCAACCCACCACCCCCACGCCCGACCGTCCGTCATACCCCCACCACCCAGTCAGCCGCCACCCACCAGCGGAGCATCAGACGACCCACTCAAGGGCAATGCCACTGTAGCCCCTTTGGGGGCACGGACGGGGGCCGAGGAGCATACTGCTGGCAAGGCCAGCACCAGCCGATGGTACCCCTGGCATCAGGGCCGGGTGCCAGGGCCAGAGGCTCCCACGGTGCCGGGCAGGAGATAGGAAGCATGCAGGGTCAGAGTCCCCAGTGCCAACCGGGGCAACCATGTCGCCCAGTGGATCTGGTTGGGCACGGGAATATGCACCATGCCAGCATGTCAGCATTTCACCCCCTGCAGACAATGGATATTGGAATTCAACCATCAATTGTGGCCTTTTTACTAGTCGACGCAGCCTGGGGGGATGCCCTGTGGCTGTATGAGCTGGCGCTGCTCATGGAGGGGGAAGCTGTGGCAGCGAAGCATGCAGCAGTGGAGCCTACAGCAGTGGAACCTGTCCCAGAGGAACAGGAGGAAGTTGCCCAGGGTGGAGAGCTGGCTGTCCAACAGGCCAAGGAGTAGGAGGTACAAAGGAGGTGCTGCATGAGGTCTCATGTGTACCGGCGGGGCTTGTCATTCGAGGCCCTGCAGGACCGGGTATGCCGTCGAAGACTCCGGCTGAACAGGGGGACAGTGCGACATATATGCCAGATCATGGCGCACCTGGCACCACAGCGGTATGGGGGAGCACACACACCCCGGTGGCCGTCAAGGTGACGCTCGCCCTAAAGTTTTACACCACTGCTTCCTTCCAGGCGCTGAGTGCAGACCTGTCCTGCGGCAAAGGGTTCCACAGGTTCACCACCCACTGGCTGAAGAAATTCCTCCTCATCTCTGTTATAAAGGATCGTCCCTTTAGTCTGAGATGGTGTCCTCTGGTTCTAGTTTTTCTTACAAGTGGAAACATCCTCTCCACGTCCACGCTCTCCAGGCCTCGTAGTATCCTGTAAGTTTCAATAAGATCCCCCCTCATCCTTCTAAAATCCAATGAGTTCAGACCCAGAGTCCTCAACCATTCCTCATAGGACAAGCAGTTCATTCCAGGGATCATTCTTGTGAACCACCTCTGGACCCTTTCCAAGGCCAGCACAACCTTCATTAGGTACAGGGCCCAAAACTGCTCACAATACTCCAAATGGGGTCTGACCAGAGTCTTATACTGCCTCAGAAGTACATCCCTGGTCTTGTAATCTAGCCAGCTCGACATAAATGCTAACATTACATCTGCCTTCCTAACTGCCGACTGAACCTGAACGTTAACCTTAAGAGAATCGTGAACAAGGACTCCCAAGTCCCTTTGTGCTTCTGATACCCTAAGCAGCTTGCATTTGTAAAATAGTCTGTGCCTCCATTTCTCCTTCCAAAGTGCATAACTTCACACTTTTCCACATTGCATTCCATCTGCCACTTCTTTGCCCACTCTCCTCGCCTGTCCAAGTCCTTCTGCAGCCCCCCTGCTTCCTCAATACTACCTGTCCCTCTACAGATCTTTGTATCATCTGCAAACTTAGCAACACTGCCTTCAGTTCCTTCTTCCAGATCATTGAGGCACACCACTAGTCACCAGTTGCCATCCTGAAAAAGACCCCTTTGTCCCCACTCTCTGCTTTCTGCCACACTGCCAGTCCTCTATCCATGTCAGGATCTTACCCTCAAAACCATGGGCTCTTAACTTATTTAACAGTCTCCTGTGCAGCACCTTGTCAAACACCTTCTGGAAATCTAAATGAATCACGTCCACTGGTTTGCCTTTGTCTAACTTCCTTGTTACCTCCTCAAAGAACTCTGACAGATTTGTCAGACATGATCATCCTTTGACGAAGCTATGCTGACTCAATCCTATTTAATCATGCACTTCTAAGTACTCCGCGATCCATTAAGAATGGACACTAAAATCCTACCAACTACCGAAGTCAGGCTAACGGGTCTATAATTTCCGCTGATACAGCACCGCCTTGGCCTTGTTGAAACCTGCCTGTTGCTTCGCCAACTCGGCTCCGATGTCCTAATAAATTCAGACCTTGTTCTCTTCCCACTCGCAGGTACACTTCTCCCTGGCCCAACGCAAAATCTTCTCTTTCTCCACAAATTTGTGGCGTCTGAAGATCACCGACGGCAGATGCTTCCCAGCTCTAGGCCTCTGCCTCAGGGACCTGTGTACTCGGCCCACTTCAGAGGCCTTATCAAGCATCCCTTCTGCCACCAGCCCCGCCAGCATCTTCGAGACGTACCTCGTGGCGCTCACATCATCCATTCATTCAGGCAGGCCCACTATTCGCAAATTCTGCCTTTTTGAGGTATTCTCCTGCTCCTCCATCTTTTCCCTCAACATTTTGCACAGGTCCCCCAGGAGCCCCACCTCCACTTCCAGAGCCACCAGACGATCGCTGTGGTCCGAGATCACTCCTTCGATCTCCCGGATCTGTGACACCTGCATCTCCAAATACTTCTTCACACATTCCAACAAACTTTTTTGTGGTGCCACAGCTCCTTCGATGGCCTTCGAGCGATCCTCATGCATTTACTTCCTCTGCTGGTGGAATAAAAGCCGTCACCTGCTCCACCTGGGGCCTTTCAACTTGCATCAGCCCTTCCCCCGCAGCCATCAATTGTTGTTAAAAACTCACCACTATTCTTAGAAGTCCCCCTATACCAAAAAGGGCCGGCATTCTAAATGGTGAACAGGGATTCTCACTCCTTGACTCCGATGCAGGCTTCAGTGGGTGCTATTCAGGTCAAACTATATTTTCAAGTTATTCACCGGTATAACCCAGACCTTCACCGAAGATTTCATCTACTTACCACTTAGTAGCATCGATTCTGGGTCCCGCATTGCTAAGTAAGTAAAGTAGCCTTTGGAATAACCACTATTTCAGGTTAAATTAAGTTATTTTATTGTTACATTTTTCCTTTTAAATGCTGCAATTAGTTTCTTTCCAAGAAGGAAAAAGATCTTGCTTCTGGATACTTCTGGTTGGTTTAAGGGACCTTCAGGCCCAACTTGACAATCAATCTTCTTTTTAAAGTCTGGTCTTCTTTAGATGTATTCGCTGGTTAACTCGGTTGCTGTGTCCCATCTTTCCCATGTACCGAGCTGTGAGAGTTGGCTCTTCTGGCTGTCTCTGAGCTGACTCTGAGCTGACTCTGCCTACTTTTTAAATTCTAGTCTTCCTTAGATGTATGAGCTGTTTTAGCTCGGCTGCTTTGCCCTGTCCCTTTCCCATGGCCGAGCTGACTGTAATCTGACTCTGAGCTGCTTGTTCCTTCTCTGCTTCTCCGCCTCTCTCTGAGTTCTAGTTCTACCTGCTGTCCCCATTCTTCGGATTTATATATTTTTCTAACAGTTATCTAGTTTTTATGATTTTATTGTAAAGTAACTCTTATTTCACTTTGATTGTAAAAGGTATCTTTGATCTAAACATTCTAATACAACTAAGTATTCATTTTGACAAAACTTCACTCTCAGGTCTCTGAATACATTGTTTCCTTTGTGATGTTCAAAGTTCCTTTGTGATATTCAAAAATGCTTTGGTTTCAAGAGGTCAGAATTTTGGTTTGGTTCCTGTAATTTCTATAGTTTTATTTTCCAATTGTGTCCTCAGCTCATAATTTTGACTTTGATTTTGGCTTTGAATTATGTTTCTGGTAGACTGATAGTCTCCAGTTTTCTTTAATTTACCTGGTATTAGCAAAATTTCACACCTAGAATTGTCAGCAAATTCAACTGAACCTCATCCTTTCCTTTCCAGCTGTTTACTAAGATAGTTACTTTCAATGAACGTGTGAGACATTGTTTTTGGCTTCATTCAAAATCCTGTGTGTTTCCCAAGCCTGCTTGACCAAGGGTATCTGCATTTTACAATCCTGCTCTTTGCAGCTGCTGTTAACCCTTTGTGGGATCTTTCCCTGTATCCTCTCATGTTTCTCTCAGACCAGATATTGCCAGACTTCCATGTTTCAAATGACACATCTTTCCATATTATCAATTACACCTTACACTGGCTGCTGCACAGGTTTCCTCCAACTCTTTGGCCAACTTTCTCACCTACTTCTGCCGGGTTTGGTAACAGCGGGCATATCAGTCCTGGGGGAAACTACTCCTCCAACTTTCATCTACGCCTTTTCATCAAAATTCCACCTGGTATCGGATAAAAAGAGCTCTTTCCTGTGCCTTCAAGCAGGAGCTGCCCTGTGTGTGCCCACTCACACCATGGCCGCCACCGAACGTAAGCTCATGATTTTTAATCCCTTGGTCTGAACTCAGCACAGAAACTCCAGCCATTCTTTAAGGAATAGTCTCTGTTTAACCTTTAATTTGAGCCCTTCACAGCGACCTGAGACATAGTTTGAGAATGTTACCGACCTGGAGAAAACAGCTGGCACTTTCTTGTTCCAGAGATCCCTTATGCAGATCTGTTACTCTCTGTCTTTTTTATTTTATTTTAGGGTACCCAATTAATTTTTTTCCCAATTAAGGGGTAATTTAACATGACCAATCCACATAACCTGCACATCTTTGGGTTGTGGGGGTCAAACCCACGCAGACACGAGGAGAATGTGCAACTCCTCGTGGACAGTGACCCAGAGCCGGGATTCGAACCCGGGTCCTTCGCGTCATAGGCAGCAGTGCTAACCACTGTGCCACGGGTTCACCCTATCTCTGTCTTTTAACCAAGGAAGTCTACACAGATGTAGCTAGAATGCCTATAAAAATCACCTGGCAGAGAGAGAGCAGGAGAGAGGGGTTCTTCAAGCTTCTTACTAGCTGGCTTCCTTCAAAGAACTGAAACAAAAGATGGAATGCTGCAGAAGTGTTCCTCTTTCCTGAAGGTTTCTGACTGGCTTCACCAATCACAGGAAATGATAGGAGCTGGCTGAGAACCCGACATATGCCGATTGTCTTTTTGTCAAGTCTATCAAATCAACAGCACAGGTTCTAACACAGAACCTAGAGGGGACACCCTGGCCTGGTTCATCAGGACACGGGTATTCATGTGTCCAAAGACTGTGACTTAAACAGGAATCCCAAAGGGTGCAGCTAACTGGAAGATTGTAGCTCAAAGCTGGAAGGAGGATGGGGATAAAAAGGGGGACATAGAACAGACAAAAGATCTGACAACAATATCCCAACAGATTTTCTTGCCATTTCCCCCTAACATCCCAATGGGGGAAAAGTAAAATCTAGCCCCAAGTAAACATGACAGAGACAGTCACCCAAGAATTGGGTGGAATTGAAGCTGGGTCTCTGCCACTGTGAGGCAGCAGTGCTAACCATGGGGCCACCATTTTAAACAATGGCACAAATCTTAAACCTGAGTGTGAGATTCTCTGATCTCCCCCAACGTGATTCCTCTGGCCCCGCCGCTGGCAAAAGTGGATTGAATTCTGCAGTTCCCCAGCCACGTGCTTCTCGGTGGTGCCCCGTTCACTGGCGGTAATTTTCTACTCCTGCCACTTGTAAATGGGACCAGGAAACCCTTGGAGGGGGTACGTGCACAGCTGGAAGGTTTCACCCTGAACCTGAAGAAGGAACTGACTACTTAATGAGACTAATGGAACTAATGTATTGCCAAACAGTAATCATAGTTCTGAAATATTCGTGAAGGATATAAAAGAAAATATTTTAAATGGTGCAAACTATGTACAATGGCCTTCTTTTGCTGAAAGTAATTTGTATCCACACCTTTTCCTTTATTTTGGTATGGACGTGAATGATTATCGAGTCCTCGCTACCGGAGGAGGTAGTGGAAGCAGGGACGATAGGGACATTTAAGGGGCATCTTGACAAATATATGAATAGGATGGGAATAGAAGGATACGGACCCAGGAAGTGTAGAAGATTGTAGTTTAGTCGGGCAGTATGGTCGGCACGGGCTTGGAGGGCCGAAGGGCCTGTTCCTGTGCTGTACATTTCTTTGTTTGTTCTTTGAGTAGAAGGCAGAACTGATTGTGAAGGGGCGACACTGGGATTTTCTTGAATTTAGTCCTGTGGTGGGCAGAAAGTCCCACCCATGAGGGATTTTGTTGCAAAGAACATTTGTATTTATTTTAGGTGGACTAGCATCCCTTAATATTTCCATTAACCCACACGTTACTTTCTTGATTTTGGGGTTTAATGTACATTTTCCCTGTTTTATCATTTCAAAAACCCACTCCTGCATTTCAGTGATATCTCAATAGCAATTCTCTTCAATAAAATGGACAGCTGCTAATCGTTATTGATATATCCTTGAATGACACTGGCAAGTTAACAACGCAAAAAAAAGACAGAACCACCCACCACCACCACCTCCATGAAGCAAAGCCAAATAGACAAATGAATTGATGGCTGATTTGTCATCTGATTCAGTTTTGTAACTGAGTTACTGACTGACCCTTTTCATTCTTGTGTTTTTAAAGGTAAAGATTGGAATCTTCCCAACTGCATATTAACAGTGATGCCTTCTGAGTGATGAGCATTGAGAATCCAATTATTTTACATGGTGTCAGGCATGGCTGAGTGTTGGTAGTTTTATTTCTGAGGTAAAAGTTGCAGATGCAAGCACCACTTCAAGAGCTGAGGACAATATCAGCCTGCACACCAAAGCAATACCGAAGGAATCCTGCACTCTCAGGTCAAAATAAAAGATTCCATGGCACTATCTGAAAATTGCACTATGTTTCTGAAAAGTGTCCTCCCAGTGAGGTGACCAACCTTTACCCAACAAGCGACACCCCAAATTGTTTATCTCGTAAATTGTCTGCCACATCGCCCTACATTACAACAGTAATTGCATTTAAAAAGCAAACGTCACATTTTTTGAAGTTTATAAATTGGTGTCATCTACATGGAATTCAGTAAGACTTTTGACAAAGTCCCACACGTGAGACTGATCAAAAAGGCCATGGGATCAAGTTCAATTTGGCAAATTGGATCCAAAATTGGCTGAGTGCCAGGATCAAGCAGCAATGGTTAATGGTTGCTTTTGTGGACTTCCGGGTGCGGCGATGACCAGCTGAGTCGCACATTTCGGCAGCTCCCGGTGAAACGGACTTTTGGGCTCTTGATAGGAGCCCCAACGGCAATTTTGACGGCTAAAAACACTGTGCGGTAAACCAGAAGGGAATCCCCCCTGGATACGGATGAAAAAAGGAGGAGAAAGTGGCCGGATTGCAGTGGATCCTTTAGAACAGCGGCAAGGAAGGCAAGCAAAAACCAAGATGGCGTCGGAAGGTGGCAGTTTAACATGGGGCCCTGAACAACAAGAGTTCTTGAAATGCTGTGTGGAATAGCTCAAAAAGGAAATGAAGAAAGAGCTGTTGGCCCCGATACTACAGGCGATCGAAGGGCTAAAGGAGGAACAAAAGACCCAGGAGCGGAAGCTTCGGGTCGTGACGGCAAAGGCAGCCGAGAATGAGGACGACATACAGGGCCTGGTGGTGAAGACGGAGATGCATGAGGCACATCAGAAACAATGTGTGGAAAGGTTGGAGGCACTGGAGAACAATGCAAGGAGGAACAACCTGAGGATTCTTGGTCTTCCTGAAGGTGCGGATGGAGCGGACGTCGGGGCATATGTGAGCACGATGCTGGACTCGTTAATGGGAGCAGAGGCCCCGGCGGGTCCGTTGGAGGTGGAGGGAGCATACCGAGTGATGGCGCGAGGACCGAGAGCAGGAGAAATTCCCAGAGCCATAGTGGTGAGATTCCTCCGTTTTAAGGATAGAGAAATGGTCCTTAGATGGGCAAAGAAAACTCGGAGCAGTAAATGGGAGAACGCGGTGATCCGCGTTTATCAAGACTGGAGTGCGGAGGTGGCGAGAAGGAGGGCGAGCTTTAATCGGGCCAAGGCGGTGCTTCATAAAAAGAAGATAAAATTTGGAATGCTGCAAACGGCAAGACTGTGGGCCACATATCGAGGAAGGCACCACTACTTTGAGACGGCGGATGAAGCGTGGACTTTTATTGTGAAAGAAAAACTGGAATGAGCGGGTTATTAAAAAGAACGTTTGAACAAAGTGGTGGGGCGAATGTAGGGGGGGCGAAGAGGGGGGTTAAAAAAGGGGGAAAGAGGAGTTTTATGTACTAATCCTGCGATGTGGTAACTTTTCTCTCTTCCACAGGTGGTGATGGGGGGAGGAGGTGGAGGAGATGGGGCGTTGGCCATTGGGGGCGGGGCCAAGGGAGAAGCGCGGGCTCGGTTCCCGCGCTATGATAATCATGGCGGGAATAGAGAAGCAGGAAGGAGGGGGCGTCACACGGTGCGAGCCGAGGTCACGGGGGGAAGCCGAGGTCGACCAGAGTTTGCTGACTTCTGGGAGCAACATGGGGGGAGTAATTACGCTAGCGGGGGATCTAGCGGGGGGGGGGGGGGGGGTGGGAGGAGGGAATTACTGGGTTGCTGCTTCTGGGGAGAGGGGGGAGTTGGTATGGGAGGGGATGGGCGGGGGGGCACCGCTTGGGAGGGATACAGCTGCGTGGGAACCGGGTGAGGAGCTGGGAAAAGGGGATGGCTAATCGACAAGGGGGGGGGGGGGGTAGGAAGCCCCCCAACCCGGCTGATCACGTGGAACGTGAGAGGGCTGAACGGGCCGATAAAGAGGGCACGGGTACTCGCACACCTTAAGAAACTTAAGGCAGATGTTGTTATGTTACAGGAAACGCACCTGAAACTGATAGACCAGGTTAGGCTACGCAAAGGATGGGTGGGGCAGGTGTTCCATTCGGGGCTAGATGCGAAAAACAGGGGGGTGGCTATATTAGTGGGGAAGCGGGTAATGTTCGAGGCAAAGACTATAGTGGCGGATAACGGGGGCAGATACGTGATGGTGAGTGGCAAACTACAGGGGGAGACGGTGGTTTTGGTAAACGTATATGCCCCGAACTGGGATGATGCCAATTTTATGAGGCGGATGCTAGGACGCATTCCGGACCTAGAGATGGGAAAGCTGATAATGGGGGGAGATTTTAATACGGTGATGGAACCAGGGCTGGATAGGTCGAAGTCCAGGACTGGAAGGAGGACGGCAGCAGCCAAGGTACTTAAAGATTTTATGGAGCAGATGGGAGGTGTAGACCCGTGGAGATTTAGCAGACCTAGGAGTAAGGAGTTCTCGTTTTTCTCCTATGTCCATAAAGTCTACTCGCGAATAGACTTTTTTGTGCTGGGAAGGGCGTTGATCCCGAAGGTGAGGGGAACGGAGTATACGGCTATAGCCATTTCGGATCACGCTCCACACTGGGTGGACTTGGAGATAGGGAAGGAAACAGGAGGGCGACCACCCTGGAGAATGGACATGGGACTAATGGCAGATGAGGGTGTGTGTCTAAGGGTGAGGGGGTGCATTGAAAAGTACTTGGAACTCAATGATAATGGGGAGGTCCAGGTGGGAGTGGTCTGGGAGGCGCTGAAGGCGGTGGTTAGAGGGGAGCTGATATCAATAAGGGCACATAAAGGGAAGCAGGAGAGTAAGGAACGGGAGCGGTTGCTGCAAGAACGTTTGAGGGTGGACAGACAATATGCGGAAGCACCGGAGGAGGGACTGTACAGGGAAAGGCAAAGGCTACATGTAGAATTTGACTTGCTGACTACGGGCACTGCAGAGGCACAATGGAGGAAGGCACAGGGTGTACAGTACGAATATGGGGAGAAGGCGAGCAGGTTGCTGGCACACCAATTGAGGAAAAGGGGAGCAGCGAGGGAAATAGGGGGAGTGAGGGACGAGGAAGGAGAGATGGAGCGGGGAGCGGAGAGAGTGAATGGAGTGTTCAAGACATTTTATAAAAAATTATATGAAGCTCAACCCCCGGATGGGAGGGAGAGAATGATGGGCTTTTTGGATCGGCTGGAATTTCCCAAGGTGGAAGAGCAGGAAAGGGTGGGACTGGGAGCACAGATCGAGGTAGAAGAAGTGGTGAAAGGAATTAGGAGCATGCAGGTGGGAAAGGCCCCGGGACCGGATGGATTCCCAGTCGAATTCTATAGAAAATATGTGGACTTGCTCGCCCCGGTATTGACGAGGACATTTAATGAGGCAAAGGAAAGGGGACAACTGCCCCCGACTATGTCTGAAGCAACGATATCGCTTCTCTTAAAGAAGGAAAAGGACCCGCTACAATGCGGGTCCTATAGACCTATTTCCCTCCTAAATGTAGATGCCAAGATCCTGGCCAAGGTAATGGCAATGAGAATAGAGGAATGTGTCCCGGGGGTGGTCCACGAGGACCAAACTGGGTTTGTGAAGGGGAGACAGCTGAACACGAATATACGGAGGCTGTTAGGGGTAATGATGATGCCCCCACCAGAGGGGGGAAACGGAGATAGTAGTGGCGATGGATGCCGAGAAAGCATTTGATAGAGTGGAGTGGGATTATTTGTGGGAGGTGTTGAGGAGATTTGGTTTTGGAGAGGGGTATGTTAGATGGGTGCAGCTGTTGTATAGGGCCCCGATGGCGAGCGTGGTCACGAATGGACGGGGATCTGCATATTTTCGGCTCCATAGAGGGACAAGGCAGGGATGTCCTCTGTCCCCATTATTGTTTGCACTGGCGATTGAGCCCCTGGCGAGAGCGTTGAGGGGTTCCAAGAAGTGGAGGGGAGTACTTAGAGGAGGAGAAGAACACCGGGTATCTTTGTATGCGGACGATTTGTTACTATATGTGGCAGACCCGGTGGATGGGGATGCCAGAAATAATGCGGATACTTGGGGAGTTTGGGGATTTTTCAGGGTATAAATTGAACATGGGGAAAAGTGAGTTGTTTGTGGTGCATCCAGGGGAGCAGAGTAGAGAAATAGAGGACCTACCGTTGAGGAAGGTAACAAGGGACTTTCGTTACCTGGGGATCCAGATAGCCAAGAATTGGGGCACATTGCATAGGTTAAATTTAACGCGGTTGGTGGAACAAATGGAGGAGGATTTCAAGAGATGGGATATGGTATCCCTGTCACTGGCAGGGAGGGTGCAGGCGGTTAAGATGGTGGTCCTCCCGAGATTCCTCTTTGTGTTTCAGTGCCTCCCGGTGGTGATCACGAAGGCATTTTTTAAAAGGATCGAAAAGAGCATCATGGGTTTTGTGTGGGCCGGGAAGACCCCGAGAGTGAGGAAGGGATTCTTACAGCGTAGCAGGGATAGGGGGGGCTGGCACTACCGAGCCTAAGTGAGTATTATTGGGCCGCTAATATTTCAATGGTGAGTAAGTGGATGGGAGAGGAGGAGGGAGCGGCGTGGAAGAGATTAGAGAGGGCATCCTGTAGGGGGACTAGCCTACAGGCTATGGTGACAGCCCCATTGCCGTTCTCACCGAGGAACTACACCACAAGCCCGGTGGTGGTGGCTACACTGAAGATTTGGGGACAGTGGAGACGGCATAGGGGAAAGACTGGAGCCTTGGGGGGGTCCCCGATAAGAAACAACCATAGGTTTGCCCCGGGGGGAATGGATGGGGGAATATGGAATGTGGCAAAGAGCAGGAATAACGCAACTGAAAGATCTGTTTGTGGATGGGAAGTTCGCGAGTCTGGGAGCGCTGACCGAGAAATATGGGTTGCCCCAAGGGAATGCATTCAGGTATATGCAACTGAGGGCTTTTGCGAGGCAACAGGTGAGGGAATTCCCGTAGCTCCCGACACAAGAGGTGCAGGACAGAGTGATCTCAAAGACATGGGTGGGGGATGGTAAGGTGTCAGATATATATAGGGAAATGAGGGACGAAGGGGAGACTATGGTAGATGAACTAAAAGGGAAATGGGAAGAAGAGCTGGAGGAGGAGATCGAGGAGGGGCTGTGGGCAGATGCCCTAAGCAGGGTAAACTCGTCGTCCTCGTGTTCCAGGCTAAGCCTGATTCAGTTTAAGGTATTACACAGGGCGCATATGACTGGAGCACGGCTCAGTACATTTTTTGGGGTGGAGGATAGGTGTGCGAGGTGCTCGAGAAGCCCAGCGAATCATACCCATATGTTTTGGTCATGCCCGGCACTACAGGGGTTTTGGATGGGGGTGACAAAGGTGCTTTCAAAAGTAGTGGGGGTCCGGGTCGCACCAAGCTGGGGGTTGGCTATATTTGGGGTTGCACAAGAGCCGGGAGTGCAGGAGGCGAGAGAGGCCGATGTTTTGGCCTTTGCGTCCCTAGTAGCCCGGCGTAGGATATTGCTAATGTGGAAAGAAGCCAAGCCCCCGGGGGTGGAGACCTGGATAAATGACATGGCAGGGTTTATAAAGCTAGAGCGGATTAAGTTCGTCCTAAGGGGGTCGGCTCAAGGGTTCACCAGGCAGTGGCAACCGTTCGTCGAATACCTCGCAGAAAGATAGATGGAATGGAAAAAAGAAGGCAGCAGCAGCAGCCCAGGATCGGGGGTGGGGAGGAGGAGGGGGGGGGGGGGGGGGAGGAACCAGAAGGACTCTCAGGGTTGTTAATATATACTGTATCATATGTATAGGTCGTTGCTACAGATAATTATATATTGGACTGTTAAATTATATTTTTGGAGAGTGTTACTTGTGATAAGGCAGTTGCCAATTAGGGTTAGTTTTCATTTTTGTTATTTATTATTTATTCATTTTCTGTTTATAAAATAGGTCTTTGTTATTTGTGTTGTTATAACATTGTGTAAAGGATGCACAATGTACTGTGTTGGTTGACCAAAAATTTTCAATAAAATATATATATATTTTTTTTAAATGGTTGCTTTTGTGATTGTAAGCTTGTGCACTACAGGGATCGGTGCTGGATTTCTTGCTGTTTGTGGTGTGCATTCATGATCCAGATGTGAATGCAGGGAGTATGATCAGTAAATTGGCAGATTACACAAAAATTGGTGGTGTAGTAAATAGCAAGCAGAAAAGCCTTAGATTACATGCTGATATTGGTAGGCTGGTTGGATGGGTAGAAGAGTGGCAAATGGAATTTAACCTTGAAAAGTGTGAGGCGATGCATTTTGGCAGGGCTAACAAGGCAAGGAACTATACAATGATTGGTGGGACACAAAGAAGTATGGACGACCAGAGGAACCTTGCAGTGCATGTCCAAAGATCCCTGAAGGCAGCAGGACAGGTAGATAAGATGGTTTAGAAGGCTTTGGAATAATTGCCTTAATTAGCCGAGGCATAGAATATAAGTGCAGGGAGGTTATGATGGAGCTGTATAAAATGCTTGTTAGGCCACAGCTAGATACTGTGTGCAGTTCTGGTTGCCACACAATAGGATGTATATGATTGTATGAGAAAAGGTGATTAAGAGATTCAACAGGATGGTTACTAAGCTGAAGCGTATCAGCAATGAAGAGAGGCTGCATAGGCTGGGTTATTTTCCTCAGAGCAACGAAGGCTGAGGCTGGGGGGCTCTCACCAAGGAATACAAAATTTTGAGTGACATTTATAGGGTAGACAGAAAGGCACTTTTCCCCTTTGGAGAGGGATCAATAACAGTGAGGAGAGGGGTGGAATTAAGGTAAGGAGCAGGAGATTTCGAAGAAATCTAAATCCAGAGGGTGGTGAGAGTCTGGAGCTCACTGCCTGAAAGGGTGGTAGAGGCGGGAACCCTCACAACATTCAAGAAACATTTAGATGGCCACTTGAAACACCCTTTCTCTCTAATTTCAAGTTAAAAGCATGACTTTAATTGGGAAAGAAATGCTTGTCTCTGGCTGCCAGTAGAATTTGCCAGATGGCTTTCATTCATATTCAGCTGCAGACTGTCATGATGGGATATATTGAAAACTGTTGTGCAGAACTATATTGCATGTTGTAGGGGCAGCGCGGTGGTGCAGTGGTTAGCACTGTGGCCTCATGGCGCTGAGGTCCCAGGTTCGATCCCAGCTCTGGGTCACTGTGCGTGTGGATTTTTCACATACTCCCTGTGTTTGCATGGGTTTCACCCCCACTACCCAAAGATGTGCAGGGTAGGTGGATTGGCCACGCTAAATTGCCCCTTTATTGGAAAAAAATGAATTGAGTAATCTAAATTTATTTTTAAAAATTTTGCAGGTTGTTGCCTAGTGGATTGGGTGTAAGCTGATGGTGTTGGCATCAACCGTAACCAGGGCAGCATAACCAGTATTTGTTCAAACTGCCTCAGGAGAAGCATTGTCACCACAATAAAAAGTAACCGTAGTCTCCCAGGACCATCGGTTGCTCTCCCCTTTTGAGAGAGAGCTGACTGGTGGTGATTTAACCTGAATGTCACTGGACCTTAGGTGAGTGGCAAGGTTAAGTGGGCAGGGCCTTCATTAATAATTTCAACCAGTAGAGGAATTGAACCCACATTGTTGCCGTTGCTCCATGTCACAAACCCGCTGTTCAACCAACTGAACTAATGTTATAAAATGTGAAGCAACAAGGTCTCAGGAATGTTTAGCACACAGGGTGATTTTTGTCAAATAGACATACTCTGCTTTAAATCCTGTTTGTTGATTTCTGCCTCAGAATCCCCCCAGATGATATGTTCATGAGAGTTTCCAAACTAGATTCCTAAAAACACATTTAAAATTTTCTCCCACAATAATGCTGTCCTTTAGCGGTTTGCATTCTGAAATCCAGTCCCGGTTTTCCAAATGGCACTTATAAATCAAGCTTTCGCCCCACTTTTATCTGTGAATCTAGTCCAGTATTTACACTACCCTTTTAGGATTTCTTTGTCTTCCCTGCTGTACAAACTGTTCATAATTGCTTTAACTCTCGATTCCCAGACTATAGTAAAATGGCATCAGATATTTCATTTACCTCTGGAGTCTGGTTATTGCAGTTGCCTCTTTAACTCAGAATACTTTTTTTTACTTTTCTTTGAATTATTCTGAGCAATACCTTGGTCTCAGTGCTCTTAACTCCAGTCATCTTAAACATTCTTCTTGTCCCAATTCCTGATTATCTGGACTGTAACTTGTTCCTTAAGAAGCTTGCGTATTTGCAACTCCCTGTTTACATCCAGCTTCTCCTGGTAGAGTTGAAAGATATTGATTCCCCAGTGACCTGCTCCAACTGCAAAATATCAAGTTGCAATTAAAACTTAAAGCTTTTCTACCCTTAAAAGGAAGTCCACTTGCAAAGCAATGATTGCTACTTCTATTTGCTCTTCCTGCCACAGCCCTCTCTAAGCACAATGGAAGCACAGTGGGAACTTAACCAACTGCACATATATAAAGACCTTTGTCCAGCATGAAACTAACTATAGGTTTTACCCTTCCAGGAACAGAAACATTAAATTAAACCCACTTAAAACTATATTATATTCATATTATATACCAATACAAATATAAATCTTTTAAAGCTACCTTTGTTTTCATAACAATTTGCCTTTGTAACATCTGAAATATCTCAGCCTCTTTGTCTCTTTTTTCAAATATTCAGCTAGTTGTATTCCATCCACACAAGAATTCTTTACTCCACAAGGTACTGACTAATAGCTGGCCAGACTCCGACATTTTATGTTTCATTCCTTTTGTTTACATTTACATATAATAATAATCTTTATTATCACAAGTAGGCTTACATTAACACTGCAATGAAGTTACTGTGAAAAGCCCCTCGTCACCAGATTCTGGTGCCTGTTTGGGTACATGGAGGGAGACATATTGTCACTAATTCACACTTTGGAACTAAGGAATATCTTTTGTACAACTTAGATGTATGTATGCACTACAGGTAACATGAAATGTTACAAAATAAGCATTCTTACTTTGAGAATGATTGAAATAAAGGTGTGTTAAATTGATGGAGAAAAAGGTCTTTGCTCTGCAGAATCTGAATCCCTGATGTCAACATTTGGAACTTTCACAGTTTAAGCTGTAAGTATCAGGAATTAGCTTCCACAGATGAAAATTGAGTACAGAAATGCAACCTTCAGAATCTGGCACTCAAACAATCCTCCAAATTACCTTTCAGCTGACTACTCTCCTGTGTTTTGACAGAACCTTTATCCAAGCCTACTGTTACAGCCAATGCCACCAACCTAGTAGAACACAATGACACCGTGGCTTTGACATGCTTCGCATCAGGCTCAGCGATTTCATATCAATGGCTGCAGGACAATAGTGCTATTAATCCTGGTGACAGGTTTGATCTAAGTGGTGATAATAGCATTCTGACGATTTCTGGAGTGTTACGGTCTGATGGAGGATTTACATGCTATGCATTCAACTTCGTTAGTGGAATGACAAGTGACCTATACCATCTAAATGTCAGCTGTAAGTGTCCCAATGAATGTTTATTTTTATAATGTATTACCATTCCTACTGATTTGGACAGAGAAAAAAAAATCTTTTGCATGAAGATTACTTTTTGAAACATATATTCAAATAGATCACTGCTTTTACAATACCAAAGATAATAGGCTCCCAAGTTAATTTACTGGCGTAGTGGTATTGCTGCTGGACTAGCAATCTGGCAGATCCAGAGCAATATTCTGGGGACTCGGGTTTGAATCTCACCATGGTAGATGGCAAAAGTTGAATTCAATAAAATCTGGAGTTAAAAGTCTAATGATGATCATTAAACCATTGTTGATTGTTATGAAAACCCATCTGGTTCCCGAATGTCCTGTACGGAAGGAAATATGTCGTCCTTACCTGGTCTAGCCTACATATCCAGACCCATAGGAATGTGTTTGATGCTTGAATGCACCCAGCATTGGGCAATAAATGCTGGCCCAGCCAGTGGTACCCACATCATTTGAAATTGTTTTTTAAAAAAGCAGTAGACTTGAAATATTTAGATCTTTTTGTGACAGGACTGGTACTGAAAATCATATTTATAGGCAGCACGGTGGTGCAGTGGGTTAGCCCTGCTGCCTCACGGTGCCGAGGACTTGGGTTCGATCCCGGCTCTGGGCCACTGTCTGTGTGGAGTTTGCACATTCTCCCCGTGTTTGCGTGGTTTTCGCTCCCACAACCCAAAAAGATGTGCAGGCTAGGTGGATTGGTCACGCTAAATTGCCCCTGAATTGGAAAAACATAATTGGGTACAGTAAATTTATTAAAAGAAAATCATAATTATATCTGGGAGGCTGTATTAATCAGTTTGCCTACAGATCTATTTAATTACAAAGCAATGTGAAATGAAATACATTTTTGATGGGTGCAAAATATTGATTTATGATTCTAATTGTCACGAGGCATAACTATTCACTTTAGCTCCACCAGTGGTGTACCAGTTGATGTGATCCATATGTGCTTAGTAAGTAGTATCAGAACAGTTACGCATTTTTTCAGTCGCAACTGCGTTAAATTAGAGGTTGTTATTTGCAACAAAATTATTTCATTAATTTTTTGATCTGAAAAAAATGAAATTCAGATTGATTTGGAAAAATAAATTCATAATTGAGCAAATTGAATAATTTTGTCGAATTTTTATTTCAAGACAATACCTTTTAATGCAATAATACTGCAGTATTTACCCAACAGCTTTTTACAGATCACACATTTTAAGAGAAACTTAACAAGAGAAACTAGAAAGCATCAGAAGCAGGATACTTTGGCAATTTTGCCTGTTTCAACTCTCGTGGCACCATTTCTACCCCGTCTATGATCAGCTGGCTTGCATGGTGAAGGGATCTTAAACTGCAGGGCACACACTGCACTGCTGAATATAAGGAGAGGAATGACTTGTTTGACTCCATTCCAAATCACTGTTGGGCTCTGTAGCTCTATCAGTGCCAGGAGAACATTCATTGTGGCCACAGTAATTTGTTTTCCAAAAATAATCTTTCAAATGCATCACCTTCAGTTTTGTAACGTCAGTTGGTTGCTGTGCAGTCGACTAGTATTGGGAAGCTGATAATGTGCCTTACCACTACAGTCTGTGAATTGGAATTTAGGCCTCATCATGATCCACTACGTAACTGACTTCGAGTCATGCACACTGGGGAAATTGACCTTGGGTCCCCAATACCATACAATGAGAAGCTAACATTAGATCCTGCCAGTATACACACTGGGGAATTTGGTATTGGGAGTCCCAATACTACATAATGGGAAACTGATATTGAATCCTGCCATTACACAATAGGAAAAATGGCACGACATTTTGACTTACATTTTACATAGCAGTATAATTGATGGTGTGTAGAAAACACAAGGGTGTGTCGTTTCTGTTGCGGTGGTAATCTCTATAATTGTACAAACCACTGCTACTTTTTATTTCAGTCTAATTTTATTACAATATATTTGTGCATTTATTTTAGATGGACCAGATCACCCTAATATATTTATAAACCCTAATTTGTCCACGTACCTCTCTGGAAGAACAGTTACTTTCTCTTGCTCTGCGGACTCAAATCCACCTGCAGAATTGGAATGGAATCAAAATAATGCCTCTCTTCAACAAAAAGGGCAACGACTTATCATTGATAGCATTACTTTGAATAGCACTGGAAATTATACCTGTCAGGCATTTAATAATTTAACAAAAAGGTACAGTGCCTCAACAAAACAATTGGTTGTAATAGGTAGGTAACACATTTCTCAATTTATTTTTTGGTTTATGCTCCACTCATGGAGGTGAAGGTGCCTCGTAGTTAATTATATGAATAGCTTGAAAATGAGTACATTATTTATAAAGAAAATGCAGTGCCATTGTCCTGTTAGCTTTGCTGATCAAATTGTGAATAACATTGGGCGGGATTCTCCGCAAACTGGCACGATGTCCGCTACCCGGCGCCAAAAAAGGCACGGATCAATCCGGCGTCGGGCCGCCCTCCGCACCTTTAGGGGCCAAGCCCTCACCTTGAGGGGCTCGGGCCGCGCCGGCGGGCCCACCCTCGGCGATTCTCCGGCCTGCGACAGGCCGAAGTCCCGCCGCTGTTAACCCTCTCCAGCCGGTGTGCATTAAACCACCTTGTGAACGGCGGGACAAGGCGGCGCGGGCAGGCACCGGGGTCCTGGGTGGGGCACGGGACAATCTGGCCCCGGGGGATGCCCCCACGGTGGCCTGGCCCGTGATCGGGGCCCGCCGATCGACGGGCGGGCCTGTGCCGTGGGGGCACTCTTTTTCTTCTGCCTTCACCATGGTCTTCACTATGGCGGAGGCGGAAGAGACCCCCTCCCCTGCGCATGTGCGGGGATGACGCCTGCAGCTGCTGACGCTCCCGCGCATGCGTCGCCCGGCGAAGTCCTTTCGGCACCAGAGGGCTTTCCCGCCAGCCGGCGGAGCGGAAACCACTCCGGCGCGAGCCTAGCCCCTCAAGATGAGGGCTTCTCCGCACCTTTGGGGCGGCCCGAAGCCGGAGTGATCCGCGCCGTTTTTGGCGCCGGGCAGCAGACATCGCGCCAGTTTGTGGAGAATCCTGCCCATGGTCTTTGTTACAATGGTAAATAATTATCACCATGAGATTATAAATACAAAAGTATGAAATTGTTTTAATATATAATCTGTTTCCCACTTTCATTTTTATTTCCAAATGGAATATTCTCAATTTTTGACTTCTGAGAAAGAGAGGCTTATCAATGGTGAAACTTGATTACCGTTTTGTTTCTTAAAGCATTTCAAACTGCAGCACAAACAACAAGTTAATATTGTTGATTTGCTCAACCAATTGTCTGCTCACCTCCAAGTCAAAGGACGCATGAAGCTCAATTTGATTTGCTACTTCCAATATTCTGCAAATGTTTATTAAATGAGCAATGAGTGTTTCATTTACAACAAAGGTCCAGGGACAGATCACACACTTGGTTGTGGTTTCTTATTTGGAATATGCTGCGCACGTCAGGAGAATAGTTCAAAATTATAGTAGATTGGAAGTTTCACATAGGCTCATTTGGATGCTGTAAACATTGTGAGACAAACCCATACACCGTATTAACGAATCCTGATATTGAAAGGCCTTCTGGTCACTTATTCAAACTTTTACAGAAATTATGTATAATGAGCGCGATTTAATGGAAACCTTTCTAAGTGTGGTAGCGAATGGGAACTAGCGTGACTTTCCTGCCGCTCATGCCGCCGAGCTTTCACCGCTATAAACATTAATTGGACCACTTAATGAGGACTCATGGGCTTCACACTGCAAACGACTGTCCGGCAAACTGATTTGCTTGGACCGCACTCGTCAGCCCCCTGTTAAAAAGGGAAAGCAGCACTTAAACCGAACCTGCACAGCCAACCCCAGACAGCTCGCAGCCATGCCACCGAGGAGATCAGCCCCGCAATTTGGGGAAGCCGACCTGGCCAGAGTGTTGGATGCAGTCAAAATCAGAAGGTATGCCCTATTTCCCCAAAGGTCTCGAAGAGTTCACCACAGGGCAGACAGTGCCGCCTGGGAGGAAATGGCAGCGGCCGTCAGCTCGGGGAGCATCACCAGGAGGATTGGAACCTAGCGCTGTAAAAAGGTCAATGACCTCCACCGGGCTACATGGGTGGGGAGGCACCAGCCCCCACTTGCACCGGCCCCCCTGCCATGCTGATCTTTCACCCCCCCCAACGAGCATGCACCTGGCACTGCCCCTGCCCAGCACCGTTCTGTGCCCCGGCCCACCCATTTCCAGTAGTACCACCCAAAACGTCCCTCCCCAGATACTCCCAACCCCCTCCATACTCCCCATCCCCCATCCCCCATGCTCCCCATCCCCACCCATTGTCCCCAACCCCCACTTCACCCCCCCCCCCACAGCTTCTGCAATGAGACGCGCCCAGCCCATGCACCCCAGGCCGCAGTGGGGGCTCCTGCTCACCAGTCGCTGGATCACCCATCTCCAACCCCCAGGCCATGGCGGCTCTGCATAACCCTACCACCAATGGCGGGCCACTCAGACTAAGACCACCCCCCTCCAGACACCCCTTCTGAGCACCGGGGCAGCAACCCCAAGGCCCTTGGACACATTGCCCAGGAGCAAAGATGGAAACTCATCTTCTTGGATCCCCACAGCAGCCCTTCCATTAGATAGGGAGTCGCTCACGTTAATTGTCTGGAGATTGGCCTGAAGTGGTGATTATTGGTTTCTCTCCAAGCTACGGTGGTTTCCTGAATTCGCCAATGGGAGCGGGTCAGTAAAATCGCAAACCAATTGTTGCCCAGCTCAATTCTCTTTTGTATCCTCACCTGCGATCTAATGCTCTCGTCGCACGCTTGCTTAAGTGCAACACGGCCATTAAATCACGCCCTACATATTGTAACTTCACATTTACCTTCACATCAAAACAAAGAACAAAGAACAAAGAAATGTACAGCACAGGAACAGGCCCTTCGGCCCTCCAAGCCCGTGCCGACCATGCTGCCCGACTAAACTACAATCTTCTACACTTCCTGGGACCATATCCCTCTATTCCCATCCTATTCGTGTATTTGTCAAGATGCCCCTTAAATGTCACTATCGTCCCTGCTTCCACCACCTCCTCCGGTAGCGAGTTCCAGGCACCCACTACCCTCTGTGTAAAAAACTTGCCTCGTACATCTACTCTAAACTTTGCCCCTCTCACCTTAAACCTATGCCCCCTAGTAATTGACCCCTCTACCCCAGGGAAAAGCCTCTGACTATCCACTCTGCCTATGCCCCTCATAATTTTGTAGCCCTCTATCCGGTCGCCCCTCCACCTCCTTCTTTCACCCCCCCCCCCAGTTCCAGTGAGAACAAACCGAGTTTATTCAACCGCTCCTCATAGCTAATGCCCTCCATACCAGGCAACATTCTGGTAAATCTCTTCTGCACCCTCTCTAAAGCCTCCACATCCTTCTGGTAGTGTGGCGACCAGAATTGAACACTATACTCCAAGTGTGGCCTAACTAAGTTCTGTACAGCTGCAACATGACTTGCCAATTCTTATACTCAATGCCCTGGCCAATGAAGGCAAGCATGCCATATGCCTTCTTGACTACCTTCTCCACCTGTGCTGCTCCTTTCAGTGACCTGTGGACCTGTACTCCTAGATCTCTTTGACTTTCAATACTCTTGAGGGTTCTACCATTCACTGTATATTCCCTACCTGCATTAGACTTTCCAAAATGCATTACCTCACATTTGTCCGGATTAAACTCCATCTGCCATCTCTCCGCCCAAGTCTCCAAACAATCTAAATCCTGCTGTATCCTCTGACAGTCCTCATTGCTATCCGCAATTCCACCAACCTTTGTGTCGTCTGCAAACTTACTAATCAGACCAGTTACATTTTCCTCCAAATCATTTACATATATACTACAAACAGCAAAGGTCCCAGCACTGATCCCTGTGGAACACCACTGGTCACAGCCCTCCAATTAGAAAAGCATCCTTCCATTGCTACTCTCTGCCTTCTATGACCTAGCCAGTTCTGTATCCACCTTGCCAGCTCACCCCTGATCCCGTGTGACTTCACATCCTTTCAAAGCATTAATAGTTTTGACCAGTCATGCTTAATGCATGATTTTAAGTGCAGATTCACACACATGAGTTGGATCTCATGACATTGTGTTGTGTCAGAACGTCTTTAAAAACGGCTGTCGGCTCCTGATTTCAGGATTCGCAACATCATTGCCATTGCCAGCCATTTATGCTCAAGCGGCATAAGGGTGCAGGTAGAGAGGCGGCACCTTGCACTCCCAACCATGCTGATTCCATTGTGGGAGCAGACAGAAAGCACCACAAGTTTGATGAAGTCAGGCCACCTTTTCCAGGACTCATGGCTCTTACAAGGAGTCGTGATTCATTGGGAAACCTTAGCCTGGAGTTCGATATCTTTTGACAGGTAGGTTTAAAGGTGTTTAGATAGTGTATGGTAATAAGTACTTTTTAAAAAAGTAAGTGTTTAAGGTTTTTGTATGGTTTTAATTGTGTTCTTAATGTAATTATTGGTCATCGGTTTCTATCCTTAAAGAGTTAGCCATTGCATTAATCAACATTTTGTAAGTATTGAGATTCATTAGTGTACTTTTTCTATCACAGAAGTGCTCTTGTGCATTTAAAACCATTGAAAAATGTTCGTGTACTTGATGTAATGATTTGAAACTTTGAGAAATCCAGGCCATTGTATTTGGCTCCAATGGTTTGTTTTTACCGATTAACTCTGTAATGTTTGGCTGAGTTTCAAAAAACACTGGTGGACCGAGATCAGTAAGTTACATGTGTCTGTAATAGGTTTCAGATTCTTTCATGTGGTTTTTGAATAGTTATTTGTTTCTTTTCACCACTTTATGACCACTGAAGGGAATTAAGTTTTTTTTAAACTGATAAGGTATGAATGGCTGTGTATTCGAAAGTTTAAGAGCTTGTCAGAGGTCCAGGTTTTGAAGTGCATTTCAAAGGCTCCCCATTGATATGGCATGTCTCATGAGGTTTGTATGGAGGATACGCTAGGGGCTTGGGGGATATGAGTGGACGTGGGATAAGAAAGGGCATTGGGAGTATGAGGGAGCACAGGAGCTGCTCTATTCCCCCATCCTGGCTGCACCCACCCATGCACATTGACTAACCATGTGCAGATTCTGATTCTGAACTAGCTTCTACAATTCATACTCTATAAGTATATGAGCTGATAGCTGCATTAGGTTGAATGACTGTGCTTTTTCAAATTTAACTTTCCCCTATTTCTCTCAATTGCTTATGAAGACACTGAGAAACCATCAGTCCTTGTATATCAAAAGGCATAAAAGCTTAAGGTCTAGGGATGTGGGAAATGGGTGGGTTTGGTCCGTGGCCATTCCATTTGCAGCTTTCAATCCTTTCAGGATGAGAGTGAGGGGTGAGGGGACAAAATGAACACTACAACAATTTACCATCATCTAGGATGGCCTACGCTGCACGACATGCCACTGGCTCTGTAGCAATACTTTTCTTTCAGAAAATTTAAAATACCCAATTCATTTTTCCCCCAACCTATCCTGCACATCTTTGGGTGGTGGGGGTGAGACCCATGCAAACAGGGGGACAATGTGCAAACTCCACACAGACAGTGACCCGAGGCCAGGATCAAACCTGGGTCCTTGGTGCCATGAGGCAACAGTGCTAACCACTGCGCCACCTGCAGTCTGGCTCTGTAGCCATATTGCCCACAATCTGAAGGTAAATCTGCCCCATGGATTTGAGAGGTTGTATTGTTCATGGTGCTGTTCTGATCCTCTGGCTTCCCCACCTGTTGTGGGTGATATTCTGGAGGGTAGAGGGTTAAATATAATCGATGGTTTGTTTGGGGGATGCTTGCCATTGCTGAAGAGTTGGAAATATGTGTTGGCAATGAAACGTGTGCATGCGGCGAGTCTGCTTGGAAGTGAGAGATTTTCTCAGAATGTTAAAGGTGAGATCAGGACATGATATATTAAGTCATGTGAGAGGCTTCAGTTGTAGTGTTTGCAAAATCTGTTGTGCTGATGTATTCACCCAAGTGAGATCGTTACATCTTCATCAGCACTACTGCCAAATCTATGGTTAAGCACTCTAGACATTTACTATCCTCACCGCATGCTTTCACCCCGTCCTCAGCGACGCTGCGAACAGGGACTCCTTGCCGCTTCAACCTCTCAGCATAGTCAGTGCGAGGTAATGCCGCTAAGCCTGAACCCCGCTCCTCCTGTCAATGTCACAGTTTCTCCGTCAGAGACTGAAAGCAATTTCCAACAGCCTGCTGTGCATTGAAGAAACTTCCTTTTTACAGGAGCAGCACCTTTACATCGGGAAAGCTGTCTAGAACACAACGTTTCCTGCCAAATGTTACTTAGTCCCCTGAAGTGTTCAGGATGCCTGCACAGAGACAAAGATGGCTGTGCAGGGTGGGGGTGGAGACCTCACCTCTATGTGTTGCAATCATGGAAATAGAAGATGAATTTTACATCTTTTTCACCTAGTTCTATTTGGTGTGAACTGAAATCAAACACCCCAAAATTTGGGTATTACATTTAAAGTTTTTAAAGTCTTTATCTACAGTACAAATCAGGCAACAACATTGCTCTCAATTAACATAAGCTGAGATGCAGTTGATCTCAGTTTGTGCCTTGAGAACACTTTCCCTCAATGTATCCTCATGATCCTAAAGGGACAGGCCATGCTAACAACATCTTAGCAGTGTCTGTCATTCCTTAACCCAATTCCCTTGTGTAACAACCTGCAGGGGTCACATCCAGCTGGGGATGATTGTTTCCCCGTGTTTATTTAGACTGTATGAAGTTTGAGATCTTGGAGTACAATATTGGGAAGCTACCCTTAAAGGCAGCAGTTCAGGGAGACAAGGTTGTTAAGAAAGCAGATGGAATATTCTCCTTCATTGGCAGAGGTATAGAATATAAAAGTAAGGATATAATGATAGAATTGTATAAAACACTGTTGAGGCCACAACTGGAATATTGTGTGCAGTTCTAGTTGTCACAGTACAGGATGTTATTGCTCTGGGGCGAGTGCAGAGGAGATTTCCAAGAATGTTGTCAAGGCTAGAAAAGTGTGGCTACGAGGAGAGATTGGATAGGTTTTTATTTCCTGGAACAAATAAGGCTGAGAGGTGACTTAATTGAGGTGAACAAAGGGCAGCACGGTGGCGCAGTGGGTTAGCACTGCAGCCTCACGGCGCCGAGGTCCCAGGTTCGATTCCGGCCCAGGGTCACTGTCCGTGTGGAGTTTGCACATTCTCCCCGTGTTTGCGTGGGTTTCTCTCCTACAACCCAAAAATGTGAAGGCTAGGTGGATTGGCCACGCTAAATTGCCCCTTAATTGGAAAAGAAAAATTGAATTGGGTACTCTAAAATTAAAATTTAAAAAAAAATAAATAAATAAAAAATTGAGGTGGACAAAATTACGAGGTGAACAGATAGGGTGGTGTTGCTCTCTTTGGTTGGCTCTGAATATGGCGGTCAATATGGTCGCCTTCCTTAATCCTAATTATGTTTTCTCTAGAGTCACCAGGTAGCTTTCGATACCGCCACAAGGTTCAAACCCGAATACTGATCAAAAGAGCCAATACACCAGTTAGTTAGTTCAAAGTCAATACTATTTATTTACACACACAGTAATATCTACTCATGCACGAAATACTACAGACTAAACTATCACTACTAGCAAGGATAATCCAGGGAACTACAGGCCGGTGAGCCTTACTTCAGTGGTAGGGAAATTACTGGAGAGAATTCTTCGAGACAGGATCTACTCCCATTTGGAAGCAAATGGACGTATTAGTGAGAGGCAGCATGGTTTTGTGAAGGGGAGGTCGTGTCTCACTAACTTGATAGAGTTTTTTGAGGAAGTCACTAAGAAGATTGATGCAGGTAGGGCAGTGGATGTTGTTTATTTGGACTTCAGTAAGGCCTTTTACAAGGTCCCTCATGGTAGACTAGTACAAAAGGTGAAGTCACAGGGGATCAGGGGTGAACTGGCAAGGTGGATACAGAATTGGCCAGGTCATAGAAGGCAGAGAGTAGCAATGGAGGGATGCTTTTCTAATTGGAGGGCTGTGACCAGTGGTGTTCCACAGGGATCAGTGCTGGGACCTTTGCTGTTTGTGGTATATATAAATGATTTGGAGGAAAATGTAACTGGTCTGATTAGTAAGTTTGCAGACGACACAAAGGTTGGTGGAATTGCGGATAGCGATGAGGACTGTCAGAGGATACAGCAGGATTTAGATTGTTTGGAGACTTGGGCGGAGAGATGGAGTTTAATCCGGACAAATGTGAAGTAATGCATTTTGGAAGGTCTAATGCAGGTAGGGAATATACAGTGAATGGTAGAACCCTCAAAAGTATTGAAAGTCAAAGAGATCTAGGAGTACAGGTCCACAGGCCACTGAAAGGGGCAACACAGGTGGAGAAGGTAGTCAAGAAGGCATACGGCATGCTTGCCTTCATTGGCCAGGGCATTGAGTATAAGAATTGGCAAGTCATGTTGCAGCTGTATAGAACCTTAGTTAGGCCACATTTGGAGTATAGTGTTCAATTCTGGTCACCACACTACCAGAAGGATGTGGAGGCTTTAGAGAGGGTGCAGAAGAGATTTACCAGAATGTTGCCTGGTATGGAGGGCATTAGCTCTGAGGAGCGGTTGAATAAACTCGGTTTATTCTCACCGGAACGAAGGAGGTTGAGGGGCGACCTGATAGAGGTCTACAAAATTATGAGGGGCATAGACAGAGTGGATAGTCAGAGGCTTTTCCCCGGGGTAGAGGGGTCAATTACTAGGGGGCTTAGGTTTAAGGTGAGAGGGGCAAGGTTTAGAGTAGATGTACGAGGCAAGTTTTTTACGCAGAGGTTAGTGGGTGTACTAATGACAAATACATGAATAGGATGGGAATAGAGGGATGCGGACCCAGGAAGTGTAGAAGATTGTAGTTTAGTCGGGCAGCATTGTCGGCACGGGCTTGAGGGCCGAAGGGCCTGTTCCTGTGCTGTACATTTCTTTGTTCTTTGTTCTTTGTACTGCTAAAGCCTATACCTAGCTTTGGGCGCCCACTCAGTCAGAGGAACAATGGCCGTTGTTCGGACCTGAGGCTGCTGGGGTCCAAGTGGTAGAGGGGAAACTGCTAAGGTCGTCTGTCTGGTAGCGAGCGTTGACCTTGGACTTACTTGCTTCTGGTGCAGCTGGTGGACGGGTCTCTCTGCTGTGAGAGCCAAGTACAAGAGAGCAATTCTCTCTTGGGGCCTTCTTCTTATACCTGAAGGGGGCTTCGCACGCTTTTGGGCGGGCCTTGAACTAGGCCCCAATTAATTGGACCGCATCTTGATCATCCGCATTGATCCTGACCAATAAAGGGGTGGGTGCCCTGACAGCTGGGCGTGTACTAGGTGGCCGTTGGCCTGCTTTGTTTTCTGCTTTGGGTTTGGGGAACTGGCGCCGCGAGGTCTGGAGCCAGATCGGTTACTTAAGTATCTTCCTTTGTTCCCGGAGATGGGCCATCCATATGCTAAAGGGCCTACAGTTTCAGTCTTGTCTGGGAGCTGCGGCTCCAATATGCACACAGGCTCTGCCTGCTTGCTTTCTTAACATTGTCCATTTTTCCCTGCAATCTTTGCAAATGTCCATTTTGTATTCTGGAAGTGGCCATCTCAGATGGCTACAGTGGACAGGATAAAATTGTTTCCTTGGCGGAAAATTCTAGAACCAGGGGCGTAGATTCAAGATAAGCGGCAGAAGGTGTAGAGGGGACATGAGGAATCCTGATTTGGGTAGTGGGAGTCTGGAATTCGCTGCCTGAGTTGGTGGTGGAGGAAAAGACCCTAAACTCTTTTTAAAAGGTACCTGGATCTACATCTTCAGCGCTCTAAGCTACAGGGCTATGGACCGGGTGCAGGAAGTTGGGATTAGAAACGTACGTCAGGTCAGTACCATTTGGGCATGTCCTTGTTTTAATGAATTGCATTATATTGACTAAAGAGTTCAGCTTTCTCTTTGCATTGTGATTGCTAGGTTTCAATGATTGGAGCATCACGTCTGTTCAATCATCTATTTGTTTTAACTTTACCCTGTGCAATTATCAACCACATTCATACAACATATACATTATCAATACATTTTCCTCCTTATCATCGATAGAGACACTGCACTTTAAGAAGGATGTCAAAGCAATTTGAAGGGACTCAGAAGAGATTTAGCAGAATGATACAAGCGATCAGGGACTTCAGTTATTTGGAGAAACTAGAGAAATCGGGATTGTTCCCTAAAGAATCTGGCTTTGGACACTATGAAGTAGGGTTGAATATATGACCTGCAGTTCGAACTTGGGATCATAGAAAAGTTACAGCACCACATCTTGCCCACCTTTAGGCCCATCTTGTCCATACCAGCCCAATGACAGCGAGGTGCCCTTTCTAATCCCACCTTCCTGCACCCGGATCATGACCCCGCTGTTTACAGCACTTAAGGTGCATATCCAGGTACTTTTTAAAAGAGTTTAGTGTCTCCACCTACACCATCAACTTGGAGAGTTTATGAACAACTCATAATTATGTGCATCTATACAGTAAGGGTACAAGTATGGAGCTGACTTCATCCTAGGCCTTTACACATTGCCTCATGACATTCAATTGCATGACCATCACTGAACCACCGCTATTCCATCAAATGCTGTGCTACCTCCCTCATGCCAAACATGTGTGCCACCTATGTCTGAGCCGACATTGCTTCAGCAAATCATCTAGCAATGACCACTTTCGCTAACACATTAGCAGTTGATGGATTCCACATAGCCAGTATCTACAAGTATCCAAGCCCTATCTGGAAGCAGCAAGTCTTGTCTTTCCCCTCCCCCCTCCCCCCTCCCAACCATTTATGTGGGGGACTTTAACAGCCACCATTCAGACTGGAGATACCCAGTACTGGACAGTGACAGTGAAGCGCTTGCAGGGCTTTACATGGAATAGCGGACTGCTGCTTCTGTTCTGATCTGTGTTTCTTGCAGGCAAATGATACCAATGGGGTGTTGCACAACAAGATCTTCAAAGGCTCTTTGCTTGTATGCTGACAGATCCTCAACATTAATTTGGCAGATTTGGATAGCGGACCCTGAAGCAATGTTATTTTGGGCAGTCTTTCCATGTGTGGACTTTTCTCATGATGCTTCCTTTGGAAGTTAGTCTGTTGGTAGGGTTGGTAGTGACAGTGAAGTGCTTGCAGGGTGGCCAAGCAGAAATGATCTGACACTTAAACACAACCCCAAACAGCAAGGAACATTCTATTCAGCCAAATGGCAAAATTATTATTATTTTAATGGGACTCCCCACCCTGCACAGAGCTTTGTCTTAGATGACTTCCCACATAGCCAACACTGTCCTCTACTCAATCGTATATGCCTAAGTGTTCCAGTAGTCAACAACCCTAAGAAGATGCAATAGAACTTCCAGGAAGCCAACTGGATGAGATACAGTGAAACCTTGGAACGCAGCATCTTAAGAAACCAACTATGAAACATCATTGTTGGCGAACCATACAAACAACTTGGTGATGCCAACCTTCATGGCAAATCCCTGAAGTTACCAAGACACTTCTGTATCCCTTCCTTAGATAAAGAGAGCGCTGCCCTCCTAAAGGAATATGAAGCATCAGGGAATCCATTGGATCGAGTACCTCAATACCACATGCTGCATCAAGTGGGAGGAAATCATAGCAGAACTAAACTTCACATAATCCAGTAGGAAGTGCTGTAGTCTAATCTGCCAGCTTGGAGCAGCCCAAAAACAAAGTGTTGACACCGGCGCAGAATTCATGGAGTTCCACGACAGCAAAACTGGTGCCGCGCCTGGACCGATTCTGCTAATGGTAAGGGGCAAGCACCAGTGCCACATGGAACACAATCGATTTCAATGAGAAATGGGGAGGGATTCACCGGTTTCTCAATTGACACTCAGGAGGCTGACAAGCTGCAGCTGCATATACAGACTTCACTTCCCACACACACCATCCCAACTAACAAGATGGCAGCAAGACATGCGGCACCAAGGTTCACAGAGGCTGAGCTGGAGACCTTCCTGGATGCCGTGGAGGAAAGGAGGATGAGCCTAAACCCCAGCCTGGGAAGGACAGCTACCCACGCGCTGGGCTGTATGCATCGGACTGTCTAACAGTGTTGTTTTCTGTTTGCCCCCTACCCCAGGAGAAGGACGCCCATAATCACCAGGAGCGGGAGAAGACTGGAGGGAGAATGCCAGACTTGCGGCCCCTCACCGTTGCAGAGCAGAAGGCCCTGGATGTGGTCGGTGGCCTGGGGAAAAGGGAGGTGGCCGGGGTGGAATTCGGCCGCGGGTGAGGAAGTGAGACTCTGCTGAGTTGCGGTTCTCCGTGACACATGTGTCAACCTCCCACAACACCACCCTCACACCCACACCACCCTCACAATCACACTCATCCCCACCACCCTCACCCGCATTCCACTGTCACTCCCATGCCACTCTCACCCTCACACCAAACCTCACCCCCACACCACCTTCAGCCTCACCACTGTCACTCCTCCCACCCCCAGCAGGCGCCACAGCTGGAGCTCCCCCAATGAACCAAGCACTGATGCTGAAAGCAGCTCAGATGCCAGCCCTCCATCTGAGACATGGGACACCCGGAGCGTGAGTCGGAGGGTGACAGTGATTTCCCATCACGGCTGTCTGCAACACCCTTCACTATACCAGAGGCACTCATCTCGGTTGGACACTTTAGTGAAGAGGCTCCTGGGACACTCTCTGGTGCGCACCACACAGCTCATCTAGTACAGCAGGTGGAGGTAGGAACACCCGAGGGGGCGGACACACCGAGGGCAGACTGTCCCCAGGAACTAGCTGCCGTCCAGATGGGTTTCGGGCTTCTGGAAAGGACAGTCCCATCTATAGTGGAGATGCAGGTGCAGAGCCAGGGACTACATGAGAGGTTGTCAGCGAGCATCCAGCATCTGCAGGTGCAGTTGGAGGAGTCCAACTGCGTTCAGGAGCAGGGGGTGGTGCCGACCATGCGTGCCACCCAGGCCAACACCGCATAGGTGGCATCCACGGGGAGGCATTGGCTATGGATCAGCATGTCAAGACCTGGGGCATTCTGTGCAGGCGCAGGTCAAGGCCCAGGACAGGATTGCCACCTCACAGGCAACCATGTGCCAGAGCCACCTGAAAATCGCAGCGGAGCGTCTGAGCATGGCCCAGTCACAGCAGGCCATGGCTGGAAATGTCGGCAGCATTGCCCAGGGGCTGGCCAATATTGCGCAGATACAGAGAGAGGTAGCACAGTCCCAAAGGGAGATGGCGCAGTCACTGGCTGAGTGACACAGACCCAGAAGGTGGTGGCAGAGTAAACGGGTGATGAGGTCTAGTCCCAGACGGAGATGGTCCGTGCTCCATGGCCACGAACATGCAGACCCTGGTCGAGACCAACGCGGGCCTCCAGGACTGGCAGCGCCAGATGGCATGGAATCCTCAGAGGTTAGCTCAGCTCGCATCCCCCGTCCCATGGTCCGCGGCCATCGGGCACCCCGAGGAAGGAGGATGTGATGGAGTCCCTGCCGGTGACTCCCGCAGGAGAGGTGCCAGAACACCACAGCACCTCGGATTTCCCTCCTCCTGTCACTGGTGCATCTGGTGGGCAGAACCGGGCAGCACCACACCACCTGGGATGCCTGAGCAGCAGCTGGGCTCATCCAGGCCCAGTCGCCCCAGAAGATGACCGCCAATGGGGTATCAGGTTGCAGGGCGGGAATCACATCAGGCCACCTCCACTCCTGATGTATCGTCTGGAGAACCATCAAGATGTATCGTTAGGGCCCGTAAGGCCAGAAAGTTAGACACTAGTTAAGTTGGCACAGCTGCAGGGGACAGTTTAGTTATGGGGGCTAGGGCACAAATCTGTATATATGTTGTCTCATCTCATTAAATACCTTGTCACACTGTTATAACCTGTCTCAGTGCACTGTCAGATGGGTGTGAGTGGTGTGCAGGTCTGGGCTGCCAGAGAGGAGTGGGGGGAATGAGCAGACGTTGGGGAGGGAATGGGCAGACGTTGGGGAGGGAATGGGCAGACGTTGATGGTGGCCTGGGCTTCTCACCCCCCCGCCCCCCATACCGACCATCCCCACCATCGTCACCCTGAGGATTTGATGGCACTGTGTTATCGTGCGGGGCGCAGTGGTTGCTGAGTGAGTGCTTGCTGAGAAGGGGAGTAAATCTTTAAAAAACGTACTGTAGGGAGTTTCCAGCTGAATCCAGTCGGAGTGAGGACAGTGTCTTTGGGTAAGTAGTAAAGATTTAAATTGTTTGCGCAGGCCCATAACAGCTGACGGCTGTTTTTGTGTGGGGCGCAGTAGTTGCTGGTTAAGTGTTTTATTTTTACCTGTATTTAAGTTGGGAAGTTTCTAAACCCTAGACACTACACTTATAGTGTCCCCCACCCTTCCACCTCCTCTAACCTAAGGGGTAGAGTGAATAACAGGTAAGCTCTTTTTTTTATCTAGAGGGGATGGCAGGGAAGGTAATGCAATGTTCCTACTGCAGAATGTTTGAGGTGAGGGATGCCGTCAGTACCCCTGCTGATTTCATTTGTGGGAAGTGCACCCATCTCCAGCTTCTCAGAAACTGCGTTAGGGAACTAGAGCTGGAGCTGGATGAACTTCGGATCATTCAGGAGGCAGAGGCGGTTATAGATAGAAGCTTCAGCGATGTAGTTACTCCAAAGAATAAAGATAGATGGTTGACGGTGAGAGGGGCTGGGAGGAGGCAGTCAGGGAGAGAGAGGAGTTTAACACGTGGCTACAGGGATGGTGCAGGAGGGAGGGTTTCAGATTTCTGGATAATTAGAGCTCATTCTGGGGTCGGTGGGACCTCTACAAACAGGATGGTCTACACCTGGACCAGAGGGGTACCAATATCCTGGGGGGGAAATTTGCTAATGCTCTTCGGGAGGGTTTAAACTAGTTCAGCAGGGGATTGGGAACCTGAATTGTAGCTCCAGTATACAGGAGGTTGAGAGTAGTGAGGTCATGAGTAAGGTTTCAAAGTTGCAGGAGTGTACCGGCAGGCAGGAAGGTGGTTTAAAGTGTGTCTTCTTCAATGCCAGGAGCATCCGGAATAAGGTGGGTGAACTTGCGGCATGGGTTGGTACCTGGGACTTCGATGTTGTGGCCATTTTGGAGATATGGATAGAGCAGGGACAGGAATGGTTGTTGCAGGTGCCAGGGTTTAGATATTTCAGTAAGCTCAGGGGAGGTGGTAAAAGAGGGGGAGGGGTGGTATTGTTAGTCAAGGACAGTATTACGGTGGCAGAAAGGACGTTTGATGAGGACTCGTCTACTGAGGTAGTATGGGCTGAGGTTAGAAACAGGAAAGGAGAGGTCACCCTGTTAGGGATTTTCTATAGGCCTCCGAAAAGTTCCAGAGATGTAGAGGAAAGGATTGCAAAGACGATTCTGGATAGGAGCGAAAGCAACAGTGTAGTTGTTATGGGGGACTTTAACTTTCCAAATATTGACTGGAAACGCTATAGTTCGAGTACCTTAGATGGGTGTTTTTGTCCAATGTGTGAAAGAGGGTTTCCTGACACAGTATGTAGCTAGGCCAATGAGAGGTGAGGCCATATTGGATTTGGTACTGGGTAATGAACCAGGACAGGTGTTAGATTTGGAGGTAGGTGAGCACTTTGGTGATAGTGACCACAATTCGATTACGTTTACTTTAGTGATGGAAAGGGATAGGGATATACCGCAGGGCAAGAGTTATATCTGGGGAAAGGCAATTATGATGCGATGAGGCAAGACTTAGGATGCATCGGATGGAGAGGAAAACTGCAGAGGATGGGCGCAATGGAAATGTGGAGCTTGTTCAAGGAACAGCTACTGCGTGTCCTTGACAAGTATGTACCTGTCAGGCAGGGAGGAAGTGGTTGAGCAAGGGAACCGTGGTGGACAAAAGCAGTCGAAACACTTGTCAAGAGGAAGAAGGAGGTTTATGTAAAGATGAGACATGAAGGTTCAGTTAGGGCGCTCGAGAGTTACAAGTTAGCTAGGAAGGACCTAAAGAGAGAGATAAGAAGAGCTAGGAGGGGACATGAGAAATCTTTGGCAGGTAGGATCAAGGATAACCCAAAAGCTTTCTATAGATATGTCAGGAATAAAATAATGAATAGGGTAAGAGTAGGGCCAGTCAAGGACAGTAGTGGGAAGTTGTGCGTGGAGTCCGAGGAAATAGGAGAGGTGCTAAATGAATATTTTTTGTCAGTATTCACACAGGAAAAAGACAATGTTGTCGAGGAGAATACTGAGATTCAGGCTACAAGACTAGAAGGGCTTGAGGTTCATAAGGAGGAGGTGCTAGCAATTCTGGAAAGTGTGAAAATAGATAAGTCCCCTGGGCCGGATGGGATTTATCCTAGGATTCTCTGGGAAGCTAGGGAGGACATTGCTGAGCCTTTGGCTTTGATCTTTAAGTCACCTTTGTCTACAGGAAAAGTGTCAGAAGACTGGAGAATAGCAAATGTCCCCTTGTTCAAGAAGGGGAGTAGAGACAACCCCGGTAACTATAGACCAGTGAGCCTTACTTCTGTTGTGGGCACAGTCTTGGAAATGTTTATAAGAGATAGGATGTATAATCATCTGGAAAGGAATAATTTGATTAGAGATAGTCAACGCGGTTTTGTGAATGGTAGGTCGTGCCTCACAAACCTTATTGTATTCTTTGAGAAGGTGACCAAACAGGTGGATGAGGGTAAAGCAGTTGATGTGGTGTATATGGATTTCAGTAAAGCATTTGATAAGGTTCCCCACAGTAGGCTAATGCAGAAAATGCGGAGGCATGGGATTCAGGGAGATTTAGCAGTTTGGATCAGAAATTGGCTAACTGGAAGAAGACAACGGGTGGTGGTTGATGGGAAGTGTTCTGCCTGGAGTCCAGTTACTCGTGGTGTACCACAAGGATCTGTTTAGGGGCCACTGCTGTTTATCATTTTCATAAATGACCTGGAGGAGGACGTAGAAGGATGGGTGAGTAAATTTGCAGATGACACTAAAGTCGGTGGAGTTGTGGACAATGCGGAAGGATGTTACAAGTTACAGAGGGACATAGATAAGCTGCAGCGCTGGGCTGAAGATGGCAAATGGAGTTTAATGCAGAAAAGTGTGAGGTGATCCATTTTGGAAGGAATAACAGGAAGGCAGAGTACTGGGCTAATGGTAAGATTCTTGGTAGTGTGGATGAGCAGAGAGATCTCGGTGTCCATGTACATAGATCCCTGAAAGTTGCCACCCAGGTTGAGAGGGTTGTTAAGAAGGCGGGCGGTGTTTTAGCTTTTATTGGTAGAGGGATTGAGTTTCGGAGCCATGAGGTCATGTTGCAGCTGTACAAAACTCTGGTGCGGCCGCATTTGGAGTATTGCGTGCAATTCTGGTCGCCGCATTGTAGGAAGGATGTGGAAGCATTGGAAAGGGTGCAGAGGAGATTTACCAGAATGTTGCCTGGTATGGAGGGAAGATCTTATGAGGGAAGGCTGAGGGACTTGAGGCTGTTTTCATTAGAGAGAAGAAGGTTAAGAGGTGACTTAATTGAGGCATACAAGATGATCAGAGGGTTAGATAGGGTGGACAGTGGGAGCCTTTTTCCTTGGATGGTGATGTCTAGCACGAGGGGACATAGCTTTAAATTGAGGGGAGATAGATACAGGACAGATGTCAGAGGTAGGTTCTTTACCCAGAGAGTAGTAAGGGCGTGGAATGCCCTGCCTGCAACAGTAGTGGACTCGCCAACACTAAGGGCATTCAAATGGTCATTGGATAGATATATGGACAATAAGGGAATAGTGTAGATGGGCTTTAGAGTGGTTTCACAGATCGGCGCAACATCGAGGGCCGAAGGGCCTGTACTGCGCTGTAATGTTCTATGTTCTATGTGTGATGGCATGGCCAGCTCGCATGCAAGGGTCACCCAGGTGGATGGTGGAAAGTGCTACCATGGGCAGGAGTCAGACATTGTCAAACAATACGGAGCACCAGAGCTCATCGCAGAGTGGGTTGTCATCATCCTCCATCCCATGGACCAACCAGACCCGTGGTGTTACTGCTAACCCAGGGTCCCCACCCCGTAGTGGAATAAAGGATTATGGTGTTTGGGCTGGAAAATGCAGCTGAGTCCCCAAAACATCAGCCATGATCTCATTGAAAGGTGGAGCAGGCTCAAAGGACCAGATGGCCTACCTGCTCCTAGTTCTTATGTACTTAGGTGTGCATCACAGAGGGGATTGCAGGCGAGGGGTGGCCGGAGGGGGTGGGGGTGGGGGTTGGAGGGTGGGGAGGTGTGTGGGGTAGGGTGCGATGTCCATGCCCCTGGTCAGTGCCTTCCCCACCCCCAGTTGGGGAAACTGGAAGCGATCAGAGCATACTGTGCACAGTGATCCTGGCGCTTGCATTATGCGGCCTTCTGTGCCTGCCAACGAGACCTAGCATTCCTCCTCCATCTCCAGCACGTCGCCCCTCTGCTGCGTGATGTTGTGGAAGACATAGCAGCCCGCCAGGGTGCGGTTGACCCTCTCAGCATCATACTAGAGGGCTCCTCCAGAGCAGTTTCAGGAACCTAGGTCACCTGATGAAGGAGCTATGCTCCGAAAGCTAGTGATTCCAAATAACCCTGTTGGACTTTAACCTTGTGTTGGAAGAGCTCTTCCTGTGGCATGAATTATGACTGGTCTCTCTCGGTGTATACCTGGCGGGCAAATCTGCTGGAGGAGCTCAAGTGAGTGCATCGCTCAGTTGCTCTGTTGGCCTGGTTTTTCCCATCCAATCTCGTTCAGGAGCATTACTGCTCGTGGGGCACCAATCAAAGTCTGATAACTCTGCATTTTGCTGTTAGTCTATCAACAGGCAATGCAGAGTAATATCAGACTCTGATTGGTCGGGTCCCCTTAGAGCAGATAACATACTGGTCCAAACATTGAGGTGTATGCACGCAAGGAATGGGAGGTGATGAGGTGAGGAGGGAGAAACGTAGAGGCAAAATATCCTGGGCGGGATTCTCTCAGCCCGGGGCCGGCGTGAATCGCGCCACGCCGCCCCAACGCCAGCACGCGATTCTCCGCAGAGACTTGGTTGGTGCCGCGCTGGTCGGGGCCGCTCTATGTGCCCCCCCCCCCCCCCCCCACTGATTCTTGGCCCGGGATGGGCTGAGCGGCCGTCGTAAAAAACCGGAGTCCCGCCAGCGCAATCCACATCTGCTCTCAGCCGGTGGGAACTCGGCGTGGACGGGTCGGGGAGCGGCCTGTTGGGGGGAAGGGGGGTTCAGCCCTGGTGGGGGGGGCCTCCGATGTGTCCTGGCCCGCGATCGGGGCCCACCGATCGACGAGCCAGCCTCTCTGACTGGGGGCCCCCTTTTTTCCGCACCGGCCCCTGTCGCCCTGTGCCATGTTGATTCAGGATCAGCGCGTTGAAGGCAGCCACTGTGCATGCGCGTGTTGCCACCGGTGCCACTGCGCATGTGCGGACCCCGCGGCGCCCAGTTGACGCTGGGATCGGCAGCTGGAGCAGCGTGAACTGCTGCATTGCTGTGCTGGCCCCCTGTAGGGGCCAGAATTGCTGATCCTGAAGCCGTGTTGACCCGTTGAGAAATGCAACGGCGTTTCCGACGGCGTCAACACTTAGCCTCAGGATCACAGAATCCCGCCCCCTGTGTTTTACTGTTGAGAAAAAAGGCTCAGCCAGCAGGATTCTCGACCCAGGTCTGAGGGCAGGGCAGCCAGCAACAGCTCATGGAGGCCGGTGCCAAAGGAGACAAAAGTTTCACTTTAAAGAAATTGATGTTCTCTGGGAATTATCTATTTCTGGCGAATCATAGATTATCATAGAATTTATAGTGCAGAAGGAGACCATTCGGCCCATCGAGTCTGCACCAGCTCTTGGAAAGAGCACCCTACCCAAGGTCAACACCTCCACACTATCCCCATAACCCAGTAAACCCCACCCAACACTAAGGGCAATTTTGGACACTAAGGGCAATTTATCATCGCCAATCCACCTAACCTGCACATCTTTGGATTGTGGGAGGAACCGGAGCACCCGGAGGAAACCCACGCACACACGGGGAGGATGTGCAGACTCCGCACAGACAGTGACCCAAGCCGGAATCGAACCTGGGACCCTGGAGCTGTGAAGCAATTGTGCTACCACAATGCTACCGTGTTGCCCAAAGTGCCAGGGTGCGGATGAAGGCCCCGATTTCTCTACTTGTGGATGTGGGAACGCCAATGCTCCATAAAATCTCACCCTCTATTTTCGACTGATGTGACTGAGGCCGCATGTAGATGAGAAAGAAGGGGGATTGCCAAGGGACAACCTGTAGGTGTACAAAATGAGGGTAGATATTTGTGAAAAACAGCAGTAATGATGCAGGTTGGAAAGAGAAATCATTGCACTTTTTGCATCAATTGGATGGACAAGAAGCAAAGAAGGTGAGTGTTGTCCCATGATTTCATGAGCTTTTTTATGTTATTTCTAACCAAGAGTCAGTAATGGCACTAGTAACAACAGGAGTCATCGATTCGGTTCGATTCTACCTTGATGTGAAACCAGATCAAGTGTATCTGGGTGTCCAACTGAAAATCACATTGAATTGGAGTTGAAAACCATGAATGAGGAAACTGATAGCATTAAGAACGACCACTGATTGGAGAAGACAAAATTGCAATTTCCCATTTCATTGTTTTTACAGAACCTGTTTCAAAAGTCAGTGTATTGACCAACAATTCAAAACCAATGGAAAACATGGATACTGTTTTCCTGACTTGCCATGCCTCAGGCTTTATACTATCACGGATATGGTATAAGGATGATCGAGTTATCAAGGATAATGACAGAATAATAACATCTCCTGACAATGTTACACTGACTATAATCAGTGTTAACAGATATGATTCAGGAACATATAAATGTAAGGCAAGCAATGATTTTAACAACAAATCTGGAGACATCAAACTGCAAGTTAATTGTAAGTTCACAGGCATCACAAAACATTTTTTTGTATATAACATTGGTGAATATATTAGTTACATATAATTCAGTCATTTTCTTGATTCCTTTGTAGATGGCCCAGAGGACATCAATATTACACCGCCTGGGCCAGTTCAGATAGAACAGGGGAAAACTCTTTCATTAAGCTGTGCTGCCCCCTCAGTCCCACCTGCTACATATGAATGGTACAATGGGAGTAGGCTGTTAAAGACAGAACAAACTTATAACATTGAATCAATAAGTTTGAATGCTGGTGGGAGTTATACTTGTCGCGCAAGTAACAGCATAACCGAGAAAAGCACAAACACTACCATACAGATAACTGTACAAAGTAAGTAAATGATTCAGTATATATTTCCTCAATATATTTTAAACAAATTATAACATTAATGTGCTTTATTTAGCTATTTTTGTCTATGCTGTTCTTTGGAACATAATAAGGAAGGAATTGGCATTAAGATTTTCATAATTCAAAGTGTCAATAAATATGACATTAGGCATGGATATGTTCATTTATTTTTACGATCAAGTCTATAGCAACTGATAACGATTAAATCAGTTTAGAAAAAAACTTTGATTGCTTGTTCATAAGGTTTTTCGTGATAAGGAAATTCCAAGTAAGATTTTAATAAAGATACATTACCCACGGGTATGGGAAGCGAAATGGTCTCTTACATAATTTAATATGTGGGATGGACAAAGTTTATCTCGCTCACCATATGATGTTGCAGTTGAATGAAGAGCTATAGCGACTGATCTTCTATATTTTAGTAATCATTGCAAAACCAATATATTATCATCCAGCCTTGTCTTTTTCTCTAATGAAGCTAAGGCACATGCAATCTTTCCTGATTTCCTGAACTGCGATAACAATCTTCATCCCCTCACACTCCTTTCAAAATCAAAATAATTTCTAACACAATCTCTGTTAATCTTCACGGTGAACTGGAAAATATATAGGTCAGAGTCCTTCTTCATCTTGACTATATCTTTTCATCATTGACATTCTCATTATACCCAAACAGGCACTAACTATAGGCTGATGAATGGATCCTACAAACTTATTATCACTGCCTTGAAGTTCGGATTGATTACCTTTCAAGATATAAAATCAGAATATTAATTGTTCCTTTTGTGCATTTTCTGGGAAAATCCCAGTTTTAAATTCCATTCAGAATCTTGCATTTACTTTTAATTTTCCATTCATTTTTTAAAATTGGGAGTTAGTTACTCCTCTGTTTGATTTTATCGTATTTATAATAGTAAAGTTTTCCTCAACTTTATTGGATTCAATAAAATGTGTTTAAATGAGATTGCTTTTGGCTCGAGATGATTCCGTCATGACCATTTAATAGTCGTTAGATTATTGAATCTTGGTAACAGTCAAGCAATCAGATAGTAGAAGCTTAGATGTGTACATGTTTTACTGATGTGCAGTTGTTCCTCGGAATTTGAGATTAGTTTCAATACTTGTTTTTATTGCAGTTTCAGATCAACCCAGCCCCGTCAAATTAAGCAGCGGCGCCATAGCTGCCATAGTGATTGTTGGTTTTCTTGTTCTGGGATTAATCAGCGGAATAAGTGCATGGTTGATCAAAAAGAAAGAATGCGGGTAAATACTGTATTCAAATGTTACTAGCACTTTTCATAGTTTTGAATTACATGTGTGTGAAATATTGTTTCAAAATATTTCTATATCACTGTTCAAATGTATACAGTTATAAGAAATGTTCACATAGACACAATTAATGGGTTATGATTCGGATTGATGGAACTATCCCTTTCTTAGCTCCATACTCTGGAATTATAACATTCCTATACTGTTGCTGATGCAGTGACTTAGCATTTCATTTCCCGGTACTCCAACTCGAATACAGTGAATCCTTTAGTTTACTACCAACTTTTCGCTGCTTCCCATTTGGCTCTAAATTTTGATATTTGACTATTTATTATAATATAAATAATGAGATTAAAATAAAACAGAAATGTATGGCTTTGCACTTGTAATCTACGTTATATCTCCAACTTGGGTGGCACGTAGATTAGTGGCTAGCACAGTGTTAAGCACTGTTGCGTCATAGCTCCAGGGTCCCAGGTTCGATTCCCAGCATGGGTCACTGTCTGTAGGGAGTCTGCACGTTCTCCCCGTGCCTGTGTGGGTTTCCTGCGGGTGCTCTGGTTTCCTCCCACAAGTCCGAAAAGACGTAGGTAATTTGAACATTCTGAATTCTCCTTCAGTGTAGTACCTGAACAAGCACCGGAGTGTGGCGACTAGGGGCTTTTCACAGTAACTTCATTGCAGTGTTAATGTCAGCCTACTAGGGTCCGGTTTAGCTCAGTTGGCTGGACAGCTGGTTCTTGATGCAGAGCAAGATCAACAGGGCATCATCAATTCTCATATCAGCTGAGGTTATTCTTGAAAGCCCTGTCCTCTCAATAGGGGCGGCACGTGGTGCAGTGGTTAGCACTGGGACTGCGGCTCTGAGGACTCGGGTTCAAATCACAGCCTTGGGTCACTGTCTGAGTGGAGTTTGCACATTCTCCTCGTGTCTGCGTGGGTTTCACCCCCCCAACCCAAAGATGTGCAGGGTCGATGGATTGGCCATCTAAATTACCCCTTAATTGGAAAAAAAATTGGGTACTCTAAATTAATAAAAGAAAATTGAGCCGATTTGTGACAATATTAAAGAGTATTATATTATTTTTGACCAGTGTATTTACTCTGCCCTAGTTTACCTGAATCGATTTTGTCTTCACTGATGTGACTTCATTGTCGCTGGATAAAAGTCCCGGAACCCCCTCCCACCATCAGGGCAATTAGGGTTGGGCAATAAAAATGCTGGCCCAGCTAGAGCCACCTAATCCTGTGAAATAGTTTTTAAAATGTGCACGTTGCCAGTCTGCATTAAATTTCTTCCTTTCATTCAGCAAAACAGGTTTCACTAATACTATGACATTAATAAACAGAATTTCTGTTTTCAACCACAATGGCAATGAAGTTTCCTCCTGAAAAAATTACATTTTGTTATATTGCACAACATTTGTTTAGGGTCAAAGATCCAACAGAAGGGCTATATGCTACGAGCATTCCTCCAATAGTAAACAGTAAGTGAAATATTTCTGCATTTCATGTTGCTGTAGAATTTTTTGAATGGAAGTTAATTTAAATAAACATATATCTGACAGATTTTCAAAACTATATATTTGCATTGCAATTTTGATAACCTAATGCAACAATTCCTGTTGAATGCTTTGTAAATAATTGCCCAGAGAGCTAAGCTGCGTTACAAGAAATTGACGTCAGTATGTATCGCTTAATGTTCTGCTTAATTCGGAGTTTGAACAAAATATTAACTGGTGAATGGTAGAAGGAAACACTCTTTTATGCAAAGTAGATCTTACCCCGTGGGTGGACCGTGCCCGCCTCTGCCCCCCCCCCCTGGCCCGACTGTACCCGGCACCCCCACCCAGGGATTCGACGAGACCATGTTAAGGACTGGCCAGCTCGCATGCAGGGATCACCCAGGTGGAAGGTGCTACTGTGGACATGGGTCAAACATTGTCGAACGATGTGGAGCACGGAGCTCATCGCAGAGCGGCCTCTCATCATCCTCCATCCCATGGACCAGATCTGCTGTCAATGCCAACCCAGTGCCCCGGCTCGTCGCGCCGCAGGTATGTGTCATGGAGGGGGGGCTGTGCATGCGGGTGGTTTGGTGGTGTGGGAGGTGAGGGGATGTGGGTCTGGGATGGTGGTGTTCCTGCCCCTGGTCAGAAACCCTCCCCTTCCCCCCCCCCCTAGTCAGTGAAACATGGGGCGACGAAGGCGTCCCGTGCTCACTGGCTCTGGTGATGGCGTTGAGCGGCCTGCCCAGACCCCATGTCCCGCTCATTGTCCCCCTCCTCCTCCACCTCCTCGTCTGATGAGGCCTGCCATTGCTCCTCATCCTCCACGAACACATCGCCCCTCTGCTGCGCGATGTTGTGGAGGACGCAGCAGGCCACCACGATGACAGCACGGATGCACATGTGCACCGATGTCTGCGAAAGCCCGGACAGATCCCCACTCATTGATGGGAAGGACCCCGTGGTATAAATGTTGTGGGCGATCATGACCTTTTTAAAACATTTTTTAGAGTACCCAATTTATTTTCCAATTGAGGGGCAATTTTAGCATGGCCAATCCACCTACCCTGCACATCTTTTTGGGTTGGAGGGGCGAAACCCACGCAAACACGGGGAGAATGTGCATACTCCACACAGACAGTGACCCAGAGCCAGGATCGAACCTGGGACCTCGGCGCCGTGAGGCAGCAATGCTATCCACTGCACCACCGTGCTGGACTGTGCTTTGTTGATCATGACCTTGATGGTCACCGGGAGTGGGTGTCCTCCCCCACACCCCCGAGGTTCCAGGTGTGGTATCATCAGGTAGATGTGTCTGACAGTCTCTCTGCTCATCCGCAGTCTCCGCCTGCATTCCCGGTCCAGCAGGTTCTCAAATGACATGCGGTTGCGGTACACGCGAGGCCTTATCTGGGTCCCCCTTGGCACCCCGTCCTCTTCCTCGGCCTGTTGGGTGGCCAGAGCTCCAACCTGTGCAGCTGCCACCTGCCCCTCTGCACCCCACTCCTCTACTCAGCCTCTGCCTCCTCTCTGAATGGCCTCCGCTCACGTTGCCACAGGGCATCTTGCAGAGCTGCGGCCATCGCCATGGTGGCCACCATCACGGGTTGGTGTCCGAATGCCATTATCTGCAGGGGGTGAAAGACCAACATGTTAGCATGGCGCATACTCCCATGCCCAACCAGGTACCATGGGCTACATGGTGGCCCCAGTTGGCACTGCGGGCCCCACCCACGCATGCCCCCTCCACCCCCGCACTCTGGCCCCGTTGGTGCCCGCAGTCCTGGCCCTCTTCCCTGCCACCAGGCGCACCGTTGGCTGGCCCTCACTGGGGGCTGCCGTTGGTGTGTCCCTGACTGGTCCCCCGGTGGGTGGATACTGGTTGGGCGGGGTGTTCGGGAGCTGGGCTGAGCGCACCCATACGGCTGGTGTCACTGTGTAGAACCAGGGCCCAGGGACCCTAATGGCGGTCGGTGCCTGGGCACTGCCCCAGTACTCCCCAGCTGCTCTGCCCGCCCCCCCCCCCCTCCCCCCCGGCCCTGTTAGGGCCCACCACACCCCCCGGCCACAGCCAGCATGGACGGTGTCCGGGCCGACAGCCCACAGTCACTCAACGCCATTTCCTACCTCTCTCTCGCTCAGCCAGAATGGCAGGTTCACGATTTGTATAACCACAAGTGAACCACGCCGCCAGGAATTCATCCCATCAGAGGCGGTGAATCGCAGAGCATCAGGTGATAGGCCCGCTAATGATATGCCTACTGTATTTTCAGCCCTCGTGGTGAGCGCCGCATTTCCGCTATTTTGGGGATGCCAGAGCATCCCAATTTGGCGTCAAACTGGCGTCTCCCGCGATTTCGGTGCTGGAAGCTATTCTCCGCCCAATCGCGTTTCATAATTTTGGCATTGGCAAACGGAGAATCCAGCCCTCTATCTCAACCCTTCTCCAACACCTTCTCCCAGAACCCTAGGAGGCACAGAACATTTTTATGACAACTCTGTGGTGCCATCTAGTGTTGAGATACATGAACATCATCTTATTAACTCTTTACACTCCCCACTTTATACATGATGTGGAGATGCCGGTGTTGGACTGGGGTGAGCACAGTACGAAGTCTTACAACACCAGGTTAAAGTCCAACAGGTTTGTTTCGATGTCACTAGCTTTCGGAGCGCTGCTCCTTCCTCAGGTGAATGAAGAGGTCTGTTCCAGAAACACATATATAGACAAATTCAAAGATGCCAAACAATGCTAGGAATGCGAGCATTAGCAGGTGGTTAAATCTTTACAGATCCAGAGATGGGGTAACCCCAGGTTAAAGAGGTGTGAATTGTCTCAAGCCAGGACAGTTGGTAGGATTTCGCAGGCCAGATGGTGGGGGATGAATGTAATGTGACATGAATCCCAGGTCCCGGTTGAGGCCGCACTCATGTGTGCGGAACTTGGCTATAAGTTTCTGCTCGGCGATTCTGCGTTGTCGCGGGTCCTGAAGGCCGCCTTGGAGAACGCTTACCCGGAGATCAGAGGCTGAATGCCCTTGACTGCTGAAGTGTTCCCCGACTGGAAGGGAACATTCCTGCCTGGTGATTGTTGCGCGACGTCCGTTCATTCGTTGTCGCAGCGTCTGCATGGTCTCGCCAATGTACCACGCTTCGGGACATCCTTTCCTGCAGCGTATGAGGTAGACAACGTTGGCCGAGTCGCACGAGTATGTACCGCGTACCTGGTGGGTGGTGTTCGCACGTGTAATAGTGGTATCCATGTCGATGATCTGGCACGTCTTGCAGAGATTGCCATGACAGGGTTGTGTGGTGTCGTGGCAATCTCTGGCAATAAACTACCCAGTCTTCAGAACAGTGACCACGACACCACACAACCCTGTCATGGCAATCTCTGCAAGACGTGCCAGATCATCAACATGGATACCACTATTACATGTGAGAACACCACCCACCAGTTACGCGGTACATACTCGTGCGACTCGGCCAACGTTGTCTACCTCATACGCTGCAGGAAAGGATGTCCCGAAGCGTGGTACATTGGCGAGACCATGCAGACGCTGCGACAACAAATGAACGGACATCGCGCAACAATCACCAGGCAGGAATGTTCCCTTCCAGTCGGGGAACACTTCAGCAGTCAAGGGCATTCAGCCTCTGATCTCCGGGTAAGCGTTCTCCAAGGCGGCCTTCAGGACCCGCGACAACGCAGAATCGCCGAGCAGAAACTTATAGCCAAGTTCCGCACACATGAGTGCGGCCTCAACCGGGACCTGGGATTCATGTCACATTACATTCATTCCCCACCATCTGGCCTGCGAAATCCTACCAACTGTCCTGGCTTGAGACAATTCACACCTCTTTAACCTGGGGTTACCCCATCTCTGGATCTGTAAAGATTTAATCACCTGTTAATGCTCGCATTCCAAGCATTGTTTGGCATCTTTGAATTTGTCTATATATGTGTTTCTGGAACAGACCTCTTCATTCACCTGAGGAAGGAGCAGCGCTCCGAAAGCTAGTGACATCGAAACAAACCTGTTGGACTTTAACCTGGTGTTGTAAGACTTTGTACTGCACATTATACATATCATTGCATCCCGCATTCTTTAAAATGTTTATACAGCAACAAAAATTTGAATATAAGCAATGATATTACATAGTACATTGATATATATACCAAAAAGTTAACAAGTGAGTCAAAATTTGTTGAAGTTACACAAATTAAGTCTTTCAGCTTTCACATTCTGATTCTGGATGATCTTCTCTCTCCAGTCGACTGAGATTCAGATGTTTCTGATTTCTTCTGAGAGTCATCTTGTTTGTCATCAGATATTGAGGTTGTAGGATTCAATAAGTTACTATAAAACTCAATACATGGAAATAAAGTTTGCGAAGACTTTACTTTTAAAAAAGCACGTCTGTTTTTTCTTGGAACAGACCATCTGTCATTTTAACAGCGTACGAGTGAGGTGCTGCTTGACGTATGACCTTAGCTAAGTCAGACCATCCTCCAGTGGGAATCTGACTTCTCATTAGTTCACCTGGTTCAATTGGTTCCAGCGATTTTGCATTTTCATTGTAGTATTTCTCCTGAAGATGCGTTTGATGCTGCATTTTCTCTATGACTTACTAAAGATCAGGATCAGCTAGTTGTAAACATAGAAGGGTTGTAGGCAATGAACTATACGTTAACAACTGCGCAGGAGATAAACCAGTTGTGAGAGGAGTCAAGTTCTTTCTTGAAAAGTTGTTTCCCAATGTGAACTCCTTTTTCTACCTTGCCATTGGATTGCCGATGAAGAGGACTAGACGTGATATGAGTAAAATTATACTTTTGAGCAAATTCTGTCCAATCATTACGATCAAAGCAAAGTCCGTTATCTGTCATTACTTTGCTAGATATTCCATGTTGAGCAAACACTTCTTTAGTCGCTTTAATCACGGATTTGGAAGTAGAATCAGACAATTGCATAATTTCTGGGTAGTTGGAAAAGCAGTCGATGATCAATACATAATCTTGATCATGAAAATGAAAAGGATCAATACAAAATTTCAACCACAGAATCTTTTCTAGATTGTGAGTTGTGAGTTTCTCTTTTCTCTGCATTGATTGATTACGCTGGCAGTGTCACACTCTAACACAAAATTGGTTATGTCAGCATTTATTCCAGGCCAATGTACTGCTTGTGCTGCACAACGTTTACATTTTTCTACAGCTAAATGGCCTTCATGAATCTTATGCAGGATCATGTGTCGAAACTTTGTAGGAATTACTATACGATCAAGATGAAGTAGAAATCCATCTGTCACACTTAGATCAGATCTAATATTTCTGAAATTTGAACAACTTCCCTTTGGCCAACCATTCTTCATATAGCTGATTACATGTTGTAACAGTGCATCTTTTTCAGTTTCTGTTCTGATGAGCTGAAGCTATTTCATTGGAGACAGGAAGAGTTTCAGCGAAAAGTTTTGCTTGAACTTCTATGAGTTGAACTATCTCAGGCTGCTGCTCATCTGGTTCAGTAGCACGAGGTAATGCGTCGGTTAGCTGTTCTTTGGTTTCAAAGTCGTACCTTTGTGCAAGTTCTGTTGTTCTGTAGTTACTCTGTTTCCTCAAGGTCAGTTCCTTTTGGTTTATTTGATTCATCATTGAACTCTTTGTGCTTCTCAGCTGGAAATGTTGCTAGTATGTCCTCAATATCTTCTTGCACAGGTGCAGGAAGTTTGTCGGTGCTGTGAATTTGTTTCACAAAATTTAAGTCTTGAAACGCTTGTACAACTAATAGTGATGAACGTCTCGAATCAACAATTTCAAATCGCAAAGGCACCTCTGTGTCTTTGTTTGTTACAAAGAGATAGCCTGAACTCAAAAAAGTAATCATGTTACCATTGTAGTCACGTGACTAGCAGTCAGTGCCTTGAACCTCAGGAAGCCCACGTAGCTTGGATAAATAAAAGCTGTTAATTAAATTAGCATTTGCACCAGTGTCAAGTTTAAACACAATCTCGGATCCATTAACTTGTAATGGAATGATCTATTCATCTTCCGAGCTGATTGATTTTATAGGATGCAAAATCTGTGGAGAAGATTAGCACTTCAAAGTTTTCTGATACTTTTCAACAATGCCACAAAGAATGTATCTTCAAGACAGTGGACATTGTAACAGTATCAGGTGTCACCATTTTTGCTGTGTCTGCATTTGTATTAATACTCTAAACATTCATACTTTTGTTGAATGAAATAGATTTTTGAACTGTGCCCTCTTGTCGCTGAGCGGCACTGCAAAATGATTCAGTTTACCGCATTTGGAACAGGTTTTTGCGAGAGCCAGGTACTTTTTCTGTAGGTGGGCATGTCAACAATGTCTACATGTCATGACGCTGCTTGTGTCATATGAAAAATGAGCATGCTCAGAACGGTTGACTTCCAAGTCGGCATGCGCAAAATGGCTATGTGCATGCGCAAAATGGCTGTCATCCGGAGCATGCCGATTTTTCAACTGCGCCAGTTCTAAAGGCGTATGCACCGATGTGCACTTTCGCGCCACTTTCCCGAATCATTACATTGGAGTACTGATTTCTTGAAAGTTCACTTGCACGACACATTTCAATTGCGTCTTCCAATGTTACATTTTTCTGTTTAAGCAAACGTTCTCGCAATTTTTCATTCTTAATGCCAAAAATGATTTGGGCCCTCAGCAGAGAGTCTGTAAGGATTGAAAAGGTCTGCGCCTTTAGTCTCCGATCAGTAATAATACAATCAATAGACTTTCCATCTTTCTGAATCCTCTTTGTAAACACATATTTCATTGGTCCCATTAATCCGAGCTTTGCAGTGAAGATTGAATTTCTCAATCACTACACTAGATTTTTTTTCTAATCATTAGTGGAGAAATGGAAGGTATTGTATTGCTCAATTGCCTGCGGTCCAGGGATTGTTAAAAATAATGCAATTTTCCACTGATCGCCAGCTGTTTCAAGGTCAGCGGCAGATAGGTAAATCTCAAAGTGCTACTTGAAAGTTTTCCAGTTAACTACAATATTACCAGAAGTCTGAAACTGTTTCGGCGTCTGCAATTTCTCAACGAGGTCTTGACTTGTCTGGATGAGCAGATGCAACAGGCTTGCAAACTGTCTTGCAGTTGAAGTCTGAGCACTTAAAAAAAATATTCTGACTAATTCTAGCTACAATACTTTAGTAAGCACTATCTGGTACCATTTGATATTCCTTGTGGAGCCCCTCAAGATAGCTAAAAGTCATTGTGCTGACATAGAACATCAAGCTATGTATTTCAAACAAAGCTAGTTTATTTACACTACTTTAAATTATTCAAACACCTTACTAAGTAATAGCTAAGAAAAGAACAATATTAAATCTATGCTACAGAAATCTATAATATTTCTCTAATACAACTAACACCCTCTCTCAACCCTTCTCCAACACCTTCTCCCAGAACCCGAGGAGGCACAGTATATTTATATGACCTCTGTCTATCTAGTGTTGAGATACATGAACATCATATTGTTAACCATTTACACTCCCGACACTATCAATACATTTATCACATTCAATCTATTTGTCTGCACGTAATTTCATCTGAGAGTTGTGCATTTCTTATGGAAGCTCCAAACCTCATAGATGTGAATAGATCTGGATGTGGAGGTTTTGCAGAAACTAATCATTTTGTTTCTACTAATTTGGTGCTCAAATTGTAACATCAGTCAGCTACATGATGCAACAGTGCAGACGTGTGTCTGAATGTAAAACGGATTACAATAAATCAGGAACCCATTTTATATCTCCCTTGACTTATCTTAAAAAATGTAAAATGGGATTAGGACTCACTATCACTCATTTCACATGGGCAGCATCGTGGCACAGTGGTTAGTACTGCTGCCCTTACACGGCGCCGGGGATCCCGGTTTGATTCCGACCTCCTGTGACTGCGTGGCGTTTGCACATTCTTCCCATGTCTGCATGGGTTTCCTCCGGGTTCTCCAGTTTCCTCCCACAGTTCAAAGATGTGCACGTTAGGTGGATTGGCACTTTTTGTTAATGCTAAATTGCCCCAGGTGTGCTAACGGGACAGGGTGGGGGATTGGGCCGAGGTGGGGTGCCCTTTCAGAGGGTCGGTGCAGACTCAATGGGCCAAATGGCCTCCATCTGCACAGTTTAGATTTTATTCTATGATTTCACATAATTACACAAAGCCAGAACCACTCTTAGTATTTGGTAGGCTGATCCATTTTGCATGCCTTGATTATGACTGCTCCATTGTGTCATAAAATTAACCTAACAACCAATAATCTTGAAGTTAGCAGGCATAGAATCCACTTGAAAGCCAGCAACAATAGTAAGAGAGCCTCATGGCCGTGGACCCGGGATCGATCCCTTCCCTGGTCACTGTTGGTGTGAACTTTGCACACACTCCCCGGGCGTCATTCTCCGCCGGCGGGAGTCTCCGTCTTGCCGGCGCCGGGGGGTTTCCCGACGGCGTGGGGCTGCCCCACAATGGGAAACCCCATTGACCAGCCGGTGTTACGGAGACTCTCGCCGGCCGGTCGGGGCAGAAATGTGGCGGGGCGGGTAGGAGAATTTCGCCCCCTGTGTCTGCATGGGTCTCACCCCACAACCCAAAGATGTGCAGCTTAGGTGGAATGGCCACGTTAAATTGCCCCTTAATTGGAAAGAAAGGAATTTGGTACTTTAAGTTTTTTTTAAAAGAAACAATAGTAAGATACAAATAATGCAGTTACTTAGAACATAAAGCAGCTGTTCTAACTCTCCTGGCATCTAGAACGGTTCACTGATTTAGGAGTAATGTTACATTCTTGAAAACCGTTTGCTGACGATTTACTGGAATACTACCAGTTAAGTAGGACTTCAGTTGAGTGGAGGTACTGGAGTTCCTTGGCATATTCTTCTTATAACATGGAAGGTAACAGGCATCTCATAATCTCCACGAGGACCACGGGGAAACCTTAATTGATCTCCCCGTGGGACTCCTGGAGTATGAGCTCCCCAGGTAAGGTGCAGAGGCCATCTGGGGCTCGTGATGAGCGAAAAGCAAGCCCAGATCAGGGCCTGGTGAGATAAGGGGCGGGATTATCCGACCACCCACCAGGTCGGAGAATCGCCGGGGGCTGCCGTGAATCCCGCCCCCGCCGGTTGCCGAATTCTCCGGCACCGGATATTCGGCTGGGGCAGGAATCGCGGCGCGCTGGTCGGCGGGCCCCCCCGGCGATTGTCCGGCCTGCGATGGGCTGAAGTCCCGCTGCTGGAATTCCTGTCCCGCCAGCAAGAATCAAACCACCTCTCGTCCCGGCGGGACTAAGCGGTGCGGGCGGGCTCCGGGGTCCTGTGGGGGGTGCGGTGTGATCTGGCCCCGGGGGGGTGCCCCCACGGTGGCCTGGCCCGCAATCCGGGCCCACCGATCCGTGGGCGGGCCAGTGCCTTGGGGGCACTCTTTTCCCTCCTCCTCGGCCACAATCTTCACCATGGCCAACGAGTAAGAGACACCCTCCCCGAGAATGCGCGGGGATGACGTCAGCCGCCACCCGGCGGAGGCCTTTCGGCCCCGGCTGGCGTGGTGCCAAAGGCCTTTCCCGACGGTCGGCGGCGTGCCAACCACTCCGGTGCGGGCCTAGCCCTTCAAGGTGAGGGCTTGGCCCCTAAAGCTGCGGAGCAATCCGCACCTTTGGGGCCGCCCAACGCCAGAGTGGTTCACGCCACTCCATCCTGCCGGGACCCCCCGCCCCGCCTGGTAGGAGAGAATCCCGGCGACGACCTCCCTGCCAAGACTGTACTGGAGTGAGATTCTGCGTTATGCAGACTATTGTAAATACATGTAAACAAATCTATCTTACATTTGCCGTCAGCTTTCTCTGTGTCATTAATCAGGAGACTTAACTGGTTTCAAAGCTGTAATATATTGTGATGGGGAAATGATGAGAAAATGTTGCCAGGCGCAGAGGATCCATAAATATTGCATCGAGGTGCAATTTAATTACCAAAAACTGCAGCTGCGAGATGCAGTAATTTCTTTTTCGGCAGTGAGTTACTGTGATGACATAGCATGAAAGTCTGGTGGGCACAAATTGAACAGTAATTTCACAAGGAAATTGGATCAATACACGATGCACTTATTTGCAAGGATATGGATAAATAGATGGGGAATAGGATTAACTGGAGATGACTTTCAAAGTGCTGTTACTGGGATGATGGACTGAAAGACATCCTTCTATTTATTGTGTCATTTTATGATATGACGATGGCTGATTCATTATTTTGTATTTTCACAGACCCTTCTGATGTAATAGGTGGGAATTCAGCAGTAACCTATGAAAATATTCCAAATAAACAAAAGGTTGGTATGATGTAAGGGTCATTTCAGTTGCTGTTTATTCCCTTTCTTTTATTTATACTGTTGCAGTTTTGATCCATGGATGTTTAATGTACCTATGACTTTAATGCAAAACACCTGCACCTTTAATTCAAACTCAAATCCAGAGGGTTTAGACTGCCATCATTGATGACCCGGGTTTATTGATGTTACTGGTCCCAAAAGACGGTGTTCTATCCGGTAACAGATGGTGATAGATTCTGTTCCCACTGAAATGGTTCTGAGGCCTAACGAGCTTTAAGTTTCATTTTTGGAAGTTAAGGGAGAAAAGCTTTCCTTTTCCCACTCTGTTTTCTCTAGAAATAACCAACTAATTCTCATTAAAAGGTCACTGTGGGACCAATTTTCTCTAAAAAAAAGGCTGATGCAAGCAGACCAGATAACTTTCTTTGTAGAGTGGGCTGATGTGAAGCCAAGGGCCTCTCCTGAAAAAGCTGTAAGATATTTCTAACTGCAAGGAAGATAATTACAGGCTGCAAACCAGAGATTTTAAACCATGCTCATACTGTGAACAAAGTGCACTAACAAACTGATCAGCTGAAGCAAGGACTTTTATCTTTGGACCTTAATCCTTCTTACTTTAACCCCTTTCCACACTGGTTTGACTGTCTTGTGTGTCTGGGTGAAGGGTGGAGCAGTTGAAGGATGGGGTGGGTATACGCTTGACGTTGTGCAACTGTATTCACTGCATATTTCGCATTTGTTCTAGTTATGAATATATGGGAATTGTGTTTAAACTTAGAACCCTGGTGACTGTAATTACTGGACAGCCAAGGGCCAAAGTTGTGGGTATTTTTCGAAGAATTATTGGTTAATTCATTTGTGTTGTGACTCTGGGATGAGTGAGTCTGGAATTGACCGTGCACTTGCCCAGCATATTGCAACATAATTTAAGGATTCAGGTCTTGGATTCTTGGAATGGTAGATGGTGAATAATCGATTTCCGTATAATTTTTTTAAAAAACCACCAGGTTTGTAGTGGTATAACAGGATGGCTTTGGAAGCTGCTAAGGATTTTCTTTAAGTGAACGACTTAACTCTGGTTTACTTAACAGAGCTTTGCAAAGATAAGCTAGTCAAACTGGTAGGTGCATGAAAAATAGAGGTTCCAGCCAGAATTAGGAAGGAAGAGATAAGTGAAGTGAGTCCTCAACATTAAAATTTGGAAGAGATGTTAGGAACACAGATGTGCCCACGAGGAAGTGCAGCATCAGAAACATTTTCTGGTGATGACATTGAGCTGGAGAGGGATCGGTTGCAGTTAGTACATGAAAGGGAATTAAAAAGAATAGAAATGGGGTTGAAGCAAAAGAAAAGGGAGCTGAGGCAAAAGGTAAGGAAAAAAATGGAGCTGATGCGAAAGGAATTGGAGATGCAGCAAACAGAAAGGAAGCTGAAGCAAAAATAGAGAGCAAAAGAAATGGATATGAAGCAAAAAGAAATTGAGATGGAAATGAGGATAGAGGAAAAAGAAAGGGAGAGGGAGGGAAAAGAAAGGGAGGTGGAGGAATAATAAAAGGAGAGAGACTTCAAGCTTAAGGCACTGCAAATGAGTGGGAAGCTGTCAGAATGTAGAGGGGAGCTTAATCCTAGAATGGAACCCAGTGGTGATATGTTTGAATTTGTACAGGGCTTCCCAACATTCAATGAATAGGAGGCAGAAACCATTTTTAGGGCATTTGAGAAAATAGCAACCCAAATGGAGTGGCCGTGAAAAATGGACATTACCCATGCAGAGTAACTCTGGACGGGGGAGGCACAGGAAATTTATGCTTCCCTGTTTGAATGGGTAACTAAGAATTATGACGTGGTAAGAAGGCATATTCTGGATGCATATGAAGTGGTTCCTGAAGCATATAGGCAAAAGTTTTGGAATTTAAGGAGACAGCTGAGTTAGACCTATGTGGAATTTGAAAGTATTAAGCAGGTTAATTTTGATTGGTGGATCCGAGAATTGGGACTTGAAACTACCTATGAGGCTGTAAGAGAGGTCACTCTGTCAGAGCAATTTAAGAATTCCCTCCCTCCTCGAGTAAGAAGTCATGTTAAATAGCAGACGTGGACTGCGAAGCAGGCAGCAAATATGGCTGACGATTAGGAGCTAATCCATGAATTTAAATCTTTGTTCCATCACCCCATAATTTTGGAAAGCATAGGAAGTGGGATAATGAAAGGAAGGCACATCGCCAACGTAAAGAATAGATAGCTGGGAAGGCTTCAAGATCTCCTACTCATCCCAGGAAAGAAGGTACTGAGGGTGAAGGTATGACTCGAAAGTCTAGGTGTTACCATTGTAACAAGGAGAGACATGTTCGTTCAGTGTGTTGGAAGTTGTGATGGAATTCCATGGGACTTGTGGGTGTTCAGAAGTAGGATTCTGAAAAGGGAACAGTAGTGGAGAACACTACAGGGCAGACTGTAGTGTTAAGTGGACTTAGGAGACCTGAGGTAAACACAGCTGTGGAAACAGGTGTAAGATGAGGTAGATGAGCGATATGCAGGGTGTGTGTCCAAGGGGTAGGTCACCCCATTTTCCTCAGTTGATATAGCCAAAATCATAACTAATTTAAGGGACGCAGGTGCTATTCAAACTCTTGTACTGGAGAAGCATTCAGTTTTCTCTCCAGAGAGCTCAATGAAAGCTGAGATATTAGTGAATGGGATAGGTGGAGGGTGTATCCCTGTTCCATTGTATAAAGTACAATTGCAGTGTGATTTAGTATCATGTGCAGTAGTTGTCAGAGTGGTTTAGGAATTCCCAGTGGAAGCAGCAGACTTACATTTGGGAATGATTTGGCAGAAGTGAAAATTGTAGCTTCACCCATGATTGCAAAGAGTCCGAGGGAGGTACTGTAGACAGCACATGAGGTGCCGCCAGTGAGGAATGTGGAAGTTAGGAAAACTCATTGGGCTGTAAGTAACTCAAAGAAGCAATTGTTGCCAGACGTTGATCACATATCAGAGGACAGTGGTAGAGAACTAAATTGCGAGAACTCTATGATTGAGGCTGACCATAAGAAAGAGGAGACCAAATTTAAAAGTAATGAGAGGGATGAAGAGTCAGACGCAATGTTGGTTCTGATTATGAAGTAATGATAAACAGCTGGTACCAATTAGGCCTGGAACGAACTAATCCTGAACAAATGGCAAGTAATCCTTCCAAATCTAGGAACAAAAACAGCAAATTGGAAGAAGAAAAGTGATTTGGCCTTTCTAGAGATAATTTGTTGCAGCCTCTTACAGTAACCTCATTGCCACTCAATTTACGTGCAAATAATTTCTGGAGCATTCCTGCTTTAAAGGAAAGTACACATGATAGCATGTCATCAGTTAGTCAGGACAAGGACAGTAGGGACTGTGAAGTGATAGAAAGTGAATGGCTGGTTAATCCACATTCTTTCAAAGGTCCACCGTGCCTCTTAGAGCTAAAAGGAGCCAATAGCAAAGGTGATGAGATGGTCAGTAATCAATATTTAAAAAAATTAAGCGGAAGGTGGATGGAGAACCATGAAGTAGTTCTACCGCTGTGTCTGTGAACAACCAGAAGGTTCATGGCACCGATAATGTGCCATCGTCTGATTCTGAAAGTAAAGAACAATTGAAATCTGGAAAGCAAAAATTGTTTCAGTCTGTGTTACCAAATGGGAACTACAGCTGTGATTATGAAAGCTGCGATGAGGGCGAAAAGGTTGTTACACAAAGAATGTTGCAATCTAAGTCAATCAATTCTGAAAGGATTGAAGCCCCAGGAACACTTGTTGCTGAAGGTAACCGTGTGCAGGAAAAAAGAGAATGGAAAGATGGAGGTGTCGAAGAGTGTTTATTGAATCAAACATTCCCCTCAGTATTGATAATACTGCTTGCAGTTTAGTTGCAGAAGATCCTCGAAATTTGGTTAAATCTTGATTGGACAATCAAAAAATACTGACTGCCTTGCACGAGGCACTGAAAGAATATAGACGCAGATAGAGGGAAACACCAGGGAGCACTCTGTTAACTGATCCGGAGGTGGGCATAAGAAACTCAGAACCAATAAAGCCACATCTGTTTCAACTAAAACCACAGAGACTAACTCAATTAGAGACTGAAATACAATGAATATTGGGCATGTTACAGAGGTGGGGCTGGCATGTGGCGCAGTGGTTAGCACTGGGACTGCTGCGCTGAGGACCAGGATTTGAATACCGGCTCTGGGTCACTGTCAGTGTGGAGTTTGCACATTCTCCCCATGTCTGCATGGGTTTCACCCCCACAACCCATAGATGTGCTGGTCAGGTGGATTGGCCTCGCTAAGTTGCCCCTTAATTAAGAAAAAAAACAAATTGGGTACTCTAATTTTAAAACAAATGTTGAAAAAGTGAGCGAAACTGCTGTGGTCCACAGAACATTAAGTAGAGTTTGGGAGATTGACAGCCATATTGGAGGACGAACCGGTGCTGACCACCCTGGACATTTGCAGATCATAATCCATTTGTGTTTATAGAGACATTTGAAACCCAGAACACAAGATTACTCCATTAGTTGTTACAGAATTCAATGTTGAAGTTGTGCATGTTCCCATAAAGGATGGTGTGGTTGTGGATGCTTTGTCACAAGTTTGAAGACTGCCTAGTTACCACCTTGGAGACTGGGAAGGGACAGTGGGCATTGTTTGGATGGGCATGTGTTTGTGACATTTGTCTTGTATACCTCATAATGAAGCAACTGTTTCATTCTTTTATGAGGGAAGGTATGTAAGGCTAATCACGTTTATTCAATTATTTCCCCTTTTATATCTGCATTTACATTTTTGATCCATGGATGTTTAATGGACACGTGATTTTTGGCAATGCAGCCTGCAACTTTAATTCAAACAGGAAGATCCAGAAGGCTTTGCAGTTTTAGACTGACATCAGTGATGGCCCAGATTGATTGGTGCAGCTTGTAGCCGATAAATGGGCCGAAACGGTGATGCTCTGCCTGGTAACACTGAAAAAGTTCTGGGACCTAAAGAGCTTTAAGTTTTGTGTTTAACAGCTGAGGGAGAAAAGCTGTTTTTTTGTCACTCTGTTTAATCCAGAAATAACCAGCTAATTCTCACCAAAGTAGATGGTGGGGACCAATTCTCTCTGTAGAAAAGGCTGATGCAAGCAGAGACCAAAATCTGATCACCCTCTCTGCAGAGCGAGCGGATATGAAGCCGGGGCTTCTCCTGGAAATAATTGTGATAAGATATTGTTAACTTCAAGGAAGATCATTATGGGCTGCAAACCAACAACTATGAACTTTGTGCACACAAAGTCAGAGACAGTCTGAGTGAGAGAACTCATGTGAGAGTTGAAACTTGGTAATTTGGAGCAGTGTGCTAATTTGGAGCAGAGTGGGAGGAGGTGATTATTCTCTTTTGGTTTGTTTTCTTTCTTCTGTCCTTGTAACTGGTAATCTGCAGCGAGAGAGCAGCCTGGGAAGGTAGGTGATATAAAGACCTGTCTCATTTCAGGATCTGTGACCAGGAGAAGCAGAGTACTGTGTGGGGGAAGGTAAGTGACCCGGAGAAGCAGAGTGCTGTGTGAGAGAAAGTAAGTGACATGGGGAAGCAGAGAGCTGTGTGAAGGAAGGTAAGTGACCAGGGGAAGCAGATTATTGCGTGGAGGAAGGTAAGTGACCAGGAGAAGCAGAGTGCTGTCTGGGGGAAGGCAGTGACCAGGAGAAGCAGAGTGCTGTGTGGGGGAGGTAAGTAACCAGGAGAATCAGAATGCTGTGTGGGGGGAGGTAAGTGACCAGGAGAAGCAGAGGGCTGTGTGTATGTGGGGGGTGGGGGGGGGAGGGCTGTGTGGGGGGGTAGGGTTGTGTGTGGGGGGGTAGGGCTGTTTGGAGGGGTAGGGCTGTGTGTGGGCGTAGGGCTGTGTGGGGGGGGGGGGGTAGGGCTGTGTGGGGGGTAGGGCTGTGTGGCGGAATAGGGCTGCGTGGGGGCTAGGGCTGTGTGGATGTTAGGGCTGCGTGGGGGGGGGTAGGGCTGTGCGGGGGGGGGGGTTAGGGCTGTGCAGGGGGGTAGGGCTGTGTGGTTTGGGTTAGGGCTGTGTGGGGAGGTAGGGCTGTGGGGAGGGGGGCAGGACGGTGAGGGGTGCAGTGCTGTGTGGTGGGGGCAGGACTGTGTGGTGCGGCAGGGCTGTGTGTGAGTGTATGGGGGGGGGCTGTGTGTGTGTGTATGGGGGGGGCTGTGTGTGTGTGGGGGAGGGGCTTTGTGTGTGTGTGTGGGGGAACAGGGCTGTGTGGGGGAGGGGCTGTGTGGGGGAGAGGCTGTGGGGGAGAGGCTGTGTGGGGAGGGGCTGTGGGGGGAGGGGCTGTAGGGGGAGGAGCTTTGGGGGGAGTTGCTGAGGGGGACTGAAGGGCGAGGGGCTGTGTGGGGTGTCATGATATTCAAGTGAACATCACAGTACATACAGACATACATAATGATAGACAGAGCAGCGGGCCAATTAGCAAACATAACATGACAGCCAATCACAGACAAGAGCATACACAGTACAAAACAAGAAACACAACACTTCCTGGGCAGTCCATCAGGAGATGGCACAGGGCAATGACCTCAAAGCCAGACACTTAAACAGTCACCACGTGCTGAGTACCTAGTTTGTTATATAAATAGTTTAAAGGAATAAAACTGCGTTGTACCAATCGCAACCGTGTTGGTCTGTCTGTATCTCAGAGCACCCAACACTTCATGGTACCAGAAGTGAATCAAAACCTACCCACAAATCTGCCATCCTGCGCCATGGACACCGTCAACACACCGCAGCCATTGCAAGTCACTGGGAACTTTGGCATAAATTGGACTCTGTTCAAGCAGCGCTTCGAACTCTTTATGGAAGTCAACGGAAAACAGGGCGCCTTGGACAAAAGGAAGATCGCCATCCTCCTCACCACCGCAGGTCAGCACGCCATCCATGTATACAACTCCCTGGTGTTCGCGGAAGGCGAGGACAAATCTAAATATGACACGGTCCTCCTCAAGCTCGACCAACACTTCAACGTTGAGGTCAACGAGAGCTTTGCGAGGTATGTCTTCCAGCAGCGCCTGCAAGGTAAGGATGAGCCCTTTCAGTCATTCCTTACGCATCTCCGTATCCTCGCGCAGTGCTGCGGTTACGACACCACCTCAGAGTCCATGATCCGGCACCAGATCATTTTTGGGGTTGCCTCCGGCAGCCTACGCCAGCAACTTCTAAAAATAAAAGGCCTGACCTTAGCATCTGCAGTTGAAGCCTGTGTCCTGCACGAGAACGCGACTAGCCGCTATGCCCAATTTCAGGCGACCGAAACGGCGCGGAGGGGTCCTACGCGACCGGATCGGCGAGCCAGGTGCCCCACGAGGCCGAACGGGTCCAGGTGATCAAGTTTCTCCCGGCCCGCGGCCCGGACGAGGGCGGCCGTTTCGCGCACTTTTCGAAGCCTTCTGCGCGCCAAAACCTACGGCAACACTGAGGGACGTGAGGCGCGCTCGACGCAAGACCGAACTGCGCATGCGCAATGGCGTAACGAACGCCATGACGTCACGACGTGTGGCAACTGTGGAGCTGCACATTTAAAAGGGCAATGTCCCGCAAAAACCCGACAATGCCTACGCTGTGGCAAGGTGGGCTACTACGCTGCTTACTGTCGAGCGGCTCAACCTGTTGATCTTCCGCATCTCCGACAACCTCGCAGGAACGTGCGGACCATTCAGCCTCCACATTACGACATCCAAACCGATGACACAGATGGCCAAGACGCCTTCCGGGTTGCGGTCATTGATGGGTACCGGGTCAACACAATCAATCCAGGTGATGAATGGTGTGCCACCCTGACGGTCAACCGATCGCCGATCACTTTCCGCCTGGACACTGGCGCCTCCGCCAACCTCATAGCATGGTCCGCCTTCTACACCATGAAGGTCAGACCACCAATCCGGCCGTCCCGGTGCAGGATGGTTGACTACAATGGGAACGTTATCCCGACTATGGGATCCTGCCAGCTCCAGGTGACACACAACCCACACACGGCCACACTCTCGTTCGAGATAGTCGGCTCATCGAAGGACTCCCTGCTGGGCGCACAGGCATGCAAGGCTCTCCACCTCGTGCAATGAGTCCACTCTCTCTCTCCAGACGGCACATCTGACATCCCGGATGCAGAGTTCAACGCACAGCTCCAATCGCTCCTCGCCCACAACCAGGAGGCATTCGAGGGCATGGGAGCACTGCCATACACCTACCGAATTCGCCTCAAACCGGACACCATCCCGGTCATTCACGCACCTCGCAGGGTTCCTGCGCCACTTAAAGACCGCCTCAAGCAGCAGCTGCAGGATCTCCAGGACCAAGGGGTCTTATCCAGGGTCAGCTCCATGGTGTGTGTCAAGAAGCCGTCCGGCGAGCTCCGCATCTATATTGACCCCAAAGACCTCAATATTAATATCATGGGGGAACATTATTCCATACCCAAATGGGTGGAGATCACCAGTGAAATGGCCCAGGCGAAAATATTTACGAAACTGGATGCTTCTAAGGGGTTTTGGCAGATCCAACTCGATCCCTCCAGCCAAAAGTTATGCACCATCAACACTCCTTTCGGCAGGTTCTGCTACAACCGGATGCCATTTGGCATCATCTCGGCATCCAAGGTCTTTCATAGGATCATGGAGCAGATGATGGAAGGCATCGAAGGGGTACGCGTACATGTGGACGACGTCATCATCTGGTCCACCACACCACAGGAGCACATATATCGTCTCCAATGCGTTTTTGCCCGCATACGGGAAAACGGCCTGCGCCTCAACCGAGCCAAATGTTCCTTTAGCCAGACCGAGTTGAAGTTCCTGGGGGACCATACCTCCCGGTCAGGGGTCCGTCCGGATGCAGACAAGGTGAGCGCCATCACAGCCATGCCGCAGCCGGCCGACAAGATGGCTGTCCTACGCTTCCTTGCCATGGTCAACTTCCTGGGGAAGTTCATTCCCAACCTTGCCTCCCACACGACGGCTCTGTGCCACCTCGTCAAAAAGTCCACAGAGTTCCAGTGGCAACACACACACCAGCTGGAATGGGAGGAGCACAAACTCAAACTCACCACTGCACCGGTATTGGCGTTCTTTGACACGTCTCGTGCCACCAAAATCTCGACTGATGCCAGCCAATCCGGCATTGTAGCAGTGCTCCTGCAGCGGGATGACATGGCATCATGGGCCCCAGTTGCCTATGCATCGCGAGCCATGACCCCCACAGAGCAGCGCTACGCGCAGACCGAAAAGGAGTGCCTGGGCTTGCTAACCGGTTGAGACAAGTTCCATGATTATGTATATGGTCTTCCCCGGTTCACTGTTGAAACTGACCACCGCCCCCTGGTCAGCATAATAAACAAGGACCTGAACGAGATGACCCCTCGCCTCCAGCACATCCTACTTAAACTCAGGAGGTACGACTTCCAACTGGTCTACACTCCAGGGAAGGACCTCATCGTTGCGGATGCCCTATCCAGAGCAGTGAGCACGCCACCAGATGCGGAGGGGTTCGTATGTCAGGTCGAGGCACAGGTGGCTTTCACATCGGCAAATCTGTCAGCTGACGACTCCAGTCTGGTCCGTATTCGCCGAGAGACTGCGGCCGACCCCCTTCTACAGCGTGTGATGTGCCACATGACGGGAGGGTGGCTCAAAGGGCAGTGCCCGCAGTTCTACAATGTCCAAGACGACTTGGCCGTCATTGATGGCGTCATTCTGAAGCTGGACCGGATTGTGATTCCGCACAGCATGCGCAAGCTGGTTCTCGACCAACTACACGAAGGCCACTTGGGGGTCGAGAAGTGCAGACGGAGGGCCCGAGAGGCGGTATACTGGCCGGGCATCAGTGACGATATTGCCAACATGGTGCTCAACTGTACAACCTGCCAAAGGTTTCAGCCGGCGCAACCTCCTGAAACGCTTCTGCCCCATGAGCTGGTGACGTCCCCCTGGGCGAAGGTGGGTGTGGACCTGTTTCATGCGATCGGCAGGGACTATGTCATCATAGTGGACTACTTCTCCAACTACCCAGAAGTCATACGCCTGCACGATTTGACATCGTCCGCTGTCATAAAGGCCTGCAAAGACACCTTCGCTCGCCACGGCATTCCGATGACCGTCATGTCGGACAATGGGCCCTGTTTCGCCAGCCAGGGACGATCATTGTTTGCTGCCTCGTATGGCTTCACACACGTGACGTCCAGCCCTCTGCACCCCCAGTCAAATGGAAAGGCGGAGAAGGGCGTTCACATTGCCAAGCGGCTCCTCTGCAAGGCTGCTGTTGCCGGGTCGGACTTCTGCCTTGCCCTGCTGGCCTATCGCTCAGCCCCACTAGCGACTGGTCTCTCATTAGCACAGCTGCTGATGGGTCGCGCCCTCAGGACCACTGTGCCTTCCATCCTGGCACCAACAATAGACCATGCTCCGGTACTGCATAGGATGCAACCGCAGAGCGGTCGCCAGAAGAGGTCATATGACACACGGGCAACTGATCTTCCCACCCTGGCCCCTGGAGACGACGTCCGCATCCACCTACCAGAAGGTGGCTGGTCAGCACCTGCCAAAATTCTCCGACGCGTGGTTCCCCGCTCGTTCCTGGTACGCATGCCTGATAGATCCGTGCGTAGGCGCAATCGCCGGGCTCTTCGCCTACTTCCACGCTCGTAACAAGACCTTACACTGACGCCGTGTCCTCCTGTGGTTCCTGATAGCGACTTCGTGGAGCTGCCTGCTACCATGCCCCTTCCGTCGCCGCCCGTGGCCAGGCCCGCACCTCAGCCAGTGGTTCCTGACCCACCCTTGAGGCGGTCAACCCGAATTCGTCGCCCACCTACTAGACTGGACTTACGAGACTGTTGACACGTTGAACTCATGCAACCACTGTTTCAACATAACTATGTTCTTCTCGTTACAGGCATTCGTTTTATCGTTCCACATTTCCACGCTTTTTGTTGTTGTTCTGGTACAACCTCGTTAGTATGTCACACCCGACATCGCCCCTTGTATATAGTTAAGCCCCATGTACATGCTGTGATTATTACACACACACACATTTAGCTGCACTCAGTACACATTTCTATTTATAACCACGTAGGCACATAATCTTGTAAAAAAGGGGAGACATCATGATATTCAAGTGAACATCACAGCACATACTGTTGCTCTTATTAGCCTTAGTTTTATTAGCTCTAATTCTGTCACCTTTGCTCACGAGTCGCCAGGTATCTTTCTGATACCGCCACGTGGTTCAAGCTGTAGTTATGATTAATAAGACAGCACACCGCTTAGTAAGATTAAAATCAACGGTCATTTATTATGTACAGCAATAAATACTTACACAATAATCCCACTTTCTATTTCACTACCTACCACTACTGGCCAATACTTAACTTTTGGGAATGGCCCACCAGGTCAGGGAAATGAATGGCTTATCGAATTGGGTCTGGCCTGCAGGATTCAAAGGCTGATACAGGTCGATGGCTTGGAGTCTCTATCGGGTAGCGATCGCTGGAGTTAAACCTATGGTTGCTGGTCGATGGTTCTTGCGAAGGTTGCGAGCAGGAGAAGAAGGGAGAGAAGGGTCGATCTGAACTTGGCCCCTATCTTTTATAGGTCCCAGGGGCTTCCCGCCTCTTGGGGCGGACTTTGACCTTGGTCCCAAGTGATTGGACTTGTTCCCAATCACTGGGTTCGATATGCTCCAATAATGGGACGATTCCTTGATCGGGGGTGGTCATTCACCTTTCTTTGTCTCAGCCACTGCTGGCGCCGAGAGGTCTGGATCGGCATTCAATTGCTAATATGTTGCAATTGTTCCCGGGGATAGCCGATTAAACTGCAGATGTCTGGGTTGATGTGCTGCTAATGGTCGCAGGTATCGATCTGGCCCGACTTCCCCAGAGCCGAATACGCTGTTCTGTCTGCAGCTGTCCGTTTGTGCCCTGTTGGCTTCTTTTCCCATCAGCCTTTTCGGTTAGCCATTTTACATCGGGTTTTGGCCAAATTAATCGGGAATCAGCCATTTTAGGTGGCTACAATACACACATACTTAATGATAGACAGAGCAACGGACCAATTAGCACACATAACACGACAGCCAATCACAGACAAGAGCATACACAGTACAAAACAAGAAACACAACACTTTCTGGGCAGTCCATCAGGAGACGGCACAGGGCAAGGACCTCAAAGCCAGACACTCACATAGTCACCACATGCTGAGTACCAAGTTTGTTATACAAACAGTTTAAAGAAATAAAACTGCGTTGTACCAATCGCAACCGTGTTGGTTCGTCTGTATCTCAGAGCACCCAACACTTCATGGGGGAGGGGCTGTGGGGGGAGAGGCTGTGGGGGAGATGCTGTGGGGTGGACTGTGTGGGGGCGAGGGGCTGTGTGGGGGGGCGAGGGGCTCTGTGGGGGTGAGGGGCTGTGTGGGGGGGCGAGTGGCTGTGTGGGGGCGAGGGGCTGTGTGGGGTGAGGGGCTATGTGGGGGGAGGGGCTGTGTGGGGGGAGGGGCTGTGTCAGGGGGTAGGGCAGTGTAGGGGGTAGGGGCTTTGTAAGGGGGATGGGCTTTGTGGGGAGGAGGGGCTTGTGGGGGAAGTGGCTGTGGGGGCAGGAGCTGTGTGTGGAGGTAGGTCCTGTGTGGGGTGGAGGGGCTGTGTGTGGGGCAGGGGCTGTGTGTGTGGGGGAGGGGCTGTGTGGAGGGGTAGGTCCTGTGTGGAGGCTGATGGGCTGTGTGTGGGGGGAGTGGCTGTGTGTGGGGGGGAGGGGCTGTGTGTGGGGGTGTG